>NW_028258444.1:7300000-8550000 GCF_053883595.1 Heterocephalus glaber | reverse complement strand
CGATCCCATAATCTCTTATTTCTATTAGGCTACCAAGTGAGGTTGACTCATTTGGGGTATGTGAGCTATAAGGCTAAAGCATTAGCCTGTCTCTGAAAGGTTAAGCTTCCTCTAGACATATTTTTTTAGGTTTCATTTTGGTGAGGAAAAGAATATTCCTTCTCACTTGTGATTTATTTGAAGTACACCTGGCAGAGCTTGAAACACAACACGAAATTGTTCATGATGTATTTCTGAAGTATACCACTGTTTAATTTATTACAAGTAATACGAACAGTGCCTTGAAATAATACTGTGCACTAGTAGGGAGAGAAGACACATTTCAAGTTTAAAAATAGTTCTGTCTCATGCACACACATTGTTTTTTCACTCCTCATATCTTCTCTTTTCCTTCTCGCCTTCCCTTTTTTGTCCTTTCATTTTATATACAAAGATAAAAATACATGTTAAATATCCTATTTAAATATCCTAAATGTATAATGTCACCCCATTTGCACATTTAATTTGTTCATGCTGAGAGAATAATTGAGAGAGATGTAAACAGTGTGGGTGATTCTGGTTCTGTTCCATGAACGTATGCCCCAGATTGAACAGTAAAATGGGAAATTGCAATCTGATTTCCTCATGAGATCTCACTTCCCTGCATGCCTTTTATACTATGAGTATCAAGCTGACTTAAGTGTAATTCTTTAATTTAAAGACACATACATTATAGATAAAATGGCCCTAACGACAAACCAGCTATTTTGCCTGATGTTTAGCTGAAGAAATAGTAATCTGTTCATTGATGAAGGGAGGATACATCTGTCTACTGTGGATCTGTGGAGCTGCAGAATGAGGATATCAGTCTCCAGGTGGATGCTCAAATACTGCACTGTTTATTGTCATTTAGGGGAAACCAAAGAGTATTTTAGTGTGATTATGAGACCAGAACAGATCCACTGTATTATGTTCATCACTGCTATTTCTTCACCCTAATGATTTGAACATACCAATTTGTAAGACATCTAACATTTTCAAAAGAGTTTTTCATTGTTGTTTTGCTGTTTTTCTAATTTGATAATAGTTATCCACATCTTAAAAGGAAACATGGGGGCCAGGGATTTAGCTCAGTGGTTCCGTCGCTTGCCTCTCAAGTGCAAGGACCTGGGTTCGTTCCCCGGTATCAAAAAAGGAAACTGACCCATCACATTCACTTCTAGAAATGTATCCTGATGGGATATTCCTACAAATAGAACGGATACACAAATATGTTTACTGCAGGACTTTATATAAGAACAACAACAAAAAAACCAAATCTGTACAAGCAAAGGTGATAGATTGTCTAATGTATTAAGTTTCTTTATACAATGGTGTACTATTTAGCAATTAATAACAGCTAATGTCTGTCAGTTTATTGTGTGCTAGAAATAAGAACTATTGTAATAAAACTTGCATATAAACTAAAACTATTGTATATAAACTTGTAATATAAACTATTATAATTGTATAAATTATTGTAGACTACTTAAATCGTTGGATTTTGTTCATGTGAATACAGATGGAAATATTTTTTTATTTTAAATATGCATATATACATTTTGAGATTTGTATATTCATTGGAAAAATGTAGCAATGTAAATATAAGTAAAGTTGAGAAAAATGGTTTGACTTGTATTTTGTAGTTTCTAATTTCTCTACAATGAAGATACTCATTTGATTAATTATATATTTTTAATCATGTCATTGGCCACATGTGACTATTTTAATGAATAGAAATTAAATAAAAATTTTTAAAAATTTAGTTCCACAGTATGATAGCCATATTTCCAATGATCAGGAGTTACATATGGCTGCTTCCTGTCATATTGGACAGAGCAGATAGAAAACATTTCTGTTGTCACATGAAGTACAGTTGGTCAGCACTGCATCTTTTTTCTACATCCTTGAGGCAGCGTGTTGGGGATTGTCATAAGAGCTGTCTATTAATAGGATATGTGAGTAGAATAACTGAAATTAGGCACTCCCTTTGGGCTTCTGCACAAACTGTGCCGATTCACCATTTGTTTAAAAAGACATATGGGCTGGTTCAGTCTCATAAAGTTGACCAAAAGGGGAGTTTGTTATTCTGGAGGTCTTTTGCAACTCACAGGAATAGTAATGATGGGAATAGCTATTGACTAATAGCAGGGTATATTATAAAGTACTTAAAATCTTCAGTTTCAAAGAACTTGGAAGATACTAATATTTAAGCCCTGTTGAACTCGCTGTTTTCCCCTAGAAATTGTATTTTCCTTTGGAAAATAACTTCTGAGGTTTAATGACATCCTGAGGTGCATGTAGCAGAGGCAGATCCACCACATGGTAGAGTCCTCCCTCCCACTGCTGGTTGTTTTATCTTTTCCTTGCAAGCCTTCTGAAGCACAGGTGTAGGGCTCTTATTGCCAGTGTCAGTTCTTGTGAACACTCCATGGCTCCGTCTCATTCCCTCTTTCCCTTTCTCCCTTCCATTCTCCTGCTCCTCTACTCTCTTTCTCTTCCTCCTTCCCTGCTTCCCTGTCTCTTCCTATCTCTTTTTCTTCCTCCCTTTTCTGCTTTCTCTGTTTCTTTCTTTCATCTAGCTGCTTTACTCACTAAGGTTTACTTTTTACTGCCAACCAAAGCTATTACTCACTACCCATGAGCCTAGCCTTTAACTGACAATACGTTTAGTGATTGCTAATATGCCTTTGGTTGTTTGCCTTGATGTTAAAAAAAAAAAGATACACATAGAAAGTATCTAAAAAGATGAGTTGTTTTATTTTTTATCTATTCTTTTCATTTGTCCAGTTTTTTATTTGGTCATTTGTTCTTCTGGAGTTGCACTTTTTCAGTTTCTTTATATATTCTAGACATTAATCCTCCAGCAGAAGAGTAGCTATCCCTCCCATTCTGTGGGCTCTTTACTCTGAAGATTGTTTCCCTTGCTGTGCAGAAGATTTTGAAATTAACATGAACTACCAAAATTTAACCAAGGATTTCTGTGTTTATGTTCATCAAGGATATTGCTCTATAGTTTTCTTTGTTTGTTGTAGTCATTAGGTTTTGGTATCAAAGTAAAATTGGCTTAATAGAATGAGTTTGAAAGTATTCTTTCCCTTTCTATTTTATGAATCATTTTAAGAGCAACAGTGTTGGTTCTTTAAAGTCTGGTAAAATTGAGCAGTAAATCTGTCTGGTATTGTGCTTTTCTTTGTTTGAAGACTTTTTATTGCTGCTTTGATCTCACTGATTATTTAGGTTTCTTATATCTTGTTTCAATTTTGTTAAGTCATATGTGTCTAGAAATGTGTCTATATCTTCTAGACTTTCTATTTTATTGGAATGTATGCTTCAAAATATTTCCTAATGATTCTCTAGATTTCATTAATACCTATTGTAATATCCCATTTTTCATTTTTAATTGTACTAATTTGTGGCTTATCTTTTGGGGCTAGTTTGATTAAGGGTATATCAGTCTTGTCTGTCTTTTCAAAGAACTGATTCCATTTCATTAATTCCTTGTGTTATTCTTCTAGTGTCTATGTTACTGATTTCATCTTTGAGGTTTATTATCTCTTTCCTTCTATTTGTTTTAGGTTTGATTTTTTTTTCTAAGACTTTGAGATGTATCATTAGGTTATGATTTGTGATCTCTGATTTTTTGATGTTGGCATTCATAGCTGTAGACTTCCCTTGTAGAACTGCCTTCACTGTATTCTACAGATTCTGGTATGTTCTGGTATGTTCTGGTATGTTCTGTTTCCACTTTAATTTGATTCAGGATTTTAAAAAAAATTTCCCCTTTGACTTCTTAAATGACCTACTAATTATTTAAAAGTAAATGATTTGACCCAGGTCACATAGAAAGTGATCAATCTTGTTGGGACAGCAAAATGGGACCTGAGAGATAAGGTAACTAGGAAAGAAGAAGTATAAAAAGCCACACACCCAGGAGCAAGTTACCTTTCTGAAGCAGTTTTGAACAGTCGTGATGGTATGTTTCTTTAGTTTATCTTGCTGGTTGATTTTTACTTTTATTTCATTATAGTCTGATAATATGCAAGAAATTATTTTAATTTATGGTCTGAAATATATTTGTAGAAATTCCATGAGCACCTGGTAAAAATATGCATATTCTGCAGTTGTTGGATTAGATATTCTATAGATACCTGTGAAGTTTATTTGGCCTATGGTATAGTATAATTCTAATACTTCTTTGTGTGTGTGGTTTTTTTTTGCATGTGGATGCCTTATCTCTTTTGTGAGTGAAATATTAAAGTCACTCATCTTGTTGTATTATAAATTATCAACCCTTTTATGTCAAGTAGTGTTTCCTTTGTTAAGTTGTTTATACCAACATTTGGTGCCTTCCTCATGGATTGTTCCCTTTCAATATGAATAGTACTCCCTTGTTTCTTCTGATTAATTTTGGTTTGAAGCCTGCCTTTGTCAGAGTTTTCCTGGTCCTGGTTGCTTTCAGATTCCATGTGTCTGGAATATTGTTTCTATTCTTTCACTCTCAATCTGTGAATTTCTGCTGGTGGGATGTATTTCTTTCAGGCAGCAGACAGTTGGGTCTCAATTTTTAATACAGTCTGCCAGTCTGTAGCTTTTAATTGGAGAATTAAGACCATTTACATACAAGGTTATTATTTAAGGGCTTGACTAATTCTTGTCCTTTTGTTGTTTTGTGAGTAAATGATTCTTTTCTGTTTCTCATTTTTTATCTGTTCTTCCTCTTCTGTGTTTAGAATTAAGTACCTTCTGCATTGCTGGCTTAGTGTGCATGACTCCTTTAGTTTATGCTTATATTAAAATTTCTTTATTTTTCCATCCAAACTGACAGTACTTTTCTTGCAGTTTCATTAACTCCTGGCCTTTAGAGTTTCTGCCAAGAAATCTGTAGTTATTCTGACTAGTGACTTAGTATTCCACTCTTGCAGCTTTCAGTAAACTTTCTTTATTTTGAATTCTTGGCATTTTAACTATAATATGACACAGGATGGTTTTTTTCTGGTCATGTCTGTTTGATGTAACTATGGTATATCCATGTATTTCCCAAAATTGGGGAAGTTTTCTATTATTTCATTGAATAGATTTTCTATGCCTTTAATCTGTACCATCACACTCTCCTGTATACTAAAATTTCATGTTTGGTTTATAACTGTGTCCCAGAGTTGTTGAAAGTTTTGTTCATAAAGTCTTATTACTCTCTGAATATGGTAAGTCATGAACCTTGCCTTCAGTCTCTGAAATTCTGTCTTCTTTATGATCCAGTCTATTGGTGAGAATTTCCACTGAGTTTTTTATTTGATGTATTCATCCTTTTAATTTCCAGGATTACTGTTTCAGTTTTCTCAGAACCTCTCATCTCTTTTTTAAAATTGCTGTTTCATATCCTTCATTGTTTTCTTAAATTCAGCTATTTATTCATATCTTCTTCGAAGTCATGGATCAATTTAGAAACTAATCTTTTGAATTCTTTGTCCAACATTTCATTCATTTCAGTAACATTTCATTTATTGAAGAGTTAGTTAAGAACTTTTGGAGGAGTCATGTTGCCTTGTTTTTAAATTTTTTTTTTATACTGACATTTGTACATCTGTTGGAACAGATATCTTTTCTACTTTCATAGGAGGGTCTTCTTAGTGAGCAGCCTTCTTTGGACAATTTGTTCCCCAGTTCAGTTGAGCATTTCTTTGTGCAAATTCCTAATGATAGTTAGCTATCAGAAGGCTAGGATGAGACTGTTTACCAAATGTTTGCAGAAACATTTATTAAAACATACTAAACATTTACTGTGATACACTAACTTCTTACTAAATGCACTAGAATGTGTAGACTTATTTTTTGAGATACCATGTTATTTCAATATTTATTTTTATATTAATGTAGCAAACACGTTATTTAGTTATAATGGTTAACTTACTGTTCAAGAAAGTGTGAATTTTTTTCCAATTTTGTAAATTGCGAATTCAAATTGAAACTTGATGTTTTCTATTATTACCAGAATCTGAAAATACTATTTTGAGGATTGCAAAACTAAATTATAAAAAGTATATTTCTTTTAAATGTAGTTAATAAGATAGTTGAAAATGAAGACTCACAAACTATGAGATACAGCCCCCCCAACACTTCAGAAAGCAGATTCTTTATAGCATAGAAGATCAGTTTTTCTCTCTAGAATCTGTCTTCCTACTTTCAAATTAAATGTGGACTGTTTTTTAAAGCTGTTAAGTTTTAAATGAATGTTTTATTTTCTGTAAAATAAACATGTATAAAGTAAATTATTGAAAAATTCCAACCTTCTACATAGAACATTGGCAGTCAGTTCCCTAGAAAATTTTGGCTAACTTAATAATTTAAATGACCAAGTATAATGTTGTTTTCTTATTCTTGATAAATGTCATTTATTTCTCTCAATATTTGTGGACTGTCTGTCTTTCCCAAGACTACAGTTTCATCAGAATAATAAGGAAATGTCTTCATTAAATTAGAGTAGCTTCATGTAGAGTAGCTGAAACCAAATCTAAAATCAAAATTAGGATCTGATTATTTTAAAATTTTATTTTTGATGATAATGGTTTGGTAAATTATTAATATAAATACCAGTATTTAATTACCTTTTTCTTTGCTCACTTGGCAGTGTCACCCTACAACTTTTGTATATAACACAAAAGTCGAAAATGTAATACTTCAGTTTTGTTCAGTTTTACCTCTGCTCAAATTTGGTCAATTTTGCCTTTTTGTTTTTCTTTTTCTATCTATATTTTCACTCTAGAGAGAAATTTCTGTGTTCTCTGTTGCAGAAAGCTTTGCTGTCAGCATGTTGGAACAAATATAATATTTCTTGTTTCTTTTAAAAAAAATAATCGACTAGGTTCATATTAATTGGACAGGTTACTCTTTATATTTATTCATTACTGTTTTTTGTGGTGTATTTTCTGTGGCAGATTCATAAGAATCTGTCCCAAAATGGGCTTATTATTTAATGTGTTCATTTTATCAGTTAAAAAGAGAAAACTGAAAATAATAATTAAGATTTCATTATTTTAAAAAGTTTCCTCTTAAGTAAAGTTAGTCTGAGCCTCAGTAGTTGTACAGATAAATCACAATGACAAAGCTATGACCAGTGCAGTGTTCCTCAGCAAATCTGTTAGAGCCCAGCGCCAGCAATAGCTTCTTTGCCTGGACCAGACCTTGCCATCTGGGGAGCAGTAAAGCCACATACAAGTTGGCTCATCTGGCTCTGGGACCTGAACAATTTGAAAGGTGGCCTTGCCAACCTCTTCCAAGACATATAGATTAATGAGGTAGGAGGGGTACATGACAGCCATATTACAGAAATGTAGCCAGGGCTTTCTCTCAGCATAGGGTCTTTTTATACTTACAGGATAAATAGTATATGTGTGGAGCAGAAGGGGAAATGTAAATTGCAACAGAGTGCATGCTCTTTGGTGGTTTGCAAACTTTGAGGCCAGAAGTTACCTAATAGAACATCCCTTATTTTTAGGAGAATAGAGTTAACATACTTGATTAACATTATTAAATTGATAAATTAGCATACTTGATTTAATGTACTCACAATCCTGTATTTATTATTCAGGTAAACTCATTAACCAAGATAGGATTATTCTTCTCTTAGGGTAAAATATTTTTTATAAAAAAGAGCCATAGAGAGCTAATAATGATGATCAGCCAGCTTATGAAAGTTTTTATTTTGTAGTAAAGAGAAATGTCTTAGAGAAATGGTTGGAAGATTGGAGATGAATATTGAGCCCATCTAGATTTTAGCAGCAATGTGATTTAGGGAAATAAGTGATGATCTGAGCCATTCCTACCACTTACTCAGGCAAGTTCTTAACCTCTCTGCGCCTCCTAGTATCCAACATGTAAAATTGCAATAATGATGCCTGCCTTTTGGATTATCAACAGTAATGGGCTTGCAGAAAATGATAACCATTATTTCCAAGTTCTCATCTTAATCTTTATTACAGATCTCTTGATGTAATATGTTCTCAGGGTTTCTATAATTGATTAAGCTAAAAAAGTAGAGTTGAGTAATAAAGTTAGAGATGTTCACATGGCTTTTAAAATAAGTTACACATATTCCATCTTCTTGGACCGAAACTATTCACGAGCCAAGAAATGAAGACTAATTTCATCATTTCTGCCAAGAAACAAAATCTAGGAATACACGGTTAGAGCAAAGGAGAGGGCCTCACAGAACTTGGTCAGAGTTCACTGGCTGAGTCAGAAAAAGAAGGAACCAGCCTGGTACCTTGCAGAGAATACTACATTAATGGCTATCACTGAGCATAGGTGTGAGCAACCTGACTCAAAATGGTGGAGGGGGATGGGGAATAACTGGTGAAGGTTTCCCAGAGGACAAACATTTTATGTTTTTCCTCAAATTATATCTTTAAAAAGTATAAGTAAGCCTTTGAAAGACTGTTAGCAATTTAGATATTCAACATTGTTAAAATATGAAAACGTATGAAGAAATAAAATTATTCATAATCCTACTTTTTGGAAATTACAACACTTTAAATTATGCATATATACTTTGACTTAAAGAATTAACATTGTGTATCAATTTTATTGTATATCTCGTAAGTTTTTTTACTTAATTTTAGTGTGATACTATTTTTCTGTGTTATCTATTATCTTAAAACATGTTTTTACCATCTGTTGAATTTTTTTTATATGACTAACCCATAATTTAACTTATCCTGTGATGCAGAGTATCAGTGTATATATCAGTTTTCTGTTGCTGCTTTAACATTGCATAAATTTAGTGGCTAAAAAAACTACAAATTTATTATCTTATAATACTGTATGTCAGGGATCTGGCAGAGATTTCATTGGGCTAAAATCAGGGTGTTGGCAAGTGCATTCCAACCTGAAGACTGGGCAGGAGAATCCAGATTCTAAAGATGCCTGAACTTGTTGGCTGGTACCGATCCTACCCCATCTTCAAAGCCGGCAGCAGTGGTTTAAGTCCACATCACTTCCCTCTGATTATTGCCTCGTAGTTACATCTCCCTCCGACTCTCTTCTGCCTCCCTCTTAAACTCTAAACACCCCTGTGATTACTTTAGGCCCACCAGAATAATTCAGGATAATCTCCCTTCCTCAGGGTCAGCTGATTAGCAAACTTAATTCCATCTACAACTGTAGTACTCTTTTTCATATGTGAAGTAACATATCACATGTTTAGGGGATTAGAACATGGAAATCTTGGGGAGGGTGTATTCTGCCTGCCACAAGGTGGTTTTATTTTTTTCCCAGTTTTATAAATAATATATCTCTAACCGATTTATGACTAAAAGAGTAACACAGACTTGAATGACTTAATATTGTTGACTGGGTTATTTTACAGATTACAGTTTCTGCTCCATGTAGCAACAGGGTATGATTTGCACTCTATCACTAATTCTTGATACCTTCCTAAGTTGTCTGTCAAAGTAAAAACATGGAATGCTTCCTCCATGAACTGGAAGGCAACAAAATTGGGACAGCTGATGCAGCCTGCCCTAGTAATGCTGCTACTATTCCAGCAGCATATGCAGCTCCATGGCTTATTGATCATTCAGAGCGATCAGTGTGTCACTTGATATGTGCCAGATGAGGCCAATGGAGCTGCCTAGACTTCCATCCCACAAGGCCGGAGTGGATGAGGCATATGAAGCAGGAGCAAACTGACTTGGGAGGTTGCTGAAGTTAGAGGGAAGAGGACTGTTGATCACTGATTCTTCAAGGTACTTCTGGCCCCACTTCTGCCTTCTTTTTTCAGTAAGGAGGAAAATAGCCAAAAGAGAGACCTCATGAAGTGACAAGAGGAAACACGTGTTTCCTGGCTGCATGTCCTTCCTTTTTCTTTTCCACCCTTAATACTATCACTCTTATGCCAGCCTTACCATGAGGAAAGAAAACCTAGAAACTTTTTAGAAGTATTTAGGTAAAATATAGCAATGGCCTTCACAACCAGAAAATTGATTACTTTCCTCTGGAATTGGATTGATTAAGCCAGGACTCAGTAGTGAGCAACAGAATAGAAACAACTGGAAGGAGGGAGTCTACCCTCTGGTGCTTAAGAAAACCTACTGCACAGTACACAGTAATTCCTGACCCCATTTCCCCCTTTTCTTACACATTTGTGAAAGGACCCATTCTATGATTTATGTTCCCCTGCAAGCGTGCTCTGTGGGTTTATGTTCAGTGATGCTAAGAGCTCTTAGTGGAGAGTTCTGTTCTCTTTGAGCCTGGCAGGTGCTCTGTGTCCTGCTTAAGGGACAGCATATTTCTGGGGTATTCTTTGTAACTGGTGATGGTCCAGCCATCTGCCCTCTCTGGAGGTGTCTTTGTAACTACTTGCCTTTATTATTGTTACATTTTATGAAATTCACTATGAACGACAACTTAGCAAATATGCTCAACCAGACAAAAGGCTTTATTAAAAAAAAAACTTTCTATACTTTTTGTAAAGAAAAAGTGGTAAGTAGGAATAGGATTTATGTTCTGTTCTGTATGTAGAATGAATAAAGTAAGAATTCCTAACCAGGTGCTTGGTATCCTATGTTTTTATGAGAATGGAATGTAGCCCCTTGATGTTGAGCTAATTACACACTAAAATACTTAGCATTGTCTCTTAGCAAGTTTGTATTTTCATAAGGTGTCTGTGATGGTTGAGAGATATATACACAAAGCACCTCTTTACACTACTTGTTATTTAATAAATGCTTAATAGATATTACCTCTTTTATCAGGGAATAATGTCTGCCCTTGGTTCCAACTCTAAATTTGAGTCTCATAGACACAGAAAATCCTCAGTAAATATTACCCCTTATTCTTGTTTTTTTGTTCCATATTTACTAATAAAGTAGCTTTACATTTTCATCATAAGGAACAGGAAATAGGAAATGAAAAGGTCATTTCTAGCACTAATTCTACACATAAAATAGTAAAGATGATACAGTCAATTGAAACATAAAGAAAAATTTAACTCAAAAATGCTTGCCTCATTCTCCTATTTTTTCAGATTTACCTAGTTAATTCGATGCTTCCTTCACTCCGGTATCTGCGATTAAAGTGAATGTCCTTCGTGTAGTACTCCTTCAATAAATGCATGCAAACTGATGAATAGCTTTTCTTCTTCGGGTCACAATAGGTAGAATTTTTCCTGTATTCCTGAAAGATGCTACGGTTGTGCTAGCCACTGAACACTCTTGTCCTGGTGTTGCATGTGTGCACATGGAGTGAGCCAAGTACAATTTGGGGGCTTTTCACTGGAACATCAGAGGGCACAGTGCTGTCAGTGTTCCCTCCTCAGACCAGCAGCCTAATTTACTCTTCAGTAACGTGTTGGTATGTCAGGCCTCCCTCTGCAGTTTCTTTCCCCAGGGCTGTTACAGCTCATCTAGTTCTCTGCTATTAAAAATTGATTAGCTTTCTTTCCCTGATATTTGGAAAAGGAAAAATAAGATTTATCTGTATTAACTTCGATGTCTTCACTCACTTCAACTTCTCCTCATTTCAAACAAAGTTTGAGGGAGCTTAGCTACGTAGAGAAGCAATAAAGTAAACTTTAAAGTTAGTGATTCAGGAAATAGGTCAAAGTGGGAAAAGGATGATTTCTACACAAGAAACTTGGCTGGAGAATAGTGTCTGTACAGACTGTGTCCAAAAACCTGCCCTTTTCAAAATGGCCTTTGAACCACCTACTTGAGAATTTCTTGATATGAATCACATTCCCAGATGGCAAGGTGAGGTTCACAAAGAGGATGGATAACAGAGGATTTTGGATTTGTTAACAATCCTCAAATGATTCTTACTTACATTAAACTTTGAGAATCATGTTGCTCTAAATGATTTAGCAAGCTAATACAGAAAGAAAGACATGCTTTGCTCCGAGATGGAATGTTTCTGGGTAAGAACAAATCACTTGCTTTAGTGAAGTGCAGAAGTTCCACTGCTATACTAACAAAGGATTTCTCTGTGGGTACTTTTGTGATGATTCAGTACTCATTAATATTAATCTATTTTTTCATAAAAAGTTTATTATAATAATCCTTGGTTACAAGTATAAGTTATAGGATCTAGAAGATTTAACTCATGCCACAGTTCCTGCATCTGTATTGTAGTAGAGGGGACAAGAAATGTTCTAGGTATTTCGTCTGCATTAGATGAGTGAGGAAAGTCAGTCACTTTAGCATCTCACTCACAGGCATGCATTCTATTTCACCTGCTTGCTCCTTTCCTGTAGGCTCTTCTTTTCTTCAGGAAATGCAGTCATCATTTCCAAGGGTTGGAGAGTAAACACTGGAGAATTGCAAGTGAGGCCAGTCTGTGCGTTTTTCTCAGTCTGTGGGAACTGAGCAGTTCTGACCTGTATAGCATCCTGTTCCTCCCATGTGCCTTCTTCCCCCAGGATGCAGGTTCTTTTCCATTTGATCCTGGATCCCTTGCATCAAGGTCATTTGTCTTAGCTACTTTCTCATCACTGAGACACAATACCCAAGGTGCTCAAGTTAAAGGAGGAAAGATTTATTTTGGCTCACAGTTTGTGGAAGTTTCAGACCATAGTCAGCTGGCTCCAAGGCGGAACAGCATGTCACAGAGGCATGGCAGAAGAGAAATAGCTCATGGCATGCCAGGAGGAGTAAGAGAGAGGGGTCAAGAGAGGATGGAAGGAAGGAGACAACACTCTTCCAGCCATGCCCCAATGGACCCACCTCCTCTGACCAGGCTTTATCTCCAATCACATGTAGTTATAAACTCCTCAGTGGACTAATCCTTAAGTATCACAACCCCATGATCCAAATGCCTCCTCAAACCTCTACCTGTGAGAGCATGAGGCTTTAGATATAAACTGTAATAGGCATCTACAAAATCATCACCATTCTGATCATTGCCATCTCTTGTGAAATCAAAACCAAGGATTTCCTTCCTACTATAATGTCTGTCTCTGTCACTACAGTTTTTCTAGTCGGTGAAGCAAATAGGCATTTGTCATCCTGCTTAGAACTTATTCTCTCACCCAGGTCCTTTCCAGTTCTCCCTGTGTATCATCCTTGGCTGAATTTAAATGCTTTCCCCAACTAAACCCAGTGGTAACTACCATCTTAAATTACTTGCCTCTTTATAGTTTTTAAATCTGGATATCTGAGAAACAATAATATGACTGATTGGAATCACTGATTAGCTGTTTGGACTATGTTAATGACTGCCTTCTTTGTTGTGCTGCTCCCATAGAACCCAGCCCATTGGGATGTAGCTTGAATTTGTCTTCAGGCTTCCCTCAGTGAAATGCAGACTCCAGCCCTCCCCAAACAGTTCCAAACTGTGGCCTTTTTATCTCCTTCTCTGTCTAATGCATAATAGGCCCTGAATAAATGTACTTCACTTGTATTTGATTGAGACCTTGGGCCATTTTGTAGCTATTTTCTATTAAAAAGTCGATTTCCATCAGCATGTCTAGATATTTGTTGAATAGTTAAGCTAGGATTATTGCTGTGCTTATTTGTAGTCATCAAGAGGTGGAAAATACTGTTTGATAAAGAAAAAGAAAGGTCTTTATCAGAAGGTTAAAATACTTATGTAAGTCCTTTATGATTATTTTGATTGGCTTTACTTAAAATAATTGGATTTAGTTCACAGAGTTGAGGGCTGGTGTTGCTTAAATACATTGTATTTATTCTAGTCTACCAAATTTTAATACATTATATGAAATGTTTAAGTAAGGTGTGTTTGTTATGGAAAATTGGAAACATAGAGAAGAAATGTTGTACTTCAATCTACCCATCTAGAAATAGTTTGTCTGGCATTTTAGTGTATTTGTTTTTCTTATTTTGATAAGTGAGATTCTACTTTTCAACATACTTTAGTATCTTGCTTTTTTTTCCACTTCATCCTGCATACTTTATGTCTGTTTGGTCCAACTTGTGATCCTACAGAGATACAGTTATAAAAAATAAGCATACTTAATTTTTGCATAATCACATTTTTGTGACCATGCTCCAAAACATTGCTTTTATATAGAACAAAAAAAATAATTCGCAAACTTTTACTTACAAACATTTGAAAGCCATTACAGCTTAAAATAAAATACTGTTTTATTCCCTTTTGATAGTCAGTGCTGAGAGCAGTGCTTTTCCTGAAGTAAATGCCAAGTCCTGCCCTTCTGCACACCAGGGCTCTTAAGCTTCCTGAGAAGAATTTTGAATAACTACCACCTTTTTTTCTCTTGTTTGCTTTAATGAGGTGTTATGAGGGCACAAGTTGTGAAGCTAAGGAGATAATAAATGGTGGATGGAAAGAAAGAGTAGTTTGTGTCCCTGTCATGCTGGAAAGCCCAGGAGTAACACACACGTAGTCCTTTGTAAAGTAGTGTGCGCCTCTCCAGGCATGCAGGCACTGGGAACTTGACTGGACCAGTGAGGTGGAAAGGAGTGTAGAAGAGGAACAGGGACAGGGAGACCGGTGAGGAGTGTGTTAAAAAAAACCAAGGTGTCAAGACACAGCCTCTACCCTTCCCTCCTATCCTCCTTCAGGGGACTTTTTTAGTTGTCTAGGTCCTCTGGATTGAGTACTGTGTTCTGAGTATTACTACAGGTATTTCAGAATATTCAAAATTAGTCATAACTAAAAACCACTGAATTATATATTTTTAAAAAGCAGAGGGCCGGCGATTTAGCTCAGTGGTTTTGCAGCCTGCTGCGCAAGCGCAAGGACCTGAGTTCGATACCTGGTACCAAAAAAAAAAAGCAGAGTTTAGGGTACCTGAATTATATCTCCATAAAGGTAGGTATAAGGAGGGAAGGGGGGGGAAGGGTCATAACATTCCACTCATTTATTTTAGTTAACATTTAATAAATGTTTCAAAAAGTCATAAACTTGCTTTGGCTTTTTTAGGGGGGCTTACAGTCTAGTACAAGGAACATGCTGCATGTTTAAGTAACTAATTGCAGAAGAAAGTGGTGTGTGTTGTAAGAGATACAGATAAGTTGCTGGGGAAATGGAGAAGTGAATTTTAGTAGCTGATGTTACAGAAGAAATTTAGAAATATGTGAGTAGTGACTCACAGTCATGCTTTATGCAGAGTGGTTGGTTAGGCTAGTGGATCTGGAAGCAGTGAGACAAAAGAATGCCTGTGTGACTGCACATCCTTCCTTGGGAGCATCAGGCAAGCTCTCAGCCTTGGCTGAATAGATTGGAATAGAGGATGAAAGGGAGGTGATATGAGTGTGAATCTTGGAGAATTTCTCATGAGCCAGATTTGTCCATTTTTTCTAGATCTTTTCAACTGATGGGTATAAATGCCGAGTAAAACAGTGATATAAACAGAGTTGCTATTTATGACGTGCATATGACAAAGAGGTAACAGGCCAGGGAATTTCAGAATGGTGGGAAAGAGTGATTATGGTAATCATTTAGGGAAGTAGTTTTGAAGGTAGCATGAGCATCACCTGAAAACTTACTTGAAATGCAAATTCTCTGGTCCTAGACCTACTGAATGTGTAATTATTGTGCGGATGGGGACAAACAGTTTGTGTGTCTTAACAGATTCCCTGGGTTATTCTATAGCATACTAACACCTGAGATTATCTGAGTTTAGAAATATAAATGGTCCTCCTATAGTCTCGGGGAAGTGGCAGGGATGAGTGATGATGGATACTAACTAAAAGGAGAAGGAGTGAAGAACTGTGTGTGGAGGGAATTTAAGTGAGCTGAGCAGCTGGGCAGTACTGGCCAGAGGCCGGGCTGCTTGAGAGTTGTTGGTGGTGGAACAGTTAGATTTGTAGATATATGTGGGTGATCAGCGGTGTGTTGCCCCCACCAGTGATGACCCAGAGTAGAAGTGGAGGAGCACTTTAGTGAGGAGTTGTGACTGACCAGAAAGTAGGTACAACACCAAATAAGGGGGATTAAAAGTGGTGCATTATTTTCTTCATCCTCCTCTTCACCCACACTATGCCCTCTGGATCAGAGGAATCCAGGATGTCAGAGAAAACAGTTAGGCCCTGGGTAAAAGAGGGGAGCCTCATGCCCACATTTAGTTCAGAGGGCACAGAGAGAGTGTGGAAGGGCTGGGAAGAGCAGAAGACTGGGGCCGATTATTGCATGTGTAGCTGAGTGTGGAGGTAAATGGCCAAGTGAAAACAGGTGGCCTGAAAGCTGGTTGCTGAAATGAGCAGGAAATTGAGGCATGATGAAGCAAAGTGAAAGTCCTCTTAGCTGATAGAATCAAAGTCAGCATTTCTTTAGTTAGTTGAAAAAGGCAGTTAAGAAGAAATGATGTACACATACCTTAAACAGCTTAGTTTTCAATATATAGTAATTCATCATACTACTGTTTTAACTTCCCAATTGTTCTTCTTGCATAAATCACAGCTATATTATCATCTGTGAATTACAGATGTTAGTTCAAATGGAACAAGAACTGAAAGATACTTGAAGAAACCCAAGGACAGAATTCTTGCCAGCTTTTACATTTTATCTCTAATATTTGATGTTTGTGTTACACAATTGTTTTAATAAGTCACCCTTTATTGACTTTTCAAGACATAGGTTTTTAAAAAAAAATATTAACTATTAGTGTTTGTTTTATGATTTACGTATTATTTGATTAAATTACATAGTTAAAGTAGAAGAAACATAAGTAGGGAATAGTCACACCTGACAACATACATACAGCTCAACAAATGGGAGATGGGAGCCTACATGAAGTCCCAAAGTTTTTGGTGCCCATGGGAAGTATATTTTCTAGAAAGAATGAATCAGTATATCTGGTAAATTGGTGAATTGATGGTTAGAGTAGAGAGCTTCTGCCATTGCTTAAATGACAGTCTCAATTTAATGTTGCTTTACTGTAAAAGTACTATATATTATTGTAGAAAGGACAGACCAGAACATTACAAATCCAAGACAGAAATGGTCCCAATGCCATAGTTTCATCAGCTTGTGGTTGTATCTGTCCATGTCGCTTTGTATGCTTATGTGCAGTTAGTGTTTGCTATTTGCAGTTTTTGTAGCAGTGTGTGTTTGCAGTACAGAATAGTGATGTTTATTTTGAGAAACTGGTGCATGCATATGATATAACATGTCTTGATCATGTTCTTAGTGGTTCTACAGGAAGTTCAGCGATCTGATTGAGCTGAGTAAGATAAGGAAGCATTCTTTCCTTGGTTTTCAGAGGTTCACAACCAGAGTAAGGGAACTGTTCTGTTAGAGGTTGGGTCACATTGGGAGCACTGGGGATTTGTAGAGATCTCTCAAAAGTTACTTTGGCAAAATGTTTTTCTTTGCTTTCCCCCAAAACTAATATGATCATTTGAATTTTGAGGCTTTTTGTAGTATAAATAAAGATATGATTAATCAGTATGCATCCTTGAAGGTTACTGTGACTTTTGATAGTTGCTTGATTTAAGGATAGTATATTATTGACTGATATCAAAAGAATTATCTGATATACATGAAATCCTAATTTCTACTTTTCTTTCATGTTTAACTTCATGTCTTGCATCTAATAATAAACAAGGTGGAATTTTCAGTGTACAAAATATATTAAAATACTGTATCTTTGAAAGTTTTAATTTTTTAAAGAAAATGTTTGTATCTTGGTTAATTCACTTTTCCCTTAAAGCCATTGACCTATTCTTTCATAGCTATTCATGTATTTGATAAAAACACTGTCTTAACAGGAAAATATAACTCGGTTTTAACAAAAGTTTTTGTTAGAGTGACATTTAAATATCATAGTCTCATAGTCAGTATACTTTGTCACATGATATAAAATGTTGATAATACTAGGAGCTAATAAAAGGGCTAGAAATATATAACTTAAATGATGGAAGTCTTGTGGGACTTAAAGTTAATCAGTTACTCCAGAAATTCTGGGCTTATTTAACTCAGTCTGCATCCCAATGTGCACAGGACCCGTAGACTAGAAGGAAGGCAGAGTTCACAGATGACTGTACCCGTATCTGTGATGTCACTAGATCATCACACCTTTGTGCCACGTGAATCAAAATAATTGTGACCAAATTGCAGCAGTTAATTTGACCTACATAAACTGATTTTCCTTGTTGGAAGAGTTTGTTTCATACCCCTTTTATTCATAACATTTAAATCTTTATAGCTTCATGCCAGAAAAGCTTTTGCTTTATTTTGTAAGGTGGTAAACTATCATTTACTATTTTGCCTTGGCAAATAGAAATTTTAGCACAAACTTGTAGTGATCATACACTCTACCTCTCTTATTCTCTCTTACTAGTCTTTTATATTTGTTATAGAAAGTGTCATGTTTTTATTATAAACATTCTTAATTCTTTTTTGACAATTTGGGGTAGATAAATACAATAATTTCAACAAACGATTATTGAATACCTAATTCTTGCTTTCTACCTCTGTGTATTGGCAGTAGCGAAGACTGCAGGCTGTAGCCTCAGGAAGCTCAGTAATTAAGATTTGTTAGAAATTCCTGGGAAATGCTCTCTTCAGTAATAAGTTTTGCTAAGCATATACAGTATTCATGATTATTCTTTCATTTCTAGTTAAAAGCCATCATGAGGAAAGACTGTCATTACCAAAGCCTGTATATTTTCTAGAGCTATTTGGTTTTAGTCAGATTTAAACATCAAGGCTGGAAGCTGGATGTCACATAAACTCTAAGACAGCAATGCATGAGCCTGTACAGAGTGTTGGGAAGCCGGTCCTCTGTGACAACATGCTGTCCTCAGGCCTTCTCAGCTGCATTCTGGGAAGATAATAGGTGTGAGATGACCGAAGTTTGCCCAGGGACTGTTTGAAGAAGATGATGACTTGTCTGACTCATATTATGAAATGACTTTGAAAAGAGATGACAGCATTCCTGCTTTGAGACTAAAAGAAAGCCTTTTTCAGTTGTTAATGTGTGAAGAAGAATCTAATGCTTTGTGTATTTTGAATGAATACCCAGGCCCTTGAAAATTCTGAATACTCCATAAAGGTTTAGAAAGTGGTAAAGACAGTGGTAGCCCATTATTTAAATGGCTGGTATCATTTATGAATACTGAGAATTTATATATATTAAAGTATAACTTAAATGTATATTTCTACAATTCCATGACCTGACTTTTAAAAATAAGATTTGTGAATTATTCTGACCTAGATCTGGCTACCTTTATCCTATGAAAAAGAATATAGTTGTCTGAATTTCTTAAAACTACCCATTGAGTGACTATTGTTATCTTTCATTCTTCATCAGCCTCTTCTAATTGTTGACCTTTTGCTTATTTTACTGTTTACTCGCATCTTTCCTGTGATAGGCCAAATAATGGTTTTCCCAAAGATAGTTATGTCCTGATTTGTGAACCTTGAATATATTCCATTACTTTGGCAAAGGGAGATTAAGATGATATACTGAATGACACCTGCTCATCCATTTTCCTTAATTAGGGAGATGGTCCTGGATTATCTGAATGTGTTCATTACGATCAAAAGGTCCTTAATGTACAACACAAAGGCAAAGAGAATGTCAGAATAATGCCACATTCATGGGAGTTGAGCCAGGAACCTGAGAATGTAGGAAAACTCTAAAAGATGGAAGGAAACCATTTTCCCTTCGAGCTTCTAGAAGAGAATGCAGTCCTAATGACTCCTTTAGTTTTTGATGACTACTAAGACCTTTGTCAGATTACTGACATATGAATTGTTAGATAATTTGTGTTGTTTTTAAGCCACCAAGCTTATTGTGGATGAGAGCAATAAAACACACACACATTTACCAGTGTTAGAAAAAGGAAAATGCAGTGAAACTCAAGGCAGTACATCTAGGAAAAAAATGTATGTTAAAGTTGCAGTTCTTACCAAGAGGGAAATAAAATCTGTGAACTTCAGCCCCTTCTCTCACTGGGTCTTTACACAGATTAAACCACAGTCACCTTTTGCTAGTGTAATGACTTGAAATATACTTCAAGATTACACTCCCTTGGGTACAGTCTCTCACCAGTCCAACCACTTCATTTTATTAAAGCTATCTTTTCATAGTGCTGATTTTGCCCTGTTACTTCTCATTGAAGTCTACTTCATTATTTTCCATTGCCTACAGAATAAAGCCCCAAGCAGGTAACATTGCAGTTATTGACCTTCCACAATAGAAACTTCTGTCACAGCCTTGTATCATACCTCTTCATTGTCATATGTATCTTACGTTCAGTCAAAATAAAGTATTTAGGTTCTGTGAACCCAGCATGGTGTATTGCACTTCTGCCCTTCATATGTGTGTGTGTGTGTGTGTGTGTGTGTGTGTGTGTGTGTGTATATATATAATTTCCTTCACTTCCACTGTCTTTCCAGATTGTCATATCAGCTGGCAAGCTCCTGTGAATTCTTTCAGGGATTAACACAACATTAATTTCCCTGGAAAATCAAGGAACCTTCTCAATCACCTGAAATTAGTTCACTGTGCTTTACACCACACTGTAACTTGTACCCTTTGTGGTATTAAAATTTATTTATCCCATTATCTTGATTCAAAACTTGGAGAGTCTTGCCAGGTGTGGCATGGCTGACCTATAATCCCAGCACTCTGAAAGGATGAGACAAAAGGATTGCAAATTTGAGCTCAAACTGGGCAATTTAGCAAGACCTTGTCTCAAAAGAAAAGGGGTGGGACAAGGAGGAGGGGCTTCTGGGAGGGTAGCTCAGTACAAAGGCCCTGGATTCGATTACCAGTGCAACCACACACACACACACACACACACACCTCTCTTCAAGGGAGCAAAAGAATATAGTAGTAATATCTCTGGGATTTTAGTAATACACATAACTTATACAGCAACACCCACTAAGTAAATATCCAGTGACTGTGTGATTATTTTACCTGGATAACACACCACAGAGATGCTTTTGGGATCATAGGGCAGTGTTTGGTTATAATGACCTTTAAAACTTTGGTGCTATGAAAGAATTTTTTTATACCTGTTCAATTTTTAATTTTAAATAATTTTTTTAAAAAATCTACTTTAATACCACTACCTTTTTGTGTTCCCAACCTAAAATTTCATTATTTTATTCTGTCAAAACTAAAAACACCAAAATAGCCTCTGTTTTGTTTAGTTTCTTCATGGCTCCTTTTGCAAAAATTATTTTGGACAGCATATCTATTCATAGAACATTGGGGAGACTGAAATATGTAGCATGGCAAATCTCACATTCTTTTTGCTTTAGATAATTTGATTTTTCTCTCAACATTTCCATTTCCTGTCTTTTTAAATTGGTTATTTTATGTTAGTTTCTGAGAGGATGCCATTTGGTTTGCCTTGCTGTACACATCTATGAAAATGTATTAAAGTAGAACTTGGAAACTATAAAGCATTACTCAGATGGGATGGATTGTCTTCATAATTTTTATTGTCACTTTACACTCTGATTGCAGAATATTCACAATTTTCATAATAGGAATAACTTCACTGGGTATTTCCCTTTTTCATCTTTTTTTTTTTTTGGTACCGAGGAGGATCGAACTTGGATCCTTGCGCTTGTACAGCAAGTGGCGAAACCACTGAGCTAAATCCCCAGCCCTAAATTTAGAACTTATTTTTTTTTTTTTGGTACTGGAGATCAAACTCCGGTCCTTGTGCTTGCGAGGCAGGCAGTGGAACCACTGAGCTGAATCCCCAGCCCTCCCTTTTTATAACAGTTGTCAGAATTCAAAACTCTTAAAATGGTTGGTATAATTTTTAGTGTGATCCGTAAAACACATCTTTCATGTTGCTTAGTAATTTAAAAGTTTAGTACTTTAGACCAAAGGAAAGCACCTCTTTTAAAGATGAATGTGTTTCTACTAGTATTAGTACTTTACATATGAACTATCATTAATTAAAGTAATAAATAGAAGCCATTGAGGAATCAGTGAGACAAACATTTTAAAAGATTTGACTTTGAAATATATGAAAGTGTTAATAAATACCTGGAAACTGTAAATTTTAAACTATGGCAATAACCAACTTGATTTCACATACTGCTTGTATGCTTGGTATGTGTTGGATTTGGGTAAAATTTATTTTAGAATGGCTAAAAATTCTAGGGAAAACCATTTTTCAGAATGTGCCTTTAGGAATTAAATTCTACATTTCATCATGAATCAGTAGGAGTATTTTTTCTTTGTTTTCAGGTCAGCTTTAAAGTAATGGGCTTATATAGCTTCTAACATCTCCACCAGAAAAGAACTGTTCTGTGAGAAACCTGTCATCCTTAAATATGACAAATTTGTCTTCTAATGTGCACCAACAAACTTGAATTATAGTCTTAAAAAGCTGTCCTCCAGTGAACTCATTTAGCACAAAATGAGTCTTCAGAACCTAATCATCTAGGCTGTGCTAGAGATTTGACTTCACCAAGGAGTCCACTTTTCCAGGAACCACACCATTCTCATATACCTCTTATAACGTGATACTGAATATACCCTGACACTTTCTTATTAGGTATTCTTTGAAGAGAGAAATTCTTTGCTTGTTCCATTTCTAGCATTTCAACACTTTCTTATTACATGCAGTGAGTTGCTTTATTCTCTGCGGGACATTAGTTCACAATGTTTAATAACTTAAGATTCATACCATCAACTTGGAGTTTATTCTTGATAGTTTTAATGAAACCACCAGCTGCCACTATCCTTAGTGATAGGAAATGCTTCACTTTGGAAGCTGTCAGCCCTCTGTATTAATCAGCTTTCCTGCCACTGGCACAGAATACCTGATATCTACAACTTAAAAGGAGGACAGATTTATTTTGGCTCATAGATTCAGTGGTTTTCCTCCAT
The DNA here is from genome assembly GCF_053883595.1 of Heterocephalus glaber. Taxonomy (NCBI): domain Eukaryota; kingdom Metazoa; phylum Chordata; class Mammalia; order Rodentia; family Bathyergidae; genus Heterocephalus; species Heterocephalus glaber. The sequence continues at coordinate 8,527,199 of NW_028258444.1, read as the reverse complement.
GGCCATCCAGCTCTAAGACAGAAAAGGCATTGTGAAAATGCCTGGCAGAGAAAAGCTACTCTGAGCTTTGTCTGCTTCATGGCAGCCAGGAAACAGAGAAAGAAGGGAGGAACCAGGGATAGGACTATACCCTTCCAAGTCAGGTCCTCCATGACCCACCTCTTCCAAATAGGCCCCACCTCCAAAGATGAGACTTTCAGGGGATATTTTGCATCTAAACTATAACATTCTATCCCCTAAAAAGGCTCATGTTCATCTCATTATGCAAAATGCATTTAGTCCATCTCTGAATTACCAAAGTCTCAATAGTTAGCATTGCTGAAAAGTCCAATTCTAAAGTCCCCTCTGAGACTCAAGGCATACTCTTAGCTGTGAGCCCCTATAAAAATTAAAAAGAAAGCAAAAACACTTTCACTATACAGTCTTATAGGGTTAACATTCCTATCCCAGAAGAGTGGAATAGGGAAATAGAAAAAAAAAAAATCAGACCAAAGCAAGACAGTAACCAGCGGGGGAAACATTAAATCATGTAGCTACATATCCAGCATCCTGGGCAGGTTGTGGTGAGATGTCAGCTCCAAAGGGCTTGGCCAACCCTGTCCATATAACATTGCCAGTCTCAGCCCAGATGGCTTCTCTCTTGGACTCCCTGTGCTTATTGCCTGTGACTTCCTCAGCAGACAATCCATATTTCTGCCATCTCCAGTGTCCTTAAATATCCACTGCAGCTATGGCTTCACTTTCACAGCTTCACACGCTGCCCTCTTAAGGGCACACTCCCTGGTCTCCCCAGCCTTCTTGTGAAATCTAGGTGAAAGCCTCTATGACCCCAGAACTCTTTTATTCTTCGTGCCTGGAAAACCATCACCATGAAAATGACACCAGCATCTGCTGCCACTGAAAGCAGAAGCTGGGTGTCCTTGGACCATGACTTCAGAGGCCCTTGAGTGCCTAGATGACTGAACTCCAGGAACTATTTCCCTAGGCAACCCTAAATGAGCTGGACTTCCTGGGGCTCTCTTGCAAAAGTAATGTCTTTTAAAGTTGTTTGCCCTTTTATATCCTTGAATCTGCCAAGAGTGGGGTCTGGCCAATTCCTGAAATCCTTCAAGCCATCTTCCCTATTGTCCTGATATAATGTACTTGGCTTCTTTTTAATGTTAATACTTTCTGCAACCATGGTCTACTTTGCCCCAACTTTGCAGGCACTTCATTTCTGAAAGACTGGAAACTTTTTGTTTTGGCACTCCCTTTTGCTCATGATTTTCACTGTAAATCTAGCTAAAAGAAGCCAGCAGTACGTATGCCATAGCCAGAATGTTGGGCTGCTTTGAAATGTTTTTTATCTGCCAGATCAGTTAGTCTGCCACCCTAATCTCAGTCTCAAAACTCAGTCTAGAAAGTCTCAAAACATAAGCAAACTACAGACAAAATTTCTGCCACAGCATTAACATGCACGGTCTATAATACAACTACCAAATGAACCTCCCAACTTATTCCCATCTGAAACCTCCCAAGCCTGGCCTTTGCTGTCTGCATTCTTATCAGCATCTGGTCTTCTGAGTTCTGACCAGAATCACACATCAAGCACTACTCACAACATTCTAAGACAGTGGTTGTGAACCTATGGCATGCGTGCTGCAATGGACATGCAGAGCCCTCTCTGTTGGTGCATGAGCCAAGTCACCCCAATAGCTGAGGATTAGGTAAGAGGCGTTTTTTCTAAATTGAAACCTCAGTATTCATATTTAATTGCAGTGTTGTCACTTTGTGATAAATAAATGGGTTGTGGGTTGCAGTAGGGCATTCAGACTCCAAAAGGCTTGCCATCACTGTTCTAGAGCTTCTCTTATTTGCATCTCCAAACCTTTCCAAACTCCTCCTACAAACCAGTTCCAAAAGCATCTGAATCGCATAGGTACAGTCAGAGTACTTACTCTACTCTTGGTACCAGTTTTCTGCTTTACTTATCTTGTTGCTGGGATAAAATACCCAACACCAACAACTTAAAAGGGGGAGAGGTTTGTTTTGGCTCAGTTTCAGTCCATAGTCAGTTGACTCCAAGGCAGAAGCAGCATGGTGAAATGGCTGCATACATTGTAGTGGCCAAGAAGCAGATGGAGAAAGGAGCCAGCAAGAATGCACCCTTCCAAGTCACACCCCCAGTGACCCATGCCCTCCAACCAGTCCCTACCTCCCAACACAAGACATTTAGAGGATATTTTAGATCTAAACCATAACACCCCCAATCCACTTGCTTGAGTGCATTTTCTTGATTATAGAAAGTACAAAAAATAAATGAATCTGAACACAATTTCTGATTTGTGATTCTTTAAACAACTCATATGAACTCCCCTAATAACTTCATACTATTGTAGTTAGCCATGATTTTTCTTTTCTTTTTTTTTTTTTTTTTTTTAAGGAATCCATTTTTTTTCTCCTTGAGTAACTGTTTCTTTAAAAAAAAACACCACTCAGCAACAGTTGTTTCATTCTTTGTCTTGCAGGTACTATAGTGCAACCATCCTGCAGATGTCTGGTGTGGAAGATGACAGACTCGCAATATGGCTGGCTTCAGTTACAGCTTTCACAAACTTCATTTTCACACTTGTGGGAGTGTGGCTTGTTGAGAAAGTGGGCCGCAGAAAGCTTACGTTTGGTAGTTTAGCAGGTAGGTACATGGATGAAGAATTCAGTTTAAAACTTTTTCCTAATGATGACAGTTGACTTTCCAGGACATATATACTTTCTACTGGTTTCTTAACCAAACAATATAAAATTAGTGTGATAGTGCAAAAATTTTTAATTAAAGAGTATGAACCTTACAAATTTATGATATGTGACTAGAAATTAGATTGTAAGTAGAAATGAATTGTAAGACAACATCTGGATCTAGTAAAGGATTTTTTTTTTTTTATTTGGAGTTTGCCTCAGAGGAACAAAAGTGAAAGGAATGATCTTATCTGTCTTTGAAAAACTTGCTATTAATTAACTCATTTTTTAACATGTTGTATTTTTAAGTGTGTTTAAACTTGGAATGATATGGAAACAAATTTGGAGCATTTTTTTTCAAATCCCTTCCAACAGAACCCTACAATTTTTTAACAAAATAAGGATGGTACTCTTGGTGTTTAAAACAGCCCTAAATTCTAGACTAAATTTTGATTGGTTAAGTGTTTTCTATGATAGTGAAATACAAAATCTTTCATGCTCTCAGGTATCTTTTGTGTTTATTTCATTTATTATTTCTCTAACATAAGGGCTATTTCACTTCGTAGACTACAACTTTTCTTTGACATTGGTCACATCTTATTTTTTTAAATTTTCCTACTTTTCAATTAGTTGTACTCTAATAGTGCCTTTGTAAATATATTTGGACTTAAAATACTCTTTCCTTTAAAATATAGTTTCCATGACAGCATTAACTAAATTCTATTTTAACCTAATTGTACCTAAAACAATGATGTAATAGTACTGTTACAGCACTTGTCCCAGATTTTGATAAGAAAATACATTCTGGGTTCCAAATTCAATTTACTGGGAATGCATACCTTCCTTTTAGATGTAGTGGAATTCTTCTACCTCCTGTTTTTGTCTGAGCAATGGAAGTCTGGTAACATGAGTTGAACTGAAGTTTTCACACTGAGACAAAGGTGAGAAATTGATTAAGGAACAATGGTGATTGCAGTGGCCAGGGTATACAGGGAATATGAGGGTAAGTGAAGAACGGTAGGGCAGAAGATAAGATTTAAAAACCATTCATCTATAAGCCTGGTGAAGAAAGCAAAGGTGAGTAGCCTGGAGGAAAAACTAAAGAGAAGCCTATTAGATGTAGCAGATAGTAGATGCTATGAGAACATAGACTTTTAGTTAATATAAGAAAAATATTCTAATTACCCAGAGCTATCCAGCAGTGAAGGGAGCAGTATCCTCAGGCAGATAAACAAAAGCATCAGCATGGATTGCCAAGAGTGCTGTGTTGCAAATATATTCCTGCAGTGTGTTAGAAATTGAATTTGCTGACCCCTTGGGTTCAGGTCAACACTATGAAGAGATAATAGCTGCTTTTAAATTTTTTAAATGGATATTTTTCCTTTTCAACATACATTACTACCTTAAGAGGACTATTTTTAAATAGAATTTAAGTGCCTAAATTTGGGATTTGTCTTTTGAGATTTGGGGAAAACTGCTGATTAAACTTTTTTTTTTTTTTTTTTTGAGCAGCCTGTGCCTCTGTCATAGTCCTTTCTTACCAGTTCTACAGAATTTTTGAGGCCTTATTGATATAGAACCAGATAGTCTTTGAGTCTGAACTGTGTGGCTTTGGGTAAAGTTCCATTTTCTGACCTATACATGGGGATTATCATCTCTGTACTGTTGTAGTGAGGATTTAACACATTTATGTATAGCATTTAAAATACTGCATGCCACAGACAGTAAAGTACTCAGAGCATTTAGCTAATACAGCATTATTATTGCTGAAGAGTGAGACTGTCATTTTAGCCACAGTGCAAAATCAGTCCTCCCTCATTGTAATCCAGGGACTCTCCTTAGCTTTTCTAGCCAACACCATGTTTCACCTCCCTGCTGTTTTGCTGAGAAGTCCAGTACCCTACCGCTGATTATTAACCGCTTAACAGTTCACCCTGAGCATCACTTGGGCAGTGCGTTTGTTTACACACTATCCCAAGCTTTGCTTAGGCAGATGTCATTTCAACCAGTCGATTCTTCTACTGAATAAATTTGATAAAATAGTTGGGGTTTTTTTGGCTTTAATTCACATTTATTTATTTATTTTTTTAATATATATATTTATTGGTACATTTTAGGAATAAAATATTTACATTTATCATTGGGTGTTTGTACCAGAACATGATGCATCTTAGTTTTTATTTTTTCTCCCATTACCTGTGCACCCTTCACCCCCTCCACCCTTCCCTATCTACACCGAGTTTGATTCCATTTTTTTTTTCTCATAATTTTTTTCTTTCCCTTCTTCCTTTTCCCCTTTCCCTTCTACCATCCCCAAACCCTTGGACCTTTTCTTATTTCAAATTATCAGTTATTCATTTGAATCATTTTTATCCTTATTATAGCTAAATGGATGCATATTGAGGCCATACTCTTAAGTGAAATAAACAGGACACGTGTAAATACCGAATAGTTTCTCTAGTGTGAGAAACTGAAAGTGTAAATAAGGATAAAATAGTTGTTTTTATATTTTCTGTTACATTATCTTACAAAAATGAATGAAAATTCAGTTTTTGGTCATCCTCTGTTGAAATAATTGGACTGGTAGGTGGTTAAGAAATACTAAGGCAACTGTGTAGAAGGGAAGACCAATGGATTTCATGGGCTGCTTCTCGTGAGCAGCCAGTAGGCTCTTTTTTTCCCCTGCCTTTATCTTCTCTTCAGCTAAATCCTCCTCCAGCCCAGATACTTTACAGTGATACCTCTCACTTGACAGATACAACCAATCAAGTACACACCTGATCTCCTTGTCATGCATCCAGCCGAAGTAATGGAGTAGATAATAGAGTGGTTTAGGAGGGTGAAGGCATGGCTTCTAATCACAGGTTTCCTCTTTTATCTGTACACATGACTGTAAAGAGTGGTATTTAATTTATGTAGTTCTTGTTTTTAATCATGATCCACTTGGTCCACAGGAAGACACTGACCAGTGGAAGTGTGAATCTTCAGAAGGAGCCTTAGCACTACACAGCCATGTTGGTTTGTTAGCATTTCTCTAGCATGGCCCTTGCAATAGATGAGGTTTTCATACTCCAACACCAGCTGATTCCATGCATTTTAAATTCACTGTATTTTTTGTTTTATTCATTTGTATATAGGTATGATGTAATATTCTAATAGTACTAAGTATTATAACATTGCCATTTAATTTTTTAATTAAAAATTTAAATTAAATATTAGAATTTTTAAACATTTGATTCAGTCATCTGTACTTGCGATTTATTATATTGGGTTAAAAAGGTGAAAGATCTTATGTCAAAATAAGTTTTCAATAGGTTTCCATCCTTTCAAAATTACATTACTACAAATAAACTATGTTTATTTGGATAAAGAAACTATGCAGAGAAAATAAAATATGTAATATATGAATTATTTTAAATGTGGGACCTTTTGTCATGTCCTCATTTTTAATATTTCACAGTTTGTTTAGAGAACTGGTCTTCTGTATAAATACTACAATTTTAGTAACTTCTTATTTCTGTAAATGATGAGGTTTATATCTGTGTAACTATATCGGTAATCTTAGCAAGAAACACCATGTCTTATTCCACTATATATTTTGATAGTATTTCTGAAAACACTACTTGTAGGCTGTCTACCTCAGAACTACCAAGGCAACTTACTTTAAGATGTGGATTCTTGGGCCTATCCCGAATCCACTAAACTTAGACTCTGAAGATGGAGTCTGGAGCATGTGCATTTAAACAGACTCCTCTGGTAATGCTTAGTCACACATTGTGAGAACTCAGGAAGGGAAAAAATTTTTTTTGAGTATTTTCTAAAAACCCAAGGCATGTACTAGATAATTAATAAAACATTATATCAAATATTTTTGGAGGTGGCATTAATCTAATAGACTTTACTTCCTGTGGAGAGTGTTTATTATAAAACTGTTATCAGAATTCCAAAATCTACCATTGTGCTTGGTTGAGACTCTGCTTGAAATGTAAAGAATGTTCCAAAACTGAGTAGTACACTGAAGAAGATCTTTTCATCCAAAGCTTTCTTATATTAAGACTCAAACCTAAGTTATAATAATTAATCATTTGGCATAATCACTTTAAATACTAACAAGTCATTGATAAAACATCTCTAACTTGTTAAATAAAAAGAAAAAGGTAACTCGGGTAGTTTTATGGTATGAGTGAATGAAAGGATTAGATGATCATTTTAAAAATTGTTCCATAAATAAAGTTACTTAGGGTACCATTCTTCTCTTTAAGGGATCCATTCTTTTGTAAGGGTTTTTGTATTGTCTGAACCTCATAATCACCTGTGAAAGTCTCTGAACCTGTGACATCTCATCCTTATCTTCTGGAGACTCAGATTCAAGGTCAGGGTACATCCCAGGCAGAGCTTATATTTACCCACAACCTCTGATTCCTAGGGCATCTTAACTCCATTGTGGTGAATATGATGCATCTCAGCAGACACCTCAGCCATTACATGATATCACTGTTCCTGCACAGTGTTCCCCAAATTTCTTTTACTCTATTCTTTTTTTTTTTCATTAAGTTTATTGATACGTTTTAGATATACAGTACAGGCATATTCACCATTGGGATCTTGCACCTTTACATGATCTTGGTTCTTATTGTTTCCCAATTCCCCTGCCCTCCCTTCACCCCTTCCACCATTCCCTATTTATTCTTTTAGTAATACTTTTGGTCTTATCTTAAATTACCTCCCAGTTAAACCAAGAAAATCTTGATGAGTACATAAATGCTCTCCTAAATTCCATATATTAAACATATTGTCTCATTCTTATAAATTGTACAAATTAATGCAACCACTGCTCCTTTCTTCCTGGGGCACTGTTTTGTTTATCCTCACAATTCTGGACCAGTAATCAGAAATTTGAACACTTTCTTATTTACCATCAGGGTATATCAGGGACTCAAAGTTGGGCCTTTTGAGCAAAAGGCATATAATCATCCATCCTGTTCCTTCAAATCAAAGATAAATATTATATTCCAGATTACCAACAAAAAAGGAAAAAAAATGAATGCATGTGTTATAGCATCTCTGGTATCTAAAAGTCTTTTTTTTTTCTTCCAAAAATTGTGCTTTTAAAAAAATAAGAAACATTCTTTCCCCTGCTTTAGAAATAATCAGTTTGTTATTTTGAGTTTACTGATTTAGTGGCACTAGAGGAATTTTCTTGGCACCAAAAAGAGCACTTGTAAATCTGTTGCCTATTTTATGTTTCCTGACATGGTAGGCACTCAGTAGTATTTTTGGCTGTCCTTAGTGCTTTACTTTTTGAGGTTTTTTTTAGAATGTCATTACCAGTTTTTTCTTGGGGTAGCAATTGTATTTGCTTTGAATTTTATTCTCATTATATCAACTATTCTCTGATGTAAAACTTTTTTTTTTTTTAGGTACCACAGTAGCACTTATTATTCTTGCCTTGGGATTTCTGCTTTCAGCCCAGGTTTCCCCACCTGTCACTTTCAAACCAGTAGCTCCATCAGGCCAAAATGCTACTTGCACAAGATACAGGTGAGATATCACTACGTCATGTTTATCAACCTAATTCTGATGACTTTCTTTTTGGTGGGAGTGGTCTTAAAAATTTGGGAGGTAGCTTGCGAGGTCTCCAGGCTTATGTGTGAAAGGTGGTAGGGAGAACTGTCAGGAAGAGGAAAGCATCTTGAAACACATGAGACTAAGGAGTTTGGGAAGAGGTGAATTGTGAGAAACAATGTTGATAATGTTTCTCTGGAAATTAAAACTGGGAATTAATGTAAATCAAGAGTATAGTAAAACTGTTTTGGCTCATGTATGACTTGGTGCCATCTGTGATCCAGGTGAAGTAAATGGCTCCAATTATTGGTAATTAAATTTACAAAATGCATATATTCTCTGGATTTCCTAACAACTATTCTTTACTGAGTTTCATGGGTCCCTTTATTTAAATAGAAAAGAAAGGTTCTCCCACCCTACCTCATTCCCCGGTACTGTGACTGTTCCAGAGGATCAGGAGATGAAAAGTGAGTGGGAAAAAGCAAAGTTTTGCAATGGCAGCTGTAGGCTTAACAGCTTATTAAGTCCAGTGTGTGCATACTGGGTGATGACAGGCTGGGGAAGTGGGTGAAAGGACAGGTAGGCTGAAGGAGGCACAGGGGAACTATGGAAAAAGTGACTGAACCATTCAGTTAATATTTTTGGCAGCAGAATCTAACTTTTTTTTTTTTTTTTTACTGCTTTTAGCTGTCCAAAGGCTAGTAATTCCTATAATGTATGTGGGTAGAATAAGACCTAGTGTTAAAACAAAAGATTCTTTTATCTTCAAATAGATGCACACAACCCTCAAATCAGTGGACAAGTGATTTTTCAGGTTAGTCCCGTGGAAGTGGTTTGGGGTATAGCTCAGTGGTAGAGTGCATAGTTAGCTGTGTAAAGCCCTGTGTTCAATACCCAGGAACGTCCCCACCCCCAAAAACGTTTTATATGAAATGAAACATTACATTTCACACTAGCTGTACGTGGTATCTCTGTGGAGCTTCTAATTTAGCATTGTGGCAGCTTCTCATTACAACGATGTGGAAGATGTTATTATACCTTTCCAGTTGTAAATTGTCGTATTGACTTGCCTTTGGAAAATAAATTTAAATTGCCTCTTCTGTCTTACTAATATGTTTATCTGCTTATTTATTGGCTTACTGGTTTTATAGTCTTTTACCCTAAGAATATTTAAAGATGGTGTAATAACAGAAAGTAAATAGCATAAACTGTTTGGCAGTGATCTTTATTTAGATGTCCACCTCATTAGCTTCAAGAATGATAGAACTATTGGCAGAATTCTGCATCTTCTGCCTTTTTGTTCGATAGGTAGTTTCTGTATATATTTTTAACACAGTTACTTCTAACAATTAATTAAGAATTATTTCTGTTTGGCAACATAGAATATCTTCCAGATTTACTGTTTCATTTAAGGTTGGTGGTCAGGATAAGACTGGTATTGTCAGGTTGAGCAAAAGCGGAAAATAGTCATCCAGAGAGTATTAGAAAATGTTTTAGGAATTTCTGGTGAACAAATGACTATGTGGACTAGCATGAAATGTCTATAAATTTTTGACGACTGACATAATGAAATCATTTTTCTGACATTAACTTTTAGAGTTGAAATAAATATACTTATTACCTAAGTATAGCTCATTGTACAGCAATTTATGATCATCTGTTTATCCTTCTGATTCTTCTAAGTTATCATCTATCTAAAATTTCAATATAAAATTATGAATTGAGTGAAGTGATACAGCCTAGTTTTATTCTTATAACAAAATAGGTAGCCATTTTTAAAAACACAAACAATTTTAGATGTCCTTCTAGGAGTAAGTGGTATGACAGACATTTACTATGTGCCTTCTTTCAGAGTCTCATATGAGGTTTTTAAAGAATTTGATAGTATACATTTATAGTCTGAGTAATTTTATAAAATATGACTGGAGTCCTCTTACTGATTTTGGTTTTTTTACTTATTTTTTTTAATTTTGGGAGGTTTGTTTTTGCTTTGGGGTGTGTTTTTGCTTTTGGGGTGTTGTGTGTGTGTGTGTTTGTGTGTTTTGAGACAGGGTCTCACTGTGTAGTTCAGGTTGGCCTTGAACTCACTGTGTAGCTCAGGCTCTTGAACTCAAGGCAATCCTCCTGTTTCAGCCTCCCAAGTGCTGAGATTACAGGGCTGCACCTGGCACTGATTTTGTTTTTGAAACTGTCTATATACTTTTCTACAATTTAAGGCAAACATGAAAATCTTACATAGTACCTTAAGATGAAGAGTGTCCATGTTGTAAATGTAGGTAATGTGCTTTCCCCAAGGAATGAGACATAATAGAGGAATTAGTTTAAAATGAAGACCCAGAGCCTTCCCATAGAGCTACAACCCCAGGTCTTTTTTAAATTTTGAGACAGGTTCTCATTAGGTTGCTAAGCTCTATAGTGATGAGTATCTAATGTGTTCTAACTGAAGTAAAGGACTTAAGAAACTGAATGGTTCAAGAAGTTGTTCTTCATTTGAATTCAATAAATATTAGTTATATAAAAGGCACTACTGTAGATTAAGGTCAAAAATATTGTAGGTTGGGGTTAACTAATGACTTTTGTCTCAAGAAATTGACTATCCTTTTTTTTTTTTTTTGGTACCAGGGATCGAACTCAGGACCTTGCACTTGTGAGGCAGGCACCGGAACCACTGAGCTAAATCCCCAGCCCGACTATCCTAAATAATTTCCAATGGGAACTTCCCCTACTTAGAATATTTTTTAAATGATACTACTTTACTCCAAGTCTTGGTTAAATTCTATGAACTGAACATATTAAAGGACCTCTTTCAGAATTGCATTTTAGGAGATCAAAATATAAAGATGCATATAAGTTGATATAATGTGCCAGTGCCTCTATAAAACCCATCATAGTGTGTCAGTTGATGTTAGAAGAAATACGTCTTTTTGGGGTATCTTCTGAATCCTATATCTCCGAGAGTATATCTGTTATACACCTGAAATGGCCTCCAGCTGCGCAGCACACTCTCAGATTACTGATGTTGTCTCCCTTTCATATTCATCATACTTTCCTCTGAGAGCTATCCAAATTTTGAGGAATCATACCTTTCTTAGGTATCACTTCTGTCAATACTTGATATTTTTTACAGTTATGACCTCAGTATATGCAAATCACTATCATGAAATCCTTAAACATAGACAGATATTTCCTAAAGTATACAGTTACAGAATTTCAAGGTACTTTGCCCTGGGCTCTTTGTCTTACTCCTTTAAAAATATTTATGGAGCACTACTTAAGGATGAATTAATATGTGGAAAATACCTAAAATGATGCTTACACATAAGTCCTCAATAAACGTGATAGCCCTTGCTGTAATTAATAAGTGAGGTAGGATTCAGAGAAGACCCACCTGAGCAAAGGGTATTGGAAATGAGCCCTGGAAGGGTAAATGGAGCATGCCAGGCAGAAGGAACAGAAGTTTGAAGGACTTTCAAAGCAGCAGGCAGCTTGGCAAATGCAGAGAGATGAAAGCAGGCTAATGAGATTGGAGAAGAGGAAGATTAGGTTAAGATAGGTCAGAGCCAGCTTCTGCCAAGCCTCGAGGATTTTTGATTTTCAGTCCAAGAATATGAACCCTTGAGGGATTTTAACCGGAGGAGCAACTAGCCCAATTTTTCTATTCTAAACTGTCTCTCTGGCCACGTGGGTCAGAAGGCCTGAGTTCAGGTAGAGGATTACTGTGAGGGAGATAGCACTTGCCTGGACTGTTGTGATGATTTCAGAGATGGACAAATCCTCAATATATTTGGGAGAGAAAAATCAGCAAGAATTAAAAATTAGTAACTTATTAGCTATGGAAGGAGGCTCTGGACAATTCTCAATTCCTATATGAGGAAACAGGTAGAGGAGAGCATGGAAATGAAATGGGGTGAGTGGATGAGGCAAGGAAGAACATGGGTATAATTTTGGACGTGTTAAATCTTAAGTGTCCTTGAGGTATCTTTAGTGGGGTCATTGACTAGTTATTGAGAATACTGGCCTATAATTGAAGGAGAGTTTTGGGCTAGAGAATGATTATGCATACATGACAATTAAAGACATGGACATGTGTGACATCTGGCTTATAACTAAGATCTTCACTGAGACCCTGGCTACCTTTGCAGTTCTACCAGTAGTTCATTGGTGGAATGGAATTATTTATGCTTTTCCCCCCACAAAGAACAATGGGCTATTCATAGTGGCAGGCATTTATTATAACCTAACTTAAGCTTTTATGCTTACTTTTAAGGAAATAGAAGTCCACATAAGCCATGTTCTTTTTCTAGGGCACACTGACTGCTAATTTTTTAGACTTCTCTTGTTGAGACCCCAAACGGGCCATCATTTTTTAGCTCACACAGTTCTCAAGGACTCGTGTTAGGATAAACGTAATGACACAAAGGCTTCTCTTTTCCATTCCTTTTAGTTTAGACCCTGTTCTCGTCTTGGTCATAGAGATAGTTTTATTAGTTAAAATAACTTTAGCAGTTGGGTAGTTTGCTAATTTAATACTGGCTGGCACATTATCTACTCCTCACAGCTCTTAATATATTTTAGACCCTATTTGAATAGAAATTGAACCATTCCTCTAACTCAGTTTTTGTTTTTTTGCAGATGCCAACTTCCTTTCATTCCTAGTTTTTCTTTATTGAACATTGCTAAACCAAGAATACAGAGATGTTCAAAGTGGTTGTTTTTCTAAACAGTGATACTTTCATGTTTTCCTGTGTATAGAAAGATCCTAAACATCTAATTGACAAACTGGCTTCATCTGTAACCCTTTCTATGATGGTGACACTAGTTTTGGAAAACAATATGTCCCCTGCAAAGTTCATTTACAAAATAGTAATAATAGGGCCAGGGATTTAGCTCAGTGGTTCCGCCGCCTGCCTTGCAAGCACAAAGACCCAAGTTCGATCCCCAGTACCAAAAACCAAAAAAAAAAAGTAACAATAACTTTGCAGTCACTACACTGTCTTTTCTTCTGTTTCCAGGCTTGTATGATTTATCACACCTCACTGATATGGGTACTATAGTACTGCATAATCAGTTGTAATGTTTTATGTAACCTTAGAAACATGCAAAAATCCTTTTAGCTTCCCCACACTTTTTTTTAGTTGATAACCAGTGATAATGTGTTTATTTCCAATCACTTTTAGCAACTTGACAAAAAATACATTGTGAGTTGAAATTTTTCATTGTCATCGGTAATTACTGATTGTTACTGATTTTCTTTAAAATTAGCTTATTTTAATATTGTAGGACTGATGATACAGGCTGAGTTTAATGTTCATAAAAGTATATTTAAAAACATGTGTTGGCTAATATTTCCACTCATTTGAGATGAAGATGGAGGTATATAAATTGTTCGAAAAGGGAGTTGAAACAGATCATAAAACCTTAACATGTGAGCTTATCTCCAAATAATTGTGTATATCTTTTGCTAGCACTGAAATACCCAGTGCTTAACGTGACACCTAGAAAGAATGATTCAGTCAGACACCATGATGTAAGAATTTCTCTCCCCTGGATATAAGAGCTTCTTAGAGGAAGTTGGCCAAACAGGGCGAATTATTCTTTGAGTTCTCTGTGTTGTATTTCGATACCTGAACTTTGGGCCAAGAACTTCCAAAGCCCTCACACTGGCAGGATTGCTGACCTTTATTGTGAAGCTGAAAGTCTAGGAGGAGTCTAAAGAGTGGGTGTGCAAAGAATGTAGAAGGAGCACTGCAGGGACAGTGGGCATCATGCCATGTGTATAGGTCCTAAACAGAGTGGGGCTCCTTTAAGGAACTGTCCAGAAAGATTAGGTCGCAGCCGCAAGGGAGAGAATGGCACAGGGATAGCCTGGATAGCAAGCTGAGGGTAGAAGATACCTAAAACCCTTGCAGACCACAAGGATTTTTTTTTTTTTTTTTTGATACCGGGGATCGAACTCGGCTCCTTCCACTTGCAAGGCAGTCGGCGGAACCACTGAGCTAAATCCCTGGCCTGACCACAAGGATTTTGAATGCCACCTTAGGATACAAGAAGCCTTCAGAGGGTGAGACAAAAATGGCATAATTACATTTGTGTTTTTAAAGGATCCTTCTGGCTCCAGATAGCAGAACTGATTAGGAGTATAAAGGGTGATGAAGAGAGATAAGTTAAAAGAATTTAGTTGCCCAGGCAAGAAATAATGCAGTCTTGATAGTAGCAGTGGAAACAGAGACTTGAGAAAGCTTGGAAGAGAATGACTGGGCTGGGTGATTGGTTGGATGACAGAGAAGAATAAACGCTTTACAAACAGGACAGTACTCAGGATGAGAGAAGTCCAGGATCTGAAATCTTGGAAACACAATTTTTAGAAACAGGATTTCAAGAATATCAATCGATGCCCTTTCCCCTTCTCCAGTTAAATATCGTAAATGCACAATCAGCATAAATAAACACTAAGCTTATGTCCACTTACGCTCTTATTTGAATGTCAGTTTCATTCCTTTTGAATTCAAAAGGCTTTTGAGAAAAAGCTGTTCTGAACTTGTGCGGTAAGATCTGAAATAACACAAAAAAATTAAGAAGAAAAAAATCTATGTGCCTTAGATAATGCACAGGACCTGAATTCTCATTCGGGACCTCTGGCCAATGCAGTGGACAGTTGACACCAGCTTGGAGTGTTGGTCACATTTCAAGTCAGTCGTCTTAAAGTTGAATCTCCTTTTTGTTCTGTGTAAAACAAAAAGAATGAATTCTCCAGTACTGTGAAAGCAACAGGGTATAATCCTAACCTGTAGTGTATTTCTTTATAATAAGGCCACGAACACTTTACCAAAAATATAAATAGTAAATGAGGTGCCCAAAACACTTAACTGTACTTTAAATAAAACAAAGATCACTTTTTCATAAATCATACTGAATGAATTCATGAGTTACTATGGTTTTCCTATGTGAAAAGTAGAAAAATAACTTCTGCTGTCGGTCAGCTTCTTTTTTTTTTTTTTTTCAACAAAGTATAGCAAGCTGGTTAAAAGAATGTCTTCCATGACAGTAACTTTGCAAACTGTTATTTTGATGGGCTGGATATTTGGACTGGTGGATTGGGGGTTGGTTTAGAAGAAAAGTGGTATGGACTAAAGAGGTTCTTTGTTACAATTTTCTTCCTGAAGTAGAAGAATCTGGGAACTCTGGTGTATGTTTTGGGAAGTTTGACAATACTTTGTTACTCTTCATAAAAGAGTTGGCAGATTGAGAAGCTTCCAAACATTCCTTCAAATTCACTTTCAGTCGTGTCTTCACCACAGTTAGTGATTCTGCCTGCACGCAGACCCTTGAAGATCTCAAGAGGGGATGGTCATGTGGTAGTCAGAGTGCTTCTGTGTCACTTTTGGACTGCCACATGGTGATAGCAGAATAGTGTTTTCCTATAGGCCTGGGATGTAGCTCAGTGGTGCGCTGCCTGCCTGGCAAGCACGAGGCCCTGAGTTCAATTCCTAGTACCAAAAAAGAAAGAATAGTGTTTCCCTAATGTCAGTAAATAAATAATTTTCATGGAAGTATGACATGTTTCTTGGACTGTAATATTCAGGTTATATGTTTAATAAATAAGAAAGCTAACAAAATGAATTCATGTATTCCAAACAACCTGACAATCAGCAGTTTAGTGATCAAAGAATACATTTTCAAAAAAATACTACTTATACATACTTCGTTCCTTTAAAGAACATTTTTAAAAATTGCAGTAGATAGGGAGGATATTGAGAATTTTTTTTTTTTAAATGAAGAAGAAGCTTTAGTCATCATGAAGCTCATAGCTATAAGGAAGAAAAATGCAAAGATACGTAATTGCAAAGCAATGTAATAAATACTGATGGATGTATCCCAGCACAGCCTGACATAACTCACTTCTGGGAACATCACAGAAGGCTTTACACCGGAGTTCTTAACGTTAACTTTATTCTAGACTTCTTCATAGACTAATATTTTCAACTGAATAGAATAATTTTCATAGATGTACAAAGGAAATCAATTATATTAAAATAGGGTTGCCAGAATACTTTAAAAAATAAACTTGTTAAATAACAATGCATGTATTTCTTTATTAACTTATTAAATAACAGGTTTATTCAGAGTCTAATAGGATAGTTTTAAAATTATAAGTGCAGATAGTATTTGGAGATTGCTGCCACTATTAGAATGAAACCCAAAAGTAGGCAGTTTCTGTATTGCCAATAGTTTATTGCCTCTATTAGTAACTGAAGGAAATTTTAAATTCTAGCAAATGGGTAATGAAATACAGACGGCTTATTTTTAATTGAAGTTTATGGGCCCCGTGTTAAAGACCTCTCACATGAGCTTGTTGTGCTTCTTCAAGGGTGAGTAGGAGTTTTCTCAGACTGAATCAACTGGAGAACCCCCCAGGGCATGAGGGCAAGCTATGCCAAGGCAGAAAAGTATGGAAACAATATGCTCTTCAGGGAATTGTCGAGTGTAATGCTCTGCCAAGAATGACTGCCAGTCATGAGAAGGAGCAGAAGGAAAGGCAAGGTCTTGAGTACTCTGTCCAGCCTTGGATGGGAGAGGGAAACCACTCTGTGTCAGGCACTGAAATAACATCACACAGCTAAGTTTATTAAAGGGTTTGTTGGTGACTTTTGGGTGTGTACTGGAAGAGTCCACCAGAGGTAGATAATGATCCTGTAGTTACTCCATGATGGTAAGCACCAGGACAGAACTATCTTTGGAGATGTTAGGAGGAGACTGATTATATTCAAAGGCAAAGATTTAGGGAGAAAATTTGTGGCCAGTCATTCTGTGGATATTGGGAGAGTTTAGATGATCTCAGCTGATATGCCAAGGAGATTGAGTGGGCCATGATCCAATCATGCCTTTTATTTTCAAATAATAATAGTTTGGGGCTGGGGATTTAGCTCAGTGGTGCCACCATGCTTGCGCGTTTGATCCCTGGTACCAAAAAAAATAAAAATAGAAATAATAATAATAACAGTTTGTGTTAAGCCCTTACTTTATGCAAGAATCATTCCACATTCCTTATGAATATTATTTCATCTTACCCATAAATGTTCTTAGGAGGGAAGTATCATTATTATCCAATTTTATTAAAACTAAGATGCAGAGTTATTTCACTTGCCTACGGTGAGGTTACTGTAATTTGCAGTCCATTTTGTTCTAGTCACCTCCCACCTTTAGCCAAACACATGCTGACTACATGTCAATATTATACAAATCCTATGTGTATTGTAAAGAGATGTGAAGTACCAGTTACCCACGTAGCAAAAAGGTTTTTTAGTTCCACATATTGAAGTGCCACATATTTAAACACTAAATTTTTATTTCAACAAAATTCTCCCTTGAAAAATCAATACCAGGTTATGAAAATCCTTAAAACCAGTCATCATAGTGATCTAGCTGCAGGGTGTGCCATTTGTTTGATTAAAATAACATTAAACATCTTTCAGAGATATTCCATAGTCAGAACTCATTATGTAACAGATAAGAAGTTCTGGGCTCACATACAGATTTATTAACAGGTACAAATTATAAAACTTGTCTTTTTCTTAGCAACTTTGATTCTGCAAAGTGAAAGATCATCATGATTAAACACCATGCTATGGTGACCGTAGGACAGCTTATACAGATTTCGACAAGAATCATTTATGAAAATAAATTGATGCCTAGCTTAGACATGTAAGGACCACCTGTATAAATCCCCATTTTAGGATCTTGTTGCGGTTAGAGGTGAGTGCCTTTTCCCAGGCTTACTTGTAACATGCTCCCTTTGGCTTGAAACTCTAGTGGTATATGTGTCACTGTCCCATTGGGTGGCTTGTACCACCTGATGGGACAATCACACGTGTACCACCGGTGGTTCAGAGCTGCCTAGCAGCGAGACATGAATTATAGCCCTGCTGTGAACATGTTAAGCCTACTGGAGAAGAAATGTTAGAAGTTTGGGCACACAGAGAAAACAGTCACAGAGATAGTAGTATGCCATAGCTGCTATCTTTCTCTTGCCAAAGTAATGCCAAACAATATTTTGATGTTACCCACGTTAGTTCAGTCTTCTACTGGCAAGGTGAATTTTCTTTATTTTTCAAAAAATATGTCTATCCTGGAGTCCCACACAAGAGCACAGAGTGGCCTCTGCTGAGCATCATACTGTGTGAGTGGCCTGTGCTGAGCATCATTCCTTGTGAGCATCAGCTATTTCAAGGGGCAGGATATCCTGACCCTTTTTATTACTCTTCAGAAAATATGGTTGACGCTGACAATAGTCAGCTGGAGAGGTCTGTTACTTTCTTTGAGGTACAGTCAATGGACAAGTCCCCTTTATTTTCTAAAGTAGCATTAAAATATCACAAGCCAATAATTTCTTGACATAGATTTTTCACAGAAAATTTGTAACTTTTATGTTTTGTTATACTCTTGCGATTGCCTGTGGATTTTAGTGACATTTACAGTTGATTATAGTCACAATTTGTGTGGTAACGTTAATAGGACTTTAGACCCATAAAAGGAAATTTGGCCAGAGTCTCCGAGAACAATATCAGAGACTGCACCACAGACCCCACTCACGCACACACACTCAGCTACATTCCACGGGAATACCAAGACCCTACTCTTTACCAACCTAGTTATTTTATGGAAATTTCATAACAAGTAGTAGTAGATAATTAGTAATCACTACATGCACTTTACCTTACCACACTCACACCTATTGTGACCTTTTTAAACTACACTTTTTCTTATAGTTGAAAACAGATTCTGTGACATTTTCCACATAGTCCTGGCATGATAAGAGATAAAAGACATAGAAGATGCTGTTCCCATCAAGGAGTTTCAGTTTGTAGAAGAAAAAGATGCTTATACACAATTGTCTAATCTATATTGTAATGCAAGGGTGAAGAATATCATTCTTCCCTGGGGGAAATACGAATTTGTCATTTGGGGAAGATAAAGCTTGAAGGCTTATTTTTAAACTGTGTAGGAGAATTTAATTTGCAGTCATCAGTGCCTCAAAGTTCGTTGTGTCTTAAATATTCCACATTATATAGAGCTAATAATATAATTCCATCCCTCATTTCCCTGCTTTTCACTTGATATATCTAGTCTAACTGATGGTTTTCTACAAGTGTGTCTGTACTGTATAGTTAATAGTTACTGTTGGAACCTGTTACTTTTTGATACTTTGCATTGATGATGGTGTCGCTTTTGCAGTAATTTCATCCTGGAACATATTTTTTGGAAATAGTGCTGTATATTATAGCCAATATGAAGGTAGATTAATAAAATCGCTAATATTTACAGGCCAAAAAATGTGCACTGCTTTTTTTTTTTTTTTTTTTTGAGATAGGCTTTTGCTATGTAGTCCAGGCTGGCCTTGAACTCCAGCAGTCCTCCTGCCTGAGGCTCCTGAGTACTGGGATTATAGGCCTGTGCAACCACATCCAGTTTGCTCATTATCAGCATCATAAATAAATGCTCACCTGAATCAGAATTTGTTTTTAAATTTTGGGTTTCATTTCTCTTTGTTTTTCTTGAGTCTGTTTTGATTGTAACATGATCAGTCCATGCTGATTGCTTAACAAATAGAGAATAAAAGTTGTTTCCTAAAGAGAAATTAAAAGCATTTTCTAACTCATTTTAGAGCCAAATAGAAAATTTATTGTTTTAATTAATTAGGGTTTATATAAACATTTAGCTTTGTGGGGTCTAAATATTTAGTCATTTCTCATTTTTATCATTTTAAGATTAATATGTGATTATGGCAATAGATAATTTCACAAAAGTTTAATGAACATTTGAAATTGAACATAATAACTTACCTCCTGGAACAATAAATCTTGGCTTCTATAATAAATTTGGCAGAATTAATTTGTCTATTCATATAATTGTTGTGCTATGGATAAACTAATAAATAACTATTGACTTTTTTTCTTCTATTGCAGTAGTGAGGAGCTCTTCATGGAGCTACATCCCTAGTCTTTTTAAAATTTTATTTTCAGATGGTCCCACTAAGTTGCCTAATCTGGCCTTGGACTTGGGATCCTCCTCCTTTAGCTCTCCAGGTAGCTGGGATTGCAGGCATACACCACCACCTACCTGTCTAAATACGTGACAGTTACCATGTACTAATGTTCACCTTTCATATTAATATATGGATTTGTGTTCTAGTGTGCTATATGTGGTTAGAATGGAATTCAGAAATCTATACATCCTAAGTTAATACCTTGTTGTTGTTGTTGTTTTTTAAATTCCAATGAGATTCGAAGTACTCTTCCATTCTTTTTTTTTTTTTTCCAGCCCTGGCTATTGAACTCAGGACCTTGTGCTTGTGAGGCAGGTGTGGTGCCATTGAGCTAAATCCCTGGCCCTAGTACTCGTCCATTCTTATGAGAGCAGACAATGCTATGGCTCAAATCAGCTGCACAAGAATTGCAAGAGGAGTTAGTGTTGTACTTTCTAAAAATGTATTAGTATCTATTGGCTGTTTTGTTTTACTTAACACCTAGATTACTGACTACATCAGTGCAGGAAAGGAAGTCAGTATTTTTAAAAGCAGTTCATCTAATTATACATCCATGCTGGCTCTGGTATGTACCTGTTGACCAGTCCATTGATTCCTGAGTTATTCTCGCAGGCTTCCCAAGGCTGGGCAGTGAGGTAGCTGGAGTTAGCCAGGCCACAGCAGGGACTCATGCAGGGACATCATATGTGCAGAAGCAAGAGAGAGCTTAAGTACAGTTTGTATTGTATTTTCAAGGAAAATGTGGAAAGCCATCAAAATCCAAAGATCTTGAAATTCAGGAATAAAGTGAAATAATATAGTAACAGAAGCAGAAGAAAAAACAATACCACTCTGAGAGGATAATTTTTAAAAAATCAACAGACCATTGAAATCTCATCAGGAAAAAAAAATGAGGGTAGTAGCCATATACTTTTGAAAGATCACTTAGGATCTACAGGATCTTTGAAGATTAAAAGCATTGAAGGACAAACGCTACAATTAAAACAAATACTGGGGAAGGCTAAACATTTACATGTAAATCAAACTCAAATAAACATTAACCTGTGAGATTGTAGGAGAGACACTTAGTAATTATTTTGTCAGAGAGAAATTGGAAAAACAGAAATGGTAGCACTAAAGAAAGAAACTTGACTGCCCAGATTCCTTTGAGAGAAGAACCACAGAGAAACAGTTTATCACCTCGATCAGCGAGGTATTAAGATGGGTACAGTCATGAGAGTCTCAAAACACAGGCGCACAAAGCCAAATAACCTGGAGAAGTGGGAGCAGTCATCCTCTTACCATTCCTGAGCTCACATCACACAAAAGAGAGGCAGTTCCCAGGAGGGAGGCTCAGCGAGTCTTCAGTGGGTGAGACTTTGACTCGGTGATACTTTTAGGTCACTTTTCATGAGGTCTAAGCAATTTGAACAGACCAGGGTGCTTGCTGGACGCCTCATTCACCACTGGACTTTGCCTAAGACACTGGGGAGAATCAGCATTGTCACTTTGCAGTCAGATGTTCACAAAGACTGTTTGGGAGTCTGTGCCAGTGTCATTCTTGCATTCAGCACATAATACTCGGCACTCACCATGTAACAGGTTTGTGCCAGCTGCTAAGAAAGCAAGGTCTGAGCTGATACCTCTCCCTGAAAGTAAGCAGTATCTTCAAAAGTCTTTATTTACATTTTGAACCCATATACAAGTCCTGCATCTGTAGGGAAATGTTGGAATTTCACTAGAAGTGGGTGTTTCAGAATATAGTTAGAAGAATATATTTTACACATTTGTAAAATTATTAGTGTCGGTTAGTGTTAGTCTGTAAATGACAAAAGTACTTAAAATTACAGAGACTAAATAAAAATGTTTCTCTTTTCATGTAATGCAAATTCAAGGTTCAGGAGTTTGGAACCCCTGTGCTACATGTAGCATTATCTAGAATCTAGGCTGTTATCCTTTTGTTGTACTCATACAAGTGTCCTTCACAGGTTGGCTCCTGGATGGATACAGGGGCTCTACCATACTGTCCAAGAAGTGAGCCAGATGGAGGGTGTCTAAGATCAACACTTCCTAGCTGAATTTCCTCCCTGTAGTCTTCCTGAAATCCTTCACCATGCTGGTCACTGGC
The DNA here is from genome assembly GCF_053883595.1 of Heterocephalus glaber. Lineage (NCBI taxonomy): Eukaryota > Metazoa > Chordata > Mammalia > Rodentia > Bathyergidae > Heterocephalus > Heterocephalus glaber. Next base: position 8,504,772 of record NW_028258444.1, on the reverse strand, counting down.
CAGCATTAGTCCTGTGGCCACATAGAGTTCTAACAGAGCTTGAGACGTGCTCATTCAGCAGCTGGGAGAGGGAGGTCGGGCCACAGAAGGCCCATCATACAAAGGAGGAAGGAAAGAATGAATAGATATAGACCAGTAGTAATCTTTGCCTCAATACTATAGCTGCAGAATGTTACCTTTATAGGACATTTGTGGTTCTGCTTAAAAACAGAAAGGATAAACTAGTTGAGCCAATAGGACTCTACCTACTTTTGTGATGTAGTTTACTTTATAGTCATTAGAAGTCTGAGGGCAACATTGTAGAGGGCATGAAATGTTATTACTTAGAATATTTTACCTGTATAGGGGTGGTGGAAGGAGATGGGGAAAGGAAAAATTATGAGAAAAGAAAAAAAAAAAGAAACGAAGTCTTTGTAAATCGAGAAGGGTGGAGGGGTGAAGGGCATGCAGGTAATGGGGAAAAAATAAGAACTAAGATACATCATGTACAGGTACAAGCACCCAATGATAAATGTAAACGTATTGTATACCTAAAATGTACCAATAAAAGAATTCAAGAAAAAAAAGAGTATTTTACGTGTAGCTCTACAAGAGAGTCATTAAAAATATCTTTTATTACCCTGTTTTGTTGGCCTTTAAAGCCAGTGAAATAGTTGACCGTTACTGTGTTTGTTGAAGTGACTTTGGTGAATGAGAACTTTGCTCATCTGTTCAAAAGAAGAGTCTTGGCAGCTGCCATTTATTACAGAACTAACATAGTGCCAATCACTTTACTGGGAGCTTTGTGGATTCCCTTTTCAGCTAGACTGAACTAAATGCTATTATTTCTCCCATTTTGCCAGTGACTCTGAGGGATAAAAAGTTAAGTGAAGTTTGGAGATCACATGGCTTGGCCAACTGTAGCACCAGGCTTTAACTGACAAAGCAGCTTTTAACCACTATGCTCTTAATAATCATGCAGTCTGATACTGCTGTCAGGGGAGAATGACACGTATCATTTGGGAAGCAGACAATAATCCTTTATGGACAGTACCGTTTGGGAAACAGACAATAATCCTTTATGATCAACAGCCAGGAGGTTTAAAGAATAGCTATTTTGAGCTGGGCTGGACACACTTATAATCCCAGCACTCTGTGAGGCAGAAGCAGGAGGATCACAAGTTTGAGCCTAGCCTAGGCAACTTAGTGAGCTAATGAGGCCTTGTCTCCAAAACAGGTGGTATGTGTATCTGGAGGTACAGTTCAGTACAAAGACCTTGGGTTTACTCTCTTGTACCATAAGTGTGTGTGTGTGTGTGTGTGTGTGTATTTTTCATTAATCCACTGAAATCAGATTCATTTTCTGAAACACCTTTTTTGAAGGTTATTTGGGACTTCAAGTTTAGGTTTTCTTTTATTAATTTTGTTCATTTATTTTCATTAACTAGCCTTTCCTCAACTCAGAAATTAATTCTCCATTGATCTCAGGACCATCATCAATGTGAAAGCAATGCCTAAGAAAAGTAAAATTATTGTAAAGTATTTATCTCCTTGGTTTTTCTAAGAGCACAGTGATCTTACCCACTTGGTTTTGAATCTAAGCATCTGTTCTAATATGAATTGTTGGTGTTATTTTATTTTGTTTGGGGTGACTGTTTTTAAGGCTGTTTTTAAGACTGTTTTTAAGATACACATGAAAAAGTCATTTAAGGCAAGAAGCAAATAAAAATGAAATACCTTTACAAAGCAATACCCTTTGGGCAAATTAGACTACATCTGTACACTCAAATGAGAAAGTGAAGTTAATGAGAGCTGTTCTCCTCTAAGCTTCCTCCTCTGATAGAGATGAATTATACATGTGCACCTGAATAGTTTCTTACATAATCACTGTATGCTGACATTCCTATTTTGACGCACTCCCAACACCACTTTACTGATTGCTGCTGATTTTATCTACCTTGAATTCTTTTAGTTTTGTGACAGTCTGTCAGTGTCAAAGTCTCATTATAAGAGCATGGGATAATGAGATTAAGTAGAGGTCCTGGCTTCACGGGACCTGCTGATATTCAGGAATGACTTCTGGGCTTTGTCATTTTATCTGTGTCACAGGACGCAGTTTCCAAAATCAAACATACTTCTAGGAGCTAAATGTTTTTTTGAAGCAAAATCACTTTTTGCTTCACTTACAAACATAATTTTCTATGAAAGTCAGAAAGCCTTCCCAGCAACCGTGGATAACCTGGTAAAGCAGTCTAAGCCAAAGTATATTTATCCTTTTGATATTGTTGTCTACATAAAGCACTTACATGTGATAAGCCAGCCCGGTGCCAGGTGTGGTAGCATTTGATAAAAAGTGTAAAAAGGATTTGGTCACCAACATTCTTTTTAGGAAGATAACTTGGGTATCATTTAACTATAGAACCATCAGTTACTAATCAAAATGTGTCCCCCAAAGAGAAACAGTTTAAAGAACCTTTTACTTAAATAGCTAAAATACACAGACTACATACTTTAAAGCAACCTCTTTTATGTTTCCATAAAGAATATATATTAAAACTAATGTGACTGTCTTTTTGCAAAGAATGCTGCTACTATATCACATTTCAGTTTGTGATATTCCAAACAGTAAAGGTCAGTTAGTTCTGAATAAAAATTGATTCCCATTTCCACATTTGGGGGGGGGGGTATCGGGACCTTGTGCTTTCAAGGCAGGTGGCAGAACCACTTAGCTAAATCCCCGGCCCACCACATTTTTAACCTAGAAATTATTTTAAATACTTATTAAGTCTGTTTTGTTCTTATTTCTTATTTTAAAAGTCAGGAGTTTACTTTAGTTCATTTTAAAGACTACAGTTTTCTAAGTTAGTTGATAAGAGGATTATTTCTAAAGCATATTTTGGTGGAGATACAGTCCCTATAATATTTTAAGAAAAAATGAATCACTTAAGAAACTAAATAAATGTTTCCTTTTTAAAATTACTTTGTCTTCATTTGTTGAATGGAGAAAATATAATTTCTAAATTTCATGAAAGTCTTAGGTCAAACATTGAGTGTATATCTCTCTTGCCTCCTCTTTCAGTACACTTGAGGTAGTAGTGATGAGAGCAGAGTGTGTGGTTATAATACACTGAGCAAACGAAACCAGAAAAAAAAACACATCTTGAATGACTCTGTTTATATGAAATGTCCATCATAAGCAAATCCATGTAGATAAAGGATAGTTAGTGGTTGCATGGGGGTGATATGGAGGTGGGAATTTAAGAAGTACAAAATTTATTTTTGGTTATGAAAATACTGTAGAACTGTATAGTAGTGATCATTGCACAACGCTAAATATTTTTAAATCTACTGAATTGCAAACGTTAAAATGGTACATGAATTTTATCTCAATAAATTTTTTAAGATGTATCATATTGATCATCGGTTTTCCACAATGTGTTACGTTTTCTTCATGCATCTTATTGGAGGGTATAACCTGTGCTTCATATGCTGTCTTAACAAAATAATAGAGAAGATTCTAAATCTGTCAGTGTCAGAGCATTGGTACCTTCGCTATGATTGTTAATTTTCCCAAGTGCTGCAAGCTTACATTGAAGCACATGAAAGACTAAGTAGGATGAATATATGCTTTAGAGTCAGAGAACCTTCATTAGACACATAGAGTGAGTCTCCCATCTTCTGAGCCTTGGTTTCCTCATCTGGATAAGGAATGCTCATGCGTTCTTTGCTAGGTTACTGAAGGACCAAATGACATGATGCATGCTAGTGTATGTAGTGTTCTGCACTAGTGTGGAAACCATAGTATTGTCTTTCCAGTTTTAATTTTAGTTCATTTCCTTTATATCCTGTAACCTGTTTTCTTTTATAAAAATGTCAGTATGTGATGTCATTATAATTCTTCAGTCTGAATCTCAGCCTTGCTGTTATTTTATCTGTGATCTTGCTCAGATAGTGTAGCATCTTGAAATCTCTGTACAGATGAGGATTTAAAGCTGCCCTTGTAAAGCCATTGTAGGTGTTGAATGAGCACCTGTGATTATTTAATAATATGTGATTATTTTCATGTAATAAGACTTATGATGAAGCTCACCCTCCAAAATCCTTTTCGTATCTACAAATACAAATTGACTAAGGTCTACTTATTTGAAAAGCTAAAAATTTCAATCTCTTAAGTATTTATCTTCTACCCCTTTCATAAAGAATAACGTGAACCAAAGCACATTAATAACTATTTTTTCTTTAAAGGTTGTAGTATGTAGCATACTAGATTGTATTTATATGTGTTGATTATGAAATTATTGTGTTCTTTTTGGTACCAGGGATTGAACTCCAGACCTTGTGCTTGCAAGGCAGGCAGCAGAACCACTGAGCTAAATCCCTGGGCCATGAAATTATATAGAAATCTGATTTTACTCCCAAATTAAGATAAGAAGTTATATATAAATGCATGTATATTGTGTACATATACAGTATTATGTATTTACTTATAAACCCACATACATGTACATGCTGTCCTACATTTGCCAATTTGAGGTTTTTGTTTTTAACTTAAATATTCAGTGTGGGAAAATACTTAACCTCAGTGGAGATGACAGACATTGCATATAGTGCTCTCTTCCCTCCTCTTTAAAGACTTTATTGCTACACTTTATTGAAATAAAATGGAATAAGCCACCAAGGAATTTATTTTAAAAATTAGATAATCAGTTACTAGAAGTTACAGCCTATTGCTCACTCAAGCAAGAGCCTGATCACTTTTTAATCTGTAGGCCACAATACTATAAAAAATTTTTTGTAGATTCCTCTAAGTTGGGAATCAAGTGATTTTTAGCCTCAGTGCCTAAGAGTGCCTGTGTTCCAGAGAGTTTCACACAGCTGAGTATGGATTTGATCTGTAAACAGTATTCACAGCTTGAGTGAAGCTTCAGTTCTGTTGTTTTCATGGGCTGAGCTACGGAGAACCAGGTGTAACATGCCTAATGGAACTGCAGGTCCGTTGCCCATATAAGTGACAGTCATCATCTCTTTGCTTACCCAGCAAGTGTTTACTGAGCATTTATGCATCAGGCAATGTGGAAGTCACTGGGAGGAAAAGATGTACAAGGCAAAGAAGTCCCTTCCCAGAGGTCACAGTACACTGGGGAAGGCAAATGTGTCACGGACCGTTGGAGAAACAGTGTGATGGGTGATAGTAAGACCAGCGCTTTGTAGTAGTACAGCAGAATGATACATCTAACTCTGCTGAGGTCAGGAGGCTTCATAGAGGAGGCCATGAAGCACAGGAAGGATAGGGAAATTATTGTGAAAGTAACAGTCCAGATAGAAAAAACACAATGCGGGAAAATAGGAGAGCGTATCACACTCTAAATCCCGAGTTTCTGTACGCTGCCTGGAACCCATGGCACCTGCACAGAAATAGCAAGAGGAGGTTAATAAGACACGTAGGGACCAGGTCATGCTGCACCAGGAAGTGTTTTTCACCCTATAGGACTTACGTAGGAGAGAAGTCTGATCAGCTGGGATGTAAGGCAGCATGGACAATACAGCAGATGAAGTCTGGAAGCAGGTGAACTCATTAGAAAAGTGCAGGAAGGATTCAGATGGAGATAGAAAGGGTAAGAATTGATAGAGTTGACTTTTTAAACATTGGTGGTCTAGGATATGGAGTAGGTTTGGCAGGAAAGGGAAAAATAAAACTTTAGGCAAGTTGAGTTTGAAATACTTATAAAACATCCAGATGACTGGGCAGTTAAAACATGGGTCTGGCATGATGGAAAGAGATAGAAAGTAGATGCGTGGGGGTCCTGGAGTCTCAGTGTATGGGTTGTCGTTATGGTCATGTTAATGTTTCCTGGCTTAGTCACAGGAGTAGACTGACCACTAACAGAGGAGAAAGAGCAGAGAAAGATGCAGCAGTGTGAGAGATGGAGAAAGGAGGGGAAGCAGTGTCAAGGGACGCAGGGGATGAGCGCTCTTAGGAAAAGGAGTGTTTTTAGAAAAATTTTATCACGTGATAAATTAAGATTTGAACAGAAGATTTAATGATTAGAAGATCACCAGAAATCTATGAAAGCCACTTTAATGGAGTGGTAAGGCATGATTTGCTTCATGAAATCATTACCAGTGGACCCCTCACTTTTAAAGTTAACTTTCACTCATGAAGTCTGCTACTTTGCCAGGCTTCAAACAAGGCATGACATCCTGTCTATTCCGGGCATTATTCGCTGGAAAGTCGGATTCCACGTCACCCACTTAGTGCAGTGGGGAAGGAGGAGGAAGAGAGTGAAATCTGGGAGAGTCTGGGAAAGCCATCAGGGGAAGGAACGACAGCAATGCACAGGCCTGGACTCCCTTTAACTCCCACAGAATGCAGAACCAATCAGCAAGCATGGTGAACTTGGAGAACAGCAGTGGACCCATGGTAACAGATCGCTATGACACCTGTGTTTCCATCACTTATTTTCTGAAATTGACCGATGTCAAAGGCTGGGAGTTTGAGGCCAGACACTGTTCTCCATGCTTCATCTCGTTAGGTTTAATGAGACTAACTTTAAAAACAAATGGACCTTTTTTTGGAGGGTTTATTCACACTCGACTTCACTGAGGAGAAACTCAAAATGTTTTAAATTAACCCAGATCAATTTTTAAAAAATTTTTCTGAGGCTAGAGAAGAGGGAGGTTGCATTTGCTGGGGGCCCTGGGTGCTGTGTGAAGAATTGAGCAATTGAAGATAGGCCCGCCTTTCTCTCTCTTAGACTCTAAGAGGCCTCTTCTGCTGCTCTTGTTTACTCTCATTAAAAACATTTTACAGCTTTAGAATCACATTTGTTTTAAATACATGAATACCTATTCATTCCCACTGCTAGAAAGAAAGGTGAGAGATTGAAAAGGTAAATCTTCCCTAGCAAGAAAAGAACTGTTTGGTTCCCCTTGCAGTTGCTGCCAACATTCAAGTTTTTCCAGTTCCTGGGAGTTTTGTCCTCAGCTCCCCAGCCATTGCTGCCCACACCACAGCAGCATCATTGGCTCTTGTCTGTGCTCCCCACAAATAAGAGCTTGAATACTGTACATACTCAGTTACCATAAATTCCCTTTGCAGTCTGTAATATCCTCTCACCCTGAGACTTTGCAACCTGTAATTTAAAGGAGGGCCCTGCTTTCCCTGGGCCTTCTGTCTGGACTTTAAGGAAATTGGCCCTTGGCAGTTGGTATTTCTGAAAGTGAATTATCAGTGTTATTACCCTGTATCAATTTGGCTGATGACTGAATGTTTGCTACTGGCAGCTTTGCCTCTGGCAGTTTAAAAGTGAGGTGCTGCTTAAGGTACCCTGAGTTTTACCTTTTTATTTCGTTCTAGAAATGACATATTCACTTCAATCCACACATCGTTCCCAAAGTTTCTTCCATGAATGGGCATTGACCATTCATGACCCATGAATGGGCAGCAAGGCACCCAGCAAACCTGTGTTGGGATCCAGGTACCAGTGAGCTGGATGCTGCTCTGCAGGTGTGGAGGTGCAGCAGGGTCTTGTCCCTCAGGGTCTCACAGTCCAGAATTTTGAAACCAGTCAGTAAAAATCATCATAAGTTCTACAAAAGAGGTGTGCTCAGAGCAAAGCAGAGGATCATCTTCACTGACTTTACCACATCTGAATTTATCTGAAATTCAAAATACTGTACCTCAGTAAGAAAGAACTCCCATTTTTAAGTTCATTCAGCAACTCCTTTTGTAAAGAACAGTCCGTTTATAAATACCTTCCTAATTCTTTTGGAAATATAACATTTCTTAAAATAGAACTCAGCTATACAGTATTTCTGCCTTTGAAATCAGTATTTTTTAGAGCTTACAGCATTCTGTTTCTACTTTGTTAAAGTTTAAATTTAGAGTTATATGCATTTTATCTTTCTTTTATGTAGACTCTTAGAAGTACATGGGTCTTAGAGTTTATTTCCTGTTGCAATAGAAAACTTGAAGTCTGGAATTTACAACTTCCCTTAAATTACACTGTAAAAAGGGAAAAGCAGGCCTAATACTGTATCTGTTTCTCACAAGAAAGTAAATCTTTTAATTTGAGTTTAGAATATTTTCAAAAGGAATGATTTTTGTGCCAATGTATTTATTTTTTTCCATTAACTTTATTGGTACATTTTAGGTATCCACTAGTTACATTCATCATTGGGATCTTGTACCTTTACATGATGTATCTTGGTTCTTATTTTTTTCCCCATTCCCCTGCCCTCCCTTCACCCCCTCTACCCTTCTCTATTTACAAAGACTTTGTTTCTGTTTTTTCCTTTTCTTATAATTTTTCCTTTCTCTTCTTTCCTTTCCCCTTCCCCTGCCAGTTCCCCTACCCCTTTAGACCTTTTCTTCTTATTTCAAATTATCGATTATTCATTTTAATCATTTTAATCCTTATTTACACTTTCAGTTTCTCACACCAGAGAAACTATTCAATATTTACACGTGTGTCCTATTTATTTCACTTGAGAATATGTCCTCAATATGCATACATTTAGCTATAAATGTCTCTAGTTTCTCATTCTTTATGGCTGAGTAGTACTCCATTTTATAAAAAAATCCACATCTTCTTTATCCAGTCTCCAGTTGATGGGCATTTGGGCTGTTTCCAAGCTTAAGCTATTACAAACTGTGCCACTATAAACATGGGTGCACATATATCGCTGTGATATGATTCTTTTAATTCTTTTGGGAAGATACCCAGCAGGGAAATAGCTGAGTCAAATGAGACTTCCAATCCTAATTGTTTGAGGTATCTCCATATTGATTTCCACAGTGGTTGCACCAGTCTGCACTCCCACCAACAATGGAGAAGGGTTCCTTTCTCCCCACACCCCCTCACCAGCATTTGTTATTAGTTTATTTCTTGATAGCAGCCATTCTTACTGGGATGAGGTTGAATCTCAGTGTTGTTTTCATCTGCATCTCTCGAATGACCAGTGATGCTGAACATTTTTTCATATGTTTATTTGCTGCTTTTACTTCTTTGTCTGAGAAATGTCTGTTCATTTCACATGCCCACTTTTAAATTTGATCTTTATATTTGGGGGGGGTCTGGTTTTTTTTTCAGTTCTTTATATATTCTAGATAGTAGACCTTTGTCTGAGGAACAGCTGGTAAAGAATTTTTCCCACATTGTAGGTTGTTTCTTAGCTCTGTTGTGGTTTCTCTTGCAGTGCAGAAGCTTTTTAATAAGATGTGATCCCAGTTGTTGATTCTTTGTGCTAGTTCCTGTGCTACTGAGGTTTTGTTCATAAAGTTTTTTCCTATGCCAGTCTCTTTGAGAGTTCTACCTAATCTATCTTCCAGCAAGTTTAGTGTTTCTGTTTTAATATTTAAATCTTTAATCCACTTCGATTTTAGTTTAGTGTATGGTGAAAGATAGGGTTCTAGTTTTAATCTTTGGCAAGTTGAAATCCAGTTTTTCCAACACCATTTATTAAAGAGGCTATCTTTCCTCCAGTGAGGATGGTTGGCTCCTTTGTCAAAGATGAGGTAGCTGATTACGTCTGCAGTTGTTTCTGTATCTTCCAGTCTATACCACTGGTCCTTGGGTCTGTTTCTTTGCCAGTACCATGCTGTTTTTATCACAGTGGCTTTGTAGTATAGTTTCAAGTTGGGGATTGTGATAGCCCCTACCATGTCTCTGTTGCCTAGAATTGCTTTTGCTATTCTAGGTCTCCTCTGGTTCCAAATGAATTTTTGGATTGTTTTCTCTAGTTCTGTGAAATATACTGTTGGGATTTCAATTGGGATTGCATTAAATCTTTATAATAGATTTAGAAGAATGGCCATTTTCACTATATTGGTTCTTCCTACCCAGGAACAAGGGACATCTTTCCATTTTCTTATATCCTCTTTGATCTCTTTTTTCAGAGTGTTGTAGTTCTCAGTGTAGAGGTTTTTTGCTTCCTTTGTTAGATTGATTCCTAGGTATTCCATTTTTTTGGATGCTATTGTGAAAGGGATTGTTTCCCTAATTTTTCCTAATTCAGTGAATCTGTTATTTGTGTACAAGAAAAGATTTTTGAGTGTTGACCTTGTATCCAGTTACTCTACTGTATCTGTCAATTAAGTCTAGATGTCTTTTAGCAGAGTTCTTTGGGTTTTCAATGTAGAGCATCATATCACCAGCAAATGATAGTTTAACTTCTTCCTTTCCTATCTTTATTCCTTTTATTTAATTTCTTTCTTGTAAATGCTGTGCCTAATGTTTCCAGAACTATATTGAACAGGAGTGGTGATAGTGGACATCTTGTCTTGTTCCTGATTTTAGAGTGAAGGTTTTCAGTTTTTGACCATTTAGTATGATGTTGGCTGTTGGTTTTTCATGGATAGGCTTTATCAAGTTGAGATAAAGACCCTCTTCCAATTTTCTGCAGGGTTTTTATCATGAATGGGTGTTGAATTTTATCGAATGCTTTTTCTGCATCTATTGAGATGATTATATGGTTTTTGTCCTTGACTCTGTTAATATAGTGTATTACATTTATTGATTTATGTATGTTGAACCATCCTTGCATCCCTGGGATAAATCTGACTTGGTCAGGGTGTATGATCTTCTTGATGATCTTCTGTATTCTGTTTGCCAGTATCTTATTAAGGATTTTTGCATCTGTGTTCATTAGGGAGATTGGCCTATAGTTCTCTTTTTTGGTTGGGTCTTTGCCTGGTTTTGGAATCAAAATTACACTCGCTTCCAGAAATGAATTTGGAAATATTGCTTCTCTTTCAATTTCTTTGAGAAGTTTAAAGAGTAGTGGCAATAGTTCTTCTCTAAATGTCTTGTAGATTTCAGCAGTGAAACCATGAGGACCTGGGCTTTTCTTTGTTAGTAGATTTTTAATTACATTTTCAATTTCACTGATTTTAATTGGGGTGTTTAGGATTTTTATGTCTTCTTCATTCAACTTTGGTAAGTGCCAATGTATTTAAATTCTTAGTTTTTATATTTAGAAAATTGTACATAAATTCATCAGGTTATATTCAAGAAAATCTTAGAAAGAGCTATTCATGAGTGAGAAATATAGCTAACCACTTCTAGATGTTCTTTTTTTTCAAATTCCATTTGTTGGAGCCACAGTTATAATATATGCTCTGTGTAAAATGTCAATTAGCAAATCCCTGGCATATTTAAAGTATTTCAAAATGTCAAGTTGAAGTAAGGAATGTTGTTATATTTGGAAGAATTTTGCCATAAAGTAATGTTTATAATGGGTAGTTCAGGTCAGTGATGAGAGACTAGCAGGAAATCTCATTTTGCCTCCAGAAATCTGAGAACTCCAAGTCCAGGTCAAGACTGGTAATGTCAGTTCCCAAACAGTGGCCTGCTCCCTCATAGCAGGAGAACTGAACCCTCTATTGATGACCTGGAACCCTCTTTTTCAGATCCTGGAGGACATTAGGAGCGACAGATATGGCTGATGTTTGAGTTTAATGCTAAGAAAGTTCATGCCTAATATTTCACAGTTTCCATTGTGAAATAAGATGTAGGAGAGAGAAAGTAACATCTTTTCTGTACCCAACCTAAAGGTAATGACTGACACCCTTAACAAATGTCGGATTAGAAGAAAGAAGTAAAGTACAACAGATTTATTTAAACCAAACTTTAAAAACTTTTTAAATGTTTACACCACACGAGAGCCTTCAGTAATGAAGACCCAGAGGCCCAAGGAATACTGATACAGAAATATGGTCGGAGAACCGAAGGGTGTGACTCAATGGTAATACTTGGGAAGACTCAGCAAGGCCTGTGCTCAGATTCTTCTTGTTCCACTGGCCAACTTTTAAATGGCCAATAAGTCACAGAAGATGTAAGATAAATTAGAAAATAGCTTTGAGGTGAATGAAAATGAAGATGCAGAATACTAAATATGCAGCTAAAGCAGTGCTTAGAGGCAAATATATACCTTTGAATGCCAGTGTTAAAAAAGAAAAAAGATCTCAAATTGATGGATTAAACTTCGACCTGAAGACACTGTGTGTGTAAGAGAAAGAAGGGGCAAAAAATCAAAAGGGTCTGAGATGGAATCTAGGAAAGGGTGCAGACAGAGTGGCCCTAGGTAAGAGCAGCTTCTCATCATAACTAGACAGTAGGATAGGCTAGGATGGATGGTGCTGTGTTTCTATTGGACAGGTAATAAACTTGCTCTCAGCTGCCATTTACTGCCTTAGGTTGGAGCTGAAGTTACTTGTAGTGTAGAGAAAAATGGAACACTGAATATTTGAGGAAAATGGGAAATTGAGATAGTTTTCATATAGAGTGATTGAAATAGTCCTGTGTATAATTAACTAGAGAAAACCCCTTCAAACTTTGTCTTGTTGAGGGTATATTTGAGGCTGGTGATTTTGAATTATACAAGACCTACTGATTTTCCTGCTTTATAATGTGCTTCTTTCAGCTACATTTGGCTTTGTGAGTGAAGGCACAGAAAAGATAGGTGTTTGTTTGCATTTGTATGTGGTTGGTTTTTTGCCCAGTGGGTGAGATGGAATGATAGAAGAGCAGGGATATTTAGAATTTTGAAATGATAGGCTATGGTCAATAAAGTGGATGAGGAAAAAGCTAAAGGGCAGAAAATAATGAATGAGGATACAGGGAGTACTGGTAGAGGAGTCAGTGACAGCAGACACAGGGGATCTGCTATCCAGATCATCTTCTTGAGGGAAGAGAAATCATTGTCTACTTCAAAATCTTTGTTTATCCTAGCTGCTGGAATAGTGCCTGGCACATAGTAGGCAACTGAGTGATAATTTAATAAGAAAGCTGAAAAAGTGGAAGTTGTGGTCAGACTGAATGGTGGAGGAAATAATTTCCACTTGGATAATATATGTCTGACGTGTGCATACTGCACTTCATCTCTCAGTAGCTAGTAGCTTTTGCTAAAGTAGTATTTGGACTTTTATAGGAATAATATATTTTCATAGAAATAAAGTATAGAGCCATTTTTCTGCAAATGGGTGAGTTGACCTTTTCTAACTGAATGCCACTGAAGGCCACTGGAGCAATTAGAGCTTTTACATTTGACTTTATATGGCCAAAGTACACAAGCAAAACACTAGTGCCAGTTCTTTTCCTTTCCATATTAACAGTCTCGTTCTCAAAGGCAAAGCTTGGGTTGGTTATTTCTGCTGCCATCAATTGCTGTACTTAATTCTGCTTATCACTGATGTGGACAGTTTTATATTTATATTGTTGAATCAGTTCTCTGAAGTATATTGACCTTTCAGTAGGGTTTAAAAGGCCTCTTGTTTTTGTCTAGGACCTAAGCCTCATTCAAAAATAGGGATGGCCATTTACCGGAGGAAAAGTTTATGGGAAGAGGCTAACATGATAATAAATTTAAATTTAAAACAATGCCAGTATTGTCACATTTACTTAAATGAACCAAAAAGGTAATTTTGATTTTGAGAATTCAGAAATATGCCTGCATGTCTTTCAAATGTCTTTTCACAAGACTTGTTTCTCCACTGCTACACCACAGTATAATAACTTCTACAGAGTAGATACTTGTTAAAGCTACATCCTGATGAATCTTTAATAATAAGCAGTTCTCTGAAATGTTATTCCCTCCTCTAAAATGTGTTCTTTGCCTGGCAAATGTCTTTTATTGTTTAGCTCACATATCACCTCTAAAAATATTCCCAATTCTTAAAGGCCTCTGATCTTTGGACAGTTCATACTTATTTTCTATTGTATTGTCACTATTTAGTCATACACTTGTTTCTTGTTCTTGCCTTTTATCTACCAAGGAGCAAAAACATTGACATTCACTTTTAGTGCCTCTCTCTCCCTCCCTTCTCTCCTTTTCTTCCTCTCTCCCTCTCTCCCTTACTGATCTGGCTGGCCTATAATTAATTTATTATACATGTATAGTTATGTATGTATATATGTATTTATTTGTAGTGTAAAGTGTTCATCAAGATGTTAGAAATGGCCATATTTGGGTGATAATATTTTTGTTAACTGTTTTCTATGAGCATCTTTTTCCATTATTTAAATTTTCTGTTTCAGGATATATTGGGGGGGGTGGCTGTTTCTCAGTTTTTAAAATAGATGGTACCTGAAGGAGACAATTATGAGAAATAAGTGCTTTGACACAGTTTAGAACCAATCAGACCTGGATCAAGTGGACCGATCTGTGGTCTGCTAACAAATCTAGTGATTTAGGAAAGCAGGTTTATCTGCTGCAGGTTGACTAGGGCTTCTGCATCCAGTGTCTCAGTCCAAGCTTTCTCCATGGCAAAACAGCTTCCAGGGTTGCTGCAGCCAGGAGACAGAGATGGAAGCAGGCAGCTGGCTGTCACTGGGCATAGCATATATCACTTGCCTGGTACCAAGGCCCAAGCTTACTGAGAACCAGACTGGGAAATGCATCCAGTAATAGTGAGTGCCTGTTGTCTCTGCCAACATGCCTGTAACTCTTTTTCTTTTTTCAGTTACTGTAATGAATGCATGTTGGATCCAAACTGCGGTCTCTGCTACAAGATGAACAAATCAGCTGTCATTGACTCCTCCTGTGTTCCAGTTAATAAAGCATCTACCAGTGAGGCAGCCTGGGGCAGGTATGTCACTTCCCACCTACTGTAACAATACGCAGCAAAATTTCAAACAAGGCTGAGTTTCAATTCTCAGCACTGGCACTTGTAGGAGTTCCTGAAAGTAGGCCTCATTGCTCCCTCACTGCACAGCATGTGGTGATCATACTGGGTGCAGAGCATCACAGCTGTGTATTTCAAAAACTCACAGAAGAGAACACTCTGGCCTGGACTTCTGCAGATCTGCATTCCAGACCCTGCTCTGCCTAATAAGCAACAGGAGTGTGGATCTTTAATTTTAGGCAGGTGTTCCCAAATATTGTCATTGCAGATTCTCCCATTGCATATTACTTATCTACACTGTAATTTCTAAATTGTAATTTTCTGAGCTCAAAGAAAATTTTAAAGTCAAAATGAATTAATATTAATTTAAATTATTTCATGTACTTATTTTTTCCTGGAGTACTTTTCTGAGATTCAGTGAAATTAAGCAAAATGAGGTAAAAGTTGGTAATTATTGGCACTTAACATATCTAGGAAGATACAATAAATATTTCTTTAAAGGGGGCAGAATACATTGCTTAAAGTGGGTACATAAGTGAAACATCTGTATAGAATAAACATCCTCCCATTTATAAACTAATATTCATATCCATGGACACATAAAATGTGGAAATGTTGTCTCTTGTGTTTAAAGGAAATGAAACTTGTAATATAGTACTTGTGCCACCTAGGAGCTATAAAGTGTAATGCGTTAGTATCAACCATTATGCTGTTGTCATTCATCATTTTATTAGAGAAGCACTCCAAAGAAGTAGAAGTTTTATGATATTTGAAGAAAAATCCAGACCGTATTTTAATACACTAATTACAAAGAAGTGATTTTAAAAGGGGGTTATTATTTAAAATGAATACTTGAAAGAACTTCTTCTAGAGTTCTTGAATATTAAATTCTGTAACAACAAATGTATATAGTTTCCCATATTTAACAAAATTAATTTATAAACAGTAAAATTTTTTTCTAATAGAAGTAAGGAGCACTAAGATATATTTATCAACCTCAGAAGAGGGTTTAGAAGTCAGAGGTTTCAAAACAGATTTCCTTCTTGCATTTTTTTTTTTTTAATATTATATGACTTTTTAGTAGAAATGTATTACTGACTTTATTTTTAAGAGACTAATTTATAAAGTCTATCTTAGTTACTTTTCTCTCATTGCTGAGACAGATACCTGACACCCAAAGTTAAAGGGAGAAAGGTTTATTTAGCTCACAGCTGTAGAGGTTTTAGTCCATAATTAGCTGGCTCCAAGGCAGGGTGGCATGGCAAAGGGGCATCACAGGAGAAACAGTTCATGGTGAGCAGAAGGTAGCAAAGCAAGCAAGCATGGGACCTTAGCAGCTTTTTCTGCCTCTTTTATACTCTTATCTAGGTTACAGGGATTAGGGCAGTACCAAACCAATCAGTGGGCTGATTTAGTAATCACCCACCCTTAATCCTAGCATTGTACCATGAATCAGTCACACACTTTAGATTCAGCCTCCTCTGAAAGAGCCCCACCTCTGACCACATGAGGCTTTAAACACAAGCCATAATAGCAACTTATTCTTACATTTTTATGTATATTTTTGAATCATCATCCCTTGACTGAACACACAATTACAGAGAAGCGAGGCATAGATAACACCTAAGTAGAAAAAATAAAAATAGCAAAAACAAAAAAATCCACCTTTTATGTGTTTGTAACCTATTGTTAGAATCGTCTTAACCTCTTTACAAAAAAAGAGAAAACTTACCCAAGGTTTCCTACTTCTGTGGCCTGGAAGGCTCCATCTTCTTTCCTGGCTCCTCCCTTCATTCCCTCCTCTGGTCAGGCATGGGGTAAGCAGTCCCCTACCTAGGCCATCAGCTGTGCTGAGGACCATGCAGACTGAACCTCCTGAAAAGTGAGCACAAGTAACTGCTGTTGTGTTTTGGATTGAGTCCCAGTGGTAAGGAAACATGACAAAGACAGGAATTATATAAAGGTTGGAAATAAAAGAATGAAAAATTAAATCCCAAGAGGACAAAGGAAATACAAAAGAATCTTGAAAATTTACAAGCTGGATACAAGAGTTAAATAGTGAACTTAATAGGAAATTTCGTTCTTTAAAACCAAACATAAAACAGGAAAATTTATTATGTTCAAACACAAAGAATAGATTTAACATAAAAAGAGGTGGTCAAAAATATGGTGAACATTAATTTTTTGAAAGCTTTTTAAGGTAAAAGACACATTGCCAGGAATGAGAGGATAAGTATGTTAGATGGGAGAGTATTTGGGGTTGATTAATGGCAGTGTGTCTTTTACTATAATAATTTTTTATTTAAACACTATTTTTATCACACCTTGTATACTTACATTTATATAAATGTATATGCAGTCCAATAAATTCTAAGTATATCCAAATAATATCATATAGTATACCTTTCCTAATCAAAATGCAATAAATTTCTCTGCTCATAATAGCTAAATCTTGGAAGCAACCTGTATGTCCATAAACAGATGAATGGAATAAAAATGCCATATTTATGCATAGTGGGAGTACTCTATCATAAAGGGTATATTTGAGTCATTTGTAAGAAAAATGGATGCACCTTGAGACAATAATGTTAAGTGACACACAATCTTAAATATCACATGGTTTCTCTTATATGAGAAACCCAAAGTGTAAATAATTTAAACAGCAAAATAAACACCTTTTAATAGGAAACAGGAAGAGAAATCTTTTGTAAAAGAGAAGAGAACCAAGAGAGAGAGGGAGTGGGGAAGGATGAGTGTAATCAGTATATACTGTAAAAATTTAAAACATTTTACATGCAGTAAATTACCAAAGCAGCAGGAAGATATTTATCACCTCTTAATTTAGTTTAGAATGTAAGAACAAACACCCTCAAACTAATTAATGAATTAGGGAGAAATGATAATGGGAAAGAGGTTGTGATAATAATAAACAGATACAAGAGAATTCCCAAATGGAACACAGAATAAACATATGGAATTAGCAGAAGATGGAAATTAAAAAACTAGGAGGAATTGGACATGGTGGTACATACCTGTGATCCCAGCTATGTAGGAGACAGAGGCAGGAAGATGACAAGTTTGAGGCCAGCCTGGGCAACCTGGCAAGATTCTGCCTCAAACTATATAGGTGTCATTTGTCACCTGGCAAGACTTGGTCTCCAAATTTAATGAAAAGGTCAAAATAAAGATAAGGAGAAAAATTGCAAGAAATACTAGAAAGGATCAAAGAACAGAAGTTGATTTCAGAGTAGATCAATAAAATGGAGAAACCTCTGGCACTGCTGATCAAGAAGAGAAAAAAGGCACAAGCTATTTAGAATTAAAAGGACATACAACATCTCATTTTAAAATCCTGAGAATACTGTGAATAATCTTTTCCTGTGCACTTGAAGGCAGATAAAATAAGCAGTTTCTTCAAAGAGTACAACTTTCTAGAAGCAACTCAGAACCTCTGTCATAAATTTATCTATTCCATTTTCCATTCTCATTTTTCAGATGAGAACAATGATGCTTAGAGGATCTGAATGACTTTCTCAAAGTGAAAGGCCAGTAACTAAGTCCAAAGCAACAGTGAAGGTGTATAAAGATAGATATTTTAACGTGAAATTGTTGTAAGTTTTGCTTTTGTTATTAACCTCACACATGGCACTGGGATATCCTGGACCTCTGGGAACCCCATCCTCATCTGTAAATGAAACAATACAGTTGATTAAATATGAATATATCTGAAGTTGTAAGAATGTAATGCCCCATGCAGAAATACTCTGTACAATTTTTTCTTTTTCTGTTTCTTAGATTTGTCAATAACATACTTTCTGGGTTACAATAAGCATTGCCTAATGGATAAATGCATTAGAATATTTTTTATTTATCTGTGTCTGTTCATCCACCACTATGTATGCCTCCTAGCTCTCCATATACACAAAACCATTAAGAAATCTCTTCTGGAACTTCAGACCTCCTGACTAAAAATACTGCTAATGAGGGGTACTTTCTTAATGTGCTGATTCAGTATTGTTTCCTATAGTACTGCATGTTAGCTCTGTAATTAGAAACACTAAAATAGCTAGATTGACTCTCTATTTGGCAGTTTATTGTTTATCTCATTGATTCAGCAGATATTTTTCTCAGAACTGTGCTGTGATATAACACGCAGCCCAGTTTCTTGTGCTTCACCACCCTCTACCCAGAATTCTAGTCCAGCTCCACCCCTAGCCATCTAGCCATCGTCTGAATATCCACGAGTACTTCCTGCCTCTAATTCGTTCGTTCCTTCCTTCTGTGCTTGGTGCTCAGGGTGAGTGCTCCTCCTCTAATCTTCGTCTTTTACCCAGATCAGATGGAACTTTTTCCTCTCAGTCTTTCTGTTGGGGCTCAAAGGACAGTGATTTTTATCTCCCTTGGTCCTCTCAGGGCAGCACACTGCAAGAGGCATATGGCAGCTGCAAGAGACATGATAGCCATGAGGCCTACTCAGTGTCCCCCATGCCAGTGCCATGTGTCATGTGGCAGCCTGATACAGCCTGTTCCGGGGAGTCCCAGGAGATGCGGCTGCCTCGGCACAGACACCTGTAAACCTCACAGTGCTGGTCACCTGACAAGAACAGCTTAGCCTCCCTTGTGAGAAGAACACCTGGTGAATGACCAAGATGGAACAGAGATGGAAGAAATAATTTTAAACGCTGAGAATGGGCTCCAGCCAGGAGGTCATCTGAATCCAGGCAGATTCTGGCTCCAGCCTTCTCCGCCATCTGACTTGGGAGACACTGCCAGGGTGGCCTGTGTAGTGGCAGGAGGTGTGTAGGACTGGCCTTTGAGGGACTCCAGATTGGGGGAGAAGCTGCCCCTGTGAAGCTGGTACCTGGGACCACCAAGGTGGCCAAGGCACTGGCATAGCTCATATGATAATTATGTTGATTTACAGGGTAGCAATCTCTGCTCAGGTGTATCTTCTTACCAAGATGATAAATTTCAACATCTGTGTCCTGCACTTTTTTTTAAACCCCTGGTGCTTTGAACACATCAAAAATTTTAAATATATGAGGATTTGATATCAATCACAGTTCCAAATGAGACAACATGCTACTCTAATCCTTTCCTTTTCGTGACCTCTTCTGTATTTATACTTAATTAGTAGGAAAGAAAACCTTTAAAAGAAAAAATGGGAGTCATACAAATTTAATTAATACAAAATGCTTACTTGGCACTATTTAAAATAGTAAAAAATATTTTAAGGAAATTTAGCCATATACTTCAGATATGCTACTGTGTACTACATATTGCTTATAGCCATACTACATGAAAAATACTTTTTAAAAATTACTGGAAGAAATATTCAGCACATTTCCTCAAAGCATCCCTGGTATGCCAGGGATCTATATCTATGGTGATGGCATAAGACCAAGCATATTGCCAAACAAATGTATACCAAATAGCAAAATCTGAAGGATTTTCCCTTTATGATCTGATACATTTCTTCATATTTTATTTTTAAGGAGATGCATCAGTTTTGTATTTAGAAAATTTATCAATAAAATGTGTCAGTCTCTGCAATATCTGAAGAAATTCATGTACAGGAAGTCTCTGACTTAGAAACGAGGTCTGTTCTGGGAGAATGTTCCTGAGTCAGGTTCATCTGGAATTGAACAGTGATCTTATACAGTGCACCTGTGAAAGTT
This sequence comes from Heterocephalus glaber, assembly GCF_053883595.1. Classification (NCBI taxonomy): domain Eukaryota; kingdom Metazoa; phylum Chordata; class Mammalia; order Rodentia; family Bathyergidae; genus Heterocephalus; species Heterocephalus glaber. The sequence continues at coordinate 8,484,492 of NW_028258444.1, read as the reverse complement.
TGCAGCTTGACTGTCCATAAGCCAGGGACTCGCTGCTCAAGCGTCTTACATTTCTATTCGTTATTTATGTAAGGGACAGCTAACCTCCAGCTCCCCTCCTAATATCAGCATAGTTCAGAATTAATTTTGCCAGTTACATGTGATAGAAGAGCATGTCTGTTACTTGATATTTTGATCCAGTTTTACTTTTTGAATTATAGATTATTTCCTATATGGTCTGTATCTATAATATGTGCTTCTAAGTTTCCTACATCTATAAATGATTTCAGAGATCACAAGTCTGGGTTATTATTTTTTCAAGTACAGAAACAGCCTCCTTTAGATTTAGTGACTATATCTGTATTACAGACTTTGACATTCTTTTTGTTAGAAAGTATGCAAATCAAGCCCAAACATTTGTAAATAATTTCTCTCTTCATATTATTTTGTGCAATTTCTCAGTTGAAATTTAATTGTAATAAAAATACTTTATAATCCAAATAGTAATATTTATAATATACTTAACTACCCTTCATTTTTACCAGAAGCCTTACATTTTGATTCAGCACATTTCTTTTACAATTTTAAAATTTTTCTTTAGTTCTTGCTTCCTTGGAAATGTTGACTATGAGTTATTTCTCACTAAAGAAGACTAAAGAACACTGTAAGGCTTTTATTAGAAGGATAAGAGCAAGGCTTGAATTCCATGTACTTGGTTAATATAAGATCACACTGGTGAGTACTGATTCATCAAACTTTAGTGCAGCTAAGCAACAGAAGATTTGGCCCAGCAGAGATAAAGGCTGAAGAGCACGGAATCTGTCAGAAAGGGTGCAGAGGGAGCAGTGCGAATCAGAGGAAGGAAAATGTGTGGCTGGGGCTGATATTAGAATTCTGAGTATGGATCATGTTGTCATAGAGTGGTGGCAAAACTATGGTACGCTTGCTGCAGCAGGCTGTTATCGTTCAAAGCTGTAAAAGGTTCGCCATCATTGTCATAGAACCTCATTTAGAAACTTAAATGAAGGGCTGGGGATTTAGCTCAGCGGTTTTGCTGCCTGCTATGTAAGCGCAAGGACCCGAGTTCAATCTCCAGTACCAAAAAAAAAAAAAGAAACTTAAATGATGTTTACAAGTCCATTTTCATAGGTGTGGAAATCACTAGCAGTGGTTTCCAGTAAATAATTCCATGTGGAACCTGGAGATAGATATGGTATTGTAACACATTGAGATAGAGTTCCCTTTTAAATATTATGAACATATGAAGAAAATTATTTGGCACTAGCATGATTTTAACACTTTGGCAGGAAACATTAAGTAGGAATTAATAATGTTTTTATTCCACTTCTATTACAACTACTTCTATTCTTGGCAAGTGTGGTTGATTGTATTGTACAAGATACTTGCTGCTGCTGTCGGGAGGATTCCATTTCCCTGGTCCGTTCAGTATTACGCACATGACTTGCTCTGGCCAAGAATATTTTCTTCTTGTTTTCATTTGATGCATGAGTAAGAGGGAAGAGTTTGGATAGAGAACTGTTCTGCATCAAAAATCTATAAATATTAATATTCTTGTGTCTAATTATTGATAGATTGGATTTTATAACACAATTTAAATTGTTCTCACTGATACAGCATTATTACACTTGGAAATAGAGTTTTTTTCTGAAGTCATGTTATACCATTGAAATCTGACATTGTATACTACATGCTATTAAAAGTGTATTAACATGTTCACAGTGGCCCATAATTTGTCTCTCACTGCCTGACAGCTTTAACAATGGTGGTACAGGCATGACTATCCCTTCAGGTGATTTTTTATTAATGTTACTAGTAAAAAGACTGATAAAAGTGATTAGATCCATTTGTCCCACTGGATGGGACAGTCATGCAGGTGCCACTGGTGGTTCAAGTCAGGGAGAATGTCAGGCATGAATCCTAAGGTTTTTAATCTCAGAGTAGATACCACCATTTGCACAGGCACTTAAAACATATTTTAATGAAGTGAATGTTCCTTTTAAAAATACATAAAAAAGAAAAGTATTTGCTGTGTGAAGCAAAATGAATGAAAAATATGTGAGTTTTATAAATCTACCCTGGCTTTTAGCAACTTCAAATACTGAAAGGTTTGAGGAATAAAATCATAGCTAACTTTAATGCAGAGTATTATACTATTGGATATGGACTATAAGTATTTACAAAATTGCATGTTTCCACCTTTAAAAATATTTTAAAACAATGTTGAATCACCCCATTGCAGCAACATTAACTTTCAATCAGGGAAGGGTCTTCCAAACTCTAAAGTTATTTATAAATTATTAATGGGTTTTATATGCTTTTAAGGCTCATGAAAATATATCATACATTGTTCTTACTAATCATGGTGAAAATTTCACTGAAAGCTTAAAAATGTGATTGCCTAGAAACCATTTTTAACGTATTTCAGCCGTGAAGCTTGTGAATCATTAGGGATGGAACCTGGTGTTCATATACGTATACTGTCTGTTCTCTAGTGGGTGCCACTGAAAACTGACTGACTGTGGAGAAGTCATCTTTGCTTTAACATCCAGCTTTTGGGAAGTGCGTGATTATGTGGACCTCTGTTGCTTTTAGTCATCTGGCCTAGGAAATAAGCAATCAGAATTCTCAGAAGAATGAAAGGCTGAAGGAACAGGACAGCATAGAGTTAGCAGCACTTGATAGTTCAGTAGCATCCAAAACTTTTATCCTGTCAGACCGCAGTGGCCATTTATATGAAACTGACCTACATTAATTCTGCCTAATTATTCAACAGTAACAACTGCTTATAACCTAAGAAAGCAAAGCTTGCTATTTATGAAAATTGGGAGGGGACTCAACTAGGACATTTAGACAAACTGCAAAAAGAATTTTAGAAGTGATTACACAGAGATTAATATACTTGCTTTGATACAGAGCTACTTTTAACATTAAATAAAGGCTGTATTGTCCAGGGCATCCACTTCCCTGCTGAGCTGCTTTTTATAAGTTCTTCATTGATTTGAAAGGTATCCTGATATGTTGGTAGCAATGGACATTTTTGGAACTAATTCTTGATTTATTACTATAACTCTTATCCTTTAAATACATAGAAATATTTACTGTCCCTTTTTTGCTTTTCACTTTTTAAATTTTTTTTGCCTGAGTCACCTGTGCAGTGTTAGGTTTACATGACTGGGGGAACATCAGATGCCTTTGGAACTCTGCTTCTTTAATGTCTTTTCAAAGACAGTCAAACAAGGAAGCATATTTAATCCTGCTGCTCAGTTAAATCTGAGGATTTTTATTTGCTTGTTTCTTTCTGCCCAGAGCTAAGAAAAGGACAAGCTTTCAGATATAACAGTAATTAGGTATAGCTTACAAGGAGGGTCACACACCTGGAATACCCTTGACATCAGAAGGAGGAGTGACTGCCCCATGGAGCTTTATGGCAGTGCAGGAATGTAGGAAGTGAATCAAGAAGCATGTGTAGAGGGGAAACAGCTGGAAAATATGGTCATATAGGTATCCGGCTTGTGAGGACAAAGCAGAGGAGAAAATGGAGATACCTAGGGCCAGGGATACTAGGGAACTAGATACCTAGGGAAAAATAGGGCCAGCCTAGACAAGTTCAGTGTTTATCTTGGAAACACGTTCAGGAAACACTCCTAAAAACTAACTCATCCCCTCTGTAATGAGTTTTCTTACTTTTGGGTCTCTTGGCTCAGCAATACTGCCTTTGAAGCAAGCAGCATTGCCCCCCGGTTGTGTTGACAGGGTCTTGATGAGGTTGACAGCTTTGAGTTTGTTCCACAAGCACAGTACATAAAAAGATGAAGATGAAATGGTTATAATCTGTGTATACATTTTATGATCTGTGTACAAATTGCATTTCTCCCTACTGTGTACAAATAACTTTTATGAAAATAGGTGAAGAGTTCTGTATTTTGTGGTTGGTAAAGCCCTCAGCAGTTCATCAGCTGCTTGTCTCCTTTGGCCTCTAGACATGATTCCTGCCCTTTAGTATAACAGTTTAATTTCAGGCAAGGCATCATTTCTGCACTAAATGAGGAACTGATAGAATGTAAATTATTGACAGCCTCAGCCTAGCAAAAAGTGACCCATCACTAGAAGCTGGCAAATGGCAGTGCAGCTGTGGAATTACTTGTTACTTGTAGCAGCAGTATAACCCCAGCAGCCAGTCTCTTCCATCTTGCGCCAATGTATGCATGCACTGTTCCCAAAATGAGCAACCTAGGACTGGCTGTGAGCTCATCTGATTCTTTAAGAAGAATTTCTGATGAATTATTCTTAGTACTGCTGAGTGAGGTGTTTAAAGGAGTTAGTGTATTTCCCCCAATACTGTTCAGTCCTTTTTTATCTTCTGACTGAAAAGAATTGACTGAATGTCTGGTGGGTGCTGCTGTTAGGAAAGAGGGGGACAAATGCCCTTGCTCCCTGTGTATTTCTTGTCCTCAAGGCATTCGTGGCTCCTGGGGTTCTGAGACTCGGAATGACTCAGCCCATGTTAGATTAATATAGTTGCCCAGGATGAAAGGATAAAACATCCCCGGTGCATTTGATATAGACGCAAGTTCAAAGTATCCAGTCTTCTCTGCATTTTTTATTAAAGTCGTTCACACTCTTAAAAATGGTAATGTTTAGAATTCTCCTGAATTCAGTAGAGCCTCATTCCTTGTCACTACCTTATCTCCAGGAGCTCAAAAGAGTGAAGGGAAGTGGTAAGAATTTCTGATAAAATAGCACAAAGAGACCTGTAAAAGAACAGGTTTATCTGTTTTTTAGTGTAATATTCTATTGGTAGAATTTATGTGAATTTTCATGTATATTCTTATCAGACAGCCACATTATATATTTGTGTTAGCTTTCCATCACTGTAACAAACACCTGAGACAATCAATGTATAAAGAGAAAAGGGTTATTTTGGCTCATGGTATTAGAGATTCAAATGTCATTGGTGGCCCCATTGCTGTGGGCCTGTGGTGGGAAAACAGCAAGAGTGTGTGATGAAGCAGAATTGCCCACCTCCTGGCTAGGAAATGAGGGGGAAGGGCTGATGTTCCACAGTCCCCTTCAAAGGCATAGGTCTGTGACCTGAAAACCTCCTGCCAAGCCTGTCTCTAAGATTCTGTCACTCCCCAGCAGCAGCACCTTAGCCATTAGGGGACATTGCCTATGCAAAGTATAGAAATATATTTTTTACTACTCATCCTTGAGTTTTTTCTGGACAGCCCCAGCTCATCTCTCATCCTTTATCCCATCAGTGAGAAAAGGAAACTTGTTTCTAAAAAGTGTGCTGTTTTATTCTGTACCATGTCAATGCATGTTCTAGTCTGAGAAGTACCACAGTAAAACATAGACCAAGCACATAAACCCAAGTTCACAAACATTAAAAAGGAGTAGGCAGATGGTTTGACCTCAGCTCATTACCAGTATAAAACATCATATGCCTCACAGACTTAAATGTTACCATTAGCACTTTGTGAACATTGTAGGTCTATAAGATAGTTAGCTTGGACTTGTACATCTAACTAAATTTGTTGAACAAAAAGTATGTTCAAGGCAGAAAGAAAAATATTTCAAAAATCTGGGGTTCTAGTATCACTGACTCTGAAACATGAACAAGGTAATTTACTTTTCCAAGTTTTGTTTTCTTGGCTATATTTATTTAGAATTAACTCTCTTTTATAGAACGGTGTACTATTCTAAAACTTAACTGAAAAAAAATAGTGGTTATTTTTTCCCAAAGGAAAACATGAGTTATTTCATTTTAGTTGGCATATATTCAGATGCTTTTCAGCTTTTACTTCAAAATACCCTATTCTTTCCCTCATCCCCTCTTAATTACTTCGTCATTGCTGGGACACAGTATCTGACATCCACAAATTAAAGAAGGAAAGGTTGATTTTGGCAAACCTCACAGTGGTAGAGGTTTCAGCCCACAGATGGCTGGCACTAAAGAGGGCGGCATGGGCTGGCAGCGGGAAGCAGAGAGAGTGATCAGGGGAGGAAGGAGGGAGACAGACCCTTCCAGGCTGCACTGCCAGTGGCCCACCACCACCATCCAGGGTTCACCTTCCAAATCACATTTAGCTATGAACTAATAAGTGGATTACTCCACTATCACACCTCCATGATCCACTCACCTCCCAAAAGTCCCACCTCTAAGTACATGAGGCATTTGGGGGACATCTAGATATAAATCATATTCCCTTAAGTAGAACTGCTCTCTAGTACATTGTAGACTGACAGATAGTTATTGTCTGATGTTTTATCAGCATTATTTATATACTCATTTGCTTCTGTCCCAAACTGAAAACTTCCCAAGGTCAAAGTGGGGATAGTGTTCCTTCTGCCTGGCATTATGTTTCACAAATAGAAATGTCTTAGTACATGTGAATATTACTGAAACAATGCTAACAGGGAAAGAGAATGTTCTAGCTTTCCAGTTCTCTAGGTTTGTTTTTTTTAACAAAAGATGCCAATTTTGTTCTTTTTTGTGTCATGTAGAGAAGGCTAGACGTATTTGAAAAATTTGTACAGGAAATGACCTTGGTTAAGATCAGACCGTCACCACATTCAGTACAGCTCACAGTATCCTCTGCCTTTTTCTATTTCTTTTCCTGTTTCTACATCATATTTGGGAATATATGATTCATGGAGTTTTTTAAAGAATCAATGAGCAGTTCTGTTATGAGTAATTCTGTTATCTCAGAAAAGACAGGCACCCCAGGAGTCAGAAGACTGATTTTTGCCTGCATTAGGTAGTAACCAGAGTTAGCCTCCACTCATTTATTTTAACTTTCTAGTTCTTAGTTTGCTTTTTATTACAGTAGAAGGAAGGAAGTAATGACATTAGATCTTGCTTATGTATAAGATTATTGAAAAAGTCAATTGAAAAAAATATAAGCTTGATTTTTTTTTTGTAAGGGCCTGCTTACAGATCTCATTTGCACAGTATCATATATCTTTCTGCCTTAACTACCTGGGATAACTGACTAAAATTGCATATCTAATTGGCAAATGTGAAATTTCAAGTTTCTTTTTTAAATATGCAAGAATTTTAGGATATAATAATTCATTTGTTTTTCTCGGTTTTAAATTTTATTTTTAACTTACATATAATCAGATACATTATGGCCTATAATACAATACCTTTATATGTGGGTATATTGTAGAATGCTTGAATGAAGGTAATTTTTTAAATTTTCATTAAGTTTATCAGTACATTTTAGGTATAAAATACAGTTACATTCCTCTTTGGGATCTTGTACCTTTACATGATGTATCTTAGTTCTTATTTTTTCCCCATTTCCCTGCCCTTCCTTCACCCCCTCCACCCTTCCCTATTTACAGAGACTTTGTTTCCATTTGTTCCTTTTCTCATATTTTTTCTTTTCCCTTCCCCTACCCTTCCCACTTCCCTTACTCCTTTAGACCTTTAATTGCTATTTCCCATTATAAATTATACCATTTAAACCTTATTTACACTTTTAGTTTTTCACACCAGAGAAACTATTCGGTATTTACACATGTGTGTCCTATTTATTTCACTTAAGAGTATCGCCTCAATGTGCATCCACTTAGCTATAAATGTCTCTAGCTTCTCATTTTTTATGGCTGAGTAGTACTCCATTTTATAAAAAAACCACATCTTCTTTATCCAGTCTCCAGCTGACTGGCATTTGGGCTGTTTCCAAGTTTTAGCTATTACAAACTGTGCTGCTATAAACATGGGTGCACATATATCACTGTGGTATGATTCTTTTAATTCTTTTAGAAAGATACCCAGCAGAGGCATATCTGGGTGAAATGAGACCTCTAATTCTAGTTTTGTGAGGTATCTCCATATTGATTTCCACAGTGGTTGCAGCAGTCTGCACTCCCACCAAAAATGAAGAAGGGTTCCTTTCTCCTCACATCCCTGCCAACATTTGCTATTGGTTGATTTCTTGGTAGCAGCCATTCTTTCTGGGGTGAGGTGGAATCTCAATGTTGTTTTCATCTGCATCTCTTGAATGACTAGTGATGTTGAACGTTTTTTCATAAGTTTATTTGCTCCTTTGTCTGAGAAATGTCTGTTCATTTCAGATGCCCATTTTTGAACTGGGTCTTTATATTTGGGGGATCTCATTTTTTTTTAGTTCTTTATATATTCTAGATAGTAGACCTTTGTCTGAGGGACAGCTGGTAAAGAATTTTTCCCACATTGTAGGTTGTCTCTGAGCTCTGTTGATAGTTTCTCTTGCAGTGCAGAAACTTTTTAATAAGATGAGATCCCAGTTGTTGATTCTTTGTGCTAGTTCCTATGCTACTGAGGATTTGTTCGTAAAATCGTTTCCTATACCAATGTCATTGAGAGTTCTACCTAACTTATCTTCCAGCAAGTTGAGTGTTTCTGTTTTAATATTTAGATCTTTAATCCACTTCAATTTTAGTTTAGTGCTTGGTGAAAGACAGGGGTCTAGTTTTAATCTTTGGTAGGTAGAAATCCAGTTTTTCCAACACCATTTATTAAAGAGGGTGTCTTTCCTCCAGTGAGGATGGTTGGCTCCTTTGTCAAAGATGAGGTAATGGAGTATGTCTGCAGTTATTTCTGTATCTTCTAATCTATTCCACTCATCCTCGGGTCTGTTTCTTTGCCAGTACCATGCTGTTTTTATCACAGTGGCTTTGTAGTATAGTTTCAAGTTGGGGATTGTGATACCCTCTACCATGTCTCTGTTGCCTAGAATTGCTTTTGCTATTCTAGGTCTCTTCTGGTTCCAAATGAATTTTTGGATTGTTTTCTCTAGTTCTGTGAAATGTACTGTTGGGATTTCAATTGGGATTGCATTGAATCTGTATAGTACTTTTGAAAGTAAGGCCATTTTCACTGTGTTGGTTCTCCCTACCCAGGAGCACGGGATGTCTTTCCATTTTCTTATATCCTCTTCAATCTCTTTTTTCAGAGTGCTGTAGTTTTCAGTGTAGAGGTCTTTTATCTCCTTTGTTAGATTGATTCCTAGATATAACAGGTTTTTTTTATAAAACCATTCTTGAGTATATAAGAACTGCCATATGTTTATTTTCATTAAATCTTATAAATTATTACAGTGCTTAGTATTATCAGAATTTTTGAGTGTATTTCTTTAGTGAGTTAGAATAAAGATTGGCTGAAGTCCTCATGTGTTTTTCTTAAGGAACAAGGTATTTTCACTTTCTTCTCTATTTGAGAAAGTTTAGATTAGGATTTTAAAAGAAGCACTATTAGGAAAGTATGCATAATTCATCAGGTATATTCAGTGAGCTTACTTCTCATAAACTATTACACTTGCTATCTATATCTGTGGCTCATTTCATTAAGAAGTAAAGCAATGATTGTACTCCAGTACACTCTAAATCAGAATGGTTGATTGTTTTGAAGTCTTGACCTTAGACTTTACATTTTAAGTTGTCTGAATTGTCTCAAAAAGTAAATAACAGGGTACAGGCAAAATTTAAGAGAATATCCATGAGAAGTTTTCCTCCTCTTGGAAGATGTGATGATTATGGCTTTACAGAATTTGTCAATACCGTGTAGATAAAATGTCCCCCAAAAGGCTCATGTGTTTAATGGCTTGATTCCCAGTGTCCTAGTGTTCAAAGGTAGGGCCAAGAAGGGGTAACTGGATCATGAGTGCAATAATTGATGGTGCAATGGATTAATCCACGGATGACTCGATAGCTGAAAGGGCTGTTAAGAGTGGGGCCTAATTGGAGGAAGTAGGTCACTGGGGGAATGCCTTGGAAGGGTGTATCTTTTTTTTCCTTAGATTCTTTTATTGGTACATTTTAGGTATACAGTACATTTACATTTATCATTGTGTACTTGTACCTTTACATGATATAGCTTGGTTCTTATTTTTTCCCCATTTTGTGTCCTCCCTTCACCCCCTCCATCCCTCCCTATTTACAAAGACTTTGTTTCCATTTTTTCCTTTTCTCATAATTTGTCCTTTCCCCTACCCTTCCCACTTCCCCTATCCCCCTGGACCTTTTCTTCCTATTTCCCATTATCAGTTATTCATTTTAATCCTTATTTACACTTTCAGTTTCTCAAACCAGAGAAACTATTTGGTATTTATACATGTGTGTCCTATTTATTTCACTTAAGAGTGTTGCCTCAATGTGCATCCACTTAGCTATAAGTGTCTCTAATTTCTCATTTTTTATGGCTGAGTAGTACTACATTTTATAAAAAAAACACATCTTTTTATCCAGTCTCCAGTTGATGAGCACTTGGGCTGTTTCCAAGCTTTCACTGTCACAAACTGTGCTGCTATAAACATGGGTGCACATATATCACTGTGGTATGATTCTTTTAATTCTTTTGGGAAAATACCCAGGAGGGGAATAGCTGAGTCAAATGGGACCTCCAGCCCTAGTTCTTTGAGGAATCTCCATACTGATTTCCACAGTGGTTGCACCAGTCTACACTCCCACCAGCAGTGGAGCAGGGTTCCTCTTTCCCCACAGCCCCACCAGCATCTGTTATTGGTTGATTTCTTGATAGTGGCCATTGAAGGGTGTATCTTGTCCCCATTCTCTTCTTCTCTGGCTTTCTACTTCCTGGCCACTGTGAGGTGAGCGGCTTTCCTTTACCATGCCATTTGCTATGATACTTCCACCTTCCCACAAGCCTAAATGCAATTTAGCCACCTGACCATGGACTGAAATCTCGGAAACCATGAGCCAAAATAAACCTTTCCTTTGTTTTTCGCAGGTACTTTGTCATGGCAATGAAAAGCTGTCTGACACAGAGAGGAAGGGAGAGCAAGGTTATAGAATGACTGTTTGTGTCCCAGTCTCTGTTTAGAGTAATCCTTATTGTTAAGGTATTTGGTGGTGGGGCCTCTGGGAGGTGATTAAAGTGATAATAAGAACTCCATTATGAATGAGATAAAGAGGCCCCAGAGAGTTCCCTTGTCCTTCTCCCTTGTGAGGATAAAAAGAAAAGACAGCTGTCTGTGAATCACAAAGAGGACCTCACTAGTTAGTGAGACTTCTGGTGCCTTAACCTTGGAAGTTCCAGAATCCTGAAAAATTTCTATTACTTTTAGCCATCCAGTCTATTCTATTATAGCAACCCTAATGGACTAAGACAAGTACACAGGTTATAAGATAGACATGAAAGAACTAAATGGTACATTTGAGCCAGCAATGATTATTGTCATTATTATCATTATTATTATTGGAGCCAATGAAGATTATCTACATAAAAGTGTTGTTTAAGTGGATAAAAATGAGCAAGATGCAACTATCTGCTGTCTAGAAAGAAATTAAATATAGAGACATATGGTTTAAAAGTAAAAGGTTGAGAACAGACACATTATACAAACTCTAATCATATGAAATTCAGAGAGTCTTTGTTAATATTTTACCAAGAAAACTCTAAAATAAGCAATATTATTAGAGATGAAAAGGGACACTCCATTATACAGAGACCAATTCATGAAGACATAAAAATATTAAATGTATCTTTCTTTCCCTCTCCTCTCCTCCCCTCTCTCCTCTTTTCTTTTCAGCATTGGAGGTTGAACCAGAGCCTTCTCACTGAGCTACATCCCCAGCTCTCATTTGTTTTTTATATTTCAGTTTTTGATACAAGAAAAATACCTGCAACTTAAAGAATAAAGATTTATTTTGGCGCACAGTTTTCAGAGGATCCAGTCTGGTTGGTTGGCTCCAAAGGAGAAACAGCATGGTAAAAAGGCCTGATGGGAGAAAGCTGCTCACCCCCCCCCTCCCCCGCCCATGTCAGCAGGAGGTAGAGAAAGAAGGGAGGAGTTAAGGCCAAGAATATACCTTTGAAAGTCACAGCCCCAGTGACTCACCTCCAACCAGGCCCCACCTCCTGATAGCCCATTCAGCTATGAAATCAGTGGATTCATCTCCTGGTGAATATAGATCTCCTATAATTCAGTTACCTTCCAAAAGCCACACCTCTGAATATGTGAGACTTTTTTGGGACATTTTAGATCTTATCCATAACAGAGGATCTCAGTAAGTTGCTCAGTTGCCCAGGGTAGGTTTGAACCCTCAGCTCTCCTGGCTTAGGCTCTCAGGGTGCTTGGGAACTATATATTTCTCTAATAGCAGAGCTTCTTACAAATCAGGATATTTTTAAGTTTCATAAACATTTGCAAATATCTGAATATTAAGCAACATATTTCTAAATCATGCTTTAAGAAAGAAATTTAAGGTAAATTCATATTTTAAATTCAATAATAATGAAATTATAACATCAGAAAATTGAGGATGCAACAAAAGCAATGCTGAAAAGTGAAGAGCAAATAAAACCCAAAATAAATTGAAGAAATGATAGAGTAGAAATCAATAAAAAAGAAATGAGAAGGTAATAAAGTTAATGAAATCAAAAGCTATTTATGGAAGAGATTAATAAAGTATATTAAGTTATAGCCAGACTCATCAAAGAGGAAAAGAAATAAGACTGAATTCTTCACTATTAAAATTAAAACAGAGAAGTCTGATGAAATCAAAAAAGAAATCCCCAATGAAACAGATTTCTAAAACTGATACCAAAAGTAATAGAAAAGCTAAGTCATCATATATCTATTTTAAAAATCAAGTTTCTCTGGTTTAAGAAACTAAAAGTATAAAGAAGGATCAAAATGTATAATTGATAATGTGAAATAGGAAGAAAAGGTCTAAAAGGTTAGGGCAAGTGTGAAGGTTAGAGAAAAGGAAAGAAAGGAAAGGAAAAATAGAAAAGAAAAACTGGAAACAAAGTCTCTGTAAATAAGGAAGGGTGGAGGGGTTAAAGGGAGGGAAGGGGAATGGGGAAGAAATAAGAACCAAGATACATCATGTAAAGGTACAAGTTCCCAATGATGAATGTAACTGTATTGTATACCTAAAATGTACCAATAAACTTAATGGGGAAAAAAATCAAATTTCTAATTAAGATATTTTCAGGTCTAGGTTGCTTCATTTATAAATTAATCCAGCTATTTAATATATAAAATATATCCTATATAAAATCTTTCAGTAAAAGCTGGGTAAGGAAAAAGGATTTCCCTATTCATTTTATAAGGGCAGTTTTATCTTGGTACCAAGCTTTAGGAAAAGTACAAGAAGGGAAAAATAGACTAATGTCCCAGTATCTTTCTTTTATATAGGTGCAGACATTCTTAAATTGAATTCAGCTACACAAAAGAATATATGGTTGAGGTAAATGATGTAATTCATTATATAAATAGAATAAAGGTGAAAGAAACATGATTATCTCAGTAGGTGCCATTTTTATAAGGAAATTCAGCATCTGTTCCTGATTAAAAAAAAAAATCTTTCCAAAGGCTGGTCCTGAAAGGAAACATCTTCAACATGAAAAAGAACACCTGTGGAAAATTGATAGCTAGCATTATATTTAATGGTGAAAGATTATTTTCCCCTAAGATTGGGGACCATGTAAGAATGTCCACACAACACTTCCGTGCAACATTTTATTGGAGGTCCTCCTGCCACAGCCCTCCATGTAGCTGTGGTTACCTAAAAGAGTGCACCATAAAGCCTTGGCTTACAGATATCATTTTTAATTTTCTGTTTAAATGACTGCCTGTTACTTTCACAGATCATTAAAGAATGTGCTGATTTCAAGGTAGAGATTAGTGAATGTGAAGAGACATTTTTTCATGTGGTAAAGCAAGAAAAGGCATACATTTTGGAAAAAAAGACATACTGTATTTTCAGTTGAGGTTTATAGTCACAAAAAAGCTACTCAGATAAGTAAATGTAATGATCTTTAGAAAAAGTCTTTACACAAAAGCATATTTTATTTCTATTACAATTGGCAAATAAAATATTTTTTCAAATAAAATATTTTATTTTTTCAAATAAAATATTTTATTTTTTCAAATAAAATATTTTAAAGGCAAATTATGATACCATTAAAACACATGAAATTCTTAAAGGTAAATTTGCAAGAAACATAACGCTACGAAGAGCTACATGCACTGCTACATAACACTACAAAGTGTTACTGAGTTAAGGATCTAACTAAATAGAGGCATGGGTTAGAAGACTCAGAATGTTAAGATGTCATTCTCATCTCTTTATTCAAATACAAACAAAATCCCAAAAGATTATTTTGTATAAATATAACTGGCAAGATAGTTCTAAAATTTATATAGAAATCCAAAAGAATTTGAGTGGCCAAAACCTCTGTGAAAAAGTAAAATCTTTCAAGACTAACTGGTTTCAAGACTTAGAAAGTTACAGTAACATATATATCAACAGAACAGAATGCATTCCAGAAACAAATCCATTCATGTAAGGCCAACTGATTTTCAAGAAACAATGCTAATGCAGTTGACTTATCTACATGGGAGGTAGGAGTGTGGACCTCAGTCGTAAACTCAGAATCCAAACAAAATGTAACTCAAAATAGATAATGTAAAAGCAAAACCCGTAAAAAATATAAGGAAACATACGAAGGAATCTGTCTTCAAGGTAGACAAATAATTTAATAGTACACTAAACAATAAATGAACTGTTAATATATACATTGGAATTCAACAGTATTCTACTTTAAAAGACACTTAAAAAATGAAAAGGGCTGGGGAGATAACTCAGTGGTAGAGTGCTTGCCTAGTGTATATGAGGCTGTGGGTTTGGTTAGGGGAAAAAAGTGAAAAACCAAACCACAAGCTAAATATTTGCAATACGAATGCCTAACAAAGAACCCTCTGAATAATTAAGAAATATTAGGGTTGAAGAATAAATAAAGCAAACATGCACATGTACACACACAACAGGCCAAAAGATTTAAACACTTTAAAAAAGACAATAAAGGAATGGCAACTATGCACATAAAAAGAAGTTGACATCATTAGTCATCAGAGAAATGTAAATAACAATTACAGTGATGGGCCACAGCATCCCCACTAGAATGGCCAAACTGGAAAAGACTGACGGTACTCAGTTGACAAAGTTGTTACACATCATGCTAGTGGGAATGTAAATTAGTACACATGCTTTGAAACTTTGTATGAAAGTTTCTTATGAACTCCCAGTGATTCAACTAATTCACAGTCAAGTGAAATAAAATGTGTGATTTGTACATGGTTGTAGATAGTAACCTTTCTCAGACAAAACTGGAAACTGTCCAGATGTTACTTTAACAGGTAAACTGTTAATTATGATACACCCAATTAATTACCACCCAACAATGAATTATTGATATATCTAAGAAACTGGTAGGATTTCAAAAGCATGCTGGATGAAAAAGCCACACACACAGAAAATATATATGCTACAAGTCTTAATATAAATTCTAGAAAACAGAACTAATCTCTAGTGACCAAAACTAGAGCCATTATTGACTAGGGCTGGTCATGAAAGAATTTTTTGGTGTTACAGAAATATTCCACATCTTACTTGTGGGGGTGACACAGATCTGCATTGTCAAAACTCACCGACTTACTTGAATGTATTATACATCAGTAAATGCCAGATTTCTTGGCTTCTAAGAATTACTTATAACATGCTGAATTATGTTATTTTAGGTGTTTTCACAAGACAGAATAATTCCACTTTTAGCAAGCAGTATTTGGTGATAACAATAGGCAAGATTCTCCTGGTACTGTTAATAAAAGCTAACTTCTGAAAAGCTTTAACGATTTACCTTTTTTAAAAGCAAATGAATAGTCAAGCTGATGCTTATAAGATCTACCTACACTATTTTTAATTAAATTTTATTGTGATAAAATTATATTAATAGGCTATTTGAAGAAATAATTGAAGGATTCTACGTAGTCATGACCAAATTCCCCTTAGTCATGGCATCTTGTGTAACTGTCATACAGTGTCATACCAGAATATTAACAGTGGTATAATCCACTGATTTTGCTCAGCTTCCATGTTTCCCTTGAATATGTGTGTATTTCATGCAGTTTTACCATGTGTAGGTTAATGTGTCCATCGGTGCAGTCAAGACACAGTTTTATCACCACAAAGATCCCTGGGGTCATGCTTTTATAATCGTATTCACTTCCTTGTTTCTTTAACTTCTCCATACTTCTGATGTTTTCTTTGTTGGTAATTTCATCATCTCAAAAATGTGTAATAAATGGAATCTAACACCAGGTCTGGTGGCCCATCCCTATACCCCAGCTACTTGGGAGCCTGGGAATGAGAGGATTGCTTGAGCCAGTAAGTTTAAGGCAAGCCAAGGAGCCAGGTGTGGTGGCACACGTCTGTAATCCCAGCACTCAGGAGGCTGAGGCAGGAGGATCGCTGCAAGTTCGAGGTCGTCCTGGGCTACATAGTGAGCTTAAGGCCAGCCTGAACTACAAAACGAAACCCTGCCTCAACCCCCCCCGCCCCCAAAAAACCAGGCCAGGCAATATTAGCAAGACCTTCTCTCAAATAGATGAGTGGATGGATGGGTGTGTGGGTGGGTGAATAGATCGGCAGACAGATGCACAGTTGGGTGGATGACAGACAGATGGCTGGAAAGAATCATGTAGAATGTAACTTGTGAGGATTGGCTATTTTGTCAGCGTAATTATCTGGATATTCATGTTGTATATATCTGCAGTCATACCTCTTTTAGCTAAGTAGTAGTGTATAGTAGAGATGTGCCAGTATTAACTCTTAACCCATTGAAGGACATCTGGATTGTTTCCAGTTTTAACTTTTAAAAATTTATTTTCAAGTATCTGGATTTCACTGTCACATGAAAACACTGATAACAAATAATATGTTTCCTACAGTAGAATTAAGCATTTTGTCAAATTCTGAAATACTAAGGTATTAACTTGGTGTATACTATCTAAAGCATGGTAAAAGCTTTTCACTGGGAGGAAGTTGCTTAAAGATTGTTTTTCAGCTACAGGGGAGTTTGATTTATGTAGGACCTTGGATTAGATTTTATCACAACTGAGAACATGCCTTTAATGGATATCTTATAACTTTTGTAATGATAAATGAAATTATATAAAAGAAGTCTGTGCCTCCTAATTGGAGCCCTGGGGAAAATGTATCTAGTACAAGAAAGGTTTCCCTGTTCAGGGGACAGAATGATTTTCTCCTTTAGTGGAAAGGAAAGATCCAACAGGTACATAGGGTTAGTCAGATACTCCTTTAAGAAGACCTTACCAATTCATTGTCAAAGATTTTGGTTCTGACATGTCCATCACTTCTTTTTCAAGTAGATTGAGAGCTCATGTCTGACCTTTCAGTTTCATAAGTTCACCAAGCAGGATCAAAGTCAACTCTGAAATGTAAACTTGTCATGGATGGTTTTTGTAATAGGTTCTAAAATCCAGTTCTTGGAAGCCCTTTTGAAACTTTTATACATTCATATACAAATTGGTTTTGTGATTTTTAAATAATATGTCCTGCTGCAGCTCAGGTTTTGTCACCGTAAGCTTTTTCAGATAGCAATCAATATCAGAAAGAAAGCGATTAAAATTGCAGGGACTCTTCTATTGCTAAGGCAAGTAAGTGTTATTGCTAAGGCAAGTAAGTGTTTAATGAATAGACCACCTGTTAGTTGTCTTGACATTAGGTCCAATTACCTGGGAAACTAGGCAAATCCTGCCTGCAGTTTTCTGATGTGTTGTCTGTGTTTCCATAATATTCACTCAGCGAGTAAGAGGAAAACTAGGTAATGCCTCCTCCTCGGTTTGTCTAACATGTGCCTGCTTAGACCTGTTCTTTGGTCCCTAAGTGGACAGGAAGCTTCATGCTCCAGCATCTCCCTCCTGTGCCCTTCACCTTTGCAATATGCATAGGTCACTGAAGCAGAATGGACTTTTTAAAAGAGTTGTCAGCAGTATTTACCCAAACCTGTGTTTAAAAACGTATTTCAATATGTTTTTAAATGTGGTCAGTTTTTAAAACACATGTATTTCGGATAGGAGTAAGGTCTCCAAAGGAAAACTAAGCAGAAGTGATAGAATCTTAAGGAAAGGAGTGTAACGCTGGCTGGAAGGACTTTATTTACTTTATTACTTTATCATCGTTATCATTTATAAGCTTATTTATTGCTTTATCCTCTTTGTTCTTACAGTGTACCTGGAGCCCCACTTTGTCACACTGCTTCTCCTGCCTATGTCCTGGTCCTGGCCCCTGGCCTCTCCCTTGCATTATTGCAAGGCCCCATACTTAGTCTTCCTGCTTCTGTTCTGGCTGCTGCCTCTCCACTCAGCAGCAGCCATGATCCTTTAAAAATGGAAGGTAGATCACACTGCCCTTCTCTTCCGGACACTCCAGAGCCTTTGCATGTCACTTTATACACTGGATGCAGACAAAACACCCATCTGTCCTGGCTGGCCTCCTTGTTGTAGAGTAAAATTACTTTAATCATTTTGGTTGTTTTCTTATGTTTTAAAGTTAATTCACACAATTGAGAAACAGGTTGATGATCTTTCTAATAACAGCAGCAATACTACTGATTAAAAATGAGGCAGTCAATTGCCAGCTCTGTTTATTATAAATTTTCAGCTTTAAGTTGTAAAGCACGTAAGAATTTTTAAGTTCCATGCTGTTTCAAATTTTATAATTATGAAACAAAGTACAAGGAATTTTAATGAAAGTATTGATATTGTAGCTATGACAATATTGCCTCAAACCAATGAAATACAAAACCATGTTCTGATCATGATCTTGGAGTTTTATCTGTCCAACTAAATCTCCATTAAATGTACTTTTTTTGGATAGAATTTGAATATCAGTAGCTTTGAAAGGGTCATTGTTACCTCTTCAAATGAACAGACTTTAAAGCATTTTCCCTTCAGTTTATTAACCAAGCTTTCTTTACATTTTTAAATGTATAGTTTTGTGTTAATAATCTATCAGCATGTTTTCTGGTCAACTGTTTTTGATGGATAAATGATAGAATGTTATAATTGCAAGTGTCCTTGAAGATAATTGAGCCTATGCATTGCAAATATGCACTTACATGGCCATTCCTCCACAGGGCCTTGCTTGCCCTAGTTGATTACGGTCTCCTTTCCTAAGCACTCTCCAAACGGGTTGAGAATCTTCCTCAACACAATTTTTTAGGTCTTTCCAGTAATCCCATTTTGTGCAAATCAGTGAATTCTGGATTCTGATCTGTCCTTTGCATTTTACAAATGAGGAAACCATTTAAGTGCTATGCTAAAATTCACAAAGCCCATTAGTGGAAGATCTAGGAGAAGAAAAGTAAGTCTCCTTCTAAGGAGAAGTCCACTTCACGTAATTCAACTCAGTCTTCTTTCTCTTAACACTAGTATGTTGAGTGAATTTTCCTACAGTGATAAGCTTTTTTCTTTTTTATCCTGGGCTGGGCATGTCACATAAGTGGCACGGACTCTGGCACTGAGCCGCACCTCCAGCCCGTATAACAATCTCTTTATTCAACTACTCAACTTTTGAAGTAATCTTACCTTTGTGCCAAGGGAAATCAGGTCAAGCCATAAGCCCAGTCATCCAAAGCAGTATGTCGCCATCTCTCACCACACTTTTCCTTTTGTTTACAGTGTGCATTTTGTGCTTTGTCTATGATTTTACTACTTATAGCAGCTTCAGTTTTCTCAAGTCTCCTTGGAAATAGCCCTGCCAGTTATTACTTAGCTTAACTTGCATTTCTATTTATATCATTTTCAGAAAAGATTTTAGCCACAAATTGTCTTCTGCTTACAGTTTTAATTCAAAGTATATCAGTATCCATCATATTTTTGCAAAAATGCCAAGAATTTAAAGATGTCTTATTTACTTGGGAATCTCAGTGGCAAACTGAGTTGCCCTGATTTTTTCATGTACCTCAAAATTGGGGTGGCTCCAACTAAATGTCACAATAAAAATTGCTGCATGTATTTTCTCTGCAAGGTTATTTTTCATGGAGCTGTGAAAGAAGGTAGGCATCGATCTTCATTTTTTTGTCTGTATACATAAGTTCCTCCTCCACAGATGGGGAGCAATTCTTGCTTTGAGTATTCTGACAGATTACAAATTATGCTGCTATAAATTTGATTCTCTCCAGACTGATGAGCTAAAAGTTCTACCGAATTTTGAGCCATGTGAAATCATGAGTCAACTAGCTAGCCCTTCTTGGTTGTCAGACCGTAACAGTCTGGACATGTACCCTGCTCTGTCTCGGGACATGTTCTTGTGTGATAGGCTCACCTTTAGAAAGCCCTCT
Source organism: Heterocephalus glaber (assembly GCF_053883595.1). NCBI lineage: Eukaryota > Metazoa > Chordata > Mammalia > Rodentia > Bathyergidae > Heterocephalus > Heterocephalus glaber. Next base: position 8,464,325 of record NW_028258444.1, on the reverse strand, counting down.
GTTGGTATGCCACTGGCACTTATTCTCCACCTTTTCAGTTGCTATTAGTTACACAGACTGATTTGTGGCCTTGATTTTTCCAATCTTTTTGACCCAGCTGCTAGTTAAACCTCAGAAAATTTTTTTTTCCTGTCATACTTGTTTCTTTTAGTTTACTCTGCCACTTCTAGTGGAAATTAAACTTATTTTAACTGTAATTTTGGACATTATTCTGGGAGGGTCCCTGTGAAAGTGTGCTGTGCAGGTACTAATTTCAAAATCACACAATAGACCTATGACTAAATAATGTCCTACTGTATCCAGCACAGGGTGGCACAGGGCCAAAGTGGTAGAATCATGTGACTTGAAAACAAGCAATGCTTTAGTTCCATTACTCTCATTTATTTCAGCAACAATTTGTAAAGCATTCTGAGCTTCATTTAGTGCTGAAGACATGAGAGGTTTTCGTTTATGCAAAGGAGGCACGGGAAATGTCCTGAATCCTCAGAAAGGACGGGAATGGAGGGGATCTATTCCATTGGCCTCTTTTGTGCCTTAGCCCCTGCCCTGGGTTGTCCTACGTGTTTGCATACCACATGCTGAGCAAGGAGGCTGCACACAGAAGCTGCAGGCCTGCCCAAGAGAGAAGGACTTGCTTTACAGTAGTTAGCAATAGTGAAAGGGCTCCTGATGCACAGCAGGTATGTTGTAAAGTCATGATGAACTTAAAACTACTTGTGGATCTAGATTTGAATTTAGTATGAATAAGGTGTTTTCTTTGGTTTTCAGTTTCTTATTCAGATTAATTGGATATTAACATTAGTATTCCAAAGTCCTTGTGCTAGTAATTTATGTTATGTAACAAATGCCCCCCAAAGCTTAGAGACTTCCACCAATATTTATTGTATACCTCAGTTTCTGGGTCAGGAATGCCAGAGTAGCTGAGCTACGAGGCTCTGGCCAGTGTCTCCCATGAGATTAAAGTTCTCTGAAGGCTTGGAGTAGACGGTCCCCTTGAGGGTGGCTTGCTCATGCCCTGGCGAGGTAATGCTAGCTGTTGTCACACAGGCCTGAGTGTCCTCAAAACATGGCAGCTGGCTTCCCCAATGTGATCCACGAGAGAGGCATACAGAAGTCATGGTGTCACTTACTAACTGGTTTCCAAGTCACATCATTCCCCAGTGTCCAGCTGGTTACACAGGTTAACCTTTGCCAGTGGGAGAGACGTAGGACATGGACATTAGGAAGCGGGATCCCTGGGGGACATCTTGGAGATGGACTCCCACGTCCTGAATAAAATTCATGTTATAAGTTAAATTCATGTTTTAGTCAAAAAGAAGGCTTTTCTGTTCACATGGATGGGATATATGAATTGACTTGTACCCAGTTTTCAGTATGCATTTGTGTACATGTATATTTGCATCCTGGAATGTGATTAGATTATCTGCTTCATGTTTGTCATTCATACAGAATAAAAGTTACCAATATGAGACAACAAAAGGGATGTAGTTAGCTTCATAATCTATGTGAAACTGATTGAAATATTTAGCTACTCTAGAAGAGATGGATTATTAGATTAGCTCCTCTTTTTATCTCAGATTATCACATTATTTCCATATTGCTGTTATTTATGAAAACCGAAAAACAGAAAATGATAGTCTGCTAGAGAATACAATATAAATGATAATATATTGAGCTGAAATGGGAAAATAATCTTACAAATGTAGCTCAGCAAATTCAAGCCAGAAGTCTACAGTAAGTTCAGTGTATGTGCAAAATGTTAGCATTTTGTAATGTACTTAAAGATAATTTTATTATAAACATAATGCAGTTTTTACCATTGTTTCCAAGTTGAAGGGCTCAGTGATACTTTTATGTTTACTTTAAATCACTCAGATTGTTTCTATAGCACCTGAATTTATACAAATAATAAAAAAAAATATTTTCACTATCCAATACTTAACTTGTCAAGTAGCATTTTTTAGGTTATCTTTTCAGTTTTCTATCTAAAATAAGCAAGATGCAGTCTTACATGATATCAAGAGCAAACAAATCATCTTCTTAATTGGAAACAGCAACAAGAGGCTTAATAATGTCCATGCCCTACAATTAGCAGCCACACTTCTAGAAAGTGCTATAAGGAGAAAACTAGAGAGGAAGTCAAAGATAAATATGTCCATGGCACCATTATTATTATTATCAAAAATTATGAGAAACTATCAGCAGGCAAATGGTGAAATTCTTATTGTATTAGCATTCAGGTTGAATTGCTGCCAAAAAGCCATTCTGAACAAAGCAGTATATTTTCAGTCATGTGTTGTTCCAGAGCAGTGATTGTGAACCTTTTGGAACTTTTATGATACAAACATCCTGCTGTGGCACTTGTACCTTTGGTTCACCACCACGGTTGCAGAGATTTAGTGGTTGTACACCAAAAGACTGTAGGAGACAGGTTTCCCCATTCTTCCCAGCAGTCCCAAGGGTTTCATACTTTCTAGTTAGCTTCAGGCAGCTTACTGTCTTGAAGACCCTATGCCAGTTCATGTGCATGGAGGAAAAAGAAAAGAAATGCCCTAGACATCTTATATTTTACTTTTGCTGACATCTCAGTGGCCAAAATGTAGGTACGTGTTCACATTTGGGTAAAATTGGAATGTCAGAGCCTATACCTTGTCTTATGTGAGCAAATTGAACATGGATGTTTCCAGGTATAGCCTTGGAAATAAAAGAAGCCAGTCACGAAAGGATACATACCGTATGATTCTATTTATATTAAATGTCTAGAGACAGCAGTTACATTAATAAGTATTTTAGGGTCTGGTAGGAGAAATGTTTGAGGAGTGATTGCTAATGCGATCGGATTTCTTTTGGGTGAGACGAAAGTGTTCTAGAGTTAGTGATAATAATTGTACAACTGTGGATATTATCTAAATCAGTGAATATTATACTTCCAAAATGAATTTTATGGTTATAAAAGGAAAAGCTATTATAAAAGAAAATATGTCCTATGCCTAAAAGGACAATAAGGAAACTTTTAGCCAGGTATAGTAGCACATGTCTGTAATCTCAACACTCTGGGAGGCTAAGGCAGGAGGAATCCAGCCTGAGCAACTTAGCAAGACCCTGTCTTAAAAAAGGGATAGGGATATAGCTTAGTGCAAAGGCCCCAGGTTCAGTCCCCAGTACCTCAAAAAAAATTTCTCATCCTGGCATGATGGAGGGACACTACTCACACCAGCAGTCAGCCCTTACCTGGCCTCAGCTTGAGTTCATGCTTCAAGTGTCTGAAAAACCTTCACTAAAGACTCAAAAATGATTCTGGTTCTGAGCACCCTCCAAGTGTCCAGCAAGAGCAAATGTAAATCCTTTCTGGAAATCTCAACCCCTCTCAAATCATTCCACAGACAGAATCCCAAAGAAAAGGAGCAGCCCTTAGCACAGATCACAAAATTTGCAAGGGAATTGGGTACCGTAAGTAAGAATCAAACAGTAATAATAGGCTGGCAAGAAATGCAGGTGGCATTGAATTCATTATATAAGTATGAAATGACTAGGATTACAATGTTTCTAAAAATAAAACTTTGGAAATATAAGGGACTAAGCTATGATGTAAGTTATGATATAACTACAGAAAGTCTAGAAAATAAATATAAATTAGGTTGGAAACTTCATATAGATTTTTCAACAGATTTGACACAGCAGAATCAATAATCTGGTAGACAGATAAGAAAATGTTATCCTGGATGAAATTCAAAGAGACATAAAGAAAATAAGACAGAATCAGGGTATAAAAGAGGTCTGTATTTTACCTATTTTGTCTTCCAGTAGGTTTAATGTTTCTGTTTCAATGTTTAGATCTTTGATCCATTTTGATTTCAATTTAGTACACAGTGAGAGATATGGGTCCAGTTTCAATCTTCTCCAAACAGATAGCTACTCTTCCCAGCACCACATGTTGGACAGGCTATCTTTCCTCCAACGTATGGTTTTAGCCCCTTTGTCAAGATCAAATAGCTGAATTTCTGGGGATGTTTCTGTATCCTCTGTTTCAGTGGTGAACCTGGCACATGTGCCGGAGTGAGCTGTTATCACTGAAAGGTTCACCATCACTGCATTCTATTCCATTGATCCATATATCTGTTTTTGTTGTTCCAGTACCATGCTATTCTTATCATTATTGCTCTGTAGTATAGCTTGAAGTCAGGTATTGTAATGCCTCTGCTTTGCTTTTGTTTCCCAAGATTATTTTTGCTATTCTGGGTCTCTTCTGGAAGCCACAGGTGTATGAAAGGAGGATTTTCTAAACAGAACTACAGTTGCACAAGAAATAACAGTAAGAACACATGGTGTTATGTCAGACTAAAAGTTTCTGTACAGCAAAAGAATTAATTGGTAGAGTGAAGAGACAGCCTACAGAATGGGAAAAAAAATTGTCAGCTACTTCTCAGACAGAATATTAATATCTAGAATATATAAAGAGCACTAAAAAGTTAGACCACCTAAAATTAAAGACCCAGTCAAGAATTGGGCAAGAGAAATGAACAGACACTTCACAGAGGAAGAAGTACAAATGGCCAACAAATATATGAAAAAATACTCAACAACTCTGGCCTTTAGAGAAAGGCAAATTGAAACAACATCAAGATTCCATCTTACTACAGAAAGAATGGCAGTCATCAGAAAATCAAACAATAATAAATGCTGATGTGTCTGTGGTGGAAAAGGAACCCTCCTACATTGTTGGTAGAAACGTAAATTAGTACAACCACTATGGGAATCAGTATGGAGATATCTCAAAGAACTAAAATAAGAAATTCCATATAACCAGCTATCTTTCTGCTAAATATCTCCCCCAAAGAGCTTAAGACATCATACTACAATGATGCATGCATAGCAATGTTTATAGCCACGCAATTCATAATAGATAAATCCAAGAAGCAGCCTGTATACCCAGCAGCAGATGACTGGAGAAAGAAAATATGTTATCTCTATATAAGTGAATACTTAGCTATAAAGAAGGATCAATTTGAGACATGTAGGTAAATGAATGCACCTGGAAAATACAATGTTGAGTGAAATAAATTATACACACAAGTTTAAATGCCATATGGTATCTCTCATTTAAGGCAAAGTACAAAGTGAGAGAAAAATGAAGGATAGGAGGCGAATGGATCTCTTGCAGATAGGAAGCAATCAGGAAACGAGAGAGAGGGCATGAGGAAATAGGCAGAGTAGATATGCCGTGTACCGGATCCTAATAACCTCAATGAATGTAGACACTATATGCCATAAACATGAACTAAGATTAATAATACCAATAAGAATGAAATGGAGGAAAGCAGAATTGAGGAGGGGGAGTAAAGGGTTACAAAAAAAAAAAAGCAGTATTATGTACATGTACTAACTCCCCAAGATAATTGTAAAATGAATGTACTGCAAAACTGTACTGATAAAAAGAGAGGTCTGTAGGGTAAGAAAATTTAGCATACGTCAAATCAGAGTTGTGCAAGGAGAAAATGGAGAAGATGAAGAAGAGGCAATATCTGAACATAGGAAAGGGAGAATATTCCATTGAATTCATGGCTTTAAGAAGCCCAAAGCATCCCAGCATTGTAAGCAAAGCAGTGCACTGTGAACACAGTAGAATGACTATTGTAAACAACAGAGATGTTGGAAATATTGGAGCCTAAGAGGATAGAAAAATTATTTTGGAGGCAAGAGCCACTAGACTGACAGCTTATTTTTTTCAGAAGGGAATTAAGTTATATCCTCACTGTGTTGAGAAAAAAATGCACATCATACAATTCTTTGAAATAATCTTTCAAGTAAGAAAAGTAAAAGTCAGTTTCCCCAAAAACTCCCCGAATCTCAAAATGCAATAGAAAATGTGCTTTATTCAAAAAGGTGCAACAAGGAGTATTCTCAGACTTCAAGACTGACAATTCTTTTCAGGGGAAGAGAAAGCAACAGAAGGGCAGCTCTAAGTGGTGTTATTGGTCATGACAGGTGTGACAATTTTCCAGAAAGGGGTTGTTTGTCCTTGCAGTTCCACCTGCTCCAGGCTGTTACTCCTTTGTTGATTCAAAACATAATCACCATATATTAGAGGGAGAGGGTTAATTTCTGAATCCGACAGAACAAGGCAGGTGGTGCTAATTTCACAGAACAAAATTTTACAGTTCTTCACCGCTCCTCAATCTGACCAAGATGGGCAGAGTCCCACACTGACCATGAATGGCCTACTGAAATCAAAGAAAAGTCCTTGTAATGAGGGAGAGGAAGTAGAGAGTTTCAGTTAGGTGAATGGACAAGCTTTCAGGGAATGCTCAGAGCCAAAACAGGATTTCTGTTGGAACTGTCCGGAGATGGAATTCTGCCCCTTCTGCCCATGGCAGAAGTAAGGAGCAGGCTATTTATCTGGGGATATCTTGGTTGGCTTCACATCCGAAAGGTGCTGAGGAAATCTAGGCAACAGAGACATGGCAGGGGGTATCACAACCCCCAACTTGAAACTATTCTACAAAGCTACTATGATAAAAACAGCATTGTATTGGCAAAGAAACAGACCTGAGGACCAGTGGAACAGATTACAAGATGTAGAAACAACTCTAGACACACTCCGCCATCTCGTCTTAGACAAAGGAGCCAAACACCCTCACTGGAGGAAAGACAGCCTCTTTAAAAAACAGTGCTGGAAAAATTGAGTTTCAGCTTTCCAAAGATTGAAACTAGACTTATATCTCTCACCATGCACTAAACTAAAATAAAAATGGATTAAAGATATAAATATTAAAACAGAAATGCTGAACTGGCTGAAACGGAGTTTGGGTAGAACCCTTGAAGACATCAGTGTAGGAAAAAATTTTATGAACAAAATCTGTTTCCCGTGAACTAGCACAAGCAATCAACAAGTGGGATCTCTTCTTATTAAAAGGCTTCTGCACAGCAAGAGAAACCACCAGCAGTGTGAAGAGACAACCCACAATGTGGGAAAAAATCTTCACCTGCTCTTCCTCAGACAAAGGTCTACTATCTCAAATCTATAAAGAACTTAAAAAGATCAGACCTCCCAGATTTAAAGACCTAATTCAAACATGGGCATCTGAAATGAACAGACATTTCTCAAAGAAATAGAAATAGCAAATAAACATGTGAAAAAATGTTCAACATCACTGGTCATTCAAGAGATGCAGATGAAAACAACACTGAGATTCCACCTCACCCCAGAAAGAATGGCTGCTATCATGAAATCAACCAGTAACAAATGCTGGTGGGGCTGTGGGGAAAGAGGAACCCTGCTCCCCTGCTGGTGGGAGTGTAGACTGGTGCAACTGGAAATCAGTATGGCGATAGCTCAAAGAACTAGGACTGGAAGTCCCATTTGACCCAGCTATTCCTCTGCTGGGGATCTTCCCCAAAGAATTAAAAGAATCATACACAGTGATTTATGTGCACCCGTGTTCATAGACCAATTTGTGATAGCTAAAACTTGGAAGCAGCCCAACTGCCCATCAACTGGAGACTGGATAAAGAAAATGTGTTTTTTTAAAAAATGGAGTACTATTCAGTCATAAATGAGAAATTAGAGACATTTATAGCTAAATGGATGCACATTGAGGCGATACTCTTAAGTGAAATAAACAGGACACACATGTGTAAATACCAAATAGTTTCTCTAGTGTGAGAAACCAAAAGTGTAAATAAGGACTAAAAGGCATAATAGATAATGTGAAATAGGAAGAAAAGGGGCAAAGGGGAAGGGGAAGTGGGAGGGGTAGGGGAAAGGAAAGAAGGGGATGGAATTAAAATGAGAAAAAAAAAATGGAAACAAAGTCTCTGTAAATAGGGAGGGATGGAGGGGTTGAAGGGAGGAGGGCAGGGGAATGGGAAAAAATAAGAACCAAGAGAGACTATGTAAAGGTGCAAATTTCCAATGATGAATGGCATTATATTGTATACCTAAAATGTACCAATAAAATTAATTTTTAAAAAATGAGCAGAAGCAGTGAAAATAAAAAAAAAAGTGCTGAGGAAAGTGCACACTGCAGTCATTTCCAAGGACTCTACAAATACCTGCTTGGCAGCTAAAATAGAGACAATATTGCTAGGGCTGTTCAGGTCCTTTGTAATTCCATGTGGATTTTAGATCGGTTTGTTGATTACCCACTCAGATTTTAGCTGGATTTTTATTATCTGTAGATCAATTTGGAGAAATTGATGTCTTTAACAATAAATCCATAAACAAGTTTTATTTCTATACTTACTACTATAATCTTATACACATTTTGTCAAACTTACTCCTAAATATTTCATTTTTAGTGCTAATGTAAATGGAATATTCCTTAATGATTTTATATGTAGTAATGACATGTTTTATGTCATTTTTTATGTAAGATGCAGTCTTGCTAAACTCAATCATTCTAATAATTTTATTAGTTCCATTTGATTTTACACATACAAGATTGGATTGTTTGCAAATTGTAAAACTTTTAATAGACAGTATAGTTATCTATTAATATTTCACCACCTAGGAAAAGTGAAGGATGTTTTTAAATCCAGTACTAGAAAATGTATCAAAGATGCAGAAAGGAGAGAGACCACTTGGCAGGCATTGTGTGTAATGAGGCTGTTTATGCCCTCATGCTTGCACGAGTGGGCTGAGTCTGAGAAAAGGGAACTCAGCAGGGAGCGAGCAGAGAACAGAGTTGAAAGGGAAGGGTAGGGTTACTGGCCTGAAGAATTTAGGGCATGGACAGAGTCAGGCCACTCTTCTCCGGACCGCTGGTGTCTTGTCTTTGTTCTTCTTTGAGGTCTTGTGTACCTCTGCCAGAGGCTTAATAGCACCTAGGCCAGTGCTGGGCACTGCACTGCTGCCCATGTGGTTGCCACACAGGGTTGCCTTACCTGCCAGGCATGACCAAAAATACCTACTATAAAGGGAAATATACATATATTTGATTATGTAGTGTTCAGAATTTTAGTTCATGAAAAGACACAAAGGAGAGAAAAAGAGAAGCCCCTTGGTAAAAGGTATTTGCAGTGCATTGTATATACCTGGCAGAGGCTTAGCAGCCAGAAGTCATGTGTGTGAGAAGCATCAGGAGTGTGGCTTATCTCAATTAAGATGCACTGTTCAGGTAAAGTTCATACAGATGCAGAGAATCAGTATGAAGAAATGCACTGTATCTCCTTAATAATTATTTTGAATTGAATACATGTTCAAGTGAAAACTTTAAAGCATATATTTGATTAAAACATATTACTGAAATTAATCTTTTAGTAAAAGTAATTAATCTCCTTTTTACTTTTTAATTGTGGCTACTAGAAAATTTTACATTTTGTTCTTGACTTTATATATTTTAGGCAATTCTGACCTACAATATACTTAACAGCTTCCTGTGTATCAATCAGAAATAGACAAAACAGGCCAAATGGAAAATGGGAAAGAACACTTTGTAAATGCAGATACTCAGATGGCCAATAAGGATATCAAACGGGGGTTCAAAATCTTCATTACTCAAGAAAATACAAACTAGAACTATAATAGGGTACCATTGTATGAACCAGAGCAGCAGATACTTTTTAAAAATTTAAAAATCTGGGTTGACAGAGTTATCTCTCTTCCACTGCCAATAAGAAACTAAATGGATGAACTTCTTAGGATAAAGTTTGTGTTATTTATACAGTTGACCATGCACATGTGCTATGACCCAGAAATTCTGCTTCCTTCTATATAATGGACAAAGTCTTGCACCAGAAGATGTTTAAAATAATATTATTTGTATTTTGTTAAATAATATAAAAATAGTATTATTTGTAATTTGTTAAACACTGGAAACAACAAAAATTGTAAACTGGTATATTCATACATATATATCATGGAGTACTGAAAATGAACTAAAGCTAAACTGGGTAAATCTCAAAAATATAATATTATGAATGAAACAAGTCATAAAATGAGAGTATACAATACTCTATTATATTAAGTTCATTAACAAGCCTAACAGAGGAATGCATTTATAGGAATGCATCGATAAATAATATCTCTATGTAGAAAAGCAAGAGCATAATTAACACAAAATTAATAATGATTAATTGTCTCTGGGGCCAAGCAAGAGAATACAAGTAGAACTTGGTCCACAGAGAGAATCTGAAGCCTCATACCAGTATAGTTCTTAACCTGGCTGCTGAGTAAGTTGGTGATTGTCTTATTGTTTATTAGTCTTTATAATAATAAATATACTTGTTGTGGTATAATACAGATATAATATTCTTTATAGCCAGTTTATAAATCCTTTACTCGGATAAACTTTAATAAAGTAAAGCAAGCTACAAAACTACTATACCATGAGCCTAATTTTATTTGTGCATACTAACAAGATTTTTAAAATAAGAAATGCTCTAAGTGTCCTGAAATACTTGTTTCATGATATGATAGACACGTGTAGATGAGTACTTAAGAGTTTGAGTATAGAATTTAGGTTTAAGACAGCTTCGATTGTAGAGAAACTTGTAGTAGAAGTCAATATTCTGGGTGTTTTGTGATTTTATACAAATTTTAGGGTTGTATTTTTCTAGAACTGTGTAAACAATGTCATTGATACTGTGAAAGGGATTGTATTGAATCTGTCCATTACTTTGGGTAGTAGACACACCTTAATGATACTGATTCTCCCAACCATGCGCATGGCATGTCTGTTTTCTGTCCCTTTCAATTTATTTCATCAGGGTTTTTATAGTTGTCACCATAGAGACCTTTCACCCCCTTTGGTTAAAGTCTGTTAAATGTGCTTACAACAAAGAAGCAACATTATATCAGTATGAACCTAAACAGCTAAACTTGGGTATTTTGAGAACATTTTTGATGATTTCTAATGATTTTAAACATACAAAAAGCCATATTAGTCCTTTTGGAGGTTTAGATATATCCTAGTAAATATGTGTAATAGAAGATGATTTTATTACTATGTAATTGTTCTTGGGGTTCATAACTGTCTAATTCTTATATCTAGACCAAATTTATATGATGGGATAGACAGTACACATTTATTAGTACTCCTAAAGTTTGAACTGTGAATTTAGTGATAATACCCCTCTTTTACACGTAGATTCATGAATAGCACATAACAATGAGTCATCAATAAACTTGGTGCATTTGCCCTATTGATTTTTAGACAAAAAGGGAATGTAAAGTAGGTCTCCCAAGTGTTTCAATTCATCTGAAATCATGATTCATTTATTTATTCATAGGTCACCTCCTTCTCTCATCTTTTACCCTTCCTGTTTCATTTCCATACTAACATTTATCATAATGTTCCAAAAGACTATTTATATTACTAAGTGGAAATGACTAGGTTTATTCATTATTGCATGAAGAGAAAACTTGTTTCAATAATAACTAAAGAGGAAGCTAGGAAGTGTGTCAATGTAAAAAGAATGACCGAAGTGCTATATGGCTGGAGGAAATAAATAAAATGAGCTGAAAGGGGGTGGGGGGATGAGCTAAAGGAAGAAAATTCTGCCCTAAAAATCCAGATAATGGATTTACCTCTCCTTAGAAAATACATCATATCCACAGGGTTGTCATTTGTAAAACTTTAACGGGTAAAATATATTTCTTTCTATCTTTGGCCATTAACAACAATAGTTCATGTTGTTTTATTACATGCTATGCATTCTTAAATTTTTAAACCAAGTTTTCAATAGTGTAAATACCTTTATGAACGCCACTGGTGAACTGCAGTAAGTGGCTAACCAGAACTCTGATCGAGGTCTGTCACAGTGCTGGCCTTGCATGTTACCTTCCACATAGAGCTGGCCACAGAGCCAAACCCATCTCCATTTCCTCTGTACCCTTTAACTAGCTTGGGTCGCTCCTAATACATGGCTCAGAGGTTCACCTTTGCATCTAGCTATATCACATTATTTTATTACATTATGTGGTTTCAGTTTTATTTTTTGAGAAAGAAAAAAATTGGGAAGAAATGTAAATATTGTTTGATTCATGTATAAATTTTCTGGCTGTTATGGGCACTCTGCAGGAAAAAGTACAAGTGGAACGAGAACGAGCTGAAAGTCGGCCATTTAAGAAAACCTCATTTCAGTCAGCACTGCCTTACAGGGAGACAGTACTCTGCACCTGTTCCAAGAGATATCTAACCTCGTCAATAAAGTCTGTATAAAAATGGTGCACTGGCTAGGTCTGTTTCTGTCTTAACTTCTTTCTTTAAAGTTTCTCCATTTCCTAAAATTTTATCCTCTGGATTTTCTATTGTAGTCTGGGCAGCCACACTGGTACAACCATCCCTAAGTCCCACCTACAAATTTTGTGTTTTCTGTCTATGTCAGATTCTTTAGAACCTCCTTTTCCTTGCAGAATGGACTTCTGGAATATATTATCAGTTTCAGAAAGCCTTTGGGAAAACGTATGCCCAGGGCAAATACAAGGGTTTTCTCAATAAAAAAACCTGCCCCTTTACAATATAGCATAGCAAGACATCCTTAAGTTAGAATTTGTGCTCCCCTCTAAGATATTTTCTTGATCTCCTAGCACTTTGGCCTTATCTCTAGGCATAATCCTATGACTGTGCTTAGCTTGACCCAAAGAATACAAGCTCATATAGAAAGCAAGAGAAAGCCAAAACATTGGTTACTTCCGCTCCTATTTCAGTTGCACCTGTTGCTTAATTCATTTGCTCAGAACATTCTGCATTTCCTGGAGGTAGAGCTGGTCTCTTAGACTCTTCTACATATACAGGTAAATGTGACTTCAGAATTTGTCAGTCTTGTACAAGCCCACCGACTCACTTTTGTCTATTGCTACCAGACCCTTCTTTCTTTCCAAGGAAAAATACCACAGATGTCTACTAACAGCTCTTCTGTGTTGTATAATTTTTCTCTGTGTGTTTTGGGAAATATTAAAACTCTCCCTTTCACCTGTCGCTTTCTTTTGGGCCATATGTAATTGGCACTTAATTTAAGCATCACTTAATTTGTAGTATTGAAATAGATTTATTAAAGGAGTGGTTATTTGGAGTTAATATTTTCAATACCTGCTATAGACTATCAAAATATATAAAATTTCATACCAGAAATAAAGGATAAATTACAGTACTTATTTTCTCATATAAAATTGGTCTGGAAATAAGCTTCAAGACTACAAGGGAGTATTGCATTACATTTAACAAATGGGAAAATGATTAATTCATAAAGCAGACATTTATTGAGCCCCGGCTGTGTACTGTTCTGAGTCGTACGACTTTACACATCACTGTCCTGGCCCCTGAGGCACACTGGTGCTGATGTAGGAGAGGGTCAAGGCTGGCTGGCCTAGGCTGCAGGGCCCTCCTATGTGAAGCAGGGCTATTTTGAGGAGTTTGGGTGGCGTTGTAAGAGTGATATGTGTGCTGTGCTTCAGTACCAGGTACAGAGCAGAAGAAAAGGACAGATTTTAATAGACATGGTAGAAAAATTGTCTTTGATTCAGAAGGGTTGACACAGAGCCTCTCAGTTTTGCAGTTTTATTTGCTGATAGTAGTGTTTCAGAAGTTTCTAGATGAATCAGGAAGTGAGGAAAAAAAAGACAATTTTAGTTAAAATGCTTAGTCTGTGACTCTATTATGTTTTTACTTGAGCAATAATTTGAGATGAAATAATGTGAAACAGCCTTCCAGCTTATAGTTTTATGATAATGACTTTTCCATTCCCTTAGTATTTACAAAATTCTTCTGTCAATACCTAATAGCACAGTTTGTTTTTCAAACACTTGTGGAGACCCTCTAGATGTGTGTTCATACTCTAAACTTCTGGGGAAATATCCTTTGATTGTTTTTTAATTCCTTGCTGTTATGACTGTATGTGAGGAAACCATGTAGCTCTGTGCTTTAGTGTGTGTTAGAAGACTATGAAACGGTGCCTCTTTATTGGATCAGAATGCCTGGTCCCCTTGTAGTACATTTGTAGTGTTGACATCAGTGCCCTCAAGTGAGTGATCCAGTTAGTGAGATTGTTATGTGCTATTTTTACTTCCAGCTCATACAAGCACCCTTTCTATCATAATTATTGTTTTGTGTTTTGAGGAATGGATGCCAAGCCAAAAGAAAATATATAAAAAACAGAAGCCCAGATATGCCAAAACGCTGCTCATTATTAATTCGTAATGTTCCTTTAGAAGCATTTTACTCTACTTACAGTGGATAATCTCAGTGGCTTACTTCCTCCTGATGTGAGGAAGAATGCTAATTTAGGGGAGATTTCAAGCAGTTTTCAGCTCTTTTTCCATTTCAATTCAATAAAATGTAAGGCACCTCAGGAAAGAGGTTTCATATGTATCTGGAAGGATGATAATGTTAAATGGGAAGACCGGGTTTCAAATATTACCTCTGCTATGTAATCTTAGCGTCACTGTGTTTTTAAAAAACTTATGTACAAAATGGGAACAATGATAATTTTGCTTTGAATTAGGAGAATTAACTGAATTCACACATTTTAAGGTATTTGTATACAGTCAGGCTCCATATAAATGTTAGTTCCATCGAGTGAAGATTCACATCTACTCAAGGGCACTTCTGTTGAGACCACAGCTCTCATAAGGAAGCCATAAAACTCATACTCAAGAACAGCAGCTGTAGAGTACAATGAAAAGAATCTAAAAAAACAAAGGATGCCATTGTTCGCATCAAGTCAGCCTTCAGAGGTGAATCAGTATGCATTCATTCTCATGCACCTGCAGTTGAAAACAAGTCAAAGATCCTGTATAGGCATTCTTTCTTGCAATAGAAAGAAAATAAAACCCAGCCACTGGTGTGGCTTGAAATTCTTAAGGCTTGAGATGCGCAGTGCCTGGGGTTTGGGAAAGAGATGCTCTTTATATGGCCAGTAACATTTTAGGTTAACAGTCGTTGCATGAGTAAGGTTAGATTTTGTGACAAGGAGAGTAAGTTATGATCTGCTTGTATTTCACCCAACCTTACTCACATCGGTTTTTAAATACAGATTTCTTAGAATTTAAGAAATTTTGATAGCAAATAATAGCTGTCGTCTCTGATGCTTACAAGTGAGAAATTGGTGTCACATGAGCAAGGATGAACTTAATGAGAACTGATAAAAGTATTTCACTTGGTAAACATTTATTGAGCAATTGATGTGTGAAGTATTGTGCATATGAAACCTAGGGTATGAGAAGGAAAAATGGCAGGTGTTGTGTCCTTACTGGCATTTACTGTCAATGTACTGAAGGTCATAAATCCCCCAAGTAACCAGAGAGGAGTAAAAGAATTCCATCAGGATCTATGAACCCTTAAGTGTGCAAAAACCTCAAGTCTCTGAATTGGAACTTGAGAGGGAAGGTCTAGTGGGCCATTCATAACCCTATTCCAGAGGAATAACTTTGGTGGTGATATACTGTTATTAATTTTGTGTTTTGGCATCAAAATGTTTTTAGTTATTAAAGTACTGTTAAATTATCTAATCAGTTATAAATAGTTGGCCCTACTGAATTGTCTTTCTTCATCACTCATTTATTTCACAAATATGCATACATTGTGCCAGGCACTTGGCATTATTTAAGGTGTCAGAACAAGAGGCTTTTAGCTTAATTACCAGTGACTGGAATGCAGCATGCTGAGGCACATCTCCTTTAGCAGCTTCTATACAGGTATAGGAGAGTTTCAATTGGCAGGCCTTCTAAAAAAGTCTGCTTATATCAATGGGATAATTCACTTTTCTGGTTGAGAGTTTAATAATGAGGAAGGGAAATGTTTCTTAAGACCACTGATAACAGGAAAGATGACAAGCCAAGGAATCAGAATTAAGGAATAGGCAATATATGCAGTTACTGTTTTACAGAGGGTATAGGGGATTGAACTCATGGCATCATGCATGGTAAACACATGTTCTACCACAGAGCTGTGCCCGTAGTCTCACAGTTGTTTTGATTCGACCATTTCTCCACCTTGAATCAATCTGGGCCGGACTCATTTTCACCTACAGTTACTCTAACGAATAAAAGGATGAGGAAGGGAAACCAGAAATAAAGTGAAAAGTAAGGCTGGTTTTTGAGTCGCAGAATAAATTCTAAATATGATTCCCAAAAGAGCTCCAAAAATTATGAGCAGTGTAGTTGGAAAAAGTACATTACTCCTAGGTGACAGTGAAAAGGAATGTCATCTTATTTTTTGACACTGTATTTTCAGTATTGGGGGCATGCTCTTGAAGGAATGGTGCTATGTAGCCATTATGATATAATCTTTGGGGACTTGCAGGGTTATAAAATCAGAATCAGTACTCTGTCCTGAACTTAGCCATCATTTTGTTAACTTTAGGGTTCTCTGGGTTTCTTCAGTTAGTGGAAATTTTATGTTAAAAGTAGTATAACTAGTAAGGAGGAGGGCAGTAGGAAAGAAAAGTCTTAACTCTGCCCAGTCTTGTGTCTGGAGATCTAGCCTTGTGTCTGTCAGCCAGCCCGCAGTCTGCTTCTGGCTTCTCTCTTCTGCACTTCCCTCCATCACTATTAACTGTATGACCCTTCTTTACCTCATAGCTTTTACTGCCTCTTAGCCTCTGCTTATTCTTTTCTTTCTCTGTGATTCCACTTCTGTCTTACTCTGTCCTCTGAATATTTCACATTCTGACTTTCTCAGAGAATGTGCAGTGTTCGCCAGGTCACTCTTTGGTATAAAACATGCACCCTGTATATGCCAAGACACCTCAAAGGGTACTGCCAAGGAGGCACTTTGCAGGCAGGGCATTGCCATTTGTTCAAGGGAGGAAGGCAGTCCTGAGATGTGGGCAGAGCTGAACCCAAGACTCCTCCGAGGAGAAGCAGTCTGGTGAGTACAGTATAAATAAGGAAAACAGTTATAAGGCCTTTGGTCAGTGCGAAGCAGCAGGAGGAAGGAGAAGGTATATAATTCAAAGGCAAGACTTCTCTTCCTTGCAGTGGCAGCTGAAGCAGGATGCTAATAACTTTAATGCTTAGGAAAATTTTAGGAGGAACAGAAATAGGGAAAAAGCCTAACATTACCAGAGTCACTAAAGTTTCTCCCCTCTTGTCAAAGTGACACTTTTGTAGCTCGTAAGTTAAAAAGTTTGAAGATCTATCATAATAAATTACTTTCTACCTCCAATTTTCTGTAAAGCCTAGATATTATTTTGTACTTTGTATCTCATCCCCACCATCTTTGCCATTTCTTTCATGTTTCCAGGGAGTCCTTATGACATGGGGCATGGGCAGGCTTTCAGGAAATACGATGATACAGTCAGAAAAGGGGACAATGAAGTATTTTCTTATGAAGTTATGCAGTGGAATTTTTTTATTCTATAGTAATAGGTTTGAACCTTCTATGCCACTGTGGACTCTCCCCAAGGCAGAGTTCAGGGCTTCTCTATCCTGGCTGGTTCTGTATGTTGACTACAAAACTTCAGGAACAAGTCTTAGAGGAACTAGAAAGGCCACAGGGCCCACATGCCCTCACTTCTATCCTGATTCAGCATATATCCATTGTATTGTTTGTTTATAATACTTAACGACTGCTTTATTGTTGTTATAGTACCATAACTGACAAGAACTACCCTTTGTAGTTTCTTTTCTAATTATTTACCTATGTTAATCTTGTGATAAATGACAGTATACTGAAAAGTACAACTTTTAGTATTTTCCCATTTAGATGCGTTCCTAAAGGTAGATTTTAGACATGAGACTGAGTCAAAGGGTATGAGGACTCCCATGGCCAAATTTCTTTACAAAAGGAGATTATACCAATTTAAACTGTTACCAGAACTAGAACTCTTATCCTCATTGGCTTTAGGTTTTTACTTGCTTGTCCACCCATGTTCTGTCCATCTGTTTCCCTTAGAATGGAAAGCTAGCCAGCCTACTGATAAGAGTTTAGATGCAGATTTAAATATAAATCTTCACTAAATCAGCATAAAACTAGCTTTAGCTCCAAACCTCTAATGCTTTTTAATTTTATCCATATCTGTGATATAATTGCCTCAGTGATTCTAAAGGTTTTTTTTTTTTTTTTACCAAAAACAGCAGTTAACAAAAATCTGTAGACTTTTTTTATTCCAGTTTGCCTACATGTGACAGTCCTTCATGTGACAATATTTTGTTACAAAACCAAAAATAGAAAAAAAGGCTGGCCACTAGAAAATTACCCCAGGGAATCATACTTTTTTAAAATGATTCAACTACAAACATGTAATTCATTAGACTTTAAATGCTATGTTGTCACTCTTGATGTGTTTATTTCATTTTAGGTTATTAAAAAAGGACTATACCCACTGAATGATAGTTAAGTGTCTGGGAACTACTGATTCAAGTTTGTAATAGTACCTTTTCCTGGTTGCTTGCTTTGATGGGATGCCCAAAAGTTAAATTTTCTTACATCTTGGGTTTCTGTGTAGTAAATTTACATCATCTTAGTCTTCTGTCTGATGAGCATTCTTTATTTTTCTTCAGATTAGAGCAAAGGTGTCCTTTTCTAGGTACCACTCCATCACTTTGAAATTCCAGCTGTGTATTTTGATTCCCATAGGTAAAGAACTGTTAGAATTAAGCTTCAGGAATATCTTCTTTCTCGAGGTTCATGATTTTGCCTATAGAAGTCAGTCCTGGGTTGGAAAATGGATATGAAATCCTTTGCTCAGTCCTTAGTAGTGAGTTAGCAAGTAACACAATATGCTGTCACCTGTCCCCGGGAGAAGACCTGGAGATGGGTGCACAACTATAATAATTTCAGTAATCAGGGGACTGAGGTACAGCTCAGTGGTACAGTGATTGCCTAGCATGTGTGAACCCTGGGTTCAATCACCAGCACCAGCAAAAAACAAAAACAAAAAACACGTTTTCATATAGGATGCTCTCCCCTTTTCCAAAAATTTTTCTCCTCCTCCCCTACATAAACACAATGTACTTAAATAATTTCATCATAGTGAATAAGGGAGTAATACAAAAAACATGTGCTATGTAGGAAGCATGCTTAATTGTTGCCAAAGCAGTTGTATATTTGCACTGCTCAGTTCCTGTAGTTATTTCTTTGGTTGAAAACTGGATATCTGGGGCTGAGGATTTAGCTCAGTGGCACTGTGCCTGCCTTGCAAGCGCAAGGTCCTGAGTTCAATCCCCAGTACCAAATAAAATAAATAAATGATAAAAAACTGGATATCTGGAGAGGTAACATGAAAGAGGCAGAGCTACCACTCCATATGAACTGGCTTATGGAGTGACTGTGGAGTGGGAGGACAGAATTGTTCCACTTTCAGAGAGAGCTGTTAATTTCTAAATGTGTTACTAAAGGAAGCACTGTGGCTGCTCCATGGCTGGAGCAGGGAACTGATTTATTTGGCCTACATACTGGGTTTCGTCTAGTCATTCTGCCATTAAAGATGAGTTCTGCCAAATGAGACATATGTCTCCTCCTTGATAGGCTTCTGCTGCTTTGTCCACCGCAGTGCCCTCTGCATAGCTTCCTGTCATTATTGTCATTTTCTGGTCTTGCTCTGGGATGTGGTAAAAAGGAGCCATATCAAAGAGCATGACTTTCCAATCCCAATCCACACACCAATGTCAGAGTATTTTTATTCCTTCCCAGGAGCATTATGTTCATCTACCAGCAGCCACGAAGCCTGAAAAGCATGAGAGTATTTTGCAGTAACGTTTGGAATATACAGCTTTATTTTTTGATTGGGATTTCGAGTGTTTAGATTTTAAAGGTCAAGACTGATGTCACATTTAGTCATTAGCTGTCTACACATAGCTGAATATGTGGCTCTGCCAAGTCCGTGCCTGCAGTGCTCTCCTGGAGTTGGCACAGGGATTACAAGGAGTTACTTAGCCTTTTTTTCTGCACAGAAACATGAAAGCCAGATGGGGCAAGCTACGTGGGCAAGGACACAGTTCACCTTAAAATATGCTATTTACCATTACCACAGCAGGACTTCGTGCAAGGAACTGCGATAGAAATGAAAATAGTAAATAGAGTTCTTCACTGGATTTTAGTTATTTGATTATTTGTAAATCTTCTTCCTCTAGGAGCCTTCCTGACTGCCATTTTTTCTCTTTTTTCTTATTTTCAGATTTTAATAACTCGAGTATTTTATTGGTAAGAAATTAAGGTGGGGATTTATTAATCATGGGATTGTATTGGGAGATTTCTAATGTTTTCTTTTTTCTCACAAAGAAATGCAAATACTTTATCATTCAGTGACCATTTACCCCTATATATACTATGATGGACTAATGTTAGGATTTTTTTTTTTAATTCAAAAGTGACTATCCTTTTGCCAAACATGACAGTTGCTTTCTTTGTGCCAAGCAGTTACCACCTTATTTAATTTTTCTAACAACTTTATTAGCAGCTCTTTTACAGGAAAATTGAGGCACAGAGAGGTTAAGTAAGTTGGGACTAACAGCTAGTAAGTGGCAGAACTGAAATACAAATCTGTATCTCACTTGAGACCTTGTGAGCTTAGCCCCTGTACTATGCTGTAGTGCCTGGAGCAGGGTCTCAGTTCAGTAGAAGAAAGAATATTGCTCACAGAGGACAATACTGAGCACTGCATGATAACTGTATAAATGAGAAGAATACAAAGGAAAGGAGGAGAGGTTTCAGGCAGGTGAAAGGGAGGATCTTGGGATTTGAGATAGATTTTGAGGGGCAGACATTAGAAGCAAGCATTTCCTTTCAGTTAAGTGAATGGCATGAGTAGACACTGGGTCTGGAAGACATGCACAGAAAATATGCAGTCTGGCTCGGTTGGAGAGTAGGCCTGAATATACAAATGCAAGAGAGGGCAGGCCCTATTTTGAAGACAGCTGGGATAAGGGGAATGAAGGTTGTGAACAGTGAGATGGCCAGAGCAACTTGAAAAAGGCAGTGCTGGAAGCATTAAAGATAATTAAGAGGTTATTTTTTGTTCTATCACAACACACATTTATTATGTCCCAGTTTCTGCAGGCCAGGAGTCTAGGGACAGTTTATCTGGGATCCAGATACTCTTAAGAGTGTAGACCAGAGCTGTGGTTTCATCCAAGGCTCCTCAGGTTGGGAATGTTTCACTTTCCTTAGTCAAATTTGGTGACTTGTAGTTTCCTAGAGAGGAATGCAGTCTCCTGCAGGCTGTCAACTTGAGGGGCCCTCAGCTGCTTCCTGGGCCTTCCAGTAGAGGTGGGTTCTCCAGAGCCAGCAAGGAAACAAGGTACTTCAGCTGATTGGCACAGTAACCCTACACACTTAACAGTGTATCCTGTTACATCGGTCTTATTCTGTTGGAAAGGAGCACATTCTAGGCATGAACGTTAGGAAACAGGCATTGTGGGGGCTACTCCAGAGCCTGCTGTGGAGAAGGTGCCCGCTAGAGAGACAAATAGGGTTTGGACCAGGGTGGGATTAGTGTAAATAGAAATTATGACTGGTGTGTTTGTTTCTTTGTTTTCAGTGCTGGGATCTAACCCATCACCTCCTGTGTGCTGGGCAAGTGCCCACAGAATGTAGTTATGTAATAATTATGATTTCTGGTCCATGCCATGTGAAATTGTATTCATTATCTTATGTAAGCCTCAGAATATCTCTGTGAGATATGTGCTAGGAAATCCTTTATTTCACAGAGAGGACACAGCTTTGAGAAGTACTGGAGTCACATGCATCCTCGCTTCGCACTGGGTGTGCACCCAGTTTTCAGCCTCAGAAGTTAGGGTCAGAGTGCACAGTCTCAGCCACTGCTTACCTCAGATGAAAGTAGAGAGGATCTAAGATGTATAAAAATAGAGAAGATAATGCTGAGGTTTTAAGCCATTTCAGCGTGGGGATAGTGACGTTAATTAAAGGAGAACTGCCACAAGTGGCACGAGTAAAGCAGTAACTTCTGTGCACATAGCCTGTGCGGGCATTATGCTCCTGCACGTGGGAACACCGAATTTTCTAAACACCTGCGATACAGTCCTTTCCCCCACTGTACAGAGCAGGAAACAGGACCATTCTTGTACCCTCCAAACTCCTAAACACATAACAGAATAAATACAGAAGGCAGGCCCTGTTTTGTAGACAGTTGGGTTTAGGGATGAGAGAGAGTTCATAAGCACAGCAGTGGTCCTCTTGTGTTTTCTGAGATGGCTGATGTGTAAAACACGCTCAGTATATATACATTTTAAGTGAATTAGCACAACCAGTAAGAATCATGATTTGAACTCAGAAGAACCCCCCCTTGCCACCTAGAAAAGACAGTGCATTTTATTGTAACCATGTTTGAGGCCATAGCAAGATATCTGGATGTGGATGTTCAGTACATACCTAAGTCCCATCAGTGGAACATAAGAAAAAGGTCAAGGTGACTATCAAAAAGCATACTTAGGAGATTATAAAATTCTAAAATGAGATGGATTATTATCAGAGAGGGTATAGGTCCAAATAGAATCTTAGGAGACACATATTTTTAGATGCTGAGATGACAGAAAGGTAGTATATTTTAAAAAGCAATGAAGATATGGAGGTCATACATATTGGAGAGACATATAAAAGCATAGTAGAAAGAGAAAGAAAGAAGGGTTGCCACAAATATCAACCATTGCAGAATATCAGATCATAGATGACTGTTGGTTGAGAAGATTCAGGCAAACAGCCCATGTCAGCCAGCATGTAGGACATCGGGAGAACCAGGCTATAAAGAAAAAGTGGGCAGTGAGGATCCAGAGCTTGTGTGGTTTGGGGAGAGCTGATACTAGTATGAGAGAATGGTGAGATCATGTGTGATGGATACGGAAGAGGCAGCTCACAAAGGAAGGCGGGCAGGCTAGGAAGGAAGAGACTGATGGAACAGGACTGCAGAGGAAGGAGCGTGAGATACCTTGATAGGATGAGGAGTCCTTCGGCAGGGTAAGTGACACACCACTGGATGGAGAAGAGCTTGTGTCCCTTTTTTTTCAAAAAATTGATAGAAAAGTGAAGATTGAATACAGAAAAATTGATATTCCAATTGAAGATCCTCGATTCTTTTTAAAAAAGTAACCAAGTACATTTACTTAGAAAGCAGATGGAAACAGCATGAACTTTTAATGGAGCCCAAAGCATTGTTTCCTAATTTTGGACAACTTACAAAAAAAGTGGTAATTGAGGAATTTAATGTACAGGGCTGAAAACTAAAATGACAAGAATGACAGACAAGCATCAATTCTAGAGTCCAGTGAAGGCAATTTTAGCATAGTCTAAGCTGGGTAATGAGGTGAATGAATACTGACAGGATTTTAGAACCTATGATTTGGGTATAGTGTAAATTACCAGAAATGAGGAAATAAAATGGCTGTGGTCAGAAAAGGAATGCCCAAAATTTGGTGTCTTGAAGTAAAATATTAGTTCCAAATCCAGTATAAAGTACCCTTGCTATACTTTGAAAATAAACAGGGAACTATAAGGCCACTTCATTAGATGAGCCAGAAGGAAAATAAATGAATATGGCACATGATATGAAAGAGGGTGGAAAAAGACAAATGGGTTTTTAATGACAAGTTCATAAACGTTTTAACAAAAATAAGTCTCATGGGGCAAAAATATATTCTAAATTGATAATAAGGGATAAAGATATTTTTGAGGCTGATAGCACCTTTAGGAACAGGTCATGTGAAAAGAATTAGGTTTGACTTGAGAATTAATCTAAATTAAGGACACTTTGCTTCTCTACAGAACAAGGAAATTAGGTCATCAGGAGTGACTGGAAAAACAAGACACAACAGGAAGGAGAGATAGGTATTTGAAATCAGATTGAAAAACTGTTGCTCAACTGTTTGCTTCCCTAATCTACCCTTTCACCCCTTCACAGGTGACCTTTCTAATCTTTAAAATAGGCTGTAAAGTATCATCCCCCTTTTACAGCTGCAGAAGCTTCAGTTTTGGAATTTGGATCTCAACCGACTGCACATACAGTGGCCTTTCCACCACAATATGCTGATTAGCAGTGCTTGAAGGGTTAAGTGCAGCTTCCAAAGACTGATCAGGAATAAGGTCTAATTTATACAAAATGGGAAAGAAAGTGTTTTTGTGTGTTGCTGTTGAATTATATTTAGCTTACACATCTGATACATTTTGGACTCTGAAGATACTAAGGGATTTCCAAATACATCCAATATGATCACATGAATTTCTGCAACTATATCCTAAAACACTAATACTTAAATTGGATTATTTTTCAGGTGTGAAAATGAAACCAAGTTCAAAACAGAAGAAGTATTCTGGGCTTACAATTTCTGCCCTACCCCATACTCCTGGACTGCACTTCTGGGCCTTATTTTATATCTTGTTTTCTTTGCACCTGGTAAGCAGAGGCCTTGCTGTTTTTATTATCATTAAATTATTTCTTTTAGAAGAGACAGGCTACTATTTTTTGAATTCCTTGTGTGCTGTATTACTGAAGTTTTTGATCCACCCCCTAGGGATGGGACCAATGCCTTGGACCGTGAATTCTGAAATATATCCCCTCTGGGCGAGAAGTACAGGAAATGCATGTTCATCTGGAATAAACTGGATTTTCAATGTTTTGGTTTCACTGACATTTTTACACACAGCAGAATATCTTACATACTATGGTAAGATCTTATTTTTCCTATTATATTTTTAGATAGGCCGTAATTTGTGATTGAGAGACTATGTTGGGTTTTTTTATAGAAACTCCTAGTCCAAATGAAAGTCTACAATGTAATACTTTGGATAACAAGGCTCCTCTTGACTCTATTCTGCCAGAAAAATGAGGTAATAGAGTGGTGCTGAAATGGGGCATAAGTACACTTTTTTCAAAAATGTAGCATTTTCCTTCACAGTAAGCTTCTCTTCTGTCAGCACCCCAAGACATCAGTCCGCTGTTCTCTAAGAGTGGGAAAATATTTCAATGTGGATGAGGTTTTCCTTTGTGTGTGTATTTTAATCTGCATGATTTCTGTAAGCTATGTGTTTTTATTCCTGACCTAATAAGTATACATCCTGATGGTATTCTTTGGAAATACCTATGGCTTTGTTTCCTCCTCTTTTTGATTCCTTCCTAAACCCTATTGGTTAGAAAGGGCTGCCTAATACATTGTTCAACAATGTTTATTGGTAAACGTTTTCTTTAAAAGATCACTAATATACCATTTTACATATAGCACCTATGGCTAAAACAGGGCCATGGGGAGCCTCATGTCAAAGGTCCTGAGTTGAGTCACTGAAATTAAATTATATGTGGTCTCTCATTCCTCACTTTGTATAATTCAGTTAAATACTTGTTTTAATCTTGAATTTAATATAAGGCTTTAATGAGATTTATTTCCTGCAGAATAACCCTGAGGAATATCTGCACTGCTTGTTACAGACTTTTCTCATTTTCATTCTGAGAAGGAAGGAATGAGTGAGCAAGCTACATTATCAATGTGGCCATGACACAGAGCAGACCTGCCCACATTCCTCTGTGGCTGAACCACAGATCTCACCGGGGAACCCACACTGAGCAGGCAGTTTGTGCATCTGCCTGCTTTAGATTTCTCAGATTTCATTAAGAGGCTTGTATTTGATTAGAATTTCCTTGGGGTTATTTGGGTGTGGAACCTGAAGAATCTGTGTCATCTTTAAGAATTTTCCTAATCCAGCTGTTTTTGACTAAGGTTTTACTGACAGATTTTGTTAGTTCCAATTAGGCTGCTGTTCCAAAATTACGAAAGATGATAATGATAAAGAAAAAATACATTTTATAAAGCCAAACTGGGTTTGTTTTTTTATGGATTTTTGTGGCTTAGCAGTCTGGTTTAGTCTAAAATGTCTCACCATCTGTACTCTTTTCTGTGTCATCATGATTACCCCTTTTCTTTGCTCTTCTTCCCTAAGGATTCCATTTCTGTTTCTATGTCCAGATTTTTGACAATCTGCCTTCAGAGCACAGGCCTTTGTGTCTTTACCCCTCCCCATCTCCTGTAAAAATCATCACATTCTTGAAGAGCTAGCTTTTCATGAAAATATTCTTAATTAATGATATACTAATCCCCTTCTATCTTTAATAGCAACTCTCCCTAGTCATTTGGTAGAATTAAATGATGCTGATTATCACGTTTCTGAGCAATTAATATCCAAAACTCTTAAGGGGCATGCAAGATAATTCTATTCTGTATAGTTTAATGCAGCAGGAGTTATTTTCCCATTACATAGATCAGGAAATGAAGTTCAGAACAAATGTTTAAATATTGCCCGAGTGTTCCATGCTCATATATCGTGATGCCTGTGACTTTCAGGGCCACATTCTCCACAGAGCCGTGGAGCTGCTTTCTCTTTGCTGTGCCATGGATCCAGATGACCTCATATTATTTTCTGATTATTTTTTAAGTATAGGCCATAAAAAATACAAGCTGTGGTCTGTACTTAACTATGAACCAAAATAAAATGAAATACATTTATAAGAAAATTGGTTTCATTAAGCAGAGAGTTTGATCTATACAAATCCAGCACCTTAAAGAGTCTATGGCTCTATTTAAACTACCAAATTGATTTAGTAAGCCCTTGCATGTTTTTCTAATCTCTCATAATTTACCTGTTTCAATTTTTTGGAGTAGCCTATTCAGCAACATTTTCATCTGTAGGTTTCTTCAGATCCCCCTGAGGCAAATTTCTAAGTAGTCTTTATGTATCTGCCCCTTACTGTGCTGCTGCTTCTCATTGGAGAAACTGAGAAATTTTATTCATTTCTTTTGACACGCACACTTAAGCAGCTTAAAGCTTGATTTGGAAATATGTCTCTACGGTGTCCACTTCAGCCCTTTATTTCAGATCTGACCCCCCATCTGGACTCCGCCTGGCAGTTAATAAGCACATTCCCATTCTCTAGCCTGGGTGTGTCCAGCTCACTGGCTGCACGCACCCTGGACAGCCAAGAATGGGGTGTTCCAGACTCCACTGCTCAGTACTACAACACTGACTGCACATTCAGCACTGGAGTGCTCAGCAGGCAGGGCAGAGTGCAGTGCTAACCCCACTTTCTGCACCTGCTGCACAGTCCAGCAGAAACCCACACGCATCAGGAATGATGTGCACTTCTGCAACTTGGCCAGAAAAAGCAGCAGTTTCTGATAATATCTCAACCTTGCTTCATGTGTGTGTTGCCTGTGTTAAGGAAACATGTAAGTTTTCTTAATTATTTCTTTTGTTGGCAGTACTAGGGATGGAAGTCAGGGGTGTTCTACCACTGAGGTATATCCCCAGCCCCTTTAAAAAAAATTTTTTTTTAATTTTGAGACAGGGTCTAAGTTGCCCAGGTGTTACTTAAACTTGCAATCCTCCAGCCTCAGCCTCCCAGAGTGCTGGGATTAGACATGTGCCACTGTGCCCAGCCAAATTTTCTTAATTTTTATGTAGCCCAAGGTACTTCTTCTACTGTCACTGTGGCCCAGGCAAGCTAAAAGGTTGGACATCCATGCTATAGACTGCAGTGTGTCAGGCACTGTGTTATTCGGTGGCAAACCAAAGACAAACCTACCATAGGCTCCGCCCTCAAGGAGATGACTCCTACTGAAAAAGAAGAGCAAGTACGCTGTCTAATATCTCTAAACCAACCCTCTTAATCCTGTTCCTGGTTTTAGCTCTATCATTTATAGAATCATAAATTGCTAGCACTTAAATATGAGCCAAGAATCCATTCTTTTTCACTCCATAGGGAAACTAAGGAGAGAAAGGCAGATAAATAACTGTCCAGAAGACTGCCAAGACCTAACTCCCAGTGTTCCCACCCTCATCCGCCATCTTTTCTCCAGCCATCTGTCATGTTAGTCTTTCCTCTTCCTTCTTCCACATCATAGACAGGATGACCTAGACTAGTGATGGCAAACCTTTTAGTGCTTTCAGTGATACAAACAGCCCGCTGCAACACGTATGCCACAGGTTCACCACCACTGATCTAAACTGAAGGCCTAAAAGTAAGCAAGAACTCCTTTATAGTTCGTTGTTCTCCCCCATCAAAGTAGAAGTATGAGTTCTCATACTGTATTGAACAAGCTTCTGCTGCCTTGAACCACCAATGGTACATGCCTGATTGTCCCCCTGAGCAGCTTGTACCACCCGGTGGGATAGTCACGCAGGTACTACCAGTGGTTCAGAGGTGCCCAGAAGCAAGACATACAAATTATGGTCTCATCATGAATATGTTAATAATGAATTGGATTATAAAGAAAAAGCCCTCTTGGAAATATGTAGAGAAGACAAGCCATACATTCACATATCTCATCCATCTAACCCTGCAGTATTAATACTTAGAAAACACAACCAGACAGTATTTATACCTGCTGCTGTGCTGCACTGATACATGTTGTAATCTTAGAACAAAACAGAATTTCTGACCTCACAAAGCTTACATTCCACTGGCAGGAAACAGAAAACACACTAGTAAAATTTATCATACATTAGTTGATAAGTGTTAAGGCAAAAATGGAATAGAAGGACCTAAGAGAAAGATCAGCTAAAAAAACTACTGCAATAGCATAGATGAGGGAGGATGGGTTTTACAGCACAGATTTTGCAAGTGTGCTGGAATATGGTCATGTTTGGCTGGTGTTCCACAGGTAGACAATAGGGTCTCCTAACAGACTGGATGTTAGGTGTCAGGATAAGAGAAAGGTCATGGTAGACTTTGGGCCTCAGAAACTAGAATGCTGTTGCCATGTACTCTACTGGGGCATTAATTCTGCAGTGTCACCATTGCACTTGGTTCTGGAAATCAAGATAATTTTCTCCTAACCTCAGAGAGCCTCTGGTCTTAGGAGACAAGATAGATACAGGCATGTGCATAATGATAATACTTTCTGGTTATTAAGACATAATACTTCTCAACACAGTGCTATGAAAGTGTGTGGGAAGGACTAAGTCCCTGTAGTCAATAAAGACAGAGGCAGAACTTATATCTGAGTCTGGTCTGTTATTCCTCTTGAGTTTGATATTCAGTGATTTGCATTATATTCACAGGGTTGGAACATTCAGCTAAACCAGCCACGTTGGTGGATTTTGGTCCCATTTCATACTATGATTATTGCATGATTGACTGGGGAAAAAACTCAAAGTCAAGTGTTCTTTCCAACTAAAGCATATACATACATGTATACATATATAAAATATATATATATATATTCATAAATACTGTCTGTCATTGCAGGAGCCTTCTTTCTCTATGCTGGATTTGCAGCTGTGGGACTTCTCTTCATTTATGGCTGTCTTCCTGAAACCAAAGGGAAAAAGTTAGAGGAAATTGAATCACTCTTCAACAACAAGCTGTGTACATGTGGTACTTCCGATTCGGATGAAGGAAGATACATTGAATACATTCGAGTAAAGGGAAGTAACTATCATCTGTCAGACAATGATGCTTCTGATGTGGAATAGTTTAGTTACCTAACCAAGTGTAGGGGAAAGGCTGCAGTTGGTAACCTCGCTGCCCTCCTCCTAATGCAGTCCTTCCCAGTCTCATTCTGAACAACTTTCATGCTCTAGAATATCCCTGATATTTTTTTTCACAAACAGAAATTGTTAAAAAAAATCAGATTTTAATCTAAAAATTCAGAAGCAAATGTAATTCCTTCCTGAGAAAGTTTGAAATGAATACTATACCCAGTGACTTCAGTGGGACCCTTTTTTTTTCCTCAAAAATATATAATTAGTGGCAAGAGAGTCATTACTAACCTAGCCAAAATAATGTACATTTATAAGGGATTCTGTGAGTTGGTCCAAGGGTGTTTTATGTCAAAACAAGGCCTGTTCACCCTAATTTTTCCAAATGACTAGTAGCTTATCTGTGA
This sequence comes from Heterocephalus glaber, assembly GCF_053883595.1. Lineage (NCBI taxonomy): Eukaryota > Metazoa > Chordata > Mammalia > Rodentia > Bathyergidae > Heterocephalus > Heterocephalus glaber. Next base: position 8,434,558 of record NW_028258444.1, on the reverse strand, counting down.
TCAACTGAAAAAGTAAATTCCTTTTAAACTTTCCTCAAAGAATTCCAAATTGTATTCTGCAAGGGCACAGCTGCCCTTATCTCCTATGGGTTCCATATTTTGGTTTTCTCTCCACTTCAGATATTGAAAGTTCTTCAGAGACTGACTCTACATAGGATCTTTTGAACGTTAAAAAAAGCAGGTCTTTTAGGGATTATTTTCATACCTTTGCATCAGTGATAAGTATATTTGCACAGATAAGCTAGCAAGTTTTGATAAGTATATTTTATTGTCAAAGTAAGAAAGAAAAGATTTTTATAGATCCCTAATCCATTAGTCACTCAGAACTGCAAATGTAAATGCAGAACAGTGCCAGGTCTTTAACTGTATTTCAGAGTCTTCTTTCGTTCATGCCAAACTCACCGCATCTTCATTCATGGCTCTGGAGTCCTACTCTTTTGTGCCTTCATTGGTGTTATATAAATAGCTGCTAGCATGTTATCATTCCCCTTCTTGAATCAAACAGCAATTTCTGAAACAAACAAGAGAGGAAGGAAATCAGTGGGAGAAGTAGTCCTGCTATTATTGATGTTTAATTAAAATCATAGGACTTATTTTTTTTTAACTTTTTATTAACTCTTGCTAAAGAAATTATGTTTTATTATGTCTTTTTAATTATAAGCACATAAATAAGTTTTTATTTTGCACATCTTTTATTTTCCCTGACAGTTTGCCGAAAATCAAGGACACTTAGATTTGTCTCTGTTTTTTCTTAATATCATGCTTAGCTTGGTTTTCCTTCATGTAAAAATTGAGATTTTTCTATGGAAACACATAAATGGTTCTAATATATCACATGTCTGTAAGAAATGCTAACTTACTGAAAAGACATTTCTGCACTATGTTTTTCAAAGTGTTTTCTCTGGTTTCTGTGTTCATTCATCACTAAATGCTTTATTATTGCCCTTCTATTAAGAACTGTATAGTACATACAAAATTACTTGCTCACATTGCTGGTTGAATAAAACTATGAATGAATCATCTGTGGCCAGTTAGGAATGCATCTACTGGTGTACTGTGTTTGGGGTGAAAAGGTGGCTCTCAGTAAATTCAAAGTATTTCTGCCAGTCTTCAAGATGTTTTGTTCTTATAATCAGCAAGCAAAAATTTTTGCTGAGAAAGTTCATTTCCTGAGTCACCAGAGGTACTTAAACAGTCACTTCAGTGCCCTAAAAACCTTTCAACCAAAAAAGTATCCATTTGATCACTTTATATTAACAAATGTAGTGTCTTGGAAAGTAATTTTTCCTTGCATTAGGTGCTTTGACAATTGATTTCTAATGGGATATTAATATTGATTTTCCCCAGAAAAGCAAATATGATTTAATAGGGAAAACTGTTTTTTTGATATTTCTTATCCCATAAGAAATTTCTTATATGTATACTATTTTAACAGATAAAATGAAAATGAGCTATTATGTGATAAAATCAGATTATGGAGAGAAAAAATATTTAGAGCAGTATTCTCTTTAAAAACTTATTTTTCTGATTTGTTGGAATAAATGCCTCAATTCTCTTATTCTATAGATAGCCTTAATTATATACTTATACTCAGCTGGGATGATAAACGAGCAATTAAACTTATTTCTTACAGCAGAAGATGGCCTGTTCTCTCTGACATCACAAAGTATTTTCAACTCTATATCCCTAAGTGCACATAATAACAGGGACAGTTAGCCACAGCCCTCCTGCCCGCTTCCCTTCAGCCCCTTCTTAAAAGACTATTTGTTATTTATATAGTGATAATAACATTCCATATGTTTGAAGTAGAAGAGAGGCACAGTATAAGAATTATTTATAACTTTTTAAAAACAATTACTTGAAAAGGAACATTTATAGTGCATTATAAATTAAAGTTTGAAATTTGCAGGTTTTTTTTATATTATACACCTTTTAAGTTCTGTGTCTGGCTACTATCAACTTGAAAACATCCCATCTGAGATATTATCAAATATATATATTTTATAAGATAATTTGTGTATAGTGTGATTTGACCTGCCGTATTAAAACAGGCACAGATTAAGCATTAACTAAAATTACAGATTTCCTTCTAAACATGCTGAAAATTCAATGGAAGTATATTTTGTTTGAGGAAAATACAGTGAAAAAGGTCATGTATGCTTTTGAGGCTTAGCTGGATGGGTCATCACTAGAATTAAAAGTAGATATCGTTTTGCCTGCATATGAACACATAGTGCTCAGAAAGGTTTACTGTTAGATTTTTCTTCCATGGACACATTCCTAATAACTTTGTTGCCCTGTAGTCAGTCATCTCAAACATTCGAATATATATGTAGAAGATATAAGATGCTTCCATTTGAAATTCTGTCCGAACCATGTTAGTGGAGAAAATGCTATGAGAATACTAAAGGCTTTGCCATAATTTACCATTGAACTAGATTTTAGTACAGTCTAAATATTATTTTTAAATTATCTACTCTAAAATGGGATGTCAAAGTAAGGAATTTATCAAACTTTTATTGTAATTTCGGTATCCGTTAAAAAGATGATTAGAAAAAACATAACGTGTTCACTTTTGCTTTTAAATGGTAAAGTAAAATTGAAATGTATTCTAATAGTCCATAGATTCTGGAGCTGAGAGGACAGAACATTTTAGAAAATGCCACAAAAAAGTCTCACAATTTAATTACTAATATAATTAATTCTGTAATACAGTGAGGAAGTGGAGGATTGTTGTGACTTGATTTTATCAGTGCCATTAAGAACAATAACATGATGTTTTGTTATAATCAGAATTTACTATTTTCAAAGATATATCAAATTATTCTATCAAATGGCTTTTTTCAGTTGTTGAAATAAGTTTTCAATTACCAGATTCAGACTATTTTACTAACTAGGAATAAAAGAGTTAGATGATATAACCAGCCCAGGAGCAGAAAATTCATAATATATGCTTTAGTGCAAACTCTGTTAAGTTGGGGTAAAATTTACAGCTCATGTAGCTGCTGCCTATTTAAGAAAAACTCAAGAATTATTCTCTGGCTTTTAATGTCCTGTATTTGGTTACTTTCTATCAGTCTTCTTAGCCTCATGTACAGTAATGTTAAGCTAATCTGATGAAGTGGTTCAGATCACAGCAGTGTATAAATCGCCATACATTCAGTTCTTCTAGGTGAGCAATACTGCTGCTATTGTCTAGAAATAGCAATTATTTAAAAATGCCTAACAGCTAACTGCTACCAACTCTTTCTTGTATATTGTCTCTTTAAAAAAACAAATGTTTTGTGCCAGTAGTCATCACAGAGGTGTAAGAGTGTCAATATTCAGAAGTACATAAAAGTATCTTACCTTATAATTTACTTGTAAGTGTAAAAATAAAATTCTTATAAATCTTTATGTGTATAAAATACAGACTGTTGCACTTGAGTAATTTGGTTCACAAATAAATATCTTCATTTACAAGTAATATCCACATTTTATTTTAGACAGTTCATGTGTTTGGATTTGTTCTATCAGTATAAATGAGAAAAAGATCAGGAAACTATTTAGTACTTAAAATTAAAACCAGTACTTTGCAAAGTTTTAAGATTGTAATAAATGTAACATCATTCCATTCTCATGTAAAGGTTAAAAAAGATCAGGTTTAACTAGTTGAAGTACAAATTTATGTCCTACACATTCAAACTGTTTCCTAGCAGCTTTTGGACTATATCTGACTTGATGTTATAGTATCTTTTATTCTTAATAAATGTTCAAATTTCTGTTTAGAAGCTTTAATGTATATCTAGATTAAATCAGAAGTTTTATGCTTTTAAAATATATGTATTTCAAACTGTATTTTAATTTGAGTGCATGTTACATAGTGTTTAATATTTCACCTGTCTTGACAAATTTCAATATATTTATTCCCACATGTGGTTTTTGGGTTCTCTTTAAAATTATGACTATGTACCATTTTCTGAAATCATCCTAGCCTTTGCTGTATCAAAAGTATTGTATATTTTATGGAGATTTAGTGATATACATGTAAATGTTTTTAAGTTATTTTACTGAAGTTCAATCTTTACATAAAATTAAGATCTTTTTTTTAAAAAAAACGTGTCAGTGCCAGAACTGTAAATGAAAATAATCAAATAAAAGTTTTAAAAAGAATTAATTACTCGTTTATTTCCCTTGCACTTTTTATTTTCTTTTATTCTCTCCACTGGATTTTAGCATTTAGGTTAAAGTATCCACAAAGACAATCTACCTTGATATATTAATGCAGTCCCACTCATTTTAATAGTTACTTCTTTTGATCACACATAAGATAGTTACCTTCAAAATTATTTTTGGTTTTTGCTGTGTAAGTAAAAATAAAATACTGACTGAATGTCTGGCTGAGAGACCCTCTGGAAGGCTCTGTTGTTCTCCACTGCCTTTCTACCCCAGCCACACCTTTCAATAACAAATGTATAGACCCATCTCCACGGTTGTGTGGCATCCTATGCTTTACAGTGTACAAGTGGCCCAAGGAGATCCTCTGAAGACACAGGACTACTGTCATTCAGAGGCTTAGCCAGATCTGCTTCTAGCTAAGGATTTGAATGTCAGCTGTAAGGTAAAAATGACTCCTGCTAATCCCACAAATTGCACGTAAATTGTCCACTCACCTGAACAGTGAACACCTGAATGGTACATGTCTGTATTAGTTACCATAAAAATGGTAATTTAATTTTCCAGTCCCCTGGGGTAAAGACTGTTGAGTTTTTCCTGCTTCTAAAACTTAAATTCAGCATGTTTTTGGTGCATCACCCATAATCATGCACTCGGAGCTTTTCTCTGCAGTGACAACTCCAACTCTTCCTGGGACTTTCTTCCCTAGGTCAGCTTGGACATCATCTTGGCAGACGTAGCCACATTGATTACAAAAATACAGATGACCAAGGAATTCTTGCATCATATGTGTCCACAAAGACAACCAGATATCTCACTTCAACCTGGATTGAACAAATCCTGGAACCCTTGATTTAGGGAGACAATAACATAGAATCTTTTCAAGAGGTGAGAGACTAAAAATTATTTGTTTCTAACCCACCTTTTCTGCTGTCTGGTAACCTAAACAATGGACCTGAGATAAAGTACTTTGCATGTCTGTAATATGGAGCTGGATGGATGGTATTACCTGCTTCATATATCTGTTGCAAGGGTCACATTAATTGACCATGTAAAGTGTGTGGAACAGCAGCACGTAGTAAAGGCTGGGCAACTGTTAGCCCGTGGTTCCAATATCCATATGACATCCATGATACCTCCACAGTCCTGATGCCCAGAACACAGGCTACTGTTAGTCCCTTCCTAGGGACAACTACTAGGATAGGAACATGTGAGCTGGAATTGCCATCTCTGCTCACCAGTGTGTTTGCACTGACCTCTATTATCCTGATGCCCTGCTTGCTTTTTGCATGTCTTTTCAATAAGCATCCTCCTGAAAGGCATAGCTGATGAAAAGCACAAATATTCTCCAAATCAACAGTTTAATGTATAATTTCTATGTATGTCTCAGTCAAAAACTATAATTTTAGAAAATTTCTCAGTAATCTATTATTTAAAGTCCTTTCATTATACAATTTTTGAAATCCTCTCCAAACAAAAAGTGACACTGACCCTTAACTAATTGGCTATATTGAAATTAAATTCATAATATAAATGCAGTAGGAAATGTGGAGGCTACTTCTTTGTTTTACCTTGAATGTATCTTGCATTTTTTTCACTGTACCTACAAAAACTAATTCCAGGTGATTAGTATGCAGAATAAGTTAATTTTTCACATACAAGGAAATTTTAGTATGCTTTATTTTTAGTAGGTGAATACTAAACTCACAAACACCAAATATTAGAGAAGTGGTTCTCCAAGTTTGGCCTTCATAGTAAAAACCATGCTTTATCAATGAACCTTGGCATACCAGAGATGCTTCAAACAGCAAATTCTTCACAGTATATGAATGCATTTATAGTCATGAACACTTGGATGGGAGACTTTATTTCTTAAGATTCCCATTCAATAAGGAGAAATCTAGCCTGGCATGGGGGTGCATGCCTGTAATTTCAGCACTTAGGAAGCTGAGACACGAGGATTGAAAGTTTTTAGTTCCATCAGGGCAATTTAGTCAAACCCTGTCTCAAAAATTAAAAAGGGTTGGGTACAACCGCCAGTACTACAAATAAACAGAGAAATCTAATATGAAAAAAATTAAATATAACAAAATTTGGTAGAATTTGTTTTTATAAGTTCCATTTTCACATTTTCTTTGCTCAGATAACACATTTACTATGTGACAGATATATTATATCCATGATTTCCTTCAATGCTCACAAAAACACTACTTTGTGGAGCCAAACACCCTCACTGGAGGAAAGATAGCCTCTTTAATAAATGGTGCTGGAAAAATTGGATTTCAACTTGCCAAAGACTAAAACTAGACCTATATCTCTCACCATGCACTAAACTAAAATCAAAATGGATTAAAGATCTAAATATTAAAACAGACACACTGAACTGGCTGGAAGAGAGGTTAGGTAGAACTTTTTTTTTTTTTGGTAGAATTCTTGAAGACATTGGTGTAGGAAAAGATTTTATGAACAAAACCTCAGTTGCCCGTGAACTAGCACAAACAATCAACAAGTGGGATCTCATCTTACTAAAAAGCTTCTGCACACCGGGAGAAACCAGCAGCAGTGTGAAGAGACAACCCACAATGTGGGAAAAAATTTTCATCAGCGGTCCCTCAGACAAAGGTCTATTATCTTAAATCTATAAAGAACTTAAAAAAATCAGACCTCCAAAATTTAAAGACCCAACACAAAAATGGGCATCTGAAATGAACAGACATTTCTCAAAGAAGTAGAAATAGCAAATAAATATATGAAAAAATGTTCAACATCACTGGTCATTCGAGAGATGCAAATGAAAACAATGCTGAGATTCCACCTCACACCACAAAAGTGGCTGCTATCATGAAATCAACCAATAACAAATGTTGGCAGGGCTGTGGGGAAAGAGGAACCCTGCTCCACTGCTGGTGGGAGTGTAGACTGGTGCAACCACTGTGGAAATCAGTATGGAGATACCTCAAAGAACTAGGACTGGAAGTCCCATTTGGCCCCACTATTCCACTGCTGGGGATCTTCCCCAAAGAATTAAAAGAATCATACCACAGTGATATATGTGCGCCCATGTTCATAGCAGCGCAGTTTGTAATAGCTAAAACTTGGAAGCAGCCCAAATGCCCATCAACTGGAAAGTGGATAAAGAAAATGTGTTTTATAAAATGGAGTACTATTCAGCCATAAAAAATGATGAATTAGGGACAGTTATAGTTAAATGGATGCATATTGAGGCCATACTCTTAAGTAAAATAGGACACGTGTAAATACTGAATGGTTTCTCCAGTGTGAGAAACTGAAAGTGTAAACAAAGACTAAAAGGTATAATAGATAATGTGAAACAGGAAGAAAAGGAAGGAGAAGTGCGAGGGGTAGGGGAAAGGAAAGAAGGGAATGGAATGAATATGAGAAAATGAAAAAATGGAAACAAAGTCTTTGTAAATAGGGAGGGATGGAGGGGTTGAAGGGAGGGCAGGGGAAGGGGGAAAAATAAGAAACGAGATTATGTAAAGGTGCAAATTTCCAATGATGAATGTCATTATATTGTATACCTAAAATGTACCAATAAATTTTTTTTAAAAAAAACTACTGTGTGAATTAGGAAACTCAGAATAAGTAAAATCACTTAAGTAGCACAGCTTATAGATATGAATTTAGATCCAAGCAGGTTGTGAGGTAATTTTTAATACTATCCTTTATTCTTTTTTTCAATGAACTTTACCCTAGAAAATTTTAATAATTGCCTCTAGCTGAAAACTTTGGTTCTGTTTTCTTCCAGTTGGGTTCCTGATTATGAATTTGATCATAATTACTGGACAGAACTGACAGTATGACTTGGAGGCAGCTGTGAAAGGGTCAGAATTTAAGTGAAAGCCTGAAATGCTGTCTCCAAACGCATGCCCAAATTCACAGGGATGACTTAGTACACAGAGGTCTAGTAAACTTACTTGCTCTGATACGTGCACTGCCTGGAAATAATACGGCTAGTCTAGTTTGCTTTTGATTAGTGTTTGTATAGTCACTTTCTCCCTTCCCTTTGCCCTCAATATTTGTCTTTAAAGTGGACTTTTTTAAAAGAACATAAACAGTCTTATCTTGATCCACTCCAACAAGGTCTATTAATTGGCACACATAGACCACTAACATTTGAAGTGATGTAGTATGTGCCACATTTGTTTTCCGTTTACTATCCTTGTTCTTTGTTCCTGTTTCTTCCATTTCTCCTTTTTGTTTTGAGCATTTTATATGATTCTTTCTCCCCTAATATATCAGTTATTCTTCTTTCGCTGTTCTTAGTGGTTTCTCCATGGTTTGCAATGTACATATAAAACTAATCCAAGTCCACTTTCATATAAGACTGTATCCTTTCAGGCATAATTCAAGTACCTTATAAGACAACATATTCCTAATTCCTCCCGCCAATGCCCTGTATTGTCTTTTATCTCACTTGTACATAAACTATAATGACTCAATACATGGTTGCTATTATTGCTGAATATTATAAGATCAATTTATAGTTTTTTAAATTTACTAGCTGGGCACCTGTAATCAAAGAACTCATCAGGCTGGGCTGGGAGGACCACGAGTTATAGGCCAGCCTGGGCTACTTAGATCATAGGAGGCACTGTACTCACCAGTGAATTCATCAATTGAGTCCATGGCTGAATGTGTTCGGAGATCAGGCCTGGGCTGATCACCGGGGATGTGGCCTGGACGGAAGTGTCCTAGTCCCTGGCCTTCTGACTGCCTGACGTGTGCAGCACTCCTCTGCTGCACCCTTGTACCAGGCCCTCTGCTTGGAGCCAAACTACAGGATTGAACCCAAATACAGATACACAGTGAGTTCAGGGACTCCTGGGATACACAGTGAGACCTTGTCTCAAAAAGAACAAAGATTTTTTGACTTACATTTTTCATTCTGTATCTAGTTTTTCCTTTCTTTATGCAGATTGAAGCATCTAATCTTTATCATTCTCTTTCTCTGTGAAGTTCCAATAATTTTTGCAAGGCAGGTCTATTGCCGATGGATTCTATCAGTTTTTATCTGAGAAAGAACCGCTTCACTTTTGAAGAACAATTTCTCAGGGTACAGTTTTAGGCTGACTTTTTTCCCTCTTAACTAGTTAAATATTTGACTCCATTGTTTTCACATCTCCACGGTTTCTGAGAAGTCTGAGGAAATTCTTTATTCCTCTATAAATAATTATTTTTTTCCTTTGGCTCTTTCAAGAAAAAAATTTAACTCTGATTTTCTGATATTTGAATATGATATGCCTTTTTTTTTGTCGGCTTGACACTTAACCTGGCTGGTGTTCTCAGAGCTTCTAAGACCTGTGGTTTGTTTCTGACATTAGGGAAATTCTGTCACAATTTCTTCCAATATTTTTTCTGTATCTTTCTGTATCCTCTTCCACCTTCTCTTCCTGTTTCAAGAAAGCCTTACCTGAGCCTCCCAGACAAAAGTGATATATTTTAACTCAAGCTCCATAAATGCAATCATAATATTACCAGTATTTTCTGTATTTGGTAGTACCTATTAGACCCTGAGTTTTAGAAGGCTAGAGTGGTTTACTTTCAATGTATGATCACTTTTTTCATATGCCTACACATACTAGGTATTCAAGCAGTATTATTTATTAAGTGGCTGAATGAATTCTCTGTGGAATTAAAAACTCACTGAAAAGGGGCTGTCGCAACTAATTTGTATCTCCAACAGTCTTAGATATTTGCATGTCATAGGTACTCTATAAATGTATTTTTGTAGAAACTGTAAAAGCAGAAACATTACAAATTAAGAATTGTGGTAAACATTTCTTATACCTCCTTCATCCTGCAAAAAAATTTTTAATGTGTTGAGACTACCTGTTCAATACTACCAGTAACCATCCAAATGACACTGAAATTTGAGTCTCAATTTTAATAGCAGCTCCCAGATCTCCTCCAGATAACTAGCTGTCTGGAGATGCTGTATGAAACTGGCTGTAATCATTTAACTCCCTACATCTTGTAAGAGAAAAAAGATAATCTGATCTTATAGCTATAAATAGAATTTACAGCTATAAGTTAGAGAGAAATTAGATTTTACAATAGCACCCCTACCCCAGACGCACAGATGGCTGGAAACAGCACTGCAACTCTGACTCGCAAGTCAATAGCATGATTTCATCAGCTATTTTACAAAGAGGAGAAAAACTTATAATAAAATCATACTTTTCATTTCATTTTATAAAAATATAATTGAACCAGAAATATATCTACTCGATAACTTTTTCCTACCCCATTTTTCAAATCTCTCCAGTATATGGCAGTGACATTCAAAAATACACAGTGTATCTGATTGTGAAACTCAGGAAAGACTCCCAGATTAAGATATATACTGAAACACTTCAATTTTATACATGTTTCACAAAGAAATCATTACTCGAAGCCATTATAAAATAATTTAAGAAATGCCACTTAGTAATTTCAGTGGAGTAACTTTCTATAAAGTCAGATGAAGTTATTTGTAACTCAAAGTAGCTCAGGGAAATAATGAGTCTTCAATTGGATCTTAATCTAAAATGAAGTAGGGCTAGAGATTTAGCTCAGTGGTACCCTTGCCTGCCTTGCAAGCGCAAGGATACTGAGTTTAATCCCCAGTACCAAATAATGATAATAATAATAAAATGAAGTAGTTCATCATTGTCAATTACAAATTCAAACATCGTCAGTATAACGGCAATATGATATAAGAAGGAATGTTGCAGTTATCATATTTTGATTTTTAAAATGTTTCTAACTTCTTTTGGGCCATCTTGTTCATTTTTCTCAGGATTATATATTTACCTTCGAATTCATAAATATCAATAAAATTTTTTAAAAGAAAAGATGGATGGCAAATCAGGGACAAGAATGTCATAAATTCCTCAAAAATAATGGCTGAATAGCAAATCAAATCCAAAGTATGGTTGAGGTCAGTGGACAGTACAAAGTTCAACTACTGTGAACCTATGATAACATCAGAAGCAGTCAAAGTATAGTCACGAAGAGCATGGAGGCTCTGGAGTCAGACAGACCTTTGATTTAAATCTAGTATTGACTGCTATCTTGGGACAGTCACTAACCTGATTTAAACTTCAATTTCCTTGTCTGTAAAAGGGGGATAATAATGTTCATGATCTATTGTAAAGATTAAAGGTAGTAGTATAGGATCAATCAATAAATGATTACCATGTATTAAGCACTCTTCCAGGGGATGTAATGGCTCAACAGTAGTCATTATCATCATCATCACCATCATCATCATCATCATCATCATCATCAAGTCATGAAGGCTAAGAGAAAGTGAGAGATACTAGATATTAGAGTTATGAACTACAGCCAAAGATAGAAAGTAAAAAAATTAAGCAACAAGTAAAAATTGTCAAGGTGAATGTGAAATGATCCAACTACAGTGTTAGAACAGAGCTGCTTTAAGAGCTGGGTACATGTATGCTGGGCTATGCTCCATTTATTACCCAGACTGGACTTACTGAGTGTCCACTGTGTGAAAAGCATTATTTTGAGTCATTTACATTAAAAACAAAAAGCACAAAAAGTTCTGGCCCTCAATGATAAATGCAGCAGTAAGAGAACAGCCCATGATAAAGGTAACTGTTGCAGTTTTCTAATGCCATGTAGCCAACTACCTCAGGATAGTTTCTTATAAGAATATATATTTATCATAAATATAAAATGTGAGCGTGGCTAGCAAGAGCAGCCTAACTGGGGCTGCCTAAAGATAGGATGCTTGCTCACTCACTCATATATCTCATATATGGACTAAAGAGACCAGAAAGCCAGGGTGAGAAAGCTCGGGCCCCTTACACATCTTACTCATCTCTATATGGTCTCTCCAGCGTGGAGGTTCTAGGATAAGTAGACTTCTAAATGGAAGTCTGGAACAACAGATATGTGTCCTGAGAGAGAGAGAAGGGCCAGCTAGAAACTTTCATCTTTTATGATACGGCCTTCAAATCCTGCAACATCACTTTTGCCTCATTCTGTTGATAGAAGCAAATCATTAAGGCTCACCCCTAATGAAGAAAGAACAATTATACTCCACCTTCAAAAGTCCAAAGGCCTCTTCTCATAGTTATACTGTCTTTTTCAGTGAAAGCTGGCAGCATCTCTGTGTGTACACTTCTCTTAAAACTTTGTAGGTCTCCAACAAATCATACTGAAATTGACACCTTTAGACAAAAGCAACATCCATAAAATGTATGAAGATAAACCCTTCTCTACCTTTGGTATCCTGTAAAATTACTGTAGGAAAACACACTTGACATTCTTAAATGCCCTACTCTTTAGCAGAGACTATCTGTAATCCATGCCCTTTAAGATCTTTGGAGACAGCTGAGATAACCATCCAATTCTTCACATGGGGCTATATAATAACATCCTTGATATCATCACTATCTTTTTCCTGACAGTGCTCTTGATTTGATCTTTATCCAAAAGCTGTTTCTTAAATTTAGCATCATTTGCCATCTGAAGAGACTAGAATAATAAAGTTTTATTTTTATCTCAGCAAGTCTTAGCTTCTTTGCCTATAAAATTTCTTTCTGTTGCTTAACACTCTCATCTTGTATTTTATTATAGGCAGATAGAAGCCAGGTACCCACTTCTTGGAAATCTTAGTTTTTCATTAGTTTTATTTCCATGTAACTACAGATGATAGTGTTGCTTAATTTTCTGCCACTACATAATAAATATCTCCATTCTTCCAACTTTCAATAATATTATCCTCAACTTCCTTTCAGCCTTCACTGTGAGTTACTTCAGCCATTTCCAACCCATAAAATTTCCACTAATGGTATTTTCAAGGCCCTTAAGTCTTTAACAATCTTCTGTGTCCTCCAGCTTTACCCCATCACATAGTCCCAAAGACCATATCAGGACCTCACTTCCAGGTACCAAAATGTGTTCCAGTTATGTACAATAGTTTATTTCCTGGTTAACAACTCCCTCAAGAATCCTTATATTGCATGGCACAGTGTTGACATGTAACCTACTCATATCACCCAGTTTACTTTAAATCAACTCTAGAATACGTACCATGCCTAATACAAACTAAGTCCTATGTAAATATTCATTATATTGTATTGTTTAGGGAATGAGATAAAGACACCTAAGTCTATATAGGTACAGTAAAAAGCCAACTGTTTTTCTGAATATTTTTGATCTGGAGTTTATTGAATAAGCAGATATGTAACCTGTGGATATGAAGACTGACTATGAATGTCATTTAAAGCCACTGTTTTGAGGAAGTTGTTAACCAGGAAATAAATCAGGCCTAAATGTAAGAACTAAAAATAAAAAACTTTCAGAAGAAAATACAAATGAAAATGTTTGTGACCACAATAAGATTTTATACAAATTTAGAACATTTGCTGCACAAAAGACACCGCTGAGAAAAACTTTTTTTTTGGAAATACTTGTTTTTAAAGGGCAAACTCCCATCTTTTTATATAGCTCTTTACATCTTGATACAGCACAATGTCTTTTTTTGGCACAGTACACCTTATTTATACTGTACAGTAATATTTGCTGATTGTATTGTACAGTACAGTACTGTAGTTTTGTGTTGTTATATATTACAGCACTGCATGTAAGAGTTATGCAAATAAAAACAAAGTCACCAAGTTTGACTTTTCTTTGACCATTTCTTTGTTCTGAATATTGTAATGTACATACTATATACAATTCTTCATTTAGTAACCAATTCATTTAATGACCTAGTTGCAGAAGAGAACTCAGTCCTTAAACCGGATACCTCAATTCACTTTGCATGTTATCTTACAAGATTCTGTTCTGAAGTTCTTTCACATTTGCTGACATTTACATATAATTATACATTGTTTTATACATATTATATACTAAATGTTATATGGGAAATATGCAGTCATTCAACATTTCAAACATGTCTAAGTGTACTGATTCAAAAATATCAACTAGTACAAGTAAAAGGACAGCTTTAGGTATTAACAAAAAGCTTAAAATAAGGCATTTTAGAAGAAATAAGAGAACATGTGCTATCTCCTGAGCAACCAGCATAACAAATACACTGCAGACCAACATAAAAAATGCAGAAGTAGAAATGCCTCCGATAAAACAATTTCAAGTGCTACAAAGTCATTAACAAGATGACCTAAAGAAATATAAGAAATAAAAAAATAGCTGAACACATAAAGACTAGACAGTGAAAAAAATCAGGAACCACCTTTCCCGGAATCAAAGAAAAAGCCCTATCCATGTATAATATAAAGACCTTCAATATAAATCATCAAATCATACAAAGTGTTTCCTGAAAGCATGTAGTGGCTAGTTTTGTGATTTAAAAAACAGCTATAGTCACATGGCTGTAAACATAATCTAGTATGACAATTATTTTCTATCAGCAGGTGTTAACTGATTGTGTAATAAACTCACTGTTCTTTCCTGCCTCACTGTCCACTTCCCTGTTGGTGTTTCTTGAGATCACACCCAGGCTATTATTACTTTGTCTCAACTTCCATTATTGCTATTAAAAAACAATCTGGGACTACTACAGCTGTCCTTTCTAGAAAGGTAATTTCTTCTCTTCATCTGCTATCGTGATCTTTATTTGACTGCAAGGATTTATCATTTTACTATGCTGGGGATACAATATGCATTTCATGGCTTTATTTATCCCTACCTGGAAATCATTGTCCTTCTTGTATATACAGATTATGATTGATCAATTCTGGAAAATTCTCAACCATTATCTCTTAAATTATCCTCTATCTGAGTGATGGCGAACCTTTTAGAGACGAGAGCCCAAACTGCAACCCAAAACTCACTTGTTTATCTCAAAGTGCCAACACTGCAGTTAAACCTGAAAGCTGAGGTTTTAGTTTAGAAAAAACAACTCCTACATCACATCATTTGTCTTAAAAACAAGTAACATATGTGCCACAGGTTTCCACCACTGCTCTATTCCATTCTTTCTTCTATACTGTCAGTAGACCAATTAAACATATATAGAACTTTACTTTGTGCTCCTTACTAACATACTCTTTCAAACTTTCTTTTTATCACCTACATTTTGGATTTTTCAGTATATATTTCATTTCACAAGTTCTCTCTTCACCTGTGTCTTATGCTGCTAGACCCATTTATTAAGTTTCCAGTTTTGGGCAAAAAGGAAAAACAGGGACTAGAGAATTGTAAAACTAAAAAAAAAAAATTAGGAACATTAAGATTTGATTACAATTATAAAGCTAACTCATTCATATACTTGTTAAGTTTCCTGCAAGTCTTTTGAATGGCTCCAACAGCAAACTACGAGGCAGGAATTTAAGTGCATAGATCTTGTTTCAGATATGATTTCAAGAAAAACTGGCTTAAAGTGGGAAATGAGACAGACAAGAAAGGAAAGAAAAGTAAGCTCATTAAGCAAGTGACCACTGTGACCAACTGTAATCCTTCTGACAAACTCTGGAAGAACAGTATCTCTTCAAAAGAGTGCATAAGCATCATCCATTTGAGGGTCACTGGACTCACTAGTCCCAATTCATGAGGACTCAAAGGGCTCACTGAAAGACACTTTCTCACAGTTAGGGTTTACTGCAGAAAAATAATATAGAGTAAAAGTCGGCTGAGGGAAGGAACACAAAGGACAATGGGAGTCTAGGAAGGTAATAAGTGGGGAGCTTCCAGTTGTCTTATCTCCAGGAGTCAAAGGCAGCACTCTTCCTACACCAATGTGGACAATGTACAGAGTACTGCTAACCCAGGCAGCTCACCTGAGCAGTAGAGGACACAGCCTTCACTAGAGCTCCATAACACGGGCACCAGGGCTGCCAACATGGTGAGGTGACACTGCTTGATTCAAAAGCTTCCGCCTAAATGACAGTTACCATCTAACTTGACTCAAGTTTCCCAGGCAAATAAAGATTGATCAAGTATGACATTCCGAGAAGGCATGTCCAAAGTGGCCCACAAGCCACTGTCCTCTTTTAAGTGTTATAAAAACTATTATTTTAAAAAGTAACAAAACATATTTATATGTAGCCCAAAGCAGTTCCTATTCAGTCAGTGGAGCCCACGCAAGCCAAAGGCTGGACACCCACGGCAGAGATTATCGTTCCGAAACCAGGACCAGACCTCTTTTTGGACAGGACTAAAATTCTTTACTGTGCTGTAAATTACTGGGTAAGCTCTGAACATTTTTACCTTACTGAGCTTAACTGCTGGATTATGATATGTATGAAATAGAACTAGGTAGAAATTTTCACAATTAATGTGTTTTCAATATTACCAAACTTTGATTCATATTTGGAAAAAAAATCATTTGATATTTGAAACCAAACCAAGAGTCACCGCTCAGTCTTATTCCATATCATCAGTATGATTTCTCCCACACAGCAGTCTTCACTGCCATGAGAACATGCCATAATCATACACAATGCTGCTCAGGATGACCAATCCATGTCCAGTGGATAAGCATATTCCTCTCCATGACAGTAATTCTTTATGAAAAAGGGCAGCAAAAATAACTTCCTAAAAGTAGCTAAAAATCTGGAGACTATTATTTAAACATTAACGGTTGGTATTTCTAAATTGTTCTACTTCAAATCATCTACATACCACAAACTGATTGATTTGTTTGAATATAAAAGTGCAATGTGCAATCATTCTTTTCTTTAAAAGCACAGAAGCCTCTAAAAATATTATGTTTGATTGAGATACCAGAATGCCCTCTGCTGTGTACTTTATAGTACAGTCTTCAATTTACAATGGTCTGACCTTACCATGGTAATAAAGCAGCAAACAATTTGGAAGTCTTTTCCTGGTTTAGTCACATGCAATGCAATACTCCACAGTCTGGTCAGAGACAACAAACTACAACTCCCAAGTAACCATGCAATCATGAGGGTAAACAACAAATATGCCAGTGTGCTGTGGTACTAAACTACGATGTGTGGTAAGCTAAGCACTTTTTACATATAGTATATTCAACTTACAATCAGTTTATCTGGATGTAACCCCATCAGAAGTCGAGGACCATCTGTATATCCAAACAGGTGTAAATTTAGAGTGCACACATATTTTTAAATTTTATTAGTACAGTACATGTGTGAAGTATATTCACCTTAGGGAGTAGGTACATGTGCATATCATATCTTGATTCTTTTCTAATCCTCTTCCTCTACCCACCCACCTCTCTCCCTCTCCAAATCGACTTTCAGCATTTTTGTTATTTTTAGTTGATGTTCACCATGTATAATGCTTACATTCACTGTGGCTATTTGGTACATTTACGTGACACATCTTAAATCTTTTTACTTCCCGTCCCCCTCACCCTAGATCTCCTGGTCCCCTTCCAATTTGCAAAGATCTGCCTCCCTGTTTCCTTCCATCAATCCTTTATTTCTCTCTTTATGTATTTGTACTCTGCCTTACTCAAACGAGAGATAGCATATAGCATTCATGCAGCTGTGTCTAATTTATTTCACTTGATATTATATTTTCCAGGTGTATCCATTTTTCTGCAAATGTCTCAAATTCATCCTTCATTTTAGCCAAGTAGTATTGCATTATGTACAGACAGCACGGTTTCTTCATCCTAATCCAGCATTTTAAATGGGGTATAATATTAAAGAGAAATAAGGAGCTAACAAAGTTTTTATAATGAGGGCATAAAACACATTAGATATTAGTTAACATTTTCTACCTTAAAATTCTGGAAGAGAACTTTTTTTTTCCTGAAAGATGCAACTGCACTGCTTTAAAATAAATGCCACAAAGAATAAGGCAATTAAGAATATTTTAATCCATAAATAACAGCATATCATAATATAATGAATAATAAACATGAGAATATTTACAAGTATAATTTCTAAAAACTTGAAGTATAATTTTCTGAACACTTTAAATACACTAAAGCTTTTAAAGAAATGCCCATACAAAAATTAAATGCATAAATACTAAAATGTCTTACAAAGAACCATAAATATAAACCCTGAAAATTTAGCTGTATTTTCTCATTCCTTATTATACAATAAGAAATTCTTAGCATCTACTCTTGCTTGTCAAGTGAAATGCTACATCCTAGGCAGAGATTTTAGAATATTAGTTGTTCTTAAGGATATCCTGCCCTCCAGTGGTATCTACTGTAATGCTTTCAGTGTACCCTTCAACACTGCGAAGAGAAGACACATCCCTTCCACATGCACATTTCCAAAGTATATCACACTGTATGGCAGCATCTAATTTTTCTTCCATCACGGGTTCTCTGTCTGTTTGTACCCCTGTGTCACATTTTACAACCTGAAGAATGCAGTTACTAGCTTTGCTTTTCAATGCATGTGCTGAATCACACTGAGATTGTAGGAACTGATTGGTGTTATCTGAATACTGGTAAAATTTCTCATTTTGTTTGTGAAATTTGGCATTGCTGTTATCAATACTATTATCTGAAAGTTCTGCCATACTTTCTAGATAAAAATTATTATTTGTTCCTGTGGTTTTGGTGGATATCTCATTTGAGGCTTCACTTTGGTCTTGAGTCTTCAATATTTGTTCTTCATTTTCAGATGGCTAAAAGAAATTAATTTTACTGTAAATAATCTTATATTTTAAAGAATCAGTCACTTCAAAACAGACATCCTTAAAATCCACATTATAAGGAACTGCTAAATTTAGGAGAGACTTTGGCTGGTAATAAAGTATATGTACTATTAAAAAGTCTTCAATCTACCACTCATCTCAGCAGGTTATGAATTTCAAAATAGCAAGAACAATAATAATAATCTTCATAATAAAAATGCAAAAGAGCTATAAAAGAGAAGAGAAATCTTGTCTCTTCTTAGTACCTGCAATCATAGGCAGCATCATGGTACTAACCTTTCACAAAGAAATGCTGGCAACAAACACTTCAATCACTTAAAAAGAGTGGACACACATGTGTGTCCTATTTATTTCACTTAAGAGTATGGCCTCAATATGCATCCATTTAGCTATAAATGTCTCTAGCTTCTTGTTCTTTATGGCTGAGTAGTACTCCATTTTATAAAAAAACCACATCTTTATCCAGTTTCCAGTTGATGGGCACTTGGGCTGTTTCCAAGCTTTAGCTATTGTGAACTGTGCTGCTATAAACATGAGTGCAAATATATTGCTGTGGTATGATTCTTTTAATTCTTTTGGGAAGATACCCAGCAGGGGAATAGTGGGTCAAATGGGACCTCTAGTCCTAGTGCTTTGAGGTATCTCCATACTGATATCCACAGTGATTGCATGTGTAAATACTGAATAGTTTCTCTAGTGTGAGAAACTGAAAGTGTAAATAAGGATTAAAAGGATTAAAATGAATAACTGATAATTCGAAATAGGAAGAAAAGGACCAAAGGGGTAGGGGAAGTGGGAGGGGAAGGGGAAAGGGAAGAAGGGAAAGGAAAAATTATGAGAAAAGAAAAAAATGGAAACAAAGTCTATGTAAATA
Source organism: Heterocephalus glaber (assembly GCF_053883595.1). Lineage (NCBI taxonomy): Eukaryota > Metazoa > Chordata > Mammalia > Rodentia > Bathyergidae > Heterocephalus > Heterocephalus glaber. Next base: position 8,414,925 of record NW_028258444.1, on the reverse strand, counting down.
GGGAAGGGTAGAGGGGTGAAGGGTGTACAGGTAATGGGGAAAAAATAAGAACCAAGATACATCATGTACAGGTACAAACATCCAATGATAAATGTAAATGTGTTGTATACCTAAAATGTACCAATAAAAGAATTTAAGCAAAAAAAAAAAAAAAGAGTGGATAGACAAAAGATCTCTGAAGGGAAACTAATACATGTGATTTTTATAATTCATTCACTCATTAAGTAAAAAATACCTATTATGTACCTTTTATGGGCCCATTCCATAAAGATACAGTATATCCTAAGGAAATAACATAAGAAGAGTATCAGCTAATAACTGATCTGAAAAAGACAGACAAACCAATAAAAGAATTTAAGCAAAAAAGAAAAAAATTTAAAAACTAAAAAAGACAACCTTGCCCTTTTAATAGGTCTAAATTTCAATTTGCTAAGGTGAATTTTTCATCTTCATGAAAATGTATCTTCTATTTAAGGGTTAGGGTTACTCACTGCTTTTTCTTTTCTCTTTTTTTTTTTTTGGTACCGGAGATCGAACTCAGGACCTTGAGCTTGCGAGGCAGGCGGTGGAACCACTGAGCTAAATCCCCGGCAAATGTATCTTCTATTAAGACTAATAAAAATGTTTGCAAAAATCGTATATTAGAAAGTATTGGCTATTTGAGCTAAAAAATGGGGGCGGGGGTTAATGTTAAAAAAAAAATAGAATGGGGTATAGGCCTTAGGTGATCAGCAATGAAATAGCAAAAGCCCAAGAAATAGCATTAAAAATGAACACAAATTACAGAAAGCAATAAACATTTAATAAATGGCATCTGAAATGTGAGTGAAACAAAAAGGTCACTGTTTTTGTGGACACACATAATGGGTAGAAATGAAGTCAGTCAAATGCTCTTACACATGAACATATAACTACAAACTGACAAAAACATTATGAAGAATAAATATGGGCCACTTTAAAAACAAAACTAAGGGGCCTAAATTGAGATTTACAGGGACTTCTGGAATAGGTGACATATTTAATCTAAGCTCTAAAGGATGAATAGGAGTAAGGTTGAGGAAACAATGTATAAAAACCCTGAAGCAGAAGAGAGACAAACTAAAGAAAATGAAAGGTCAAAGTGTGTGGACCAGGAGAAGGAGAATAGAAGAAATTGGAGATGTTAACCATGAGCAGATTACACAGGACCCAGCCACTGTCAAGAGTTCAGACAATGGAGTAAAACAGGAATTCGCTGGTGGGCACAGTGACCCATGCCTGTAATGCCAACCACTTGGGAGGGTACAGTTCAAAGCCAACCTAGGCTACTTAGTGAGACTCTGCCACAAAATAAAAGGGGCTGGGGATGTAGCTCAGTGTGAAAGTCCTCAGAGTGGGATGGAAAGATATGGGAGAAGGGTTCCACTGAATATTTATACATGGGAGTAACATGATTCAATTTATGTTTTCAAAGAAAATAGTGTCTACTAACTAAAGAAGAAAATGTGGCAAGAAAAGTAAAGAGATCTCCTGCAAAACAACCAAAACAGTTTAAGAACAAGATGACTGCAACTTAGAGAGGATACTTACTGATGCCAGAAGCTGCAATTTTAGAGGTAGAACTGAATGACAGATGAAGCGATAAATGTGGTTGAGGGAGGCAGATAAGACAAAGAAAGAAATGATGATGTTTACTATTTTACTAAGTTTTTGGCATGAATGCTTGGGTAGATAGATATGAGAAATATCATAAAAACTGATTTAGGGGAAAATGAGTATTCAGTTTGAAGTACGAAGAAATGAAGATATCTGTGAAACATCTAAGAAGATAGGTGCTATTGGAATTGAACACTGAGTGAGGATCAGGACTAAAATCATATTGCTAGGAATTGCTATCACAGATGATAAGCAAAGTCACTGGAGTGTAAAACATCACTACTGGTTTAGAGGATGCATTATCAGGAAAAGGTCCTGTTTCAAACCCTAAACACAGTTACACAATGGAAAGCCAGAGAGGAAGTGGGCAAAGGCATAAAGTAGCATTCACATGGGGATCCAGGGAAACCAAGACAGTGTGTAACCATAAAAACAAATAGACAAAAATGTTTCTAAAAATAGAATACTTTCTACTCATATTAGGAGTTCTTAGAAAGACTGAAAGGTATCTAGTGAATTTGCCAACACAGAAGTCATTGATGTCATTCATTGGCGAGAGTAATTTGGATAACAAAATAAAGATAAAAGGTAGAAGGAATGAAGACGGATGAGTAAAGAGAGGGAAATTCCATTTAAATCTGTAATTTATTAGAAACAGCATTCCTACTCAAAATACGTCATTCCAATTATTTGGAATTTGGTCTTCAATAACACTATATAGTTTTCTTCTCATATGCCTTGAGACTATTTGAATGTATTTTACTTTTCCAATTATTATAAGTCCTTTTAAAAAACTTTTACAAGGAATAGAGTTTCTACAATATATAGATGTAACTACTTACACTTTATATATTGTCCATGTTTATACACAAATGTGTACAGTATTCATACATATCTTGGTAAGACTTGAAAATGATTAATGCATTCATTTTCATCAATGTCAATAAGTAAGGTTCAGTCACATTTTTGTGTTTTTTTATGTTTTTACATTTTAAATTATGCTTTTGTATGATATTTAAAATTATTTCCATTATTGATTCAAATATTTTTCATACTGTAAAAGTAAACTATAATAAAAACAAATGATTCCAAAGTAATGCACACGTACTAATAAGTAAAAAAGCATAACTTACCATCTCAGAACTAGAACTGAAACAACTCTCTGTCGGCCTTGGAGAGTAACTGGTACACTGACTGCCCTGTGAAGAATCAAGATCTGAAAACAGGATTAATTCATGAAGAATGGCATTTATTAACACTCTACAAAACATACAGAGGCAGAACATATCTAGCTGTAAAAATATATTTAGCTAACAAAACAACACCATTTAAAAACATGCCAAAATTCACTAAAATTGGATACTTGGTACCTTGCATTTCTAACTTATATAGGGATTTATTTTACATTTCTAAGTAAAATGGATGTACACAAGAGGAGAAGAGCAGAATGGGGAAAACTGCATTGATTTTTCCAATATGTGAACCATTTTTATGAACAAATAATTTAAAGTGTCAACCTGCAGGAAAGAGGACAAAGCCTAGTTTATTGACTCCCAAGGCATCAGATGTTTGCTAATTGAGCAAATGATTCATTCTGCAATCAAAACTGTGTGAAAAAACTATTCAAACCATCCAATTCTATATCCTTTCATTACCTGCTTAACATGCCATCTTAAGAATTAAAAGTTTAAAACTGAACTGGAAAGTAGGCCATGACCCCCTACCATGTCTAGAAATTGTAGAGCTAACAGTAGGTAATGGAATGTACAGCAATACATTTCAAATCCTACACCTTCCTATGTGCAATAAGCCATAAATAAGTACTCTCTATCCACGCCTTGGGGCAGGATGAACACTCTGCAATAGGCTCTAACCTCTACCAGATGACAGGCAGAAAGGACTCAGCTGAACTCTGAAACTTATTTCATTATTTTAGAAAGAACTTTATTTTCACAGAACAAATTCCAACAACAGAAAACATTACCCAGAAAAGGGAAAGGGAAAATTTCACTACTAACAACCTAATCTAAGGACCTTTCCTGAAAAGGTGAATTGAGTCCGTAGTTACCATAAACCCAATCATCAGCAGCAAAGAATGAACATCCTACTTACCACAGACAGGAAAGGGTAGGCTGCTGAAAATGTAAATTCAATTCAACACTTACTGAGCAACTATGTAAGGCACTATGCTGGTTACTAGGGATATGTGGCCATAAGCCTCAAAGTGTTCCTGATGTAGTAGAGAATTTTTTTTTCAGAATAAGATATGATAACAGAAGTCAAAGAAGGTACAAAAAATAGTAAAGATCCAAGTGTGATGAGCTTTAGTTAAAAGAAATGTAAAGATTTACAGTAAAAACATGAATAAAGACAGGAGGTTTTGAATGGTGAACAAATATTTTCCAAGGAGACAAGACAAAAAACAGTACATGAGATGGATGGTAAAGTATCCAAGGACACACATAGATATTTTTAAGAGTTGGTCTCTGTGTGTGTGTGGCACTGGGGATTGAGCACAGGGATTTTGCACATAGCTACATCCCCCGATTTTTAATTTTTTTTTTAATTTTGAGACATCTCACTAAGTTGCTAAAATTTCCCAGTTGAGGCTCAAACTGAGTGATTCTCCTGCCTTATCTTTCCAGAGTGCTGAGATTACAGATGTGCACTACATGCCTGGGGGGAAGCTACATTTCAAGTTGTTCACTAAGACAACTAAGGGTGGAGTACTGAAAAGTGAGCCTAGACAGAAGCAAGTCATCAGATTAAGTGCATATTCTAGGTATGAAGTGATGAGGACCTGTAATGTAGCGGTGAAACAGGGATGGAAAAGAGGCAAGAGATTCAATATCTAAAAAGCTTTCAATGAGTCTCAATTTCTACAATCAGGTAGCTTTTTAATTTTTTTCTGACTGTGACATAACATCAATATCAAAATCTGATAAAGATTTCACCTACTCTATAGAGAAAAATCTTGTGAAAATCAATCCAAACATTTTACAATAAAAACTTAAAATAGAAAAAAATGTAAAACAAAGACTGCCATAATGCATTATGATTTGGTGGGATTTACTACAAGAATGCTAAGATCCAAACTATGAAATTCATTAGTCAGATTCACCTGTTTTAAAGACCTACATCACAATAGGATATCACTTCATGCCTCTCAGAATGGCCATGATCGGATTTCCAGGAAGATGGCAGAAACAGCCTCTCCAATATTTGGAATCCACACACTGGAATATAGCAGTGTGAGTAAGTGGAGGAGGAGGGAAGTGGGTCCCTGAGATTCAGCAAGGATCTGAAGTAAGAATGAGAGCCCACAGGGAGAGTGAAGAGAGGGACCATATTCCAGAAAAGGGAGGGGGCAAGTGACACTTTCTCTTTGAGCTCAGGCTTGCAGAGTGAGAGGGGTTGCTTGAATCTGCAGAGGTGGTGACTGGTGACCCCAGAGGTCTCCATGGAGAGAGGCACCAGTGGAACGGAGCAGGGCTACAGACTGGAATGGCTAGTGAATTCTTTGGGTTCAGATGTCCCCCGGGAGAGAGTGATTGGTTGGTAGCCATTTTGGAAAGGGCTGAAAGGCAGTCAGAACTCAGAACAGCTGCAGATTGGCTCCATCTAGCAACTTCAAGGGGCAGGGTGAGGTGCAGCTGACTTCAAGCTGGTAGGCTGTCAGGGAGCCAAGATAAAGCCATCAGGGAGCTGAGTTCAAGTCAGCAGGAAGCACTTGGAATGTTGTAGGCCAAAAAACTCAGTACCAGCCTCACAGCCAGAATCCAGAAACAGGCTGAACTCCAGCAGAACTAAAGGCTCAGGTTTCCTGGGATTACCCACCACCACAATTCTACTGCTGGTTTGCTGGGATCAATCACCATAGATCTGGGCTCTGTCTGTCCCCTCTGTCAACCAGTAAAAGCAGAAACATGCCCAGACACAGACTTTTTTTTTTTCTGCTTTTCTTCCTGTCTTTGCTTTTTAATTTTCTTTATTTTTTATTTTCTATTTTTCTTGATTGTTTTTGTTTAAGAGTGAGAACATTATTTCTAGTTTTGTTCTGTTCTTGTTTCTGTTTCTTCCTTCCTTCTTTCCATCATCTCTTCTTCACCAGTTCCCAAAGCTTGTGTAATCTTCCTTTGTCCTCCAGCCTTGCTTCTAATCCCTTTCTCTTCTTCTATTTCTCTGTTTTTCCCCTAACCCTTTTAAATTTTCTCCCTGGAGGATAAATCACATATTGAAAAAAATATGTACTGTACATAATTCTCTGATTTGTTTTTATAACTACAAATCATGCTAAAGGTTAAAGGTGGCAAATTAACAGTTACCACAGTTTGTCATTTTCTAGGATGTGTTTCATGCTATTTTTTATTACTGATTGTACTACTTTAGCCAAGGTGACATAATCGTTGTAATCAGTTGTTGTTCCTTGTATGCCAAGACTGAGATTGCCTGAGGGACATAAACAACATTATAGGCCAGTGCCAAAAAACCAGGGCTAAGCCAAATAGGCAGCAATTCTTCATCTCCAATAAACTGAAGAGGCAGGATCTTGCAACAGACTCAAAACTCAAAAGCCAGCTACAATGGGAAGACATCACTGAGAAATAGTCATTTCCTAAGGGTTCTTAATATTAGCAATAAAGATAACTACCATAAACAATTTACAAGCATCAATGAATGAATCAAATTTTTTAAAAAAACACCAGAAAATGAGAAGTCACAGAAGCAAGATGCAACCCCAGACTTCCTGCTTGCCAAAGACAAACTCAGGGTGCAAAAAGGTAGAACACTTTGAAAGCCACCCACCTAGATACTCTGAAGGAGTAACAGCAGAAGTCACACAGAAAATGAATGAGGCTCTAGAAAGAATCAAATCAGAAATAATTTCTCAGATAACTTCAGAAGATGACCGTAATGAAGGTCATGATTAGTGAATCTAGAGAAGATACAGATTTAAAAAATAGAAGAGCTAAGGAAAATGATGGAAACGTTGAATACCCAACAAAGGAAGGAACTGGAATCCATGCAACAGAGTCAATCACGTACCCAGGAGATTAAAAATTCTGTTGAAAGTTTACAGGATAGAACCAATGTGAGGACAGACTATCAGATCCAGAAGACAAGATTGTGGTTAGCAATTATGAAAAGAAGGATGTCTTAAAAACAGCAAGGGACCTCAAAAAATCAATCCAACAACTAATAGATGATGGAAAGAAGAACAACATCAGATTGTTCAGTCAACAAAAAAGCAGGAGCTAGCACAAATGACATGAAAGACCTGTTCACAAAAGTAATGGCAGAAAACATCCCAAACATGAAAAACAAATTGGACATTCAGATAAGCCAGGCATATAGAACTTCAATTAGCCATGATAAAAAAAAAATCTATCCCAAGGCATATAATAGTCAGGATTCTAGAAATTCAACACAAAAACACAATATTTAAAGCTGTTAAGAGTAAAGAAACAAACTGCTTATAAAGGAAAGCCCATCAGAATTACAGCAGACTTCTCAACACAAACCTTAACTTAAGGAGAACTTGAAGTATTTCAAGCCTGAAAAGAAAACAACCTCCAACCTAGATTGATGCACCCCACAAAAATATCTTTTAAAATTGATGGAGAAATAAGATACTTCCACGACAAAGAACACCTGAAGAAATTCATGACAACCAAACCACCACTCCAAAATGTTCTGAAGGACATTCTAGAAAGAGATAACAAAGAGATAAACCCCAACACAATAAATCCACCAGACAAGGCAAGTAACTAAACAGATGGGAAAGAAAGGGAACCAACAACAGGAAAATAATATGACAAGGAAAGTCAATACATATCAGTTGTACCATCAATGTAAATGGTCTCAATTCACCAATCAAAAGAAACAGACTGGCAGAACGGATCAAGAAACAAGATCCAAAAATATGCTGCATACAAGAAACACATTTAACTCAAAAAAATTCACAGACTGAGAGGGGATTCACAGACTTGGTGAGGGATTTAGCTCAGTGGTGCCACCACCTCCCTCACAACTGCAAGGCCCCGAGTTCAATCCCTGGTACAAAAAAAAACAACAAAAAACTCCATGTGACAGGAACCTGGAAAAAAAGTAGAGATAGCTATTCTATTTGCAGAAAAAATGGATTTCAAGCCAAAACTCATCAAGAAAGTCAAAGAAGGTTCCTACATCCTAATTAAGGGAACAATCCAAGGATAACAATCAAATATTTTTGTACTAAATACCAGTGCATTCAATACATAAAATGTACTAACAGACATGAAAAATCAAGCAAACACTAATACAATTGTAATGGGGGACTTTAATATCCCATTGTCAAAAATAGATCAACTAAACAAAAAAGCAACAAGGAAATATCAGAACTGAATCAAACCTGTGAACAAATGGACTTAGTAGAGGTCTACAGAGTGTTCCACACCACAACATAAAAATACACATTCTTCTCAGCTGCACACAGGACATTCTCCAAAACAGACCACATACTTCCTCATAGAACATGCTAATATAAATACAAAGGAACTCAAATTTCCCCATGCATATTACCAGATCAGAATGCTATGAAATTGGAAATCAATGGCAAAAGAAACCACAAACACTACATCAAACACTACATAAACACATGGAAATTAATTAACACTCTCCTGAACAACTGAGTTGCAGATAAAATTAAAGAATAAAGTAGACAGTTTCTTTTTTTGTTGTTACCAGGGATCGAACTTGGGACCTTCTGGTTTCGAGGCAGGCGGTGGGACCACTGAACTAAATCTCTGGCCCAAAAGTAGATACTTTCTATAATTAAATGAAAATGACAAAACAACATACCAGAACTTACGGGGTATAACAAAAGCAATTCTACGAGGGAAATTTATAGCAGTGAATTCCCACATCAGAAAAACAGAATGAGCTCAAATAAATAACCTAATGTTGAACCTCAAGCTTCTAGAAAAAGAGCAAGTCAAGCTCAAAGCTCATATAAGGGAAGAAATTACAAATATTAGAGCAGAAATTAATGCAACTGAGACTAAGAATGAATTGAAGAGTTGCTTCTTTGAAAAAATAAAATTGACAAACTCTTAGCCAATTTTATCAATGAAAGGAAAGACTCAAATCTATACAATTAGGAATGAAAAGGGTGAAATCACAACAGATCCTGCAGAAATCCAGAAGATCATTAATAACTATTTCAAGAACCTGTATTTTAATAATATGGAAAACATGGAAGAAATGGACAGATTCCTAGATATATATGTCAGTTACTAAAGCTAAATCAAGAAGATATAAATATTCTAAATAACCCAATTATCAGTCAATGCAATTGAAGATGTAATTAAAAACCTACCAACAAAGAGAAGTCCAGGCCCTGACAGATTCACTGCTGAATTCTACAAGAAATTTAGAGAAGATATACTGCCACTACCCTCAAATTCTTTAATGAAATTGAAATGGAAGCAATACTCCCAAAGTCATTCCTGGAAATAAGAATGGTCCCATACCAAAACCAGAGAAGGTTCCAAAAACGACAGCTACAAGCCAATCTCCTTAATGAACATAGATGCAAAAATCCTCAATAAGACACTGGCAAACAGAATGCAGCAAATTATCAAGAAGATAATACCATGGCCAAGTTGGATTCATTTCAGGGATGCATGGATGGTTCAACATACACAAATCAATAAATTTAAAACACCATATTAACAGAGGCAAGGAGAAAAATCACATATTCATCTCAATAGATGCAGAAAAGGCATTTGACAAAGTCCAACACCCATGATTAAAAAAAACCCACAGAAAATTGAAATAGTCTTTATCTCAATCCGATAAAACCAATTTATGACAAACCAATAGTCAACAACATACGAAATGGTCAAAATCTGAAAGCTTTCACACTAAAATCAGCAATAAGACAAAGATGTACATTATCACCACTCTTATTCAATATAGTTCTAGAAACATTAGCCAGAATAATTAGGACAGAGAAAGAAAAGGAATAAGGATAGGAATGAAGTCAAATGATCATTATTTGCAGATGACATGATACTGTACATAAAAGATGCCAAAAACTTCATCAAAAGACTCCTAGGTTTAATAACCAAATTCAGCAGCATAACTGGATACAAAGTCAAGACTCAAAATCAATAGCAGCTTTCTTTCAGCGAGAACTGCCATCTTTTAGTAATTTCCCAAAATGACAAACACAAAGGAAAAGAGGAAAGGAACCTGGTATATGTTCTCTAGGCCTTTTAGAAAACATGGGGTTTTTCCTTTGGTCACATACATGTGTATCTACAAAAAGTGTGATATTGTAGACATCAAGGGAATGGGTACTGTTGAGAAAAGAATGCCACATAAATGTTACCATGGCAAAACTGGAAGAGTCTACAATGTTACCCAGCATGCTGTTGGCATTGTTGTAAACAAGCAAGTTAAGGGCAAGATACTTGCCAAGAGGATTGATGTGCATACTGAGCATATTAAACACTCAGAGTCTAGCTAGCTTCCTGAAACACGGCAAGGAGAATGATCAGAAAAAAAAGAAATCAAAGAGAAAGGTACCTGGGTTCAACTGAAGCACCAGCCTGCCCCACCCAGAGAAGTATACTTTGTTAAGAACCAATGGGAAGGAGCCTGAATTGCTGGAACCTATTCCCTATGAATTCATGCCATAAGCTGGGGATGAAACTCTGCCATGCAGCACCTAATTAGTGGCTGAGTGCCCTAAACCCTACTTAAAAATAAAAAATCGTCCTGTGTTGTAAGGATGGTTTTCTTGATTGAACAGGTGTGTGGTCCTTTTACCTCAGGGAAACAAATATTTGGAGCAGATTCTCATTGCACCTAGTTAACTGTGTCAGGTCTTTACTCTTCAGTGTTTTTCTTGCTGAAAGATGTGAGGCATTGTGCAGGTGTACACCTAAAGGGCCAAATATTTATGAAATATATATATTGGCTTGAAGATCCTCTAAATCAGGATGGGGACAAGACGTATCAAAATAAATGGAAATCAGTATATGGTATTTTAGTTAAATAAAATGTTTAAAGCACCCTTAAAAAATCAATAGCATTCCTGTACACAAATAACAAACTCACTGACAGAGAAATTAGAGAAACCATGCCTTTCATGACAGCATCCAAACAATGAAATATTTAGGAATCATTCTACTGAAGGAAGTAAGAGATGTTTAGAGTGAAAATTACAGTATTCTGAAAAAGGAGATCATAGAGGATTATCAGAAAATGGAAAGATATCCCTTGTTTTTGGGTAGGAAGAACTAATATAGTGAAAATGGTCACACACCCAAAATTGCTGTACAAATTTAATGCAATCTCAATCAAAATACCAATAACATACCTCACAGAACTAGAGAAAACAATCCTAAAATTCATTTGGAACTAGAAGAGCTCTAGAATAGCAAATGCAATTCTAGGCAACAAAGGAAAGGCAGAAGGCATGTCAATCCCTGGCTTCAAATTATACTACAGAGCTACTGTGATAAAAACAGCATGGTACTGGCAAAATAAAAGATTTAAGAAGGATCGATGGAACAGACTAGAGGATGAAGAAACAACTCCAAACACATTCAGCCACCTTATCTTTGACTGGAAAAAAGAAGGCTCTTTAATAAATGGTGCTGAAAAACTAGCTTTCCACATGCCAAAGATGAAAACTAGACCCATATCTCTCACCATGCACTAAACTAAAATAGAAATGGATCAAAAATCCAAATATTAAAACAGAAACACTAAATCTGCTGGAAGATAAAATAGGTAGAACTCTTGAAGACACTGGTGTAGGCAAAGACTTCAAGAACAAAACCCCAATACACAGAAAATATCACAAAGAATCTACAACTGGATCTCATCTTATTAAAAAGCTTTGCACAGCAAAAGAAACCACTAACAAGTGAAGAGACAACCCACAGAGTGGAAAAAAAAATTATGCCAGCTGTTCCTCAAAGGACTAATATCTAGAATATATAAAAAACTCAAAAAAATCAGACCCTCAGATTTAAAGACCTAATCTAAAAATGGGCATCTGAAATGAATAGACACTTCTCAGATGAAGAAGTAGAAATGGCAAATAAATATATGAAAAATGCTCAACCTCACTGGTAATTCAAGAGATGCAAATTAAAATAACGCTGAGATTCTGTCTGACTCCAGAAACAATGGTTATTATCAAGAAAACCACCAACAACAAATGCTGGTAAGGATGTGGGGAAAAAGGACTCCTTCTCCAGCATTGGTGGGAGTGTAGACTGGTGTAAAAACTATGTAAATCAGTGTAGATATTCCTCAAAAAACCCCCCAAAAACTAGAGGTTTCATTTGACCCAGCTGTTCCCCTTCTTAGTATCTTTCCAAAATAATTTTTAAAGTATTATACCACAGCAATATGTGCACACCCATGTTCATGGCGGCACAGTTTGTAACAGTTAAACCTTGGAACCATCCAAATGCCCATCAACTGAAGAATGAATAAAGATGATGTGGGTTTTTTTATACAATGGAATACTACTCAGCCATAAAGAAGACATTGCTAGGTAAATGGATGCACCTTGAGACCATACTCTTAAGAGAAATAAATTGGACCCACATGTTCAAATATCACGTTTTCTCTGATGTGAAAACCCAAAAGTGTAAATAAAGATCAAAATGTATAATAGATATTGTGAAATAGAAAGAAAATGTTCACATGAGAAGGAGAATTAGGGAGGGGTGGAAGGCAGGGTAAAGGAAAAAAAGAATAGAAGGAAGTAATAGAAACAAAGCTTTAATAAGGAGGGGAACAGAGGATGAGGGGAGGGGAAAGAAATGGGAAAAAAGAAGAATCAAGATATATCATGTATAGGTACAATGACTGTGATCCTTATGTATATGTAAAGTGTAAAATAAAATTAATTTAGAAAAAGAAGAATGGTCATGATCAAAGAAACAGGCATTGGTGAGGAAGTAGATAAATAAAAACTCTTCTGCTCTTTTGGTGGGAATTTAAAACCATACAGTCATTATAGCAAGTATTATGAAGTTTCTTCAAAAAGTTAAAAAGTAGAACTACTATATGATCTATCAATCTCACATCTGGATATATAAACAAAAAGCAAAAATAGGATCTAAAAGGAAGATTTACACTCACATGCAGCATTATTCACAATAGCCAATGTGTTGTTGATTGTATCACTTGGGCTAAGGTGTTGTGATTGATCTAATCAGTTGTCTTTCCTGGTATAATGAAAATGAGACAGCCTCAGAGCCATTAGAAACTCAAAATCTAAATACCAGCTATATCTGGAAGACACCTCTGAGAAGCAATCATTCTGTAGGGGTTCTAAATACAAGCAACAAAGATACTTACAATAAGCAGTATCAAAGTATCAACCCAGGAATTAAACCAAGGACAGTACCAACAACAAAAATAGAAATGAGAAGACATTTAAGCCAGGCACAAACTCAGACTTCCAGCCCACCAAAGGCAAATTCTGGGGGAAATGAGGCGGAAAAGTCTGATAATCAACCACCTGGACACCCTGAACTGATAGCACAGGAGGTAACAAAACAGATGAATGAGGCTCTAGAAAAATTCAAAACAGAAATAATCTCCCAGATAACTACAGAATTGGTGAGCAAAATGAAAGACATGAATAGTCTTTAGAACAGAAACAGATAAAAAAAAATCGATGAGTTCAGGACCATGATGGAAACCATGAATGCCCCACACAGGAAAGAAACGGAAACCATGAATGTCCAACATAGGAAAGAAATGGAATCCATGAAACTCTTAAAAATAGTACGAGACCATAAGAAATCAATCCAACAGCTCCTAGATGATGCAAAGAAGAATAATATAAGACTGACAGGAGTCCATGAAAAAGCAGAAGAAATTACAAATGTATAGAATTAATGACAGAAAACTTCCCAAACAAGGCAAAAAAATTTGACATACAGATAAGTGAGGCATAGAGGACTCCAACTAGCCATGATAAAAAAAAAAAAAAAAAAACTACACCCAGACATGTAATAATCAAGATCCCAGAAATCCAACAGAAGAACAAAATACTAGAAGCAGTTAGAGAAAAGAAACAAATCACATGCAAAGGAAAGTACATCAGAATCACAGCAGACTTTTCAACACAAACCCTCAAGTCAAGAAGAGCCTGGAATGAAGTATTTCAAGCCCTAAAAGAACACAACCTCCAACCTAGACTGATGTATCCTGCAAAACTATCTTTCAAAATTGATGGGGAAATAAGATACTTCCTTGACAGAGAACACCTGAGAAACTTTATGAATACTTAACCAGCACTCCAAACAATTCTAAACAATATCCTAGAAAAAGACAATGAAGGTCACAACTCCATGAGGCCCAACAAAGCAAATTCATCAGGGAAGGCAAGGAATTAAAGAGAGAGGGAGAAAAATAAAGAAGAACCAACAATAGGAAAATAACATGACAATGATAAGTCAATATGTATCAATTATAACCATCAATGTTAATGGCCTCAATTCACCAATCAAAAGAAATAGACTGGCAGGATGGATTAAGAAGCAAAATCCAAAAATATGCTGCATACAAGAAATACACCTAGTTCAAAAAGAAACTCATAGACTGAAAGTAAAAGGATGGAAAACAGTTCTCCATGCATTAGAAACCCAGAAAAAAGCAGGGGTAGCTATCTTATTTGCAGACAAAGTAAATTTCAAACCAAAGCTAATTAAGAGAGACAAAGAAGGTGACTACATCCTTGTAAAGGGAATGATCCAAGAGGAAGAGATGACAGTCAAAAATATATATGCACCAAATACTAATGCCCCCAACTATACAAGTATTAGGGGACATAAAAAAAATCAAATAAGCACTAATACAATTGTAGTAGAGGACCTCAATACCTCACTGTCACAAATAGAAAGATCATCTAGACAAAAAATCAACAATGAAATACTTGAACTGAATCAAGCTTTTGAACAAATGGACTTAATAGACGTTTACAGAGTGTTCCACCCCAAAGAATCAGAATATACATTCTTTTCAGCTGCACACCAGTCATTCTCCAAAATAGACCACATAGTAGCTCATAGAACATGTGTAAGTACATGCAAAGGAACTGAAGTTCCCATGTATATTATCAGACCATAGTGCAATTAAACTGGAGATCAATAGCATAAGAAATCACAAGAACTTCACAAACACATGGAAATTGATAACACTCTCCTGAACAACCAATGGATCACAGGGGAAATTAAAGAAGAAATTGGACAGTTTTTACAAATAAATTATAATGCCAATAGAACATACAGGAATCTATGGGACACAATGAAAGCAGTTCCACAAGAGAAATTCATAGCAGTGAATACCCACAGTAGGAAAACAGAGCAAGCTCAAATAAACATCCTAATGCTGAATCTTAAGCTCCTAGAAGAAGAGCAAGACAAACCCAAAGCTCGTACAAGAAAGGAAATTATAAAGATTAGATCAGAAATCAATGCAATGGAGACTAAAAGAACTATACAAAAAATCAATTAATCGAAGAGTTGGTTTTTTGAAAGAATAAAGAAAATCAATAAACCTTTAGCCAACCTTATCAAAAAAAGGAAAAAAAAGGCTCAAATCCATGCAATTAGGAATGAAAAAGCTAAAAGCACAACAGATCCAGCAGAACTTCAGAGGATCATCAATACTTAGAGAACCTGTACTCTAATAAAATGGAAAACACAGACAAATGGACAGATTTCTAGATACATATGAATTACCAAAGTTGAATGAAGAAGATATAAAAATTCTAAACACCCCAATTACAATGAGTGAAATTGAAAATGAAATTAAAAATCTACCAACAAAGAAAAGCCCAGGTCCTGATGGCTTCGCTGCTGAAATCTGCAAGACATTTAGAGAAGAACTATTGCCACTACTCTTTAAACTTTTCCATGAAATTGAAAGGGAAGCAATACTTCCAAATTCATTCCTGGAAGCAAGTATTACTTTGATTCCAAAACCAGGGAAAGACCCAACCAAAAAAAGAGAACTACAGGCCAATCTCCCTAATGAACATAGATGCAAAAATCCTCAGTAAGATACTGGCAAACAGAATATAGAGGGTCATCAAGAAGCTCATACACCCTGACCAAGTGGGATTCATCACAGGGATGCAAGGATGGTTCAACATATGTAAATCAATAAATGTAATACACTATATTAACAGAATCAAGGACAAAAACCATATGATCACCTCAACAGATACAGAAAAAGCATTCCATAAAATCCAACACCTATTCATGATAAAAACCCTACAGAAAATTGGAATAGAAGGTCTTTATCTCAATTTGATAAAGGCTATCTATGAAAAACTAACAGCCAACATCATACTAAATGGTGAAAAACTGAAATCCTTCACGCTAAAATCAGGAACAAGACAAGGATGCCCACTATCACCACTCCTGTTCAATATAGTTCTAAAAACATTAACCACAGCTGTGGGAAATTGTAGAATTTAGTTATCTAGTTGTAAGAATTGATCACAAGAAGTTTGTTGACTGAGAAAATTAAGAAGTCATTTCTGGGAAACTCCACAAGTCTGTTTGTTAAAAGAATGCCAGGAAACTTTGAGAGACATTGTAAAAGTTTCACGGGAGAAAAACAGGTTTTCCTAGTTTTCTTATTTACCATTGTCCAAGATCAGAGAACCACGACCCAATGACTCTACAGGTGGTGAGAGAGATAGGAGTCACTATTTACATCTGTGATGTTTGCAGTGGGCTGGTGGGCTTGATTTCTGCTGAAGTTGCCCTGCTTTCTTGATACCATCTGATAAGAAGAGGGCTTTCATGTACTCTTTGATGTATGGGATTGGTGAGCGGAAATGGGGGACTTATAAATTCGCCTGTAGCTTTTATGAGTCATTTAAAGTCACTTCTTGTCACCAGAGGTTAAAATCAGAAAGACAATAGCCAGAATAACTAAGCTGCTTTCCTACATGAATAAAAGCCCTACTTCTTTCCTTTGTGATTGTCGAACAGTGTCAGAGGAATAAACTGCTTTTCATCCCCCAGGCTGTCTCCTTTTCTTTCTTTAAAGGTCGATCTCTCCAGGGTCTCAGGTCTCCCTTTAGAGAGACCACCCACACACAGCAATTAGAAAAGAGATAGAAATAAAAGGAATAAAGATAGGAAAGGAAGAAGGTAAACTGTCATTATTTGCTGATGATATGATACTTTACATAGAAGACTCAAAAAACTCTGCCAAAAGACTTTTAGACTTAATTGATAGATTCAGTAGAGTAGCTGGATACAAGGTCAACACTCAAAAAACAATAGCCTTCTTGTACACAAATAATAGACTCACTGAAAGAGGAATTAGGGAAACAATTCCTTTCATAATAGCATCCAAAAAAGAAAATTTAGGAATCCATCTAACAAAGGAAGCAAAAGACCTCTACATTAAGAACTACAGCACTCTGAAAAAAGAGATCAAAGAGGATATAAGAAAATGGAAAGAAATCCCTTGCTCCTGGGTAGGAAAAACCAATACAGTGAAAATGGCCATGCTTTCAAAACTGCTATACAGATTAAATGCAATCCTGATTGAAATCCCAACAGCATATTTCACAGAACTAGAGAAAACAATCCAAAAATTCATCTGCAACCAGAAGAAACCTAGAAGAGCAAAAGCAATTCTAGGCAACACAGTCATGGCAGGGGGTATCAAAATTCCCAACTTGAAACTGTACTACAAAGCAACTGTGATAAAAACAGCATGGTACTGGCAAAGAAACATACTCGAGGATCAGTGGAATAGATTAGAAGATGCAGAAACAACTCCAGACATACTCAGCTACCTCATCTTTGACAAAGGAGCAAGCCAACCATCCTCACTGGAGGAAAGATAGTCTCTTTAATAAATGGTGTTGGAAAACCTGGATTTCAGCCTGCCAAAAATTATAACTATAACCCTATCTTTCGCCATGCACTAAACTAAAATCGAAGTGGATTAAAGATCTAAATATTAAAACAGAAAAACCAAACTTGCTGGAAGATAAGTTAGGTAGAACTCCCAAAGACACTGACATGTAGTATGGGAATAGCACAAAGAATCAAAATCTGGGATCTCATCTTATTAAAAAGCTTCTGCACTACAAGAGAAACCACCAACAGAGCTAACAGACAACCTACAATGTGGGAAAAATTTTTACCAGCTGTTCCTCAGACAAAGGTCTACTATCTAGAATATATAAAGAACTAAAAAAAATGAGACCCCCCCAAATATAAAGACCCAGTTCAAAAGTTGGCATCTCAAATGAACAGACTCATTTCTCAGACAAATAAAAGCAGCAAATAAACATATGAAAAAAATGTTCAACATCACCGGTCATTTGAGAGATGCAGATGAAAACAACTCTGAGATTCCACCTTACCCCAGAAAGAATGGGTGCTATCAAGATATCATCCAATAACAAATGCTGGCAGGATTGTGGGGAGAAAGGAACACTTCTTCATTGTTGATGGGAGTGCAGACTGGTGCAACCACTGTGGAAATCAGTATGGAGATACCTCAGAGAACTAGGACTAGAGGTCCTATTTGGCCCAGCTATTCCTCTGCTGGGTATCTTCCCAAAAGAATTAAAAGAATCATACCACAGTGATATATGCACACCCATGTTTATTCTAGCATAGTTTGTAATAGCTAAAACTTGGAAACAGCCCAATTGCCCATCAAATGGAGTCTGGATAGAGAAAATGCGGGTTTTTAAAAAATAAAATGGATTACTACTCAGCCATAAAGAATGAGAAACCAGAGATATTTATAGCTAAGTGGATGCACATTGAGGCCATACTCTTAAATGAAACAAATAGAACACACATGTGTAAGTACCGAATAGTTTCTCTGGTGTAAAAAACTAAAAAGTGTAAAAATAAAAATGTATAATTGATTTTGTGAAATAGGAAGAAAATGTTTAAAGGAATAGGGGAAGTGGGAGGGGAAGGGGAAAGGAGGGAAAAGAAAAAATATGAGAAAAGGTAAAACATGGAAACAAAGTCTTTGTAAATAGGGAAGGGTGGAGGGGGTGAAGGGAGCACAGGGAATGGGGCAAAAATAAGAACCAAGATACATTATGTAAAGGTACAAGATCCCAATGATGAATGTAATTATATTGTATACCTCAAATGTACCAATAAACTAAATGAAAAAAAAAAAGAAGAGCTCTTAAATATCAAGAGAAAAGGCAAAAACCCAATTGGTCAAAAGAGGAATGGAGAGTGCACAGAAAAAGGAATGTAACATTTTTTAAAAAGAAAAGAACATTTTGAAAAGATATTTAACTTCACAGACAGAAAGAGAAATGCAAACCAGTATTTCTATCTATCGATCTCAGAATTCCAAAAATTCCTAAATTTGGCCACAATCCCTGCTGATGAGTCTATGGAATAACATGCATTTGCTGGTCCAACTGCTAAATGGTGTAAATGAGGAATTTGGTAAAATCTATCAAAATGGAAATCTGGCAATATGTACCAACTACTAGTGTACTCTCCTTTGACTAAGCAATCCCACTCCCAGAAATTACCCCTAAAGTGCACCTCTCCAAAAAGAAATATATACTTTCCTCATAGCACAGACACAACACCCTATACATACAACTTCAAGGAATTTATTTTGGCTCACATTTTTGGTCTATAGTGGACTGGCTCCAAGGCAGGAAGGACATGATGAAAATGTCTGGCAGAAGAAAGGTGCTCACATCATAGCAGCCAGGAGGCAGAGAAGGCAGAGAAGGGAGGAGTCAGGGAGGGATTTACACCCTTCCTTGTGATGGCCCTAGTAACCCACCTCTTCCAACCAGACCCCAATTCCTAACAGAAACTCAGCTACAGCAGCACTCCCACAATCCAATCACCTTTCAAACGCCTTGAGGCTTTGGGGGACAATTTAGATCCAAACTTAATACATACACAAAGCTGTGTACCTATAGAATTTATAAGAACAAGATATTGGAAATGGCCTAAATGCTCACCCGCAGGGCACTGATTGAATGAACTACAGTCCAAGTCCATACACACAAACTGATTACTAATCATAAATGAAGGATGAAAATATCCAGTAATGACATGAAAGAACCTACAGGATATTTTATTTAGTAAACACATTCATTTCATTCTTAAAATACATAGATTGAGAAATGCAGAGAACTAAAATTCATGGCTATGTACATGTTTTTACATGGTTTAGGTTCTATTGGGGGGGTGAAGAGAGACTGTAATAAAAGCCACAACCCAACAAAAACACTCATATTTAAAGAAACAAGGAAAGTCAGACTGTTTTATATATTTTTAAAATTAAATTTTAAAAAGTCCAAAGGTGTCTAGGATATCCTAGCACACTGGATAATGTGAAGAACTATTCTAGACAAAATACCTAAAAAGTTAGCTGAATATAAAACTCTGTCCATAAAATGTAAGCATAGAATGAAAATACTCAGATAGGAAGTATATGCTACATATAAGCCTACAAGCAGTTAGTATCCAGGATTCAAAAAAGATAATATGGCAAATTCAGCTGTAGATAGATACAGATATAGAAAAGACACATGCCATAAAGAAAACCAGACTTACTGAAAGAAACACGGGCAAAAGACATGAAATATATTTCACAGATGAAATACAGACAGCCAATTAACATAATTAGTATTGAGAAAAATATAAATTAAAACTACAATGAGATATCAGATTACCAACAATGATAGAGAACTGGCATTGCAGTGGTGAAACAATGCGACTGAGACTATCTTTTGCCGGTGGCAGGTTAAACAGACATAAATATTTTAGAAAATAATTTTGCATATTAAAAAAGGTATAGATGTGCCTATTATATGAACTAGCAATTCTATTCCTAGAAATATTACTCTAGAGGAACTTTGTAAATGTGTAACAGAAGAACAATCAAGAGCAGCAAAGAGAGAAATACTTGAAACAATTAAACATCTACTGCCAGAAGATCATTGGCAAAAATTTTGGCATATTCACAAACCAGAATGCTATATAGCACTAAAAAAATAGTGTATCAGAGGGGATGAACCTCAAAATATAATACTAGATGAAAAACACAAAGTTGCAGCAAACATATAAAGTTCCTTCAATATGTAGAAAGTTTAAAATGAAGCAACGGAAAGTCTGTGTGTGATTACATCACATACATACAGAAACAAAAACAAATTCAGGATAATAGTTACCTCTAGGGGGCAAGATAGGAAGTGAAATTAAGGATATTTTCAAAAGTACAGTATTCATATTATTCCTTAACCTACATAGTTGAGTACAAGGGTATTTGTTTCATTAAAGTATACATTTACACTATGTGTATTCATCATATATATGTTGTGAAAAATATAAAGTACTTTTTAAAAGCCAATTGCATTACTAGTATAAACTAGGATATCTAGAAAATACTTACTTGCTGGTAAAAAAAATTTTAAACTCAGAATTGATTTCTATTTAGTTGTTAGTTTTCTAAAAACATAAAATTCACTTGTACAGTTATACTGACAGATTTTCTTAGTAAATGTTGGCCTGCCTTTTAAAGAACATGTTCCTCCTTCCATCAGAATCTAGAAGAAAATAAAACATTAATAATTTCCAAGTGTACATGATAATATCCACTCATAATTGCTCTCTCAATACTATCAGTCGATTTTATAATATTCTTCCTTTATATTCCTTTAATTCAACAAAGATGATTTCACAAAGAAAAATTAGCCTGAGAACTATAAAATGAAATTTAAATTGGTTTAGAAACAGCAAGCAACAAAATAGACACTTCCTAAGAAATAAATTACTGACACAAATAAAAGGAAGCAAGTAACTATGGTAAATGCACATGAAAAAAGACAAGATCCTAGAGCACTTTGTTCTTATTCTTTCTGATTTCTAAAGCTGCGGTCATTGCTTACGTTTTTTTTAAAATTAGTAAAAGCTTAGCAGTATGACTTTTCTACACAATACAAACATCGGTTTTGATTTTCATCACACATTTCATAACTTGTAATTTATTTTTATTTCCTTTTTAAAAAAAATAATCCAGAGTATTTTTCAATTTCCAGGAAGTTAAAGGAAGTTAAGCAGCATGTTTTGGTCAACTTCAAATTTTCTGAATTTTAATTAGAAAATGTAGATATGAACCACTCCTTTGCTAATTTTTTAGATTTTTTAATGACCTACCACATAAATTATATTTGCAAATACATCATGGATTTAAAGAAAAAGTTTTCTATGTATTCTCCATTGGTAGGATACTGAGTTAATTCAGATAAGATAAAGGACAAACCTGATTCTTCTTGCACACACAGCTAGATTAACTTCCTAGCCTCAACTGCAGTTGGTCTGGACATGTAATTTAATTTCTGATTATGGGAAGACAGTAACATACATTACTTCCAATGGAGGCCCACAAAAATTTGTTTGGCAGTTCACTTCCAATTCCCTTTGGTTATCTGATATCAACATCCATAACAAATACAGAAACCACCACTCAAAGGTAATGAGTCTCTGAATAGCTCCATGGAGCAGAGCCTCTTCTGTAACCCCACTACTTCTTGATTTAAAAGTCCACTGTTCTTCTCTTGAGATTTTCAAGCCTTAAACTTGCACCACAAAAAAAAATCAATAAATCAGAGTTGGTTTTTTGAAAGAATAAATAAAATCGATAAACCTTTAGCCAACCTTATCAAAAAAAGGAAAGAAAGGGCTCAACACCATGCAATTAAAAATGAAAAAGGTGAAGCACAACAGATCCAGCAGAAATCCAGAGGATCATCAATACCTACTTCGAGAACCTTTACTCTAATAAAATGGAAAACACAAAAGAAATGGACAGATTCCTAGATACATATGAATTGCCAAAGTTAAATAAAGAGAATATAGAAATTCTAAACACCCCAATTACAATGAGTGAAATTGACAATATAATAAAAAATTTACCAACAAAGAAAAGTTCAGGTCCTGATGGCTTCACTGCTGAATTCTACAAGACATTTAAAGACGAACTATTGCCATTACTCTTCAAACTCATCAATGAAATTGAAGGGGAAGTAATACTTTCAAATTCATTCCTGGAAGCAAGTGTTACTTTGATTCCAAAACCAGGGAAAGACCCAACCCAAAAAAGAGAACTACAGGCCAATCTCCCTAATGAACATAGATGTAAAAATCCTCAACAAGATACTGGCAAACAGAATACAGACGGTCATCAAGAAGATCATACACCCTGACCAAGTCAGATTTATCCCAGGGATGCAAGGATGGTTCAACATTCGTAAATCAATAAATGTAATACACTATATTAACAGAGCCAAGGACAAAAACCATATGATCATCTCAATAGATGCAGAAAAAGCATTCAACAAAATCCAACACCCATTCATGATAAAAATGCTACAGAAAATTGGAATAGAAGGTCTTTATCTCAACCTGATTAAGGCTATCTATGAAAAGCCAACAGCCAACATCATACTGAAAAAAACTGAAAAACTTTCATACTAAAATCAGGAACAAGACAAGATGTCCACTATCACCACTCCTGTTCAATATAGTTCTGGAAACATTAACCACAGCAATTAGAAAAAGAGAAAGAAATAAGAGGAGTAAAGACAGGAAAGGAAGAAGTGAAAGTGTCATTATTTGCTGATGATATGATACTTTACATAGAAGACCCAAAAAACTCTGCCAAAAGACTTAAGACTTCTAGACTTAATTGATAGATTCAGTAGAGTAGCTGGATACAAGGTCAACACTCAAAAAACAATAGCCTTCGTATACACAAATAACAGACTCACTGAGAGAGAAATTAGGGAAACAATTCCTTTTACAATAGCATCCAAAAAAATGAAATATCTAGGAATCAATCTACCAAAGGAAGCAAAAGACCTCTACACTGAAAACTATAGCACTCTGAAAAAAAGAGACTGAAGAAGATATAAGAAAATGGAAAGACATCCCTTGTTCCTGGGTAGGAAGAACCAATATAGTGAAAATGGCCATGCTTCCAAAACTGCTATATAGATTTAATGCAATCCTGATTGAAATTCCAACAGTATATTTCACAGAACTAGAGAAAATAATCCAAAAATTCATTTGGAACCTGAAGAGACCTAGAATAGCAAAAGCAATTCTAAGCAACAGAGACATGGCAGGGGGTATCACAATCCCCAACTTGAAACTATACTACAAAGCTACTGTGATAAAAACAATATGGTAGTGGCAAAGAAACAGACCTGAGGATCAATAGGATAGATTAGAAGATGCAGAAACAACTCCAGAAATACTCAGCCACCTCACCTTTGACAAAGAAGCCAACTACCCTCATTGAAGGAACGATATCCTATTTAATAAACAGTGTTGGAAAAAGTGGACTTCAACCTGCCAAAGATTAAAACTAGACCCATATCTATCACCATGCACTAAACTAAGATCGAAGTGGATTAAAGATCTAAATATTAAAACTGAAACACTAAACTTGCTGGAAGATAAGTTAGGTAGAACTCTCAAAGACATTGGCATAGGAAAAGACTTTATGAATAAAACCTCAGTAGCATGGGAACTAGCACAAAGAATCAACAACTGGGATTTCATTGTATTAAAAAGCTTTCTGCACCACAAGAGAAACCACCAACAGAGCTAAGAGACAACCTACAATGTGGGAACTAATTTTTAGCTGCTGTATCTCAGACAAAGGACCACTATCTAGAATATATAAAGAACTGAAAAAAATCAGAGTCCCCCAATTCAAAGACCCAATTCAAAAGTGGGCATCTGAGATGAACAGATATTTCTCAGACAAAGAAGTAAAAGCAGCAAATAAAACATATGAAAAAAAATGTTCAACATCACTGGTCATTCTAGAGATGCAGATGAAAGCAACACTGAGATTCCACCTCACCCCACAAAGAATGGCTGCTATCATGAAATCAACCAATAACAACTGCTGGCAGGGGTGTGGGGAGAAAGGAACCCTTCTCCATTGTCGGTGGGAGTGCAGACTGGCACAACCACTGTGGAAATCAGTATGGAGATACCTCAAAGAACTAGGACTAGAGGTCCCATTTGACCCACATATTCCCCTGCTGGGTATCTTCCCAAATGAATTAAAAGAATCATACCACAGCGATATATGTGCACCCATGTTTATAGTGGCACAGTTTGTAATAGCTAAAGCTTGGAAACAGCCCAAGTGCCCAACAACTGGAAACTGCATAAAGATGTGGGTTTTTTTTATAAAATGGAGTACTACTCAGCCATAAAGAATGAGAAACTAGAGACATTTATAGCTAAATGGATGCATATTGAGGCCATACTCTTAAGTTCTTTGAAGTGTCTTAAAAGGTGTTTTTACTTCTAAGTCTAAGCCATGATTTTCCAAGTGTAATAAAATATGAGAAAAGTGTACCTAGAAAAAAATTTTAATAAAAGCTAACCTTAAGTACCGTAGACTGTAAATATTAAAATATGATAAAACATAATTTCACAGAAAGATAACATGGCAATGTGCTTTACCTCATCAAGTCCAATGTCCCATGACTGGTTAGGATGCAATTCTGCCAAATGGCTATTACACCTACAGGTTATAAATAAGACAGTATTAGTGTTTATTTTATTCTCTTTGAAACTATGATTTAAACTATGATTTCAAATTGTTGACTTCAGAAAAGTATATTGGAAGCTTTTTAAAAAATAAAAATGTATAAGCTCTATGCCAAGGAGCTTATTTATTATACATGAGTAAAACTTTGCATTGTATAGGTTTAAAATCACCCCTCTCAAGTAAACGTAGATCTGCAGCCAGGTTTAGGGACCATGTTGTAAATCACTTGCATAAAGTATATTTTAAAATTCAAGGCCTAACATATAGTTTTTCACTCTTAAATTTCTGCATATTTGGAAAACAAAGAACTTAGTATGTTAATTTTATGGAAAGAATTGAGAGTCTACATTTTAATTGTATATGCTACTCTCATAAAAATGGCATATACAAAAAAATGGCATATACATATTTCAAAGATTTCCCTAGAAAACTACATCCAAGATAAAAGTATGTTCTAGTTAATTATTTCCAGTTATAAAGGTATGACCAATGGGATTTTACTCTAGGAGGGCTCCCTCCTATGTACTGCTCTCCCTGTGCTGTAGCACAGGCCCTGTTACAATAAAGACTGTTTAAAAAAAAAAAGACTAATTGCAATTCTTACCAACAGAGAACTACTCAGAAACTACTAGCTGAAATAAAGGTTTCTTTACCTATGCAGTGGTACCTCAGTTCATGAACTTACTTCTTTCCACAATTCTGGTCACAAACCGAATTGGACGAGAACCAAATCAAATTTCCACACAAGGTCAACATCGATCCTAACCACTGAATTTGATCTGGTTCTCATCCAATTCGGCTTGCAACCAGAATCCTGGAAAGAATTAAGTTCATGAACCAAGGTACCACTGTAATTTCAGGTCATTATGTAAAAGGGTCAGTAAGGCAACCCCAAAAACTAATGATTAAGTTAGATATCAAGCAACAATAGATTAGATTAAATTTCTCATTAAATACATTTCGTACAACAGCAGAAAGAAGCTGCACCAAGATCTGATGGAGCATAATTGTTTTCATATAAAAAATGCCATAATGATGGGGTGGAAGAGACAGTAATCTTGAACATGGAGGATGCAGACAGTCTCTGAAAGGTACATGTTGGTAATAAGGAGACAGCTCTACAACACACACTTTCCCATAAACTGCTGATATGCATAGGTATGCCTCTGACACGAATTCTATTACTCTGATTTTCTGCCAACAACATAGCCTTCCCAGGAGATCCTAAAGTAAGAAGATATGCTCTTTATGCCAGGAAACAGTCCTACACATATGAGCCTTCTATTTCTTAGTGAGATAAGTAAATTGACATTCTGATGGATATACAAACACATAAGACAGTTTCTCAAGGGTAATATTCAGATAAGAAGGTATTTAGGGGCTGGCAAACGTGAGCACCGTATTCTCAATGAGAATGATATTACCGAGATTGTGAATACAGTAAGGCTTCTTTGTGACCTGGTGGCTCACACTCAGTGACAGGCCTATGTCACTTTGCAGTAGTTCACTCTTCAACATGCTACATCCTAATATGATTCCCTGGATGTACTAAAAACTTACATAGAGTTCACTGGATCTTCCTGGATATTTTTCTGTGATGTTTTCTCTTGGAAACCATTTTCATGTTTTCCTGCAAAAATAAAACTATGCATTGAGTAAAAAATTTAGCTCAGTATATTTTCATTTAACCAAAGCACCTTACCATGACGCATACAAAGGGAAATCACTGGTGCACAGTGTCATACAATAGGCATTCTATTTTTGGTTTCACATTCTCCAAACATACATACTACACTGTCATCCCTTGGTAACTATGGGGAACCAGGGCTTGCTTCAACCACTTCTACAGCTACCAAAATCCATGTATGCTCAAATCTCTTGGATAAAATGGTTTAGTATCTGCCATATGACATACTCATATCCTCCCATTTGGTTTACATACTCTCTAGATTACTATCTAAGTAGCTATTACTCTGTATTGGTTAAGGAATAATAGCAAGAAAAAAAAGACCACACATATTCAATACTCAACGTTTTAAAATAATTTCAATACATGGTTGGTTTGATCTGCTGATGAGGAACCTATGGATGTAGAGGGCCAAATGTATGTGTGTGTGAATATATACATATGTATATGATATATAAAGTTAAAAACAAAAACTAGATCATTACATTTTCCAAGTATAATACCAACCTCGATTTTCATAACTGGCTGGGTAACAATCCTCAAAAGTGCTAAGATCACGTATTTCATTACTGTTGTGCTCTTTCTGATTGTGCTTGACTGGCTGACATTTTTCTGGACAACTTGTTTTATTAAAAGCAGAATTACTACAAGTTGACTCTGAAACTGTAAAAATGCTCCCAATGCATACACCAGTGGAATGGTTTTCATCAGAATTAGTGACTAAACAAGCATTTCCCAAACTATCATAACTACTCTTGTCAAAAGTTTTCTGTATCACTTGTTGATCTATGCTTAATAAATTGATCATGTTCTGACCAACAAAAGAGTCACAATTCTCTGATAGAATACTATGAGCTGGCTGGTTTACGTCTTTAAGAAAAGTTGAAATTTCTTTTCCATTTTCTCCCCAGGTACGTTGTGCTACTTGTTTTTCAATAATGAAGTCTGACTGTCTTTCATTCATGCTTCTCCAATCTTCACCCGAAGTTACACCAGGTCTTGTGGCAAGGAAATCCTCATTTTCTGGACTTCGGGATAAATAAAAACATCATTTACCAAGAAAAGTACAACCCATATTCATTTATAAATTCCAACATTAAAGTTAAATCTTTAGAAATCAATAAGTAGCTAGTAATATTTACTTAAACTATTATTATTCTTTTTGGTACCGGAGCTCGAACTCGGGACCTTGCGCTTTCGAGGCAGGTGGTGGAACCACTGAGCTAAATACCTGGCCCCTTAAATTATTTTTTAATATTTAAATATATAATACTGGCTCTCCTAGCCGCGACCAGCCAGGTGAGACAAGCAGCTTGAAGCTCCGCAGCTGTCCTGGGCCCCACCCACGCCACGGTGAGGTCTGCTTAGCCACAGGGGTGCCTCCAAGGCTGGTGTGTGTCCGTCCCCCCCACCACCACGTGTCTCTGGCCTTCTGGCTCTTCTGCTACCTGGTCCCACACTAGATAGGCACAGAAGATTATAAAGACCCTTGTCCTGAGCGCCACAGATAAGAGCATAAGTTAGTAACAGAAAGAGGGCTTCTCAGGCTCCTTGATGAAAACTGAAGCTCAGCGGAAAAGTAAAGAGAATCTCTACAATAAAGGCACATCAGACCACTGTACTTGGTCTGCTGCTGGCTTGCTGAGACTCATTGACTCCTATATGCACATGGATTCCTACATTGACTACTGTGACAGCAGAGACATAACCTGAAGGAGGCCCATAATTTTTATTTTTTGCTATTTGCAAAAAAGAAAAAAAAATTTTTTCTCTTATTTTTAATTCTTAACTTTTACTTTTTTCTACTCTTCAAATTTTTACTTTTCTTTCTTTATCTTTTCTCTCTCTCTCTCTCTCTCACTCGATCTCTCGCTGTCCTACATTGCTCCTCATCTCCCCATTTGTTCCTTTCTGCACTGAATTTGGATCTCTCCCTTATTGTTCTTTTCTTCTCTTTTTCCTTCTCTTCATTATCATTAGGTTTAAAGGAAAGTAAATTCGATATCTAGCCTCCGTGTTGCTGTTAGGTGATTCTATTTACATCTTTGTTCTTTCATTCTGCCTTTTCCTCTTGCCTTTAACAACTTCTTAGAGTTTGTGTGATCTTTCTGTGTCTTCTGGCCTCACCCCTAATCTTACCTGATCTTTCTACCTGTCCCTCCCTCCCCAACTCCTGTTAATTCCCTACCCCGAAGGGGAAAGATGTTATATTGAAGAGTTTACTCGTTATAAACTTATGTTGGGTTGGTCCTCGCTTTTAATTTAACTCACATAGTTAAATGTGATAGATTAATAACTACCACAAATTGTCATTTTCTAAGCTTGATGCTATGGTACTGCTGATTGTTACTATTTGGCCTAACATGTTGTGATTGATCTAATCACTTTTCCTTCCTGGTATAAAGAAAATAAAATAGCCTGAGAGTCATTAGAGTCTCAAAACCCAAACACAAGCTATATCTGGAAGACACCTCTGAAAAGCAATAATTCCACAAGGGTTTTAAACACAAGCAACAAAGATAGTTACATTAAGCAATTTTGAAATATCAATCCAGGAATTAAACCAAGGACAGTACCAAAAACAAAAATGAGAAGACACTTAAGCAAGGCACAAACCCAGGCTTCCATGCCACAAAAAGGAAATTCTGGGGGAAAATTCTGATAAGCAACCACTTGGACACCCTGAACTGATAGCAAAGGAAGTAACAAAGCAGATGCATGAGGCTCTAGAAAAATTCAAAACAGAAATAATCTCCCAGATAACTATAGAATTGGTGAGCAAAATGAAAGACATGATTAGAGGCTCTAGAGCACAAACAGATAAAAAAATGGATGAGATCACACACACGCTGGAAGCCATGAATGTCCAGCATAAGAAAGAAATGGAAAACATGATCGCCCAACATAACAAAGAAATGGAATCCATGAAACAAATTCAAACAGATATTCAAGAGATTAAAAACTGCACTGAAAGCATGCAGAGCAGACTAAGAGCATCTGAAGACAGAATATCAGACATAGAAGACAGGATTGGGTGAAGGAACATGAAAACAGAGATTTCTTAAAGATAGTAAGGGACCATGAGAAATCAATCCAACAGCTGCTACATGATGATGCAAAGAAGAATGACATAAGACTCATAGGAGTCCACGAAAAAACAGGAGAAAGTACAATTGACATAAAAATCTGTTCACAGAAGTAATAGTAGAAAACTTCCCAGAGGAGGAGAACTGGACATACAAATAAGTGAGTCATACAGAACTCCAACTAGCCATGACCAAAAAGAAAAATCTACACCTAGACATATAATAGTCAAGATCCCAGAAACCCAACAGAAGAAAAAAATTCTACAGGCAGTTAGAGAAAAGAAACGAATCACCTACAAAGGAAAGCCCATCAGAATCATGGAAGATTTCTCAACACAAACCCTCAAATCAAGGAGAGCCTGGGGTGAACTATTTTAAGCCCTAAAAGAAAATAACTTCCAACCTAGGCTGTTGTATCCAGCAAAATTATGTTTCAAAATCAATGGGGAAATTAAATACTTTCATTACAAAGAACACCTGAGAAATTTCATGAACACCAAACCAGCACTCCAAACAATTTTAAGCAATATCCTAGAAAAAGACAATGAAGGTCACAATTCCATGAGGCCCGACAGAGAGAAGGCACCATGCAAGGTAAGACACTTAAGCAAAAGGGAGGAAAATAAGAAATAAAAGAGCCAACAAACATCATGACAAGGATGAGTCAATATCTCTCAATTTTAACTATCAATGTTAATGGCCTCAATTCACAAATCAAAAGAAATAGACTGACAGAATGGATTAAGAAGCAAAACCCAGCAATATGCTATATCCAAGAAACACACCTAACTCAAAAGGAAATCCACAGACTGAAAATAAAACGGTGGAAAATAGTTCTCCATGTGATAGGAACCCAGAAAAAAGCAGGTGTAGCAATCTTATTTGCAGACAAAGTAGATTTCAAACCAAAACTAATTAAAAGAGACAAAGATGGTCACCACATCCTTGTGAAGGGAACAATCCAAGAGGAAGAGATGACAATCCTGAATATATATGCACCAAATACGAATGCCCCCAACTATACAAAACAAATATTAATGGACATGAAAAACCAAATAAGCACTAATACAATTGTAGTGGGGGACCTCAACACCCCACTATCACAAATAGACAGATCAACTAGAAAAAAAATAAACAATGAAATTCTAGGACTGAACCAAGCTATTGAACAAATGGACTTAATAGATGTTTATAGAGTGTTCCACTCCACAAAATCAGAATACACATTCTTTTCAGCTGCACACGGGGCATTCTCCAGAATAGATCACATGCTAGCTCATAGGACATATCTAAATAAATGTAAAAGAATTAAAGCTATCCCCTGTATATTATCAGACCATAGTGCAATAAAATTGGAGATCAATACCATAAGAAACCACAAAAATCCCACAAACACATGGAAATTGAACAACACCCTCCTGAACAACCAATGGGTGACAGAGAAAATTAAAGAAGAGATTAGATAGCTTCTACAAGTAAATGATAATGCCAGTACAACATACAGGAATCTGTGGGACACAATGAAAGCAGTTCTATGCGGGAAATTCATAGCAGTGAATGCCCATATTAGGACAAGAGAGAGAACTCAGTTAAATAACCTAATGCAGAACCTCAAGCTCCTAGAAAGAAAAGAGCATAGCAAACCCAAAGCTCGTACAAGAAAGGAAATTATAAAGATCTGAGCAGAAATCAATGCAATGGAGACTAAAAGAACAATACAAAAAAATCAATGAATCAAAGAGTTGGTTTTTTTAAAGAATAAATAAAATTGATAGACCTTTAGCCAACCTTATCAAAAAAGGAAAGAAAAGGCTCAAATCCATGCAATTAAGAATGAAAAAGGTGAAGCCACAACAGATCGAGCAGAAATCCAGAGGATCATCAATACCTACTTTGAGAACCTGTACTCTAATAAAATGGAAAACACAGAAGAAACGGACAGATTCCTAGATACATACAAATTGCCAGAATTAAATGAAGAAGATATAGAAATCCTAAACACCCCAATTACAATGAAATTGAAAAGGTAATAAAAAACTTACCAACAAGGAAAAGCCCAGGTCCTGATGGCTTCACTGCTGAATTCTACAAGACATTTAAAGAAAAACTATCGCCATTACTCTTTAAACTCATCAAGGAAATTGAAAGGGAAGCAAGGCTTACAAATTCATTCCTGGAAGCAAGTGTTACTTTGATCCCAAAACCAGGGAAAGACCAAGCCAAAAAGAGAACTACAGACCAATCTCCCTAATGGACATAGATGCAAAAATCCTCAACAAGATAGTGGCAAACAGAATACACTGTCATCAAGAAGATCATACACCCTGACCAAGTCAGATTTATCCTAGGGATGAAAGGATGCTTCAACATTCATAAATCAATAAATGTAATACACTATATTAACAGAGTCAAGGACAAAAACCCCATGATCATCTCAATAGATGCAGAAAAGGCATTTGACAAAATCCAACACCCATTCATGATAAAAATGCTACAGAAAATTGGAATAGAAAATCTTTATCTCAACCTGATTAAGGCTGTCTGTGAAAAACCAACAGCCAACATCATACTAAATGGTCAAAAACTGAAAACTTTCACACTAAAATCAGGAACAAGACAAGGATGCCCACTATCACCAATCCTGTTCAATATTGTTCTGGAAACATTAGCCATAGCAATTAGAAAAAAGAAAGAAAGAAAAAGAACAAAGATAGGAAAGGAAGAAGTGAAACTGTCATTATTTGCTGATAATATGATACTTTACATAGAAGATCCAAAAAATTCAGTCAAAAGTCTTCTAGACCTAATTGACAGATTCAGTAGAGTAGCTGGATACAAGGTCAACACTCAAAAAACAATACCCTTCTTATACGCAAACAGCAGAACCATTGAGAGAGAAATTCGAGAAACAACAGCATCTAAAAAAATGAAATATCTAGGAATCAACCTAACAAAGGAAGTAAAAACCTCTACAATGAAAACTACCGCATTCTGAAGGAAATCGAAGAGGATTTAAGAAAATGGAAAGATATCCCTTGTTCCTGGGTAGGAAGAACCAATATAGTGAAAATGGCTATACTTCCAAAACTACTATATAGATTCAATGCAATGCCAACTGAAATTCCAACAATATACTTCACAGAACTAGAGAAAACAATGCAAAAATTCATTTGGAAGCAGAAGAAACCTAGAATAGCAAAAGCAATTCTAGGCAACAGAGACATGGCAGGGGGTATCACAATCCCCAACTTGAAACTATACTACAAAGCCACTCTGATAAAAACAGCATGGTACTAGCAAAGAAACAGATCCAAAGATCAGTGGAATAGATAAGAAGAGGCAGAAACAACTCCAGACATACTCAGCCACCTCATCTTTGACAAAAGAGCCAACCACCCTAATTGGAGGAAAGATAGCCTATTTAACAAATGGTGTTGGAAAAACTGGATTTCAACCTGCCAGAGATTAAAACTAGACCCATACCTATAACCGCACACTAAACTAAGATCAAAGTGGATTAAAGATCTAAATATTAAGACAGAAACACTAAACTTGCTGGAAGATAAGTTAGGTAGAACTCTCAAAGACATTGGCATAGGAAAAGACTTTATGAACAAATCTTCAGTAGCACGGGAGCTAGCACAAGGAATCAACAACTGGGATCTCATTGCATTAAAAAGCTTCTGCACTGCAAGAGAAACTACCAACAGAGCTAAGAGACAACCTACAATGTGGGAACTAAGTTTTAGCAGCTGTACCTCAGACAAAGGACTACTATCCAGAATATATAAAGAACTGAGAAAAATCAGACCCCTCAAATTCAAAGACCCAATTCAAAAATGGGCATCTGAAATGAACAGACATTTCTCAGACAAAGAATTAAAAGCAGAAAATAAATATATGAAAAAATGTTCAACATCACTGGTCATTTGAGAGATGCAGATGAAAGCAACACTGAGATTCCACCTCACCCCAGAAAGAATGGCTGCTATCAAGAAATCAACCAATAACAGATGCTGGAGGGGGTGAGGAGAGAAAGGAACCCTTCTCCATTGTTGGTGAGAGTGCAGACTGGTGCAACCACTGTGGATGTCAGTATAGAGATACCTCAAAGAACTAGGGCTAGAGGTCCCATTTGACCCAGCTATTCCCCTACTGGGAATCTTCCCCAAAGAATTAAAAGAATCATACCACAGCGATATATGTACACCTATGTTTATAGCGACACAGTCTGTAATAGCTAAAGCTTGGAAACAGCCCAAGGGCCCATCAACTGGAAACTGGATAAAGAAGATGTGTTTTTTTAATAAAATAGAGTACTACTCAGCCATAAAGAATGAGAAGCTACAGACATTTATAGCTAAATGGACACATATTGAGCCTATACTCTTAAGTGAAATAAATAGGACACACGTGTAAATACCGAATAGTTTCTCCAATGTGAGAAACTGAAAGTGTAAATAAGGATGAAAATGATTAAAATGAATAACTGATAATTTGAAATAGGAAAAGGTCCAAGGGTTGGGGGGGGGGTGGGAGGGGAAGGGGAAAGGGAAGAAGGGAAAGGAAAAATAATGAGAAAGAAAAAAAAATGGAATCAAAGTCTGTGTAAATAGGGAAGGGTGGAGTGTATGAAGGGTGCACAGGTAATGGGTGAAAAATAAGACCTAAGATACATCATGCTCAGGTACAAACACCCAATCATAAATGTAAATGTATTTTATACCTAAAATGTACAAATAAATAAATAAATAAATAATACTATTTTGGGTGGAAATGTACCTAATGTGCTCTTCTATCGATTTACTTAGTATTAAAATTATATGCTGTCCTATACTGCAATATGAAAAATTAATGTATAGCTCAATTTGTTATATTAGAAAAAGAAAATATGGATACAGTATGTGTTCTGTAATATGTACAGCAAATAATCTAGATAGCCACTGTATGTCACTGCTGCTCCATGTAACCAGGGAAAGACCTTCTGAAAACCGGGGATGTTACCTTGTGTAAAATCATCAAATCGAGTAGTTATTAGAACATTATAACAGATATTTTTCAGCCTAACGAGATAAAAACAGCTATGTTTCACAAAGAAGAGAAATATGGATATAAATGGGTACACAAGAAATAGTCAAGAAATAGATGAAAATTAGATGAGAATCAGGAAAACTAGACAATTTCTAATGCAGAAATGATAATTCTAGATATGATAATGATAATTCCACTTGTGTATAAGAATCAAAGTTATGAAAAAATGGAAACAAAGCTTTTGTACATGGAGGGGAGGGAGGGGAGGGGGGGAGCCTGAGGGGGTAATGGCATAAAATAAAATTTATTTTAAAAAAGAATCAAATTTATGATAAAATAGCTAGAGGTAGAGATATTTTTAAATTTTATTGCCAGTAATTACAAATTTATTTGTGATTGTATGGTTCCAGAGATTGGAGGTACCAATGAAATTTTAAAAAGAAACATGAAAACTGCTAAAACTCTGACTTCCAATTTTATTTTTTAAATTACATACTTAATATTTAATAGAGACATGTTCCAGGTTCTAGGCCATGTGTTGGGGACAAAGAGATAAAACAACTCAGTTTGGTACTTGTTGATAAACTCATGATCATACATTGTACCTCACTAGGGGGCTTACTCCTGTTTCATGTAATATAATGCTACTTTGTTGTACTAAAAACAAT
The DNA here is from genome assembly GCF_053883595.1 of Heterocephalus glaber. Classification (NCBI taxonomy): domain Eukaryota; kingdom Metazoa; phylum Chordata; class Mammalia; order Rodentia; family Bathyergidae; genus Heterocephalus; species Heterocephalus glaber. The sequence goes on along the minus strand of NW_028258444.1, from coordinate 8,379,181 downwards.
CTAGAGTAATAATACACACCATTAATATCAGAAGAATGTCTATTATGTATTTCTATTAAATGTGAAAGACTTCATACATTATAAAATACACTATAAATGTAAATCACTTTTTAAAAGTATTTTAAGCATTCTACCACAGAAGAATCAATCACTAAGAGATGTGAAGAACAGAGAAATGTGTAATCTATAGTTATTATGGAAGAGAAATGTACAACATAAAAAAGCAAGGAAAGGGGCTGGGGATATACCTCAGCAGCACTGCATCTGCCTTGTAATCACAACGTCCTGAGTTCGATCCCTGGTACCAGAAAAAAAAAAAAGCAAGCAAAAATTACAAACTAACAGGTGTTATCCCATAGTCAAATACTGCAATAGCAATCAGAACAGATTTTTTTTTCTTAAAAAAATCAGGGATGTGGCATCTGATTTGGGGAATGAATTTTTTTACTTCTAAAGATGAGAGAAAAATGATGTAAAGATTTGAGTGATAAGCAGCAATAGCCTGTTGCTGCTTTCCAGACACTGGAAAACAATAACCTGAGAAAGTAAAGAAGGAGACAAGTGGAGTCCTGGGACCCAGGAAGGATCTGATGGGAAAGTTGCAGCCTGCAGAGAAATTGAAGAGACAGAACATAACACAGAAAAAGGATGGGGCACTCTGCACTTTATCCCTGGCTCACAATTCAAAGAAAGGAGGCTGAATCTACAAGAAACAGTGAAATAATTTTAGATCAGAAGAGATAAAGAAGTTCATTACATACTGGTTAAGGGAACAGTTCAACAGGAAGAGTTAACAATCATGTGTGCACTGATTCATAAAGCAAACATTAATGGACATTAAAAATCAGATGAACACCAATACAATTGTAATGGGGGCTCTCAATACCACACTCGCAAAGGGACAGATCAACTAGGCAAAAAGTCATCAAAGAAGTATCAGAGCTGAACCAAACCTTTCAACAAATGAATCTAATAGATATTTACAGTGTTCCACTAAAAAACAACGAAGTACACATTCTTCTCAGCAGCACCTGGGACTTTCTCCAAAATAGACCACATACTAGCACATAGAGCATGCTTAAGTAAATGCAAAAGAATTGAAATTATCCCATGCATATTATCAGATCATAGTGCAACAAGACTAGAAATCAATGGCAAAAGACACCACAGAAGATATGCAAATATATGGAAAACAAACAATACCCTCTTGAATGATCATTAGGTCACACAGGAAGTTATTCCTTTTTTTTTTTTTGGTACCAGGGACTGAACTCCAGACCTTGCGCTTGTGAGGCAGGTGGTGGAACCACTGAGCTAAATCCTGGCCCCTAAAACAAACAGCAAAGGAGTAAAATTTTTTTTTTGGTACCAGGGATCAAACTCTGGTCCTTGTGCTTGCAAAGCAGGTGGTGGAACCAATGAGCTAAATCCTCAGCCCATAAAAGTCTTTCTTTTCTTTTTTGTGGTACTGGGGATTGAACTCAGGACCTTGAGCTTGCCAGGCAAGCACAGTGCCACTGAGCAACATCCCAGCCCTTCACACAGGAAATTAAAGAAAAAATTAGACAGTTTCTGCAAGCAAACAATAATGCCATTACAGAACACCAGAATCTATGGGATACAATAAAAGCAGTTGTAAGAGGGATTTATAATTTAGTTACAAATATTTATAAACTATAAATAGTATAATTTAATTATAAACAGTTAATTCTAACGTTAGAAAAACAGAATGCATTCAAATTATCTAATCATGCGCCTCAAGATCCTGGAAAAACAAGAAGAATTCAAACCTAAAATTAGTGCAAAGAAGGAATTATAAAACACAGAGAAGAAATCAAGAAATGGTTAAATTATTAGACACATATAAACTACCAAAGGTGAACCAGAAGGATATAAAAATTTTAAATAAACCAATATCAGTCAGTGAAACTGAAGAGGTATTAAAATAAAACTACGAAGAAAAGCCCAGGCCCCAACAGATTCACTGCCAAATTCTATAAGAACTTTACAGAATATCTAATACTCTTCAAACTTTTTAATGAAATGGAAAGGGAAATATTACTCCCAAAGTCATTCCTAGAAGCAAGCATTACCCTGATTCCCAAACCAGAAAAAGACCCAACCAAAAAAGAGAGCTAAAGACCAGTCTCTTTAATGATCACAGATGCAAAAATCCTCAATAAGATAATGGCAAACAGAAGGTAGAAAAGCATCAGAAAGATCACACATAGTGACCAAGTAGGATTCATTCTAGGGATAATTTAACATGCAAATCAATAAATGTAGCGGTGTCAAGGCGACAAAGGGCGGCGCCTGACCACTGGAGCGCTGCCCACCGCCTGCTGTGACCTCTACTGGCTGCGGCCCGCATAGGAGTGACCCCGGGAGACCCAGAGGCCACGCAATGGAGGCAGTGACCTTTGAAGATGTGGCTGTGAGCTTCACCATGGAGGAATGGGCTTTGCTGGATCCATCCCAAAAGAAGCTCTACAGAGACGTGATGAGGGAAACCTTTAGCAACTTGGCTGCTATAGAAAAGCCTGGGATCACCTGGAAGTTGAAGAAGAATACAAAATTTACTGGAGAAATCTAAGAAAGAAAGAGGTAGTGAAATGCTATCAATATAAAGCTTGGAATCAACATGAAGAAATATTCCTTTGGACTCCAGATGCTAATGTGGATGTGAAACCAGCTGAAAGCCTTGCTCTTAGGAAGCCTCTGAGTGGTCATTTCTCACTGACTGTGCCTATCATTCCTCACACTGCACTGAAGTCATATAAATATTTGGGATCTGAAGAGGTGCATAAATGTAATCAACATGGAAGAAACTCCAGTGATTTCCAGTCCTTTCAGAAGCATGCAAGGGCAAAGGATGGAGAGAATCCCTGTGAATATGATCAATGTGGGAAATCCTACTCTGACCTTACTGAAAGAACTCACCTTAGAGAAAAGGGCTTTGTATGTAAGAAAAATTTGAAAGCCTGCAGCACACAGAATAATGTTCAGATCCATGAAAGAAATCACAGTGGGGAGAAACCCTATGTATGTAAGCAATGTGGGAAAGCTTTTCCCACCCATAGAGCTTATCAAACACATGAAAGAGTTCACAGTGGAGAGAAACCCTATGTATGTAAGCAATGTGGGAAAGCCTTCAGAAATCATAGTACTTGTAAAGGCCATGAAAGAATTCACAGTGGGGAGAAACCGTATGTATGTAAACTATGTGGGAAAGCTTTCCACAGAAACAATTATTGTCAAATACATGAAAGATGTCACACTGGAGAGAAACCCTATGTATGTTAGCAATTCAGGAAAGCTTTCAGCAGGCTCAGTGAATGTAAAATACATGGAAGGATACACACTTGGTATTAATCCTATGAATGTAAGCAATATGCAAATCCTCAGTACAGACAATTTTCAAGTATATGGAAGAACTCACAAGGTAGAGACCTATGTAATAAGTAATTGGGAATGATGCCATACACATTTTTAAATACATGAAAGAAATCCCACTGGGGAGAAACTTTTATGTATGTAAGCCTATTTTGAAACTTCTTTGAAAATTTGTCATGTAATGGAGACTTGTGAAAATAATACATTAAGTTTGATGTCAATATTTCTTCACAAGTTTTCCAAGAAATACACATCCCAGGTGGAGATGTGCAAATGTACACATGTTGTGTGGGTTTAAGTGAATCATTTATACATATCTAGATCATGTATCTATAAGGTTTCATGTAAAAATAGTGAGTTGACATAATTTTATATTGTTTGTGCTTAATCTATAGTGTCGTAATGAAACATGGGGACCTGAAATATACCTTTTACTCTCAAGAATGGACCTAGACATTCGAGAGATGCAAATGAAAACAACGCTGAGATTCCACTTCACTCCAGAAAGAATGGCTGCTATCATGAAATCAACCAATAACAAATGCTGGCAGGGCTGTGGGGAAAGAGGAACCCTGCTCCACTGCTGGTGGGAGTGTAGACTGGTGCAACCACTGTGGAAATCAGTATGGAGATACCTCAAAGAACTAGGACTGGAAGTCCCATTTGACCCTGCTATTTCCCTACTGGGAATCTTCCCCAAAGAATTAAAAGAATCATACCACAGTGATATATGTGCACCCATGTTCATAGCAGCACAGTTTGTAATAGCTAAAACTTGGAAACAGCCCAAATGCCCATCAACTGGAGACTGGATAAAGAAAATGTGGTTTTTTTAATAAAATGGAGTACTACTCAGCCATAAAGAATGAGAAATTAGAGACATTTATAGGTAAGTGGATGCACATTGAGGTGATACTCTTAAGTGAAATAAATTGGACACACATGAATAAATTCCAAATAGTTTCTCTGGTGTGAGAAACTGAAAGTGTAAATAAGGACTAAATCTATAATATTTAGTGAATGTGAATTTAGTGAATAGGTAATGTGAAATAGGAAGAAAAGGGGCAAAGGGGAAGGAAGTGGGAGGGCTAGGGGAAAGGATAGAAGGGAATGGGATTAATATGAGAAAATGGAAAAATAGGAACAAAATCTTTGTAAATAGGGAGGACTGGAGGGGTTGAAGGGAGGGCTGGGCAAGGGTGAAAAATAAGAACCAAGAGAGACTATGTAAAGGTGCTAATTTCCAATGATGAATGTCATTATATTGTATACCTAAAATGTACCAATGATTAGAATGAATAATCGATAATGTAAAATAGGAAGAAAAGGTCCAAAGGGGTAGGGGTAGTGGGAGGCGCAGGGGAAAGGAAAGAAGAGAAAGGAAAAAAGATGAGAAATGGAAAAAATGGAAATAAAGTCTTTGTAAATAGGGAAGGGTGGAGGGGGTGAAGGGAGGGCTAGGAATGGGGGAAAAAATAAGAACCAAAATGCATTATGTAAAGGTACAATTCCCAATGAGAAATGTAATTGTGTTGTATACCTACAACGTACCAATAAAAGAATTTAATAAAAAAAATAAAAATAAATGTAATTCACCACATAAACAGAAACAGGACAAAGACCATATGATCATCTCTTAATAGATAAAAAGCGATTGACAAAATTCACCATTTATTCATGATAAAAACCTCAAAAACAGGAATAGAAGATCAGTAAATGCAATTTACCACATAAACAGTACAAAAGCCATAGGATAATCTTATTAAATGCAGAAAAACCATTTGACAAAATTCAGCATCCATTCTTGATAAAAAAAAAAACTCAAGGAAATAGGAATAGAAGGTCTTTATCTTAATCTGATAAAAGCTACCTATGACAAACCAAAGGTCACCATCATACTTAGCAGAGAAAAGCTAAAAGCTTTCCCTCTAAAATCAGGAATAAGACAAGGATATCTGCTATCATTATTTTTGAGGACAACTTTTTATTGCTACCAGAGGCTTTTATCATTGGTACATGGTTCTGACTGCAATACCTTCTTCAGACTGCAAAGGGAGCTCAGGATCCAAGTCTTCAAGGGAAATACAGGTAGGTTATGAGACATGGAATATATATATATTTTTTTATACTGGGGATCGAACTCAGGTCCTTGAGCTTGGGAGGCAGGTGACAGAACCACTGAACTAAATCCCCGGCAACATGGAATAATTTTTATCAGAAAACCCTACCAGCCTAACATAAAATGAGGGTTCTGAATTACATGTTACAGACTCAAGTCATAGAGCTGCCCCAACATCTAGACAGACTCCTGATTACAAATGAGTGAAAACAGATCACTTACAAAAATCTAATGATGTTACATACAGGTTTCTTTGGTAAGCACCTGGATATATTAACTTTGTCACAAATTCTTTCATACACATGGCAAAAATGCTTTCAACAAATCTAAGTGTTCTAGTTACATGCCGTTTTAAAGTTTAAAATAAAGCTGTAATTTTGTTTTTAAACTGTAAAAATTGAAATGAGAAATAAAATCCATGTGGTAATGTGAGAACTTTGTCTATTATCACCTCTGATTCTTTAGGACAATTCCAAAGTACACTTTCCACACTAACTGGAATCAAAGCCATGGATTCAATATGGCTGTCACACTAATTTTGCTTTAAAAAAAAACAACTTAGGGGGGTTTCCTATTCAGTGGAAGTCAGAGAACATAGATCAACATCCATAAAATTTATTTAGTATTGAATGAAGAAGCAAGAAAAAGCAAGAGGAAAATAAATCAGGATGCTGGGAAAATAGCTGTGAATTTTGGAATTTTTTTCCAAATATTGTAATTTGTTGACATGGGGCAAATTACATTTTAGCAAAGAAAAGAGCAGAAGTGACATACTACAAAGAAATTTACTTTTTAAAAATGTTTTGGTAGGTATTTTTTGGCCTTTAAACAATGCTGAATTATAATTATCTGCACAAGTAAAAGAGGGTGTGTGTTTTTTTCTTTTTCTGGCTCATTTCAAATCAGCCTGATAAGGTATATATCCCTCCATAGCCTTTCCTAGTTTTACAGGTTATTCACAAAGTAGCCAAGCTTAGTTTGCACTGGAAGGTAACACATGTTGAAACTACATGACAGAAACAGGCTGCAAAGGTAGACAAGGGGAAGCATGTCCCTCTTGTCTTGATAAATCAGTGCCACACACAGAAGCCACATTTTCTGCAGCATTGTCTTCATTATAAGAGCTGCTTGATTCCATCATAGAAGTCATCCACTTCCATTTCCTCCACTTTGCATTTTAGCAGAGGTGTGCTTGCACCCACTGGCAGCTGCAAGATGATGGCAGAAGTCTGCTGTACCTCTGACTGGCACTTCTGGCTTGCTGTTGTCCTTGGAGAAATCTGGGCCTGAGATAAAGGAGGGATATAATCTGAATGCTCCTTTGTCACAGGTCACCAGGGTGTGCTTGAGGGGGTGGTAGACATAAACGGAATCTAGAGGCAGGGAAAACTGCAGTGTAGAAAGGTGATGTGCCACAAGCTCCCAACAGTGGATCAACTGGGAGCTATCCATCTGTGCTTTCTGGAGCAGTTCAATTTACGAGGAAGCCAATCAGGAATAAGTTTCTTCATTTCCAAGCTAACCATGGCCAGAGGAGGCATGGATCCTTTGAATTGGAAAAGTTGGTTGCAGGCTGTACAGTGAAGTAGCTGTTTGGTAAGATATGCCAAATGTTGAGACGAGCTCAATTTGGGCAAACTGAAAAGTAACTGAGGCCTCATTGACACTGCAATGGTGTGGGAAATGTAAAGAAAATCCAATGGTGTCGCTGTGTGAAGATCCCAATTCAACTTATCCAAAATAATTCTCTCCATTCTCAAAATTTCAGAAGGGCAACATCCACAGAAACTGTCTCTTGCCAATACCTTGAGTACTGGAAATTTCTCATCCTCTTTAACAGTCTTGACAGCTAGGAAAAAGCAGCTAATTGCAATACAACTTAAGTATTTTGGGTGGGCCTTTACAGTAGCTAAAAACCTGTCCAAAAGACTGCTAGCCAGAGCAAATGTTTCTGGGTAAAGGTTGAATTGGTACTTGAGTTTGGCCAGCCCATGAATTACTTCATCTCTCTGGGAGGGAGAAACACTGATTTGTAGGTATTTTCGGCACATTAAACCTTCCACATCTGGGCTTCCCTAGAGATTGCCTTTTGCAATAAGAAAGACAATCTCTGGTTTGCCAAAGGTCCTGGAAACTTCATGATATCCTTTGGTTCTGCCTGCCACCCAGCTTGATGTAACTACCTCCTCCTCTTCATCCTCCTTCTCCCTGGAGAGCTGTAGGCCTCCTAGGGGTGACTCGGGGGCATCGGAGACACTGCCTCCTTCTCTCTGAGGGTGCACGGAACAAGGACCAGACTGGCAAGGAGGGATAAGGGAGCCGGGCTGTGGGCGGGTCACAAGGTTGTGGCTGGGTCGTCAGCGACTCAGTTCCATGATGACCCCGGGCCTGAATCCACCTTTGCTGCTGGTGCCCAGGTGAGGAGGGAGCTCCCTGAGACCGGCTCGGCCCCTGCTCAGGGGAAGCACCCCCAAGGGGAAATGGTGGAAAGAGGAAGGGGAAAAAGAAAAGAAAAGGAATGGGGAAGGGGGAAAAAATAAGAAAAGGGAAGAACAAGGCACCGTGGCCTCTCCCTGTGGAAAGGCTGGGGAAAGGAAGCTATTTTTGATCCAACATAGTTCTCAAAATACAAGCTAGAGCAATTAGACATGAGAAAGAAATAAAAGAGAGATGGATAGGGAAAGAACTTAAACTACATTATCTGGAGGTGATATGATCCTCTACATAGACGACCCTAAAAACTCTACCAAACTCTTACCAAAAGTCTACAAACATTTGCTAGTGTAGCAGGATATAAAGTCAACACTCAAAAATCAATCGCATTCTTGTGTGCCAATAATAAACTCACTGAGAGGGAAATTAGGGAAATAATAACTTTCACAGCAGCATTAAGAAAAATGAAATACTTATAAATTAACCTAACCAAGGAAGTGAAAGACTTCAACATAACTATAATACTCTGAAAAAGGATACCAGAAGATATCTCCTGTTCCTACATAGGTGGAACCAATATAGGCAAAATGGTCATACTTTCAAAAGTGTTATATAGATTTAAGCAACTGCATTCAAAATCCCAATAATATTTCTTATAGAACTGGAGAAAGCAATCCTAACGTTCAAATGGAACTAGCAAAGACCTAGAATAGCAGAAGAAATTCTAGGCAACAAGGGCAAGGGGGGAGAGGGGCATCACAATCCCAGACCTCAAGTTATACTACAAAGGTAGTCATAAAAGCAGCATGTTATTGGCAAATAAAACCAGGCGTATAGATTAATGGAACAGAATAGATGATAAAGAAACAACTCCAGGTACTCAGTTATGTAATCTTTGACAAAGGGGCCAAATCTCTTCATTGGAAGAAAGAAAGCCTCTTTACCAAAGGATGCTTGGAAAACTGGCTATCCACATGCCAAAAGTTGAACTTAGACTTATATCTCTCATCATACAGTATATTAAAATAAAAACAGATCAAAGATCTCAACACTAGAACAGAAACTATCTGCTACAAGACAAAAAAGGTAAAACTCTCAAAGACATAGGTGTAAGCAAAGACTTTCTGAATGTTGCACAAGAAATAATACCAAGATTCAATAAATGGGATCACATTAAATTACAAAGCTTTGGCACATCAAAAGAAACCACCAACAAAATGAAGAGATAATCCACAGAATGGGAAAAAAAATTTCACCAGCTGCTCCTCAAAGGACTAACATCTAGAACACATAAGAACTCAAAACAATTAGACCTTCCAAATTTAAAGACCCAATTAAAAAAAAATGGGCATCTGAAATGAAAAAAACCTTCTCAGATAAAAAAATACAAATGGCCAATAAATACATGAAAATATATTCTACATCACTGGCCATTCAAGAAGTACATATTAAAACAACTTTAAGATTCCATCTCACCCTGAAAAGAATGACTAGCATCAAGAAATCGACCAATAACAAATGCTAACAAGGCTGTGTGGGGAAAGGAACCCTTCTTCATTGTTAGTGGAGTGTAAACTAATACGAAAATCAGTACAGAGAATCTTCAACAACCTAAAAATAGAAATTCTATTTGACCCAGGTAGTTTGTCCCTTTTTGGCATCTTCTAAAATGAGTTAAAAACATCATACTCCAGTGACATATGTTTAAAGCAGCACAATTCATAATAGCTAAATCTTGGAGACAGTCTATATGCCCATCAACAAATGACTGGATAAAGAAAATGTGGTAGAGTACTAGTCTGCCATAAAGAAAAATAAATTTTAGGTATCTGTAGGTAAATGGAAGCATAAGATCATAATGTTAAGTGAAATAAATCAGATACACAACCTTCAATATCACATGGTTTCCATTACATAAAGTTAATATACAAATAATGTAATACAAAACAGATAATAGAAAAAAAAGAAAAAAGTTAATTGTATTCTAAGTATATTTCTGCTGTCAGTTCCTAGTTTCACTCCAATATGGTATAAGAGTTCACCTTATTGTTGCTATGAGTATGGTCTTAAAAAATAAGACCTCCAGCAGAGGAGGCTTCCAGGTCAATGTGCCACAGCTCCCAGCACAGAGGAGGCTTCCAGGCCAACCTACCACTGCTTCCAGCACAGAGGAGGTGAACTGCGCGAGTGGCAGCAGCATTCTCCACCCCTACCCCCACCAAAATGAGAAGATATGTAAACAAGCCTCAGAACCAGATTTCCAGGTCACCTACAGCAACCCCAGAGGGAAACGAGATGGAACACTCTGATACTCAACCACCTGGACTCCCTGAACAAGCAACAAAAGAAAAGATGAAAGAAAGAAAAAATGAAATCAGAAATAATTTCTCACATAACAGCAGAGATTGTGTCCATAGGACAAGACAAGATTAATAAATCTAGAGAGGAGCTGAGGAACATGATGGAATCGCAACATGGGAAACAAATGGAATCCATAAAACAGATGCAAACAGATGTCCAAGAGATTAAAAGCTCCAATGAAAGTCTACACAGCAGAATGAGCCAATGTGAGGAAAGAATTTCAGATATAGAAGATAAGATGGCAATTAGTGACAAGGAAAAGAAAAATTGCTTTAAAATTGTAAGGGAACATGAGAAATCAATCCAGCAGCTGCTAGATGATGCAAAGAAGAATAAAATCAGACAGACGGGAGTCAATGAAGAAACAGGAGAGAGTCCAGATGACATAAAAAAACTCTTCACAGAAGTAATGGCAGAAAACTTCCCAAGGAGGGGAAAAGAACTTGACATACAGATAAGTGAGGCATATAGGACTCCAACTGGCCTTGATAAAAAAAATCTACACATAGACATATAATGGGATTCCAGAAACCCAACAGAGGAAAAAAATTTTACAAGCAGTAAGAGATAAGAAACAAATCACATACAAAGGAAAGACCATCAGAATCACAACAGACTTCTCAATGCAAACACTCAAGGCAAGAAGAGCTTGGAGTGATGTATTTCAAGCCCTAAAGGAAAACAACCTCCAACCTACACTGATGCACCCTGCAAAACTATCTTTCAAAATTGATGGAGAAATAAGATACTTTCATGACAAAGAGCATCTTAGGAACTTCATGAATACCAAACCAGCACTCCATAAAATTTTAGACAAAATCCTAGGAAAAGACAATGAGGATCACAACCCCAGGAAGCCCAGCAGAATGAATTCACCAGGCACAACAAGAAATTAAAAGCAAAGGGGAAGACTCCAACAAAAAGAAAAAGTCATGACAATAAAAACAGTACGTATCAGTTATAACCATCAATGTTAATGGTCTCAACTCTCCAATCAAAAGAAATAGACTGGCAGAATGGGTCAAGAAGCAAGATCCAACAATATGCTGCATACAAGAAACACACTTAATTCAAAAAGAAACTCATAGATTGAAAGTTAAAGGGTGGAAAACAATACTCCATGCGACAGGAAGCCCTAAAAGAAGCAGGAGTAGCTATCCTCTTTCCAGATCAAGTGGATTTCAAACCCACACTGATTAAGAGAGATGAAGAAGGACACTACATCCTTGTAAAGGGAGCAATCCACAAGGAAGAGATGACAATCATAAATATCTATGGGCCAAACACTAGTGCACCCAACTATATAAAATAAATACTAATGGACATGAAAAGTCATATATGCACTAATACAATAGTAGTAGGGGACCTCAATACCCCACTGTCACAAATAGATAGATCAACTAGAAAAAATATAAGCAACAAAATTCTAGAACTCAAACTCTTGAACAAATGAACTTAACAGTTGTTTACAGAGTGTTCCACCCCACAAAATCAGAATACACATTCTTTTCATCTGCACATGGGTCGTTCTCCAAAAGAGAAAAATCTCACTCATAGAACATATTTAGGTAAGTGCAAAGAAACTGAAGTTATCCCTTGTATATTATCAGACCACAATGTGATGAAATTGGAGATCAATAGCAACAGAAACCTCTAAAATCTCATAAATATGTGGAAATTGAACAACACTCTTCTGAATAATGAATGGGTCACAGAGGAAATTAAAGAAGAAATCAGACAGTTCCTTCAATTAAATGACAGTGACAATACAACATATCGGAATCTATGGGACACAATGAAAGTCTTAGGAGGGAAATTCATACCAGTGAATACTCATATTAGCAAAACAGAGCAAGCCCAATTAAACAACCTGATGCTGAACCTCAAGCTTCTAGAAAAAGAAGAGCAGGACAAACCCAAGGCCTATAGAAAGGAGGAAATTATAAAGATCAGGACAGAAATCAATGCAATGGAGACTAAGAGAATGATACAAAAAATCAATGAAGGCAAGAGTTAGTTATTGAAAGAATAAACAAAACTGACAAAACATTAGCCAACCTTATCAGAAAAAGGAAAGAAAAGGTCCAAATCCATGCAATTAGGAATGAAAAGAGTGAAATTACAACAGACTGAGCAGAAATCCAGAGACTCATCAACACCTACTATGAGAACCTATATGTCAATAAGATGGAAAACACAGAAGAAATGGACAGATTCCTAGACATGTATGAATTACCAAAGTTGAATGAAGAAGACCTAAAAATTCTAAATAACCCAACATCAATCAATGAAATTGAAAATGTAATTAAAAACTTACCAACCAAGAAAAGCCTGGGTCCTGATGGTTTCACTGCTGAATTCTACAAGACATTTAGAGAGAAACTACTGTCACTACTGTTTAAACTCTTCAACGAAATTGAAAGGGAAGCAATACTCCCAAAATCATTCCTGGAAGCAAACATCACCTTGATCTCCAAAGCAGAGAAAGACCCAACTGAAAAAGAAAACTATAGGCCAATCTCACTAATGAACATAGATGCAAAAATCCTTAATAAGATACTGGCAAACAGAATGAAGAAGATCATCAAGAAGATCATAAAACCCTGATCAAGTGGGATTCATCCCAGGGATGCAGGGATGGTTCAACATTCATAAATCAATAAATCTAATACACTATATCAATAGAGTCAGGGACAAAAACTATATGATCATCTCAATAGAGGCAGAAAAAGCATCTGACAAAATCCAACATGCATTTATGATAAAAACCCTATAAAAAATCGGAATAGATGGTCTCTACCTCAATCTGATAAAAACCAACTATGAAAAACCAACAGTCAATATCATACTAAATGCTCAAAAACTGAAATCCTTCACACTAAAATCAGGAACAAGACAAGGATGTCCACTATCACCACTCTTGTTCAATATAGTTTTGGAAACATTAGCCATGGCAATTTGACAAGAGAAAGAAATAAAAGGAATAAAGATAGGAAATGAAGAAGTCAGATTGACATTACTGCAGAGGACATGATACTCTATAGAGAAGACCCCAAGAACTCCACCAAAAGTCTTCTAGACTTAATAACCAAATTCAGTAAAGTAGCTGGATACAAGGTCAACACACAAAAATCAATAGCTTTCCTCTACACGAACAACAGACTCACTGAGAAATAGGGCAAACAATTCCTTTCACAATAGCATACAAAAAAACTGAAATACCTAAAAATCAACCTAACAAAAGAAATCAAAGACCTCTTCTCTGAAAACTATATCACTCTGATAAGAGAGATTGAAGACAATATCAGAAAATGGAAAGATGTCCCTAGCTCCTGGGTAGGAAGGATCAACATAGTGAAAATGGCCATACTTCCACAACTGCTATATAGATTCAATGCAATCCCAATTGAAAACCCAGGAGCATACTTCATGGACCTTGAGAAAACAATCCAAAAATTCATTTGAGAATTCATTTGAGAACAAGAAGAGACCCAGAATAGCAAAAGAATTCTAGGTAACAGATATGGCAAGGGGGTATTACAACACCCAACTTGAAACTATACTACAAAGCTTATGTGATAAAAACAGCATGGTACTGGCACAGAGACAGACCTGAAGACCAGTGGAACAGATTACAAGATGCAGAAACAACTCCAGATACACTCAGCCTCCTCATCTTTGACAAAGGAACCAAACATCCTCACTGGAGGAAAAATAGCCTCTTTAATAAATGGTGCTGGAGAAATTGGTTTTCAACTTGCCAAAGACTAAAGCTAGACCTATATCTCTCACCATGCACTAAACTAAAATTGAAATGGATTAAAGATCTAAATATTAAAACAGAAACACTCAACTGGCTGGAACAGAGGTTAGGTAGAACACTTGAACACATTGGTGTAGGAAAAGAGTTTATGAACAAAACCTCCGTTGCCCATGAACTAGCACAAACACTCAACAAGTGGGATCTCTTCTTACTAAAAAGCTTCTGCACACCAAGAGAAACCAGCAGCAGTGTGAAGAGACAACCCACAATGTGGGAAAAAATTTTCATCAGTGGTCCCTCAGACAAAGGTCTATTATCTTAAATCTATAAAGAACTTAAAAAAATCAGACCTCCAAAATTTAAAGACCCAATCCAAAAACGGGCATCTGAAATGAACAGACATTTCTCAGACAAAGAATTTGAAATGGCAAATAAATATATGAAAAAATGTTCAATATCACTGGTCATTCAAGAGATGCATGAAAACAATGCTGAGATTCCTCCTCACCCCAGAAAGAATGGCTATCATGAAATCAACCAATAACAAATGTTGGCAGGGCTGTGGGGAAAGAGGAACCCTGCTCCACTGTTGGTGGGAGTGTAGACTGGTACAACCACTGTGGAAATCAGTATGGAGATCCCTCAAAGAACTAGGATTGGAAGTCCCATTTGACCCAGCTGTTCCCCTGCTGAGTATCTTCCCCAAAGAATTAAAAGAATCATACCACAGTGATATATGTGCACCCATGTTCATAGCAGCACAGTTTGTAATAGCTGAAACTTGGAAACAGCCCAAATGCCCATTACCTGGAGACTGGATAAAGAAAATGTGATTTTTTAATAAAATGGAATATTACTCAGCCATAAAAAACAAGAAATTAGAGACATTTATTCCTAAATGGATGCACATTGAGGCAATACTGTTAAGTGAAACAAACAGGACACACATGTGTAAATACAAAATGGTTTCTCTAGTGTGAGAAACTGAAAGTGTAAATAAGGACTAAAAGGTATAATAGATAATGTGAAATAGGAAGAAAAGGGGCAAAGGGGAAGGGGAAGTGGGAGGGGTAGGAGAAAGGAAAGAAGGGAATGGAATTAATATGAGAAAATGAAAAAAAGAAACAAAGTCTTTGTAAATAGGGAAGGATGGAGGGGTTGAAGGGAGGGCTGGGGAAGGGGGAAAAAATAAGAACCAAGAGAGATTATGTAAAGGTGCAAATTTCCAATGATTAATGTCACTATATTGTATACCTAAAATGTACCAATAAAAGGATATACAGAAAAAATAAATAAAACCTCCTACTATACTTGTTATTTTGTCTATATCTTCTTGATATCAGTTTTGGTTTTGTTTTATACATTTTGAAGTTCTGTTACCAAGTACATAACTATTAAATAGTTATGTACCTTTGAGTTTGTAATTATGAACTAAATAATATGAACTAATTAATAATTCTTTATTCTAGAACAAAGGAACTTTAAAAACTAAGACAAATCATTCCAACATAAAATTCATTAAAAAATATGGTATAAAATAGAAGTAAATCATTTAATGTTTTATATGTATTCAATCAATATTTAATGTATGCATACTATGGGACAGGAAGACAAGAGAGCTTATATTCTAGTGAAAAAGATAATCAATACTAAGTAGAATGGATAGTAAAGAAGTAAACAAAAGAAATTAAGGGAGTAATCACGGTGGCACCAGAGAAGCAGCACAGCTGGACAGCTCCAAGATATGTGCCAAGTCAGAGAGTAACAACATGAGGTGGTAAAGACACCAGCCTAAATGGGAGAGTGCAAAGGTGAAATAAAAGGGAAAAGTAGGAGAAGTGGTGTTCCCAGTGCAGGCCCATAAATGCTACTGTCCACACAGTTCTTCCAGTAGACACAGATCCAAAACTCTGAAAACAAAAGGAAAATGCTTCCCTATTCACAGGCTGAGTTTGCAAGTCAGATCCAAAGACTGTGCCATTCCGTGAAACACACAAAAACCAGGGATTTGAAAGGGAAGGATCACTTTCAAATTCATTCCATGAAGACAGAATTGCCCTAAAACCAAAAATCAGGTATGGACCAAAAGAAAGAGAGGGAGAGAGAGAAAGGGTGGGGGGGCGGGGGGAGAAGAAAACTATAGGCCAATAACATTTATAAACACAGACGCAAAAATTCTTAATAAGATACTGGGAAACAAAATTCAACAAATCATTAAAAACTTACACAGCATGACCAAGTTGGCTTCATCCTAGGGACACAAGGATGGTTCAGTATACATGAAATAATTAGTGTAACACATACATAAGTAGAATCAAGGATAAAAATTATATAATCTTCTCAATAGATGACAAAGTCTTGACATGTAAAAACCCTGATGAAAATAAGTATGGAAGGGCCTTATCCCAAACTGATAAAAGCCATTTAGGACAAATCCACTGCCAAATTCACGCTGAATGGGGAAAAAATGACATTTCCTTTAAAATCAGGAGTGAGACAAAGATGTCTGCTCTCACCAGTCTAATATAGTCAGAGCAATCAGGCAAGAGAAAGAAATACAAGGGATACAAATAGGAAAGAAAGAAGTCAGATTATCTCTTCTTGCAGATGATTGTTTACAAAAAAAACCCTCCACTAGATTGTTTATAGAAAACAAAAACTCCACTAGAAGATGCTTACAGTGATAAACAATTTCAGTAAAGTGGCAGGATAAAACAAATCAATACACAAAAATCAACAGCATTCTCATACTGGAATAATGAACCCACCAAGAAAGAAATTAGAAAACAATTCCCAATACCTTCAAAAAAATTAAATACCTACAAATAAACCCATCCAAGCAGGTGAAAACTACAGAACTATGAAGAAAGAAATTGAAGAGGACATTAGAAAATGCAAAGACATCCTCTGCTCCTGAACAGACAGAATTAATATTACCAAAATGGCCATATTACCAAATCCAATCTACAAACTTGATGCAATCGCTATTAAAATGACAACAAAATTCTTCACAAAACTTTAACAGTCTTAAATTTTACATGAATCTGGAAGAATATACAATGCAATCCTGAGCAAAAAGAGCAAAGCACAGGCATAATTCTGAATTTCAAGTTATACTACGAAAGGTATAATAAAAATATTTCTTGGTACTGACACAAATATAGACATGTAGACCAAAAGAAAAGAACAGATGACACAGTAACAAGCCCATGTTCCTTCAGCCATCAGAATTTTGACAAAGGGGCCAAAACCAAACATTAGAATAAAGATAACATCTTTAATAAGTGGTCTTGGGAAATCTGATTATCTAAGTGCAGAAGACTAAAACTAGATCCAATTATTTCACCCTGTACTACAATCAGACAAAGTAGATTAAAGACCTAAATATAAAAACAGAAACTTTAAAATTACTGGATGATAACAGAAAGAAAACACTTAAAGCCATAGAAACAAGCACGGACTTCTTGTATGGAACCTCAATAGCACAGGAAATAGTATCAAGAATCAACAAATAGGATTCAAATAGAAAAGCTTCTGCCCAGCAAAGGAAACAGCCAAGAGAATTAAGAGCCAATCTGCAGAGTGGGAAAAGTTTTCTCAGCTACTCTTTTGATAGAGGACTACTATCTAGAATATATAAAGAAGTCAAAAAGTAACTCCCCCAAAACAAATGACCCAATCAAACAATGGGCAAATGAACTGAATAGACACTTCTCAAAAGAAGTACAGATGGCCAATAAGTACATGAAAAAGTGCTTATCATCTTTAGCTATTGAGCAATGTGAATGAAAACTATTCTTATCCCAATCAAAATGACTATCACCAAGCATACAAAAAGCAATCAATGCAAGTGAAGATAAGGGGAAAAAAGGAATCCTTCTACACTGTATGTGGGAATGTAAACTGGTATAACCACTAGGTAAATAAGTATGGAAATTCCTCAGAAAACTAAAAGTAGATATTCTATTTGGCCCAGTTATACCGCTCCTGGATATATTCTGAAAATATTTAAAGACATAATATTACAGTGATATGTGCATACCCATGTTTATAACACTACAATTCACAATAGCCAAACTCTGGGAACAGCCTAGATGCCCATCAACAGATGAATAAAGAATATATAGCATATATATACACAATGGCATATTAGCCAAAGAATAAAGAAAACCGTATCAGTTGCATGAAAAATGTATGGAATTGGAGCCCATGTTTATTGAAATATATAAGATATATAAAAATTAAATGTCACAGTTTCTTGTATATGAGAAACCTAAAATATAAATATGTGAAAGAAAAATAAAGGACGATCCCCAGTACTAAAAAAAAAAAAAAAAAAAAAAAATAAGAAAAAGAAAAAAGAAATGGTAGAAAATAAAAAGGCAGACATTTTGGAGGAAGGGAATGGGGGAGGATAGGAAAGAAATAATGGGATTGACAATAATCAAGATATGTTACATATGAGCCGGGGATTTAGCTCAGTGGTTCTGGTGCCTGCTGCGCAAGCGCAAGGTCCCAAGTTTGATCCCTGGTACCAAAAAAAGAAGAAAGATATGTTACATATAAGTAACAATTTCTCAACATAAATATAACTATTATGTATTATAAACATATGCTAATAAAATTAAAAATCAACAATTTTAAAAGCAAATATATAAACAAATAGGACATTTATAGGTGCTTTAAGATCACATAACATAGCTTGTACTGAAGGTTAGGTTTCCGTTTGATTGGGTAAGTCTCCAGCAAATCAATTATAAATAAGCTAAAGACATAGAAAACACAGAAAGTAAGCACATTACAGAAAATTGGAATGATAAATGCAAATGTGAGATTTTCAGCATGTTTGAGATACAGAAGAGGAGGGAAGGTGGAAATGAATCACTGAAAGAAATTTATAACCAAACAAAAAGGACAAATAAGTTTTTGAAAAGCAGTAAAAAATCATTCAAAGACTACATACAAAAATAAAGTTGACTTGCTTTTTGCCTTAGAAAATATCAGTCTGGGATGGATGACATCAATTGATTTTCTTAATGTTGAACCAATCCTTTATACTTGGAATAAATCCCATGTCATGGTTGGGGGTGGGGTGATAGTGGAGGAGGAGGGAGGAGGAGGAGAAAGGAGGAGGAAGAGGAGGAGGAGGAGGAGGAGGAGGAGGAGGAAGAAGAGGAGGAGGAGGAGAGAGGGGCTAGTCAAAATGATACAAAATGGTCATGTAACCAAATGGAATGATCCAATGTTAGAACTAGGTCCAAAAATACAGTAAGGATCTTGGCAGGGGTGAAACCTATTGGACAGGACGCCAGCACTACCATTCAATGTTGGAAACTGTAAAAGACAAAATGCTACAAGATGTTGTGAAATATGTAAATGCTTAAATACAAGTAAAACGTTCTGTATACACCAACAGCCATATTAAAAAATGTGTTTATCATGACACCTCACTAGCTGAACTGAAAGCATTCACAGGTCTGCTGTACTTAGCAGGGCTTTCTCATAGTAATTTCAGGAATATAAAAGACTTATGGAAAAGCAATGGGTATGGGCTTGAGGTCTGTAGAGTAACAATGACACTGAAGAGATTTGGTTTCTTTCAAAACTGCCTGAGGTTTGATGACAAAACCACCTGTCAAGAAAGAAAAAGAACTGATAATCTGGCTGCTATTCACTCACTGAGAGATGTGTGAGTAATTGTCAAACAATTTACACACCATCTGAGTACATGGCTATTGAACACCTTGTAGCATTTCATGGTTGCTGTAGCTTCAGGCAGTATATGCCAAAAAAAACCCCTTCAAAATTTGGCCTAAAAATTTATGGCCTTATAGATGTGAAGACTTATTATACTTTCAATTTAAAATTTGTCCTGGAACTCAGCCACTAGGTCTTTATTTGTATAGTAATAAACCAAATGATATTGTGAATAAACTTATTGCTCCCATCTCCCAAACTAACTGGAATGTGACATTCAACAATTGGTTTACCAGTTTCCAACTGATGTTATATTTGCTAACAGAGCACAAGTTGACCAGCATAGGAACTATATACAGGAACAAAGCAGAAATTCCAAATGAAGTGTTGCAATTTCAAAACAGAATTATATAGTACAACCTTGGGATTTCAGGAAGATATAACATTGGCCACATATATAGCAAAGAAAAGCAAATTGGAACTGCTGATGTCAACATTGCACCATGATGGAAATATTGATAGGGAAACCGTGACAAAAGAGAATCTTGAGAAGCAACTTTCTGCAACAAAACCAAAGGCAAAGTAAATGTTGCTGATGAGTTATGCAGCAACTATGATGTCACTCAAAACCCAAAGCATTGGCCTATGGTTGTGTTTTACTTGATCCTAAACATGTGTGGCATAAATAGTTCGATAGTTTACAAAGAAAGAACAAGTGCAAAATACCATAGAGAAATTTTCTTAGAAGACTGAGACTGGAACTCACGAGAACATTTATAGCAGAGGAAAAACAATGTTTCTTCCCAGGGAATTAAGCAAAAAAAATTATGGAGCACACTGGTGAGCCTGACAGATGAGCAGGCATCACAAAGACCCACTATGACCACAGGAAAACCAAAACAATGTCAACTGTGCCCTACAAGAAAGGACAGGAAAACAAAACATATATGCTATAAGTGTAAGTGATACTTGGGTACATAACATGCAGTTTTTATGTGTGAACACTGCCTTGGATGTGACAGTTGAAGCAAAGATTATTTTTGTGGTAGATTTTGTATTTACATTGTAGTTCACATAGGTTTTATTTCTGATGTTATCCTTTAGGTTTTATATGCAAGCAAACAGCTGATATGAAAATGTTGATGTCTATTCTAAGCACTCATTACATATTTGATACTTTATTTTACTGTCTTATTTTCTTACTGAGTGCACAATGTACAATATAATAGGAAGTGCCTAACAAAACAGGAAGATGAAAGGTTACAAGAATGGGCTGCCATATAGGAAAGGAAAGCTACGTACATGTGCTGTCAGTGTAAGAAAGACATGTGTGCAGAACATACAACTGTCATGTGGGAAGACTGCCTTGGGTGTGACAAGTGAAGCAAATTATTTTTGCTATAGAGTTCTATTGGTATTTCCATTGTTCATGCAGGAATCTATTTCTGATGTTATCTTTTAGATTTTGTAAGCAAGTACACAGCTGATATGAAAATGATGTTTATTCTAAATGTTTGATACATATTGAGAATTTAATAGTTTATTTTATTGATATTTTATGTTCCCATTAACTATACATTGTATAATATAATAAGAACTTCCTGACAAAACATCAGGGCCAGTAAGATGTCAAGCATGTCCTACAAAAAGGCCAGGAAAGCAAAACACATATGCTGTCAGTGTGAGTGATACACGTATATGGAACATACTTTTGTCATGCATGTAGATTGCCTTAGGTGTGATAATTGAAGTAAAAATTTTTTGTAGTGTTCTATTGCTATTTTCATTGTAGTTCATACAGGAATTTATTTCTGTTGTTCTTTTTTAGACTTTGTACACCAAAAAACAGTCAATGTTGAAAATTTGATGCTTTTTTAAAAAAATTTGATGCTTTTTAAATAAACACTCAATACTAAAAATTCAATACTTTATTTTTGATATATTATTCCTGTTTATAAGGATTCATTGTTCAATATAATAAAACTCAAAATTTAAATAATTCATCAATAGAAATATTTTAAATAAAAATATTCTAAAGAATAAAGATGGGTATTATACACCCCATAGCACAATGTGGAAAAATGGCTATACACATGCAGAAGATTGAAGTCAAGCCCATAACTCTAACCATGTACTAAAGAAAAATCAAAAGGGACCACAGATCTAAGTATTAAAACAGAAACAAGTTAACCTGTTAAAAGATAAAATAAGTAAAACTCTGGAAAACACAGGCATAGGCAAAGACGTTCTGAACAGAATCCCAATTAAACAAGTAACATCAAGAATCAACAAACTGGATTATAACAAATTAAAACGCTTCTGCACTACAAAGGAAACAAACAACAGAGTAAAGAAAGGGAAAGAATTTTTTCCAGCTAACCTTGAAAAGAGAACTACTATCTAGAATACATGAAGAACTAAAAAATAAAAAAAAACTAGTGCCCCACCCAATAAGAGCCACAGTGGAAAAAAAAATGGTCAAATGAAATAGACACTTTTCAGAAGTACAAATGGCCAACAAATACATGAAAAAATATTCAGCATCTCTGGACATCATTAGAGGGACACAAATTCAAATGACACAAAGATACATCTTTCTCCAGAAGAAATGGCTTTTATCATAACATCAAATAATAAATACAGGCAATGCTGCAGGGAAAAAAGGAGCCCTCCTACACTGTTGGTGGGAATTTATATTAGTACAACTACTATGGAAATCAGTATGGAGATTCCTCAAAAAGCTAAAATAGAAATTTCATGCAACCCAGCCATTCCCCTTCTAAGTATCTTCACAAAAGTCTAAAATACATCATATTACAGTGATACATGAATACCCATATTTATAACAGCAGAACTCAAAACAGCTAAATCTTGGAAATGGCCTATACGTTCATGAGCAGATGAATAGGTAAATGTAGTATTTATACACAGCAATGTATTACTCTGCAATACTCTGGATAAATGATTCATACACCTTGAAACCATAATGTTAAGTGAAGTAAATCAGACAAGTAAGCTTAAAAATTGCATGGTTTTTCTTATATGAGAAGCCCAAACTACATATAATTAAAGAGCAAAATAAAAGACCATAGGAAAGGGAGATAGATCTTTTGTAATTGGGACAGAGATCAAGAGATTGGGGAGTAGAGGGGAGGAGAGAACATAAATGAATTAAAATGTGTAACAACTCCCCACAATGAATGTAATCATGTACTGCAAACATGTACTTATAAAAATAAAACTTACATAAAGAATTGGTTCTTTAAAAGGATAAAACAGATAAACCCCTAGCCAACATTACCCAAGGAAGAAAAGACTCACTTCAATGCAATTAAAAACAAAAACAAAAACAAAAAAAGGTGAAAATCACAACACTGCCAACATCCAGAGGATTATAAGAAACTGGAGAATCCATAAGAAATAGAAAACTTCCTAGATACATATGAATTATCAAAACTGAACCAAGAAGGGCCAGGGATTTAGCTCAGTAGCACTGCACCTGCCTCGCAAGTGAAAACTCCTGAGTTCCATCCTCCATACCCCCAAAAAAAACTGAACCAAAAAGAACAGGAAATGAAACTGATGTAGTAATAAAAAAAATTCACCACTAAGGGAAGCCCAGATCCTGATGGATTTTTTTTTTGCCGAATTTTACAAGAACATCAAGAAAGAATTAATGCTAATACTCATCAAAGTCTTTCATGAAAGTGAACGGGAAAGAACACTACCAAACTTATTGCTTGAAGCTAGCAATACTCTGCTACCAAAACCAGCCAAGGACTTAAAGAAAATGAAAACTACAGACCAATTTCCTTAATAAACATACTTGTAAAAATCCTCAATTAGATTCTTGCAAACAGAATATAATTAAATTTTTAAAATCATGCATCATGACCATGTTGGTTCCATCACAAGGATGCATGAACAGTTCAACATATGTAAAACAGTAACTATAATACACCACATAAATAGAATCATGGATTAAAATCACATGATAATCTCAACAGATGCAGAAAAAGTCTGACAAAATCCAACACTGATTCATGATTCATACAAAAAAAAAACCTTAACAAAAACTGATATAAAAAGTCTTTACTGTATAGCATTAAAAGTCATTCAGGATAGGGCCAGGGATCTAGCTCAGTGGTTTCACCACCTGCTGTGTAAGCGCAAGGACCCGAGTTCAATCCCCAGTACCAAAAACAACAACAACAACAACAACAACAAAAGTCATTCAGGATAAAACCACTGCCGATGTATACTAAATAAAAAAAAAAGAAAAGAAAGAAAGAATTCCCTCTAAAATCAGGAACAAGACAAGAATTTCCACCCTTTCCAGCACCCAGAAGGAAGCTCCCCCACTGCCATCCCAGGCTCCTAGGGCAGAGAAGGTGAGCCGCGCAGGCGCCAGAAGCACCCCCTCCCTTGTGGAAATGAGAAGACATATAAACAAGCCTCAAAAACAGACTTCCAGATCACCTACAGCAACCTCAAAGGGAAACGAGATGGAACAATCTGATACTCAACCACCTGAACTCTCTGAACTGGCAACAAAAGAGGATCTGGGAAAAATGAAATCAGAAATAATTACTCAGATAACAGCAAAGATTGTGCTCATGGTGCAAGACATGATTAATAAATCTAGAGAGGACACAGATTAAAAAAATAGAGGATCTGAGGAACATGATGGAATCCCAACATAGGAAACAAATGGAATCCATAAAACAGATACAAACAGATTTCCAAGAGATTAAAAACTCCATCGAAAGTCTGCACAGCAGAATGAACCAATGTGAGGACAGAATTTCAGATACAGAAGAAAAGATTGCAATTAGTGACCAGGAAAAGAAAAATTGCTTTAAAATTGTAAAGGAACATGAGAAAGCAATCCAACAGCTGCTAGACGATGCAAAGAAGAGTAACATAAGACTGACTGGAATCAATGAAGAAAGAGGACAGAGTGCAGATGACATAAAAAAAACTGTTCACAGAACTGATGGCAGAAAACTTCCCAAGGAGGGGAAAAGAACTTGACATACAGATAAGTGAGGCATATAGGACTCCACCTAGCCTGGATGAAAAAACTCTACACATAGGCATATAATAGTTAGGATTCCAGAAATCCAACAGAAGAATAAAATTCTACAAGCAGTGAGAGAAAAGAAACAAATCACATACAAAGGAAAGTCCATCAGAATCACAGCAGACTTCCCAATGCAAACCCTCAAGGCAAGAAGACCTTGGAATGATGTATTTCAAGCCCTAAAGGAAAACAGCCTCCAACCCAGATTGATGTACCCTGCAAAACTATCTTTCAAAATTGATGGAGAAATAAGATACTTTCATGATAAAGAGCACCTCAGGAACTTCATGAATATCAAATCGGCACTCCAAAAAATTTTAGACAATACCCTAGGAAAAAACAATGAGGATCACAACCCCAGGAAACCCAGCAGAATGAATCCATTGGGCGTGACAAATTAAATGCAAAGGGGGAGAATCCAACAAAAAGAAAAAGTCATGACAAGGCTTTTAAAACTTTTAACTTCATCTCCCTAATGAGTGTATAATTCAATCTTGCTATTGTACTGATTAGTATTTTTCTGATTCTAGATTTGCACATCTTTCCTTGCGCTGTACTGGCTATTTATCATCTTCTTATGTCTACATTTTAATTGGGTTGTCTATTAATGAGCTCTAAGAATTCTTCATATATTCTGGTCATAGGTTATATGCATTATAAATATGGTCTGTTTAAGGACTACTTTTCATTTTAATGATGTCATTTAAAGTTCTAAATTTGATGGAATCTCATTTATCAATTTTTTTCTTTTATACATCATGTCTTTTGTATACTAGGTTGTTTTTGCCTACCCTGAATTCATAAACATTTTCCCTTATAATTTCTTCTTAATGTTTTATACTTTTAGGTTTTCATATTTAGGTTCATAGATTCCTTCAAGTTATTTTCATATATGGAAAAAAAGGGTTGAGGTTAATTTTTTATATGCAGATACCAGGTGTTCTAGTGCCATTTGCTGAAAACACTATCTCTTCCTTGGCTCTTGAATTGAGTTTATACTCTATAAAATGTTAAAGTTAAATAATCTTTCAAAACTCAGTGGACCATATATGTGTGGTTCTATTTCTAGATTCTCTGTTTTATTACAATGATCTATATGTCTTTCCTTACACCAACACTGCCTTGATTACTGTAGCTTTAGAAGAAGTCTTAAAATTAGGTACTAAACCTCTTCTAACACTGTTTTTGTTTTTTTAACTTTTCTAGGTCCTTTGTACTCCTACATAACTTTTAAATTTCAATATCCAATTCTTCATTTATAGCAAGTATACACAGACCTGAATTTTTATATATACCTTGTGTTTTCTAATCCTGCTAAATTCAAATACAAGTTCTAGGGGCTCCTAGAGATTTCCTAGTATTTTCTCTCTAGATGATCATTTCATCTACATATAAAGATTTTGCTTCTACCTTGCCAGTCCTATCCTAATTGTGTCATTGTATTGCCAGACTATTTTGGTGGGGCCTAGGTTTCAAAGTTTAATGGACAGATAAAGAGTAAGCATATCCGCGCTTGTTCTCCACCTTAAGGAGAAAGCATTGTATCTTCTCCATTTATATAAGGCGTTCTCGCTGGAAGTATGCAGTACATGTCTTTAATCTGTTGAGAAAGTTCTGTTCTACTTCTAGTCTCCTGATAGCTTTTACCATGAACAGCCGTAGAATTTAGTCCAATACTTTTTCTCCAACTACTGACATGATCATATGGCTTTTTCCTTTCCTCTGTTAAAATGATGACTTTTGGGGGTGGATCTTCCAGTGCTGAACCAACACTGCCGTCCCTATAACAAAACCACTTTCTACATCCTGCCAGATCTGACTTCTAATAGTTTGTTTTGTTAAACAAATTTCTATCTATGTTCATACTTTGTTCTTCTATTATCTGTATCCAGTTTTAGGATTAGCACAATGTTGAGTTCCTAAAATGAGGGGAGAAGTGTTCCTTCTTTTTTCTGCTTTAATTGTTTGATATAATTTATCAGTTAAAATGTTTATGAGCCTGCTGTTGTCACATAGGTAGGTTTTCAAGCTAGGAATATACTTTCTTTAATAGGTGCTATTCAAATTTTATATTTCCTCCAGAGTTAGTTTCATTAATTTGTCTTCCAAGGTACTTCTTAGAAGTTGTCAAATTTATTTCAAAATAGATTTTTGAAATATGCTTTCTATATCCTTTTAAATTCTGTAAAATCTGTGGTAATGTCTCCTAGATCTTGATATTGTAACTTAAAAAATGTATAATTGATAACAGGAAGAAAAGTTCTAAAGGTGCAGGGGAAGTGGGAGGGGTAAAGGAAAGAAAAAAAGGAAAAGAAAAAATATGAGAAAAGGAAAAAAATGGAAACAAGGTCTTTGCAAATAGGCAAAGGTGGAGGGGGTGAAGGGAGGGCACAGGAAGGGGAAAAATAAAAGACCCAAGATACTCATGTAATGGTACAAGATCCCAATGATGAATGTAACTGTATTTTATACCTAAAATGTACCAATAAACTTAATGGGGAAAAAAAAAGAATTTCCACTCTCATCACTCCTCAATACAGAATTTAACACTTTAGCCAGAGAAATTAGGTAAGGGAAAGAAAAAGAGTTTGAATAGGAAAGGAAGAATTAAAACTATCTTTATTTGCAAATTACATGAACATAGAAGAGCCCATAAACTCCACCAGAAGACTCTTGGAACTAATATATTCAGCAAATTGGCAGGATACAAAATGAAACACATGCACACACACAAAAACAGCATTCCTATACACCAAAACTGAAGCCACTAAGAAAGCAGGAAAACAATCCCATTTATAATAGCTTAAAAAAAACTAAGAATTAATGAAAGAAGGGAAACATCTCTATCATGAAAGCTACCTTGCTCTAAAAAAAGGGAGGAGGAGGACACTAGGAAATGGAAACAACAGAGGACTTCTGGGAAGATGGTAGAACAGTAAACAAACAAATCAGCCTCTCCAAGATTCCAAATCCAGACAGTAGAAAATAATAACCTGGGGAAGGAAAGAGGAGTATAGTCCTTGGACCCAGAAAGGATCTGAGAGGAAAGTTGCGGCCTGTAGAGAAACAGAGACAGAACCTAAAGTTACTAAAAGAAAGGCAATCTGCACCTTCTCTCCAGCTCCTGGTTTCCATCTTGTGAGTAAGGATGGCCAAATCTACAACAAACATTGTTAAACTAGGGGTCTCCGAAAGCCTTTAGGAAGAAACTCAGCAGTGGTATACACTGGTGGATGCTGTGAGCTGCAACAGCTGGTGACTGACTCCAGCCCTGGCACCTTCCCTATGCCTTGGAGTGCGGATAGTGCCACAGGTTGACTTTATTTCAGGGCTCTCAGGATTATGTTTCCACACTGAGGGGGCGAGGGTCAGCCCCTCAGTGACATCGATGCTCAAGGAGCCATGGTCAGTTCAGCTAGAGACACCCAGAGTATTTTAAGGCATATCCAGAATGTTTTAAGCTAAATGACCAAAGCCCTGCCCCCACAGCCAGAAGCCAACCTCAACCCTGAATCTCTGTGAATCTGAAAGCTCCAGAATTGGCAGCCTTGCCCTAGTCCTGCTGCCTTCTTGCTGGTGACTATGTGCTGCACAGACCTGGGCTTTGATTGCCCTCTGTGCCAGCGAGAGCAGGGACACATCTTATAGTGGACTCTGCCTCAAAACTATAGGCAGAAAATAACCACGTTTGAAATCACAGAGAAATACTTTGTTCTCTTTTGGTTTTTGTTCATTTGGTTGGTATTTTCTTATTTTTTCTTTGTTCTTGCTTTCTTAAGTTTGAACAGTGGGTTTAGGTTGTTTGGTTTTGTTCTTTTTCTCTGCTTTCCTTCCTTCTTTTCTTCCCAGTGTCCTGGGGATTTGACAACCTTCCTTCATACCCCACCTTGCTTTGAATCTGTTTTTCATTTTTTCTCTATTTTTTCCACTTCTTCCTTTCAGTTTTTCCCCCCTTAAGTATTTCTCTGTTATTTTCTCTATATTTTTTCTTTATAAAATTTCTTTTTTCTTCCTCTTATCTTCTTTCTTGACGATTTTATTTAATCTTACCTTTACCTAATTCTATAGATATACTCCTACCCTCAATAAAACCCTTTGTATC
Organism: Heterocephalus glaber; assembly: GCF_053883595.1. Taxonomy (NCBI): domain Eukaryota; kingdom Metazoa; phylum Chordata; class Mammalia; order Rodentia; family Bathyergidae; genus Heterocephalus; species Heterocephalus glaber. The sequence continues at coordinate 8,350,230 of NW_028258444.1, read as the reverse complement.
ACCTTTTCTCCGCTTCTTCCAGTATCATAGTTTAAGGTTTCAAAATATTTTTTTTGCATCCCCTGACTCCCAAACCTATATCTTTAATAGTATAACATAAAGATTTGTTAATCTTTTGAATCTTAACTCTGCAAATTATTATTAAATTGTGTTCTACCATTAGCAAAGACACAGTTGTCTAATTTAGTACATATTAACTATAAGTCAATACATGGATTGCCTTAATGTTTACATCATAATTGCTGACATTTTCTCTAAGATTAAGATAGGTACATAATCTGTTTCTATGGTATGTTAATATGTATAATTCGTCTTGGGTAACACTACTGTAGCTTGATATTAACAGGGTCACATGCTTGTTGCTACCTCTCTATAAGCTAATGCTCAGAGAACCTTCATGACATTGACACTGCTAGAGTACATTCCCAGAGATCTTGGATGCGGGCCTAACCACACTATATCCTCACCTCTCAAAATGACCAAGGTGGCTGCATCTTGGGGCTGTGGCAAAGGATTACACTTATCTATGCCCAAAGCACATCACTATAAAGAAACTAAAGAGACCTATACTGGCAAAAAAAGTCTTTAGATTATAAGCACCCACAAACCTCAGCACAAAACAATACAAACAAAAACAAACAATAGACACATGAGAAGAAAAAGCAACAAAATGTTTTCCAAAACTCCCAACTCCCCAGAGTCAAATCAGGGGGTATTAAAGGTCAGAACAGCATAAGCTACACACCTGAAATAATTGAAAGGATTACAGAGGAGGTTAGAAAGCTGCTCAAAGAAATACGCAGCAGGATAAGAGAAGATGTAGCCAAACAGATAATCAAAGTAATAACCAAAAGATGGTGGAGCTATCAGAAAGCTAGATGAACTATAAAAAAAACCCCAAGAAACAAAACAAAACATGAATGATCATTTTACCAAAGAATTAGAGTCCATAAAAGGTTTCAATCAGAAATCTGAGATTAAAAATCATATTGAAAGTGTGAGCAGAAGAACCAACCAATGTGAAAAAATAATCTCAGATCCAGAAGACAATACCATCAAAGACCAAGTACCTAAAGACACCTTAAAAACAGTAGGAAAGCATAAAAAAAAAGGATCCAAAGCCTGTTTGATGATACAAAAAAGACTAATCTAAGAAGAATTGGAATAAGTGAAAAATCAGAAGATAACACAAATGGCATTTTTTCCCACTTTTCAATATTTTTGTTATTTGACAGGCATTTACAACATTCCATTCATAGACCTAAAAAACATAAAAACAGACCTTCTTTCAGCTTATAAAAGAAATATATAAGAACTTTTGACACAAACTCATCATGACCTTATGTACAAGAGAAAATGGCACCCTCTCCAAGCACCAGACTTTCCAGTATTTTCGATGGACACGTTGCAGGGAGATCAGTAAATTGCAACTATCAACACCTGTGCTTTGGTTTTCCATCCGGACACGATCAGACCCGAGACGATATGGAACAATACAGTGATACAAAGGGTATAGAAACCATTCTAAAGCTTTTTAAAGAAAACCAGAAGATATAGAAAAGATTTAATAGAATAAAACTTTCAAAAGATCAAGCTCAAAGCCCTGTAAACCCAAAAGGGGAGGAGGGATAGAGGAGGGGAGAGTGGGAAAACCAAGCAGGAACACAGAGCATGATGTTCTGAACTCTCTATTGTCTGGAAATATAAAGTCATAACTGATTCTTATAAAATATAATTCCTAAAGCTACTACAAAATTCAGGCCTTTAAAGTACCTACTGATGTGTCAAACACCAAATAGATATTTTCCACTAAAAGAAAGTTTTCATATTATTAAACCCTTCTTAGGAAGTAGACATTGTGAAATGGGAAAGGGGGAAAAAAAGCTAAAAACCTTTTTTAAAAAATTGAAAGTGCTATAAGTTGTTTCTGTTCTTCCTATTTGGATATCTGTTTCAAAGGTTAGGTTTATTAACATGATTACCCTGTTTCGTTGGTATGAAGAAAATGTTAAACGGAAGAGATGTTTTAGAAGAAGTTGTTGGGTTCAAAGGTTTTATGGACTGTCAGGGAAGGGGTAGGTAATCTACGGATGAAGATGCGATTCTGATGAGAAAAGTAATGATCACCATGGCAACCCCGCGAAAAGGAAGCTCCCTCCCCTGCCATGTCCAACGGACACACATGCTGCCCATTCCTTGTCATGGGTAATCCATCCAAACTCCCATCTCAAATATAGATTCCAACATTCAAAAAAAAAAATCTTCTTCTTGGAAAAAAAAAGTTTATCATTAAGCATGAGCTGCTCGTTGGCCTTTCATATATAAATATAAAGTCACCACACCTCACTCTCTCTATAAAAGATTACATGCTCGCTTTTAGACTGAAGTTACACCTAACACTGTAAAATTCTCATCTATTTGTGCCCCTGCATGGCAGGTAAAATACAAAAAATAGTGTTTTTTTCTCTCTCTGTCAAGTGATAAATTTGGATCTCTTTTCCAAGAGTTTGGCATCTTTATAATTCTATGCAATACTAGAGCTTTTGAACACGGACAGAGTTAGACCAGCCATGGACCAAAGAAGAAGAAAAAAATCAAAGGCTTATCAAAACATAAATGACCACCCTCTCCTCATACATTCTTAAAATACACAGATATTCTCAGACACTGAAGAGGGAAGCTGTACAGTTGTTTGTTTCACTGTTTGGAAGTGGGTTTCCCAGCAGAGATTGGTTTCAGATAGGACAAGCTGTATAATGGCTTTTGTATGTGTGTTATGCCTTAAATTCTGTACTTACGTCAACTGCTGGGGGTGATTTGCTTTCCAGTCCTATAAATTCTTTTTTTTTCTAATTCTTCAGGCCCTGATTAATGGAGAATAAATAAAAGCCCTTAGTAATATACAGAAGATAGAACTCAAGCTCACTCTGGATCCTGCACAATTCTTTCTGACTGCAATGTTAACATTGGCAAAGGTGGGGCCTTCTGGCTGCGCTGCTACCTGGTTCCACACTACAGAGGCAAAGGGGGTCATAAAGGCCATTGTCCTGAGCTCCAGAAGATAGAGCAGAAGTGAACAACAGAAAGAAGGCCTCTCTTAGGCTCCTCAATGAAAACTGAAGCCCACTGGAAAAGTGAAGAGAATCTCTGCAAGAAAGGCACACCAGACCACTGTACTTGGGGATCATCACCTCCCATCAGAACCTGGACTATCTTCAGGGGAAGGGCAGGTGGAATGTGCACGAGAACCTTGCAGAGTTCAATCTTGCAGGACAACAGGGAGCTCAACTTGGGACTAGCAGCCAGAAATCTGCCTGAATCTCACAGGTCTGCTACTGGCTTGCTGAGATGCATTGACTTACATCTGCACATGGCTGCCCATGTTGTCTATTGTGACAGCAGAGACATACCCTGAAGGAGGCCCTTCATTTTTATTTTTATATGTTATTTGCAAAAATTTCTTTACCTTATTTTTAATTTTTATTTTTTTCTACTCTTTTCAAATGTTTTTCTTTTTCTGTCTTTTCTCTGTTCTTTCTCTCTCACTTGTTCTCTTGCTGTCTCACACTGTTCTTCATCTCCCTTCTTATTCCTGTTCTGGACCTAATCCAGATTTCTTCTTTATTTTTCTTTTCTTCTCTTTTTCCTTCTCTTGATTGTCATTAGTTTCAAAGGAAAGTAAATACAGTTCTGGCCTTTTCTGTTCTCATCTTCTTTCATTCTGCCTTTTCCTCTTTCTTCAACAGTTTCTTAGAGTTTGCATGATCTTCCTGTGTCCTCTGGCCTCACTGCTAACCTTTCCCTATTCTACCTATCTATCCTCTCCCTCCCCAACTCCTTCTAACTCCCCATCCCGAAAGGTAAAGTTGCTATATTGAAGAGTTTATTCACTATAAACATATGTTGGGCTGGTCCTCGATTTTGATTTAATTCACACAGTTAAAGGTGATAGATTAATAACTATCATAAATAGTCATTTTCTAAGCTCTGCTCGATGCCATGGTGTTGCTGATTGTATCATTTGGGCTAAGGTGTTGTGATTACCTTCCTGGTATAATAAAAATGAGATAGCCTCAGAGTCATTAGAGACTCAAAACCTAAAGACCAGCTATATCTGGAAGACACCTCTGAGAAGCAATCATTCCAAAAGGGTTCTAAACACAAACAACAAAGATATTTATAATAAGCAATTTCGAAGTATCAACCCAGGAATTAAACCAAGGACAGTACCAAAATCAAAAATGAGAAGACATTTAAGCAAGGCACAAACTCAGACTTCCACCCCACCAAAAAAATTTGGCAGGAAACAAAGTGGAAAAATATGATAATCAACCACCTGGACACCCTGAACTGATAGCACAGGAAGTAACAAAACAGATGAATGAGGTTCTTGAAAAATTCAAAACAGAAATAATTTCCCAGATAACTACAGAGATGGTGAGCAGAGTGAAAGACATGATTAGAGGCTCTAGAACAGAAACAGATAAAAAAAATACATGAGCTCAGAAACATGCTGGAACCCATGAATGCCCAGCATAAGAAAGAAATGGAAACCATGATTGCCCAACATAAGAAAGAAATGGAATCCATGAAACAGATTCAAACAGTTATTCAGGAGATTAAAAACTCCATTGAAAGCATGCAGAGCAGATTAAGAAAATCTGAAGATAGAACATGAGATATAGAAGACAGGATTGTGGTGAAGGACCATGAAAACAGAGATTTCTTAAAAACAGTAAGGGACCACAAGAAATCAATCCAGCAGCTTTTAGATGATGTAAAGAAGAATAACATAAGACTGATAGGAGTCCATGAAAAAACAGAAGAAAGTACAATAGACATAAAAAAACTGTTCACAGAAGTAATAGCAGAAAACTTCCCAGACAGAGGTGGAGAATTGGACATACAGATAAGTGAGGCATATAGAACTTCAACTAGTCATGATCAAAAAAATCTACACCTAGACATATAATAGGATCCCAGAAACCCAACAGAAGAACAAAATCCTACAAGGAGTTAGAGAAAAGAAACAAATCATGTATAAAGGAAAGCCCATCAGAATCACAGCAGACTTCTCGACACAAACCCTCAAGTCAAGGAGAGCCAGAGTGAAGTATATCAAGCCCTAAAAGAAAATAACTTCCAACCTAGACTGTTGTATCCTGCAAAATTATCCTTCAAAATCGATGGGGAAATTAGATACTTCCATGACAAAGAACACCGGAGAAATTTCATGAACACCAAACCAGCACTCCAAACAATTCTAAACAATATCCTAGAAAAAGACAATGAAAGTCACAACTCCGTGAGGCCCAAGAGAAGGAAGTCACAAGGCAAGGCAAAAAATTAAAGGGAAAGGGGAAAAAGTAAAAAATACAAGCGCGAACAACAGTAAAACATCATGACAAGGATGAGTCAATATCTACCACTTATAACCATCAATTTTAATGGCCTCAATTCACCAATCAAAAGAAATAGACTGGCAAAATGGATTAAGAAGCAAAATCCAAAAATACGCTGTATACAAGAAACACACCTAACTCAAAAAGAAATTCATAGACTAAAAGTAAAAGGATGGAAAACAGTTCTCCATGCAACAGGAACCCAGAAAAAAAGCAGGGGTAGCAATCTTATTTGCAGACAAAGCAGATTTCAAACCAAAACTAATTAAGAGAGACGAAGATGGTCACTGCATCCTTGTGAAGGGAACAATCCAAGAGGAAGAGATGACAATCATGAATATATATGCACCAAATAAGAATGTCCCCAACTATCCAAAACAAATATTAGTGGACATGAAAAACCAAATAAGCACTAATACAATTGTAGTGAGGGATTTCAATATCCCACTATCACAGACAGACAGATCATCTAGACAAAAAAGTTAACAATGAAATTCTGGAAGTGAACCAAGCTATTGAACAAATGGACTTAATACATGTTTACAGAGTGTTCCTCAGAATATACATTCTTTTCGGCTGTACACAGGTCATTTCTCCAAAATAGACCACATGCTAGCTCACAGGCCATGTTTAAGTAAATGTAAAAGAACTGAAGTTACCCCCTGTATATTATCAGACCATAGTGCAATAAAATTGGAGATCAATAGCACAAGAAACCGCAAAACCCCCACAAACACATGGAAATTGAATAATACTCTCCTGAACAACCAATGGGTCAAAGAGGAAATTAAAGAAGAAATTAGACAGTTTCTACAAGTAAATGACAATGCCAGTACAACATACAGGAATCCATCAGACACAATGAAAGCAGTTATACAAGGGAAATTCATAGCAGTAAATGCCCATATTAGACCCAAAAAACTCCGCCAAAAGACTTCTAGACTTAATTGATTCGGTAGAGTAGCTGGATACAAGGTCAACACTCAAAAAACAGTAGCCTTCTTGTACACAAATGATAGACTCACTGAGATAGAAATTAGGGAAATAATTCCTTTTATAATAGAATCCAAAAAAATGAATTATCTAGGAATCAATCTAACAAAGGAAACAAAAGGCCTCTACAAAGAAAACTACAGCACTCTGAAAAAAAGAGATTGAAGAAGATATAAGAAAATGGAAAGACATCCCTTGCTCCTGGGTAGGAAGAACCAATATAGTGAAAATGGCCATGCTTCCAAAATTGCTATACAGATTTAATGCAATCCCGATTGAAATCCCAACAGGATATTTCATAGAACTGGAGAAAACAATCCAAAAATTCATTTGGAACCAGAAGAGACCTAGAATAGGAAAAGCAATTGTAGGCAACAGAGACATGGCAGGGGGTATCACAATCCCCAACTTGAAACTATACTACAGAGCTTCTATGATAAAAACAGCATGGTATTGGCAAAGAAACAGACCCAAGGATCAGTGGAATAGATAAGAAAATCCAGAAACAACTCCAGACATACTCAGCCACCTCATCTTTGACAAAGGAACCAACCACCCTCACTGGAGGAAAGATAGCCTATTTAATAAATGGTGTTGGAAAAACTGGACTTCAACCTGCCAAAGATTAAAACTAGACCTATATCTATCACCAGGCACTAAGATCAAAGTGGACTAAAGATCTAAATATTAAAACAGAAACACTAAATTTGCTGGAAGATAAGTTAGGTAGAACTCTCAAAGACACTGGCTTAGGAAAAGACTTTATGAACAAAACCTCAGTAGCATGGGAACTAGCACAAAGAATCAACAACTGGGATCTCATCTTATTAAAAAGTTTCTGCATTGCAAGAGAAACCACCAACAGAGCTAAGAGACAACCTACAATGTGGGAACTAATTTTTAGCAGCTCTACCTCAGACAAAGGACTACTATCTAGAATATATAAAGAACAGAAAAAAATCAGACCCCCCAAATTCAAAGACCCAATTCAAAAATGGGCATCTGAAATGAACAGACATTTCTCAGACAAAGAAGTAAAAGCAGCAAATAAACATATGAAAAAATGTTCAACATCACTGGTCATTCTAGAGATGCAGATGAAAACAACACTGAGATTCCACCTCACCCCAGAAAGAATGGGTGCTACCAAGAAATCAACCAATAACAAATGCTGGCAGGGGTGTGGAGAGAAAGGAACCCTTCTCCATAGTTGGTGGGAGTACAGACTGGTGCAACCACTGTGGAAATCAGTATGGAGATACCTCAAAGAACTAGGAATAGAGGTCCCATTTGACCCAGCTATTCCCCTGCTGGGTATCTTCCCAAACGAATTAAAAGAATCATACCACAGCGATATATGTGCACCCATGTTTATAGTGGCACAGTTCGTAATAGCTAAAGCTTGGAAACAACCCAAGTCCTCATCAACTGGAAACCATTCCAGGGATGCAGGGATGCAGGTGTAGTTTAACATATGCAAATCAATAAGTGCACTTCACAAAATAAATAGAAGCAAGTACAAAAAAATATCATCTCAATAGGCACAGAAAAACCATTTGACAAAATTCAGCATCCATCCTTGATTTAGTAAGTAAGAATAGAAGGTCTTTATCTTAATCTAATAAAAGCTACCTATGACAAACCAATGGCCACCATCACACTTAGCAGAGAAAAGCTGAAAGCTTTCCCTCTAAAATCAAGAACAAGACAAGGATATCTGCTATCACCATTTTTAATCAACATAGAAAATACAAGCTAGAGCAATCAGACAATAGAAAGAAATAAAAGAGAAAGAAGTTGAACTACATTATCTGCACATGATATGAACCTCTACATAGAAGACCCTAAAAACTGTACCAAAAGACTCTAGAACTAATAACCAAATTCATTAGTATAGCAGGATATAAAGTCACACTTAAAATTCAACAGCATTCCAATAGCAAACTTACTGAGAGGGAAATTAGGGAAACAACATCTTTTACAATAGCATTAAGAAAAATGAAATACTTAGGAATTAACCTAATCAAAGTGAAAGACTTCAACAACAAAAATTATAATATTTTGAAAATAGAGATTGGAGTAGATACCAGAAAATGGAAAGGTATCCCGTTTCTGGATAGGCAGAACCAATACAGTTTAAAACGGCCACACTTCCAAAACTGTTATATAGATTTAAGTAATCACATTCAAAATACCAGTTACAATTCTTAAAGAACTGGAGGAAGCAATCCTAACTTTTATATGGAACCTGAAGAGACCTAGAATAGCAAAAGCAATTCTAGCAACAAGGGCAAGGGAGGGGGCATCACAATCTCAGAACTCAAGTCACACTAAAAAGCTACAGTCATAAAAACAGCATGATATCACCAAATGAAACCAGACTTGTGGATCAATTGAATTGAATAGAATAGAAGATACAGAAACAACTCCTATGTAATCTTTGACAAAGGGGCCAAATCTTTTCACTGGAGAAAAGAAAGCCTCTTTACCAAATGATGCTTGGAGAACTAGCTATCCACATGATGAAGGTGGACCCATATCTCTCACCATGCACTAAACTAAAATCAAAATGGATCAAAGATCTCAACATTATCACAGAAACCATCTGCTGCAAAACAAAACAGGTAAAATTCTCAAAGACAAAGGTGTAAGCAAAGACTTTTTGAATGTTGCATAAGAAATAATACCAAGAATCAACAAATGGGAACACATTAAATTAAAGCTTTTGCACATCAAAGGAAACCACCAACAAAGTGAGGAGAAAAATCATTTAAAAATTTGCCAGCTACTTTTCAGACATAGGACTAACATCTAGAATATATAAGGAACTAAAAAAAAAATCAGAACCCACAGATTTAAAGACCCAATTAAAAAAACAGGCATGTGAAATAAACACTTCTCAGATGAAGAAGTACAAACTGCCAATAAATAAATACATTTAAAAAGTTCAACATTGTTGGCCATTGGAGAAATGCAAATGAAAACATTAAGATTCCATCTCACTCCAGAAAGAACAGCTACCATCAAGAGATCAACCAATAACAAATGCTGGTGAGGCTGTGGGAAGAAAGGAACCCTTCCTTATTGTTGGTGGGAGTGCAGACTGATACACTAGCTATGCAAATCAGTATGCAGATTCTTCAACAAATTAAAAAAAAATTCCATTTGAACCATCTATCCCCCTTTCAGGTATCTTCTTAAAAGGGAGTGAAAAACATACCACAGTGATGTATGTATATCTATGTTTATATCAGCACAATTCATTCTAGCTAAATCTTGGAAACAGCGTGTATGTCTATCAATACAGATGAATAGAAAAAGAAAATGTATTTAGTACTCTACCGGGTAGAAAAAAAAGAAAAACTTGCTAGGTGTGGTGGTGCATGCCTGTAATCCCAGCACTAGGGAGGCTGAGGCAGGAGGATCACCATTGAGTTCAAGGCCAATCTGGGCTACATAGTGAGTTCAAGGCTAACCTGACCTCCATAGAGATACCTGTCTCAAAAAACAAGAAAAATAAACTTAAGGAATTTGTAGGAAAATGGATGCACCTTGAGGCTATTAACATTAAATGAAGCAAATCAGACACATAAGATTAAACATCACATGGTTTCCCTCATATGAAAAAGTTAATATATACAGTATGCAATAAAAGACAGATAATAGGAAAAAAGAGAGCAAAATAGTTATTGTATTCTAAGTATGTTCTGCTGTTGGTTTCTGTTTTCACTCCAATATGGTATGCACAATTTCCACTATTTTGCCTATGGTAAGGTCTTTTTTGTTGCTTTAAGCGTAGTCTATTTTGAATTTAAAAATTAATTAATTTTCAGAATAAGAAAAATCTATGAAGGTAGAGAAAAGCTCAGTGGTTTCCTAGATTGGGAAATGATAGCTGCTGGGTTGTTGTGCCTTGTCAAAGCCTCATGTGCTCATAGGTGGGGCTTGTCACAGGTGTCTGGGATCTAGGGTGTGTGAATTTGGATTGAGGTTGTATAATAACCAAATTATCCCACTGATTGGTTTAGGATAATTCTGGGTTGTGGATAATGGGAAGGCCCACCTCTAGGTGTGGGTGATACCAACTAACAGGCTCAACCCTAAATGGAATAAAAGAGAAAGGGAGGCTCTACACTACTTCTTCACTGATGCTGCCTGCCCCATCATGGAGTATTTCTCTTCTGCCATGCTTCCCTGCCTTGGAGCAAGCTGCCTATGGACTAAAACCTCTACTGTGAGATAAAAGACCAGGCTAACAGGTATCAGTTGGAAACAAGGACTGTGTTGGCAGTTGGACTCCAAAACATATGCGTTATGTTCTGGAAGAAAATTTGTCTTCCTTTTGCCAGTGTCCAGAAACATTACAGGAAATTGAGAATAAGGACAGTGGACTAATGGATCTGGTAGAAGAAATTTCAAAGCAATCTAATATTGAGGCCATGGCATGGCTACTGTGGGAGCTTTTAGCAAGCTGTAACTTAAGAATCAAGAATAAATACCCCAGAAAAATGATTTTTAAAGTTTTCAGTTTGGTCAGAAAGGAAACTTCGTTAAAGTTATGGCCTGCAAGGAAGGAGCAGAGGAGAACTTAGCTGCCAAGAAGGAATAGGACAAGAGAAAAGATTGCCTGAAGACATGATAACAACTAAGAGGGCACTACCCTTTGCAGTCTCAAAACTGTGAAGGTGAAAGACTTTGCTTTGAGAAGAGAACCTCAGAGCACCATGTTCCAAAATGGTGGCCCTAGAGAATTTGTTTCTCTGCACTGAGTTCATAGCGGTTCTCAGCAATCCAGGAACTCAACCTCTACAGCCAAAACAGAAGCCTGGATATTGTTCAATCTGGCAGCAAACCTTTGCATCATCCACGTGTGCTGGTTTTAGGTGCATGCAGAATGCAAGAGTTATGTGGTCAGGAAGGCTTCCACCCAGATTTCAGAAGGAGGCCTGGGAGGCCAGGCAGTGTGGCCCTTAAAGAGCAGTGTGGGAAGCTATGAGTGTGAAGCCAAAGGTGCAGTGGAGACCCCAGAAGGATTCAGAAACCAGGAAAACAGATTGTCTGAGGAAAGCTGGGAGGATCGAGCAAAGCTGCCCAAGAGAGAAACCATAAAGGATACAACCACCAGCAGTGCCATAGACGTGGGATTAGAATTCACATCTTGCCACAGACTGCACCAGATGCTAGACACAGAACTATGAGATCTAATGTTTACTCTGCTGGATTTTGGTCTCACTTCGGTCCAATTCCTTTCTATCCCCTATTTGCACATTTTGGAATAGGAATGTGTATTTTGTGCCACTGTATGTTGGCAGTGTTTAACTTTCTTATTTTTATAGGGGCTGGCAGCTAAGAGTTTCCTAAAATTTCAGAAGAGAATTTGAACTTGGACTTTTCAGCAATGCTGAAAATGACAGGACTTCAGCAACTCTTAGAGATGGACTAAATGCCTTTTGCATAAAGAGATGTACATGAGTCTTTGGGGACCAGGGGAAGAACGTTATGACTTATATCTACATGTTTCCCCAAGCCTCATACACTCACAGATAAGGATTTTCAGATGCGGCTGAATTTAGGGTGTGTGAATATGGTTTAAGGGTAAATAAATGAGTCCATGGATTGGTTTAGCTTAGTTCTGGATGTGGATAATGGGAAGGCCCACCCTGGGTGTGGGTGGCACCAACTAATATAGGCTTATACTTTGAATGGAATAAAAAAGAAAGGGAGGCTTCATGCTGCTTCTTCACTGCCTCCTGCCTATCCTGCCATGGACTATTTCTCCTCTGCCATGCCCTCTGCCATGCCTCCCTGCCTTGGAGTCAGCTGCCTATGGATTGAAACCTCTACAAACTGTTGAGTTAAATAAACCTTCCTTCCTTTAACTTTGGGTATCAGGTATTTTGTCCCAGCAAAAAGAAAAGTAATACATGGATAGAGTCTTTGATTGTGGTCCTGGTTGTACAACTCTGTCAACATGTTAAAATCTACAGAATCATACATTTAAAATTTGTAAAATGTATTGTATGCAAATTTTAGTTCAATAAAGCTGTTATTTTATTTTTTAAAAAATGGAAAACATTTCCTATTTTTGGATAGGCAGAAGTAATAACATGAAAATGGCCATATTACCAAAAATTATATATTAGTTTAATGCAATTCATATCAAAATACCATCAACTTTTTTCACAGAAGCAGAAAAACACAGTTCTACAATTTATATGGAACAGAAGAGACCCACAGACAAAACCACCCTGGACAAAAAGGATAAAACACAAAGCACTGTAATCCCAGACTTCAAGTTACTCTACAAAGCTACAGTAGTTAAAACAGCACAATACTGACAAAAAGACATATTGATCAATAGAACAGAATATAGGATGCAGAAACAACCGGAAGCATCTTCAACCATCTGATTTTTGAAAGGGGGGCCAATAATAAAGGCAAAAGAAGCAACAGCCCCTTTAACAAATGGTGCTGGGAAAACTGGTTATTCACATGCAGAATAATGATTTTATCCATCTTACTCTGTACTGAAAATGAACAAAGACATACATATGTAAATATATAGAAATATATATACACATATATAAATATATATATGTATGCAATCTGATAGAAGAAAAGTACTGGTAAAACTCTTAAAGACATAGGCACAGGCAAGGACAGAACCTGAACAGAACAGAACCTCTTCCTGAACAGAATCCCAATTGTACAAAGAATAACACCAAAAATCAACATATGGGATTAAATCAAATTTTGAAACTTCCATATAGCCAAGGAAACAACCACCAGAGTGAAGAGACAACCTACAGAATGAAAAAAAAAATGTTGCCAGCTACTCCTTGGGCAGAGGACAAACATCCAAAACATAAGAAGAACTCAGAAAAACCCAGAACCCCTCCAAATAAAAGACTCGATCAAAAAATGGACTGCTGAAATGAACAGACATTTCTTTGAAGTACAAATGGTCAATACACAAAAAAATGTTCAAGGTCTTTGCCCATTAGAAAAATGCAAATCAAAACAATATGAGATTCTACCTTACTCTAGTAAAAATGACTATTATTTAAGGTTCAAAAAACAACAAATGTTGCTAATGTTGTGGGGGAAAGGAAACCCTTCTATATTGTTGGTGGGAATGTAAACTAGTATAACCACTATGGAAATTAGCATGGAGATTCTTCATAAAACTAAAAATCCCATTTAACCAGCTATACCTCTCCTGGGTACCCATGCTTTTGGCAGCAAAACTCACAATAGCTAAATCATGGAAGTGGCCTATATGCCCATCAACAATGAATAGATAAAAAGTGGAGTACTGCTCAGCCATAAAGAACAATAAATTGAGTAGGGCAGTGGATAGATCTTAACATCATAATATTAAGTGAAATACATCAGTCACAGAATGTTAAATATCACATGGTTTCTCTCATATGAGAGACCCAAATATAAATAAAGACCAAACTAAAACAAACATTTTAAGAAACATGGAGGTAGACTCTGTAGGTATGGGAAGATGATCTGGGGAAGAAGGCAGAGGGGAAGACAGGTCAAGGAGTAAAAATGATAAAGATGCAATATGTATATGTATCAATCTCCAAAGATGAATGTAATCACTATGTATCATAAACATATACTCATGAATTTTTTAATAAATTAAAAATTTAATTAAATTAAAAAAGCAGTACTAAAAGGGACTTTAAGCACTAAGTCCTTACAGCTAAATAAAATAGAATTTCAAATAAACAACCTAATAATGCATCCCAAAGATTTAGAAAATAACAAACCAAGCCTAAATCAATAGAAGAGAATTAATTCTAAAGTTCAGAGAAGAAATGAATAAAATACAGACTAACAAATAATACAAAAGATCAATGAAATAGAGTTAATTTTTTGAGAAGATTAACAAAATTGACAAACCTATGAGAAGACTCAAATAAACGAAATCACAGTTGGAGAAGCGGACAATACAACTGATGCCACAAAATTACAAAGGATCTTTAGGAAGTATTATGAAAAATGATACACTCACAAATTGGAAAACCAGAGGATATGGGCAAATGTCTGGATATGATCTATAAAAATTGAACCACGAAGAAATAATCTGAACAAGATAAGGTTGCCCACTTTCACCCCCTCATTCAAAATCATACTAGAAGGTTCAGCTGGAGTAATTGGCAAAGCAAGTAATAAGAGGCATACAAATAGGAAGAGAAGAAGTGTAATTATCCTTTGCATATGATCTAATTCTATATACAGGAAAACCTAAAGACTTCACAAAAAGAATATGAGAACTGATAAACTCAATAAAGTCACAATAGACAAATATCAACATAAAAGTAACTTCTTTATAAACAACAATAAATCTACTGAGAAAGAATGAAAGCAATCCTATTCATAATAGCCACCAAAAATAAATAATAAAATGCCTAGGAATAAATGAAAGCAAGGAAAAAACCCTCTACAATGAAAATTATAAAATACTGATGAAAAAAACTGAGGACACAGAAAGATGGAAACATCTTTCATGCTCTTGGATTAGAAATAGTAATACTATTAAAATTTCCACACTACACAAAATGATCTAAAGATTCAACATAATTTCCATCAAAATACAAACGACATTCTTTAAGAATTAGAAAAAACCACCCCAAAATTCATATGGAAACACAAAAGATCCCAAATTGTCAAAGTAATCCTGAGCAAAGAGAAGGCAGGGGTCATCACAATACCTGATTTCAAGACATACTACAGAGCCACAGTAACCAAAATAACATATTAGCATAAAAATAGAAACAGAGCTCAGTTGGACAGAACAGAGATCCCAGAAATGAACACATTCATCTACATCCAACCAATCAAAAGGAGCAAAAACATACACTGGAGCAAGAATAGGCTCTTCAATAAATGGTGCTAGGAAAACTGTATACCTATATGTAGAAGATCGAAATTTGACTTCTCTCACTCTGTACAAAAATCAACTTAAGATGAATCAAAAACCTAAATGTGGGCCAGGGATTTAGCTTAGTGGTTCTGCTGCCTGCGTCGCAAGCACAAGGTCCCGAGTTCGATCCCTGGTACCAAAAAAACCTAAAACAAAACAAAACAAAAAACCTAAATGTATGATTTGAAACTCTGAAACTACTAGAAGAAAACATAGAGGAAATACTCCAAGATATTGGTATAGGCAATAATTTTTCTGGATAAGACCCCAGAAGCACAGGAAATACAATCATATAAATGGTATTATAGCAAACTAAAAAGTTTTTGTGCAGCAAGGAAACAGAAGACAAGAGACAACTTAAAGAATGGGAAAACACATGCCAACTATTCATCTGACAAAGGGATATTATCCACAATATATAAGGAACTAAAAATCTAACAAAAAGTGATCCAATTAAATAATGGCCAAATGATCTGACCAGGCACTTCTCTAAAGGAGAAGAAATGGCCAACAAATGTGAAAAAGTGCTCACTATCATTAGCCATTAGGGAAATGCAAATCAAAACTATAGTGAGAGTATCTCAGCCCAGTTTCTGGCTATTTCCAAAAAACAACAAATGCTGGCAAGGATATAAAAAAAAGTAACTATTAAAGGGAATGTACATTCATACAAGTCATTATGAAGAACTCTATAGAGGTTGATCAAAAAAAACCTAAAGTAGACCTGCCATATAATCAGCTATTCCACTTTTGAGTATATACCCAAAGGAAATGAAATCAGCATATCAAAGAGACATATGCATATCCATATTTACTGAAGCACTATTCAGAGTAGCTAAAATAAATGTGGAGAAATTGTGGTACCTATGCACAGTGAGTTATTATTCAGCCATAAAGAATGAAATCTTGTCATTTGCAGCAGAATGTATTTAACTGAAAAATATTAGGATAAGTGAAAAAAGCCAGACATGGACAAGTATCACATGACTCTCATATGTGAAAGCTAATAAAAGTTGAAAGTAAATACTGATTACTAGAGACTGGAAATGGTGTCAGCTGGGGAGGGTGGAAAAGGGAAGGCTGGATTTGATTAGCAATATGCTTGCACAGAAGCATCACACTGAATCCCAGTAATCTGTACAATTAATATGTCTTGGGGCCGGGGATTTAGCTCAGTGGTTTCGCCACCTGCTGCCCAAGCACAAGGACCCGAGTTCAATGCCCGGTACCAAAAAAAAATTTTTTTTTAAAGAAATGTAAAAAATTACTTATTTTAATTAATTTAGTGATTTTTTTCCTAAAAATATTACTTTTGTCTGTTTATATTTCTAATGAAAAATGTTTGTGTACCCTAAAATCAAATTAGTAATTGAGAGTACACAATGCTACACTTACTTCCCTCAGCATCTTTGCTTACTTGTTTGATTGTTCAAATAGTGTTCCAAATTTTGCTATTTCATATGGTGAACTGAAAACATCTTGACATTCACTTAATTTGGAAACCAAGGAATCAGAGCAATTAACATTATTGAGCTGAAAAAAAATGGAAGAAAATGTCAAAACAGCAAATGAATATGCATACAATTTAACTTATCATTTAAGTGATATTTATCAGTTGATATTTATCAAATATCATTTCAAATGTCATTTGTCATCAAATATCATTTCATATTTATCATTTAAGTGAACTATACCTATATTTAAGTGTATTTTTAGTTCTAAAGAAATCTTAGTCCTATTGAAAAAATAATACTTTTCTAACAATGAAATCACTGTCAATATCTGAATGATTGTTAAATAACATTCTGTCAGTATAAAAAAAGATTACAAAAACATCCAGAACACTGTGATCTTGAGTTAGAATTTCTCTGACAGAAAAGAATAGTTTGTTTCAAGAAAACTGCTATAATTATCTCAGTTCTTCCATTTACTGAGTAATTTTAGACCACTGTATTAACCTTTCTGAATTTCCATGTCACTCAGTGCAAAATGGGAACAGTATGTGAAGACCCTGGAAACCAGATGAGCATCCATTTTTAATCTGGAAGGTATACATAAACATTAATAGACTAATTCAACATTAATAATAATGTACATCTATAGTATATTTCATTTATAAGCCATGAAACACAAAAATGGGAAATCTAAAGCAATCATTACTTAGAGAGTCTGGAAAAGGAGCAGAGTCAGTGTGCATACAGTTGTGCAGAACTGTAACCCTAGCACTCACACTGGAGAGCCTGAGGCTGAGGATCGCTTGTGTCAACGTTTGAGACCAGGTTGGGCAACACAGTGAGACTATCTCAGGAAAAAAAACATGAGAATGGAATGAAGGAAAGGTAGAGACACTGGAGGTCTCTGGTGGAAAAAAATTTTAAAATGGACCAAAGTCAGGGGCAGCTAATACTAAGGTTCATCTACCTAATATATCTCAGTCTCAGAAAGAAGACAGTGACAGAGTTGCAGAGACAAAGTCGACCTGGAAGTGATGTATGAACACACGAACAAATTGCAAGAAAAGAGGTGGAGGGAGTATTTCAGTGACGAAACAGTGTACTTGACTAGCACGCCCTAGGTTCAGTCTCCTGGACAGAAAAATAAAATGTGAGAGAAAAGTGATTAAAATATTTTAATTCTAACTACTCTAGAAATCTCTCCAATTAAATACTTCACCAATACTATTAATACTTCACCAATGCTTTATTAAATTAAATACTTCACCAGTACTTCAGGTAGGACACCTGAGACTTAAAGAAGGGCATCAGCTACTCTTTTCAGTCTTCTGCCATATTAAGCATAAGACTTTTTAACTGTCTAGAATTTTTATCTGTCCACTGTATACCTTCAGTGTATACAATGTATAGGCTAGAGGACATTGTTTCAGTAGAGAGCACAGTGTTTTATCATCTATCCTACAAACTATACAGCAGCAAGAATGAATCAGAAACTAATCTGGAATGCAAGGTTTTGTCTTGAAAGTGAATTGGTAATTGAATGTCTATCATTATATCATTCAAAAGTTATTAAACCCTAGGCTGTCAAATATCACAAGAACTTAAGAGCTAATTATTCATCTCCAAGAAACAGTAAAGCATACTTTAATAAAATTGAAGTATATAGTACAGCATGTATAATTTTAACATAGTATATGTAATAGTTTATGAATTTATATTACAGATTTATTTATAAATAATACAGGTAAATAAGGCCTAAAACTGGTACATGCTAAAAATAGGAGAAATTAAAAACTAATTCTTAACAAGACATATTTATATAACTATTTTCTTCATTGGCAGTATCATTATATAGTAACTTAATTTTATTTTATGTTTTGTTATGTTTTATTTTGGGAGGTACTGGGGATCGAACTCAGGACCTTGCACTTGTGAGGCAGGTACAGTGCCGCTGAGTTAAATCCCCAGGCAATTTTATTTTTAAATTATATCTGTATAGTTGATCATATCTCTGTATAGTCTTTTTATTTTTCCATTATTTTTAGACAAGGTCTCACTTTATAGTGCAGCCTGGCCTTGAACTCATGGTGATCCTCCTGCCTCAGCCTCCGAGTGCTGGGATTACAGGCATGTGCCACTACTCCTAGCTGTATGTATATTCTAGCAGATATCTTAGAACATAAAAATTTTAAACCTAGAAATTTAAATTTTTAAAAATTCATGTATATTAAAAGACACCATGACATCACCAGTTATTTAGCAATTATAAACATAACTACTATAAAACACACTGAACTATTTTCAAATTTCTATTACCAATTTTCAAACTACATTTTCCAAATCTATAAAAAGAGAAAAAATATATCATGAAAATATAATGATGTAAAATGCTAAGAACTAGTGATTCAAAGGTACCTGCTCATTTTTTTTTTCAAATGCAACCGTCAGAGGTCTAGGCACTGTTCTGGGAGTGAAAGTTTGTTTTGGAATATGTCTATCGGAAGACAACTCTGTTGAAAAGGATGGTATACTAAAACAGCAGTTTTCTGTTCTGCTGAACTGAGGTTCAAATATACTATATGAGTCCATAACTTGTGATGACTACAGGAAAAAAGATAAAATCACTTAAAAACATACAAACTAAAGAGGTCAAATAGTAAAACTAAAATAAATGGTAAGGGCATAGTTACAAAAGAAAAAGTCCAAGGAAGTGGCAAGCCAGTCACTGGACTCTCTAAATGAAAGTGGTCATCAACTAAGATGTTACTTAGTAACTTCCTTCCCTCTGTCTTTCTAACCTCTGCCCCTGTGCACCCTCCCTCACACTCCATTCCTACATGCTACTCTCTGATGACAGGAAATCTGAGTATCATTAACCCACAAGCCAGGGTACAGGATTCTCAAGGGATTATTTCAGCATCACTGCTACTATCATTCTGGCAATTCAAAGGGAAGAAAGAAGAGCTAATAATATGTTACTGAATATTAAACAAAATTTCAAATTTTAATCACAATCTGCATTTTCAAATTAATTAAAATTTTGTTTACTAAGAAATACTTTTTACACTTGGAAGAAAAATCATCTTGGGATAAATCACAATCTATATTACAATCTGATACAAAATAATACTGTCACTTGTTTGAAGAGATGAGTTGCTCAATGAACATGTGAACTTAAAGAATCCCCTAAGTGAACTTCCTTTTACAACTCTTCACTAACAGGCAGAATCAAATGTTATGCACATAGAGGCCCCACAGCCATGTTACCAGCATCCCCAAAGGATTCTCATAAGCAGTCAATTAAAATGTCCTTAAGGTATGGGTTTTCTAAGTTGGAAAGCTTTTTAAAAATCAATTGAAAGTGTATAAATTTTTAAAGGATAATTTTCCCCAACATTCAAAAATGTATTCAGTGGAACGTCACAATTGTTAAAATACCTTATGAGCCTTCTCTTAAAGTCTCACCTGAACTGGGCCATATGTCACCTTGTTACTGAGTTTTTGATAGTGTATACCGCTGAAAAGAAAATTTTAAGGTGAAAAATATAAAAAGCAATAAAATTAACTTTTTATGCATTTAAAACTCATAGTGTTCTACACAAGCATGTGAAACATACACAATTATAAGTAAATCATTCCAAGGTCATAAAATTACTGAGTTTTAAAAGAATTAAACATTTTTATGATAAATAAAAATATGTGTACAAAATATGTAGGCCGTTTGATAAAGGTCCTAACAGTTTTACAAAATCACTGGGCAAACAAAAATGGCATGTGAAGGTAAGCACCTTGTACATTTTACAATAAATGAAAATACTGATAATAACAAATGTAAACACCTAGTAATAAAATACCAGCTAAAACTTACTGGTTTTCTGTATCATCAAGGCAGAGTTTAGAAGGTATATGATGAGGTGACACTGGAAGTTCTAAGTCATACTGTCTTAGAGGCATTTTTATGTCTCTGTTCATATTCACATGGGTTGGTTTTTTTACAGTTTCTATAGTGAAAAAAATGTTAAATTATAATTTAAGGATAAATATTGTAAGGCACTGTTTGATGCATAACATTATACATTTAAGAAATGTTACTAAAAATACTCTAGCCATGCTAGAAAAAGTTACAGTATTGACAACTATCACATAATTAAAAACATCCCTTCTTAATCTTACATACCCTTCGAGAATGGGGCCCTACTAATTTAGTCCTACTTTACCCTTGTGTTGTAAGATGTTATGTTATGCCATGTATTCTCACAATGTTATATACTTTCTATATTTTAGCACTTTGCACATTTTATTGTTCTTGATTAGCTTTATCTCCCTCATTGGATTTTAAACTATATACAGGGAGAAGACTTGTCTCTCTTTATAGACGACATACACTTTTGTCTGTTCAGTACTTTTACCTACTCGTCTCTTCTGAGAATTTTTTTTTTTGCGGGGGGGGGGTACTGGGGATCAAACTCGGGTCCTTGCGCTTGTGCAGCAGGCGTCGAAACCACTGAGCTAAATCCCCGGCCCATTGAGAAATGTTTTTTATACTCACTCCCAATATACATTTCTAGTGGAGACTCTCTATCCTCCTTTAAAACCCTCCCTTTCTGGGCAAATAATTGGTT
This sequence comes from Heterocephalus glaber, assembly GCF_053883595.1. Classification (NCBI taxonomy): domain Eukaryota; kingdom Metazoa; phylum Chordata; class Mammalia; order Rodentia; family Bathyergidae; genus Heterocephalus; species Heterocephalus glaber. The sequence goes on along the minus strand of NW_028258444.1, from coordinate 8,328,818 downwards.
TAGGGGTAGTCATTTGATGAAATGACGAGCCAGTAATGGAATCCAACCCTCAGGTTTTAAGTGAAATTGTTCCACTACTAGGACCTGGCACGTGTAAAATTTAAAATTTGGAAACAAAGAAACAACTCTTTCTCTAGTTGTAAAACTAGGAGAAGTAAGCAATATTAGTTTCTTAAGGCCACATTTTGAGCCTTAATGATAAACCTGAGAAAAGAAGGCTAATAACTTCTAGGAGAAAAAAATCTTAGCATTCAAGTCCCTTATTCAAGTTGCCTTTGTGGCCCATTATACCATCACCCTTTCTTTCAGGTGAATGAGTAAATATATTACTAACTCTCTGCCTAGAAAGAGTAATATAAGAACTGATGCTCCAGTATGGTAAAGTAAGCTCTATCTAATAAATGAATTTTATAGAACACATATATAATCTGAAAACAAAGACAAATGGACTAAGTAACAAATGATTTTAAGCAAATATTAATTAGGATTCTAATTGAAGGATGCAATCAAGTTTTAAAATAAAATTTCTACCTGCTTTGAATTCTAAAATGCAAACTAACTGGAAAGTTAAATGTTATTATAATCACATCAATGTCTAAACAAAATGGTATTGGAAAGACTTACCAGGTGCTTTTTTCTTACAAGATATCTGATTTACTGTATAAAGATTGAGAAGGTCTAAACTGACAGCAGAATTTTTAGTAGGAGACAAAACTCCCAGTAATTTCATTTTTGATTTTAACCTATTCCTTTCAAAGTATTCCTAAAATACACAAAAAAATTAATGTATAAGGTAGGTGGTTTAGGATAAAATCATAAATAAAAAGCACTAATGCTATTAAACCATTAATATTTTTATATTTTTGTGATACAACCTTTATATGATTACATACAAACTAGAGTCAATTATGACAAACTTGAAGCATGCCTAAAGATTCTAAATTTCATAGCTTTTTATAATCTTTCTCTTGTTAAATGTAACTTTTAAATTGTAACCTTAAAAAGGTATCCAGGTATCAAAAGGTTAGAAATTATATGTAGGAAAAAAATAAAACTGCTAATCTGACAAATTAAAAACTTGTTTTCCTCTAAAGTATGCTATCTTTCAGACACAAAAAGCCTTAAAAGATATAGTTAAGTGCCATTAAAAGTCAACTGAGGGGCCAGGGATTTAGCTCAGTGGTTCCGCCACCTGCTTTGCAAGCGCAAGGACCCGAGTTTGATCCCCAGTACCAAAAAACAAAATTCAACTGAAGTGAGAAGGAAAAATAGCTCTATAAGATCTAATCTAAACAATAATTAATTCCTTGCTACCCTTCCATGACTCCTAGATGTCCATTTGTTTCTTTAAACTTGGCCTGCACATAATTATCACTCTTTACCCAGTTTTTATTTTTTTGGTTGTTTGAACTATAATTATTCCTATTGTCATTCTCTTTTTTTTTCTAAATTACATCCTTAATTTACCAAGTTCAAAGCCATTTATTATTTATTGAGCAACTTTTATGTATTAGACACTGTAACAAATTCTCTTCAAAATTTTCTCTTCCACTAAATAATTCATAATACAACTCCCTAAGCTTGTTTATAAATGCGAATTGTCAAAAGCAAGAAAATACCAAGTTGGCAAAAACTTTAATGCAAATAGTCATATTTGAAAGTGATTACATTATTGTATTTTAAAAAGGTTAAGGCCTTTTCACATTAACATCTTGAAATACTGTCAATGTTTAAGAATATTAAAAAACTTGTAAAACTACAAGAGACTTGCCAGGTATCAAGCAAAAAAAAGTAAATGTTCTGTTTTACAAAACAAATCACAGAAAAACATATGCATTCATCTTTCATTTGAGTGATTTACAACCCCAAATTGGGAGTTAAATGTCTTTAAAAGATCACACATTGGTTCAGCAAGGAGATAACCTTTAGGACCTTTAGGATTACTAAGTCAATAATGATGGTCTCTTGGAATTAAGTTGTTACTTCTTAAAGCACTATATTTTGTGATAGACAAAATCAAAATGTGGAAGACAACACAATTATCACTGAGTATGATAAGGAATGGTACAAAACCCTTAGAACCCTTAGTATGTAAATTATGGTTTGGGGAGTCAGTAGGGGGCAGACAAGAAGACAGGGAAAGTTTCTTAAGAAATGATTTCTAAGGGCCGGGGATTTAGCTCAGTGGTTTTGCCACCTGCTGCGCAAGCACAAAGACCCGAGTTCGATCCCCAGTACCAAAAAAAAAAAAAAAAGAAATGATTTCTAAGATAGGGATAAGTCAGACTTAGCCAAAGAGCATAGTAATAGAAGGTTTCAGGAACAGGGACAGACAGTACAAAGATTGTCTGCAAAGGAGTGTGCCTTCATTCTAGAGAATTATGCTCACCCCAAATCTGTGTTCTTAGGAAGGACAAAGGTATATGACAAAACTAGGCTCAATTTTTCTGTCAAGTCTCACATAGTAGAAACAATAAGAAAAGAATCTGAAGAAAATAAGAGTTTTCAGAGACTAAGAAATCAATTATAGCTTGAAAATAGGAACAATCAGAGAGACATAAATAAAATCGAAACAATGTGTCAAAGAAAGCATGGGAGGAGTTTCTTTCAATGTGAAAGGAATGGCAAACTGTCAATGATCTATTAAAATGCTGGAGTGAAAGATACTCTTTCAATTCACTGACATTGTTGACATGAGCAACAGCTGTACAGTGCAGCAGGCTGAGATGTCAATCAGAGGTGAGAGGAGGAAAGAGAAGGGACCAAGGGAGAGCAGCTACCATAATTGTCACTCGCTTTTCTTTACATTTTACTACTTTTGGTCATAGTAATACACTGGGTTTTGGTTTCTTATTTGTCATCCTGTTTTGGAACATTTTTAAAAAGGATATTACTGCATGGATTCTTCTATTAGTTGCTTCTTTTGCTCAATATTATGTACTTGAGATTGATCTACACTAAGTACCTGTAGTTGACACATTTGCACTGCCATACCATTATTTGGATATGCCAAAACTTAACAAAGCTATTGCTAATGAATGTTCATGTTATTCCCTTCCATTCCTCCTCTTTCTCCTTTCTCTTTTTGCTATTTTAGAAGTAACAGTGACTCAATCCCCAATCCCTAATCTTGTACATGTCTTCAAGTACACATGTGCAGAAGTTTCTCTTAGACACATACTGCTCAGTTGTAAGTATATGCATGCTCAAATTTACTATGCGGCATAGTCAATAATAACACAAGATAAATAGAAGTAGAACTTAGAACTCAAGGCATGACAGTACTGTATAATCCAAAGAGGATTTAAATTAGAGTGCTAACACTATGGGTAGTGAGATATGGCCAGATTTATGATATATCTTACAACTAGAAAGACTGCGAAAATCAACAATTATCTTGAAGTCAGTCAAAACTGGTTGGAAGACAATAATCCAGTTTCACTTATGTGAATTTATTAATGGTAAAAAAAGTTTCAGAACATTATTTGCATAAGGCTAACACAAAAACAGTATTTTCCTTACCTTTTGCTTTCTTTTTTCCTGCTTGATCAGAACCCTGGTCCTACAAAGGGAGCAAAGATAAGACATAGAGAGATTACAGATTTGGTTTCTGAGATGACTGCCATTTTAGTTAAACTAAAGTTTTTAAATTAAAATTTAAACCTGTACTGATCACTGTAATATTTCCTAAAAAGAAACTATGAAAATGTACTTAGGAAGTTGTGAAGTCTAAGGTCAACCTATCAACAGATTTGGTGCCTGGTCAGGGCCCATTTTCTGGAGCTCATAGATGATGCTTCTCATTGTGTCCTTGCATGGTAAAAGAGGTGAGCTATCTCTCTCTTTTATAAGCACCTTAATCCCAATTTTCTTAGGAAATCCAAGATCTGATTAAAAACACTCTCTGTTTAAAATGAATAATTTAGCACAAAATTAAATCTGAATTACAAAAACAAGATAAGAGAAATTAATGCACTGAAAAGGATACACCAATGTAACAGTCTCAACTGATAGCGATACTCTTGGACAACACCACTATTTTCTTTGTATTTCAAAATTCTACTGAACTCAAAAGGGAATAAAAGAACAGATAAAAATCTATTTATGATCTAAGGAAATGGGAAGCTTATTTCAGCTGTGACCTTTATGATGAGTGAGAAAAAGTATCACAGCTTTGGGCCTACATACTGACAACAGAAATTTATCTCCTACAGTTCTAGAGGCTGTAAAGTCCAAGACCAACGTGCCAACAAGATCAGGTGTCTGGTAAGGATCCATTTTCGGGTTCATAGAACATCGCTTGTCACTGTGCCCTCACATGGTGAAAGATTGAGCTATCTCTCTGGGGTATCTTCAAGGGTACTAATCTCAATCAGGGAGGATTTTGCTCTTATGATCTAGTCACCTCCCAAAGGCCCTGTCTCCCAATGCCATCACCCCTGGGGTGAGTATCCCAACATATGAATGGGGAGGGGGACACAAATATTCAGACCACAGTGCCTTTTTAAAAAAAATCTAGTCATTATGGATGATCCTTGTGCCAAAATAACAGTGCAATATTTAATAGTTATAAAATGTTTAGTCTATCAATAATAGTAGAATGTTATAAAACATTCTGCTTATCTTTTAGATATGTTTGAAAATATAGTGTCAAATTTAATATTTATGTAAGAACTATAAGTAAAATGATAAAATATATCTGAATTATATGAGATTATATAATATCAAAATAACTGCCAATGATGAGTACTAAATATCTTGCATTACTCTAATTACTTCAGACATTGTACATGCATAAACTCATTAAATTTTCACAGCAACTCTCTAGGGTAGGTTCTATTTCTGAACCCAACTTACTGATGAGAAATTAAGGGACAGAGAAATTAAGTACTTTGCCCTAGGTCACACTGCTAATAAGTGATACTGGCAGGACTCAAATCTAGGAAGTCTGATTTGGAAAATTTTAACCAAAACTACCTTATACTGTCTCAAACACAACATCTGAGAATATGCAAAGATGTTCAAATGCAAAGATGTTCACCAATGGTTCTCACATACACCATGAATGACAGATATTGAATATTCTCAGATTCCTTCACTTATTAAACTTGTCATTTAACATATCTATTAGCTATGTCTTAGTTGTTCATTTTGCATTTATTGAGCAAAGAACCCCTCATCTTCTGCTCTATATGGCCTTACAAATACACTAGAGATTAGTTTAGTCTCCATCATTTTTTATTGCACAATTAGTTCAATGTTATACAGCTCTACAAAACTGGGGACAAGTCAAAGTCTAAATATATTCTTCATGTATACATAAATCAATTTTGTCCAGGCTGATGTTCCATTATCTAGGACATTTCTATAGATTCTACCAAATTTTGGGCACTACATAATGCCCACTCCTGTGTGCATGAGAAAAAACTTATGAAATTAAGCCCAATAATATCTAGATCAGCCTACTAATAACTAGACCACAGTGAAAGTGAAAAAGGATTCTGACATATATGTCAAAAGTCAATTTGAGAACATTTAAAATTATTATTAAGGTTATCTCTGTTATTAAAGTACTGTTTTTTCATATAATCTAAATGCTTTGCCCAATATAGTGACTCTTAATTACATGCATTAGAGATGACTGCATCAGTCAGAATTCTTAGTTACAAACAAAAGGAAAGCGTAATTGACTGATTCAAACAAAAATAAATACTTATTAAAAGGAAATTGAGTAGGCAAAAGACCTGCTGAGAAGGCTGAGGAACCAGAGTTTGCACAAAGACAAGACAGTCTCATCAGCTGCAGGTTCATGCCAAAGCATGCCACAACTGGCCTCAGAGGGACAACACTGCTGCTACTAGTGAACAATGGATAACATTGCCTGTACCATCTTCACTCCTGGACAGTGAATTCCACCCCTGGCTGCTTTACAGTCCCTTCTTTTTGATTAGTAACTCCTGACTATCTCATCTACTTTCAAGACTGAGTGTGCCAATATAAGAATGACTAGTTTTCAGGATTTACAGGGACATCTAATTATCAGCTGTTACAATATCCAGTCCCAGGCCCCTCCCCCATGACCCCTTCATCCTGAGAAACCTAGAAGCCTCTAAACCTGTAGTCACCTCAGGTTCCAGAAAGAAAAGAAACTAGAAGACTGCCCTATTATGAGCTCACTCTCAAGCACAGGCAATAATCTCAGGGAACCACATCCTCCTTGAAGCAGAAAGGACTCCAGAGAACTACAGAATTGAGAGAATGACTAACCAAATCCCGACCCATCTCAACTAATCCTTAAAAGCTGGCCTCATGATTTTTTGAGTGGGTTACTCTGAATCCCTGCTTCAGTGTGTGTCCTTTTCAGTTATCCTAGTTGAAGATAAACCTATCTATGCCTCACATTGGTACATCCTGCAATTCTTTTTCTGTGACATGAATCAAGAAGCTGAACTGAGCATGGTAGTTCACACCTGTAATCCTAGCACTCTAGAAGGCTGAGGCAGGAGGATCACAAGTTTGAGCCCAGCTTGGACAACTTAGACCCTATCTCAAAACAAAAAATATTTTTTAAAAAAGGTGGGAGAGGTAGCTCTATGTGAAGGTCCTCGGTTCAATTCCCTGTCTAAAAAAATTTAAAAGAACTTGTTCAGTGGGTCAGTTGAGGTTGCTATATCCTCTTTGTGGGTTCTCCTCTGGTCACAAACGTAGGGCTCAAATGATAGGTTAAAGATTACAAATGTCTTCTAAAAAGCTACTGTACAATAAAGTAGCTGATGATTATGTGTTTCCTAATAGTTGCTGTATATGGTTTGCTTAAAAAAATAAGATAGTAATGACTCACTAAAAAGTAAGAGAACTATTTGAAACTTTATATGTGATAAAAAAATAAATCATACCACAAAATCTTCACATAATCAAAAGGACTTGCAGATGATTCCTCAGAAGTCATTCACTAAAACCATTCTACACTGACTACTATAGTGTTAAATGTGTAGCCAATTTTTAAATTTTAAAGTATTTCTTTGATTTAGTAAATTTTAAAGTATCTCTTTGATTTCATGCAACTATTTTCCAACATATTTTACTATGTGGGTAAACATTCTAAAACCCAGCTCTTATTATCACACGGGGGACATGACTTCACCTTAGCATGGTCCCAACTTAGATTTCAACTTTATTTACCATTCTACTTCAAGAATTCATATGTCCAAACAAAGCAAAATATATACACAGTACTTTTCTCCATATTAGAGGGACTTTTCCCACCATATTTTTATATTCAAAATTTCCAGTACCTTCAAGATTCCATTCAAATGCCAATTTATTCATGAAATTTATGTATGCTTCACAAAAGTAACTTTTATCAGTGTTGCTCTAATTTTTGTCTTAAAATGTGAATTACTAGAGACTTAGAGGTGAGACGGAGCACGGAATGAGGCTCATCATTTTAACAGTAATTACTCTGGAATACAGATTGTTAAATACACTACAATCATCTCATTCAATGAAAGCTTGAATGAACAATACTGGTTGCCATTATACCTATATATTTCAGAGAAAATCAATAGGCCATACTTCTTCATAGTTATTCATAGTACATTCTACAAGTTACTCATTCTAGTAGGAAGAATAAAGATATTCACTACACTATTCTTTGCTAAGAAAGAAAAATAAGAAAATGAGAGAAATATAAAGGAGACAAGGGAGGGAGAGAAGGAAGGAAGGAAGAGAAAGGAAGAGAAAGAGGGAAAAAAAACAAGAGACAGGGAAAAGGAAAACCAGGATGGCTACAGAAATTCATCAGGCATTCCTACCCCTTGCTATTCTTTCTAATAAGATTTAAAGAAAATGTTAAAGAAATACTGTTTAAATAAAAAAGGACATCAAAACAATAAAGCTGCCAAAGAAACACTAACCTGTAAATTTTACATAGACTTTCCTTAAGAATTATTGAAACTACATAGGAATTAAACAATATGGGTGTCATATTCATAAATGCCTTACATTATCAGTCTTAATTTGTTGTTTCTTTTTCTTTTCTGTTTTGTTTGCTGATTAATTTGTTGCTAGGAGTTATGTTGCTATGTAAAGAAACTGTTTCAGAATGTCAAGATTTTATAATAATATCTTAAGCTGGATTGTAAAATGTAAAGAAAGCTAATACATCAATGACCAGAAAATGAAAAACTTTCATGCTTTTTGCCACATTAAAATTAATATTAACATAAAACATCAAAATCTAACATTACTAGCTAGTGGACTTATTAAGATTCAAGACAGTAACTAGCCTAGAAAAAGTACTTACATTGGTTTTCCAAAAAACTAAAGCAGGTCAACCTGATGTGTTAGGAATAGTAATGATGTATGTTAGAATGTTATGCCTTTTAAATGCATTTCTCTTATAATATACAAAGAAGGATTTTAGAGATGTATAAATTACAAAAAGAATTTTAAAAATTGTGAAATATAGCAGCAATTCATGTGTCACTCAAAATTATAGAACCTAATTAAGTTCTCAGGACTAAATTATAGCATTTTCATATGGAAAATATTGTCCCACAGTTACAGGCTATAATCATAAACATGAACAATCTCAATCATACACTGGAAAAGATTTTAGAAACGTGAATGACACTGCAATTCAGAAGTATATTTCAGGCTGTTCATATTACCATTAAACCAGGAAGAAAATGAACATATTCATAGTTTCATTCATATTGTCTCTAAAATTTAGAAATATTCTCAGAACATTTAACATAGTTCCATTAAATTTAATAAAATAGTACTTAGATGCAATTTGGCAATTCATTTTATATTTAAAATAGTACATTTTCCACACAAACATTCCAAATAGTCTTTCTTACAGGTAGCTTACAGATTTCAGTTTTAGTAAGAAATATTATAATTACAAAAAAAAAACCCCTCAGACTTCTAAATATTTTAAAATCTTAAAGAAGTAATGTAGGCAATGAACTGAGACAAAGTTCACAGTTAAGGTTAAAGAAGTCACTAATAAATCGTATTAGTTGTTCCTATTAAAAGAAATGTTTTACTAGTAATATGTTGACAGTGATGAAAATATCCTGAAATGTGTCAAGAATATAAATTTTCAGCAACAATACTAGAATATATTAGTTTTAGCAGCTAACAATTACATCACACATTGAAAGGATCTTCATTGCCAAAACTCAATAAACTTCCAAATAATTCCATTCAACCAATTGGGTTAACCTTAGCTTTACTAACTATATTATCACCACCTAAAAATAAATAATATTTGTTCAATGCTCATTATATGTCCAGAAACACCAAGGCTTTACTGTCTTGAGTAAAAGGAAATAACTTCATATCACTAAAATCATGTGTGTATATATATGAACATGTATACATATGGATATATGCATGCATGTGTACAGGTATATGCACACATAACAATTTTATTTATGAATCAAAATATTTAAATCAGGTTAAAGATATATCTCCTCAAACATTTATAATTTACAATGAAACCATTTGAAACATTCAAAATGCTTCCTTCTAGCTCTTTGAGATACATTATCTTGAACCATTTTAAACATCCTGTTCAAAAGCACACCAGAACTTTTTCCTCTTGCATAACTGTAACTTTGTACCCATTAATCAACCTTTACCCCATCACCCCTCCACTCATTCTGTTTTCATTTAGCCCAAATATTTTCACAAGCACTCTCCATGCCAAACCACTTAGAGCAAGGATGGTGAACCTTTCAGAGCTTTCAATGATACAAACAGCTCACTCTGGCATGCAAGCCATAGGTTCACTACCACTGACTTAGAGTAAATTCCTTATTTTTACAAAATAGAATATAACAAATAAGTAGTCTGATTCTTGTAAATTTTTCTCCAAATTTAGACAACATAAAATTGTAGGACTGTTCAAATTCATTCTAATGCAAAATATAAAATTAACCAATTAAAAATAGGCCCTCCATCAAAAAAATCACAATATTCCAACACACTCTGAATGCAAAAATAAAATTTCAAAATGCAATTTTATGCAAGATTAAGAAAGCTGTCAGAAAGAAAGCTGGATTCTCACTGAATGCCTTTCAGATTTAACCACATGTTAAAATGAGGACTCTCTTCATTGTACATATGACTCACCCACAAACAGAACCACTGAACAGATTTTTTCTTTTAAAGACATTCATAGAATCTCTCCGGGCTTGTTTTAATAGAACTATTAATGGTAGCTTATATTTTGTTAACAATAAAGAAAACTCCAAAACAAACGCTAAACTGGGAATGTTCCTAGGACCACAGGCATGAACCTCGGGCAAACCAGAATGTGCATTTAAGTATTATCCACTTGTAACAGATGAAGAGATGTAGACAAAAGCCAATTTACTGTACAGCTTATTACCGTTAAGTGTCAGGCCCCTTTACTTGAACGTAACCCTTCCAAGGCTCTGTATCTACCTTTATATTGTTTGTCCATAACGAGGGTTTGCCCACAACCTGGATCTGTCCCTGTATAGAGGTTTAATAATCAACCTCAATTCACGTAACCTGTGGTCCCCACAAAACAAGTTTTAGGACATGAGTTTACTAGGCTTGAAGAATGCCTGTATACAGTTATACTAGAATCCCAACTTTTATCACTGTTTGAGTGTCTCCCAGCTATATTTCAATCTGCGTACCACTAACATCACAAACTAATAGTCACAATGCTAGTATAACACTAATCCTGAATTTGAATGGCTATCTAATGACAGATAAAACTTCAACTTCTTGAGGCCAGGGATTTAGCTCAGTGGCACCCTGCCTGCCTCGCAAGTTCAAGGTCCTGAGTTGGATCCCTGGTACCAAAAAAAAAAAAATTCAACTTCTCTGGCTTTCGAACTCACCATCAAGCACACATAGACACACATTTTAAATAATTAAATATATTTTATCTCCAACTATTTAAGCAATGTTTCTTTGTTTTTGTCAATCTGAACCTTCCTTAGAGTTGTCTTAGAATTTCTTAGTCTGAACTTCTGATTAGTCAAGCCTGCACTTAAACTATCCTATTATTATTCACATTGCCTAGTTTGTGAATAATAGTTTGTATATCATAATTATGGGCCTATGCTCTTAAACATTTTCAAACTTAATATAATTATTTTCCTCCCCCAAGACACTATAACATTTTCAGAAAGTGCCAGTTATACAGCATGTAACTTTTGGCTTAGTTGAACTACTAGATCCAGACCTGTACCTCAAAATGGTAATCTCTCCTTCACCTCCCTGCTTCAGAACTCTACCTGTGCCTTTTTATGACACTGGGAGCATTCTTCAATCACAATTATAAAAATAAACTCCTTAAATTAAAAAAGTCTTTCAATGCATGTATTGCATTGTATTTGTAGATCTATAGTTCAATCTGATTCTTAATAGCATTCTATGGCCCAAAAATTTGTTCCATCTTTATAATTTCCTTTCCTCTCACCACTTTCATTCCTTGCTCTAAATTTGGTGATTGAATAAAGACAACTGATTAATAAAGAAAATAAAAGAATCTTTTCCAAAGTTTAAAAAAAACCAATGCTTACATCTGTCCTTTCAATTTTGCATGTAAATTTGATTAGGAAAATACAGGATCTCAGGTAAAAGACAAAAGTGAGAATTATAAGTCAATAATTTCCAAACAAGTAAAAAAAAAAAACTATGTTTTTAACTCTTAGGGGCAACAAGGGATTGATATTTTAATTTTGTCAAGAAAGGATTAAAAAAAGAAAGGAGCATATTGATATCCAAAAAACTGAAGAATAGTTTTCAATAAAAATAGTCCATTAAATTAAAAAATCTGACATTATCACTGAGTAGCAAGTTTCAGCAATAGTTGGGAAACACTATCATGTGGAATTAAATCAGTTTCTGCTTCAACCAAATCTCTTTGCCCTGAGACTATGAAATGAAATCTTACGATATCTTTTAAAGATGTCCAAAAACCACAACATTAAAGCTAACCATGTAAATAATTTTTTTTTTACAAAGGAAGCTTACTTCTTCCCCAAGCTAGTTCTCATAAAAAAAGGACACTTTATGTATGATCTACAGAATTCCTAAACTGAACAGCAGCTAAAGGTAAAATGTCGTTTTATATGAGAAAAGTTGTGAAGACCTCTGCAACTGTAAAAATTATGAAGATGTTCCTATCAAATGATACTGCAATTAAGATGTTAAGTTTCTATAATATAAAACAAGAACACTGCTTCAAGTAAGCATATGCAATCAGGTTGCTACTACCAAAACATAACTTGTTATAGCCTGCTTTACTCATTCAGTTGACCAAATACGTAGAGCCCCTTATTGTAAGTGTCTTAATGCAGACCCACCTAACTGCCAAGTAATCCTTTCAAGTTCTTCAAATTGTACCTTCCTTCCCATTCCATTTCTTCTAAGTCTTGCTAAAAACTAGGTCTGCAATTTGATCATTTATTTCACCTTTTCACCTTTTGAGTATGTTTCATTGCTTCTGAAGTATTTGTTCTGTGCAATACTGAACTGAATGTTTCCGGGCTTTGGGTGATTTGATATTTCTTGGTTTAATTTCCATAGCCCTTTATTTGTGCCACTTTTACAATACTTATCTTTTATGTAGCATAGCATAGTGTTTAACATGTTCCTCCCAGCTTGAATCACTGGTGCTACAAGCATGACTACTGTTCCATGCCACCTGATGGTTCAGAGTCACCCAGCAGCAAGATATACGAATTATGTCTCTGTCGTGAACTAATGTGTTAAAGATACTGGGCTGCTATTTACTAACTGGGTGACCCTGAGCAAGTCACTTCATGTTAACTAATTCTGCTTCAATATACCATTAGTAAAACTAGTATAACATTTGTGTCTGCATCATAAGATTCTTGTTAAGAAAAAAATAAGCTATGTACAAAAAGTAACAGGGCTTGTTGTATACAATGGATCCTCCAGTTACGACTGGCCTGACATACAAAAAACTTGGGTTAATTACTTTAACGGAAGATTCACCTGCCTCTTGTTATCTATAGCATGTACTCAGGGAAACATCCAGATCTCAGCTGTATTGACTCACAATCATTTTATTACAACCAGCCCTTGGAACCAATGGAGTTCATAAGTCAAGGGTCTACTATTTTTAAGCATTATCATCAGTGATTTACCGAATTCTAATCTCAACATTCTATCTTAAGGTTCTTTTTGTGGAACCAGAATTATGTTTTTTTCCTCAAAATCTTGCAAAACTTACTGTGCTAAAAAGGTATGTGTGTGTGTGTGTATATATATATACACACACACACATACCTTTGTTGAACTGATGTTGGGTGCTCTGAAGTTGTTCTGAAGGAGCTGTGGAATTGTTCTCTGGTCAATTTACTTGTCTATATTTGAAGTTCCTAACAGTTAAAACTGCCAACCAGAAAACACCCCTGATAATAACGGAGGAGAGTAAACAGATACTCCAGATGGACTCAGATAAGGATTAAAATTTCTATTCTGTAGTAGCTTGAATCAGGTGCTAGTGGTTACTAAAAGCACTGTTGCAGACTGAGGCAACTTAGATAATTAGAGAGCCAACATCAACTATGCTTGCCTACTTTGACAGTAGAAAGGAAAGGCACTCACTTTTTCATTATCAATGTGGAACTTCACCCTAACGAGACCATCCTTTCAAGAAAAATTTATTTGAAACTACAGTTTATCTCAACATTTCTCAGGAATTTTACATTTCACTCTACAATATAACATGTTTATCTATTCTGTGGTTTCACAGCTTCCTAGTGTCTACTGCCTCCAAGTAAAGCAGCAGTACCTCATTTCAAGAACCACAATCCTAGAATACATTTCCTACAGAATATTGCTTTTGCACTCTCCAAAAATTACTCAGGATAGCCAGAAAGGTTTGTCATACATAAAAGAATATAAGCAGCACCTACATTTTAAGAATGCTTAAGTCTTTGTAAAATTGTTTCTTATTTAATATTTATGTTAAAATGACAAATTCAAACATCATATTGGAATCATGTATCAACTAAATCCTGCTGAAGGCTGTAACTGAATTATCACTTTTCTCCAAAGTGCAAATGTGCTGTCAGAACATTAACAAGAAATAATCCCAATAAATTTCTAAAGTACACTATTAATGTATTCAATAGGATACAGTAAATGCTTATGCTAAGGTTAACAGATATTGTTATAACACTTGGTAGACACAAAAGCCATGTTCCTCTTAAAAAATTTTTAAATTTAACTGTTTTATATTCTAACTATAGCACTACTGTCCTAGGTCTACATGTAACAACAAAAGTATGTAATGGCTTTGTGTTTCAATCAATTCTGTCAATGCTTTTTATCAAATGAAATTTCAGACCTACATGATTTCTACCATAGTGGACTTTAATGTCACTAGAATGAATAGGTTATATAAAACTAAATCATCAACCTATCATAGTTTGTGATAAATCCTTAAAACAAAATGGTAAATTTTAAGATAGTTATTCAAGTAAAAAGTGCTTACTACACTTGCCTTTTTAAAACAATAATTTGAAAATATGGTGATACTGCTGCCCCATCATGTATTTAAGTGCAATGGGGACTGTGCTGATCAATACTTTTCAAATTCATGCACAAAGTATATAATAAACCAGAATCCCTACCAAGCAAGGCTGTAGCATGGGGCTGGGTGCTCAGTGGGATCATCTGAGAACGAAGGACACCTGGGAAGCCAGGCAGAGCGGTAAGGAACCTCGCGCACAGTGGATCCCACAGGTGAAAACCTTGGACAGACAGTGGGGAGGAGCTGGGCTGCTTTTGTTTTAGGAAGAGGGATATGGTGCGACAAACTCATCCTAATGTGGATAATGCCTAAAAGACCTACTTCTACAAGGTTGTTTCTAACTAAAAATGGGAGCTCTCTGCCAGGGTCTAGGAAAAAGGCATCATTATAGGAATGAACGTCCAGAACACCAGGACTATAGTGTCTGGCTCTAAAGCTCTACTTACCGTGACCCCCCAACCCAGTTCATCTCTCCAAACCTTTCCAAGGAGAAGCCACTAATGGGTGGAGCTCAAATCTCGCAGCTCTGGGCCAAGCGGCACTCTCTTCTAGTCTCTCAGAACCTCCTCCCCAGGCGCAAGCTCCCAACAGCCACTGCGCCACGGCGCACCGGAAGCGCCTCCTTCCGGTCCAGGGCTCGGGGCCCCTCTTCTGGCAACCTCTAAGGTGGCTGTGAGCACCTCCAGCAGAGGCCGCACGTCCTTAGGGATGTGGGGGAGGCCGTGGGAGTGCAGTGTGTCTTGAATTCTGCTCACCACAGCTCGATGGGATTGACCACGGTTTCGTAACTCCTCCAAGGCAAGCTTAAATACATGGAAATATCTGACTTGGTCCCAGGGATAGTGTTTCAAACCATCATCACTGTAATTCTGTATTGGCTTCAGTTGTATTTTTCAAGTCAGAGCTGACTTGGAAAAGAAAAAGAAGCAAAGGCAAAGTTAACAATCTCTAACCATAAAAATTTTGTTTCCGTTACCATGAGTTATTCCATACCCAAATTCTTTACATGTTCCTAATAGGCAGTTTTAATGTCTAGTGAAACATCACACTATTGCCACTTACTATGTATTCTGTACATTTTATGAGTTTCCAAGAGAGCTTAATCAAAATTTAGCTCAGTGGTTCCGGCGCCTGTCTCACAAGCGCAAGGTCCTGAGTTCGATCCCCGGTACCAAAAAAAAAAAAAAAAAAAAAAAAATTTAATACAACTCTGGACCGGGGATTTAGCTCAGTGGTTTCCGCTGCCTGCTGCGCAAGCGCAAAGACCAGAGTTCGATCCCCGGTACAAAAAAAAAAAAAATTGATACGACAATGGAAGTCCAAAGACTTTAAAGTCCTTCCTGGAAAAAAAAAAGTAATCTCAAAACAAAAATTGGATTTTGCCATTCATTTTGTATTGTGCTTGTATCACAAGGCATTTATTTTATGAGCTGTTCTGTAATACAAGGTATGATTGAAAAACACAGTAAATGTTTAAGCTTTTTAAAAATTTGATTACAGTAAAACACATAGCTCAAAGTATTTCCTCTTGCTTCAAACACACTTAGCCATCATTCTTGACTACTTCCTGGAGTAGTTTTGGAAGTCTTTTTTTTTTTTGAAGACTTTAATGTCATTAGGAATGAATAGGTTATATAAAACTAAGTCATCACCTGTCATGCTTTATGTGATAAGTCAAATACGAAATAAATGGTATATTTTCTTTAAAATAGTTATTCAAGTAAAAAGTACTAGCTCTATTTCCCCTTTTAAAATAATAATTTGTATGATTTTAAGTGTAACTGGGACTGTATACTTTACAAATTCATACAAAAACTATATAATCAACCCAGGAGAATTTCATCCCCAAACTGGCAGTAGGATGGGGCTCAGGTGCTATGAAATGTGAATTTAAAAAAATACAGTGTATTGCCAGGTGTGGTGGCATGCACCTATAATCCCAGCACTCAGGAGGCTGAGGCAGGAGGATTACTTGAGTTCCAGGCCAGCTTGGACTACATAGTGAGACCTTGTCTCAAAAACAACAACAACAACAACAACAACAACAAAACTCAGTGTGTGTTACTGCCAAGTACTACCTAAAGGAAAGGCAGGCTCATAAAGACATTACCATGTGACTTCTGGCTCTTCCCAAAAGACAAAATGACTATGAAAGCTAAATTTTTTGAATCATTTCAAAGCATTTAGGCAGCCACAACAGCACAACTAAAAACACTCCAGAAAGAAAACTTCCAGAACTGGTTCAGAAGTGGCAAGAACGATGGGATAAATGTGTTGGAAGCAAGTGGAAGTATTTTGAGGTAAACTGATGACAATGTGAATTTTAGTATAATTTTTAAAAATTTAAACATTCACCGTATTTTTTACTAAATCTCATATATTACTAAAAAACTATATCTGTTCTATTAGTTAAAAACTAGAACTCTTGTCCCAAATACACAAAGTAAAATCTTTTTCAGTTCCCATGATTTTTTTTTTTCAGTGTATAACCTGTGAAAAATTTCGTGGCATAATACATTTTCTGTTAAGTCACTGGAATATATTACCTAAAATAGAATTATATCCCAAGGTAGACATCTTGTTTAATATAAATCCTAATTTTTATAACAAAAATTCATTAACATTTATCTATAATTGAATTAGACCAGGTGAAGTCAGCATGTTGGAGTGAATTAGCCTTCTTCATGAATGGCTGTTGTTTCTCAACAACTAAAAACATTGTGCAGTCAGACAGGAGCAGTGGCCATGTGTCAGCCTTTCCTACTTTCAACATTCTAAAATTTATTAGCTAGAAGAGGAACTGCTTTGCTAAAAGGTTGTGTATTTTTATTCTTCATTGTATGTTAAGGGTCATAAAGGGGAGGTTGACCAATTTGTTGAGGAGTCAAGAAGTGAGAGCTGAATAGGACCATCTCTTCTCCCTAACTAGAGTCATTGTTTTCCTCAGAGTCACAAGGAGGCAATAGGAATGGGAAATTGGACTAAGAAAATATTAATGAATGAGACTTGTTTGGACAAGACATTTACTTGGTTTTCCTTCATAGCAAAAGACATTTTCTTAGGAACAAGGTACTGTGTCAGATAGTATGTGTTACAGCAGAGATGTTCATCTAAAAGCTGATCTTCACGTTGTTTATGCCTCATGTTGTTATGAGTAAGGCTAGCATGACTGATAGATAATAAGAGTCTAGCGCTGTGCTATTTTAGGGCCAGTAGAGCAACTAGAGAATCTCTTGAGTCAGTAAACAGTTCAAGAAAACAATACAGTACTGATGGACTGCTATTTAATGTGTTGAGAAGGAAATTAATCTGAAATTCTTATCTTTGCCTTTACTAAAAATATGTTCTGGTGGTTTATAATCTAAACACACAATATATAGGTAATCCATATTACATAATGATATATATGTATATGTCATCTTCTTTGTTAAAAAAAGTCTGATGTTTCACAGTTTACTAGACACATGTATGTATAGTTTCTAATACATGTTCTCTGATATGTAAAATATCTAGTCCTGATGTTACATGGGTATTGGCGATATCCATGAGAATATTATTCTTTTGAGTAGAGTGGTTTGAGATTTTTTTGTTGTTGTTGGTACCGAAGATCGAACTCAGGACCTTGTGCTTGCAAAGCAGGCGACGGCACCACTAAGCTAAATCCCCTGCCTGAGAATTCATTTTTTAAGTTGTTTGTTCATTTCAAGTTCTTTTTCTAAGACTTTTTCCCATAAGAAAATGTTTGTATTTTCCCATATAAACATACTTAACAGTTGAGAAATTTGAGTGGAAATTAAACTAAGGATATTTACTATAATAACAGGTAGGGCTTTTTGAACCTCCTCTTTTTTCCCTAGTTTGGAATTCAAATTAAAGTAACCTTCTCTGTGTTATAATTCCATACTGCTAGTGTGAAAAATGAAAGAAGCACTCTAACAATCTTAATTTCTTCCATCAATATTATGTGCAGACATGTGTTGCTTAACAATGGAAATACATTCTGAGAAATGTATCTCAGATTGTTTTGTCATCATGAAAACATCTTAGAGTATACTTACACAACACTAGATGGTTTACATAAGTCACTCCACCTGTCCTCTTGGTGCAATCAAGAGGTTAACATGAGATGCATGAGGCTGCTTCTGGAATAACGTAGCATACTGTTTTACAATAAACTATTTTTAAATATAACTAGAAGGAATACACTTTAGAGATAAATATATCGTAAATACATAAACCAGTAACATAGTTGTTCATTATCAATTGTTAACTAACTGTATGTGCTATATGTTTGTAGAACCAGCAGCATGATAGTTTATTTACACCAACATCGTGACAGCAAAGCATTGCATTGCATTGTACTGTGACATTGCAATGGCTATGATGTCAATAGGCAATGGGAATTTTGCAACTTACATGACCACTGTCATATATGTGGTCCATTGTTGACCAAAACGTTGTTATGTGATATGTGACTCTATTTGTTATTCTAATTGCCTACATTGCTTCTTGTCATCTTCAATCCTTTCTTTTCATTATCTGAAGCCTTGAATCTAGTCTTAGAACTTAGGACCAACCCTGATGCTTACAAACAGGATGGAATGAAGGAGAGAAATGAAATTTAAATGATTAAAGTGAGTTCTCTACCTGAGTGGTTCAATATCAAGTGAGATCTCACAATGATCTTTTCCACAGTCCTAGCAACTGAACCTTCATTGTACCACAATTCTTATAATTAAATTTCTATCTTGATCACTTTCCTCATTCCCAATTTCTCTCACAATTCTATCATCCAAGGCATTCAAAGCTTGTTCCTGCACTCTAGTCTCATTATGAGTTGGTAAACTGGCCTACCTACAGCTAAGTGCTGTCCTGCTTGGATCATTTGTGTTTTTTGCTTCTAGATTCCCCACTTCCCTGCTTTTCCCCTGATGTGGTTGCACCTCTTTGCCAATTATGCAAGCCACTTGTCTTGACTGCCAGCTGCAGTCTAATGTAGGTATCCTTCTATGTACTATGTCGGTCTGTCTGAACATCCTGCCATCACCCCTAGTTAGGCTAACCCTGGCCCCCAACCTGTCCTGTTACAGTGTTTAGCTGACAGGAGATGTGAACAAGTGATTAAAATTGACCAATGTAAGGGAGTCTTATTTTGCTTATACTAAAACCTTGATCTGAGAAATAAAAGATTTTGACAATAACCACTGTGACCCTATGATCATTACATATAGGCTTAGAAAGTCTTAATAGAATTATAAAAATATGTTGCTAATATGGTCAAATATCAGACTTGTGTAAATTGGTCATTCATATATTAGTAAATGTGCTAAATTGAGTGTAAACAAAGAGACATGCAGTGATCCTTGTAATTAATATTGTAGAGCAAAGAAGGGGTTTTAAAAGTTTAAGAGTATTTGTACTTATAAAAGTGAAGATAGTTCTTTACTCACAATAAACTGAGTAATTGGATCATTTAACATTGAGACAGGTTTATATTCTAATACAGAGGTTTACAACTTCTCTAAAGGGCTAACAGTAAATATTTTAGTCTCTGTTGCAGCTGCTCAGCTCTGCTACTAGGGCGTGAAAGAAGCCATAGACAAGAAGAAAATAAATGTGACTGTGTTCCAATAAAACTTTTATAAAAGACAAGGAGTAAGGACCTCAAAAAGCTTTTTTTTCCTTAATTTTCCAACTCTTCTTATACACCCAAATGGTTACATTTTGATTTTAAGGCTATATAACACCATGTAAAAACACAAGGGAGAAGTAGGAGTGAAACAGTGCTCTCGTTTATTTACTAGTCACCTGGTAAATGGATCAGTGCTCTGTTACTAAAAATAAGTTACAGAGCTGGGAGGTTTTTGTTATAAGGCCAAGTACATGTACGGCTACAGAAGGAGAAGGGAGAAGGACTACAGGTGTAGTAAAGAATTATTTTCTGTCCGAGGACCAACTTCGCGCCTATTTATTTACATACAAGGAACACCCTCAATTACAATTTACCTTGTATGTTCTGAGACCATAAGGGAAATCATAAAACAAGAAAGGAAAGGAAAGGAATGGGAAGGAAAGGAAAAAAGATCCAAGTATTTAGGGTTTGATGCTTTGTTTTCCCCAGTGCCCCTTCCACTTGCCACCTTTCTTCTCTGACCCCTTTTCATATTCACTTTACATGGCTCCTCTTATCCCTCCTCGTTTATCTCCCCGGTTCCTTCTCCCTAGTCTCATTAAAGCTCTTGCAAAAGGGTTGTATATTCTGAAACTTGTGCAGGTTTCTAAGTGACGCTGAGCATGCTCAGTAGCGAGGGCAGGTTTTGTTCCCCAGCAGCTGGCCTGATTCGACCTCTCCCGAAATAGACATCTGCCTCTCTGAACTCCTGTCTAGGGATGTCATTCGTTTTTGCTCTCTCCTCATTTTCAAGGTTCAAAGGGAAGCAGCAAGGATTCCGAAGTCCCACTGCCCTCACAGCCAATGAAGGGCCGGCGAGGGAGGAGCCTGGCTCAGCTAGAGCTTCTAAGGAAATCATCCTCTGTACTTGCAGTGAAGTCTGAGCCCTGCTGCATCTGTTACAGCACAACAAAGTAATGAAACAGTAGAGGGGAAACGCTGAGCGCTTTGGGATGCCTTAGCCCTTTCTGAAACATTTGCCAAGGGTTTCTGTGGAGCACGATCTTTTAAAACGAGTTTTTCTTGAAGGTGGTTTGGGTAACTGGGAAAATGATACATATGCTAAATGCAGCCTCTGATCGAGTGAAATGGACCAGATCCGGTGCTGCTAAGAGGGCTGCCTGTCTGGTGGCTGCGGCATATGCCCTGAAAACCCTCTATCCCATCCTTGGCAAGCGCTTGAAGCAATCTGGGCAAGGAAAGAAAAAAGAAGCTTGCCGGGCTGCAGAGAACAGAGGAATACTGCATTGCACCGAGACCGTTTGTAAAAAACCTTCTCCTGGAGTGAATGCAGATTTTTTCAAACAGCTGCTAGAACTTCGGAAAATTCTCTTTCCAAAACTTGTGACCACTGAAACAGGGTGGCTGTGCCTCCACTCGGTGGCTCTAATCTCAAGGACCTTTCTGTCTATCTACGTGGCAGGTCTGGATGGGAAAATTGTGAAAAGCATTGTGGAAAAGAGGCCTCGGACGTTCATCTTCAAAATAGTAAAGTGGCTTATGATTGCTATTCCTGCTACCTTTGTCAACAGTGCAATAAGGTACCTGGAGTGCAAGTTGGCTTTGGCCTTCAGAACTCGCCTCGTAGACTACGCTTATGAAACCTATTTCACAAATCAGACTTATTATAAGGTGATCAACATGGATGGGAGGCTGGCAAACCCTGACCAGTCACTTACTGAGGACATTATGATGTTCTCCCAGTCTGTGGCTCATTTATATTCCAATCTGACCAAACCTATTTTAGATGTAATTCTGACCTCCTATACACTCATCCAGACTGCTACATCCAGAGGTGCAAGCCCAGCTGGGCCTACCCTGTTAGCAGGGCTTGTGATATATGCTACTGCTAAAGTGTTGAAAGCCTGCTCTCCCAAATTTGGTAAATTGGTGGCGGAAGAAGCTCATAGAAAAGGCTATTTGCGATACATACACTCCAGAATTATAGCCAATGTGGAAGAAATTGCCTTTTACAGAGGACAGAAGGTAAGACAGAAATTAAGGTGATGAGTGAAACATAAGACTGTTTAGTGACTATAGTGCTAGATACCATCTGTTGTATTGTTAATGGCCCCACTTGCTTAGCATTTTGCATTCTTCTGATATTGAAACTTGTATTAAAATATGTACTTCATTGTCCTTTTAAATCACAAGTTGTTGAAGAGTTATAAGTGCAAACTTTACTAAGCTTTCATCAGAATAAAATTTCAACACTCTAACAAACAATCTACATAGACTCAGTTACTCAAATATAATCAAAATCATCTGAAAGTATTTTCTTAAACTTTAAATCCTAACTTGGTAGATGGTCCTAGAACATGTGAAGGAAATATATATTTGGAAACTAAGAATAAATACCTTTCCATTGAGATAGAAAATTTAGGAGGATATTTGTTGTTGTTGTTATTAGGAAAACTCCATGCTTTTGTATAGAAGACAATTTTGACAATCTTGCATGTCTGATCAATAATGGCCTGTTTTAAGAAGTATAGGAGAATGTCTCACAAAGTAACATTTCCATTACTCTTAATTCATTTTCAGCATGAATATTTTGACACAAATAAAAAGAGATGAAATAAATTTTGTTTAGCTTCAAAGAAAAAACTGAAATAAGTAAATAAATGAAGACAGGGAGTTCCAGAATACTATTTTAAGTTATATTAAAATTAACCCAATTACATAATCTTGTAGTGCATAAAAGTAAATGTTGAAGGTAATGCATGTGAAATGACTTGGCAGATGAAATATTAAGATATTCTAAAATTGAAGATGGTATTTTAATGATCAAGCAGAATTATTTAATTCATAAAGCATTAGCAATTATCAGTTTTATAATACCAGAACCAACTGAACAAATTTAGAATGTCCACTTCCACTTGAAAATTGGTCTCAATACGTTGTATTAGTTATTTTGATTTGTCATTGTTCTTGAATAATTGAATACAGCACAGTAAACTATGGAATGTTTATTTTTAGATATTTTTGGTGTGATCAAGAATAATATGGATCTACCATTGTTTATACATATCTTATAGAATATCATTTAATGTTAACATCTTATAATTTTGAAATCTTATCTATAAATCATATATGTGCAGGCTAAGCAAGTTGTACCACTGAGCTATATCCCCAGCCCATTTGTATATATTTTATGCTTAGTTTTTTCAAATAAAGCAAGTGTAACCAAGACTTATCATGACTATAATATTAATTTACCTTTATCGGTTGTTTAGACTTGTAAATAATGCTATATTAAGTAAACAAAGTAATACAGTACATCCATATAATTATATAAAGTCTTGAAGCACATGTGATATTTTCATAATTCATGCTGGGTTAATTCTAATCTATTTCCTCCTGTAGATAGAAATGAAGCAACTCCAGAAAAGTTACAAAGCTTTAGCGGATCAGATGAACCTTATTTTATCCAAACGCTTGTGGTACATCATGATAGAACAGTTCTTGATGAAGTATGTTTGGAGCGGCTGTGGATTAATTATGGTGGCTATACCTATTATCACTGCAACTGGCTTTGCAGATGGTGGTAATGACATTTATGCTTTGTATTAAATACATGGCTAACATTGTTTCTCCAGAAGGTGTCATTGATAGTTTTGTGTGGGTGAAGCTGTATATATGACCAGTATTCTCAGTTTTTAGTGGTCAGAAAAAATGACAGGCTTTTCAGTGTTCAGTAAGGAGACCAGAAATATGAAAGAAGGGAGACAAGTGATTCAGAGGATCTTTCCAATTCTGAAATATTTTAGAAATCTCTGATAGTGTTTCTGGGAATCTGCTTTGAGCAGTTTTAACTATACTGCCTAATACAGAATGGTTCCCTAGCTTACGTGTATCATCAAAACAGTACCTTCAGAAAAAGTATAAAGTATAACCAAGAAAAACATGTTTCATTCTTCATGTCTCTTGCATTTAGTCTATAATATTCTATAACTGAATTGGCCCTGATTATGATTGGATTGGTTCACATCAAAGAATTCAACTTACCACAGATCAAAAATATTTGGGAAATGGGCCGGGGATTTAGCTCAGTGGTTTTGCCACCTGCTGCGCAAGCACAAGAACCCAAGTTCGATCCCCGGTTCCAAAAAAAAAAAAAAAATTGGGGGAAAAAATATGTCTTTAACAAACATGTACTTCTTTCTTGTCATTATTCCCTGAAGAACATAATAGAATAACCACTTACATAGCATTTATATTAGGTATTAATACCTAGAGATAATTTAAAGTATAAAAGAAGATGTAAGTTGTGTGCTGCTACAACCCCATTTTATATAAGACACTTGAGCATCTGTAGATTTAGAATCTCCAGAGATTCCCCCTTCCCCTGTGGGTACCAAAGGATGACTAATTGAAGTAGCAGTATTTTCTACTCTTGGCCCAAAATAAAACCTCCTCTTCCCTCTTTAAAAGCCACTTGAACAAAATTTGGCCTAGTGTTGAAGGAGCCAGACAAAAGCTCAAGCTTCACAGCAAGAAAGAGCTCTGTTCAAATCTTGGCTCCTGCTCTTCCTGCTTAGATTCTCTTAGTCATATTAATGAATCTCTCCAATCTTCAGTTTTCTTACCTATAAAATGAGAATCAGGAAGGCTACCACATGGGATTATTGTTTGGATTTAGTAGAATGATGTTTATAGAGTACAAAGCATGTTATACTTGCTATATGGTGACAATTATTACTTAAAAAACAAAAGACAAGAATAATGTAACAGAATTCACACTATTTTTATAGTTATTATGGTGTACAACTAATGATTAATATTTATTTTGTTTAGGGTGAACTAATAAAAACAAGTTAAAATATAGTGTTCTTCAATATTTTGAAACAGTGATTCAATGCTTTAGCATTGCTAAATTTGAGTCATTCTTAATCTAAAAATGTTTATTTTAGTAAATTATGAGTTGTCAGTTCTTCTTCATGGTAAGTGCTATACACACACCGAATATACTATGTAACTAAACTGTTTAATAGAAGCATATTTAGGCCACTGGGAAAATTGAATTGTATCTGTATGTTTCCAAAATTTATCCAAAAAGTACCATAAAAAGTTTATATTGAAAAAGTATTGTTAGTATAGTATTTTAGACATAATCCCTTTGTAGTGAAATAAATAACATTTTCAAAAGAGTATTAGAGAAAAAAGACTTAAAAACCTATGGTTTTAAGATTAGTTTTACTAAGAAATTTGACAAAATATTCATTAAAAATTATCCATTAAAATAATAATCACTGGGCCAGATGTAGTGGCACACAACTGTAATCCCAGCACTCTAGGAAGCTGAGGCAGGAGGCAAGTTTGAAGCCAGCCTGGGAAATGTAGCACATCAGCAAGACCCTGTCTCAAAATAGAACATTAAATAAGGTCTGGTTCTGTAGCTCAGTGGGAAAGCCCTGAGTTCAATCCCCAGTACTGCAAAAAAAAAAAAAAAAGAGAGAGAGGGAGAGAATCATTAAAAAGTTTATGTATAATGTAAATTAGAGACAATCCCTTAATGGTATGGTTCTGTTAGCAGTGTTTGGTTGTGTTAGAAAACCCTGGAGTATTCAAAACAGAACAAAGAAAATGTAGCTGTTAATGGTGACAGATTAGTCCCACAGAGACTAGTACAAAGTAAACAGTGTATGGGAAGAATCTATAAAGCTTACTTAACAAGATGTAATAAGATACTTAAAAATAAATCCTGAAAAAAAATTAAAAGAACATTATATTAGATTAAAATTTTAGTAATACTTAAATTGCTGCAAACAAAACAAAGTTTATCTTAAGGCTTTTTCAAAAAAATTTTATACAGAGAAGAGCAATGTAAAAGTTTTATACAAGAAAAAATGAAATCATGACAACATTTTTGAGAGTGCTTCAAAATATTCTCTAATATCTAAGGTTATTACATGTTTTTATTTGTAAATTTATGGATATATTTACTAAATATACTTGACCTAAAATGAGTAACATGTGAAACCATTATTTCACTTAGGTAAGACAAATTTTTAAAGAAAATGATATATCTTTGAGGCTTTGTGTCTTGGAATTACGTACCATATTTTCTAATCTAGTCTTCAATTTTAATTTACACTTAATCCCTTAGATTTCTCATATGTTAGAAAAGAATAAGTTCATAATACTTATATTTTAAGACAAAAGGAAGTAGAAAATAAATGAATGAGAGAGTACCAAAGAGAAACGGAAAAAAATAGGATGAGGAGGAAAAAGACAATAGAAAAGGGGAAAAAGAAAACTTTTGGTTTGCTATTTAATGGTCATTCACCCTTGGAAAAATTACATAAACTTTAGAAGTTTCTTTTGGCATATTATTAATAGGAATAATAATAATATATATCATTAATATGTATTATAAAATTATCTGTGATTTACTTAATGTGCTTTGAAACAGTCCTTGACAAGTTGTAAAAATGTAGGTGGAAGCAGTTGTTAATTATTATTTTCTTACCCTGTTGGCTCTGGAATTAGACTATCTGGGGTTCAAATGGTGGCTATTTTGCTTGCCAGGCTATGACATGAGGCAAACCATTTAAGTTTTCTGTTTTTTTAATTGATGCTTGTTGGTAAAACAGAATAGTGATGTTAAACAGAATAGCAATGGGTAAATTGATGCATGCATGTGACATAGCTTTGTAATTTTCAATGCCATTACTCCCCTCTCCTTTTCCTCCTTCCTCCTTTTAATCCACTTCCCCATCTCCAAAGTCTATTTTCTAGTTTACTGTTATGTCTCCTTTATTTTTTATTTATGTGTTTGCTCATTTGTGTGTGTTCAGGTTTCTTGTATAAAATATATATATAATATTTGACTTTATAATTCTGGTTTACTTCCCTTATCATTACAGTCTCCAGTTCCATCCTTTTCTCTGTACATGATGTGATTTCATTCTTCTTTATGACTGGTTAATATTGCATTGTGTGTATATACCATATTTTCTTAAGCCACTCGTCTGGTAAAAGGCATCTAGGCTATTTCCACAACTTAGCTATTGTGAATTATGCCATAATAAATATAGGAATTGCTATGGTCTTTAATTCTGTAGGGGATGTACCCTGGAGTGGTACAGCTTTATCAAATGATATGTCTACTTTTAGCTTTTTTGAGGAGTCTCCATACTGATTTTCAGAGTCCTTGCACTACTTTACATCTCAACCAACAATTTAGGAGGGTTCCTTTAGGAGGGTTCTGCATCTCACCAGAATTACTTGTTTATTGAATTCTCGATGTTAGCCATTCTGACCGAGATGAGATGAAATCTCAAAGCAGTTTTGATTTGCATTTCCCTAATGGCTAAAGATGTCAAGCATTATTTCATATACTCATTGGCCATTTGTATCTCTTCTTTTGAGGAATGTCTATTCAGTTCAATTGCCCATTTTTTCTATTCAGTTCAGTTCCCCATTGTTTGGATATAGGCCATCTGTTTGGTTTTTTTATAGTTCTTTATATATTATAGGTAGAAATCCTTGGTCAGAAGAGTAGCTAACAAAGATTTTCTCCTATTCTGTAGATTGTCTCTTCACTCTGTTTATTGTTTTCTTTCCTGTTCAGAAGCTTTTTAATTTGATATAATCCTATTTGTTGACTTTTTATTGTTTGCTGTGTTATTGGAGTCCTATTTGGGAAGTCTTTGTCTGTGCTTAGGGCTTCAAGTATTTCCCCTATGTTTTCTCCCAGCATGTTCAAACTTTCTGATCATATATTTAGGATGTGGTCCACTTTAATTTGATTTTAGTGCAGAGCGAGAGGTAGGGATCTAGTTTCAGTCTTCTGTGTGTGGCCCTCTATCTTTCCCAGCACCATCTGTTAAGGAGGGTGTCTTTTATATAGCCTATGTTTTGGGCCCTTTGTGAAAAATCAGATGGCGGGAGTGTAGATTCCTGGGTTTGTTTTGTGTCTTCTGCTCTATTCCATTGGTCTACATGCCTGTTTATGTGCCAATATTATGATGTTTTTGTTACTATGGCTTTGAAGTATAATCTGAAATCCATATTGTGATGCCTCACACTCTGCTCTTTTTGGTCACAGTTGCTTTTGCTATTTTGAGACTCCTCTGATTCCATTGATTTTTAGAATATTTTTCTAGTTATGTGAAGAATATTATTGGTTTTAATAGGGATTGCACTGAATCTGTTGATTGCTTTTGCTAATATGATCATTTTCACAATATTAGTTCTTCTAATCCATGAACAAGGAAAGTCTTTCTATCTTCTAATGCCATATTTAAGTTCTTTCTTCCATATTCTGTAATTTTCATTCTGGAGGTCTTTAATCTCCTAGGTGAGGTTAATTCAAATGTTTTTCTGGATGTTTTTGCTTTTTTGTCCTTGTACGCTTGTGAGCATAATTATTTTCCTGATTTCTTTCTCAGGTTAATTACTGGTGTACAGGAACACTATTGATTTTTGTTTGTTGATTTTATATCCTGCCATCTTAACATTTTTGTGCTTCAATTTCCTCATTTCCCAAATAGAGAAAATTAGCAGGGGTTTTACAAGAGATCACATATGCTAAACTCAGAACAGTGACTGACTTGTAGAAAATGATTAATGGATGTTTGCTTGTATGATTGTTAATGTTCTTTAAAGAAGTGGAGGATTTGAAGTCATAGGTGATACTATGGGTAAGAGAAACAACATGCAAGTTTTTCGCTGGAGGGTGAAAAGAAAAATAGCTCTGCAGTATGTTTTCTGGGCCATCCACTTACAAATTCTACTAAAATTTTGTGGTAAGGATAAGATTATATTAATGTTTAAGTTCACAAAATTGCATGGAGAACGTGCCATTTTCACATTAGAAGAGGAGCTTACAGATTTAGTTTAGAGCCCCAATTTTACCTAAGTGCACACAGGTTCTGGAAGTGTGAAGGATGGGATATTATGTAACTTCTGGGCACTGCTTTTTGCTTCTACACCCTGTTGCTTCCATATCCTCTCTATTGAAACTTATTCTGTAAGAGACCTGGGTAAGTTTAAAACTAATTAATTATAAGATACAATGATAGAAAAAAGAGACAAAACAATAGTTATAGTTTTATTATATTATTTTAAAGGACATTACTCCTTTCTTTATATGAAGAGAAAGACATATTGTGTGAAGAAAATAGATATCTGAGAGCTATAAGTTCAACTTTTGTAACATTAGTAGGCAACTTTCCTCTCTTTATACCAAATGCAGTCTGGACAAGGTCAGGTAAAGCTACTCATAGGTTCCTTTTGCCAGACCCTGCTACAGATACCTGTCAGATGAGGAAAGACTGCATCTGTGCTGCTGTCCTTGCCAAGTGTCCATCTGTGATGTGCAGTTGGAGGTGACGCAGCAGAAGTTGCAACTAAGAGCTACCGCTCCTAGGAGTGAAACTGAACTCTGTCTGCACCCTAGTGTGAGGGATAATGTTTTCATTTCTAAAATGTTCCTTCAATAAGATTATAGCCATTGCACCTGCTATATTATATTTTCTATTCCAATCCCAAATTATTGAAATGTCATTTTATATTATTGGACAGTTTGGATTTATTTACACTTCTGGTGAACAAGTAAACATATCAGTAATTCTTAATACATATCACACATACATTTTAGCTGTAGTTAGTCAAAAACATTAAGTGACTATGATTTTTAAAAGTATAACACACATCCCAACAAGCACACAGTCATTACTGTACTATTCAATAAATTTTCACAAAGTGAGTATATAAATAATATCACCACCCGAAAAAACAGAACTTTACCTTACCTAGTGTACCGTTCCATACATTTCCACAAATATATATATATATATATATACTGTGTGTGTGTATATATATGTAAGTATGTGTGTGTGTGTGTGTGTGTATATATATATATATATATATGTAGTCACCACTCAGAAAGTAATGGAATCTTACCATACCAAATACCTTATAGAGTTCCACTTTCTATTACCAACCCTTTGTGTCCTACTCTTCCCACTCCCCATGGCCAAAGCAACAGTAAGCATACCAACCCTTTCACCACTGATTATATTTGCTGGGTTTTGAACTTTATATAAAGTATGTTAAAAGTATGTGCTTTTTGTGACTGGCTTCTGTCACTTAGCATTATGTTTATGAAATTTATCAGTATTATTGAGAATAGCTCTAGTTCATTTATTCTCATTGCTATATAGTATCTTGTTGTATGACAATTCCACTTCATTTATTCTGTTGCTTTTTGTTGTATTGTTGAATATATATATATATACATATATATATTTCTTTCAGATACACACACACAATCTCAAGTGTCTTTTCCCACTTTGTCAGACAAGCATTTTCAGAAAATCTGTACTAAAAAGTTAATGCTTG
Organism: Heterocephalus glaber; assembly: GCF_053883595.1. Classification (NCBI taxonomy): domain Eukaryota; kingdom Metazoa; phylum Chordata; class Mammalia; order Rodentia; family Bathyergidae; genus Heterocephalus; species Heterocephalus glaber. The sequence continues at coordinate 8,298,240 of NW_028258444.1, read as the reverse complement.
AGGAGGAGAAGGAGCTAGGCAAAAAAAAAGGAAGTACATTAAAGTAAGAAGAAATCCCATATGCAAATATCAGAAGATTAACACAGTATGGCATGTTTGGAATACAGCTAAACCATATGGCAAAGGATATTTGAGAAAGTCTGAATTATGAGGGACAACTACTTTGTATTTTTATTAAAGCAACTGCTCCATGAATGTTTATTTAAGTATTTAAGTCAGTATTGTTTACTGACCAGATCTGTAATACTTTATTGTCCCGCTGTAATAATGGCAGAGTTGGATGTGGAAAAGGTTGAAGGCCAAATGAAAATAGTCCTGATTCCTATAGATTCAATTGCCCTAACTTCTAAAAAATAATAAAGCAAAAGGAAACTTCAAATAAAATCTGATACAAGTATGGTATTTTTATTTATTATTTTTTAAATTTTTATTTTAGTGGTACAATTTAGGTATAGAATATAATGACATTCATCATTGGAAATTTGCACCTTTACATAATCTCTCTTATTTCTTATTTTTCCTCCTGCTCCTGCCCTCCCTTCAACCCCTCCATCCCTCCCTATTTACGAGTATGGTATTTTAAATAATTCATTATATTTCTAGGAAATTGTTGTTACTAATGAAATATTAATGGTTATTTTAGCCATAGTTAATGTAAAATAAGACATTTAGTTTGTTGGGAAAACTCAATAGTTATGGCATTTTCTTTTAGATCTAGAGGATGGCCAGAAACAAGCTATGGTTAGTGAACGGACAGAAGCCTTTACCACTGCTCGAAATTTATTGGCCTCTGGAGCGGATGCTATTGAAAGGATCATGTCTTCATACAAAGAGGTACTTACATTTCTTTTCAGTTTGATTAAAATAAAATACATCATATGAAAATCAAGCACAGTGTATATTACCAGATAAACTTTGTATTTTGGGAACATATCTTTTCTCTACCAAAAGCTGCTGAGTATAATTAAGATGAACAACACCTCCTGTGTTGCTGCTAAACTCTATTATTTCTCTTTTTCTTGTCTGTTGTATATTTGTTTTTAAATTGTAAAAAAAAAAAAAAAGCTAATTCCTCATCTGTGAACTCAACTTAAAGTGCCTAAATTTACATTCTTATTTCAGCATTTACAAATTATGTGGCCTTAGTCAAGTTCATTAATCTGTCTGTGTCTTTGTTTCTTTATCTGTAAAATGGGGATAAGGACAGTACTAACTGTGTAGGGTTGTTGCAAGTTAATGCATGTAGAATACTTATTTAGCATTCAGTAAGTTAGTTAAAAATATTACTTCTATATCTAGCAAACTTTATCCAGCCTTCATTGATGAAATCTCACCAATCGAACATTACACCTTCTTGCTACTTTACCTACCATACAGATTGTGGGTTTTCCTTTTCTATCTTTATGTCTTTGTATAACTGGTGTGTTACACATAATTTAGTGACATGCTTTGTTTTTTGGTATCATTTTCTCAGTTTTTATGGTTTTCTTTCACTGAGAAAAGTGATCTAGATAAGAGATGAGTCACTTTTCACAGTACCCTGATAACAAGGTGTTTGCTTGATAGAAAAACCACAAGATATTAACTCAAATCGGACTGCTGGCAGAATAGGAGCAAGGCACATTATGGGCTAAGGCAGAGATTTATCTCATTTTATTTTATAATCTTACCTAGGAAAAAAGCCCACATATTTAACATTTTTCCTTAGCCATATGAATCATATTTGGCTTGAAATGAAGCTGGATTTGTACCAAGAGGATTTGAAACTTTTAACTGAACTCAATTTCAAAACGCTATCCTCTAGCACAGATATTTCTCTGGCCCTACAGGAATTTTTACAATCAATTTGGCTCAGAAATATTCATTTCATAAGAAAAGAAAAAGTACTTTTCTTTAATTTAAAATCTTCAATTTTATAAAGAAAAGACACCAAAGGTAAAGGATTGTCATTTCATTGAATTTTTTGCAAAATTTCTAGCTTTCTGGAAATGGAATTTGTCACATGAACAGGGGCCAAATCAGAAATTTGACTAAAAGATCCTTAAAAATGAAAATATTCTGAAATGTTCACATTTCATTTTGACTCATAACCAGGATGAATAATTTTTTGTGTTTACAATCCAATCAAACTTACATTGACAGCTTGCTATATTACTCTGTCAGTAAGCTTCTTACTGTCATTTACTTTATGTACTATGTCATTTCTCATGTATAATAAAATCTTTAACATTAAATTGAGAAGCTTACACTATTACACATTTATTTAAAGTCTGTCTTGGATGTATTAACTTTATTTTCTTTTTGTGTATTGATTTTAGATCACTGAATTAGCAGGCTATACTGCTCGAGTGTATAACATGTTTTGGGTCTTTGATGAAGTAAAAAGAGGCATTTATAAGAGAACAGCTGCCATTGAAGAGCCTGAAAACCATAGCAAGATTGGGGCTAACATAGAATTACCTCTCGGTGACACATTGGCAATCAAAGGTATGAAACTCAACTGATTAAGTGTTATTTTATCAATAGAGTCCTGTATTTAAGTATTATTTTTATCAATAGAACCAATTTTTTTTAACAAAATAGGTTTTAATAGTTACAAGGAAGCCACATTTAGATAACCAACATTATTTAAACAGCTATCCCTAAAATTAGTTTTGCAATATGAGGGGTGATGACTAACAACTAACATTACCCTAAAAAAGCAATGTTATGTTTATTTAGAAAAAAAATTCTAGAGCCATATTTGCAAATAGTGCACATGGCAGAATGAATTATTTGCTTTTAAAATTCAACTAACAGAATTAGAGCCAATGTCATATTGTTTTTTTATTAACCTATGTTTTAAGATTGTTTTATCAGAAGGGGAAAGGGAAGAAGGGAAAGGAAAAATTATGAGAAAAGAAAAAAAAATGGAAATGAAATCTATGTAACTAGGGAAGGGTGGAGGGGGTGAAGGGTGCACAAGTAATGGGGAACAAATAAGAACCAAGATACATCATGTACAGGCACAATCACCCAATGATCAATATAAACGTATTGTATGCCTAAACGGTACCAATAAAAGAATTTTTTTAAAAAGATTGTTTTATCACCATGTTTTAAAATGTATTTTTCCACTTCTTAAGGCTTTTTTTTCCCACAGCATTGTATTTTTTTCTGCAGGAAAGTTTAATTTAAGGAAGCAGAGTAGTTGTAAAAAGTATGGCTGGAGTATAGAAAATTAAGTTTAGCTGTGCAATCACAATGATACTGACATTAGATTATGATAAAATCGTGTTTCTTGGAAAGATTTTCTAAACAGGTGTCAAAATATACAAGTTTACATTAAGCATTGTTTCATATATAGATTTTCATAGTTTTCTTTTGGTTTACTACTATGAATTACCCTTATAATTGAGTTACTCACTATGATGCATTTAACTTTATTTAATTAACAATAACTTGGGATAACTTTTGTAACTGAAAGTTTTTCTTAATTATAGGAAAAGTTATTGATGTGGATCATGGAATTATTTGTGAAAATGTTCCCATAATTACACCAGCAGGAGAAGTGGTGGCTTCCAGGCTAAACTTCAAAGTAAGATGATATTCAAGAATCTTCTGATTATTGCCATCACATTAATACAAAACAACTTCAGAATTCATGTACCTTAAGTTAAATACTTGGAGGAGCATATGGAAGGAGGGGAAGTCAAGAAAGGTATGCACAGTGGCTCAATTACAGAAGCAGTTACTTCCCCCAGAAAGCAGAGAAAAAAGAGAAATTTGACTTCTACTGCTTTATTGTCAGGTTGAAAATGAAAATGACAGTGCACTGAGCCTATGCAAGGTAACTTTGGGGAACAATAAAAAGTTTGCTCAGAAACTAGCATATGGAAACAAATCTGAATTTTTCTTTATATAAATTACTAAAAAATATAAGATTATACTTTAATATACTTATTAAAATATGAGGGTAATGGTCAAGATTAATTAGCAAGTTTAATTCTGCTACTATACTGTTTCTAACTTTAATTTCTACTTAAGTAATCACATTTACTACTAGAATAATCATAAGATTCATGGATTCAACTTCAGTTTTTAAACTTGTTAAGAATAATTTGTTATGTAATATCCCACATCCTGATTACAAAAACTAGATGTAAAATATTCAAGAAAAACCTGAAGCATTGCATAATGGAAACATATTTTGTGTGACTGTAATGAAGGCAGTTCAGCTTAGTTCAAACAGGTCCAAAGATTGAACTTGATAATTGAATTTGAAACTAATGATTTTACTAAAGTACTGATGATTTTAGAATGGACCATAATCTGGGTTTAATTCTTAAAGATGTATTTGCAAATGAGATGGGTTGCAGAAGTTGAAAAGAGAGGGTGAGATGCACTAGAGAAAATTAGGTACCTGTGCCATACATCACTATTTACTTATCTGTTAATAGCTTAGCAATTTGTTATTTATGACTTTTGTGTAGTTTTTTTCTTTTGGTCTAATTAGGTATTGTAGTATCTATTCTTGTTGCCTCATTTAAAAAGAGTGAAATCAGCATACTTTTTTTTAAAGTTTATTAATACATTTTAGGTATACAATATAATGACATTCATCATTGGGACCTTTACATGATATATCTTGGTTCTTATTTTTTTCCCCATTCCCCTGCCCTCCCTTCAACCCCTCCACCCCTCCCTATTTACAAAGACTTTGTTTCCATTTTTTCCTTATCTCATATTTATTCCTTTCCCCTCTTTCCTTTCCCCTTCCCCTCCCACTTCCCCTTCCCCTTTGAACCTTTTCTTCCAATTTCACATTATCTGTTATACATTTTGATCCTTATTTACACTTTCAGTTTCTCACACCAGAGAAACTATTCGCTATTTACACATGTGTGTCCTATTTATTTCACTTAAGAGTATGGCCTCAGTGTGCATCTATTTAGCTATAAATGTCTCTATTTCCTCATTCTTTATGGCTGAGTAGTACAACATTTTATATATTAAAAAAAAAACACATCTTCTTTATCCAGTCTCCAGTTGATGGGCAATTGGGCTGTTTCCAAGTTTTAGCTATTACAAACTGTGCCACTATAAACATGGGTGCAAATATATCATTTATCGCTATAGTATGATTCTTTTAGGATTAGAGGTCCCATTTGACCCAGCTATCCACCCTGCTGGGTATCTTCCCAAAAGGATTAAAAGCATACTCTTTTTTTCCTGTCTCTTTGTTTTCTTCTCTTTTCTTTTCTTTTTCTTTCTTTTGTTCTCCTCCCACCCCATATCAGGCAGGTAATGTGTTGAAGCCATGTCAAAGTTTAGTGAATCACATGTCACACAAGGGACTGAACTACCTGGTCATTCCATCTATGAACCAGAAAGGATCATGCATCACACTCTGTGTGTGAAAAAGTCCAGAGCTCTGTTTCTTTTATATAAAATGAACTAAAAATACTTAATCTAGTGGGAAAAATCTTATTAAATTTGAAGTCTTACAAAATATACATCATTATAGTACACTTCTCGGTAATTATTTCTGACTTAGATAGGAAGTTATATTTTAGCTGTTGGGTCCCTACAACATGATAGAAAATTTTGTTTCTTTTGCATTGATTGAAAAATAAGTAGGTTTCTAGAAGAAAAGATTTTCATCCTCTTGTTGACCTTCAAAATGAGAAATATAATTTGCAGAAGAAAATTCAGTAAATGTGGGAATTCTTTGTCTGAAACTCATTGTTTATTGACATTAGAGAACTTATGCTGAGAAAATATTAATATAAAAGTCTTTAATTGCCACTCAAAAAGTGTTAAATTTCTGTGAATTCATAATACAGAATGACCCTATTAAAACAGTTTTGTGAATGTGCTTCTCACTTTCACAGATACCTTTAAAAAATCATTTGAAAGTATTTATGCTTCTACAAATTTAAACTTCTTTAATCTCCTCTAGTGAAAAAGTACATGAAAATCTAAAGTTAATTCTTTCCAGGTTTGTCCAAGAATTTTTTTGGATACTAGCAATGTAACACTCTTTCATCTTTGAGTTTTCATTATCATGTGTTCTACATCATTGATACTTGGATATTTGTATCCAGTCAATACAAAGTTACATCTATAGATATCCTGTGGATTTCTGTCTCTTGTGCTTGCAAAATGTATTTATTTTTATATCACTTATTAGAAAACATTATTTCTTAGGAGATATAAGTGAAAATTTTATTGCTGTTCCTCTTCTTTGTTCTTCCCTTTATATACTGTGGTAAGATAATTTCTTTCCCATTGAATGGAATGGAAACTCATGAAATTTAACTGTTTAAATCATAAATAAATAGAAGATAAAAGGAAGTCTCCAGTAAACAGATAAAGAGCTTCTGTTTTATTGATGAATACTACATACATGGAATATTTATGTATATTGATAAGATATATATTCTGCATTTATGCAGTTGTCCCTCGGTATCTTCGAGGGATAGTTGCAGAATCATCTGCAGATACCAAAATCTGCTAATGCTCAAGTCCTTTAATTGAAATAATGTACAGAAAGAAATCTGTATGTGTTCAATACAGATGCAATTTTGCCTTAAATATTTTTAATTCACAGATGTTTGAATCCTTACAAGTGGAACATGTGCATATGGATGGCCAATAATATGTTTTAATTCATCCCTAGGCACAAGACTAAACTGCAGTTCTTCCTTGCCTCTGTCAGCTTTCTAAACATATCTTCAACATCTGTGAATAAAGCAGAATTAGAGTCATCTTCTCTCATTGATTATAGGTTTGTGTGATTTCAGTAGCATTTCAGATTGCTGAAGTACAAAATAAAGCCACTCAGCTGGCTCTTCAAATAACTGTGCGTTATAGCACATAGCATCATTGACTGTTTTTTTTTCATTGACTTTTAGTTGTTGTTTAAGTCACTGTAAATGTAGTCATATAATATAAATAATTTAAATTTTATGATTTGTCTTCTTATATTGTTGTATTTCTCTATATATGAGTATATCAGATAATAATACTTCAATCAAAATGTTGTGAAGCCAGTGCTTAGTCCAAAAAGATCCATTTTCTTTGCAATTAAATTATTTTATGATGCTTTTAGCCTTGGAGAATTGTTGAAGCCAAACTTGATCTGCTTGATCCTCATACTGTATATTTTTCTTTGATTTCTTGTTTATCCAAGGTGATCATGTGATTGAATTTTTTTAATGAATCTCTTTTACATGCTCCCAAATGAAATTATTTTTAAATATTGCAGTTTGTAATTTTATTTTTGATGTTAGGTACAAGAAGGAATGCATCTTTTGATAACTGGTCCCAATGGTTGCGGAAAAAGCTCTCTCTTCAGAATTTTAAGTGGACTGTGGCCTGTGTATGAAGGAGTCCTTTATAAACCACCTCCACAGCATATGTTCTATATTCCACAAAGGTAAGTATTTTTTCTATATCACAAGAAAAAAATATACTTTTGGTCTTGAATTTTGTTGATTCTTTAGGCTCTTTTCAAGGATATAGTTCATTGAGAGAAGCTACTAAGGAAATTAAAATTGGATTATCCCAAAAAGTTTTGTTACTGCTATGATTTTTTTTTCTTTTTTCTTTTTTTTTGATACTGGGGATCAAACTTGGGACCTTGCACTTGCAAAGCAGGCGGCAGCACCACTGAGCTAAATTCCTGGACACTACTATGATTTTAATAGTCTCTGGAACAATATCACTTATTTTCATTTTCATATCTGACTAGTCGTAATGAAAACTCAAAAACTGCTAATGTTAGGCTCAAGAGATAGCAAACTATTTCAAAGAATACCTAGATTGCCTTAGATGTTAGATTACCTCTTCTCATAGAAAATATAGTATTTAGATGGAATACAGAGTTCTCCATCAAGCCTTCTGCATTCATATATTCTAATTGAATATTTATGTTTAAGCACCTTGGTAAAAATAACTATTATTATCATTGTGCTACATAATTCAAAATAGTTCTAAGAATGAGTATAAAGTATAATATTCTTTTAAAATCTTTAGCTATCATACATTATAACAATTTAGAAATGTGTAAACACAAAGTTATACATTTGAGAATTTGGAATGTTTATTATGGATAGGAGAAAATGAAGTTTGAAGAAAAGACACTACTTATATTCATCTGGTCCAATAATGTTTCCGTATGTTACCATTACAGGTTAAACAGACATCTGTTTCTGTTGGAACAGGGGATTGGTTCTGTGGAGCCTTACAGAGCTCCAAGGCTGGAAGTACAATATTAGAGCAAACATAAAAGTTACATCAAGTATAGCACAATCTCATGTCTTTTCTGCCCCTTTTTCTTTGTTAAAGAGCACTGCTACCATTCTGGCCATGTGTCTAATTTTTAGAGCATATGTAGTAGTTAGGCAGATGAGGTTTTAAAAATTATTGTCTTTTCTTTAAAGTAAGACCAATAATGGTAGAAGTTATCTGGAGTATAGGAAAATGAAAGCATTAGCTGAAAATTTGAGCATGAGCACTGTCGTGTTGGTAGTCATGTTAAACGCAAAATACATAGGCACCAAATTTATTGTTCCTTCCTATGTTTTAAATTCCTTTGGGATTATTTCTGATTCTGAAAATTAAATTTTACTGCCAAAAGTTTAAGTTTCAGAACTTAACACATTAAGTAGACTTATTTGAATTTTGTATTTAAATTATAAAATATGGAATCATGAGGAAAATATCCTATTGTAGAATTCTATTCTCTTAATGAAAATGAAGATATATAAATAAATTTTATACATTTTAGTTATTATAGATTTCATGTGTAATATGAAATATACAGTGCTTGAATATACCTTTGACTTGAGTGATATAGGACATTTCCAAGCAGTGAATGAATTCATGAAAGTTTATAAATTAATTTTGTCCACAGAGAGACCTATGTTATTTTGAAACAAATATAAATCACTGGGAAACTTTATCCTACTTGTGAAGTTTACTTTTGCCTAAGCAAAAAGCTCAACTACAACCTACTTAAAGAGAAAAATAAGAATGAGAAATCTGTTTTGAAGGCTAAAAGTGTTTTTATAATCATTATTTTTTAAAGTTAGTACCTTATTATATGGTTTCTAGAATCATAAAAATTTGTATTCATGTTTAAAATTTTTACAAGACCATTTCCTTACAAAAATCCTAACATTTATTTGAATGAATATATAAACCATGAGTCTAAATGTCTTCATTTCTTATACTCTAATAGCTGCCAATTTTTTCAAGTACGTTTGAAAATAATCTTATGTGATTTTATTAAAATAAAGCTGATATATGGTCTATTTCAAAATATTTGTCAGAAAATAATCTTTTAACTTTTCTTCTTAAACTACTCTCTTTAATAAATATTATAATCTAAATTTTTTACATTACTTTGTAGCAACAGAATATAGTTGAACTACTAGTTTGGCAGGAAAAAAAGAGCCAGCATAGAATCAAGATATAAGTACAATTTTCACAAGTCATAAAACAAACACAGTAATCACCCTACACTCACATTTTGTGGTAGAAATACTTCTTGGTAGCAGATGGAGCTCTTTATGTTTTAATCAAATGCACAAGTATATTAGTTATTACTTTCCCAGGAAAATGGAGTATATTTATGAACACAGACTTTTTTTTTCTCCTCCTACTTTTTATTTATTTTTTTCCTGCATTAACTTTATTGGTACATTTTAGGTATACAATACAGTTACATTCATCATTGGGATCTTGTACTATTACATGAGTCTCTTGGTTCTTATTTTTTTCCCCTTCCCTTGCCCTCCCTTCACCCCCCCCACCCTTCCCTATTTGCAAAGACCTTGTTTCCATTTCTTTCCTCTTCTCTTATTTTTTCCTTTCCCTTTTTTCCCTTCCCCTACCCCTCCCAATTCCCCTGCTCTTTTAGACCTTTTCTTCCTGTTACACAATATCAGTTATACATTTTTAAAATTACAATACTAAGATCTAGGAGACATTACCACAGATTTTACAGAATTTAAAAGGATATAGAAAGCATATTACAAAAATCTGTTTTGAAATAAATTTGACAACTTCTAAGAAGTAACTTAGAAGACAAATTAATGAAACTAACCCTGGAGGAAATATAAAATTTGAATAGCACCTATTAAAGAAAGTATATTCCTAGCTTGAAAACCTACCTATATGACAACAGCAGGCTCATAAACATTTTAACTGATAAATTATATCAAACAATTAAAGCAGAAAAAAGAAGGAACACTTCTCCCCTCATTTTAGGAACTCAACATTGTGCTAATCCTAAAACTGGAAAAGATAATAGAAGAAAAAAGTATGAACATAATTTAACAAAACAAACTATTAGAAGTCAGATCTGGCAGGATGTAGAAAGTGGTTTTGTTATAGGGACGGCAGTGTTGGTTCAGCATTGAAAGATCCACCCCCAAAATTCATCATTTTAACAGAGGAAAGGAAAAAGCCATATGATCCTGTCACTAGTCGGAGAAAAAGTATTGGACTAAATTCTACAGCTGTTCATGGTAAAAGCTATCAGGAGACTAGAAGTAGAACAGAAACTTCTCAACAGATTAAAGACATGTACTCCATACTTCCAGCGAGAATGCCTTATATGAATGGAGAAGATACAATGCTTTCTCCTTAAGGTGGGGAACAAGGACAGATATGCTTACTCTTTATTTGTCCATTAAACTTTGAAACCTAGGCCCAAACCAAAATAGTCTGGCAATAAAATGACACAACTAGGATAGGATTGGCACAGCAGAAGTAAAATCTTTATATGTAGATGAAATGATCATCTAGAGAGAAAACACTAAGAAATCTCTAGGAGCCCCTAGAACTTGTACTTGAATTTAGCAGGATTAGAAAACACAAGGCATATATAAAAATTCAGGTCTGTGTATACTTGCTATAAATGAAGAATTGGATATTGAAATTTAAAAGTTATGTAGGAGTACAAAGGACCTAGAAAAGTTAAAAACAAAAACAAAAACAGTGTTGGAAGAGGTTTAGTACCTAATTTTAAGACTTCTTCTAAAGCTTCAGTAATCAAGGCAGTGTTGGTGTAAGGAAAGACATATAGATATATAGATCATTTGAATAAAACAGAGAATCTAGAAATAGAACCACACATATATGGTCCACTGAAAAACCACATCTTTTTTATTTTTATTTTTTCTGGTACCGGGGATCAAACTCGGGTCCTTGCACTTGCGAAGCAGGCAGTGAAACCACTCAGCTAAACCCCCAGCCCTGAACACAGACTTCTAATGACATCATGGAGTATACAAAGAAAAAAGTGAACTACCAAGGAAAAAGGCTCTATTTTGTATATTAAACCCCTTATTTTCAAACTAGATTATTACAAAGAGTGTTACTGTTACTTAAGCTGGGATATCTGAATTCCTAGGAAACTGTGAAATCACCTCAGTGTTTTCTCAGTAAATGTCTTCTAATACTTTAGCGATATTAATAATGAGGACCAGATAGAAAATCTGAGCCTTAGTTCAAGAATACAAATAGCTGTGCTACATAAATTAGTTTCAGAACAGTTTCTCTTCACCTTAACTTTAGTAATGGTGGGATTTTTTTTTTTTTTGGTACCGGGGATCGAACTCGAGTCCTTGCACTTGCGCAGCAGGTGGCAAAACCACTGAGCTAAATCCCCGGCCCCAGTGGTGGGATATTTTAATTTTAAATGTTAGCACATTTGATAAATTTTAAGAAAGAAACATTCCACCTAAAATCTAGGTTAGCCACTCTAAATCAATGGGACGGCATATGGTGAGATAATCAATTTTGCTTTTATAATATCTTTTAAAAATATTTTGGCAATTTTGCTCTGTTGGAGACTGAATTTTCTGAGCAATGAGGCTATTCTTCTTAAAATAATGGTTGAAACACATTGTCCTTTTATATTAGCTTTCCTGACCCCCAAGAATAGTGTTTCACTTAGATACAGATCCTGATTCTTTCGTCAATTCCTAGTGCAGTTTCTGTCTGCCCAAGACCCAAGGATAGATTTACGACCCCTGATCTTGCTTTCAGTAATCCACGAATTTATGGCCTATTATTGTATTTCCCTGAAAATAAGGCAGTATCTTATATTAATTTTTGCTTCAAAAGATGCAATAGAGCCGGGGATTTAGCTCAGTGGTTCCGCCGCCTGGCTCGCAAGTGCAAGGACCCGAGTTCTATCCCCTGTACCAAAAAAAACACCACCAAATGGCCATTTAGTTCTGGCCATGCTTGGCCCGGGGATTTAGTTCAGTGGTTTCACTGCCTGCTGCACAAGCGCAAGGACCAGAGTTCGTTCCCCGGCACCCCCCCCACCGCCAAAAAAAATGCAATAGAGCTTATTTTCAGGGGATGTCTTATTTTTTTCATGTAAAACAATCTACATTTATTCATGTACAAAAGTCTACATTTTTTCAATACAGTTATGTGATCATCTTCTGGAACATCTGAACTCTTGAAACCTCAAATTCCAGCTTGAATTTCTGGCAACTCCATTTCCTGTAGAAATACTGGCCCCTGTCTCCCATGTCCAGCAGTAAAGTTCTCTGTAGATGAGCACTTCTTGCCCATGTGGCCTGCTCATGGTGCATTGGCAACACAGCTGTCCATAGTTTTTTCCCGTGAATTCTTCACCTGAATCATGATCTCTGCAGGCTGGGCTTCACAAGGTTTCCATTAAATCAAGTGTTAATTGAAGACTTCTGAGACAGGATTGTCAACAAAAATGATGACAGTTAAGAATAATGGGCCACACAAAAGTGATGAAAAATTGCGGACACCAAAATTCAGAAAACATTTATTTCACGTCAGTGCATTAAGTGTGTCTGTTACAATACATGACATGTTGAATTATGAAGGTTCCCATTAGACACAACCATGTCCATTCATTACCAAGTGTTCACATTATTCTTGCATTGTGTCTGTGCTCTGATTGGTCATTTGGCTCTAAGTCTCAAGTTCCTCTATTTACAAAGGACTTCACCTTTTCTCAAAGGCACCCATTTGGGTATTTACAAATACTTAAATATAATTTATATTATCATTTATTTTAAGTATTAATGTCAATAATATTATCTATTTATATTTAATCATATTTTAATAATATTATTTTATAATTCAGTATGTCCATCATGTGCTGTAACAGGTACTGAATGCTTTGGCCTGGTCAATGATATTAAGTGGGGCTTATTTTGGGGGTAGAGCTTGCATCATGAGCATGCTGAAAAGTCAGGCTGGGGCTTATTTTCTGTTTAGGTCTTATTTTCAAGGAAATACAGTAGTTGCTTTCCTAGTAGTTGCCAGTGAGCCTCTCTTCTCAACCATTAAAGCCCACAAAGACATCCTTTTATGTATTTATTTAGTTTACCAGCTAACAAAATGTAATGCAGTAACAGTCACCAAATTGAGAAATTGAAATATGTGGTGGGATTTGGGGGAACAGATAGAGTAACAGAGGAAGAAAAGGAAAGAAGAAAACAAGAATAATAGGAAATAGTTGGTATTTACTGAGAAAAGGTAGTAAAATTTTGCATTCTTCTATACTACTTTTTTTAGTCCTCTAGAGAATCCTTTGTATACATAACAGTGTGTTTCTTCTCTACAACCATCTCCAGTTGGGCACCAACCCATCATGCAATTCTATTTCAAATTGTCCTGCTCTCACTACTCTTTCTTGGCAGAAATATTTCAGGTCAGAAGTCTTAACGATGGTCTTATTATTCAAAACGACATCCCCAAATAGTCCAATAAGATCCGAAATAGAGTCAGACTTCCCACAGTTGTGTATGAACAGGTAACCTGTACACACTTCTGACTTTCCAAGACTTTGTAGTCGGAGAAGTAAAATGCTGGGAAAGTGAAAGAAGGCTCACTAGGGGTAGAGACATAGCTTCAGTGGTGTATCCTGGCTAGCATGCACAAGGCCCTGTGTTCATTCCTCAATACTGAAAACAGAAAAGTGTTATAAGGGTTAAAATCAACAGACCAACCTTTTTTTTTCTTTTCTTTTTTTGTGCTGGAGATAGAACTCAGAGCATCATGCATGCTAAATACATGCTCCACCATTAATCTACACCCCTAGTACTGACCGAACATTTTTAAACTGAAAGAAAAAAAGGGAAAAGACAAAAGGGGAAGACATAGATTGATACCAGGCTTAAAATCTTAAGCAAATTATTATACATTTCCTACCATTTTAACCAGTTTTACTGAAGCTGTGCTATAAAATACTATGAACAGTAGTATCTTAGACAAAACCCTTTTCATTATGGTGATTATATCTTACGTGGTTATAAACAAAAACATACAACTAACTGGAATAAAAATGACAATAGTGGCTCAAGAAAAGCAAGATATGGCATAGATATTCAAAATCAGGAAAAGTTAAACAGAATGATGTGTTATTTGCCCTGGGTTTTGAAACTTAATTAGGATTTTTACAGTTGTCCTAAATTTAGACATTTTTTGAGTGTGTAAATGAGTCATGAATGCCAGAGTCAAGTAAGCAAAAGGTTTTTGTTTCTGTTGTTTGGAAACTCCTAAGAAAGAGTCTCATATTCCACTCACCCTAACACACCAAGCTGAGAGAAGATATTTGTTAGAGTCCTCTTCGCTGCTATTATATCCTGTAGGTCCTTAAGCATTACAGAAGTGTTCCTTTTAACTGAAGATCATTGACTTATCTTTTAAGGTGTCCTAGTAATTTGAGTGTTCACCCTTTTCCTAGTTACCACCTAAGGCACTACTTCCTTCTTTGTGTAAATGATAGTCTTATATGTTACATTTTACAGACTGTTAATGCTTCTTGAAAACCTAGTAAAAGATGACAGTGGTTTGGTCCCACAACTCTCTTTATTGTCCCCCTTTTGTCAGAAGATATTGTGAATTTATAAATGTTGTTTGCAAGCTCAGTATTCGTTTACTAGCTACTTCATCTAGCGGGTTATTCCAGTGCCATGTTGTACTTGTTGGGGAGATTTGTGAGAGGAGAGACAGAATCTGTCACCCAGGTCAGATGGCGATTAGGCAGAGCCACAACAGAGCTGATACTACCCTATAGTTTCCCCAAACACTGGAAAGGCTTGAGACGCCATGAGGTCCTGCCCACCTCCCCATGTTCGCAGACAGGGGTTTCTTCTGAGCCTGGGGATGGCCCTACATTCCACAGGTAGGAGACAGATAGATGTCTACGGCAGAGAGATGCAGAATGGCACCTGGGCCAGACGTCTTCTGGCCGTGTACTAGGCAAGAAAAGCCTGTGAAAGGAAGACACTGGGACAACTGTGCTATCTCTGTGCAGTGAAGAAAGCAAGAGAGTGTGGGTTCCCTGGTCAAAGTTAGCATAGAATTGGGGACTTGGGAGTTGGGAAAACTGTGCCACATTTGTCTTCTCCTAAATTGATGGAGGCAGTTGAATCTTGAGATCCCCACAGAGGCCTGCAGTTAGTTGTTCATGCCTGGAGCACAGGTTGCCACCAGAACCCAGGTCTGGAGGGAGTGACAGCCTGTGCTGCTCGGGCCGGGCAAGTGACTGATCCACAGAGGGAAACTGCTTGGCTGAAAATAACCAGACTGTGACTCCAGTGTGGCTGGAGCTATGTGTACACTGTAAGTTAGTGCTAGAACTGTGTGAAGATTTTGATTTTTACTTTTATTTTTGTTATTGTAGTTTGGTTTGGTTTTTTGAGACAGGGTCTCACTATGTAATTCAGTCTGGCCTTGAACTCACTGTGTATCCCAGGCTGGTCTCAAACTTGTGATCCTCCTGCCTCAGCCTCCCTAGTGCTGGGATTATAGACATGCACCACCACGCCCGGCCTTGTTGTAGTTGATATTTCCTTGCTTGTTTGTTTGATCTGGGTTATGTTGGGAATTTTTTTTCCTCATTTTTGAAAAAAAAAATTTCCTTCTGATTCTTGTTCTTTCTTGATATTGTTTTGTTATTTTACTTTATTATTTAAGGTTTACCCCTTTGACCCTCTCCTTCTTTTAGTTCTTTTTAAAAAATTTTACTCCCTATCACTTTTTCTTTTCTCTTCCTCATTTTCTCACCTTCTTGCCTTCCCCTTTCTCCTCTCCTTCAATCAATAATAGGGCCCTGTATATGAGCATTAGAGAATAAGAATTAACCAATGCTATAATTTAAACAATATCCCTCAAGGGCATGTTGTGGTAATCTTATAAATTTGGCTTAGAGGAGCCAAACAAAGATAACGACAAATATATAAACAGGTTCTGACAATCTCACAGCCTCCCTCAATCTCAAAATACACTTCCACCCATCTGCATGCCATCTCCTGCCTACACAAATATTCTCTCAAAGCCCTTCAACACTAGCCCTTTTCTCCAGGATAAAAATAATCCCAACAGACTCTGACCTATTTTTCACCTACTGTCATTTCTCTTACCTTCCTCTCTTCCCACTAAGTAGCCCCTTCTTTTTCCCCTTCTCTCTTTCAGCCTACCTACTTCCCAGCTGAACTGCAAATAGCAGTATAATAGTCTGTAAGGGGTATTGATAAAAGGATACATTTATAAAAAAAGAAAAGTTTTAATGTTTATGATTGATGTATGATTGGATCTGTTGATGCTTTTCTAGCCAGTAGAAAATCTCTTCTTACAACACAGTGATAGGATCCAACCCAATAAGACTGAATACTTTGAAGTAGTAAACAATTCCTCTTGACAAAGCCAGGAACACATCACTGGAAAACAGAACATAACTAAAGAGATCTTCATACCAACAATAAATTCTCTTCAATCTATTTGATCTCAACCCTAAGTATAAAAAAAGAAGAAGAAAAAGATAGGAACATGAAAAAACAAGGCTACATAATGGCTTCAGAGACCCCCAGTTCTCCCAAAGCAGATCCAAAGGGCTTCAGTGGAGAGAAAATCAAATACCAGATAGCTGATAAAAGCCGAGAAGTCAGATGGAATGAATATATCGAGCAAGATGAGTAGTTAGACAAAAGGGGGTGGGGGTAGTCAACAACAGAAAAAGAATGTGATGGCAGGAATAAATCAGTAACTTTCAGTAATAACTCTAAATGTAAATGGCCTAATTAAACACACAGGTTGGCTGATGGATCAAAAAACAGAACATAACAGTCTGGTGCATTCAAGAGACTCATCTAATCCAAAAAGAAATGCATAAACTAAATATAAAAGGATAGAAAATAATATTCCATGCACCAAGACCCCAGTACAAGCATGAATAGCAATCTTATTCTTAAAGTAAGCTTCAAGCTAAAATTGATCAGAAGAGGCAAAAAAGATCACTACATACTTGTTAAGGATGCAATTCAACAGGAAGAGATAATTATGGTTTAAATATGTATGCACCAAATATCAGTTCGATCAACTTCATAAAACAAACACTACTAGACATTGAAGATCAAATAAATATCAACACAATCATAGTGGGTGAACTCAATACTCCACTTTCACAAATATATCAACTAATCAAAAAAATTAACAAAGAAATACCAGATCTGAACCATACCTTCAAACAAATGGATATAATCCTTCAGTTCCTAGTGATCCATTTTTGGAATTCCTATAATAATGGAATATGATGAAATGTGTTCTCTTCAAATTCTTGTTCCTTGAATTTTTCTAGGTAGCAGATGAATTTCATGTCATAATTCAAACACTTTCAATCTTCAGCATAAATGAGTCAAAAAATACCTACAGAATGTTCTTCCCTATTAAAACAGACTATACATTCTTCCCAGAAGCACATGGATGTTTCTACAATATAGACAAAGCTTGCTTAAATAAATGCAAAAGAATTAAAATCATCTTAAGTATATTATCAGATAATTGTGCACTGAAACTGGAAATTAATCATGAGAGAAACAACAAAAATTTTATAAACACCTGGATATTAAATAACACTATTGAGCACTCAGTGAGTCACAGAAGAAATCAAGGAAGAATTTAAACAATTCCAAGAATCAAATGATAATGCCAGTACAACATACCAGAACCTATTGAACACAATGAAAACAGCCCTAAGAGGAAAGTTTATTGCTATGAATCCTTATATTAGAAAAACAGAATGTGGACAAATAAATAACCTAATGATGTACCTCAAGATACTAGAAAAACAAAAACAGTCTAAACCTACCCTAGGATTTTTCACAAAACTACAGAAAACAATTCTAAAATTGTGTGGAACTAGAAGAGACCTCAAAGAGCAAAAGCAACCCTGGAAACAAGAGAAAAGCAGGAGACATTGCTATCCCAGATTTCAAGTTACATTGCAAATAAAAAAGCATGATATTGACACAAAAACAGACATGTGGATCAATGAAACAGAATAAAGGATGCAGAAACAACTCCAGCCATCTGATCTTTGACAAAGAGGTCAAAAACATACAATACACTGGAGGAAAGATAGCTTCTCTGGAAATGTTGCTAGGAAAACTGACTACACACATGCAAAATATTGAAGCGAGATCCATATCTTTCACCATATACTAAACAAAAAATCAAAATGGATCAAAGATCTAAATATTAATGCAGAAGTGGTTAACCTGCTGGAAGATAAAATAGGTAAAACTCTTAAAGACATAGGCATAGGCAAGGACGTTCTGAAAAGAATCATTTCATAAATAACATCAAGAATGAAATGAGATTATATCAAGAATCATATGAGATTATATTAAATTAAAGATCTTCTACACTGCAAGAGAAACAACCAACAGAGCGAAGAGACAACCTACAGAATGGGGAAAAATTTTCCAGCTATTCCTCAGGCAGTGGAGTAACATCTAGAATATATAAAGAACAACAACAACAAAAAAACCCAACCAAACAAACCAAAAAAACCAGACTCCACAAAATAAAAGACCCAATCTAAAAGTAGTCAACTAAAATGAATGAACTGAAATTTCTCAGATGATGAAGTACAAATGGCCAATAAAAACATTGAAAAATGTCTAACATCTCTGGCCTTTAGAGAAATGCAAATTAAAGTAACACTGAGATCCTTTCTTACTTCAGAAAGACTATTATCAAGAAATCAAATACCAAATGCAGGCAAGACTTCATGGAGACACTATTGATGGGAATGTAAATTTATACAACCACTATGGAAGTCATTATGAAGACTCCTCAAAAAACTAAAAGTAGAAATTCCATTCAACCCAGCTATTGCTCAAGTAACTTCCCAAAAGAGTTAAAGACATTATTTTACAGTCATACATGCAAACCCATGTTTATAGCAGCACAACTCATAATAGATAAATCTTTGAAGCAACTTGTATCTTCATCAGCAGATGAATGGATAAATAAAATGTGGTCTTTCTATTTAATGGAGTATTATTCTGCTATAAAGAAGGGTTAATTTGAGAGATTTGTAGGAAAATGGATGCACCTTGAGTCCATGTTAGGTGAAATAAATCAAATATACAAACTTAAATATTGCATGGTTTCTTTTATATGAGAAACCCAAAGTATAAATAAATTAAAGAGCAAAATAAAAGACAAAAACAGAGAGATTCATCTTTTCCCAATGGGAAGGTTATTAAGAGATGGAGTAAGGGGGAAGAACGACATAAAGATGTGTTTTGTACATGTACCAATTCATCACAATGATGTAAGCATTATATACTGCAAATATAGACAGTGATACCTCAGTTGTCAAACTCAAATCATTCCAAATTCATTTTTGAATACTGAGAAATTCAAGAAATAAACATATTTTTCCCATCAGAAATAATGGAAAACCAAATAACTGGTTCTGAGGCCCAAAAATTACACTTATAAATTCATTTTTCCAGGACTTTAACAACTTTCACAGTGAGTTCTTTCTTTAACTCTATCATGATTTTCACAGTTGTCCTCTTAGCTTTACTCTCGGTATCACTAACTTTCTTTGGAGCCAGGGTTACGATATTTTATGCAAATAGAGCACACACACACAAAAGCACAATGACAAATGTTTTTTGCACTAACACAAGTACTGTACATTATCTGGCTGAGAGCAGCGCTTAGATTGAAGCATCACCCCTTGTGTCCATGATGCAACATGTGACTCATTCTCTGCCCAAATTTTTTCAAGTTGGATTTTTGGTTCAACTATTAAGCAAAGTTCTGAACACTGAGCAGATTTTTTTTTGCAATTTTCTGTTTGAGTAGTGGACCGTTTGAGCTTGGAGCCACTCAACGACAGAGGTATCACTGTACTTATAAAAATGAAACTTTTGAAAAATATGAATACTACTTAATAGTTAAAAATCACATTTTAATATTAAATGCAACATAAAGTTTTAAATTTTATTATAAGCAAGACTGGTAACACCATTAATTAGACTATAGCAAGTTAAATGTAGATAATTTTATTTTTGACCATTGTTTTATGTGTAAATAATACATATTATGTTCTGCCTAAGTCATACTAAATACAGTATTTTAAATGATTAAATTGAAATTCAGAGACTTAGACTTGTGTAGCAGTTCAGGGGTAGAATTTACCAAGTCTTTAGATACAAACTCTGTATTCACTGCCTCTCCTTTTCAGATTAATAAAATTACCCTAGTAAAACATCTTCCTAAAATGAACCACCCTATGTTTGACCCTAAATACTTTCCCAGATAATCATAATAATTAAAGCCTCTAGAACTGTCTCAACTTTCTGAGGAATAACAAAATATCATTCTTTAAAATTTACTTTAAAAATTTCTATATTTAACCGTGTTTTCTTAGGAAGAAGAGGTTGAAACTTAAAATCTCAGCTTTTAGAAGTGCCAGTTTTTGTGGTTTTTTAATGGCTTTTCCAATTTTTGCCCTTTTGAGATAGACCTTATGTAATTTTTAAATTTAATAAATTAAAATTGAGTTCATCTTGAGAATGTTGTGACCTTATTAGATAATGAATGGATTCTGGGCATCTTAAACAAGGGCTGAGAGTCTCTGGCCTGTTACTTTTGTTTTTAAATTATATAGTGTTAATCAACTACTGTGTGTTAGTCACTACTCTATGTAAGCTTTTCATTTTTCTCCATGACATCCTATAAGATTGGTGTTAGTATCCCTATTTTATAGATGAAAAAACATAGAGAGGTTGAAGTCATCCAGGAGATAAAAGTTGGAGATAACATTTGAATTCAGGTGTGTCTAACTCTAAAGCCACTTTTTCTTGGTTAATGCTGGTAACAGCAGAGAGGTCTCTGAAAAATTACTAATTTACCTGATCTTGCAAGTGAGTATTACCAGCCGTCATTTTTTTAAAAAGTGTGCTGAATGTGTACTAGTATCAAGCTATTATGTGAGGGCAAAGGATTGTCTCTACTCCATATTAAACCTGGGGATCGAGGGAACCCAAGCCAATTTTAACGTAAATAGCACAGATAGGCTTCCATTCATATATATAAATGCGAGGGAAGCTATATTCTTATGCAAATGAAACTCCTTTAAATTATGTTCAATTCACATTTAAAGTAGGTTCATTTTCT
Organism: Heterocephalus glaber; assembly: GCF_053883595.1. Classification (NCBI taxonomy): domain Eukaryota; kingdom Metazoa; phylum Chordata; class Mammalia; order Rodentia; family Bathyergidae; genus Heterocephalus; species Heterocephalus glaber. The sequence goes on along the minus strand of NW_028258444.1, from coordinate 8,276,766 downwards.
CCACTAGCTTATTCTTATAAAAATATTTCTGTATAAAAATTTTAGATAATTTCTCGAAATTATTCCTTAATTTAAAATCAAAATTCTTACAGAGATAAGAAGCAAGCAGATCTTGGATTTTACAATGCATTATGGCATAATCAGTGTTTACCTCTGATATCATCAAAAGAGGAGAGTGTCTCTTGCAAAGAAAGTAAAGACTGTTTTGTTTCAGGAAGTGATAAAGAATGGGCAGAACATTTGAAATAATGCCAGTAACACCAACGCTGGCAACAGTTGCACCTGCACCGAATCAGTTTTGTTGATATTTAAAAATGAGAGCCTGTTTAGGATTGTTTATAAATGAATGCCTTCCAAATCCAGGATTTACTCTTTGGAGTGTTAGGGGTACTTTATATTAAGTAATCATTTTTAATACAGACATAAAACCAGGTATTGACTATTAAAGGATGAGGAAGCACATGAGATCAAAAAGGAGGATACAGGATCTGTTTTGCCTCCTTTTTCTACAAAGCCCAGAAAAGAGTCTGTTAAAGTATTTTCAATGAGATCTTTGCTTTTCTTCTTTTGTCTCACATTTAAAAATGAGAGTGTGGTCTGGAAATGGACCTAAGTAAGAATATGAGGAAAAGCTAGTAGTATTCTGATCACTTTCCCTTTGGACATCTAGCTTCTGAACCTTTTGATTCTTAATAGATCTAGATGCAAAAACACAGAAGAGACTCTTGAGGACAAAGTGTGTTTCTTTAAGAAGTAAGCAGGCTAGGCAAGCTATTGCCTGTGTGGAATGTGGATCTATAAGAGCCATTCCAACAAAGGAAGAATATGCTATGACAACCCAGGCCTCCTACTAATAGATCACACATATATTGATCCTGCTGTCCCCAAAGAAGAAAAACATGGGCTTGGGGAGTGGTAACTCTGTTGCAACAGACTCTGTCCCTGTTGAGTTGAGCAAATCTTTATAGAATATAAGCAGGAAACAGCATCCACATGTCTATACAGCACCTAGTAAAGCCACTGTAACAATGCAGTAAATGATGAATGACTGAATAAATGAATGAATAGCTCTACAGATTTGGCTTCTACTGTTAAATCAGTCTGGAATCTTGTACTAATTATGAACAATGTTTTCCTTTAGTTGCTTGCACTAGATGTTCCCACATAATCCTGTTTATGACACGGATAAATACAAGTATACGTCACTGAACATGTCCTTTCTTTCAGGAAACTAAGCCATAAGGAAAGCTCAGCAGTATTGGTCTTAGCTGGTTGACTTTATGCCTTGCTTTCTAACTATTAGACTCAAGGCAAGTAAACTGTGCTTTAGCATCTTTGGCTGATAAAATTGTAAATTGTACATTTTAGTCCCTCCTATGTAGTAATTAGTGTAGTTTTCATACATTTTCCTCTTCAGCATTACTGTAACTGAAAATAGGATTTCCAGTAGTCTTTTATTGCATGGGAAAACATTAAGCATAATTTTCTCATATTTAACTTCTCTGTGGGCTAATTTATAGTAGTGAGGGAAAATCTTGGTTTTCATTGAAAAGTTGTCTTTATTGCATGAACCAGTCATAAGGTCAAGCTATTGAACTGCAATTTTGTGGATCAAATATCACAGTTCTATATGGGAAGCAAGCCTAATGATAAATCCTCTTAAAGTTGACTTTGAGAGAAGTTTGTATTCTTAACAGCTTGGCAGCACTTTGATTCTTCCATTAATATATTTTTATTGTCTGGAAGTAAACATGATACCTGCTCTCAAGAGGCTGTGCTAACCTTTGTTTTAGAACCTGGAAGTTCTTTATCCTACAGATGTAACTTTAAGGGCCGGGGATTTAGCTTAGTGGTGCTGCTGCCTGCCTCGCAAGCACAAGGTCCCAAGTTCGAGCCCTGGTACCAAAAAAAAAAATGTAACTTTAGCAGTAGTTCATATCTCTTTTCAGTTAGCTATTCCTCCTTTTAGCTAAATATTTAAGAATAGTAGAAATGAATTTTGTATACTCAGAATGCAAGTGTGTTCTTACTATACATGAAAAAATCTGGTGACATGACTGGTACCAATACATGCATTTATATGAATTATTAATAGCTGGATTTTATGGTTTTCAGATTGCTAACTTCTTACTGCTAAAACTAGACAGCAGTATTTAGTGCTATAGTATTCTCTAACATAGTATATCTCATGCCATAGAGTTAAAATTATTGTAAAATTTTTATCAATATTATTCCCAGTTGAATAATATAAAAATTCATTTTCTTTGCATATAGATCTTTTATAATACATTTTTTTCCTAGGAGCTTGAATTGTTTTATTTGTTTTGAACTTAGAAAATGTTAGGTATTTTAGGTGATCATTCTAGAGACTTCACATACAAAGACAGAGCTAACTGTCTCAATGTTTTCCCCTTCTTTCTACCTTTGTCTTGAATAGAGAATAGAAAACTGTAGACTCTAATAATCAATGTTTACCAAAAAAAAACCCCTATAAACTGTCAGTTATTTAAATGCTAACTCAGAAAAGTAAAGCGTGTAATGCAAATTACAAGACCACCCTGAAACATTTGTACCAACAATAAAAATCTGTAACCATGGAGAAAGGATTTCTTCCCAAATAAGTTTACTATTATAATTAATAATTTCAAACATAAATGCATAAAAATTCTATATTTTAAAGAAAAGCAATTATGTTCATTATTTAAATAATGAGAATTATTTAAATCATACTATGATACTGGTGGATTTATTCTAATACATTTTCTACAATGTATGAAAGTGAGTCTGGGTTTCATTTTGGTAAACTACTGGGGTTTTATTGCTACTAATTACAAATAATCTATTTCTTTTATTGCTTGGACTAGATATGTTGGATGATCCCCTCTTTGATGGGACAGAACAAAAAAGCCAGTAACATTCTGGCATGGTAACTGATCTACCTGAAATATTTAAAAGATAATCTGAATAGGCTTATATATCTAGAAAGGAAGGTTTGTGAAAGGGTAACTTTAAGTCCTTATTTATTATGTATAACTTTGGTAGAACTAGAGAAACTTGAGCTAGCTCAAAATGTTCAATTCTAAGTCTCAGAACTGGAAAGAGAATCACACAAACTAATTGTATAAACATTGTACATATGCTCTTTCATTTCCTTGTGTTTTCAAATTGATTTAATGTCCTCCCAAATCTTTTTGGCAGCCTTTCCAGGGAATGCAGTAGTGACTAACGTTGTAATCATGTTTTTAAATCATTATATTAGTAAAACTTAATTAAGAATGCTTAATTGCTATGTACTTTACTAAATATATTGAATGTTATTTTTACCATTTCATATGTTTATAAAACAATTCAGAAGAATATAATTTTAATAAAACAGTAGTTGGTGTCCGTAATATATAATTTCATGAAATAGTCTGTATAGTGTCACCAGCATTCTCATTCATAGTAATTTTCCAAGGGAACAATTTTCATACTGTTATATCATTTTGTTTAACACTAGATCAAATAACAAATTATATGGGCATATTTGCAGTTCTTTTTTTAGCATTATAAAATGTTTATGATTTGGTATGTTAGTGAAATCCTAGCCTAACTGAATAAAAATAGTACATGATAATCATGCTTTCTTTTGACTTTTTAAAAGTTCGGAAGCATATATTTAAAACATTATTTATTAGACTTTTGAAAACCCCATAAGCAATTAAGCACTGCAAAAATGTAATTTATTTTGCTTTCTCTTAAAGTTGAGTCTTTTTGAGATAATTTCCCATATTTTTATCAAAGAAAACTGGCTAATTACAAAATACCTAAAGAAATTATAAATAAATATTACTCTTCTAAAGAAGGTACAATGTTTTGCTCCTCCGCATTCCTGTACCAAAGAAAGTACTTGTCAGCCTAGTGCATTTTGATACCTTTGAGACTCCATAGAGTGCTCCAGTGAACTCCATAGAGTGCTCCATAGAGTGCATCAGTGAACTAGATGTTGCCCCAGTTTCTAAAAGAAATGCTTCTGGGTAAACTTGAGGTATTCCACTGAGTTCTCAACAAAATATGATCTTTAAAATCTATATAAGGGTTTAGTAATAGTTAATTATATTCAGTATAATGAAACTTTACGCTGGGACATAAATCAGCAATCTCTTACCTAAGTAGAAATTATGTTTTTATCTGCTCTTTTTTTACAAGTTTATCTGTTTGTTTGTTGTATTGGGGAATAAACCCAGGGTCTTGTGCATACAAGGCAAATGTTCATCAATTGGGCTACATCACTAACCTGCTCCTTTTTAAGATGTTGTGTCATCATTTAAGTAGAGAACTTAAGCCTAAGTAGAAATGAACTCTTTGTTTCATAATGATTATTACTGAATGCCTTCCTTATGCCTGGACTGTACTAAGTGATTTTTTTGAGGGGATACTGGGGATCGAATTGGGACCTTGAGCTTGCGAGGCAGGTGGTGGAACCACTGAGCTAAATCACCGGCCCTGAATTAAGTGATTTTAACACATTCCTTCCTGTAGCTTCATTAAAAACCTATTGCTTCATTCTGCTCTTATATCAAATGGAATACAAAAAGTTACTTTACAAATAAGGTAACTCTAGGACATAATTATGGTCACTGTACTAATAAATGGTGAGATTTGGATTCAATTCCAGAACCATCTCTTTAAATCCCATTATTGCAACCATATTCCACATTGTCTTCCCTGAAATGTCAATATAAAATATGATTGCATCAAATATTGGCAGTTAATGGAGTGAGATGGTAGAATCATGTAAAACCACGTGTGAATGCTCAGAGGCATGTTTATCATTGCAGTCTTGATTGTATACTGTGTTGTGACTATTCTTTGGACTAGCATCTGGCTTTAGTATCTGAGGAGAAAAGCTAGCTGTGGTTCTGATTTATGTTAAGTTTAAGCTGGCATCACTTTGGAAAGCAGTAAAAGTATTCTTTCCCAAGCTTTCTATGTATTTCTTCTTCCAAGTAGCCTCAGAATCCCTAATTAAAATTTATTGGGTCTAGTGATGAATTTCTATTTTATGCTAATATTTTCTTAGGCATTAGTTTAAGATAATATTATAAAGCCATGAAAAAGAAGAAAATTGTGTCAATTGCAGGAAAATGGATGGAACTGAAGATCATCATATTAAGTAAAATAAGTCTGACTCAGAAATACAAATAGTGAGCATTTTCTCTCATATAGGGGAGCTAGCAGGGACAAAGTAACAAAATAGAGGGAAATTCTTCATCAAGGAGAAAGTGATGGGGGAACAGGAAAGAAGATAATAAAGAAAGCATATCATATGCATATATAAAAATGTCACAAAGAAACCTATTATTTTGTTCAATTAATATAGACTAAAATAAAAATTTAGAGATAATGTAGCGTTATATGAGTACTTAAGGTGACGTACACAAGCAATGAAATATGGATTCTATTTTTTAAGTATAGAGAGAGAGAGAGAGAGAGAGAGCTGAAGAAATGTAACCAGAAATGGTTTAGCCACTTTTGAAAAACAATCCTTAAAACATTTCCCCAGCAATTCATTCATTCATAGCATCAAAAAGTGAAAACAATTTAAATATCCAGTAACAGATGAATGGACTAATCAAATGCAGCATAGCCATTACAGTAGAATATTATTTGGCAATAGAAAGGAATGAGTCACGGTTACCTGCTGCAACACAGATAGACCTGAAAATATGCTAGTAGGCAGAATCAGTCACAAGAGACCATACACTGTATGATTCTATAGATCTGAAAGGAATAGAATAGGCAAATCCATGGAGACAGAAAACAGATTAGTGTTGTCAGGATCTGAGGAGGGGGAAATGTAAAGTGTCTGCAATTAATAATGGGATGTTTTTGGAAGTTGAAGAAAATGTTCTGGAATCAGTGGTGATGGTAACATGAACTTGTGAATGTATTTAAAACACTGAATTGTACACTTTAAAAGTCTTAATTACCTGATATGGTAACACACATCTGTAATGCCAGCTACTGAAGAGGCTGAGGCAGGATGATCATAAATTTGAGGCCAACCTAAGCAACTCACTGAGACCTAGTCTCAAAATAAAAAATAAAAGGGTCTGGCAATACAGCTCAGTGGTAGAGCAACCTTGGGTTCAATCCCCAGTACTGGGGACAAAAGGTGAATTTTATGTTTGTGTTATATGTCAACGTAAACAAAATATGGCCAGGGTGTCTTTGTGTTTGTAAAGATTTATTTTAAAAATCTAATTTTATGTATTATGTATATTTGAAATATAAAAACTTGGCATAAATATATTACAAAGTAAGCTTGTGTTATCAGTCCTTCAACTAAATTATTTGCATAATATGGAAATACAGGTAGACAGCTGATCTATAAAACACATTTTGTATTTAAAAATCTCTTTCTCTGAAGACGCATACAACACATACACATGCACACACACACCATTTATTCCTTTTTAAAAAAATAAGTTTCAATAATCATAAATCATCCCTAAATACTTTAGGGAATATTTTTAAAGATCAAGGATATTCTTTAACAAAACATAGTACAATTATAAAATTTAGGAAATTTAACATTGATATATTAATATCTAAACTATAATCAAGTTTGCCAGTTGTCTTAACATTTCTTCATAGTAACTAGTTTTTCTGGATCCAGTATCATTTAGTTGTCAAGTCTTAGTTTCTTTTGATCTGAGAGAGTTCCTCAGCATGTTGTTTTGTTTATTTTATGACACTGATCATTTTTGAGATGGTGGGCCTGTTGTTACTTTTTAAACATTCTCTCCTTTGGGTTTTGTCTGATCGTTTTCTCATGATATGATTCAGGTTATCAAGTTTTTGAAGGAATACTACCTGTAACAATCTCCAAGGGCTACTATAACAAATTACAAAAAATGTGGTGGTTTGAAACAGCAAAAATTTATTTTCTCACATCCTTGGAGGCCATAGGTGAAAATGTTGGCAGTCCACACTCTCTCTGAAGGTTCTAGGGGAGAATGATTTCTTGCCATTTCCGGCTTTGGTCATACCAAGTTTCCTTGGTTTGTGGCAGCAGAACTCCAATCTCCACCTCTTTCTTCACATGGACTTTTCTCTCCATGTTTCTCCTTTTGTAAGAGCATTCATTGGATTTGGGGGTCCATCTGATGAATCCAGGATAATCTTGTCTCAAGATCCTTGTCTTCATTACTTCTCCAAAGACCTTGTTTCCAAATAAGGTCACAGCCACAATTATGGGTATTCAGACTGGGTCATATTTTTTGGATCCCAAAATCTCAGTGCACTACATTACTCAAATGATGTTGTGTCCTTGTCAAGACATGGGAAGGTCATTTTAGACATGGGAAGAGCTACAAAAAATAAGTTATGGAAATCATAAATGTATATCAATATTGTAATTCAAATTAAATATATATACATCACCTATGAAATATACACATATATGGCTATATATTCCAAAGAAACACAAGAAGAGTGATAAATATGTATCAGTGGTTCTTAACCAGGGATGATCTAGTCCCCCAGTGGACTAGGACAGTACCTACAGGTCATTTTTTAGTCACCACTAGAGGGAGTGATACTGACATCTAGACTTAGAGACCAAGTCTACTGCTAAATATCCTACAGTACATAGAACAGTCCTTGGCAATAAAGAATTGTCTAGTTTAGTATATCAGTGCTGTTCCTAAAAAACCCTGCTATATATCTACTTTTGCATTTTATTTTCAACTTAGTAATGTATCATGGAAATCCCTCTATATCAACTCATAATACCTTGTCCTTTTTTATAGCTACATAGTAAATATACTATAATTTATTCACACAATTGCATTTGGGCATTTAAGTGTTTTTCAATATTCTTCTATTTCAAATAATTCTCTAAGAGATGGATGTATGCATTTCTTTTTGGTATTTTTAGAAGTGTATGTTCCAAGCCAATGCCCAGAAGTAGGTTATAGAGCAAATAACCCTTATTTTCCAGATCTCATCCGAGGGCTGCATCATTCACATTTTCACCAGACTGTGAAAGCTCCTATTTCTTTCTTGGCCTGTAGTGGAGTGAATTATTGAGCTGTTGAATTTTTGCCGCTCTGATAAACCCGAGACTCAATATCATTTTAATTTTCATTTTTCTTACTAAGGAAGGCTTTTTTTCTTTTTGTCTCTTTACACTGCTGAGTCAAAACCCCAAATTTTATCACATTTAATCCAAAGAAATTTAAAGTACAGAAGCAACTATTATCAAATACAGAAAAACAAAGTATATATTTCTCTGCTGAAAATGTCAAATGATTTCTTGTGGAAGATTTTCTTGCATGTTCTGCTTTGGTTTGGTGTTTGTTTGCTTGTTTGTTTTTTAGGACACAGGCTCACTATATAGCTCAGTCTGCTCTTTAACTTAGTAGGTAGCCCAGACTAGCCTTGAACTTATGGTGATCCTCCTGCCTCAGTCTCTCAAGTGCTGGAATTACAGGCATGTGCCACCATGCCCGGCTCAATAAGGTTTTTTTTGGTATCAGGAATCGAACTCAGGGCCTTGCACTTACCAGTCAGACACAGCGCTGCTGAGCTACATCCCCAGCCCAATAATTTTCTATACATAACAGAGTATTATTTTGCAATGCCTGGGAGAGAAGTACTCAACAGGTTCCAAACATACTCCTAGGAAAGCAATGTTTAAAGTTTACTCTGTTGTTTTCAGACAACCAGAATGTCATTCTGAAGACACTCTAGTGACTTTGCACTTGATTCTTATGTGCTTGCTGTTTTACAGGCCATATATGTCTCTTGGCAGTCTTCGGGATCAGGTCATTTATCCTGACTCAGTGGATGATATGCATGATAAAGGTTACTCAGACCAGGATTTGGAATGTATTCTACACAGTGTCCACCTGTATCACATAGTGCAAAGAGAAGGAGGTAGGCCTACCATTTTTTAATACATATGACTCCCTTTTTAAAAAAATGGATTTATATTTAATTTATGGTTTAATTTGAATATATGCTATCACTGGAACATAATAAGCACATTAAGATAGAGTTGCGATTCTTTTCCCTTACTGACAACCCCTTTTGGGCTTGTGTTATGTCTAATATAGCATACTAAGTTTATCGTGTCTCCATATCACTACAGCTAGCATATACAAAGGTGTTTTTCTTTTATATTTAAATATACAAGTATCCCTGAGATCAAAACCATTATAGGTCTGTGTAAAGTCTATGACAGAAATATTCACCTGCCAAGGTCTCAGTTCATATTAAATGCAATAATTTCATAAGTGGTTGTCACAGAACTTTCTTCTTGTTTTCAATCCCATAATTTTACCAGTTCACTTTTTTTCCTCCTCCAACCAGCACAGAAAAAAAATAATGTATAGAAACTTCCGTATTGTATTTTTATCAGAATATGACATTTTTGAAAGAATAAAAATATCATTTATGCATGTGTGCTTAAAATATTATTTTCCAACAATCACATTTTGAAATAATTTGATAATTCATAATTTGATAGCCTAGAAACATCACTAAAATAGCAAGCCAGAATTCCAGGTTTAATTTTGCATGGATTTTATGTTCCATTTCACAGCCCACTCACACTATCAGAAGCAGCAGTATAGTAGAGTGATTGAGAATATGGAGCTTTGAACTCAGAGTTCCAGGGTCAAACCTAGTTACCACTACTTTGTGTATCTTAACTGAAAAATGGGGTTAAATATATTTTGTAAGGTTTTTGAAGAGGTTAAATATGAATAAATCTAAAGGATTTGGCACTTGAGTACACAAAAATTAATAATGAATAGTTATTTTAGAGTTATGTTGATACAAATGGTATTTTGTCTTTGTATGATGATATTTAATATTTTACATGGTAATTTCATATATATTATTTCACTTTGTCCTTATAGTAAGTGAAGCAGGCAAGAGATATATTATTATACTTATTTTTATGGTGTTTGCAATTTCTATTGTATAAGAAAAGCAGATTATTTTATTGTTTCATGTGATCAGTTTCTTCCTGATTACAAAATACTGTGGCAAAGTAAATGTTACATCTCAATCTTGGGCAAGTTATTTTGAGTAGATTTGAAATCCAATAATCCAAGTAGAAATTTAAAATAAACATGAAATATTCTATTCTTTTAAAAAATCATGAAGAAGCTGTAGAACTAGTTTTAAGAATACTGCAAACCCAGAGTTTCATATTCCCATGCCTCAGGCAGGTGATAAAATTTATGTGCCCTCCCCCCCATTTTAGAAAAAAGAAGAATGTTTCAACCTTAATAACTATAATTGTTATGGTTTGTTGAGTGTTCACAATGCGGCATATTAAACAACTCATATATATCTCATTTCAATTAATATTCTTATTAGTCTAACAATGGAGGTTTTACTATCCCCATTTTACAGATTGAATTCAGGTTAATAGGGTCCTGTAGTGAGTGGCAATACAGGAAATGAAACACAGATCTGACTTTTAAGTCACGTTTATTGCTAGGGTATGCTATTATGCTGTGCTATCTTCTAGCTTTTTAGACATTAATAATAACTAGTATATCTTCACATATAAAAATTTTCAAGGAAACTAGTTTTACTCTTAAACAGAAAATGTTTAAGCAAAGCAAAAAAACACTTCAGTTTGTAAATACATCACTTTGGAAGAAGCTTTCTGAAGTTCTGTTTAGATTAGCTCATCCTTTGCTTAGTAAATGATGGAAATAAGAACTACATTACATCCCATCAAAAAGGTCACAAAATATGAAAGATATGAACTAAAGAAGTTTGTGCAACAGTGGAAAGCAGGAAAATAATTTTCTTCTAAGCTGGCTTAGTCTCAGCATCAGAGACATTAGGACTCAAGAGTTCTGATTTATGTGTTATGTGATCATGCAATATTGTTCACGAAACCCTTTGGGTGTGGTAGAACAAAGAAGGTAGTTTATTAAAATAGTAAAAGTTAAACTTTTCATTGACCCAAATACATTTCTTTTGGGCCTTCTTCTTAGTGGTCAGGGGAAAATTATTTTAAGCTTAGAATATTTCTCCACTGTGTAGCAATCTGAGTCTATTTTTCATATCATCATATATTTCATAAATGATATAAAATTCAGTCAGAATGAAAGTATTATTTCAGCACATTTCCCTGGAAGCAAGAATTTTAAATCAGATAATATTTTGATATTTTTCCTAATATAAAGTTTTAAGGTTATATTTTTAAATAGACATAATTTCTAGAAGTTTATCCAAGAAAATGAACACTGATTTACTTTGGAAGGTGGAATTGAGTGTCATTAAGAAATAAGGGAAAGTCTTTTCATTCCAAATACTTTTGTAGTTATTATTCTTAATGTATTACTTTATTATATTTATTCATTTAATTTTTGGAACAAGTAACCCTTTCACATTAGTCAAAAATTAAAAATATTTAAAAATTTTTTCCTATTGCTCCAATCTAGTTGTCGGCCACTTGTTAATAGATAAGCACTGTTTTTAGTTCTTATTTATAATTTTAGACTTTTAATGCAGTGAACTTTGTAATAATTTTTAAAGGAAAAAATACATTAAACATAAAAGTGCACTCTATGTTTAACAATTAACATTTTTCTCTCAAAGTTTCTGAACTTTTGGATATTAAAAAAGAATCCCATATTCTTCTGATCAGCAAATGATAAAATTAATCATTCTGATAATTTGGGTTTTCAGATACTCAACGCATAAAAAAACGAAGACTTTGCTTCTGACTTTTCTTTCTCTTTAAACTATTTATAAATTTTAATAATGATGAAAGTTCAGCAGAGAGAGAAATACAAAGGCAGAGAGAAGTCCCAAATACTTAGGATTTGAAGTATTGCCCTAAGTGTTTGTCAAGCTTTGGCAATCATTTTCTTTGAAAATGCATACTGTAGAAGTGGGACTGTGGTTTTGTTTTCAGTTAAGATAGATTGCTCAGTAGAAGTATAAAAACATTAGAGGCCAAGACATGAACCTTTGCACTGACTCTTAGGCATGTCTGTTACTCAATGAATTTTCGGTTACTCACTTGTGTGAGTAATAATCACTTGTATCAAGTAATAGTATCTATCTTTTAAGGAATATAAGATACATGGAGGAACCTTACGAAAGACTAGGCATGTGGGCACCATTTAAATTAGTTCCTCTCTTCCCCTTCATAGGTCTTGCAATTTAGTGATGCAGATATATTGGTCACTTCTGCCACTCCCCTCGAAAATAAGTAGAAGTCCACCAACCTTTCTGGGATACTTAGAAACACAGTTTTTAAGGTGCAGTGTTTAGGCTTCTTACAAGATGATTTGTTATTACGGGGCGTGGTGGTGCATGCCTGTAATCCTAACACTCTGGAGGCTGAGACAGAAGGATTGCTTTGCATTCAAGGCCACCCTGGGCTCCATATTGAGTTTAAGGCCAACCTGAATTACATAGTGAGATCTTGTCTCAAAAAAATGATTTGTTATTATAAGGAATTGTTACAATTAAAAGAATATCAAATCTAAAACAAAATACTTGGACATAAAGCCCTGTAGTTTGTCCAAAGATATGTTCTGTAAAATACTAGGTTCTTCATGTTAACAATTAGACCTTGCCAGAAATCATTTATCTAGGATAAAAAGAGTAATAATTCAACAAACTGTATCCTTTCTTTTAGGATGGGATGCTATTATGGACTGGAAAGATGTTCTGTCAGGAGGCGAAAAGCAAAGAATGGGCATGGCTCGTATGTTTTATCATAAGTAAGTGTACTATATTCAGGTAGCACTATTCCACCAAAACAGTCAGAACAATATTCACTATTTTTATCTTAATTTTAAAATATCTCAAGCATAATATTTACACATAATGGAGTACTACTCTACCATAAAGAAAGATAAACTTAAGTCATTCGTAGGAAAATGTACCCACCTTGAGACCATAATGTTAAGTAAAATAAATCAGCCACCTAAGCTTAAATATCACATGGTTTCTCTTATGTGAGAAACCCAAGTTATAAATAAAAAGCTAATAAATGATAGATAATATGGAGTAGGGAGATAGATCTTTCTCAAAGGAGAAGAAGATCAAGAGATGAAGGAAGGGGTGAGGGAGGGAAAGGACAGAGTATGAAAAAAGGAATTGGATGTGTTCTGACCTGTACCAACTCCACACAAGGAATGTGAACATTATGTACTGCAAACATGCACTAATAATGAATCTTATAGAAAAACTAATGCATAAAGTTTTCAGTTTTAAATGTCTTAGGTTATTTTTTCTTGTAGCAGAATCTCCAAGTGTTTAATTTCTTTCTACTTCTTCCATGTGCCTCAGCTGAAACAATGTACAGAGGGCCTAATTATATTTTTATGTATCCTAAGGTTTAAAATACAATTACTACTAACTTTAGAATGTAAATAATACATAACCATTACTATACTAATGTAAACTTAGTAGGTAGGCATTCAGGAATACCTCTGAATTCGACTATTAAATTCAAAATAAATAAACTTTCTAACCATTTGGTAACCTCTTAAACTAACATTGCTCACTCCGGAAATCAGATGCATATCCAATGGAATAACGAATCAGCCCATATGAGACTTAGTGGATGCAGAAAAATCAAGATGCAGGAATTAATTTCTTTGTTAAAACTTTTCCCTTTGCAACAGCTTCATAGGCTTTTGAGTTTAATGATACCAAGCACAAAGGATGGGAAAGAAATATTAAAGCCATTCTGATTCCTGATTCCTTCCTCTTAGTAGTCCTATTCTCTGAGAAAAAAACTCTCTGTCTTTCTGTCTCCTTTCTGTTTGCTCTCCCGCTGCCTCTTTTTCCCTCCGTCTCCCTGTCTTCTCTCTCCTTCTCTCTTTGCTTAAGTCTCTAGCCTAAGAATCTGAATTGTGGAGAGTATGAAGTTATCAAGAATTATCTTACTCATTTTTAGCGCTTAAGGAAACAAGAACTGTGCCATAATTTGGGGCAGAGTCAACATTGTTTAACGAGTTAGAGAGCAACTACTAATACTTTCCTACAGAACTTTTAAAAAAACCAATGAAGAGCAAAAAAATAGATCAAATTACCCTTACTGAACACTTAGAAACTAGTTGGCCATCATTTAGAAAGACACTTTGGGTATGAAAAAATATTCAAACTTCATCAATGGGCTGGGGACTTAGCTCAGTGGCACCGTGCCTGCCTGTTAAGAGCAAGGTCCTAAGTTCAATCCTGGTACCGGGAAAAAAAAATTCATCAAAAGAGGGAAATTACAAAATCAACCGGATATTTCCATTACACTGATTCAACAAATCTAATACAGTATTTGTCCCACTTGATTTATGTACTCTTTGTTGTTGTTGTTGTTCTTGTTAATTCCTGAGCTATTTTTAAGCAAATCAAAGACATTATGAAAATTTTCCCTTAACTTCTTTGGTATAAATATCTGAAATATTAGGATATTTTCTTACATAATAACATGTCATAGGCATACATAATTAAACTGATAATTATTTGAAGTTATCTAATACCTACTGCATATTCAAAGTTTTCCTGATTGTTAAAAACCTGTTTACATTTGGTTTGTACAAACGAAGATGTAAATAAGTTTCATACATTGTATTTTGCTATTATCACTTGATTCTTTTTTTGAGCTTTTTTTCTGTTTTATGAAAAAATTATTCTTTTTTAGAGAGTCACTTCTTCCCTTGCCCTTACCACCTTTAAAAATCGTTGACTTGAAGAAACTAGGTCAGTTGGCACACTGAATGTTGCACATTCTAGACTGACCTGATTGGTCCACGAGATCCTTTGAATATCATTCCTCTACCTCCCATTTTTCTTATAAATTAGAAATAAGAGCAAAAATCTAAATCTAATCTCGATTAGATTTATATTCGGCTTTTTAATGACTATAACATATATTTATCATTAAAAGAAGAATATGTGATCTAAGAATTCTATTAAAATATAATTATATGTTCATTTTATAAAAGTAGAAAATGTGAGTAAGTAAAAAGAATTAAAAATTTTGTTACCTACAAAAACACTATTAAAATTTTGGGTTAAATTTTTTTACTTATTTAGTTTTTATCAAAGCGTTTATATTTTAGATATACATAAATGGGTTAAATCAACAAAAGTTGATTATAATCTTAATCATTTTAATGTAATTATTTTCATAAAGAATATTATAATTTATATTCTTCTATTTCATATGCTGTTATATATCTTTTTGAATTATTATATAATAGCTAGCCATGGTTTATTGTTATGTTTTAAAAGTTATGTACCAAATGTACCACATTTTCTTTATCGAGTTTCCAGTTGATGGGCATTTGGGCTGTTTCCAAGTTTTATCCATTATGAATTGTGCTGCTATGAACATGGGTGCACATATATCACTGTGGTATGATTCTTTTAATTTTGGGGGGAAGATACCCAGCAGGGGAATAGCTGGGTCAAATGGGACTTGCAGTCCTAGTTCTTTGAGGTATCTCCATGCTGCTTTCCACAGTGCTTGCACCAGTCTACACTCCCACCAGCAGTGGAGCAGGGTTCCTCTTTCCCCACAGCCCCGCCAGCATTTGTTATTGGTGGATTTCATGATAGCAGCCATTCTTTCTGGAGTGAGGTAGAATCTCAGCGTTGTCTTCATTTGCATCTCTCGAATGAACAGTGATGTTGAACATTTTTTCATGTATTTATTTGCTATTCCTACTTCTTTGTCTGAGAAATGTCTGTTCATTTCAGATGCCCGTTTTTGGATTGGGTCTTTAAATGTGGGAAGTCTGATCTTTTAAAGTTTTTTATATATTCTAGATAGTAGACCTTTGTCTGAGGAAGAGCAGGTGAAGCTTTTTTCCCACATTGTGGGTTGTCTAAGATAGAGAACATTTCTACTACCCTAGAAGCTTCCCTCATGCCCGTTTCCAATTATATGTCCTATGGAAAATTTTTGTTCCGATTTTAATTATCAAAAATTAATTCACCTGTTTTGAATTTCTGTCTAGCTGGAATTTTATAGTGAGAAAAATTATGAGTTGTGTTAATATAATGCTACTTGTAATAATGTTCATAGCTTAAGAGTATAGTGAGTTAAGAAAATACAAACCAAATTTTGCTCAGAAATTTTAGTAATGTGTATTTTGGAATACTGCTTTCTCTGATGAGATTCCAGAGTAAACTGTGTAGCTTGACATTTATGACCAGCTGTTACCCTTATCACCCTGAATGTGTTTGGGTCTTGTCCATAAATATTCAGTAATATGGTCCTCAACATAGTTAGTGACATGGAATATGATAGAATGTAAAGTGAGACCTTAAATTTCTCAGTGTGTTAAGACAAACCTTGCAATAAAGAGCAAGATATATCAGTAAAAGTTGTTAACCCAAAGAGATTTTAAGTGCCTGTAATTTGGAACAAATAGCTGAAATGTTTATCTAAAATACCATGAGTAAAATATGATAATAAATTATGATCAAGTTATAGGAATATAAATGGAAAGAAATTTTTATGAGCCATAGAAACATCATTGAAGATGAACAAGTAGTTAAAAAGCATCTGTTGAAAAAAGCTAAGAGAAATAAAAGAGAAAAGATAAAAGGTATTTGAAAATTAAACCCAGTGAAGAGAAAGCACAATGTTGAGGCACTGCCTCCTTTCTTCCTCAAAGGATTAACAAGAAGGTTTACATCATAATGTGGAAGACTTGAGTTGACTAAAATGGAGAAGTTTGGCAGGGAGTGCTAAGTATTACCATAGCATACGCTTTCTAAGGGCATTTTGATTTTCACATTTAGAGAATGATCAGAAAGTCCTGTCTTAAGGGGTATGGATTGGGTCTTTCATAAGCCCTGTTCTCTGATAGTACATCAAAGGAAAAGGAAAGAAAATATGAGAAGCTATATTGTCTAATATTTTATTTAATCATACCAGTAGCAGATTCCAGCTATATTCTTTGGTGTGTTTAAGCAAGCATGTGTACACACACACACACACACACACACACACACACACATCCTGCCAAGGAAACAGAAGTGTGTGATTTAATTTACAACTGCTAGATTAGAGGTTGTTATGACAATGGCATAAAGTACATATGTACTTTTTTTTCTAATTTTAAAATGGCATTAGTTCTCTATTTAGTTCATAGCATTCTGAAAAATAATTAAAAAGCAATAAACAAATTAGTTACTATAAAGACCTTTATACAAAAAGACAATTTTACCCTTTTATATTTTTTTCTTCTTCTTTTCCACTTAAATCATTCACAAAATACTAATCAATTCATATAAGAAGTAATGCTTGATGCTTAAACCAGAACAATAACCAAAGCCAACCCACAAAGATACTTCCATTGATGTTGTCCTGGTGCAGATGCAGTGATATTTTAGTTCTTTGCATGGCAAGCATTTTTAGAGTCTAATGTGTTAAAGTTGCCTCTGACTCCTTTGCCTATTATCCTTGACTAGTGATCCAGAATAGATTACAGGATCCTCTTAATAAGCAAACTTATTTTAGAAAAGAAACTTAGAGGGTTGAGTAATTACTGTATTTAGGCTGATTAAGAAATTACCACTGATTTCATTTTTTTCTTTTATCATTTATTTTAAAAATAACTTCATGAGGAAAATTATCCTGGCAAGCCCTTGAAACTGAATTTTCAATTGTAAAATGAAAAACAAATATCAGTGTAAGAATTTACTTCGATCCCAAGATCTAAGCAAAATCATGTTGGTGAATACCAGATATATACCTTAAATCCAAGATGGAATTGAGAGGACAAAAGGACAGAGGAAGATGAGAGAGAGCAAGGGTCTGATAAGGAAGGGAGAGTGGCAAATAGAAAGAATAGTACACACTCACCATCAATGTAAAAAAAAAAAAAGAGCTACAAATAGTTGTTATCTTGTTGAAACAACCTCAAAAATATTTACTGTTTATTCCTCTAAGAATTGGATCCATAAGCATGGTCCCAATAGTATTCAGATGGTTACTACATTAGCCAACTTTCCCTTGCCAGAACAAAATACCTGGCATGTGATACTTAAAGAAAGACAGGTTTATTTAGGCTCACAGTTTCAGAGGTTTTAGTCCATGGTTGTCTGGCTCCAAAGCAGGAACGTTATGACAAAAGGATGTGATAGAGCAAATCTGCTCACCTCTTGGCAGCCAGGAAGCAGAAGACAGGGGAAGAGTGCCAGAGAGGAAGTGACTGACAACCAGCTATACTCCCTAGTGCCACGCCACCATGACCCAACCACACACATCCGGAGTGTACTTTTCTAATCTCTTAGGTGGCTCTCAAGCCAACCAAGTGGACAACCAAGATTAACATTCACATTCACAGTGACATCTACATTACTAGGACAAAATACCAGATTCACACAGCTTAAAAGAGAAAAGTTGTATATTTTGGCTCATGGCTTCGGAAGTTTGAGTGTATGGTCAGTTAACTTCAAGGCAGAAACAACACCAGAGAAGAAAGCGGCTCACCCCATGGCAACCAGGAAGCAGAGAGTAAGGGAAGAGCCAGAGAGAGGAAAAGGCCTGGGGACAAGGAAATGCCCTCCTGGGTCATACCCCGGTGACCGACTTCCTTCCACCAGGCACAACCTCCTCCAGTATAGTGAGCTATTTGGCATACTGCACATTGGTGCCCCCAGGACCTGGTCACTCACCAAAAGTCTTTCCTCTGAACACATGAGCCTTTGGGAGGTACATTTTTGGTCTAAACCATAAGAAGTATGAAATTAAATGCCTGTAAGTAGGCACATTCATTCTTGCAGACTCTTCTAGTGATGAAATTCCATGAGTAATGCTTAGGAATTCATGCTGTGAATAAAATAATCTTGTCACACCTTTACTAACAGGATTGGGGCCAGTTTAATAGTTAGCTTCATGTAATTAATCAAAGCCTTGTCATCAAGAATTACCCTGTCTTCTCCAGGAAAATGGACTTGGTAACCTTCCTCATCTTTCCTAGGTCTCATATTTGTGATTTATTCACCTGAATGACAGTAAGGCTTATAATATCATGAGCAAGAATGTAAGAAGAATGTGATAGTCTAGTCCAAGTGGAAGAAAGTGTGACTACGTTTTTTTCTTTATTACTTATCACATTTAATAATGTCATATGCCCCTTTTTGTTAGTATTGCAACTTAATGTTGTCCAAAGTAAGATTTATGTTTCAAAGAAGAAAAAAATAATTTTTGTGTTTTTTTAAAGACCAAAGTATGCATTGTTAGATGAATGCACCAGTGCCGTCAGCATTGATGTTGAAGGGAAGATATTTCAGGCTGCGAAAGGGGCTGGGATGTCTTTACTGTCCATAACACACAGGCCTTCTCTTTGGTAAGTCGTTCCATGGCCGGCTGATCTGTGAAATATGCTTTCTCCTTCTGTTTGTTTAAAGAACTTTGCAGAACTTTTCACTGTAGACCATGAGGCATTTTGCTTATTTTCTTACCTGTATTCTAAGTTGTACCTTAATCATGTAGAATTCCTTCCAATCTGTTGTCATAACTGTAATGTGTTATTTGGTCATTATCATCATTTTCTAGTAATCTCTTTGAATTGAAAATATTTATCATAATCCTAGTATATATTAGGAAAGAATATATTTATATATTTTTAAATCATTCTTTTAGGCCTTTTTTTTTGGAACCAGGGATCAAACTCGGGTCCTTGCACTTGCAGGGCAGGTGGCGGAACCACTGAGCTAAATCTTTGGCTTTTTAGGTGTTGTTGTTTTTTTTTAAATCAGGAGATGGGGGATTGGGGGAATGGATGACAATTTGATATTTCCCCAAGTGATAAAGTTATAGAACACATGGGAAGAAAAGCTTATTTTTAAGTAAAAATGAACTGAACTTTTTTTAGTAATATTTCATGAAATTTAATAGGATTTTTCCCCTTTTAAAAAGACACTATTTTTATAGCTTTCCTACTTTTTCATTGATTTATTGTCATAGTAACAATTGCCAATGAAGGTTTAGCACCTATTTTGGGCCAGGTTCATTTTATGTAAGTCTCACAACAACCCTATGGAATATAGGTCATCTAATTCTACCATTTTACAAAGAATCTGAGAATTAGAAAACTGAGAAAATTAGCTTCCACAATAACATTCTGTGTACTATGATATACAGCCATATCTACCGTAAGAGAGCTCAAAATGTATTCATACATAAGCCATAAAAACACTTGCTCATTCTTACTTATTCTGTTTCATCAATCAAAATCTTTTCCTTTTGGCGTATTAGTAGCTATGTGACTCATTCTTGTATGTGCTTTGGGCTCCTATTTCCCTGGGAGTGAACAGGCCTCCCCCACCACCACTTCCCTTTCCCCTTCCCCTCCTGCATTCCGTGACAGGTGGCTGATCAGACTCCATGCCAAAGCTGCCATCATACATGGCTACCAAACTAGACTAACAGCAACCTTTGCATTCATCCTTGAAGCTCTTTATACCTTTTTTCTTACAGAGAATAGCTACATTAAAAATTATGAGAGAGCAGTATTTATTGTTCAATGTTCTCTGACTCTGGATTTCATTTCTATTGAGAGTATTAATCTATTCTCACTGCATTTAAACATTCAGATTTTTCAGAATTTTTCCCCTAGAGATAATGGATCTGAAAGTAGAACACTTCATAAAGTGACCCTAACTTTGTGGGTTTTCTCTTCATTGTTAGAAATCAAGCAACATCTAGAGTGATAGGATGTGCTAATCTCTCCAGAGACACTCTGGATCTAGTCCAGCATGCATTAGAATTTCTGTCAATGGATAGGATTCTCCTGACCTTTCCTTAAGAAATCCAACAGATCCTGGGTCTTTAAGCCAATTATGACATTTTCCTGTAAATCCTCTAAATTAGGGATGACATAGAGCCAGGGCAGAACTGTGGAGCCCTTTTTGGCATGGACCTGAGTTCCAGACAAGCTCCCAAAATGGCATAAAACAGAGTTACCTCTTTGAGCTGATGTTTTTCTGACCTTTATCAATGGTTTTATTATTCTATCTTGTCATTTTTTCTTCACTCCATTAGCCTGAAGAGACACTGGAAATATTTCAGTCATTGTTTTCTCAACTAGAGGAACAAATAGTTTTCTAAGCAAATAGCAGAATCTGTAATGTTATGTCTTTTAACCAGGAAAACATAATTGAATTGCAGCTGCCCACAGTTCATTTCTCCATAAAACTAAACTCAATGTCAGTTCTTTGTGAATTAGTTTAATCATTTTACAGAAAATATCATTTCTCTTTATCTTTTCTCTCAGGGAAAGTACATTTATTATTTTCTCTGAAAGGACTTCAGAAGTAAGAAAAGACTCATTATCTTTTCCACCATAACAACAAATGGGTAATTGTTGATTGTAAAGATTAAAATTGCTACCAATGTCTAAAGAATTAAAAAAATAATAGCTTATTGAATTATTTCTAAGTTTTATCCTATTTATAAAGGAACCCTTGGGGGCCAGGGGTTTAGCTCAGTGGTGCCACTGCCTGCCTCACAAGCGCAAGGTCCCAAGTTCGATCCCTAGTACCAAAAATAAATAAATAAATAAAAATAAAGGAACCCTACAGATCATCTCTAATGAGTCACAGTTAAAATAGCTGTTTCTTTTAAATTCCTCTGGTTATCCTAAACCTTGAAATATTATTTTAGCTAATACTACAGAACTTGCCTTTGACTCTCAGGGCATGGAACACCTACTGAGTTTGTTCCGCCCCTGTAGAAATCAAGTAATGTTGTAGGACCAGGGTGATGAGTTAAACCTTCATTATACTTTGAGGTAGAGCTTACCCAAGAGATGAATAACCACAACCTAAAATTGCTTCTAGCTGTGGATCCAAGGCTAGGATAGCCTCAAAAAAGTTGTGAAGGAAATAAATAAGATGGACTCTTTGCCATTATTTCTCTTTCCTATTGTATTCTATTATTTTTGCCTTAACCTTCATATTATAACAGGATGTTTTGGCATTTTTTCCCAATTGACATAGAAATACACTGCTTTCAGTTTAATTTTGAGATGGTCCCAGCTTCTGGGAGATCAGATTTTTCGAAATCTGGGGAAACTAAAGGTATAAGGAGAAGACTATTAATCTGTGTCATCCATTATCAAATTTAAACTGTCAGCTTGACAGTCACCTTACTTTATCAGCTAAGCTAGCTAAATTTCCCCTTTGTGAAACATACAATTTAAAGAGAGTTAAGGCTGGGGGTTGTAGTTTAGCACTTGTTTAGCATGTGCAAAGCCTTGAGTTTGATTATTGCAAAAAAATGGGGGGAGGGTATGTGTCAGTCACTTTCTCATCACTGGGACACAATACCCAACACCCACGACTGAGTGAGGAAAAGTTTATTTTGGCTCACAATTTCAGAAGTTTCAGTCCATGTTAGACAAGTTAAAATGCAGAAATGGGATGGTAGAAGGGCCTGCCATGGAGGAAAGCTGCTCAGGTCATGGCAGCCAGGAAGCAGGAAGAGAGAAGGGAGGGGCTGGGGAGGGAGGTGAGCCCTTCCCTTCCCCTTCCTGGTGACTGCCTCTTCTCAGATCTCCTAACAGCACACTCATCCACAGACTCATCCGTGCATCAGCCCATGGATGAGCACAGCTTCCCAGTGATCCAGTCACCTTCTAAAAACATGAGACTTTTGGGGGACACATTTCAGATCTAAATCATACTGGAGGTGTGGTATACAGAAGTCCATCAGTTGATGAGTAACAGAATGTACAATGCTGTTCAAGGGAATATAATTTAGCTATAAAAGCCAATGAAGTATTGACACATACTACAAATGAATGAACCTCGAAATCATTTTGATAAGTGAAAGAAGCCAGTAACAAAAGCCACATATTGTATGATTCCATGTACATGAAATACTTGAAATGGAGAAATTCAGAGACAGAAAGGAGATTAGTGGTTGGCAGGCCCTGGACGGAAGGAGACATGGCGAGGACTGCTAACACAGTTTCTGTTGTGCATGAAGATGTTCTGAAATTAGGTAGTGGTGACAGTTTCATGAGCTTGTGCATATACTAAAAACCACTTAATTGTACTCTTTAAAGGGTAAATTTATGTCCTGAGTATTATATCTCAGTTTTTTGAAACAAAGAGGTAGACGCTTTCCTGAAAAAGTTTCAGTAGTTTTAATAAATAATAATAGATGACAGTTTAACAGGAAGCAAGAAGTAAGACAACCTACAAAGAAGACAGAAAACTGAAGAGTCCTGGATCAATAAAGCAAAGTGACACTATCCAGGTGGCTCAGCTATGGGTACCAGCTCTCTACTTCCGGTCTCCGCACATCTCCCAAAGACTAGTGACATCGCCTCTCCGCTTCAGAGAAGATGGGTTATTTCGGACTTTGTAAATAATAATCTCACAGGGCTGTCAAATTCCTACCTCTAACTGAGCCATGAAAAAAAGAAACTAAATCACACAAAGATAGGAAAGAATATTTAAAAGATTTCTATCAATGAGTTCCTTAAAAAAAATTTTTAAAGTTCCATTATTGAGAAATTTTTACTTATGTAGAAAAACTCATTTCCAAAGAAAGGTAAAATAATAAATTCCTATTTTATTTCTTTTATTTTCCTTAGTTTTTCTCTGCGTGCCCTTTTAAATTTTTACTTTCTTTCCTTGGTTTCTTTTGCTTGCTTCCATTCTAAGAATACTTTATTATTTAAGAAGGAGCCATCCATACTGGGTTATAAAGATAAATTAATACACATAACAGTGTAGTCTTCCTTTGTAATTCTTATACAGTCAGAATGTGAAATAAATTTAACACAATCAATGATAATTTCCTGGAGATTAATGACTTTTGAATTTTAGAATATTACAGTATTTATCTTTTTGTGATATCCTTGAAAATCAAATGTAAACTAGGCAACTTTGCTTAAAATTTGCCTTTGACTATCAATTAGAATTATAAACCTGTGACAAAAATTGTTTTTCACAATTATGGCTAATAATATTATTTCATTTTAATCATGCAGGAAGTACCACACTCATTTATTACAATTTGATGGTGAAGGAGGTTGGCGGTTTGAACAATTGGATACTGCTATTCGTTTAACATTGAGTGAAGAAAAACAAAAGCTAGAATCTCAACTAGCTGGAATTCCCAAAATGCAGCAGAGACTCAATGAACTATGTAAAATTTTGGGAGAAGATTCAGTGCTGAAAACAATCAGAAGTGAAGATGAGACATCCTAATTTGTTTTGACATGTCTTAAAAGTTAATTTTTAGATAAAGACTCACAGATAGCCTGTTACAGTGCATGCAATGTGTTAAGCTAAGCACAGACAACAAAGCCAGCAAGAAATATTTTATATGACTTTAGAATCAAAGAAGCAGATGGTCTAACTTTTAAGAAGAAAATTAAAAAAATGCATGATGTGAGATTAGTCATGATGGCTTACACCAATTCTTAGTGAAAGCCTAATTTACCTGTAAAACAGGATTTTCTAGGTGAACTCGTGGTGAACACCAAATTACTATGTATATGAGATGTGTCTGACATTTTTAACTGGAGATATCTCTTGGAAATGCAAACTTAAGGCAGCAATTGGGCTGATATCAAGTGCATAAACATTAGAACTCTGAGTACCATTTAAGTCTTTTCATGACTGATGTTAGTTTTAATAACTATAATATATGTTCATCATTGCTAGTGGCCAACTAAACCTTATAGAAGCTACCTGAAAGTTTAGGAAATAACTTCAATATAAAAAATATTTTAATGGCAGTGGTTGAGAGGAAAAAAAGCATGGCTAAATAAGCATAAAATGCCATTTTTAAAAATTTTAAACTTTGAGTATCTTAATACAGGGACATAAAAATTAATTTTAATGAGAATCTTCCATATTTCTTAATAAACCTTTTCATTTTTAAAAGAGAATTGCCAACATAGAAATGGTGTATCCAAACAATGTTTGTCCCAGGCTGGTATTTTGCTTGGCAACATTATCTATTACAATTCTTTCTAGAAATATTGCTTTATTGTGTGTGTATGCCCAAAAGAGGAGTCCATACTTTAAAAAATGTAAAGCTACAATAAAAATTTTTTTAAATTACAATAATATTAGCATATATTTGGAATAGCACTTTATAATTTATAATCTCCATTTACATCATTTTATTTTAATGTTTGTGGCAATCTTTTGAGACAGATATTATTTTTCTATTTTGATATTGAGAAAAATTGGCACTCAGATTTACTCTAATTATGTGATGTATCTAGGGACAGATCTGGGGATCAAATGAAATTCTCCTAACTCTGATTCAGTGCTGCTCCCACCATTGAACTTTATTTAACTGGGTTATAATGGTAAACTTAGGTGGGCTGGTAGATGGCAGGAAGTGAGGCTTTAGGCAAGGGAGAAAGATGAGGCAAAAGAGCATACAGGTAGACATGTAAAATATTTCCATTGAAAACAAATCCCTCTTTCACTATAGGTGGATTTCCTGATTATCGAGCACATAGGACCTTACAGTTTTTATTGTGGCGTTTTCATAGCCAGTTTTCCACTTACCAGCTGGAGTGTATTAATAAAACTGAGAAAAGTGACTTTAGTGGTTAAAATCATTACATGTCTAAACAAGAATGTGGCTGTATATAAATACATTATAATACCATCTCTAATTCAATGTGTAGTTATCAGAGCTGAACATTCCTTATGAATTCCTTAATCACCATGAAAAAGCCTTGATTAATCAAAGAAATTACAAAGCACTCCAGTGATAGAAAATGCCCCATACTTTACATGGCTATGTTGGGTTTGTGTGCACACATACCTCCATTACAAATTGTGGGGTGCAAAATCTTGTGAAGTGTTGTGTACAACAGTCATAAAATTGTTTAAATGTTAATTTCCTTTATTAACTCAGAACCTTTATTAAGTTCTAACTTATGCCAGGCACTGTGCTAAATCCTAGGAATAAGTGAAATATGGTCCCTATCGCAAGCTTACAGTCCAGTGAAAGTCAGGAAAATGAATATATTCGATCATAAACTTAATAGTTATATTTATTATTTATCCAGTGGGCATAAAACATTGCATATACATTGATTCATTAAACTAATTCACTGAACTAATTCAACAAAAGAGGAAAGTGAAGACATAGGGTTAGGTAATTTATCCAGCCTCATACAGTACCCGGGCACTGGACTGAAATTTAAACCAGCAATGTTTGATTAGAAAGCCTGTGGAACTCCATATCATCTTCCTTTTAATCATTAGACCATTCATTATTAACTTTTTGTGGTACTGAGGATTGGATCCAGGGCCTTCACACTGAGCTACATCTGTACCCCTATTAAATTTGGTTTATCTATTTTTTGAGATAGGATTTCACTAAATTTCCTAGACTGCACTCGAATTTGTGATCCTCGTGCATCAGACTTCCAAAGTGCTGGGATTACACATGTGTAACACCATGATTAGCTATTATTGCTGTTTTAAACTGAAGTTTCAGTGTGTGTAGTTAACCAAGCCAATATATTTTTCTGTGTTGAAAGGGAATTCATGTAACATAAATTGCAATTTTCAAATAAATTATGGATGTTTCATTATAAATTATGGGATGAGGAAAACATAAGGCAACTTTTCAGATGTTTTGAGGAAGAAATGTTCAAACTGATTCTAATTCACTCATTCAATAAAAACGGACACATTCAAGGCACCAGCTACTGTGCTAGGGATTGAGACGAGAGAAACAGACTGGGTCTTGGCACTTGCACAAGTCTCAGTGGATCAATGCTGAGCCTGTTGGATCCTGCAGTTCCATGTGATTGTTTTCTGGTACCTTCTTAGTCCTTGCATGTGTTACCTAAGACCATTCTGGTGTAATCTTTAAGCAATAAACATATTTTGGCAGCAGGATTCCCTGGATATCTGGGCATGATAATCCTCATGCTCCATTTTAGTGTACATTATAAGGCACAGTAAAACCAATCCTGGGACTTGGCTGTTAGGTGCTCCCATGTAGTTAGTATGTGGTCTTGAAACTAGGGAAATATCATCCCTGATACAGAGCATGGAAAACAAGTCAGATTTGTACACTCAAAAGCATATTTCTTATGGTAACACAAAATTTAGATAATTATAGCAAGAAAGATAGAAAAAGGAAAAGCAATCATTATAAAAGCTAATAAACAAGAGTTCCAAGTTAGACGCATGACTGGATGTAGCCCAGTGTGAAGGACTTGGGTTCGAGCCCCAATATCACACACAACAAAATGTTCTGTCTTGGTTTCTGTGACCCAATATAAATGGTAAGGTGATTAAGTACTCATCTCATGTGTTTTTATGTGATTTAATACCTAAAAGACAGATTCTGGGGCCAGGGATTTAGCTCAGTGTTTCTGCCGCCTGCCTTGCAAGCACAAGGATTGGAGTTCGATCCCTGCTAAGTTTCCATGTTCCTTATAGACAGGATCTACATGAATGAGGTTAATGTAGACCCAAACAGATACATGTTTTTTCTGCAACCTACATACATATGCGTGTATCCACACACACACACACACACACACACACACACATGCATGATTCTTCAGAACACAAATTTCTGAAGACTTAAGTAAAAATAGAATTTTTTTATTATTGTAAAGAATATCCAACACAAAAATTTTCATCTTTAGTATTTTTTAATGTATAGTTCAGTAGTCTTAGTATATTCACATTGCTGTAAAACAGACCTCTTGAAATCTAAAACCCTATATCCATTAAACAACTCTTCTTTAATCCCTCTGTCCAGCCCTCATAGCTACCATTGTATTTCTATGAATTTATTTTAGATAACTCATGTAGGTGGAGTATACAGTGTTTCTCTTTTCTTGAATGGCTTCTTTCACTTAGCATAATGTCCTCAAGATTAATCTATGCTGTAGCATGATTCCCTTCCTTAAAGGCTGAATAACGTTCAGCCATATTTTGCTTTAGGGTTGCTCTTACTGCTTGGTGTGAATAGAGCTTCATTAACATGACTGCACAATTACTTCTTTCATTCACCCAGCAGTGAGCTGCTGAATTGTACACGTCTTTGTGGGATATCCATGCAGTTTCACAATGGTTGCACAATTTTACAATCGTACCAGGGATGCACAAGGGCTCCAGTTTTTCTACAGCCTCACTAACATTTGTTGTTTTCAACTTTTTTGAAAATAGAGCCATCCTAATTGGCCTGAAGTGATATTGCTCTCATAATTAGTGACGCTTCGTATCTTTTTAATATGCTGTTGCCCGTGTGTATATCATCTTTGGAGAAATATATTTTCAAGTCTTTGCCTGAAGAGTTAGAATATGGAAACTTGTTTCATGTTGTTCAAGCCTCACCATGATCTAACTCAGGCTGTTAATTCTTCTGCTTCCAAAAGCTATCTCTTCTTATCCCTCCTTTATTCTTCTGCTCCTCATTCCCTTAGCTGAATACGTGAGGAAATCTCATTTACTTTTCTTCTTATTCGTTAGTTTTATTTTCTCAGCCAACACGGTCCCTATCCTACCATCTCTGTCTAGTAAAACTCTCTCTACCTTTAAGACATTTTCAATCATTTCCAGTTATATATTAATTTTTCCTTTCTATGCTTGAAAAGGACTTTATTTGAAATCTTATCATTACATTTATCACTGCTACCTTTTATCATTTATCTGTGTAGAATGTACCTTTCCCACTCATTTAATCTGTCATTTATTTCTCACATAAGCTTTGACTATTCTATCTAAAATAGTCCCCCAAACAGTCCCTCTTCAAGACATCACCCAGTTTTATTTTTATGCAACTTATTTCAATTTATCTTAGTAGCCTATCTGTGAATTGATTCTGCCTATCACTTCTACCTATGAACTCTGTGGGCTTGGATTCTTGCTTGTCTTATTTACTGAAGTATTCATGGCACCTAGAACAACTCATGACGGGTGGGAAACACTGGAAATGTATTTGTTCGATAGGGGCATAAATGGAAGAGTGAGCAAACAAATATTATTCATTGTGAGAACAAATAAAAAGCACTGAAAGAAAGTCAGGCATGTAGCACATGCCTATAATCCCAGCACTCTGGGAAGCTTAAACAGGAGGATCACAAGTTTGAGCACAGCCTGGGCAACTTAATGAGACTTTGTCTCCAAAAAAAAGGCAGAAAAGTCACTGAAGGGAAAATAAAAAGAGAGTGAACCTTTTCCTTTACATCCTTGTATATTAAATCTACATTGCTATGTAAATTATAATCTTAAGTTTTTTTGTCTTTCTGAAAAAAACAAAAATTTAGCATCTTGGGAAATTCATACTATTTGCTTTATCTTCTTTATTGTTTATTATTTATTTTTTAAGCAATATCATTTTATTTATTTTGGATACAACACCCTCAAATAATGTCTGAATCTAAAGGTATGTTTAAAATGGCCTCAAATGTTTTTAAATAATAGATTTGAAGTCATTTGTAATTTCTCCTTCATAACATGAATTCTTCCGGCTGGGCAGTAAACGGCAAGCTGTATGGAGTCACGTTAAGGCAGAAGACAGAGCTCTGGCAATGGTGCCTGCTCCGGGAGATGATCTTGTTGGAGCCGGAGATCCCAAACCACAGGTCCTTCTGCTCCCTTCACTTGGGTGGTGCTTGACATCCCTCACAGGAGGTAGCCCAGGGCCAGGAGGTCATAGATACCATACCATCATTATCATCAACCCCAGTGACCTCCGGGGGCTCTTTCTTCAAATTAGTCATGAACACACTTTTGCTTTCTGTAATGTTTATATAAAGCTCAATACCAACAGAACAACCCAAATAACTACCTGGTGATGAGAACAAAGAGATCAACTCAAAGCAGACCAAAAAATTTACCTTCAATAGTATTCATTGGAAATACAGCACCTCTCCATACCACATGCCTCAGGTATGGGCTTGTGTGATGATTAGGAGCATAGGCTCTGGAGAAAGACTGCTTGGTTGAGTATTGCCTCAGTCACCTCCCTGCTGAGCATATTACTTAACCTCACCATTTCTCATTTTTTATTTTTTTTAGTTTTTGGTACCAGGGATCAAACTCGGGACCTTGCACTTTGGAGGCAGGCAATGGAACCACTGAGCTAAATCCTGGCCCCATTTCTCATTTTTTAAATGGAGATAATAGTACTTAAGTTGTGAGACCTAACTAACTCCATTTTAAAGTTTGACTCCATCTTGGAATAAGACAGTAAAGTGGCCTTGACATAAATTCCACTTCACTGAAGTCAACTATTCCCCTAGTCTCTTTGTGCCCATAAAATAATGATAAAATGTCCTTGCTGTGGGACAACAGATAAAAAAAAGACACAGCTCCTAACTCAATCCTCTGTCTGCCCAGAAAACAGATGCTCCCGGGCCCATTATCTATAGAACATTCTGTCAATGTGCTGATTGTTCCTTTTTCCCATAAAATCTACATGTAGCCACCCCTCAACCCCCCCGATGTACACCCCATGCTTGCTAAACATCAACCAATCATGTAACTGCTAAATGGAAAATCCCCAAACCTTGCTGTAGCCACAATAAAAACCCTGCTGATTTGAAATTCGGGGCTCTCAATCCTGATCCGCTGCATTGGTGATGGTTGAGTGCCCCTGCTCGAGCTTGAATAAACTACCCTCATGTGTTTACATCGGAATCAGCTCCCTGGTGGTCTTTGGGGACTTCGCGATCTGGGCACAACATTTGGGGGCTCGTCCAGGATCCCCAAGACCCTCAGGATCCCCATACCGGAGGGTCAACGCTGGCTGGTGAGTGTTTCTGTGTCTGTAAAGTCTGGGGCCCATTTTCTGGGAAGGTCGGCAAATGGTCTAGGCGGATGTGCTGCGCGGGCCGCTGACCCGGGATCCTGGAAGACATTCCGGGATCCTTCTGGAGGGGACGGAGTGCCCCGTGAGTACGAGTCTGTGAGACTCCTAGGGGGACGGTATGGGTTGCTCCCGCGGTACGGCGTGAGGCCGTCATCCCAGGCTTTTTGCTTTTCTGTTGTGTTTGTTTGTCTGTTTATTGTGTTGACTTGGACTGAGACGATGGGACAGACTGTGAATACCCCCCTTTTCCTTGTTAACAGGTCATTTCAGGGAAGTTAGAAAGTGAGCGCATAATTTGAGTTTAGAAGTTAAGAAGGGAAAGTTAATCACCCTTTGCAGATCAGAATGGCCAACCTTTAAGGTAAACTGGCCACCAGAGGGTACATTTGACCTAGAAACAGTCAAAAGAGTTAAAGAAATTGTTTTCTGTCCCTGAATCATTACCTGGGGAGACCTGGTGCAGAACCCTCCCTCTTGGATCAAGCCCTTTTTGCCTCCACAGAAGCAGCCGTCTGCAGCAGTCCTAGCGGTGCACAAGAGAACCACCAGAGGAGACTACCAGAGAGGACAAACCCACAGTGCTGCTTTACCCAGTTCTTCAAGGAGAAACTGATGAAGATCTCCTCTTTCCCCCTCTCTACCACCCGCACCCCTCCTCCACTCAGCCAGGGGTGGAGGGAAGAGCCCCGGCAGCAGCCGGGGAGGAAATACCTGCCCCGGCTGGCATTGCTAGAGGGGATGGCCCCACCCAAAACACCCTAACCATAACCACCACACAGCCTCACCGGTGGCGGGGCTGGCAGATTCCACCATCCTCCCATTGAGGGCGGCTGGACCCCCTGATGAACATGGCAATCAGCCTCTCCAGTATTGGCCCTTTGCCACTAGTGACCGTTATAATTGGTGCACACAACATGCCAAGTTTTCTGACAATCCCAGGGATCTAATCCAACTGTTGGAAACTGTTTTGTTCACCCACCAGCCCACTTGGAATGACTGTCAACAGCTCCTCCAGATCCTGTTCATGATGGAGGAGCATGAAAGGATTCAGAACGAGGCCAGAAAATTGGTTCCTGGAGACAATAACCAACTTTGATACTATTAACCTTTCCTTCCCATTGCCCCGGCCCAACTGAGACTTCAACACAGCAGAAGGTAAGGAGAGACTCCGGGTCTACCACTAGACTCTGTTGGGAGATCTCAAGGTGGCTACTTGTAAGTGCACCAATTTGGCCAAGGTAGGAGATGTACAACAGGGACCAAACGAAAGCCCTGCAGCCTTCCTAAAAAGAATTCAGTAAGCCTTCCGTAGGTATACTCCTATAGATCCAAAAGCAATTGAGACAAAGGCAGTTGTAGTAATACATTTCGTCCACCAGGCGGCGCCAGATATTAGGAGAAAGTTACAGAAAGTAGACAGACTGGGAGAGAAGAGTATTCAGGACATAGTGGCAGAAACAAGAGAGAGACTGCAGAGGAAAGACAGACAAAGGCTGATGATCGGCAAACTAGGAACCTAGCTCGGATCCTTCTTGCCACCACTACAGGAGAGCCAAAGGAACGTGAACGTTGACTGAGAAATATTGTGGCAAAAGGACAAGGTAAGGGAGAACCTAGGGATCACCCCTGATTGGGAAAGAACCAGTGTGCTTATTGCAAAGAAGAAGGCTACTGGGCCAGAGAATGCCCTAAGAAGCCAAAAAACCGCCTCCAAAGCCCCCAATTGACTCTGTTACAATACGTAGATGATCTCCTTATAACAGCTGAGATGCAAGAGGACTGCCTAGATGGAATAAAAAACAAACCAAAAAACTCTTAACAGTTATAGTGGAACTGGGATACCAGGCGTCTGCCAAAAAGGCCCAAATCTACAAACCTGAGGTAAGCTACCTGGGGTACATACTTTAAAAAGGGCAAAGATGGCTATCGGATGCTAGAAAAGAGACAGTTCTTAAGATACCTACCCCAGACTCCCCTCAAAAAGTTAGAGAATTCCTAGGATCGGCTGGCTTCTGCCACTTATGGATACCAGGGTTCGTGGAACTTGCGAGGCCCCTTTATGAGATAACTAAAAACAATCAGGCCTTTCGATGGACAGAAAAACTACAAAAGTCCTTTGATCAAATTAAGGCTGCTTTGTTGTCAGCACCAGCCTTAGGCTTGCCTGATATCACTAAGCCCTTCTACCTTTACATTGATGAAAACAAAAGAGTCGTCAAGGGCGTCCTAGTCCAATATCTGGGCCCATGGCACCAACCAGTAGCATACCTGTCCAAGAAACTTGATCCTGTTGCAGCTGGATGGCCCCCATGCCTGAAGATGATCGCTGCCGTAGCCTTGATGGTCAAAGATGCTGATAAGTTGACCTTGGGCCAGGAACTACATGTGACCACCCCCCCCCCATGCCATTGAAGGGGGTCTAAAACAGCCTCCAGATGGATGGCTCAACAATGCCCACCTAACCCACTATCAGGGCCTGCTCTTAAACCCAACCCGAGTTGTCTTCCAGATCCCGGCCGCTCTAAACCCAGCTATGCTACTGCCTGATCCAGACTTGGGAGCCCCACTGCATGACTGTGCTGACATCCTGGCTCCGGTACACGGGACATGAAAAGATCTGAGAGATAAACTGTGGCCAGATGCTGAAGTTACCTGGTACACTGATGGGAGCAGTTTCGTTCAGGATGACCAAAGGTATGCCGGGGCAGCTGTGGTCACTGAGACTGAAGTTGTTTGGGCTAAACCCCTGCCCACCGGAATGTCAGCACAGCGAGCAGAGCTTATAACATTAACCAAGGCACTGACTCTGGGAAAGGGCCGAAAGCTAAATATTTACACAGACAGCAGATATGCTTTTGCCACTGCTCACATACATGGGGCCATTTACAGAGAAAGAGGACTGATAACAGCTAAAAGAAAGACTATTAAAAACAAAGAAAAAAAATTCTTGCACTATTGACGGCCCTATGGCCGCCAAAGAAATTGGCTATTATCCACTGTTCCGGGCACCAAAAGAGTGATACCCCAATTGCCCGAGAAAACAATTTGGCTGACCAGACCGCTTGAAAAATAGCCCTGGAGACTGATCTGACACTAACCACTCAGCTGCCAGATCCAAAAAGTGCTGCCTTACCAGAAAAACCCCAGTATACTGAAAAAGACTTAAGATAGATAAAACAATTACCCATGCCCCAATGCCTCAATAGGTGATGAAAATCCTCTGATTATAAAGTCATCCTGCCTGAAACACTGGGAGAGCAAGTTCTCTCCAAAATACAATGAGCCACCCACATAGGCACCCGAAAGATGCAGGACCTCCTGAGACATGCAGAGATAAAGATTCGAAAAGCTAATTCCAAGACTGAGAGTATTGTTGCCACCTGCAAAGCCTGCCAACTGACCAATGCTACCTCAAATAAGGTTAACCCTGGCAGGAGATTGAGAGGAGACTGACCTGGCGTATACTGGGAACTAGACTTTACTGAGGCAAGACCTGAAAGATATAGTTACAGGTACCTGCTAGCCTTTGTAGATACTTTTTCAGGATGGACAGAAGCTTTTCCTACCAAACATGAGACAGCACAGATTGTGGCCAAAAAGATGCTAAAAGACATCCTGCCAAGGTATGGCTTCCCAGTAATGTTAGGGTCAGACAATGGACCCACCTTCATTTCCAAGGTGAGTCAAAGTTTAGCGCAGATACTGGGGGCAAATTGGAAATTACATTGTGCATACAGACCCCAGAGTTCAGGACAGATAAAAAAAATAAATAGAACCCTAAAAGAGACCTTGACTAAATTAACCTTAGAGACTGGCAGTGGCTGGGTGACTCTCCTACCCTATGCCCTCTATAGGGTATGCAATTCACCCTATAAGATGGGGCTAACCCCTTTTGAGATCATGTTTGGGATACCTCCTCCCATTATCCCTAACCTTCAATCTGCGGTACTTGCCGATTTTGATGATCAAACTCAGGTCCTTGTGCTTGCGCAGCAGGTGGTGAAACCACTGAGCTAAATCCCCGACCCTAACATTTATAATATTTTCAGTTTGATACAGGACAAATCATGTTTCCATCATTTACAATTAACAATTCAGAATTTAAGTCAACATTATTTTATTGCCATTGTGTTTGTAAAAATTGTTACCATGTAATGATGAGACAGACAGTAACAAAGATAAAGCCCTACGTTTAAACTATGAAATATATAAGATTATAGAATTCTTTAATGTTAGACCTTTGTCTTTGAAGATTATTTAAATACATGTCCTTGTTCTTTTGTATTTTGCTAGTAATTTAAGAATCTTGGAAACATACTAAAATTTAAAACGTTTTATTTTCAACTTTAAATGTCCAGAGTACCAAGATAGCTACATATAAAAGATGTTTGTAATACAACAGCTAACACCAAGAGGTGCCTTCTGAAGCTAATGCTTGAAATAATTTTTAGTATTTTAATTCTACAGAGATAATACATGATTGTGCCAAAAGTTAGAAGCTCTGCTAAAATTACAAATCATGTATTGTTGACATTTTGTAAAAAAAAGGTGCACAAAGTTTGCATTATTAAATTAATATGCATTACTGCAGCTGACAGTTTGATTCATACCAAAACAGGATCTTTTACTAATTTAAATGCTGAGTCCTGGTTTTCGAAATCATAGTCACATGACAGACCTGGGTGGCTTCCCGGTCTTGTCTAGAGACAAGTAAATCTAAGGGCCAATTAAAAATTGTTTCCCATCTTGGGACTGTGTAAATAACAATTTATGCAGAAATTAAAAATACATGGAAAAAAACAAACAAACCTGGTTTAGTTCCGGCTTAAAATTAGACATTTATTACACTTTCTCTTTTGACATTAAAAAACATATTGTCCTTTAAAGATACTGCTTTAAGACTACAGTTTTGGTCAAATTTACTATAAATGCTGATTTTTCAGTTTATACATTTAAAAGATCAAAGGAGATTGTATAAGTCTTTTATAGATTCAGAAAGCATAGATTATTCTATTATAAAAAAACTAAAGGTGCCTGGTGTGGTGGTACACTTCTGTGATCCCGGCAGTCTGGGAGGCTAAGGCAGGAAGATCACAAATTAAAACCCAGCTGGGCAACATAGTGACTTGGCAAGACCCTGTCTCAAAAACTAGAGGAGACAGCCAGGCTAAACCTACAATCTGTGACTGGACATAAAATTAGTGTTGACAGTGTCCTGGCCGCTCACCAGCACCTTTACAACTGAACCTATCAGTCTAGTCCAGAAAAGTACCTTGTACCCCCTTCTGATGGATGATGGGCTTGCTCCACTGGGCTCACCCCTTGTGCACATGAAAAAGTACTCAACCAGACTGGAGACTTTTGTGTACTAGTACAATTGGTTCCTAGGCTATTATATCATTCAGAAAAAGATATTTTTAGTCATCTGACTGAGAACTCAGGTAGAGTCAAACGAGAACCTATAACAGCCATCAGTTTAACAGTTCTCCTAGGTTTAGGATTAGCTGGGGCAGGAACAGGAGTCTCATCATTAGTGTTACAAAACAAACATTACAATGATTTGAGAACAGCCATAGATATAGACATTGAGAGACTAAAAAGCTCCATCTCCCACCTGCAAGAGTCACTAACCTCCCTGGTGGAAATAGTCCTCCAGAACCAAAGAGGCCTAGATTTAATCTTCCTACAACAAGGGGGGCTCTGTGCTGCCTTAGGTAAAAAATGCTGCTTTTATGTAGACCACTCAGGAGTGGTCAAAGAATCTATGGCCAAAGTCAGAAAAGGTCTCGCTAAACAAAAGCGAGAAAGAGAACAAAATCAAGGTTGGTTTGAATCTTGGTTCAATTCCTCCCCATGGTTGACCACTCTGATCTCTACCCTGCTGGGACCATTACTCATTTTGTTACTCCTGTTGACATTTAGACCTTAACAGGCTGATATCCTTCATCAGAGAACACATTAGCACAGTACAGCTGATGGTACTTAGGTCCCAGTACCAACCAGTTTCTGAAGACCTAATAAAATTGGCCCCCAGAGGCCCATGATTGGCCCTCTATAGCTTCATGAGAAGGGGGGAATGTGAGACCTAACTAACTCCATTTTAAAGTTTGACTCCATCTTGAAATAAGACAGTAAAGTGGCCTTGACATAAATTCCACTTCACTGAAGTCAACTATTCCCCTAGTCTCTTTGTGCCCATAAAATAATGATAAAATGTCCTTGCTGTGGGACAACAGATTAAAAAAAAGACACAGCTCCTAACTCAATCCTCTGTCTGCCCAGAAAACAGATGCTCCCGGGCCCATTATCTATAGAACATTCTGTCAATGTGCTGATTGTTCCTTTTTCCCATAAAATCTACATGTAGCCACCTCTCAACCCCCCCGATGTACACCCCATGCTTGCTAAACATCAACCAATCATGTAACTGCTAAATGGAAAATCCCCAAACCTTGCTGTAGCCACAATAAAAACCCTGCTGATTTGAAATTCGGGGCTCTCAATCCTGATCCGCTGCATTGGTGATGGTTGAGTGCCCCTGCTCCAGCTTGAATAAACGACCCTCATGTGTTTACATCGGAATCAGCTCCCTGGTGGTCTTTGGGGACTTCGCGATCTGGGCACAACAAAGTTATGGCATGTCAGGAGGATTATGTGTATTAATGCTTACAAAGTGCTAAGGAGAGAGGTTGGCATATAGTTATTACCAGTTATGTACATATTAGAATGAGTTACAGAAATAAAAGTCTGATTAGTATTTCTCCAGAAATGATTGCTTTTGATTGACTCATAAAAACAGGAATTATAATTACTGGAGGGGTAGCCATTTTGGGCTGAAAGACCCGAAGTGTGAATTCAACTAGTTCAATGTTCTATGCATAGTAATTGCTCATAATTTGTTTGTGGAATAAATGATAGAATGACAGAATTGTAAGGAACAGGGAAAGGGGACGTTACTAGAACATCTGCAGTAAGTCCTAGTCTCCTGTGAGCCACAGCAGCACAAGGCGAATTACAGGAAAGATAGAAAAATGAGACTGAGAAGAAGCTAAGCTTTGGGTTTGATCAGTGCTGCTCTAGGCAGCAATGACGAAAGCCCCCAGTTTACCGCACCTCTTATTCAGTGCATCAGGAGAAACAAATGTAACAAATGACTTACAGAGAGTTCAGTACATCTGCGTAAACAAGATGTAACAATCCAAGAACAATGAGGAACTGAGTAGATGAAGATTTTGTTCCTCCCAGGATGTCTTCAGCTGGTGTAATCTTGTCCTGTAGAATCACAGCATCACCGGACCATTGAGGTCTCAGTTGTGATCAGAGGCCAAAATGGAATTATGTCTCTGAATTCCATAGCTGGGCTGTAGGCAGGAGAACTAGGCTAACCAAATGATTTTACCCTAAAATTATGTAGCATTGCTCCTGACACAGAATGAATAAATACATTGAGGTATTAGCAGAAGAGATACTAACATGCCAAAGATTAAAAAATAAAAACTGCCTTCTTTGCTATTTTTCCAAGGGCCTAAATATTAGCTTGCATGTTGTTAAAATTGCATGGACTACTATCTTTGTAATGAGCCCTGCTGGTTATGGAGGCCTGCAGTTGTATGAAAAATAATGTGTCCTAAATACTAAGCCACTAAGCTGCCTCTCACTTCAGTTTCTCCAAACCCAAATCTTTTGGGGTTTCTAACCATTATAGTGTGTTCATTTCATGGTTATATTGTTCAGGTAATTGGCACAAGGATAGAGGACCTAGAGAGGAGCAGAAAAAACAACAACAATGAAGAGAACAAAGGCAGAGAGAGAAGATGGTAACATGCAATTGCAGGCACAATGGGAAGTAAGTTTAGAGAGGAGAGGAGCAGACTGATTCTGGAGACCTAAGACCTCCTCACACTGGTCCTCTTCATACCTACATAAGAGCAGCTAAGTGCTGCTGAAGCAAGTTGCTCTTCAAGATAAAATTATCATTATTGCTTGTAATCCAGGCACTTGGGAGGCTGAGGAACTCTGTGAATTTGAGCCCAGCCTAGAGTACATAGTGAGTTCAAGGCCAGCCTGAACTCACTCAAAAACCAAAAAATTGTCACTATAAATGCATGATGATCAACTTCAAAAGTGTTCTCAGAAATCCTACTCTATTTCTTTATTTTTATTTTCTGTTTTTTTGGAAGTGCTGAGGATCAAACCTAAGGCCTCATGCACATTGCCATTGAACTACATCCCCAGCCCTATTTCTTATTTCTTTAGCTAACCTACTCTTCCACTCACTGCAACTAGTTAGTTTCTCAGCCTTTCGAGTGCTGGGCTCACAGGCCTGTGCCACCACACCTGGCTTCTCTGAATCTTTATCGTGTGCACAGTCGTTATTCCCATGGTCTGGCCGTGCTGGGCCATGATGTGGGACAGATGAGGCTTGGTGGCCTGGTGGTCCTCCTTTGCAAGGCCCTTTAAAACCAACCTGCCCTCCCTTGCTTTCCCACAGTGGGGCAATGGCTGACCCTCTATTTTTCTACCGCCAAATATGAAGACTTACCCTCATTCACTATACACTTTGCCCTTTCTTATTGAGGACTGCCTCTTTTCCTACCTAAGACAATTTCTCCTAGGAATTATCTTTGGGATCTCATTCTCCACATTCCATATCTAATTCACAGAAAAGTCCTGTTCATTTTTAAATAGCTCATAAATAAGTCTACTTCTCTTCATCTTCAAGTTCCAGGAGCAATAGTTTCCTTCTACCTAGTCTACTGCCATTGGTCCCCAACCCATTCTTACTGTAGCCCTTCAAAAACTCTACCAATCTTATTACAACTTTGTAAACATTTTAAGTGAAATATTACACATATATGGAAGAGAGCATACATATAAACATTCATAAATGTTCAGCTTGATGCATTCTCACACATCCAACACCTGTTTAATCACCACTCATGTTAAGAAAGAGCATCAGTGAGTACTGCAGGAGCCCATCTTCTGCGGCTTCCAATCACCAGCTGCTCTCTCCACTCATCGTATCACCACTATGACAACATCAAACACATTAGTTTTATGAGCTTGCATCTTTTACCAGTTGGACCACGCTCTATGTATATTCCTGGGTCTGTAGTTCTATTGATTTGCAAGAAGTTCGCCCATGTTGCAGCGGGAAGTTGTAATTTGCTCATTACCACTGTTACACAGTAACCCATTGCACACTTATGCCATATATTATTCTACTCTTGATGAACATTTGGTCTGTTTCTAGTTTAGGGCTGTTAGGGACAGTGGACTGCTCTGAATATTTTTATACATATCATGTGCTGTACATGTGCACCGCCCATCCCTTCTAGTCATAGTAGCCAGAGTGACTTTTCCCAATGCAAATCTAAGCTTAGGATTCTCCTCTCAGTTGATGACCTGCAGGAACTCACAAAGAAAGACTAAAACCCTTAGGTTGCGACAAGGCCCTGCATGATGTGGATTCTGTCCTTCAGGTCTCGGCCTCAGCCAGGCCTTCACTGCTCCAGGTACCCTGACATCGCCTGGAGTGGTAGATGCTGCTTTCCCATTCCAGGGTCTTTCACAGCTGCTTCCCTTGCTTATGGCTGCCCTTCAGCCCTCGCCCTTAGCCTCCTCATTCTCTCTTTAGATTTCGGTTGTCTTCAGTCACACAGGGAAGTCTTCTCTAACCCTCTTCTCCAGTTTAGTTTTCACATTACCTACTTTTCCTTCTTATTTATTTCAGTTGTAATTTTATTTTTCTTTGATTAACATCTATTTCTAATCTCCCAGCAACCTTCACAGTAGATCATTGGTTTCATAAGGACAAGGCTATGGATTTTGCTTTTGGTTGTTGGTTTGCTTTTGGATTTTCTCCTAGTCTTCTACCTGGATCATCCTGAGAACAAATAAAATACTTGTTCAAAGAAAGAATCTACCGATCAAATTCCCACTCTTTATGCAATGGCCAAAAGAATTCAAATTCAGTATCAGAGAACTGGTGTGAGACTCATGAGGTCATTTCTGAGAGGATTATTAAAAACAAACTCTCCTTCCAATTTTTGTAAAGGTAAAAATTGTAGCCAGGCATGGTGGCACACACCTATAATCTCAGCATTTGGGAGGCTGAGGCAGGATCTCTATGAGTTTGAGGCCAGCCTGGGATACATAGTGAGTTCAAGGCCAGGCTGAACTAGATAGCAAGATCCTGTTTCAAAAACACACACCCCCACCCCAAACAAAAAAGAATTGTAGCAGGCTCATCAGCCTGAGTTACAATCAAATTCAGTGGTTAGGTTTAATGTTGTCCTTATGGGGAAATCTGATTCTGTTCTCATCCAATTCAGTTTGCTGTCAGAATTGTGGAAGAATTAAGTGTGTGAACTGAGGTACCAATGTATTTATTTGTTTACATTTTAATTCATATTTTTAACAGTAAGGGATATTTATTATTTTGTAATTTCTATTTGTGTCTTTGTAAGTATAAACATTTTTTTGCATAGTTTGTACTTATTTTAGGAGGTATGAGTATTCAAATTTAAAAGATTAATGTTTGAAATAGCCGGGATATCTAAGTACAGACAAATTTCAATTTGTTGAAAGTTAAAACCAACTTAAATCTACTTGAGTTCTTTTCAATAGAGAAGTATACATTTTAATTGTGTGGGTTTATTTTAGTCTTTAAATTGTTTAGAATAAATTAAAGAACATGACCTACAAACTAGCTTTGTTGCTAAAAGACTTTTATTTTCCCTCACAAATGTTGTTTCTTTTTTTCAGAAATAGTTCACAAGTAAGAAAACTTTCAAAATAAAATAAAATTTATTTTAACTAATGATTTATAGAGAGGAACTGACAGTTTGAAAAATATAACAATTACCTGCTTGTATTCATTTCAAAACTTACTTCTCCTATCTTTAAAATTAGGAGTTGGGAGTAGGGGCTTCTAAGGTCTCTTCAGCTTTCTCTGATTCCACTTGGGTTTTCTGATCCAATCCAGACTTGCAGCGGTCAGGGTGAGTGGGACTGGACCTTGGTATGCAGCCCTCTAGTGACTAGAACTTTTATAAAAGGGCACAATATTTAGGGAGAACAAAGAGTCACCATTGTTCTAGAGGAAAGAAAAGGCATTTAGAGATGCAAAGGGGCTGTGATGGACAGAGGATAAGCTAGACAGAGAGAAAAAAATTAAAAGAGAGGTCAGGGTCAGAAAACATGAAATAGATAAGTAAGAAGGTAAGGAATCAATGATTCCCAAGCAGGCTTTGTACAATGAGCTTTTTGAATATTGTCTTACCCAGTCTTTACAAAAGCTCCATGAAGATTGTACAGTTTATATTTTTACAAGTAAAGAGATTAGGAATGAAAGGACAGTGACACCATTCCTAATTACCAAATTAGAAACTGTAGTGCTAGGATAGCATTCCCAATCAATGTCCCCATGCTATAGTGTAACAAGTGAGCCTGCCACCATTGAAGGTAGCAAGTTGGAATGAAGTTGTTCTCTATTTCTTATAGGGTTGCAACTGCCTGTTGGCTCCACAACTGGACTAGCAGGAGCATGAAGGATGTGACAAGGCCACCACCCTACTGCACAGTATCCACCTACTTAGGGTTCTTGTGGAACTGGAAGTGAGGGGTGGAGTTCACTGATGACTCCCAGGTGTAAAACTCCCATTTTAACTCAAGTGGATGGAAAGAGGTAAAAACCAGAAAGAAGTAGCAATTTCTGCCAAAGGAGTGATTTCTATCCTCTAGGCTCTGCAATGCACATGTCCACAAGTAGCAATTATTTATTGTCTTGGGTTTTTAAAAAATAGCCTTAATTCTTCACATGGGCTTGCTGCTTCTTATTTTTCCTTATCTATTTCCATGATATGCAATACTGTATCTATAGCCAAAGGCTAGGGATGGGCTGTGTTTAGTAAAACATTACACTGGTTCCAGGCAATGCTTAAAGACAATGTGAATAGTTTTAAGGATATTTCTTAGGCAACCAAACAAGACATATGCTAGGGAATGCCTATAAAATTCTAAATGCTATTTG
Organism: Heterocephalus glaber; assembly: GCF_053883595.1. NCBI lineage: Eukaryota > Metazoa > Chordata > Mammalia > Rodentia > Bathyergidae > Heterocephalus > Heterocephalus glaber. The sequence goes on along the minus strand of NW_028258444.1, from coordinate 8,233,909 downwards.
TCAATTGTTCCAAAACTAAAAATTACCACTTTTTAAAAGTAATTTTTAAAAAGTGTTTGAATGAACCCCTAACATATATAACAGACTATCCCTTCAGTATAGCATTATTCATTTATTGATCTCTCTTTTTTAAAAAAATATTTACCATGCAACTTTATTGGCAGAAGGGGTGGCTTCTGATGACTGGGTTTTTGTTTTTGTTTTCCAGTCTCTTAAGACATTACCATGGAAGATACTTAAACCGGCTTTATTTAGTTATTTACATATAAATACGATGTCATGATGAGTAGTTTTTTCATAGTCCACTTATTTAATTGAGCAGTTCTAAGTAGCTAACTGGCGCTCTGCCCTTCTGATTTCCCCTTTCCCCCATTAGCCAGTCTGAATCCATGGCAACGACACTGAACACAGTGATCACCTCATCTGCCAGAAGGGACAACTCAGTACTGTTTGAGGCTTCATAGTCATAGAGAACCCTGGCCTTCCTGCTGCCACTTGACTCCTTAAGGTCAGTGACGTTGGAAGGAGAGGTGATTCCTAGGCCACTGGTTGAAGCCATGGCAGAAGAACCAATTGCATTTGATAAAGTAGATGGCACGGGAGTTCCGGAAGTCTGATTGTTGTTAGAAAGATAATTGGATGGAAAACTTACCAGTTGTTTCTGGAGATCTAGCATGTATTGGTAACACTGTGCATAGTAAGTCATCTGGGCTTCTACAAAGTCATTCAGACAGCGAAGATGATGAGCATGTGTACTGCTGATTCCCTCTAGCAGAAGTCTGGTAATCTCAGCCTGACTATCAAACTCACTGTGAGTTATTCTTAATTCCTGTTCAGATGAACTTCTAGTTTCTGCAGCTTTTGCTTTTTTCAGTCTGGTTTTTGCAGCATCCAAGTCCAGTCTCTTATTTTGTAATAGTTTCCTTTCTTTAGCAATTGTTTTGTAATCTCCTTCCATGAAGTTTCTTAAAGGAGTAGGAAAATTTAAGGCTGATGTTTGATGTTGAATCTCTGTCAGCTGTTCCAATTAGTTTTTGTGTTTCTCCACATTTAATAAGAGCATTACCATAAGTGGTTCCTGGGCCAAACTCAGTCCCTGCATCAATCATATACTGTCCCAAAAGTTCTGGGTTGTTTATACGACTTGGTGCTTTTCTATCCAGTTTCTCATAAACAAATTCTTCTATTCTGGCATTTGGATTTGGCTGTAATAATACTTCAGTTTGTTTCATTATTTTTTCTGTCCATATTTTGGTACATTCAGCTTTGCTAAGGAGGTTCTCTAAGTGAGCATCCAATTCTGTCTTCTCTGACTGGCCAAGCTTTTCTTTTGTGAACTGCACAGCGCGGCTGAGGAAGGTGCCCGCATCGCCTGCCAGCTTCTTCACATTGAAGTCCATGATGTTCATGCTGGGTGGCACCGGGCGCTGTGGCCAGGTGAGCTAGCAGGGAGGCAGCTGCACCCATTTATTGATCTCTTTAAGGCCCAACAGTCCACAACTTTCTTCATTTTCATACCAACATATTTAGGATTTACTCCACATAGAGTTCTGTAACTTCAGAAAAGTTATATTTTATATAGTGTAGATATTTTCTCTTAAAACATATATTTCTAACTTGTTCTTTTTTTTTTTTTTGGTACCGGGGATTGAACTTGGGTCCTTGTGCTTGCAAGGCAGGCAGTGGAACCACTGAGCTAAATCCCTGGCCTCTAACTTGTTCTTATATGAGCAAATCATCCACACTATGGGTGTACTATCCTACTTACTGTTGATGGGTATTTTGTTTCCAGGTTTTTTGTTTGTTTGTTTGTTTTGCTGTACTGGGGATCTAACTCAGGACCTTGCGCTTGTGAGGCAGGCAAGGTGCCACAGAGCTAAATCCCCAGCCCTCGAGGGTGGGTTTAAAAATACTTTTCAAGACTACAATAAATAGCTTTATGTATATAGTTTTTATACTGATAACTGTGTTCCTGCAGAGTAGCTTCTTGAATGTGGGATGGAAGAATTAATGAACATTGCCAGGTTTCTTTTCAAAAAGACAGGAACATTGCTTTCAGGGATGTATAGTGTCTCTTTGCCTACTTATCCCCAGTGCTGATTATCAAACTGGTAAAAAAAATATTGTATCCAATTACTACTATTTTTTTAAAATGGGGTCTTGCTATGTTGTCCAGGCTAGGCTCAAAATGATCTTCCTGCCTCAGCCTCCCAAGTAGCTAAAACTATAGGAATGTGCCTCTATGCCAGGCTTGTGACTAATTTTTAAAATTTGTATTTCCCTGACTACTGGAACATTCCAGCCTGGGCAAGACATGGTTTCAAAATAAAATATAGAAAAAGGACTGGGGATGTTGCTCAGTGCAGAGGGCCCGAGTTCAATCCCCAGTACCTTCCCCCCAACACACACACACAAAGTACCACCCCAAATACCAACAGTGACTCCAGTTAAGAAACGAAATTCCCTTAATACATAATATGATTGAAACAGGCAGCATAGACATGCATAAAATCTTGTTTATTGTTTAAAGGATTCTACTATCACCTGAAGCCCATCCATAAGCCCATGTCTAAACTTTATGCTGTTTAAAAATATGGTTAGCAGCATTCAGCTGTTGCAAAGCTTTCTCATGTTAGTTTTTTGCTATACTTAAAGGTGCAAAATGAACTGCTCTTCCTTTTCTGTCTTTTTGAAAAGTCTACTTAAACATAAACTCAATAACTTCTTCCCTTTGATTTTTCCATAGAACAGCTGAGAGAAGTTATAATTTCTCAAAGGAACATCATTAAATCTAGAATAATTTTTAAATAATGAAACATAGGTTTTATGTAATCACTATTAATAAAAAATTCCTCTTATTTCATATTCTGCTAAAGGATTTATTATTAAGGAAAACTTTTTTTTCCTGACCCTTCAATAAAGAATTAGGTAGGGTTCTGGCTCCGGGGCCTGTGGTAGCCCTCGCTTCTGGCGGTCAGTTGTCAAGGTTGGTGCATCGTAACCTGGGCAAAATGCTGTGGAATCTGCTGGCTCTTCGACAGATTGCCCAGAGAACTATCAGCACTGCTTCAAGCAGGCATTGTGAAAATAAAGTTCCACAGAAGCAAAAGCTGTTTCAGGAGGACAATGGAATTCCAGTGCACCTAAAGGGTGGGCTAGCTGATGCCCTCCTGTATAGAGCCACTATGATTCTTACAGTTGGTGGAACTGCACATGCCATCTATTAGTTGGCTACGGCATCATTTCCCAAGAAGCAGGAATGACTTCAGTCAGACCAGCAGTCACGTGGCTCAGTTCCAGTGAGCTCCCTGGACCAGTAATATGATGAATAACTGAGGTCTTCTTTGGGGATCAATATTTATTGACTTGTACTAACTGCCACCAATAAAGCAGTCTTTACCATGAAAAAAAAAAGAATTAGGTAGGGCCTAATCATAATCTAGCCTCTCGTTTTATGGATAGTCCTGGTACAGTTTTAAGGAGGTTCTTAATCTTCAGAAGAAGTACATCAATGTAGAAAAAAAGTATCAGTTGTTGCAAACCCTTTCTTCTTCCTCTCAAAGCCGGGTAGATTTATTTCCCCTTTACTAAATATTAGAAATAAAACTTGCTTTCAGCCCTACTATAGTTTCCATTTATCAAGCCATCTCCTTTTTTCTCTCCATGTGTCTTCACTTCTTTCCTGAAAGCTTACTATTTCCTCCATTTGAAGTGTAATTTCGCTATTCTGTGGCTTTTCACATACTGGTTTTACTCACTATGCTATTAGACAGAAAAGCCAACTCAAAACCCAGCTCAAACATTACTTTGTCCCTAAATGTTTCCTAAATATCTTCAATGAGAATTACTCCATGATGGTTCATTTCTACATTACATTACTTTTATCTCTTTTATGGTTTTTGAGTGTCACATGTAGTTATAATGTTTGCCAAGTGCCTTTTACTGGATAGCACACTCCTGGAGATTATGGCTGTCTTCTTCATCTTAGGGTCTATGTCTCACAGGACATAGCACTTGCGATGGCTCTATCTTCTAAAATATCTTTTAGAGCACCCTATTTCTCCTTTAGCTGTAATTATTTTCTTTATTTCTCTTTGGATTATTGCCTGACTTCAACAAAATGTGAAGTATAAGAGGCACAAAGCCAGGCTATACTCACCCTATTCATTATTGTTTCCCCAGGTGAAACAAAAACCAATCAATAACTGCTTGTTTTGCATTTGTTCATCCTCCAAATTGCCAACTGTTTATCAACTAATGTACAATTGATTTTTAAATTATTTCCTAATGTTGCAATAAATGCCTATTAAAAATTACATTTGTTTTTTAAAATATATATAGATAAAATAAGAAAAAGAATGTAACCAGGCTCAAAAATTATAGGGAATGGGTTCTTTTTTCCCCCAATTTTTAAAGTCATTGTCAAAACACATAAAGTAAAATTTATGATCTTAACTATTAAGTGTAGATAAAGAGCACCAGGGATTTTTTGTTTTTCTTAAATATTATTTTATTGGTACATTTTAGGTATACAATATAATGCCATTCATCATGGGAAATTTGCACCTTTACATAATCTCTCTTGGTTCTTATTTTTTCACCTTCCCCTCCTCTCCCTTCAACCCCTCCATCCCTCCCTATTTACAAAGACTTTGTTTCCATTTTTTCATTTTCTCACATTAATTCCATCCCCTTCTTTCCTTTCCCCACCCCTCCCATTTCCCCCTCCCCTTTGCCCCTTTTCTTCCTATTTCACATTATCTATTATACCTTTTAGTCCTTATTTACACTTTCAGTTTCTCACACTAGAGAAACTATTTGGCATTTACACATGTGTGTCCTATTTATTTCACTTAAGAGTATTGCCTCAGTGTGCATCCATTTATCGATAAATGTCTCTAATTTGTCATTTTTATGGCTGAGTTGTATTCCATTTTATAAAAAAAAAACCCACATTCTCTTTATGCAGTCTCCAGTTGATGGGCATTTGGGCTGCTTTCAAGTTTTAGCTATCACAAATTGTGCTACTATGAACATGGGTACACATATATCACTGTGGTACGATTCTTTTTATTCTTTGGGGAAGGTACCCAGCAGGGGAATAGCTGGGTCAAATGGGACTTCCAGTCCTAGTTCTTTGAGGTATCTCCATACTGATTTCCACAGTGGTTTCACCAGTCTACACTCCCACCAGCAGTGGAGCAGGGTTCCTCTTTCCCCACAGCCCCGCCAGCATTTGTTATTGGTTGATTTCAGGATAGCAGCCATTCTTTCTGGAGTGAAGTGGAATCTCAGCATTGTTTTCATTTGCATCTCTAGAATGACCAGTGATGTTGAACATTTTTCATGTATTTCTTTGCTATTTCTACTTCTTTGTCTGAGAAATGTCTGTTCATTTCAGATGCCCATTTTCAGATTGGGTCTTTACATTTGGGAGGTCTGATCTTTTTCAGTTCTTTATAGATTTGAGATAGTAGACCTTTGTCTGAGGAACAGCAGGTGAAGATTTTTCCCACATTGTGGGTTGTCTCTTCACACTGCTGGTGGTTTCTCTTGCTGTGCAGAAGCCTTTTAATAAGAAGACATCCCATTTGTTGATTGTTTGTGCTGCTTCACGGGCAACTGAGGTTTTGTTCATAAAAATCTTTTCCTGCGTCAATGTCTTCAAGGGTTCTACCTAACCTCTGTTCCAACTGGTTCAGCGTTTCTATTTTAATATTTAGGTCTTTAATCCATTTTGATTTTAGTTTAGTGCATGGTGGGAGATACAGGTCTAGTTTTAATCTTTGGCAAGTTGAAGCCCAATTTTTCCAGCACCATTTATTAAAGAGGCTATCTTTCCTCCAGTGAGGGTGTTTGGCTCCTTTGTCGAAGATGAGATGGCTGAGTGTGTCTGGCGTTCTTTCTGCATCTTCTAATCTGTTCCACTGGTCCTCAGGTCTGTTTCTTTGCCAGTACCATGCTGTTTTTATCACAGTAACTTTGTAGTATAGTTGCAGGTTGGGGATTGTGATACCCCCAGCCAAAGACATAAAATTTCTGAACAATCCAATAAGAAGCAATGAAATTGAGGGGGTAATAAAAATACATGTCAAGTAAGAAAGGGCCATACATGATGAATTCACTACTGAATTCAACATGACCTTTAAGGATGTTATAACACCAATCATCTTCAAACTCTTCAATGAAATTGGAAGGAGAGCTTCCAAAATAATTTCTGGAAACCAGCATAAGCTCTGACTCCAAATTAGAAGAAGACCCAAATGAAAAAAGAAAGCTACAGGACGGTCTCCTTACTGAACATAAATGTAAACATTCTCAATATGATATTGGCAAATATATGCAACAAATCATTAAAAGAATCATATATCAGGACCAAGTAGGTTTCATCCCAGGTTTCCAAGGATGGTTGAACATATGGATATGTAATATAGTACATAAACAGTACAAAAACCATAAGATCATATCAATAGATGCAGAAAAAGCTTTTGATAAAATCCAACACCAATTCATAATTTTAAAAAAAACTGAAAAAAATAAATATAGAAGGATCTTACCTCAATCTGGTAAAAGCCATTTATGACAAAGTCATATTAAATGGAGAAAAACTGAAACCTAGCCCTCTAAAATCTGGAACAAGACAAGGATGACATTATCACTGCTTCTGTTCCACATAGTACTTGAAACATTAGCCAAAACAATCAGCCCAAGAACTAAAAGGGATACATATAGGAAAGGAAGAAGTCAAATTATTATTATTTGCAGAATATATGATGCTCTACATAGAAGAACCAAAAATTCCACCAAAAGACTCCCAGAATTCCCTCAGTTCCTCAAAGTGGGTAGCAGACACCCTTACCACACCTTTCTATTGAAAATATTTACTTTGGCATAACAGTAGCCAGATGTGTATCTCAGTAGCTATGCTGGGGAAATATGGGAAGCGATCTTTGTGCCCATTCACTTGGTAGATGAATGGCAGGGTGTATGCACATGTGTCAAAGTAGCAACAGGGGAGTTTTACCCACCTTATGCACCATGTTACATTTTTGTGTATTTGTAATTTGTTTTATTAAATGTTTTCTTTTGATTTTTCTTGTAGAATTAGCCCAATTCAGTACAGTGATGATGATTTGGATCATGTAAGCCAAAGAAGTTGTGACAGTGAGACAGAGCAAGATATGACAGATAAGGCCGGGCATGGTGTTGCATGCCTGTAATCCCAGCAGTTGGGAGGCTGGATCAGGAGGATCACCATGAGTTGAATGCCAGCCTGAGCTACATAGTGAGTTCAAGGCCAGCATGAACTACATAGTGAGAGCCTGTCTCAAAAAGAAAAAAGAAACGAAAAAGGAAAAAGGAAAGAGATAACAGATAGAGAAGTACAGAATGAAGACCTTGATTCAGATGAAGGAGAAAACAATGATGTCAATAAATATTTGGGCTAGTCAAAATGCTACAAAGTGATCATGTATACCTGAACGATCCCACATTAAAACTAGATCAGAAAATATTATTATGTTCTTGCCTGGGTTGAAATCTATTGAACAAAATGCCAACATTGCCATTCAATGTTGGAAATTGTAATGGATGATATGCTATAAGATATTGTGAAATACACTAATAATGAAATACAAATAAAACATTCTACATGCACCACTAGCAATACTCGAAAATATATTTGTCATGACCCTTCACTATCTGAACTAAAAAGATTCTAATCATCAGAATCTAAAGGATTTATGGAGAAGTGACAGATGTGGTGTTGAAATTTTTAGAGCAATAATGATACTCAAGAAATTTAGTTTCCTTCAAAATTGCCTATGTTTTGATGACAAAAAGACCCCGCGAGAAAGAAAAAAAAAAAAAATCCAACAATTTGGCTCCTATTCACTCATTTTTTGAAAGCTTTATCTTGAACTCTCAAGTAATTTTTACACCATTTGACTACATGACAATCAGCAACTTGCATCATTTCCTGGTTGTTGTAGCTTTTGGCAAGATATATCAAATAAATCTTCCAAATATGGTATAAAAATATATGCCCTGGTGGGTGCAAAGACATTTTACACCTTGAATTTAGAAATTTATCCTGGAACTCAGGATGGAACTCAGCCACCAGGTCTTTATTTGTGTAGTAATAAGTACTATGATATTGTGAACAGACTTGTACCTATTTAAAAAAGTAACCCACATTTGACAATTGTTTCAAGAGTTACCCATTGGTGTACATTTGCTAAAAGAACACCAGTTGATGAACACAGAAATTATTTGCAAGAACAAAAGTGGAGATTTCCAAAAATGTTGCTAGCTCACAATAGAGAAATGTACTGTACAATCTTTGGATTTCAGAAAGAGATAACATTAGCCTTGTATATGGCAAAGAATAACACTCTAGTATTGATACTGTCAACATTACATCATGATGATAAAATTGATAGTAAAGCCAGGCATGATGATGGATCCCTGTATTCCCAGCACTTGGGAGGCTGAGGAAGGAGGATCCTGTGAGTTCAAAGGCAGCCTGTGCTACATAGTGAGTTCTAGGTTAGCCTGGACTACATTATGATGAACAAAAACAAAGTAGTATTTGTACTATCAACATTACACCATGATGATAAGATTGATAGTGAAGCCAGGCATGGTGGTACACGCCTGTTATCCCAGCACTTGGGGTGCTGAGGCAGGAGGATTCTGTGAATTCAAAGCTAGCCTGAACTACATAGTGAGACACTGTCTCAGAAAAACAAAACAAAACAAAAAGATTGATAGTGAATCCTCAACACAAATGAAGTCAGAAATAGTCACATTTTATAATAAAACAAAAGGCAGAATAGAAGTTGTTGACGAGTTATGCAGCAATTATGATGTCACTTGAAACAAAATGTTGGCCAATGGTTTGTTTTACTGAATTCTAAAGATGTCAAGCATAAATAGTTTACAAAGAAAACAACAAGCACAAAATATCACAGAGAAATTTTCTTAGAGGATTGGGACTGGAATTGATAAATGATCAATTAGAACAAAGGAAGAACAATATATATCTGCCTGAAGAACTCTGCAAAAGAATTCTAGAGCAGACTGGTGAACAAGTGATACATTGTAAAAGCCTCCTGAGAAAACAGGAAGACCAGCATGATGTTAAGTAAGTCCTGCCTAAACAGACAGGAAAGCAAAGCACATGCTCTATCAGTGTAAGTGATACTTGTGTTATGGAACATGATGTTTTCATGTGTGAAGACTTCCTTCGGTGTGATAAGTGAAGTAAAGATTATTTTTGTGGTAGAGTTTTATTTGTATTTTTGGGGGTACCAAGGATAAAACTCAGGACCGTGTGCCTGCAAAACAGGCAGCAGCACCACTGAGCTAAATTCCCAGCCCCTTTTATTTGTATTTTCATGGTAGTTCACATAGGAATTGATTTCTGTTGTTATTTTTTAGATTTGGTAACCAAATAGTTGATATAGAAAATATTGATATTTATTCTAAACAGTACATATTTGATATTTTATTTTACTGATATTTCATTTTCCTGCTAAGTGGACATTGTTTAATATAAGAGGAACTTGGTGACAAAACAGAAAGACAACAAAGGTGACAAGTATGTCCTAACAAAAAAGACAGGAAAGCAAAACACACATGCTGTCAGTGTAAGCGATACGTGTGCATGGAACATGTTGTTTTCATGTGTGAAGACTGCCTTCAGTGTGATCATTCAAGGAAAGATGATTTCTGTAGTAGTTTTATTTGCATTTTCATTGTAGTTCACATAGGAATTTATTTCTCTTGTTATTTTTTAGATTTTGTAAGCAAGTAAACAATTAATGTTGAAAATGTCGATGTTTATTCTACATTACATATTAAAATGTAATATTTTATTTTATTAAAAATTTACTATTTTATCTTATTGACATCGTATTTTCTTGTTAAGTACCCATTGTATAAAATAGTAAAACTCATAAAATTAAAATAAAAAATTCATCAATAGAAATATTCCTAAAAATATAGGTGGATGTTGTATACCCATTTTAATGCTCCTTTTAAAAAATTTACCATGATATCCCAGGGACTACTAACCAAATTCAGCCATGTATCTAGCAGGATACAAAATTAACACCCAAGAATCAATAGCATTCCTGTATACCAATAACTCACTGAAAAAGAAGTTAGGGAAATAATACCATTCACCTTAGCAGTGAGAAAAATTAAATACCTAGGAATTAACCTAACCAAGGAAGTGAAAGACCTCTACAACAAAAACTACAATACTATGAAAAAGATAATTAAAGGGGACATCAGAAAATGGAAAGATATTCCCTTTTCCTTGGTATGCAGAACCAAATATTGTCAATATGGACATACATCCAAAACTAATATATAGATTTAACACAATCCCAATCAAAATATCTACAGCAGAGCCGGGATTTAGCTCAGTGGTTCCACCGCCTGCCTTGCAAGCGCAAGGTCCCAAGTTTGATCCCCGGTACAAAAAAAAAACACACCAAAAAACCCCCCTACAGCATCTCCCAAAGAACTAGAGAACACAATCCTAATATTCATATGGAATCAGAAGAGACCTTGGGTAACAAAAGCAATTCTGAGCAACAATAGCAAAGAAGAAGGAATCACAATACCTGCAATGGTAAAAATTGGATGGTATTGGCACAAAAACAGATGTGTGGATCAGTGGAACAGAATACAGGATGCAGAAACAACTCCAGACATATTCAGCCATCTGATCTTTGAAAAAGGAGTCAAAAATTTACACAAAGAAAGATAGACTCTTTAGTAAATGGTGCTGGGAAAACCGGTTATCCATGTGCAAAAAATTGAAGCTGGGCCCATATTTCTTACCATGTATTAAACTAAAATAAAAATGGATGAATGCTCTAAATATTAAAATAGAAACATTTAATCTACTAGAAAATAAAATAGGTAAAACAAAATCATAGGTATAGACAAGAATTTTCTGAGCATAACTCCAATTGCAAATAATAAGAAATAACAGTGAGGATCAACAAATAAGATTATATTAAATTAAGAAGCATCTGTACAACAAAGGAAACAATCAACAGAATAAAAAGACAATCTACGGAATGGGAAAAATTTCTATTCCTCAGACAGAGGACTAATATCTAGAATATATAAAGAACTTGAAACAATTAGATCTTCTCCAAAATAAAAGACTCAATTAAAAATGGGCAATCAAAATAAATAGACATTTTCAGAAGAAGAATCTCAATTGACCAATAAATATATTAAACCACTAAGATTTCATTTTACTCCAGGAAGAATGCAATCTTTAAGAAATCAAATAACAAAAGCCGGTCAGGCTGTAGTGAAAAATGAGCCCTTCTACATTCTTGGTGGGAACATAAACTAGTACAACTACTATTGAAATCAATATGGGTGGGCTGGGGATTTAGCTCAGTGGTTCCGGTGCCTGCCTTGCAAGCGAAAGGTCCCAAGTTCAGTCCCCAGTACCAAAAAAAAAAAAAAAAAAAGAAATCAATCTGGAGATTTCTGAAAAAAGTAGAAATTCTATTTGATTCAGCTATTCCCTTTCTAGGTATCTTACTCAAAGAACTAAAGACATCATATCACAGTGATACTTGCATATCAATGTTTACAGCAACATAATTCATAACTAAATTTTGGAACCAGCTTATATTTCCATCAATAGATAAATGGATATAGAAAATATGGTATCTATATATAGTGGAATACTAGTTGGCTATGAAGAGGGAAATTCAAGACCTTTTAGGAAAATGAATATACCTTGAAACATAACGCTTAGTGAAATAAATCAGATACACAATCAGATACACAATAAATACTCTATTGTTTCTTTAATTTCAGTAATCCAAAGTATAAATATAGAGTAAAATGAAAGACTGATAATAGGAAACACAGATAGATCTTTTCCAAATCAGAAGGGGACCAAGAGACCCATGGTGGGGATAGGGAGAGAGGAAAATGTTATGGCTTGTGTCTGGATATTCCCCCAATCCTCATGCAATCATAAATGGAGCTTTTTGGAGGTGGCTGGATCTAGGGTGTGTGATACTGAGATCAAGGATGTGATACTGGGCTTGATTCATGGTGTGATGTAGAATTAATGCTGTCCCACCCTAGGTGTAAGTGCTATCTTCCCTAAAGGTGGGTAGCCTGAATAAAATATAAGGGACAGAAAGGGGGTTGTCACTTTTTGCTTGCTGCTTTTGCTGCCTTCTGCCTGCCATGAACTGTTTCTCCTCTGTGATGCCCCTCTGCCATGCTACCCTTCCGTGGAGCCAGCCAACTATGTATGGACACCTCTACAAACTTGCTAAATAAACCTTTCCTCCTTTAACTTTGGGTGTTGGGTATTTTGCCACAGCAATGGGAAAAGTAACTAAGACAGAAAGGTTTGTAAGAAGATTTAAGAAGCATTATGTACATGCACCAACAACCTACAGTGTAATCATTATATGTCTCAAACATAAACCACAAAATAATAACAACAATATTGAAAATGAGGAAAGGAGATCTAGAGACAGAGGGAGGGCGGTTGTTGGGGAGGGTAAGGGAAATTGGAATAAAAAGAATGTTAAGCACATGTACCTATTCCCTAAGATGAATGTAAACATTATGTAATACAAACATATGGGGAAAAAATAAGAACCAAGATACATAATGTAAAGGTACAGGATCCCAATGATGAATGTAACTGAATTGTATACCTAAAATATACCAATAAACTTAATGAAAAAAAAGTAATGTCATGAAAGGTATGTATTTATCCATTTAATGATAAGAGACAAGAATAGTGAGATTATATAAACTGGAATCAAATGGTAGGCTATGACCAAACTTTGATTTGTCTGACTTCAGAACTCTTGCTCTTTGAGGCTGCTCCTACTTGACTCTGAGCAGAGTTCTCTTTTCAGAAGACTTGACACTGGTTCCTTTTTAAAAATTTCCTTCAGCTCCTTACTTAAGAAATAGCTTAGCTTTTTCTAAAGAGTTTTGAAAAGAAATTTGTTGGAAGTAATTTCTAAATGACCTCTACCCCAGAAAACTAGGCAAAAAGCCTTGAAATAGGTATTTTCAATTGGTAAAATGTATTTTAGGTCAGGGTTTTCTAGGCATACTCTCCTCCTTTTTCTTCTCATGTAATTAATTATGACCCTAGTTTTATATATATCTAAAGTTTCATGATACACATAATGTTTTTATTGTGTGTTGTGATTGTTAAAGCCAAATCAAACATTTTTGCTCATAAGTAACACCAAAACTCAGATTCTTTGCTGGTGAGAGCTATGGTAGAAGGGGCTAATAAACACAAAGTGTTATGAGTGTGATTCAAATGTACAAATTAGTCAGTGATATTTACTAGCCCCTTTAAGCAAATTATATTTTAAAGAGAAGGAAATAATGACAATCCTAAACTTCTTGCTTTATCTTTCAAAGTTAAAATATCTAAATACTACTTCTGATTTTTTAAAAGAAAAAAGGCACACACATGTTAATGCATATTGAATATGAATTTTAAAATTGTCTTTGCTGTGATATGTTTTAGTGACTGGAATGCTTGTCTCTGATTGTCGTTCTTGCCTGTGTGAGTTCAACAGAATTCTTGAAGCAATGACACAGCGTTTGCCACTATGACTACTTGAGCAATGAAAAACTTCCATTAGGCAAGATGTCTTTCCATTTTGGCTTTTATTACCCTAAGGTCACCTTATCAGCCATTTGTTCTTTGCGTTAAAAGTATTTATCAATAATTCTGCTTTTTATTACATAGGAGACACACTATGTCAATTAAAAAGGAACAAAGCATTGGATTTAAAAATTCTGTTTGTAATGTTAAAGGATGATAACGAATAAATAAAGCAAGTCTTTTTTTCACCTGATTGTCTACTTTATGGTTAGCTATTGTATACAGAACAGACTCCATTAATTAATGGAAATCCAATAATAAAATCTCATCCCAAAGGGCTGGGGATGTAGCTCAGTGCTGCCACGCCTGCCTGTCAAGCGCAAGGTCCTGAGTTCAATCCTGGTACTGCAAAAAAAAAATAAATAAAAAATCAACCTCATCCCAGTAGAAAACAGTCATTTCAACAAACAGCAAAGAAGGTGCTTTATATATCAAGGTTCTCAATATTTTTATCTTTAAGACCCTAAATCAAATATCACTTATTAAAGTAACTAAAAATTAATTAATGTGCAACAGAGATTTTCTGTGTTAGTTGGGTATTAGATAACATGTATGGAGAGATGTCTTGCCATATCATTAGACGATTATCCCATAGCTTGCCACCCTTCATCTAACTAATACAATTTGAAGGAAGAAGAAACAAACCTGTATCAATTGAAGCTCCTTGTCAGAAAACAGTAAAGCCCATTCTAACTAATTTAACTAGTAAGAAATGTATTCACAGACATGAGGAAAGGCATAGAATCTCTGTGATGGTCAGAGAAAGATCTGTAACCAATGCAGACAAAAGAAAATCCCAAATCACATTGCAGAACCATTCCAGAAAAGGTCTCATTCCCCCTCAATTGGTCAAAGACACCCCAGCTCCCACTGACATTAGACACTAGACATAAACTCTACCCCTGAGATCCCTGGAAACCATATGCTCCTGCAAACATCTTCACTAGAAAACATACTTTGTGTGGCACATGCTTCCTCATATTATTCTCTCCTAACTAAGAGTCTAATCTGGGTTCACATGATTAGGATAGCCAAGGTCCTTTGGCTATGGCTTAGATGTCTACCTTGGGGAAGAGTGTCAAGGATGACAAAGGTCAAAACATGGGAAATACTTACCAAAGCTCTCTCCTTAGCCTATCTGTCTCAGACTTCACACATTCATTTTTGTTAAATAGCCTTCTTCCCAGTGCTAGGTCTTATTTCAATTGTAAATATCAACTGAAGAGGTAACCAATAAAACCATGTACAATTTAATATATTTTTCCCAATTTCCTTTGCTCAGATAAGAAGTTCTAGATTATGTGGGAGGAGAGAATGTCTGAAAAAAAGATGCAAACTCATAAATTGGTGCAAAATAAGAAGTCAGAATAAGCTTTCATTTCTCAGCCTGCTTGGAATCTTGGATCCTAGATGGTCAAAGAAAACATAGTTCCCCATACCATTTGGAAATATCTCGATGTGTTTGAACATTTGGTTGTTATGAAATGTTCTTCCAGTAGCTTATTAACACTTCTTTCACACCATAGAGTAAGTATCTGGTTTGGCTCCAGCAGAGAATAATATCCTGAGAATCCCAATGAGTTGCACTGATCCTGTAGTCTGAATTTTAGTAACTGTGAATTTCCTATCCACTACAACTGCAATAGCAGCAAACTATCCAGTTCTCCAGGAAACTGTGGAACGGGGCTGTGTGTCACGTTGAGGTCCTCCAAAGGACACAAGGAACACTAAGGACAGCCACAGAACAGGTTGTGTCTTTTGATGCGCTCATCTTTCTTTCTCCAGCCTTAAATCCCATCCATTTATTTTTTATCCACTGTAAGCACCCAGTGCCTCTCATAACTCCACCACAAACAAAACACATTTCAGAAGTGTGCTATGTGTTCACACTAGGGCAGTGACTTCTAGACTGCTTTGACTGGGCCCTTCCATAAAGAGCACAGGCTGGGTTGGGGATGAACTCAGCGGTAAAAGTGCCAGCATGCACGAGGCAGTTGATGCCCAGAACTGCTAGAACCAAAAGCAAAAAAGCCATTTGGGCCCATGTCACACTCTGCAACTGTATGACTTAATGCATCCTAAAATAACCTTCCCTTACTAAGGGATGAACTCAGATATTTTCTGTTGTATTCCATTTCATTTATTTTGTATTTGAGCCAAGATTCAACAAACTGATTTCACAAAGTTTTGGCTTAAAAAACTGGTCTCCTATGATATAAATGCTTAATAAAATTAATGTTTCCTCTTTAGGTATATTTTTACTTTAGCAAAAGCTGCAGAAGGACCAGGAAATGCATCTCTGTGAAATCTGAGATGTCAATAAATTTACTGAAATGGTATTGAGGGAGTGTGACAGGAAAGAAATTTTCCTGCTCCTGGTCTCAGCAAAAATTTCTTCTTTGTTTTATTTATTCACTCATATTTTAGTTATAAAGTATATATTTTCTAGCCAAAAACCTAGGAAAATACCAATTAAAAAGTTATAAAATAAAGTTTACCATATTCTTACCACCCAAAGATAATCACTGTTAATGTTTTGCTTTTTTCTTCCAATTTTTATGCCATATATGTGTATATATATACATTATATATATACATAATATATACATATATACATTATATATATACATAATATATACATATATACATTATATGTACATTATATATACATATACACATAAGATATATGATAAAATAAATGGTACACATTTTGAAGGGGTGTGTAATATGTTTCCATGGTTTTATAGTTTAATGTCTCCACCAAAGTTGATGTCTTGGGAATGTAACCCTAGGCAATTTTTGAGAGTTGAGGCCTAATGAGAAGAGATTAGGTCATGAGTGTTCTGCCTTCACTGATGGATTGATCTGTTGCCATGGGAGGGTATTGGTCCTGGTTAGAGTGGGCTTATTGGACAAGTAAGCTCAGTCCCCTGTTTCACTTTTGCTTTCTCTCTCTGTCAAGCCCTTCTGCCTTCTTATAGGGTGGCGTAGCAAGAAGGGCCCTGCTCAGAGATGAGTCCCTCAGGCTTGGACTTCCCAGACTCCAGAACTATAAGAAATTACCCAGTTCATGCTTTTCTGTAAAAACAACAAAAAGGCACTAAGACTCATGGCAATAATAATAATAAAAATAATAATGCCAATTTCCTATTAAATTTGATTTTTTAGTTGATGACAGTCTATTGTACAGATGTATCATCATGTATCCAAGCAACCCCTATACACAATTTTATGGTTGTTTCCTGTTTTTAATACTATAAAGTAGTGAAATACTATAAAACAGTGTGAGGACATTTTTGAAAATTCCATTGGGTTAAATTCCCAGGGGGCAAGGGTGTGTGCATTTGAAGTGCTCTACCTTAGACAGTGTCCTTGGATGTGTGGGGTCAGTGACACAGAGCTTTTTATAACAGCCAGACCATCTTGGGATGGCTTCAGATTTCAGAACAAATTGTACATTTGCTGACTCTGAAATGTAATTAATAAATGAATATCCAAAGCAGTCCAACAAGGTTAAAAGAAAAAAGTGAGGAGAAGCCACAGATCCTTTCTAAGCATTGGAGAAGGTCATGTAGAAAGGGTTGTGGTTGCTGAGCAACCATCAACAGCCTAGAGCTTACTGCTGAAGTTGGGTTTGGGAAAGGATAAGCTGCCCAGTGATTGCACTTAGAAGCTTACATTTCCTTTAGCACCAGCCAGTATCCTATTCCTATGCTTTTTCTTGTTCTTTTCCTGACTGAGCTTCAATCTAGCCTTCCAGCATTGAAACGGAAGGTGCCCTTTAATGGCCAAATGCTGAGTGGTCTCTTAATGGACTGTGTCAAATTTGCTTGCAAAGTGCAATTCTGACCACAGTTCCCAATAAACATCTGACAATTAATTGAACATCCCAATCAGTCCCTTATTACTTTGATATAAAAGTCCAGCATATTTTACAAGCCTTCAAATCCTCTATAATCCTAGACCATAGAGAGAAAGGAATGGTGTCTTTTGAGGCAGAGATAAAGACAAATGTTGTAATCAGGATTTACAAGGGAATAGATTTAATACAGGCCACATAATTTATAGGATTATTTTATAATATTCATCCAAAAGTCAAATGCAGAGGAGTGCAAGAGATCCGGCCACATGCTAGAGACTCCCAAGAATTCAGCCAAAGGCCCAGATTCCATGGCGATGTCCTGGAAAAATCCAACTGAAGACCTAGAGCCGAAAGCAATGTCCTTCACAAGTCCAGCCAGAGGCCTAGAGCCCACAGCAATGTCTCATGCAAGTCTGTATCAAGAATCTGCACTGGGAAGGCCCAAAGGCCAGTGGTGGAAGCTAGAAAGGCTGCACCCAGCGGGGTGAAGAAACTGTGCTACCAGGCTGAGGGATCTGCACTGGAGCCAGGAAGTGACATTTAAAACGAAGACCAGAGCTGCCCCAAAGAAATCAGCAGTCATCCCCAGAGACAGTGAGGCCCTGAGCTTCTCCTCCGACAAGTTGGCATCTGGAAAACCAGCTGTAGCAAGCTTCTCCAAGAAAAATCAACAGCCAATGATCTTCCCCTCCAGTTCTCTTTTTATGCCATTGGAAACAATCCTCAGGTGAGTCTTCCAAGCCCAGAACATGCTGATTCTGTTCAGCTGGGTGCTCCAAGTTGCCCATTAGTTAATCGACCACAACAGGGATCTGCAGTGAGAGAAAAATCAAGGGAACAATTATAAGGACAGAAGAGAAAAGTAGCCCTAACTAAGGTATAGTATCAATAGGTTTATCTTTGTGTGAGAGAGATTTGGAGCATTATTTATTCATTTCTGATTGTGTCATTCATTCACTTGCATATGTTAAATACCCAGAAGGAATCAGGCTGTTAGTCACAGGGTAGTCAAAGTTAAGTTCACAATGTAAAACAGGCATCCAATATATGTATTTCTATCTAAACTAGAAGTGAGAGAAAATAGTAGCTATTGTTTGCAATGTAAAGCTCAGATTGGAACTGAGGAAGTAGCATAATTAATCAGGGCATGGGATGCGGCTTTCTATGGTGACTGTTTGGTGCCCTGGACAGTGGACATCCTGAAATTGTATTTGGGATGTAGACATTCTGTATATTTACAGAGCTGACACAATGGTGTGTCACAGAGTTTTAAATTCTGCCAGATAAAGACAATTAGGTCTTACCTTGAAGCTAACATCTAAATCAGTTTGTCTTTGAGGTACACAAAGAAAAGGAATTTTCATTTGTCATTTATTTGGTGTTTACAAAAGAACTATAAGTAAAGCCAATACTACATCTGTTAAGAAAGGTTATCAGAATGGATTAGGCCCAGTTGGATATATTCCAAGTGCAACCTACCTAAGCCAAGCAAGAGAGATGCATAAAACAATGAGACTTAAGAGTCCACAGTCTTAGGTAAGCAAGTGAAATTCCTAATATTGCTCAGTAGTTCCTCTGGGGGACCTGCACCATCTCGTTTGAAAACCTAGTGCAGCAGTTAGTCATACTGGAAAGGGTGACAGTGACAGCTCAAAGGAACAGGCACTATTTGAAATAACATTGCAAAATTATGATAAAAAACCAAATCTCTCAGTGGAGATCATGCCACCAAAACTCAGATATTGAGGAGGGGAGGGATAGCCTGGTATCAACAAAGATTGTGAAATAAAAACCAGCACTTTTTAAAACAGAATTTTTAAAAATTCAACTAAATGCTTGTTATTCTTTAGCTGTGGTCTCACCCCTGGTTTTGTGATAAACGAGGTGTTACCAGCTATCTCAAAAGTTATTATGAACCACTGTGAGCAAAATCTACTAAAATAAATAGGCATAGGAAAATATATTTGATGAGAATTCATGATATTTGAATTCTACTCCAGTAGGCTGGTATCTAATGTAAATTTAAGCAAATGAGTTCTCTTTCTGACCCTCAGTTTCTTCATATTTAAATTAAGGGAGCTGAGTGGTTTACGTAGTGCCATTTCATGATGTAATTTTGTCTTTTTGCATACTTTAGGGCTCTTATTTATGTGGAGGGCTGGTGCTAGTGACTTGAATATTAGAATGTGGCAACTCTACAATACTGGCAGCTCATTATAATATACTAAATGACCTTGCACTTTCTTCAAGAAAGGGAATAAAAGTTGGCCTTACAGCTAGAAAGACCTACAGAGCACAAACTGAACAGAAGGACAGGACTGATACTTACTGGAGGCCTCAACGTAGTAGTGACAGAGTATGAACCCAAGAAATTTACTGGGATTGTTTATGTGTTCCTTGTTATGTGTTTTTTATTTTATATTAATATCTAACTTTAAAATAAGTAGTTATGCTATTGAAAGCTTTCCGTTAGCTTTATCAGAAGCAGGTATTATCCTTCTGCTTTTATCATCATAGTTCTGCTTTTACAGCTTTCCATTTGAAAAAGCCTTTTGTTTTCACTGCTCAGTTCTTAATAGGGCAGAACAATTGTTTTGTTTTTCATTTTTAATTTGAAAAATCACCCTAAGCTCAGTCAAAATCCCTCCCAGGTATGCTAAGTCAAGTGTTTCAGTCAGTCAACATGTCATTCAGTAGAGGGAGTTGATGCTGGGGTCAGGTATTAACTGGGAAGAAGCATTCATATGTGTCACCTGTTTTATTTACTTGTTATGAAATTCTTAAATACAGGATATTGTGGCAGAAGTGTTCAAATGTTTCAGTTGCCACCACTTCAAGCAATCGTTCCCAACACAACTAAGGTGTGGCCCTTGTACCACACAAGCCCTATCTTGCTGATTATTTATGGTGATTACACAGGAGGTGAATACACAGTGTAGGATGGAAAAATAAAAAAGAGATTGTGAGAGTTAAGGGGAGAGGAAGGAAAGGGTGGAGAAGGGAAGGAGGGGTTAATAAAAAGGGTGTGGTATATGTGCTAGTTCTGAAACCTGGGTGTCTATCAAGCATGTAGTAGACATTTATGTGTCTGTAACAGTAAAATACCTACAAATCCTGTTCAAGGCTTTGTTCCTATTTATTTTGAAATGTAGCCCCTTAACCCTTTGGATGTAGTAGCAGATTTGAGACATTGTAGTGGATTAACTAATGGTCAATTTGGAACACCCAGTTGAACTGAATTAGTGTGGCTTGGGCGTGGAAGACCCACCTGAGGATTGTTGCCAGTGGCATAAAAGGAGAACTGGAGGGGAAGATCGTGGGCTGTTGATTTTCTAGAAGCTTGCTGTGATTGATTTTCCTGATGTGAACTTGGCTGTTTTCATTGGAGGAGGAGCTTGGGGCCTCACTGTCACTGGGGATGGCTGCTGATTTCTTTGGGGGAGCTCTGGTCTTTGCCTTAAATGTCACTTCCTGGCTCCAGTGCAGATCCCTCAGCCTGTTAGTACAGATCCTTCAACCCAGGAGCACAGATTTTCTGGCTTCCACCACTGACCGTTGGGCCTTCCCAGGGCAGATCTTGGTACACACTTACATGAGACATTATGTGGGCTCTAGGCCTCTGGCTAGACTTGTGGAGGACATTTCTTTGGGCTCTAGGCATTCAACTGGACTTGTGCTGGACATTGTTGTGGGATCCAGGCCCTTGGCTGGATTCTTTGGGTCTCTAGTGCAAGGCTAGATCTCTTGCACTCCTCTGCATTTGACTTTTTGGGTGACTATTATAAAATAATCCTATAAATTAGAGTCCTATATTAAATCTCTTCCCTTGCAAAACCTGACCACAACAGACATAAACTCTTCTTATGTATTAAGGGGTAATACCTGACCCATGACCTCTGCTGGCAGGATTTAGTGAAATAGTGAATAAAGTGTTTTCTAATTTAAAGCAAAATAAATTTGTAGTGTCCCTTATTTTAATTATTAATGTTTATCAGAAACACTGGTGTATGTCATAACATCATTAGTTGCTATTTTCAATATTTTTAGTTTTTCTGTTACCCTGCTGAACAGTTCTTTGCATAGCATCAGATTTTTTTTTTTTGAGACGGGGTCTTGCTATGTAGTTCAGGCTGGCCTTGAAATCACTATGTATTACATGCTAGCCCCAAACTTGTGGCAGTCCCCCTGCCTCAGCCTCCTGAGCACTGGGACTACAACTGTGCATCACCATGCCAGGCTAGAAATTTTTTAAATATACATTTTAAAAATATTTTTGGTCAAAAAAGTTTAAAGCTTTAAAGCTTTTCATTTACAGTTTTCTAATTGTTTTTAAACCTATGAATATTTTATAAAGCTGGGTTTTTGTTTGTTTGGTTGATTTTTGGGGGCATTGGGGACCAAACTCAGGACATTGTGCTTGCAAGGCAGAGGCGGTGCCACTGAGCTAAAGTCTCGGACCTATACCTGGGTTTTAAAAAAATTATAATGTAACTAATCTTCAACTTTAGTATGCATGTGGGAAATCTGTTAAACTGCTGAAGGTTTTATTTTCTCAGGAGTACTACGGTATCTGAATATCTCCTAAAGATTGTTGAAAGGATTAAATGAGATGATGTACACAAATTGCCTGACACACATGAGACAATTGTAATTAACTCAATGATTTTAAGTGTGGTATTAGCCTGAGGAATATAACTTAGTCTTCAAGATGTTTATTACATAGATATCAGATGGTTCAGAGGATAATTTATACATATGAATTTATAGGTCTGTGAAAGTTCCATTGAATTCTATTTATTCACATAACTTACTTTCTGTGGGCAAGAAAGGTTTCCCAGTATAAGCAGGTTGTAAGATAAAATTTATGGAATGAATAGGAGCCAGGCTAGTGGGAGGCATAAGAATAAATAAAAGGAGATTGGGCAAAAAGTAAACATGTGGAAAATTCTCAGAGTATCCTAAACCTGGCTGTACACTGGACTCATCTAGGTGCACTGAAAACATATTGATGTCAAGTCCACCCCCAAGGATCTGACTTAGTCTGAGGTGACCTGGACAGAAGGATGGCTGTAAAAGTCCTCCAGGTGGTTCTAATGTAGTTAGTGTTAAAACCAGGGCTCCCCTAGGCAAGAAATTGGGGAAAAAAATAGATACAAGAGATGTTGAGGGAAGATGATCGGTAGGTTAAGATGGAAAAAACTCCTATGAAAAAATCAGGCCTGAACGTCTATTAATATAATGCAACCAGTAGAAAAAATAGACTTCTACT
Organism: Heterocephalus glaber; assembly: GCF_053883595.1. NCBI lineage: Eukaryota > Metazoa > Chordata > Mammalia > Rodentia > Bathyergidae > Heterocephalus > Heterocephalus glaber. The sequence goes on along the minus strand of NW_028258444.1, from coordinate 8,211,076 downwards.
TTACTCTTTAATACTGTCTTGGAAAGCTATCTACTATATGGGGGAAAAAAAGGAAGAGCAATATAGATGATATCCTATGTGAACAAAAAAACTGCATGTGGGTGTGTGTACATGTATGTATAAAATTTGGAATGACCCATAATCAAATTTTAAATGTAGTTATTTATTGGATTTGGAGTTATACAATGCATATTTACTATCCATTTATTTTTAAAAATATTTTTTTCTTAACCTAGCTTTTTCTAACTTAGTCAAAGTCTTCACATAATAGTTGAGCTATGAGAGTACAAAGCATCAAGCAGTTAATTATTCATCACCTGTTTAGTAGGTGGATAGCTAGCAGGGCATTAAGTTGGAAGCACATTAATTAGAAAGGGTCGTCAGGTTCCTGATCATGGTGGGTCTGCTTAACCTCAGGTTTGGGAAATAATTGAGTTCAAATCATCTTTATTGCTGTACAAATATCTGATGAGAAAGCTTTCCAATGTAAAATGGCACAAAAGATTGTTTAAAATAGTTGAAGTATTTTCAACTGAGACTTTCAGACCTAGTCATAATTTAGTACTGGTAGGAGAAAGTTTGTGCTAACTTGTCTTCTCATAAATGCTTCTAATGGATCATTATCAATTTCTAAATCTGCAAACCCTTCCATTAATCTTTCATTTGACATGACATCTAGAAGAAAATGACAGCAAACTCAGCAAAGATATTTAAAACATCCAAGCAATTATGAAATGAAAATGTGTTGTCTACTTTATTCAATGCCCCAGGGAATAAGAACATGATCTTACTTTTTTTGAGAATGTTTACCTTAGTCTACTGCCAACATTTTTAAATTAAGGATTTCCTCTCACTACCAGAAGGTAAATCCCTAGTTTGCTCCCTATAAATCTGTACCCTCATGTCTAGATTCCATGCAGTTTTGAATAATCCCTCAATTGTATCAGCTTAAAAATGATTTCATTTCAAAGATGTAGGCATATTCAGTTCATTATGACATTAAAGATTAGCCCATGTTTTCTGCAAAATAGAATACATTTGGGAATGGTTGAAAAAAAATGTAGGACAAAATGAGAAACCACAAAGTAAGCACTTATGTTACCACCCACAAGTGAGGAAATAAAACATTGCTGGCAACTAAGGAGCCACCCCTGCCATAAATCTCTTCCACAGGGCACTTTCTTCCTGCCCCTGGACTCAGAACATTATCACTTCACGTTAATCTCTTCCTTGGTTGTGTTATGTGTTTTTTTTTTAACCACTTCTTCATGATCCCTTTCTCTGAACTGTATATAAATGGATCCATCCCAATATTTTTCTTTCGTGTCAGCTCCTCTTCTCCACATTATGGTTAACAGGCTTATCCATGTTCGTGCGTACTTGGAATTTGTTCATTTGGATGGCTGAGTAATGTTCAGTGTAGAACATATCCCCCTTTTTCACTATTTTTGATCATTTTCATTCCCAGACTGTATCAGGCTTTATTGCCTTTAGAAATCAACTACTGTTTATTACTTCCCACAAATTAAGGAAGATAACATTTGGAGTATAACTGCAGAAGAGCTCATGGGAGATACTGTGGGCCCAATGCTCTGCACAGGCATTTTTGAAACAGCAGAGCCTTTGCACCTCTTGGGAGACAAGCCACTGCCGAGCCACTCCCTGAGTGCTGTGTCCCTGTCAAGCTACCGCTACAGCTGTGTGACAGGTGCATGGACTTTTTCATTTTTTAAACAGTTGCTAAAAGTCTTCCTGCCTTCACCCACTTCTTAGTAGGTGGTACTGAGACAAATTAAACTCACCAGTGAGGATATTGTCCTCATCAGAGTTCTACTCATGAGGAGTAATTCCTTTCCAGAATTAATGCAGTGAAAACAACTGGCATTTTCTAATATTGATGAGTTGGTGCTTGGGCAAACCGATTGAACAAAACCGTGAGAATTTCTGTGATCTGTTACTGAGAGCACTAATCAAACTCTGGAACAGAGGAACTGCAAACTTAGCACCAAAAGCACAAAATGTGTTTGACTAAAAATATTAAATCCCAGCTGGCTGTGGTGGTGCAGACTTGTAATCCCAGCACTCTGGGCAGTAGAGGCAGGAGGATTGAAAATTTGAGCTCACTGTGAACAGTTTAGTAGCACAGCAAGACTTTGTCTCAAAATAAAATTAACAAAGGGATGGGAATGTAGCTCAGTATAAAGTCCCTGAGTTCAATCCCCAGTAATAAAAAAGTTAATGTAAGATGCAAATATAACAGTAGGTTACTCTGTAAATTTAAATTATGTAAAGAGGAATTTTTAAATCAGTTTATAAAAACACTAAATATTCACAACTTTCTAATTAGTAACTACCTCTATTAGTAAACGATTCCTTCTGTCACATGGTCCTCTCCCTATTTGGATTAGGAACATCTCAGGGAATGACTGCTCTTAGCCTGGCATGGTCCAGTCACTGTCACCAGAGGTAGTTGAGTAGTAACACTGGCAGCTCCTACTGGAAAGAGGTGGTCAGGGGAAAAGTTCTACCAGAGAAAGGGAGACTAGAATGTTGGATGCAAATGCAATTAATACTGTAAAAGTTGGAATTATATTAAATTTAGATCAATTGGTTTAATTATTAATAGCAGATCATATAGAAAATATGACTGGAAAAATGAAGTTGCTGGCTAAAATGTTGTTTCCCAAACTTTTGTGTGTCTACTAATGGGAATAACCAAGACTTTCCTATAACTATAATATATATCAGGCTGGGGAGGTAGCTCAGTGGTAGAGCACTTGCCAAGCAAGTACAAGGCATTGGGTTTGATTTCCAGAACCAAAATAAAATTTATATTTCATCTTAGTAGGAGGAATTTAATAAGGCTGGTGGCATGATAGTATTAAGTAGAAATTTGTTGGTGTGAAAATACAATGAAACACAATTGCTTTTCGCCTACCTCTGACAAGTCACAGAGTCAGACGCAGGGCTGTGTTCACAACTGGGCCTCATGCTTAACCCATAGCCATGGGTAAGCACATGCTGCCAGAGAAGTAATGCACATTCAAACCGATTTTAAGAGGTGCTGAAGACTGCCCTCATCCCCAACTGCCTTGCATGTGGGATTTGGGAAACTGCCAAAACTAGATGAGCACCAAGTCCATCTTTATTGGGTTGGATCTGTGATGAGACTGTTTGCCAGGTTGTTGGAAACCCTTTGTGCTGAACACCAAGCAAGTCAACCTAATTAAGGTCAATGACAACAAGAAACTAGGGGAATATGTAGGTGTCTGTTAAATTGATAAACAGGGAAAAACCCTTAAAGTGGTTGGTTGCAGAATATATTTAAAAAATCGGCTTTCCACTCTGATTTTTAACCTTTAAAAAGGTTTTTAAAAAATCACAGCATATGAAAACAAACATTTAATTTCTAGGAAAAAAGCCCACATGTTCCATATTTAGGTTTCTAGTGATTCTTACAAACTGAACTTCAGTTGGATTAAAAGCCTGTAAGCAATTTTTACTGAGCTGGGCCAATTAATTTCTCCTGTAGAGGATGAATAGCATAATCTCAGCCCTGATTGAGCACAGTGATTTTCAAAACAGGAAAGAATCTGACTGGAACATATCAACACCTAACACAGAAATTTCCTCCTCTAAATGCATGAATTTGTGTTAAACTGGGAATATGTCTGAACCTGGTTTACTAGCTAGAGAACCATCCTCATTGGTAATCTTTTCATAGTTTGATAGCATTAAATGAGAGTAAGTGTTATTACAACTTGATCCTTTTTCACATCTCTCTATCTCTTCACTCTTCTGCAGTACTGGGGATTGGATCCAGAGCCTTGCACATGCTAGGCAAGCTTCCTACCACCGAGCCACATCCATACTCCCTTCTCATTTCAATATTTTTGTAATAATCAAGGAGAATGTTTAATGATATATTCAAAAGTGAATGCTAACACAAAGAATAAACAACACAGAATTCTACAGACTTGTTATTAAATATATACCTACAGTATGAATTGATTACATATTAGAATGATGTCAGCTTTCCTGTCATTGTGGCACAATACCCAGCACCCACAATTTAAAGGAGGAAAAGTTTAACTTGATTCAGTTTCAGAGGATTCAGTCCATGGTAAGCTAGGGTCCAAGGCAGAAACACCATGGCAGAAGGGTCTGTTGGAGCAAAAATGCTTACTTCATGGCAACTGAGAAGCAGAGCAGGAGAAGAGAGGCAGAGAGAAAGAGGCCAGGAACCATACATAGTACCCCAAACCATGCCTTCCTGACCCACCTAGACACATCCAGAAGAGAGTTTTACTAATCCAATAGGCAGCTCATAATCCAATCAAATTGACACAGTTAAGCTTGCCCACCATAACGGGGTTATTCAGAAGCTCCAAACCACTGAGTATGAACTGTATTAGTTTTAAGTTAAATTCTCCTTTTTATTCCAAGACTAAAGATAAATATGTTAGAGTATATGGAAGATTGTCATAACGGAAAGGCACTTGTCAAAGCTAAGATTCAAGGCAATAATTAATAATAGCAGATCAGTACCATCTGTGTTTATTTTCTGTTTATCTTCTCTCTCTTAAAAAATACACATTTATCAGTAACTAAACTTAAACCAGGAAGGAAAATATATTAAGTGATTGAAGCCCAAACTCAGGATATCAAGAAAATGGTAAATGAATATGATCTCTTCATATATAATCTATGTATTAGGACTAAATTTTGCCTTAATTCAAAATTTACCTCAATAGTATATTTTACTCACATGCATGCATATAACAAGTGATAGTAATATATATGTAAATGTTGTATATATTAAAATTGATAGTTCAGAATTTTTCTTTATTCAACCTTTTTTTCTATAATTCTGAGTAATGCATTTCAACTAACTAGTGAAACATTAAATTTGTAATTTCAGAGACTGATTTATAAGAGATAATTCATTCTCACCTCTGGAATAAAATTTATTAAAGCATAAAGCCATGTATTAATGAAAGGATATATTTTCTCTCTCATTCTGAATGAGGAAACAAAAATAATAAGTCACTGTGCACTAAAGAATGTGGAGACATTTTCATTTTCATACCAAGAAGCAATATATTGAAACTGAAGATTGCTTATGCTAATGATGTAGAAAAATAGACACAGTTAAATTATCTAATAAGGCTAATTTAAATTGCATAAATATTACTTAGCTTATTTCCAAATAGGCAACTTACACTGCAAATATTCAAGGGATAAGCAATGTGGACAAAGCACTATTGCTGTAGGAAAGCTAGGACTAAGGGTGTTGGTTAATGAGGTTGACATGCCCTTCTCGGGCAGAGTGCAAGGCTTTTCTTCTGTACAGTTAAGGCCCATAGAAGATTGTCTGTGAGAGTACAGATGCCTCAGCTCACACTACAGGAAGGTGCTTCTGTCTCTGGGCAGATTCTCACACACTGTTAAAAGCCCACTGAGCAGGAAGTCAGTCAATGGAAGGGTTCTTTTGGTCTCAAAAAGGAGTAGTAATCTAGCTTGTTGGCTTTTACATCCAGATTTGTTATTGATTTGCTCTGTGATAAAAAAAAAAAAGCCCTCAGTTTAGTAGTCTAAAGGAGGAAACTCTGCTGCAGGGATGGTAGAGAATTTACCAATGTTCTTAAGGGACTCTGAAATCCCAGGCTGTGTGCTTAACAAAATAGTACAAAGTTAAGGGTTTGGGTCTTCAGAGAGGCAAAGCATCAGGCTAGAATATAGTCTTATCTTGATGAACACATGCCAGAAATGGGATCAGCTAAGGGTTCCTGACAAAAATTTGAAAGGAAGGTATATTAGCTTAGGAAGTAAACTTGAAAAAAATTATAACCACCTAACAATTAGCATCAGGTTTGATCATCTGAGCTAGGACTATCTGTAAGTACGTGAAGAACTAGAAGGCAAGAATGACTTGTTTGAAGAGAAATAATATGAGTAGTACCATTTATAGAGAACCAATCATATTTTAGGTATTCTTTTGGGGGCAGTTTATACATACTATTTTCATTATAATCATTACAACACCCTTGAAAGGTAGGTATTATTTTCTTCTTAACAAATAAGCAAACGATGGCACTAAGTTTCCTTAGAATTAAGGATGTAACAGCAGTAACTGGTAGAGTCAGCAATCAAACCCAGGTTCATTCTGACTTGCTGTCATTCTAGGTTGAGGGCAGGGGTTGGGATGAGGTAGAAGGAGGTTCATAGACAACCTGCTCTGGGTGTAATGACTACACATGAAGAAGATTTCCTTGAAATCTCATCCAATGAGATTTTACTTATGTCTTTAGCTGAGGTAAACCCTGCTGTCCATATGTGGAGATCCCTAAAGAATTCCAAGAGAAAGAACCATTCCAGGGAAAACACTGGACTCCATACAAAGAATCTTAAGAAATAGCCATTTGATAGCTGCCTTCCCAAACTACTTGGAAGAAACAAAATTAAACTTGCAACACTGGTATAGTCCCTGGTAAAAGCTGATGGTTAGTTTACTGCCCAACGAAATAATCACTGAGATGTTTTGAAATCATGTACCCATAGGTATCTGTTAGCATCTGTCTGCTTTCTTAATACATCTTACTTTAGTACAGGGGTCTTAAACTAAATTCCCCAAATGAGTAACTCATATTTTAGGTGTCATTCATTTCACTTCTAATATTTTTTAAAACTTTAATAAATTTTTGTCATGACAATTTCCTAGAAAAGATAAATTTTGACTTTTTTAAACATATTTTTTAAAGGCCAAAAAAACTGAAGGACTTTCTGGTACAGAAACAATAACTTGATAAATATATTCCTTTTTACATCACAGATGGAACAAGAAGGAGTGCGTGTAAATGAAAGTCATTTGTAACGTATTGTGTACCTAAAATGTATTTAGGTACCCAATAAAAGAACTTAAGGGGAAAAAAACTCATTTGTTTTCACACTAAATAGAATTTCAAGTATCAGTGTAGGGTAGTGAAGAGAGCAAGAGACTTGGGATTTAGTTCTACTTTCACCATCTAGACTTTAGATCGGTTGCAAAAGTGAGAGTGTTGCATTTGCAGATCTACCATGTCTGTGCTGCTCAGAGACTCAGGATGCCCAGATTTCCAAAGAGCTAAATGAATAGCTTACAGAATATTTTCTCAAGGCAGGGTAGACTTATAATGGTTTTCAGTCAATGGGTGTTCACTGGAAAAGCTACTCTGGAGGTACCAATATGAGAAAGTTTTTCCTTGGCTCTATGTACACAGCTGATGTAATGTTTTAATAGGCCCCACCTGTCTGGGAGAATCAGTTTATCAGTTGAGTTCTGGGTCAACAACTTTAAGTGGAGTAACCAAAGTGGGCTGTGCATAAGGCTTAAGAGGGTTTTAATTATGCTGCCTGAGGAATTTGGAAACATCAATGTTATTATGAATTGAGAATGAAAAATAACACGCTGTACCCTCGCTATTTGCACCTACTATGGCAGAAGTCCATGCTGTGTAAAACATTCAGTTTTGCACATAAAACCTTACTTAGCAAGGAATTCATAATCAGCTCAGGGGAAGACTCAGTGACCTCACAGCTCTTATTAGCATTATACATTTACAAAGTTTCTTTAAGGAAGCCTTTTTCAACTTCTTCCTAGTAACATGGAAGGCTGACAGTTAGCTGTGATTAAAGAGTCATCAAAGTTTTCTGTGTGGGTGAGGGAAATTGCTTTGCTACACAGACAAGTGGAATAGTCCCTCCATGTACTAACAGGTAAGCTAAACAAACTTCACATTTCTCTGGCACCCCTCCATTTTCCTAGTCATCTCTTTCTTTACCTGCATTATTTCTAAAATTAAGAAATATTTACAAAGAAAAAGATGCAGATGTTCCTGCTTAACTTTCTCCTAAACTTCAGTGTCTCCCTTTGAAGTAGTAAGCTGGCTTTTCTCCCTTTTGAAGGTTTGGACACTTAATTTTTAGTTTAAAAATCTAGATGAGTCATCAGTGCTTATGTTTCATAGGCTAAATATATTTTCTTCCTAATAACATCCACCCCTGGCAAGAGATCAAGAAAAATTAGGAATATTTATTTTATTTCATTTTTTGAGACATGGTCTCACTAAGCAGTTGAGGCTATCCTTTACTAGCTATGTAGCCCAGGCTGGCCTTAAATGTGCAGTGATCCTCCTGCCTCAGCCTCTGGTGTGTTGAGATTACAAGAGTTTGCCACCATGTTTGGCATGGGAATACTTATTCTTGATGTCTATCTTTAGATAATTAATATAGTTCAGTTCCACACATGTGTGCTAAATACTATACCAGGTACTGGGTGTACAAAGCTTGAAAAATAATGATTATTGCTCTCATGGAGCTTAAAGTTAAATAAAAATATAATTATATGCCAAGCAGTTATGCCCGAGTGGTTAAGGTGATGGCCTAGGGAAAAATATGATTATAATAGTTGTAGCAATAATGATGCTATCAAAGTTGTACTGAATTATCCGGGCATGGTGGTGCATGCCTGTAGACCAGCACTTGGGAGGCAGAGGCGGGAGAATCACCATGAGTTCGTAGGCCAGACTGGGCCATATAGTGAATTCAAGGCCAGCCTTGAAGACCCTGTCTCAAAAAATAAAAAACAAAACAAAACAAATCGAAACAAACAACAACATAAAAGTTATATTGAATTATCCATATGGTGACAAGCAACACTAAATGTTTTAGATGAATTATCTCATTTATTCATCCCTCATTCCTTCTGGGGGTACAAATGATTATTATCATAATTTTATAAATGAAGAAATTAAACATTGTGGGAGGATTTGTCCGAAGTTACAGTTGGATGGCAAACCTGGGTTAAACTTTGGTTTGTCATTTCTAGTTCCCCTCCTAACTTAACCTGCAGGAGCACAACTAACAAAGATCTTTCACAGAAGAATGTTATGGTACTATGGTACCTTTGCCTCTAGAGACATTGCCCTTTAATCCTATAGAACAGGCAGTGAAAGTTAAGTTACAGGCAATGCCTGAATTCTAGAACTTCATACAGAATCAGGCCAAAATTAGTATTTTCTCTCCCCTCATTTCATTATCTAAGTCAGGTATTATTGGAGCTCTAGGGGGGATATTGAGGGTTCAACAAAGAACACGGTCCCTGGGTTCACAGATATTAATTCAACCACTCACATGATTAAGAAACTTCAGAGTGTAAAAATAAAATTTTAAACAAATAAAAAAACAACAATCCTGCAGAATTCCCTAGGCATAGAAATTCTTATTGCAGTCTTTCTATTTTCTGTTGAAATGTAAGAAATTTTTGGATAAACAGATCTGAGGCTATGGCTACAACAACAAAATGAAGAGGTGGCCTTAGTAGTTTCCAAAGCATTTAAAAAATAATAAACTTAATCCTGCCAAAGTAGTCTAACATATTTTAGGGATTTAAAATTTTTTTAAATTCTTGTCTGCTACAAGGTTTTATTATTATTTATTTATTATTATTATTTTTTTATACCAGGACTTTAAGCCTAAGTACTTGTTCTATGAGAAAAGCTTGGCCTTAGTGGAAAGATTTTTTGACACAAGACGCTAACAGGCTGAATTCTCCAAGGAAGCACTTTGAGAACCAAGGACCATAATCAAAGACAGAAAAGAAAATGTGTGCAGAAGATGTTTGTTTTTGTTTATAGCAGAGTGGACATGGGATTCATTTTTATGATGACTTCAAATTAATGAGTATCTTTTAAAGGCTAGAGAAGAAAATTCTACTTTATAGCTGGGAAAGTTCACTAAGTAGTATTTAATATTTGGTCTGAATACAAATATCTTTATTTTCTGGTGCAATTAGAAGCAATGCTAACAGATGAACTATTCTTTATCATACATAGAAGACTCTGGTATGTATAAAAAGAGTATTATATTCTTTAAAACAATCAATGAATAATGAATTTCAGTTATAAGGCTGTTTTTTTGTTTGTTGTTGTTGTTTTTGGTACCAGGGATCAAACTTAGGACCTTGCACTTGTGAGGCAGGTGTGGTGCCACTGAGCCAAATCCCCGGCCTGATAAGGCTGTTTTTTAAAACAATCCTATCAAAATACAAACATTCAAATCACATTATGCTCTCCTGCATGTTCACTGACTGTTAAGCTTAGTTATTTGATCTCTTTATGTCACTGTTAATAATTTTAGTAAAGCTAATTTGAGAATAGCCTTGAAATTCTGCATTACATTTCTAAAAATGTACTATTTGTCAAAACTCGAGTCTTTCAAGATGAGTTTAATTAAGGGGGTAAGGCTGAGCCGAATCTTGTAAATAAGAACTGCTTGTAATCTGAAATGAGGTATGTCTCTAACGTAGTAGGACTCCAATCTGAGACCTATTGAAAGCAGGGGATGATGACAGGAGGAATGTTGCAACACTGATTTGTTTGGCTAACAATCCTGAAAAAATGATCAGCTAGACTGTCAACTAAAGGTGCAAGAGATTTGAGTAACTTGCTCCTGGTGAACTCAGTAGAACAAACAGTCGAATCCATAGCTGAGCTTCTGTTTGAGGATGAACTCACCATGGTGGAGCAATCACTCTTGTCTGAGTGGCACTCACTCAATGGCAGGTTTATGGGGGTGTCAAAGAGAAAGAGAAGAATAAGGGATTGAGGTGTTGAGGAAAAGTGTCTGTGTACTTTCAGATTAAGTGAATAATACAAAATTTCACTTTTACTGAAAGTATTAAGACCGATTTTAATTACATTGAAGTTGAGAAATACAGGTTGTCTCTATTCTTCCTTCCAATTTACCTTTACTATTAAATTAAGATTCACAAAATAAAAGATCCTGAGGCTATGGCTACCACAACAAAATGAAAAGGTGGCCTTAGTTTCCACAGCATTTAAAAAATAATAAACTTAATCCTGCCAAAGGCCAAGTAGCCTAACATTTTCTAGGGATTTAAAATTTTTTAAAACTTCTTGTCTGCTACAAATTTCTGTCTTACAAAATAAGTAATTAAAAGCAATTGTTCATAAGCACCATTCAACTTCTCTCCACTCCCTTCTCTTTTGAAACCATCATTTCTGTTTATTGTGAGAATCTTTCTTGGGTCTGTGTGTGTGTGTGTGTGTGTGTGTGTGTGTGTATTTGCGTGCTTGCGTATGTGTGTTTTTCTGGACCTTCACACTGAGCTACATCTCCAGCCTCTCTCCTTTTATTATTTTTTGAGATAGTGTCTAGCTAAGTTGCTACATTACCCAGGCTGGACTTGAATTTGCAATCCTCCTGCTTCAGCTTCCCAAAGGTGCTGGGATTACAGGCATGCACCACCAGGCCTGACCTCAAGAAGAATTTCATAAAGTTGTATTATTGGTATGTCTTTGTTTTTGTTGCTGTGATAAGATACCTGAGTGTAGGTAATATATAATGAATAGAAACTTATTTCTCACATTTCTGGAGGATGGGAACTCCAAGGTGACGTCAGCTCTTGCAAGGGCCTTCTTATACATTGTAACGTGTTGAAGACATCACAGGACAGAATGGCAAAAACACTGGCAGGATGGGGCCACAAAGAAGAAACCAAATTCAACTTTATATACTAAAACCACTTATGTGGTAACAGCATGACCCATGCATGAGGCAGAGCCCACCTGGCCTAATCACTTCTTCAAGTTCCCATCTCCCAGTGCCATCCCAATGACAATCAAATTTCAGCATGAATTTTGGAGAGGACAAATATTCAAAACATACCGAGGTAAATTCGCTTTCATCGCTTTAAATTACACACTTAAGCTACATTTGGGGTGCTAATACCTTAAGTTGACATAGTCTGTTAAGGTTTTCAAATAGCTTTCTTAATAGTGATTTGAATGGAAGAAGGACAAGTGTATCAGTCAAGGTTATCCAGAGATAAAGAACCAATGCAGTAGATTTTGTTGTGGTCTTTTAAGTCTTAAATTTATAGGGCAAGCTTATAGGCTGGAAACTCAGCAAAATATCTACAGAGGCAGGATTCTTTCTTCCCAGGGAAAACTTGGTTTTTATTCTTAAGATCTCAAGGGATTACTTGAGGATCATTCATGTTATCAAGGAAAATATTGTCTTTTACTTAAAGTCAATTGATTATAAGGGACAAGAAAAAAATAAGAATAGAAGAAAAAATGGAAATAAAGCTTTTGTAAATAAGGAGGGGGAGAGGGGTCAGAAGGAAAGGAGGGAAATGGGAAAAAAAGAAGAAGCAAGATATATCAATGTACAGGTACAAATTCCCTATGATGAATGTTATCATTATGCATATATAAAATGTAACAATAAATTATTTGCTTCAAAAACAGCGTTAATCACATCTACAAAATAACCATTACAGGTTTTTTCTCATTTGCTACATGATGAATTTTGGAATTTAAACAACTCAATTAAATGACCCATCTAGGAATTGACAGAAGCCAGATTAGGGCTCATGTTCTGTCCTCTAGATTGGGATTTCAGCAACTTCTTTTTAGCACCTTTCTCTTGAATGCGTGCAGCAGGGTTCATCCTTCTTCCTCAATCATAATTAATTTCTTTTTAATGTTTCATAATTATCTAGCTAGCATAAAATTTTTGTTCTTGATTTAAAAGACAATTTTCTTGGTTTCTGTGATTTATTTTTTCATCTATTAACTTCACCTAACTTATATGATTTTGAAGAATCCAATGGAGCCTATAGTTTTGTTGCATGAAGAATTACCCGAACAGAATGTTATCCTCCAGGTATATTAGATCAGACAAGCTACCTTACGGAATATGGAACAGAATGGTTCGCAGACAAAATTAAGATGCTCTATTCACAGTTTATTAAACCATACAGTATGAAATTAGGGAAGAAAAGAAAGATGGAGTGAGGTGCCATATTTCGAATCGGTAACAAAGGGGAAGACCACACCACTTGAATCTCCTATACAAAGTTCATATGTTCTGCCTCTATCTTTGCTACATCATGTTGCCCAACTTTTGATGTGATTTTGAGCCTCAGAGTTCATGTTTGAACAAGAAGTCCACAAATGGGATGTGTTTGGGGCCAATGATACACACTTTTTGTATCAGAAGACACAAGGGCAAACACACCTGGACACAGCTCAGCAGACCAGTTAGCCTGCTGAGCCACTATGGTTTTTATTTGTGCTTCTTGAGTTGAGAACATGTGGCCCCTGAATGGGATCAGAATATGAGTTATTATGGTCCAGGTTTGTCACAATCATGAACTGCTCTTCATGTGTCTTTTTGTCTTTAAGTAACATCTATTCCACATATTTCTACTAATTCTATCTTTGGCATATCTTCGGAATTATTAGTCTACTTTTTATTTTTGCATATGTTATGGTTTTGCTTATCTTTTATGCTACTTATTTACTTGTTTGCACTTAACTCATCCTCTGAATTTTAACTACAAATAATAAACTAATAATTGACTTTCTGTGTATGGTTTACATTGTTTAGAGTTTCAGTCATACCATTTATTTTCTTGTCTTTTATAACATAATGGAATTTTTCAAATAATTAGTACATTACAGTATTAGCAGTAATACAACTTTTATAAACCTGGAAGTCAACAGAAAACCTTAAGAATCAGTCATAAATCACAACCTCATTACAGAATTTTGCCTACCATGACTTGGACTCAAAACCAAATACAAACATAAATTTTATATGATTTCTGAGTTCAAGTAATGCTAAGTGGAAGAGGAAGAATATCCATAAATAAGTAATTGCTATTACAATGAACAATGTCATAAAGTAATGAAGGAGTGAATATTTTTAAGGGAATAACAATAATCCTCTAAGGGGAGCCATTGAGGTTGGAATTGAGGAATTGAAGCTTGCAAAGTGATTATTGGAGAAAGTGAACAGGTGGCATAAACCATGCAGGAAAGGTGTGGAGGAATAAAAGAATCTCGTATGGATAGGGCATGAGGCAAGTTTGCAATGGTGGAATGCAGGCTTTCTAAGAAGTAGAAGATTAATATAGTCAAGTCTCAGCATTTTCATAATACAAAGGGACTTATAGGAATTATAAAAGAAATTAGGCTTGGGTGTGACATAATCAGATTTGGCCTAGCTATCTTCCAGAATGGGTTAGACAGCTCAGATTCTGATCTTGATTTCTACCTCAAGGCTTTGAGAAACCTCTGTTTCCTGCCAGCCTCTCCAGTTCTGTCCAACAAGTACCCATGGCCAAACATGAACACTTTGTATAATGCCTCGACTCCTTCTTCAAACACACACAAAGAAGCACACTCTGTACTTTGTGGTGATATTCTCAGTTAAAATTTTCCCTCATTCTAAGTTTGCAACTCTCAACTATCCTTTTATCTAGCCAGAGTTCTATGCCTTCTATAAAGTCCTCTTGAATTAAAAACAAAAATTGTAGAGAATCACTTATAAGAATAGTTACAGGAGTTTGGATAGATGGCCAAGGGTACAGAAGCATTGGCTGAGTTTATTGTTGTCACAATTGTTGCAGAATATAGGAAGGAAGAAAAAAGGAATTTAAAAACAGAATGGAAGAAAAAAATCAAAATAGAGCTTTCCAAATGGGAAAGGAAACAAGTTGGAGGGAGCAGGGAGGGGTGGGAGGGAAGGGACAGAAGGAATTGAGATATGTTATGCACATGTACAAACTCACCACCAAGAATGGAACAGTTACGTACTGCAAGCTTGTACTGGTAAAAATTGTACATTAACAAAATATGGTTTGGAACAGAAAAAGATCATGGTTTGGGCAACAGATTAAATTACTTGAACTCCAAATTACAGGCACTTCTGTTCATTTCTGAAAAGATGTCTGTTGAATCTCTTGCCTGAACACCCTGGAACTCTCCCTTTGTTGAGAATGACATGTATTCAGGTGCCACTCAGGCTTGGGAAACACCTCTTTTGACCAGTGCCTGGGAACTTGCAGGGCTTGTGGACTGAACAAAAGAGTTGTCTCCAAGTGCAAAGGCTCAAATGTCTGCTGTTCTCCCTCAAGCCCTCAGGAAGTGACTGCTATTCAGACAATGATTTAAACAAAAAATCATTGAAAGTTATTAGTGAAAGGGAAAAATGTATATAGAATTTGTTATGCTTAAAATGTTTTCTTTAGCTGTATTCACTAGTGGAACATGTTGCAGTTTTGATGTTGTTTTAAGTTTTTTAAAAAGTACATAGGTAATGTCAGATGGAAAAGTGTATAGGTGGAATATAAATTTGAAAGTGTTACCAATAACATTTATTCAGTGCTCTTATGTACATGGCACTTTGCTATGATATATAATATATATATTTTTCTAAAGATAGTGTATAGTGTTTTTGTAATTAAAGAAAAGAACAATTATTAATGCCACACTCTTTACAATTTGAAGTATGGAAAAAATATTTAGAGAAAATTAAGAGGAAAAAAGGTTTTGTCAGAATTTGTAAGACAAAAAAGTGGTAAATTTAACTACATAAACATCTTAACTTCTGTATAAAAGGCCATAGAAGTCAAATGAAATGACAAAATAAAAAGATTTACAACATACATAACTGAGAAAAAGAAAAATTTAACATACAGAAAGCTCTTAAAATTCAATGAAAAGACAAATGATTCACTAGAAAAATGGACAAAGGATATGAAGAAGCACTTTATAAAAGAATACAAATGCCCAATAATTTATTAAAATGTTCATCTTCAAACATGTTAAGGAAGACAAAAATAAAGTATAATATTGTTTTAATTTATCAGATTGGTAAGGATAAAATTTTGGCAGTATCATGTGCTGGCAAGGAATTCTCAAACACTATTAAAGGATAACATATAACCTTATATATACCATATGTATATGTATTATACATAATCTATTATATATATGTATGTATGTATATATATATATACACACAAACACACACACACATTTTCATCACTGGAGACAATTTGGCAATAATTCTCCATATTTTAAATGCAGGTCCACTTTAACCCAGTATTCTCACAACCAGCAATGTGTAGTGTGAGTATCTCAGGAATATTTGCTGTAGCATTGTGAGAGCAATAACACATAAAAAGTTATCTATCAACCGAGAACTTGTTATTTATTTCTAAACAATATGATCCTACACAGCCTTAAAAGGATGTGCCATATAGGCAGATGACAGATGGAAATGTAAACATGGTCAAATGTCCACATGAAATAATTATATGTATAGTATGGATTCATTTTTGTTTTTAAAAAGTGGAGCCAAAATCACAAGTTGCAAAAGAAAATAATATACACAAAATTTCATCAAAATTGAGAACATTTTTGTTCCAAAAACATCATGAAGGAAGTAAAAAGACAACCCACACAGTAGGATAAAATATGTGAAAAATATATATGGAATAAAGGATTGTATCTAGAATAAAAAACTTTTAATAAAACAACTCAACAATGAAAAGACAGCCCAGTTAAAAAGGAGAAAATCTGTGCAAATTATATATGTAAAAATGGTCTTGTATCTAGAATAAATAACTCTTACAACTCAACAATGAAAAGACAGTCCAATTAAAAGTGGGCAAAGGACTGGGCACCTATAATCCCAACACTCTGGGAGGCTGAGGCAAGAGGATTCTATGTTCAAGCTCTAACCAGGCAATTTAATGTGAGCCCTTAATGTGACCACATCTAAAAGAAAAAGGAGAAAAAAACATATATATATATATAAATATATAGATAATAAAATATGTAGACACATATACATCATAGGTATATATGTATGGTGAAAACAAAGTATATATGGGATTCAGTGCCATATTATTTATTTAAAAGATATATATCTATATCTATATATCTATATATAGATATATAGATATAGATATAAATCTGTGGTTATAGCTCAGTATGAAGGCTTGGATTGAGTCCCCAGTGCTGCAAAAAGAAAAAAAAGCAAAGGAACCAAATAATCATTTTCCAAAGAAGACATATAAATGACTGATAAGTACATAAAGATGTCCAATATCAAAACCACAGTGAGATAGCATATTACCATTATGATGGCTAAAGTAAAAGACAATAACAAGTTACCAAGTTTTAGTGAAGACGTGGAAAGTTGGAACTGTTGACTCACAGTCATATTGGAAAATCACAGTCATGTTGGAAAGCATCTCAGCAATTCCTCAAAATATGAAATCACAAGTTTACCATATGACCCAGCAATTCTAGTCTTGGATATACAGTGGACCCCTGAAATTCATGGGGGTTATGTTCCTAGAGCACTCATGAATTGTGAAAAACTGCGAATTTCAGATATGGTCAGAAAATTGTCTATAAATATCTATTTTTATAGTTTAAACCCTAAATATGCCATGTTTCCCACAGTTATGTAATTTAATTTAATAAAATACTGTATTAATAAATCCTTAGAAGGTACAGGGTGTTTTGGTGTCATCTTAGGGATCTTAGAGCTTTAAGAAGAACAAAACTGAGCTTGGCCATGTGCGCAGGCAGAGCAGGTGCCGACTGAGTGCGCCCTGCTCAGTACAGCTCACTCCATCCACTTTTGACCAGGAGACCGAGCCAGTGAGGACCCCTGGGCTTGCCCACCAGCTTCCAGCTTAGCCGTGCCAGCGGGCAGAGCAGGCATGGGCTGAGTGTGCCCTGCTCAGTACAGCTCACTCTGCCCACTTTCAACATGGAGACTGAGCCACTACTTGGATCCACACTACAGAGGCACAGAGGGACATAAAGGCCATTGTCCTGAGCTGCAGAAGTGAACAACAGAGAGAGGGCTTCTCTCAGGCTCCCTGATGAAAACTGAAGCCCACAGGAAAAGTAAAGAGAATCCCTGCAATAAAGGACCACCATGCTTGTTAAGTTGGAGGGATCATCACCTCCCATCAGAACCTGGACTGTCTTCAGGGGAAAGACAGCTGAAATCTGCACTGGAACCTTGCAAAGTTCAACCCTGCAGGAGGACAGGGAGCTCAGCTTGGGACTTGCAGCCAGAAATCTGCCTGAATCTCACGGGTCTGTGACTGGGTACTGAGACTCATTGACTTATAACTGCACACTGCTACCCACGTTGTCTATTGTGACAGCAGAGACATACCCTGAAGGAGGCTATTGATTTTTATCTTTTATTCATTATTTTCAAAATTAAAAGTTGTTTTGCTCTTATTTTTAATTTTTTTCTTCTTTGCTACTCTTTTAAAATTTTTATTTTTCTCTTCTTTCTTTTCTCTTTTCTTTCTCTCTGTCTCTTCCTTGCTCCCTTTGCTGTCCCACATCATTCTTCACCTCCTATTGTGTTCCTGTTCTGCCCCTAATTCATATTTCTTCTTTATCTTTCTTTTCTTCTCCTTCCTTCTCTTGCCTGTGCCCTCTGGCCTCACTGCTAACCTTCCCCTATCCTTCTACTTACCTATTCCTCCCTCCCCAATGCCTTCTAACTCCCCATCCCAAAGAGTAAAGTTCCTATATTGAAGAGTTTTTTCACTATAAACATATGTTGGGTTGGTCCTTGATTTTGATTTAATTCACACAGTTAAAAGGTGATAGCTTAATAACTACCACAAATTGTCATTTTCTAAGGGGTACTTGATGCTATTGTGTTGCTGATTGTATCATTGGGCTAAGGTGATGTGATTGATCCAATGAGTTGTCCTTCCTGCTACACTGAAAATGAGACAAAGATGAGCCAGTCCCAGCACCAGGAAGGAGGCTCCCCCACCACCATTCCATGCTCCTAGAGCAGAGAAGGTGAGCCAGTTCCAGCACCCGGAAGGAGGCTCCCTCACTGCCACTCAATGCTACTAGGGCAGAGAAGGTGAGCCATGCGTGTGCCAGAAGCACCCGCCTCCCCCATGGAAATGAGAAGACATGTAAACAAGCCTCAAAAGCAGACTTCCAGATCACCTACAGCAACCCCAAAGGGAAATGAGATGGAACAATCTGATACTCAACCTCCTGGACTCTCTGAACTGGCAACAAAAGAGGATCTGGGAAAAATGAAATCAGAAATAATTACTCAGGCAACAGCAAAGATTGTGCTCATAGTGCAAGACATGATTAATAAATCTAGAGAGGACACAGATAAAAAAAAATTAGAGGATCTGAGCAACATGATGGAATCCCAACATAGGAAACAAATGGAATCCATAAAACAGATGCAGATTTCCAGGAGATTAAAAACTCCATCAAAAGTCTGTGCACCAGAATGAACCAATGTGAGGATAGAATTTAACATATAGAAGATAAGATTGCACTTAGTGACAAGGAAAAGAAAAACTGCTTTAAAATTGTAAGGGAACACGAGAAATCAATCCAGCACCTGCTAGATGATGCAAAGAAGAATAACATAAGACTGATTGGAGTCAATGAAGACACAGGAGAGAGTGCAGAAGACATGACAAAACTGTTCACAGAACTGATGGCAGAAAATTTCCCAGGGAGGGGAAAAGAACTTGACATACAGATAAGTGAGGCATATCAGACTCCAGCTAGCCTTGATCAAAACAAATCAACACATAGGCATATAATACTTAGGATTCCAGAAATCCAACAGAAGAACAAAATTCTATAAGCAGTGAGAGAAAAGAAACAAATCACATACAAAGGAAAGCCCATCAGAATCATAGCAGACTTCTGAACTCAAACTCTCAAGGCAAGAAGAGCTTGGAGTGATGTATTTCAAGCCCTAAAGGAAAACAGCCTCCAACCCAGATTGATGTACCCTGCAAAACTATCTTTCAAATTTGATGGAGAAATAAGATACTTTGATGATAAAGAGCACCTCAGGAACTTCATCAATACCAAACCAGCACTCCAGAAAATTTTAGACAATATCCTAGGAAAAGGCAGTGAGGATCACAACCCCAGGAAGCCCAACAGAATGAATCCATTGGGCGTGACAAATTAAACACAAAAGGAGAGAATCCAACAAAAAGAAAAAGTCATGACAAGCTTTTAAAACTTTTAACTTCATCTCCCTAATGAGTGTATGATTCAGTCTTATTATTGTACTGATTAATATTTTTCTGATTCTAGAGTTGCACACCTTTCCTTGTGCTATACTGGCTATTTATCATCTTCTTATGTTTACTTTTTAATTGGGTTGTCTATTAATGAGCTGTAAGTGTTCTTTATATATTCTGTTCATAGGTTATATGCATTGTAAATATGGTCTGTTTAAGGACTACTTTTCATTTTAATGATGTCATTTAAAGTTCTAAATTTTGATGGAATCTCATTTATCAATTTTTTCTTTTATACATCATGTTTTTTTGTATCCTAGGTTGTTCTTGCCTACCCTGAATTCATAAATATTTTCCCTTATAATTTCTTCTTAAAGTTTTATGGTGTTAGGCTTTCATATTTAGGCTACTAGATCCCTTCAAGTTATTTTTATGTATGGAAATAAAGGGTTGAGGTTAATTTTTTATATACGGATATCAGGTGTTCTAAGTGCCTCTTGCTGAAAACACTATCTTTTCCTTGGCTTTTGAGTTGACTTTATATTCTATAAAATGTTAATGTTAAATAATCTTTCAAAACTCAGGGACCATATATGTGTGGTTCTGTTTCTAGGTTCTCTGTTTATTTCAAATGATCTAATATGTCTTTCCTTACACCAACACTGCCTTGATTACTGTAGCTTTAGAAGAGGTCTTAAAATTACGTACTAAACGTCTTCCAACACTGTTTTTTGTTTGTTTGTTTGGGTTTTTTTGTTTTTTGTTTTTAGCTTTTCTAGGTCCTTTGTACTCCTACATAACTTTTAAATTTCAATGTCCAATTCTTCATTTATAGCAAGTATATATAAACCTGAATTTTTACATATACCTTGTGTTTTCTAATCCTGCTAAATTCAAATACAAGTACTAGGGGCTCCTAGAGATTTCTTAGTATTTTCTCTCTAGATGATCATTTCATCTACATATAAGGATTTTTGCTTCTACCTTGCCAATCCTATCCTAATTGTGTCACTTTATTGCCAGACTATTTTGGTTGGGCCTAGGTTTCAAAGTTCAATGGACAGATGAAGAGTAAGCATATCTTCCCTTGTTCTCCACCTTAAGGAGAAAGCATTGTATCTTTTGCATTTATGTAAGGTGTTATCCCTGGAAGTATGGAGTACATGTCTTTAATCTGTTGAGAACGTTCTGTTCTACTTCTATTCTCCTGATAGCTCTTAGCATGAACAGCTGTGGAATTTAGTCCAATATTTTTTCTGCAACTACTGATAGGATCATATGGCTTTTTCCTTTCCTCTGTTAAAATGATGACTTTTGGGGGTGGATCTTCCAATGCTGAACCAACACTGCCATCCCTATAACAAAACCACTTTCTGCATATGGCCAGATCTGACTTCTAATAGTTTGTTTTGTTAAACAAATTTCTATCTATGTTCACACTTCTTTCTTCTATTATCTTTATCCAGTTTTAGGATTAGCACAATGCTGATTTCCTAAAATGAGGGGAGAAGTGTTCCCTTTTTTCTGCTTTAAATGTTTGATATAATTAATCAGTTAAAATGTATGTGAGCCTGTTGTTGTCATATAGGTAGGTTTTCAGGCTAGGAATATACTTTCTTTAATAGGTGCTATTCAAATTTTATATTTCCTCTAGAGTTAGTTTCATTTATTTGTCTTCCAAGGTACTTCTTAGAAGTTGTCAAATTTATTTCAAAACAGATTTTTGAAATATGCTTTCTATATCCTTTAAAATTCTGTAAAATCTGTGGTAATGTCTCCTAGGTCTTGATATTTTATTTTAAAAATATATTATTGATATTGTGTAATAGGATGCAAAGGTGTAAAGGAGCAGGGGAAGTGGGAAGGATGGGGAAAGGAAATTAGGGAAAAGAAAAAATATGAGAAAAGGAATAAAATGGAAACAAAATCTTTGCAAATAGGGAAGGGAGGGCAGGGTAAGGGGAAAAATAATAGAACCAAGATACTCATGTGATGGTGCAAGATCCCAATTATGTATGTAAATGTATTTTATAACTAAAATGTACAGATAAACATAATGAGGGGGGAAGAAAATGAGACAGTCTCAGGGCCATTAGAGACTCGAAACCTAAAGACCAGCTATATCTGGAAGATACCTCTGAGAAGCAACCATTCCATAAGTGTTCTAAATACATCAACAAAGACACTTACAATAAACAACTTCAAAGTAACAACCCAGGAATTAAACCAAGGACAGTACCAAAAACAAAAATGAGAAGACATTTAAGTAAGGCACAAACTCAGACTTCCATCCAACTAAGGGTAAATTCTGGAGGAAACAAGGTGGGAAAGTCAGATAACCGACCACCTGGACACCCTGAAGTGATAGCACAGGAAGTAACAAAACAGATGAATGAGGCTCTAGAAAAATTCAAAGCAGAGATAATTTCCCAAATAACTACAGAGGTAGTGAGCAGAATGAAAGACATGATTAGAGGCTCTAGAACAGAAACAGATTTAAAAAAAAAAATGGATGAGGTCAGAAACATGCTGGAAGCCATGAATGCCCAAAGCAAGAAAGAAATGGAATCCATGAAACAGATTCAAACAGATATTTAGGAGATTAAAAACTCCATTGAATGTATGCAGAGCAGATTAAGGGAATCTGAAGATAGAATATCAGATATACAAGACAGGATTACGGTGAAGGACCATGAAAAGAAAGATCTCTTCAAAATAGTAAGGGACCACAAGAAATCAATCCAGCAGCTGCAAGATGATGCAAAGAAGAATAACATAAGACTGATAGGAGTCCACAAAAAAAACAGCAGAAAGTACAATTGACATTAAAAAAAAACCTGTTCATAGAAATAATAGAAAACTTCCCAGACAGAGGTGGAAATTGGACATAGAGATAAGTGGGGCATATAGAACTCCAACTAGCCATGATAAAAAAAAATCTACACCTAGACATATAATAGCCAAGATCCCAGAAATCCAACCAAAGAACAAAATCCTACAGGGAGTTAAAGAAAAGGAACAAATCACCTACAAAGGAAAGCCCATCAGAATCATGGCAGACTTCTCAACACAAACCCTCAAATCAAGGAGAGCCTGGAGTTAAATATTTCAAGCCCTAAAAGAAAATAACTTCCAACCTAGATTGTTGTATCCTGCAAAATTATCTTTCAAAATTGGTGGGGAAATTAGATACTTCCATGACAAAGAGCACCTGAGAAATTCCATGAAAAACAAACCAGCACTCCAAACAATTATAAGCAATATCCTAGAAAAAGACAATGAAGGTCACAACTCCATGAGGCCCAGCAGAGGGAAGCCACCAGGCAAGGTAAGTAACTAAAAGGAAAGGGGGGAGGGAGAAATAAAAGAGCCAAAACCAGCCAAACATCATGACAAGGATGAGTCAATATCTATCAATTATAACTCTCAATGTTAAAGGCCTCAATTCACCAATCAAAAGAAATAGACTGGCAGAATGGATTAAAAAGGAAAATGTAACAATATGCTATATACAAGAAACACACTTAACTCAAAAAGAAATTCATAGACTGAAAGTAAAAGGATGGAAAACAGTTCTCCACATAACAGGAACCCAGAAAAAAGCAGGGGTAGCAATCTTATTTGCAGAAAAAGTACATTTCAACCCAAAACTAATTGAGAGAGACAAAGATGGTCACTACATCCTTGTGAAGGGAACAATCCAAGAAGAAGAGATGACAATCCTAAATATATATGCACCAAATACAAATGCCCCCAACTATACAAAACAAATATTAATGGACATGAAAACCCAAATAAGCACTAACACAATTGTAGTGGGGGACGTCAATACCCCACTATCACAAATAGACAGATCATCTAGAAAAAAATTAACAATGAAATTTTAGAATTGAACCAAGCTATTGAACAAATGGACTTAATAGATGTTTACAGAGTGTTCCAACCCACAAAATCACAATACACATTCTTTTCAGCTCCACATGGATCATTCTCCAAAATAGACAACATGCTACCTAATAGGACATGTCTAAGTAAATGTAAAAGAATTGAAGTTATGCCTTGTATATTATCAGACCATAGTGCAATTAAATTGGAGATCAATAACATAATAAACTGCAAAAACCCCCACAATCACATGGAAATTGAATAACACCCTCTAGAACAACCAATGGGTCACAGAGGAAATTAAAGAAGAAATTGGACAGTTTCTTCAAGTAAATGTTAATGCCAGTACAACATACGGGAATCTAAGGGACACAATGAAAGCAGTTTTATAGGAGAAATTCATAGTAGTGAATGCCCACATTAGGAAAAGAGAGAGAACTCAGATAAATAACCTAATGCAGAACCTCAAGCTCCTAGTAAAAGAAGAGTATAACACACCCAAAGCTTGTACAAGTAAGGAAATTATAAAGATCAGAGCTGAAATCAATGCAATGGAGGCTAAAAGAACGATACAAAAAATCAATGAATCAAAGAGTTGGTTTTTCAAAAGAATAAGTAAAATCAATAAACCTTCAGCCAAGCTCATCAAAAAAAGGAAGGAAAAGGCTCAAATCCATTCAATTAAGAATGAAAAAGGTGAAGTCACAACAGAAAGGATCATCAATACCTACTTTGAGAACTTGTACTATAATAAAATGGAAAACACAGAAGAAATGGATAGATTCCTAGATACATACAAATTGCCAAAGCTAAATGAAGAAGATATAGAAATTCTAAACACCCCAATTACAATGAGTGAAATTGAAAATGTGAAAAAAATGTACTAACAAAGAAAAGCCCAGATCATTATGTCTTCACTGCTGAATTCTACAAGACATTTAAAGAAGAACTAATGCCATTACTCTTTAAACTTATCAAGGAAATTGAAAGGGGAATAAGGCTTCCAAATTCATTCCTGGAAGCAAGTGGTACTTTGTTTCCAAAACCGGGGAAAGACCCAACCCAAAAAGAGAACTACAGGCCAATCTCCCTAATGAACATAGATGCAAAAATCCTCAACAAGATATTGGCAAACAGAATACAGGGGTCATCAAGAAGATCATACACCCTGAGCAACTCGGATTTACCCCAGGGATGCAAAGATGGTTCAATATTCATAAATCAATAAATGTAATACACTATATTAACAGAGTCAAGGACAAAAACCATATGATCATCTCAATAGATGCAGAAAAGGCATTTGACAAAATCCAATACCCACTCATGATAAAAACGCTACAGAAAATTGGAATAGAAGGTTTTTATTTCAACCTGATTAAGGATATTTATGAAAAACTAACAGCCAACATCATACTAAATGGTCAAAACCTGAAAACTTTCACGCTGAAATCAGGAACAAGACAAGGATGCCCACTATCACCACGCCTGTTCAATATAGTTCTGGAAACATTAACCACAGCAATTAGAAAAGAGAAAGGAATAAAAGGAATAAAGATAGGAAAGGAAGAAGTTAAACTGTCAATATTTGCTGATGATATGATACTTTACATAGAAAACCCAAAAAACTCCTCCAAAAGACTTCTAGACCTAATTGACAGATTCAGTAGAGTAGCTAGATATAAGGTCAACACTCAAAAAACAATAGCCTTCTTATACACAAATAGCAGACTCACTGAGAGAGAAATTAGGGAAACAATTCCTTTTACAATAGCATCCAAAAAAATGAAATATCTAGGAATCAATCTAACAAAGGAAGCAAAAGACCTTTACACTGAAAACTACAGCACTCTGAAAAAGGAGATCAAGGAGGATATAAGAAAATGGAAAGACATCCCTTGCTCCTGGGTGGGAAGAACCACTATAGTGAAAATGGCCATACTTCCAAAACTACTGTATAGATTTAATGCAATGCCACTTGAAATTCCAACAATATACTTCACAGAACTAGAGAAAACAAACCAAAAATTCATTTGGAACCAGAAGAGACCTAGAATTGCAAAGCATTTCTAGGCAACAGAGACATGGATGGGGGTATCACTATCCCAAACATGAAACTATACTACAAAGCTCCTGTGATAAAAACAGCATGATACTGGCAGAGAAGCAGACCTGAGGATCAGTGGAATAGATTAGAAGATGCAGAAACAACTTCAGACATACTCAGCCACCTCATCTTTGACAAAGGGCCAACCACCCTCATTGGAGGAAAGGTGGCCTATTTAATAAATGGTATTGGAAAAACTGGATTTCAACCTGCCAGAGATTGAAACTAGACCCATACCTATCACCATGCACTAAACTAAGATCAAAGTGGATCAAAGATCTAAATATTAAGATAGAAACACCAAACTTCCTGGAAAATAAGTTAGGTAGAACTCTTGATGACATTTTCATAGGAAAAGACTTTTATGAACAAAACCTCAGTAGCACAGGAAGTAGCAGAAGGATCAACAACTGGGATCTTGTCTTATGAAAAAGCTTCTGCACTGCAAGAGAAACCACTAACAGAGCTAAGAGACAGCCTACAATGTGGGAAAAAGTTTTTAGCAGCTGTAACTCAGACAAAGGGCTACTATCTACAATATATAAAGAACTGAAAAATATCTGACCCCCCAAATTCAAAGACCCAATTCAAAAATGGGAATCTGAAATGAACAGATATTTCTCAGACAAAGAAATAGAAGCAGCAAATAAACCTACGAAAAAAATGTTCAACATCACTGGTCATTCAAGAGATGCAGATGAAAACAACACTGAGATTCCACCTCACCCAACAAAGAATGTCTGCTATCAAGAAATCAACCAAAAACAAACGCTAGCCAGGGTGTAGGGAGAAAGGAACTCTTCTCCATTGTTGGTGGGAGTGCAGACTGGTGCAACCACTGAGGAAATCAGTATGGAGATACCTCAAAGAACTAGGACTAGAGGTCCCATTTGACCCAGCTACTCCCCTGCTGGGTGTGTTCCCCAAAGAATTAAAAGAATCATACAACAGTGATATATGTGCACCCATGTTTATAGTAGCACAGCTTGTAATAGCTAAAGCTTGGAAGCAGCCCAAGTGCCCATCAACTGGAAACTGGATAAAGAAGATGTGTTTTTTTTTTAAATATAATGGAGTACCACTCAGCCATAAAGAACGAGAAACTAGAGACATTTATAGCTGAATGGATGCATATTGAGGACATACTCTTAAGTGAAATAAATAAGACACACGTGTAAATACTGAACAGTATCTCTAGTGTGAGAAACTGAAAGTGTAAATAAGGATTAAAATGATTAAAATGAATAATTGATAATTTGAATTAGGAAAAGGTCCAAATGTGTAGGGGTGGTGGGAGGCGAAGGGGAAAGGAAAGAAGGGAATGGAAAAATTAGGAGAAAAAAATGGAAATCAAATCTATGTAAATAGGGAAAGGTGGAGGTGGTGAAGTGTGCACAGGTAAGGGGGAGAAAAATAAGAACCAAGATTCATCATGTACAAGTACAAGCACCCAATGATAAATGTAAACATATTGTATACTTTAAATGTACCAATAAAAGAATTTAAAAATAGAACATAACTAAGACCACTCAAGACAGCTACACATGGTACAGCAACCTGTTATGATGCGGGAATGCTGGGGCGTCTGCCCAGATGGGTTACAAGGCATCAGCCAGTCAGCAGCAAGAAGTGAATAAGGCTCTCAGCTGCTTGCAAACCTCCTGCCAAAAAAAGAAAGAAAAACAACTGCAGAGGATAAAGTATTTGCAGTTTCTGAAAAACGGCAGGGGTTTCTATGAACAATTATTAGTAAAGTTTCAAGGAAAAATCTGTGAATGACTGAGACCGCAAACTCTACTGTGACTTTGCAGAGGTCCACTGTACACTCAAGAGAATTCAGAGCAGATGTCCACACAGAACCGTGTACATGAATTTTATAGCCATACTTTTCATAATATCCAAAACAAGTGAAATCAATGGAATCCTCATCAACTGAGGAATTAATAAAATATGGTGCAGTTGTCATGCTTTATCCATGAGGGATATGTTCCAACACCTGCACTGGATCAAATGACACTGAATCCCATATATACTTTGTTTTCCCTATACACATCTATGATGTATATGTGTAGCTTCCAAATTAGGCACAGTTAGAAACCAACAAAACTAATTAATAATAAAATGCAACAATCATAATATATTGTAATAAAATTTATATGGATGTTCCCTTTCTAAATATCTCCCAATATCTTATGTTACTGTACTCACTCTTGTGAGGATGTGAAATAATACAAGGCCTATCTGATGACAGGAAGCGAGGTGAATGTTGTATGCATTGTGATGTCATGTTGGGTCATGACTATCTTCTTATTTTTATTTACTTAATTTTTATTAGTACATATTTGCCATACATGATGATCACATTCATGAATTTATACTTGTACATAATATATCTTATGCTTCCTTTTTTCCCATTCCCCTCTTCTCTTTTGAATCTTTCTTCCCTTCCCCATTTACAGAAGATTTGTTTTCATGTTTCACCTCCATTTTTGTTTTTTAAATCTGTTTTCTCTTCCTTCCCTTCCCTCTCCCTCCTCCTTTGTTCCCCTTTCCATTTGAACATGTTCTTCCTACTTCCCAAAATCTATTCTCCATTTTGCTTTTCATTTACTCTTAGAGTTCTCACACAAGAGAAACAAAGTGATATTTAAACTTGTGTGCCAGATTTATTTCACATAAAATTATGGTCTTAAGGTGCATCCATTTACCTACAAATGGCTCCAGTTTATTCCCTCTTTATTGCAGAGTAGTACTCAATTATATATGTCACATTTTCCTTATCCATTCATCTGTTGATGGGCATTTGGACAGTTACCAAGATTTAGCTATTGTAAATTGTGCTGCTATGAACATGGGTATGCATATATCACTGTGGTATAATGCTTTTAACTTTTTTTTTGGCAGGAAAGAACTACACAGGCACAAATACTTCAGCCAAAGGCCTGCCATTTCATTGGTAGGTGCACACAGATCCCAGGGAGCAGCTGTGTGGACCAGACCACTGTGGCTGTGGGAGGATGCCAGCCAGGGCTCAGCCCCAACCCAAGAGGCTCCTGCACATGGACCCAAGCCAAAGGCCTGCCCAGAAAAGAACTGCAGAGGAACACAAGCTTCAGCCAGAGGCTACAATATCATCAGCCACAGCCAGGGATGCACCTCTAAAAGAGCTACAAAGGTGCACAAGCAATAGCCAGAGGTTTGCCCCAATACCATTGATAAGTATGAGGAGATGCTAGCCAGAAGACTGTACAGACAACAGGAACTGGGGTGCACACCTCCAGCCAAAGGCCCTCACACACAATAGCTAGATAGGGGCCCCACAAAGAGGCACACCTAGATACCATCCCAAGTGTGCAGAGGCCCCAGCCGAAGACCACCAAGACAACAGGTCAGCTCAGGGATCCAGAAGGCCATCACTCTAAAATGAGGAATAGGAGTACTGGTGAGCAGGAGAGTAAGGGCTGCTTGGTGGCATGATTACCACTGCATGGTCACCACTGGGCATGCAAAAAGTCACCTCAATAAAGGAACACCAAGGCTGCATCTGTTGAAATGAAAAGACATGGAAACAAGTCTTAAAACCAGACTTCCAGATCACCTAAAGCAACCACAAAGGGCAACAAGATGGAATAATCTGAAACTCAACCACCTCTACTCTCTGAACTGGCAACAAAAGAGGATCTAGAAAAAATGAAATCAGAAATAATTTCTCAGATAACAGCAGAGATTGTGCTCATAGTGCAAGACATGACTAATAAATCTACAGTGGACGCAGATAAAAAGGTAGACGAGCTGAGGAACATGATGGAATCCCAACATAGGAAACAAATGGAATCCATAAAACAGATGCAAACAGATTTCCAGGAGATTAAAAACTCCATTTAAAGTTTATGCAGGAGAATAAGCCAATGTGAGGACAGAATTTCAGATATAGAAGATAGGATTACAATGAGTGACCACAAAAAGAAAAATTTCTTTAACATAGTAAGGGATCATGAGAAATCAATCCAGCAGCTGCTAGATGATGCAAAGAAAAACATCAGACTTATCAGAGTCAATGAAGAAAGAGGAGAGAGTGCAGATGACATAAAAAAACTGTTCACAGAAGTGATGGCTGAAAATTTCCAAGTAGGGGAAAAGAACTTGACATATCCAGAAGTGAGGAATACAGTACTCCAACTAGCTATGATCAAAAAATTCTACACATAGGCAAATAATACCTAAGATTCCAGAAACCCAACAGAAGAACAAAATTCTACGAGCAGTTAGAGAAAAGAAACAAATCACATACAAAGGAAAGGCCATAAGAATCACAGTAGACTTCTCAACACAAACCCTCAAGGCAAGAAGAGCTTGGAGTGACATATGTCAAGCCCTAAAAGAAAACAATCTCCAATCAAGATTGATGTACCCCACAAAACTATCTTTCAAAATTGATGGAGAAAAACGGTACTTTCATGGCAAAGAGCACCTTAGGAACTTCATGAATACCAAACCAGTACACAAAAAAATTATAAACAATATCCTAGGAAAAGATAGGATCAATGAGGATCACAACCACAGGAAGCCCAGCAGAATGAATCCATCAGGCATGACAAGAAATTAAGAAGTTCCTTTTTAAAATAAATTTTATTGGTGCATTTCAGGTGTACAATATAATGACATTCATCATTGGAAATTTGCATCTTTACATAATCCAGCTTGGTTCTTATTTTTTCCCCTTTCCCCTGCTCTCCCTTCAACCCCTCCATTCCTCCCTATCTACAAAGACTTTGTTTCCATTTTTTCATTTACTCATATTAATTCCATTCCCTTCTTTCCTTTACCCTTCCCCTCCCACTTCCCCTTCCCCTTTGCCCCTTTTCTTCCTATTTCACATTATCTATTATACCTTTTAGTCTTTATTTACACTTTCAGGTTCTCACACTAGAGAAACTATTTGGTCCTTAAACATGTGTGTCCTATTTATTTCACTTAAGAGTATGGCCTCAATATGTATCCATTTAGCTATAAATATCTCTAATTTCTCATTTTCATGGATGAGTAGTACACTATTTTATTTTTAAAAACCCCACATTTTCTTTATCCAGTCTCCAGTTGATGGGCAATTGGGCTGCTTCCAAGTTTTAGCTATCACAAATTGTGCTGCTAGGAAGATAGGTGCACATATATCACTGTGGTAAGCTTCTTTTGATTATTTGGGGAAGATACCCAGGGGAAATAGTGGGATCAAATGGGACTTCCAGTCCTAGTTCTTTGAGTTATCTCCATACTGATTTCCACAGTGGTTGCACCAGTCTACACTCCAAGCAGCAGTGGAGCACAGTTCCTCTTTCCTTTTTTTCCCCTCATTAAGTTCATTGATACATTTTAGGTATAAAATATATTTCAATAAATCATTGGGATCTTGTACCATTACAAGAGTATCTTGGTTCTTATTTTTTCCCCCTTACCCTGCCCTCCCTTCACCCCCTCCATCCTTCCCTATTTACAAAGACTTTGTTTCCATTTTATTCCTTTTCTCATATTTTTTCCCTTCTTTCCTTTCCCCTACCTCTCCCACTTCCCCTGCTCCTTTAGATCTTTACATCCTATTACACAATGCAATAATATATTTTTAAAATTAAAATATCAAGACCTAGGAGACATTACCACAGATTTTACAGAATTTAAAAGGACATAGAAAACATATTTCAAAAATCTGTTTTGAAATAAATTTGACAACTTCTAAGAAGTACCTTGGAAGACAAATTAATGAAACTAACTCTAGAGGAAATATAAAATTTGAATAGCACCTATTAAAGAAAGTATATTCCTAGCTTGAAAACCTACCTATATGACAACAACAGGCTCACATACATTTTAACTGATTAATTATATCAAACATTTAAAGCAGAAAAAAGGGAATACTTCTCCCCTCATTTTAGGAAATTAGCATTGTGCTAATCCTAAAACTTGATAAAGATAATAGAAGAAAAAAGTATGAACATAGATAGAAATTTGTTTAACAAAACAAACTATTAGAAGTCAGATCTGGCCGTATGCAGAAAGTGGTTTTGTTATAGGGATGGCAGTGTTGGTTCAGCATTGGAAGATCCACCCCCAAAAGTCATCATTTTAACAGAGGAAAGGAAAAAGCCATATGATCCTATCAGTAGTTGCAGAAAAAATATTGGACTAAATTCCACAGCTGTTCATGCTAAGAGCTATCAGGAGAGTAGAAGTAGAACAGAACGTTCTCAACAGATTAAAGACATGTACTCCATACTTCCAGGGATAACACCTTACATAAATGCAAAAGATACAATGCTTTCTCCTTAAGGTGGGGAACAAGGGAAGATATGCTTACTCTTCATCTGTCCATTGAACTTTGAAACCTAGGCCCAACCAAAATAGTCTGGCAATAAAGTGACACAATTAGGATAGGATTGGCAAGGTAGAAGCAAAAATCCTTATATGTAGATGAAATGATCATCTAGAGAGAAAATACTAAGAAATCTCTAGGAGCCCCTAGTACTTGTATTTGAATTTAGCAGGATTAGAAAACACAAGGTATATGTAAAAATTCAGGTTTATATATACTTGCTATAAATGAAGAATTGGACATTGAAATTTAAAAGTTATGTAGGAGTACAAAGGACCTAGAAAAGCTAAAAACAAAAAACAAAAAACCCCAAACAAACAAACAAACAAAAAACAGTGTTGGAAGACGTTTAGTACGTAATTTTAAGACCTCTTCTAAAGCTACAGTAATCAAGGCAGTGTTGGTGTAAGGAAAGACATATTAGATCATTTGAAATAAACAGAGAACCTAGAAACAGAACCACACATATATGGTCCCTGAGTTTTGAAAGATTATTTAACATTAACATTTTATAGAATATAAAGTCAACTCAAAAGCCAAGGAAAAGATAGTGTTTTCAGCAAGAGGCACTTAGAACACCTGATATCCGTATATAAAAAATTAACCTCAACCCTTTATTTCCATACATAAAAATAACTTGAAGGGATCTAGTAGCCTAAATATGAAAGCCTAACACCATAAAACTTTAAGAAGAAATTATAAGGGAAAATATTTATGAATTCAGGGTAGGCAAGAACTACCTAGGATACAAAAAAACATGATGTATAAAAGAAAAAATTGATAAATGAGATTCCATCAAAATTTAGAACTTTAAATGACATCATTAAAATGAAAAGTAGTCCTTAAACAGACCATATTTACAATGCATATAACCTATGACCAGAATATATAAAGAACACTTACAGCTCATTAATAGACAACCCAATTAAAAAGTAGACATAAGAAGATGATAAATAGCCAGTATAGCACAAGGAAAGGTGTGCAACTCTAGAATCAGAAAAATACTAATCAGTACAATAATAAGACTGAATCATACACTCATTAGGGAGATGAAGTTAAAAGTTTTAAAAGCTTGTCATGACTTTTTCTTTTTGTTGGATTCTCTCCTTTTGTGTTTAATTTGTCACGCCCAATGGATTCATTCTGTTGGGCTTCCTGGGGTTGTGATCCTCACTGCCTTTTCCTAGGATATTGTCTAAAATTTTCTGGAGTGCTGGTTTGGTATTGATGAAGTTCCTGAGGTGCTCTTTATCATCAAAGTATCTTATTTCTCCATCAAATTTGAAAGATAGTTTTGCAGGGTACATCAATCTGGGTTGGAGGCTGTTTTCCTTTAGGGCTTGAAATACATCACTCCAAGCTCTTCTTGCCTTGAGGGTTTGAGTTCAGAAGTCTGCTATGATTCTGATGGGCTTTCCTTTGTATGTGATTTGTTTCTTTTCTCTCACTGCTTATAGAATTTTGTTCTTCTGTTGGATTTCTGGAATCCTAAGTATTATATGCCTATGTGTTGATTTGTTTTGATCAAGGCTAGCTGGAGTCTGATATGCCTCACTTATCTGTATGTCAAGTTCTTTTCCCCTCCCTGGGAAATTTTCTGCCATCAGTTCTGTGAACAGTTTTGTCATGTCTTCTGCACTCTCTCCTGTGTCTTCATTGACTCCAATCAGTCTTATGTTATTCTTCTTTGCATCATCTAGCAGGTGCTGGATTGATTTCTCGTGTTCCCTTACAATTTTAAAGCAGTTTTTCTTTTCCTTGTCACTAAGTGCAATCTTATCTTCTATATGTTAAATTCTATCCTCACATTGGTTCATTCTGGTGCACAGACTTTTGATGGAGTTTTTAATCTCCTGGAAATCTGCATCTGTTTTATGGATTCCATTTGTTTCCTATGTTGGGATTCCATCATGTTGCTCAGATCCTCTAATTTTTTTTTATCTGTGTCCTCTCTAGATTTATTAATCATGTCTTGCACTATGAGCACAATCTTTGCTGTTGCCTGAGTAATTATTTCTGATTTCATTTTTCCCAGATCCTCTTTTGTTGCCAGTTCAGAGAGTCCAGGAGGTTGAGTATCAGATTGTTCCATCTCATTTCCCTTTGGGGTTGCTGTAGGTGATCTGGAAGTCTGTTTTTGAGGCTTGTTTACATGTCTTCTCATTTCCATTGTGGAGGGAAGGCTTCTGGCACCTGTGCAGCTCATCTTCTCTGCCCTAGGAGCGTGGAATGGTGGGTGGAGGGAGCTTCCTTCTGAGTGCTGGGACTGGCTCAGATTCTCTGCCCTAGGAGCGTGGCCACAGTTCCTCTTTCCCCACAGCCCTGCCAGCATTTGTTATTGGTTGATTTCATGATAGCAGCCATTCTTTCTGGGGTGAAGTGGAATCTCAGTATTGTTTTCATTTGCATCTCTCCAATGACAAGTGATGTTGAACATTTTTTTCATAGATTTATTTGCTATATCTACTTCTTTGTCTGACAAATTTCTGTTCATTTCAGATGCCCACTTTTGGATTGGGTCTTTAAATTTGGGAAGTCTGATCTTTTTAAGTTCTTTATAGATTCTAGATGGTAGACCTTTGTCTGAATGACAGCTGGTGAACATTTCTTCCCACATTGTGGGTTTTCTCTTCATACTGTTGGTGGTTTCTCTTTCTGTGCAGAAGCTTTTTAATAAGAAGAGATCCTACTTGTTGATTGTTTGTGCTAGTTCACAAGCAACTGAGTTTGTGTTCATAAAATCTTTTCCTATACCAATGTCTTCAAGAGTTCTACCTAATCTCATTTCCAGCCGGTTTAGTGTTTCTGTTTTAATATTTAGATCTTTAATCCATTTTGATTTTAGTTTGGTGCATGGTGAGAGATATACATTTAGTTTTAATCTTTGGCAAGTTGACACCCAATTTTTCCAGGCACCATTTATTAAAGAGGCTACCTTTCCTCCAGTGAAGGTTTTTGGTTCCTTTCTCAAAGATGAGATGGCTGAGTGTGTCTGGAGTTGTTTCTGTATCTTCTAATCTGTTCCACTGGTCCTCAGGTCTGTTTCTTTGCCAGCACCATGCTGTTTTTATCACAGTAGCCTTGTAGTATAGTTGCAAGTTGGGGATTCTGATACCCCCTGCCATGTCTCTGTTGCCTAGAATTGCTTTCGCTATTCTGGGTCTCTTCATATTCCACATGAATTTCTGGATTGTTTTCTTGAGGTCTGTGAAGTATGCTGCTGGGTTTCAATTAGGATTGCATTGAATCTATATAGCAATTTTGGAAGTATGGCCATTTTCACTATGTTGATCCTTCCTACCCACAAGCAGGGGATGTCTGTCCATTTTGTGATATCATCTTCAATCTCTCTTTTCAGAGTGCTATAGTTTTCAGAGAAGAGGTCTTTGATTTCTTTCGTTAGCTTGATTCCTAGGTATTTCAGTTTTTTGAATGCTATTGTGAAAGGAATTGCTTGCCTATTTCTCCCTGAGTGAGTCTGTTGTTTGTGCAGAGGAAAGCTATTGATTTTTGTATGTTGACCTTGTATCCAGCTGCCATACTGAATTTGGTTATGAAGTCTAGAAGACTTTTGGTGGCATTCTTAGGGTCTTCTATATAGAGTATCATGGCATCTGCAAATAATGACAATTTGATTACTTCATTTCTTATCTTTATTCCTTTTATTTCTTTCTCTTGTCTAATTGCTGTGGCTAATGTTTCCAAAACTATATTGAACAAGAGTGGTGATAGTGGACATCCTTGTCTTGTTCCTGATTTTAGTGTGAAGGATTTCAGTTTTTGACTATTTAGTATGATATTGGCTGTTGGTTTTTCATAGATGACTTTTATCAGATTGAGATAGAGACCATCTATTCCAATTCTGTGTAGGGTTTTTATCATAAATGCATGTTGGATTTTGTCAAATGATTTTACTGCATCTATTGATATGATCATATGATTTTTGTCCTTGGCTCTTTTGATATAGTGTATTACACTTTTGATTTACATATGTTGCACCATTCCTGCATCAGTGGGATGAATTCCATTTGTTCAGGGGTTATGATCTTCTTGATCGTCTTCTGCATTCTATTTGCCAGTATCTTATTAAGGATTTTTGCATCTATATTCATTAGTGAGATTGGCCTATAGTTCTCTTTTTCAGTTGGCTCTTTTTCTCCATGGGGATCAATGTGATGCTGGTTTCCAGGAATGAATTTGAGAGTATTGCTTCCCTTTCAATTTCACTGAAGAGTTTAAACAGTAGTGGCAGTAGTTCCCTTCTAAAAGTCTTGTAGCATTCAGCAGTGAAGCCATCAGGACCCAGGTTTTTCTTAGTTAGTAAGCTTTTAATAATGTTTTCAATTTCATTGATTGATATTGGGTTGTTCAGAATTTAGGTCATCTTCATTCAACTTGGGTAATTCACAAGTATGTAGGAATCTGTCCATTTCTTCTGTATTTGCCATCTTACTGGTGTATAGGTTCTTGAATTAGGTTTAGATGATCCTCTGGATTTCTGCTGGGTCCATTGTAATTTCACCCATTGCATGGATTTGGGCCTTTTCTTTCTTTTTTTTTGATAAGTTTAGGTAAGGGTTTGTCAATTTTGTTTATTCTTTCGAAGAGCCAAAACTCTTGCCTTCATTGATTTTTTGTATTGTTCTTAGTGTCCATTGCATTGATTTCTGCCCTGATATTTATAATTTCCTCCCTTGTATGAGCTCTGGGTTTGTCCTGCTCTTTTTCTAGAAGCTTGAGGTTCAGCATCATGTTTAATTGGGCTTGCTCTGTTTTCCTAATATGTACATTCACTGCTATGAATTTCCCTCATAAGACTGCTTTCATTGTGTCCCATAGATTCTGATATGTTGTATTGTCATTGTCATTTAATTGAAGGAACTGTCTGATTTCTTCTTTAATTTCCTCTGTGACCCATTGGTTATTCAGAAGTGTGTTGTTCAATTTCCACATGTTTGTGAAATTTTTCCAGTTTCTTTTGCTAAGGATCTCCAATTTCATCGCACTATGCTCTGATAATATACAGGGGATAACTTCAATTCCTTTCCACTTACTTAAACATGTTCTATGAGTGAGTATGTGGTCTATTTTTGAGAACGACCCTTGTGCAGCTGTAAAGAATATGTATTCTGATTTTGTGGGATGGAACACTCTGTAAATATGTTAAGTTCATTTGTTCAATAGTTTGATTGATTTATAGTATTTCGTTGCTTATTTTTTGTCTAGTTAATCTATCTATTTGTGACAGTAGGGTGTTGAGGTCCCCCACTACTATTGTATTAGTGCTTATATGACTTTTCATGTCGATTAGTATTTGTT
Source organism: Heterocephalus glaber (assembly GCF_053883595.1). Lineage (NCBI taxonomy): Eukaryota > Metazoa > Chordata > Mammalia > Rodentia > Bathyergidae > Heterocephalus > Heterocephalus glaber. The sequence continues at coordinate 8,173,483 of NW_028258444.1, read as the reverse complement.
TTATATAGTTGGGCACACTAGTGCTTAGTGCATATATATTTATAATTGTCATCTCTTCCTGTTGGATTTTTCCCTTTACATGGATGTAGTGTCCTTCTTTGTCTCTCTTAATCAGTGTTGGTTTGAAATCCACTTGATCTGAAAAGAGGATAGCTACTCCTGCTTTTTTTAAAGTTCCTGTCCAATGGAGTATTGTTTTCCACCCTTTAACTTTCAGTCTGTGTTTCTTTCTGAATTAAGTGTTTCTTGAATGCAGCATATTGTTGGATCTTACTTCTTGACCCATCCTACCAGTCTATTTCATTTGATTGGTGATTGGAGACTGTTAACATTGATGGTTATAACTCATATGTATTGACTTATCCTTGTCATGACTTTTATGTTTTGTTGGATTCTCCCCCTTTGTGTTTAATTTCTTATTGTGCTTGATGGAGTCATTCTGCTGGGCTTCCGGGGGTTGTGATCCATTGTCTTCCTAGGATATTGTCTACAATTTTTTGGAGTGCTGGTTTTGTATTCGTAAAGTTCCTAAGATGATCTTTGTCATGAAAGTATCCTATTTCTCCATCAATTTTGAAAGATAGTTGTGCTGGTTTCATCAATCTGGGTTGGAGGCTGTTTTCCTTTAGGGCTTGAAATATGCCACTCCATGCTTTTCTTGCCTTGAAGGTTTGTATTGAGAAGTCTGCTGTGATTCTGATTGGCTTTCCTTTGTATGTAATTTGTTTCTTTTCTCTAACTGCTTGTAGAATTTTGTTCTTCTGTTAGGTTTCTGGAATCTTAACTATTACATGCTTATGCTTTTTTTTTTTTGGTCTAGGCTAGTTGTAGTCCTATATGCCTCACTTATCTGTATATCAAGTTCTTTTCCCCTGCTTGGGATGTTTTCTGCCATCACTTCTGTGAATAATTATTTATGTCATCTGCACTGTCTCCTGCTTCTTCATTGACTCAATCAGTGTTATGTTCTTCTTTGCATTGTCTAGCAGCTGCTGAACTGATTTCTCATGGTTCCTTACTATGTTAAAGAAATTTTTCTTTTCCTGGTTACTCACTGAAATCCTATCTTCTATATTTGAAATTTTGTCCTCACATTGGCTCATTCTCCTGCATAAAATTTCAATGGAGTTTTTAATCTTCTGGATATCTCTTTGCATCTGTTTTACTGATTCCATTTGTTTCCTATGTTGGGATTCCATCGTGTTCCTCAGCTTCTCTATTTTTTTTGTCTGTGTCCAGTCTAGATTTATTAGTCATGTCTTGCACTATGGGGACAATTTCTGCTGTTATCTGAGAAATTATTTCTGATTTCATTTTTTCCAGATCCTCTTTTGTTGCCAGTTCAGAGAGTTCGGGTGGTTGAGTATCAGATTTTTCCGTCTTGTTTCCCTTTGTGGTTGCTTTAGGTGATGTGGAAGTCTGGTTTTGAGACTTGCTTACCTGTCTTCTCATTTCAATGGGGAGGGGTGTGTGTGTGTGTGTGTGTGTGTGTGTGTGTGTGTATGTATGCTGCTGGTGCCAGTGCAGCTCACTTTCTTGGCTCTGGTGGTGGTGGTGGTATAGCAGCCCAGAAAGCTCCTCCTTGGCCCTTGGGGTCTTTGTATGGCCACCCGGAAGGCTCGCCTCCTCCTAGGAACTGGGGGAGGCTCTGCTCCTCAGCACTGTGTGCCATGCTATGGCGGCCCAGAAGGCTTACCTCTTCCTTTGTGCTGGGGGCAGCTTTTGTGGGTTGTTTTGTTTTGAGGCTTGAAATGCTTCACTCCAAGCTCTCCTCAACCTAAGTGTTTGTGTTGAAAATTCTGCTGCAATTCTGATGGATTTTCCTTTATAGATGATTTGTTTCTTTTCTCTAACAGCTTTTTAATAATCTGTCCTTCTGTTGAATTTCTTGAATCTTGACTATTACGTCTTGGTGCAGTTTTTCCTCATCATGGCTACTTGGAGTTCTATATGCCTCACTTAGTAGTATGTCAAATCTTTTTCCATGCTTAGAAATTTTTCTATTACTTCAGTGAAAAAGTTTTTAATTTCATTTGTGCTATGTTCTTTTTGTGCTATCTTTTCATTGATTCCAATCAATCTTATTTTATTCTTCTTTGCATCATCTAGCAGCTTTTGGATTCATTTTTTATGGTCCCTTGCTATTTTTAAGAATTATTTCATTTGATGATCACCAACTACAACCCTGTCTTCTAGATCTTATATTCTATCTTCACATTCGTTTATTCTACTGCATATACTTGCAATGGATATTTTCTTTTGATACTGAAGATCAAACTCAGGTCCTCGCACTTGCGAGGCAAGTGGTGGAACCACTGAGCTAAATCACTGGCCCTCAATAGAATTTGTAATCTCCTGGATATCTGTTTTATGAAATCTAGTTCTTATGGTGGGCGTTCATGATTTTTGTCTCTTTACTAAGCTCTTCTTTTTTTAATCTCCTCTAGATTCACTAATCATTTGCTTCATTATGATCATCATTTCTTTAAGTATCTGTGTAATTATCTCTGTTTTTTTTTAATTTAGAGACTTGTTCATCTGCTTTCTTACTTCTGCTGCTACCATTTCAGAAAGTTCAATTGGGTGGCTTTTGATTTCTTCTACCTCAGTGGCCCTACCTTTGCCTTGGATGAGTTGAGGATCTGGGATTTCATCTTGCGTCTGTGTTTTCTCATTTATTTTCTTTCTTTCTTTCTTTCTTTCTTTCTTTCTTTCTTTCTTTCTTTCTTTCTTTCTTTTTCTTTTTCTTTATTTGTTTTCTGCGTTGAGGCTTGTAATTTGCTTATGGTAGGGAGTTCTGTTACTAATATTGAGACCTCTATAGGAAATGACTACTTTTCAGAGATGTCTTCTAGGTGTAACTGGCTTTTGGTCTTTGAATCTGTCCCATGATCCTGCCTCTTCTGTTTATTAGGGATGAAAGGTGGCAGCTTTTTTTGCCTTCAACTAGTTCTTTGGTACTGGGCTGTAGCATTGTTTATGTCCTCCAGACAATCAAAGTAGTGGCATACAAAGATCAAGGATCACAGCAACTATGTCACCATGTTTTGCAGTGCACAGTATCTACTGGTCCATTCCACTGGTGCATTTACCCGGAGGCCTCTCAGTCATATATTTTCATGTTGTCTCTGTAGATTCAATCTTCCTTTCTCATGGAATGAGCCAGGAGCCAGGGAGAAAGTGTAGGTTGCCCTTTCTTTTTTCTGCATTGTGGTCTGTCTGTGACTGTCTTCTCACAATGTCAAAAGGATGATCATCATTAAGCCATGAAGATGGTGATGGTTGAAAGCACTTTCTAACTTCTCTTTGGCATATAGAAATTGCCAGCTACCATCATTATTCTTGCACATAAGCCCTTTGTATATATTCTTCTGCATCATTCCATTTTTTAAATTTAGTATCATTTTACACGTTATTTCCAAGATTGTTAAAAATTTCTCTACAACATTCTAGCATGCTATAATTTCTTTATCTACTCTAAATCTATCAATATTTGAGAATTTTTCCAGATTGAAGCAATTTTAAATTTACTCATATCTTTTGATTGTTTTTCTATGCATCATTTTTTGGGTTTTTCAAAGTAATTTTTAGAGATATCTTATATATTCCACATTCTAGTCTCTTGTCAGTTTTATGTAAACTAAATTTTTGGTTATCTTCAGTATTTGGAAATGAGTTTTTTAACTAAGAGAAATTATAAAGTTTTTATTTTGATATAATTCTAGATTCGCAGATTGTTTTGCTGAACAGTTCTTAATTTTGATGCAATAAAATTAGCAATCTTTCTCTTACGGTCAGTATTTTTGGGGTCTTATGAAGAAATTCTTTACTGCATGATATCATAATGCTGTTATTTCCTATATTGTCTTTACAATGTTTATAATTTTGCCCTTTATATTGATATCTGTAACCCATTTGGATATTTTATTATTTTTTGTATGATGTCATAACATTTCAATTACAGGTTTTCTTTCAGTCTTTTATGTTTTTCCTTATTCACAATTTTTCTATACCTATTTATGGAAAAGTTTTTCCTTTCTCCCCTTATTTCTAGTGCTATCTCTGTTAATGATTAAATGTCCATAAATGCATGGGTCTTTCTCCAAGGTTTGTAATCATATATTTCTTAATTCTTACTAAAAATTTTTATGTTTGTTGCTGCTATATAGAATACAACTGACTTTTTTTTTTGTACCAGGGATCGAACTTGGGACCTTCTACTTGCAAGGCAGGTGGCGGAACCACTGAGCTAAATCCCCGGCCCCACAATTGACTTTTTAAATAAATATTTCTAGATGAAAACCTTATTAACATTAATAATTTATTTGTAGATAAGTTTATGTTTTTGATATCAACAATCAGCTTCAAATAATGAGTTTCATATCTTTCCAAATTTTGTACATTTTATTTCTTTTTCTGGCCTGATTGCAGGGCCAGAGCCTTCAGAACAATGTTGAAAAGCAGGGCTGCCAATGGACATTGTGTGTGTGTGTGTGTGTGTGTGTGTGTGTATGTTTGGTGTGTGTGTGTGTTGCTGGAATCGAACCCAGGGTCTTGTACATGCTATGCAAGTGCTTTGCCCTGAGCTACAACTCAAACTCAGTGGACATCTTTGTTTCTAGTGTGAAGGGAAATATTTCTACTGTTTTCATCATTAAGTATAATACTTGCTGCATTTTTGTTCGTGTGCATGTCTATAGACACCTTGTATAAAATTAAAGAAGTTTCTCTCTATTCCTATTTTACTAAAAGCCTTTATCAATAGTGGTTATTTAATGTGATAAAATATTCTCCATATTTATGATTTTAATAAGTGTTCTACAGAGAATCTAATATTGAACAAAACGTCTATGTAATAAAAATAACTTGAATTAGATATTTCACTTTATACATTGTAGGTCTTAGTTTGCCAATGCTTCATTTAGGATTGATTCTTAAGTCAAGGGAGAGATTCAGCCTATGATTTTTCATTTTGTTTTGTATTCTTCTCTGAATTTGGTATCTCTCCCCTCCCATTTTCACCAAAGAAGTTGGGAAGTATACTTTCTTTTTATGCTTTCTGAAAATATATACATATGTGATGAAAATTATACATTGCTTAAGTGTTTCATAAAATTCATAAAGCTGTCTGGGCCTAGTGTATTCTTCATGGATTGTTTTGTTTTGTTTTTGAAATCAGGTCTTATTGCTTCTCAGCCTTTTGCCTAAGATCAAGTGCTGAAATGAGGTCTTAGTAAGTTGGCCTCAAACTTGCAATCCTCCTGCCTCAGCCTCTCATGTGCCTTCATGGATTATTTTGATGAAGTGATTTGATTTCTTTTATTGCTATAGTGTCATATAGACATTCTATTTCTTGCCATATATTTCTGCAGCATCTAGTTCAGATAATTTATATTTTTCAGTAGACTTATCTATTTTATCTGTATTTCAATATTTTTGGCAATAAGGTTGTTTATAATATTTCAAAATATTTACAATATATTTTATTTTATTTATTAATTACTAATATTTTAAAGTCTTGCCTTTTATCTTTTTGATAAGGGCCTGGAGTTTGTCAATTATATTAGCATTCCAGTTTTGTCTTTGTTGATAGATTTTATTTAATTTTCTATTTTCATTTTTGTCCACATTAACTTTATAATATTCTTCCTTTTACTTTCTTTGATATTTACTTTTCTTTGATCCTTTCTTTTAATGTATCCTTCTAGTTTGCTAAATGCTTATTTCCTTAATTTTATTTTATTTTATTTTTTTCATTCATTCAACAAGTATTTATTGAGTGCCTACTATGTGCCAGGCACTGTCATCAGGCATTGGGAATAGATACAGCAGTGAAGACAGGCAAGGTACCTGCTCTCACGGAGCTTACATTGTAGTGTACACTCTAGCTTACATTTCAGTAGTAAGTAACATCAAACTATCAAAATTAATAAAAGCACCAGAATGAAATCAGACCTTATTACCTGAACTGTTAAAAACTAAACTACGTAACACTCAGTTTTATGACTCATAACAGATAAAATAACTTTGTACATGCTGTTAAAACAGATTTTAGCTATCAGTTAACTCAACTTTCATAGAATACGCTACAAGGTGGGAAAGAAGAACATAATCCACATTCACATGCAAATAACCTTTGACACTTCTGGTCAAGTCAGTAATTCCCAAGTGATCCATTACTTTTTTTTTTTTAAAAATGCACCTTTTTGCTGGCCAATTGCTACTAGTATTCAAATCAAAGCACTTTGTAATTCCTCAATATACATTTTATACATGTTATGGCCAATAACTAGAGGAAACTTATTCAATATTTCAGCCTCCTTCAAATCAGAGAACCATTTAGAACTTCAGATTATATGAAATGCTAGCTCTAATTGTTAAATAGGATAACTTCATGATCAAATAGCAAGTCATTTTTCAATAATAAAAGACAAAACAAAAAGGAAATTCTTTAAACTTATAATTTTTAAGTGTAGTTCAGTAAAAAAGAATTTGAGGGTTTTAAGTCAGAAATAATTTGATATTTAGATCACTTAAGAGTGGTCCAAAAGGTATAATTTCTATGAGTTCTACTACTTCTAAGTAGTTCTCTAAATGTAGCTATGGCTTGCTTATCTGGCCATTCAAGGGTTACTGGTGCTAAAATATAATATGCATGTTTCAAAAATGAAAGAGGAATAATAAATTTATGTAAATGTTCAATCTCACTCCAAAAATGTCTTACAAAAATGTTTCAGTAAGTACTTCCTAAAAACATTTAGCAGGTTTTAGGACCTGAAAAATAATTTCCAGTTGGAAAAACACTTTTTACGAGGAAGAACAAATGTTCTGGTTTTCAAGACAAGTTTATATAGTAACAGGGAAAGTCATTCAAAAATTAAACTTTGGATTCAAGATTAAGTTTTAGAAACAGAGCATTTCATTTAATCCCTAGCGACAAGTCTGGAAAAGATCAGTTTATTCCTAACATGTAACCTACATGCAGACTACGAACAGTTCTTCCAAGGCAAGGCCAGAACAGATGCAGCTAGGATCACCACCACAAAATATTACCTCTTGGGGCTCCCCGTGGTCCACTCTGCCCAGAGCCTTGCTTGAAATTCTGCTGATATCCATCCCGCTGATAGCCAGAGTAGTCCCGGGGAGCCCTGAACTGAGACTGTGTATAACCACTGTTTGGAGTGTTAGAGAATGAAGGGCAGTAGCCATCATATCCTCCTCTGAATCCATTGGCGGGGCCCCGGTAATCATTCATCAAGCCTCTAGCACCACGAGAACCTCCACGGAATACACCACGACTATTATAATAAGGCTGACTGCTACGTGGAAATCCAGTGTTCTGCTGAGGAGGCTGCTGGTGTTTACCAGTCACTTGATGGGGCTGGTCCTGGGAACCATGGTAAGTGCCAGCCACTGTTTGGAGCTGTTCTTGCTGGAGCTCTGTCTGCTCCACTTGGTGAGGCTGACTGGGAAAGCTCTGGTTATAACTGGACTGGTACTGGTTTTGCTGTTTTAAAGTTTCTGGTTCATTAACAGGAGGAACTGGGGCATTCATATTGAACACCATTTGCATGGATTGGAATGGAGCTGCGTTTACATTGATTCTACTGCTATGTAAAGGTTGCTCGTCCCAGCCTGGAAAACCTGAGGCTGAGAAGCAGCGGGAAGGGATGAGGATGCTGTAGTCGCGACTGTATTTAGATTGTTGCCTGAATCTGATCAATTGGTTCCTTCTGTGGCCGCTGCTCTGTGGCATGTGAAGGCTGGTACAATGGTTGAGATGCTGTGTATCCCTCACTCGTGGATAAAACCAAAGGAGCCTGTGTAGCTTCTGGTTGTACAGAAACTTGATTAGGCTGAGCAAGTCTAGATTCAGAATGAACAGGAGGGCAAACCAGCTGGGGGATGTCCACGTTTTGTGTTGGATTCATAGGCTGTGCAGATACAATGGCAGGATCAAGAGTCTGGTTTTCAAAATCCAGCACTGAATCCTGAATGAAATTATAGGGCCCCTGCATTTGTGCCACAAGATCTTGTACTCGGTGTCTTCTCACGAGGGGGTCTGCCTGAGACACCGGAGTCAACGTGTGGGGCTCTGGTACTGAAGGTGATGCAGCCTGAGGTTGCTGCTGGAGGGAATTTACTACCTTAGGTTTCCACTGTCCATTCATCTACCTGCTCCTTCTCACCACTGCTGAACTGGGTTTCTGCCATAAATTGTCTATTTACATAATCTATTGATTCGACTTCACTTTGCTCAGTGTGTTCTTCTGCTGGCTCAGGTTCAGCTTCAGCAACCTGGTCTTCCACTGTAGGCACCGAGGCTGCCTCCTCCTCCTCATACTGACCATTCTGGTGGTTATGGGTGCTGTCAAAGTAGTTTAACTGAAATACACGCTCAACGATTTCCTTTAGAGCCTTATAAGTTGTCCCACACACAGATTTTTCCTTCCCCTCCAGCAAGTCCCACAGGTGAATGGAAGCATGTTCATACTGCTCCTTCATCCTTACGCTCATGTCCCGCTCGGAATCCACTAACTTGTAAAACTCGTCCAGCAGTGACAACTCCTCCTCCGACAGGATCGGTACTCCGGTCAAGCCTTGTTTCAAGTCAGTTCGCACTTCATCATCTCCTAATTTGTTCAAAACATACTGTAGCTCAAGCACAGTTTTTAAACGTTTCTGTTCAGCTTCTTCTCTCATAAGCTGTTCCCGGCGTCCTGTCTTCTTTATTGTTTTCTGAATATCTTGACTTAATGCCATAAAACTCCTCTGTAATTCTTTTGCAAATTCCAAATTATTTGTGACTTCCTGGTACTTAGATACAGCATCCAGCTGATCTTGATTAAGCCTCCCTCCTTTGTTCATTCGTTCCTGGTCATCATCAAGCTTACCCTTTTTCTTCTCCAGGTTCCGAAGTTTCTTGTCGATTACCCTGAGGATCCGCTTCATGGCCTTGGTCTGGACCGTGCCAGTGCCGGATGCTGGGTGCTGAGTAGCAGGCGCAGCTGCCCCGGCCCCCGCCACCTCACTCCCGGAGAAACCCGATGAGGGTGGCGGTCAGGACGACTTGCTGCCGCTTCCGCTGTGGCTGGTGGTCAAGGGCATCTTTGAGACCAAGAGGAGAGAGAAGAAAAAGCGGGAGGAAGGACAAGAGCGGCCAGGCAGGAGACGGACGGGGAGAGATGCAGGACATTTTAATAGATATTTAAGACTATAAATTTTTAAACCACTCGTTCTAGTAAGTAGTACTTATGTTATCTGTTTATATTATTCTTCTATAAGTATATTTTAAAATTTAATTAGAAGTATTTTACTGATTTCCACAAAATTGGAATTATTATAATTATCTTTGCTATTATTTTCTACTTAACTGCATAATAATTAGAAAATATAGTAAAAGAAATTAAATCTATCTTGGTTTTTGAAATTTCAATAGTTTACATTTTATTATTATTAAAGGCTTACCATGTTTATTTTTTTCTTTGACCACCATCCCTCTTGCCTCTTAGACATTTCTGAGGTATTTTTGCCTCTTTCAAGTTTTTTTGTGGTTGTTTTTGTTTGTTTTTGTGAGACAGGGTCTTGCTATGTCTAGGCTGGCCTTGAATTCACGAGCTCAATGTTAGCTGGGACTACAGGCATGTACCAACACACCTGGTTTCTTCAAGTTTGTTGAGTGAATTTCTGCAGAATACTGAAGATAAAGAGATGAAATTAAAAGTAGAGGAAATAATGTCCAGTTCACCTACAAAGGAATAACCACAAGATTGACAGCTGTTCCAAAGAGCAACAATGAAAAACAAAAAAATAATAGAATGACAATTTCAGTATGCCAGGAAACAGCCAAATTTTAAATTCTGTATTTCAGTCAATACCTTTAAGAGGTGAGGAGGAGAAAAAAAATATTTCAAACAAACACTTTAAAAGGTACTTAAAAAATAGGCAATATTTGAAAATACAATGGCTGATAATTTTCATATATTTTTGAAAGATATGTATTTTTAGATGCAGGAGGTGATAACAAAAGATGATAACAAAATAAATAAAATAATCCATAAAATAAATAAAAATCAATCCATAGCTTCGTCATTCTCTCCAATCACTCTGGGCCCTAGAATGGAACATACATAAGGCTTCTCATTTTATCCCTCAAATTTTCCTAGGTCTCTAAAATGTTCCATCTTTTGCCTCTTATATACTGTGTTGCTCTTTGGATATATTTCATAGATCTATCCTTTCTTCAGCAAGGTATAATTTACTATGTGATATGCATCAAATAGTAAAAACTAAGTATGTATTTTTATATATTAATTGTTGGTAATATTATTAATTATTGATATTTTCTTTTGTCCACATTCTAGAACCCTTACAGAGTTCCTTTTTAAATTGGATTGTCCAATTTGATTAAGTCTTTTCTGGGGAAGGCAAGGATAGTCGTGTAACTCAGAGGTAGACCACTGGCCTAGCATGCTCGAGGTCCTAGGTTCAATCCTCATCCCACATGCCATTAATAGGATTAGGAAACCTCAGGGAAAGCACAAGTCCTGAGTTTGATTCCTGGTACCGGAAAACAAAATTTAAAAAGATAACTTATAAAGGATAATATTTCCATTTTCTGATATCATCTTCAGTCTCTCTTTTCAGAGTGCCATAGTTTTCAGAGAAGAGGTCTTTGATTTCTTTCATTAGGGTGATTCCTAGGTATTTCAATTTTTTGGATGCTATTGTGAAAGGAATTATTTGCCCTATTTCTCTCTCAGTGAGACTGTTGTTTGTGTACAGAAAAGCTATTGATTTTTGTGTGTTGACCTTGTATCCAGCTACTTTACTGAATTTGGTTATTAAGTCTAGAAGACATTTGGTGGAGTTCTTGAGGTCTTCTCTGTAGAGTATCATGTCATCTGCAAATAATCACAATGTGACTTCTTCGTTTCTTTTCTTTATTCCTTTTATTTCTTTCTCTTGTCTAATTGCCATGGCTAATGTTTCCAGAACTATATTGAACAGGAGTGGTGATAGTGAACATCCTTGTCTTGTTCCTGATTTTAGTGTGAAGGATTTCAGTTTTTGACAATTTAGTATGATATTGGCTGTTGGTTTTTCATAGATGGCTTTTATCGGTTTGAGGTAGAGACCATGTATTCCATTTCTTTGTAGGGTTTTTATCATAAATGCATGTTGGATTTTGTCAAATGCTTTTTCTGTGTCTATGGAGATAATCATATGTTTTTTGTCCTTGGCTCTATTGATATAGTGTATTACATTGATTGATTTGCACAAATTGAACCATTCCTGCATCCCTGGGATGAATCCCACTTGATTAGGGTGTATGATCTTCTTGATGATCTTCTACATTCTGTTTGCCAGTATCTTATTAAGGATTTTTGCATCTATGTTCATTAGTGAGATTGGCCTATAGTTCTCCTTTTTGGTTGGGTCTTTCTCTGCTTTGGGGATCAAGGTGATGCTTGCTTCTAGGAATGAATTTGGAAGTATTGCTTCCCTTTCAATTTCATTGAAGAGTTTAAAGAGTAGTGGCAGCAGTTCCTCTCTAAATGTCTTGTAGAATTCAGCAGTGAAGCCATCAGGGCCTGGGCTTTTCTTAGGTGATAAGTTTTTTATTATGTATACTTGTTTTCAGTTTTCATTTAGACAAGCACTGTAATTATAGCTATTAAAATAAAGTCTCTTAACTATTAAAAAATAAAAAATAATGTTGACCAGTTAAAATAGTGAGGAAAAAAAAGTTAAAGAAGAGAGGAAAAGCTGAGAAAATGAACACCCTGACCTCAAGAAAAAAACATGAGCAAAGGAAGGAGGAGAAAGGAGAAAGCAGAAGCAGGAGGAGGAGAGGAAAATTCAGTGTATGAAAAGGTGTATTATAGGAAGATTGTGAGCATGTGGGAATTTGAAGTCTTGTGTTGCAATGAATAGCTGCTTTCATTTTTTAGGGGATGCTTCTGTTTGGAGAATACATTCATATTTTTTTTTTACATGGTGCAGCTCTTTTTGAAATTAATCTATGATTCAATATACACTGATATGAAAATTCCCTATTAAAGTTTTTCCACCCTCTGTGCCACCCTTCTGTATTGGTCTGAGTGCACAAGTCCGTTTCACCTGCATTCATCTAGACACTACAGATTTGGCAGAAGCGATACTTGGTGACCCATCAACATAGCTGTGAAAATGCCTTCTTTTCCTACCATGCATGTAACTAATTTTGTCACACAGTAACTTCTTTGGCTTCTTCAGGCAAATGCAGTTCTAATTCGTTACAAGATCCTGGATCTCATCAGATGGAAAGAATGCCAATGAAGGCATTTTAAACTGAAGTTCTCATCATAGCCATCTGTAGCCAATCCTTTCTCCAGAATTTGGCTGTCTACTCCTCTCATATTGCCTTTTTCATCAGAATTGTGGTTCTTAAGATTTCAGCTTTTACGATTTTGACGTTTGGAGTTATGGCATTCAGATGGTGTCTGAAGATTGTGATCAGCACCACATCTTATCATATAGGCATTGTAACATCTCCCATCATTGCAAGAATGGTGAATACAGCACAAAAAGAAAGAGAGAAGGAGGAGGAGGGAGAGAGTCCTCAGTCACATACAATATTCTCTCACCACTTACTGTGCCTAATTTATACATTAAACTTTATAAGAGGTAAATACATATGGGGGAAAAAGCACATTTTACATAGGATTTGGTAGCTTCTGCCTTTGAAAGTAACCCGTGAGGGTACTGGAACATATTCCCTGTGGATAATGGGGATTATTGTAATAGGAAGAGTTGTGTAACCATTGTAAAGTTAGAAAATTCTAGGATTCAGAGAAGTAAAGTGACTTGCTTGCACTCACTAGTAATTAGTGGGATTCAGACTCCAACCTAAGTCTTGTGGATCCAGATCCCAGACTACTCAACACCCAATAGTTTATGTGTCTGTGCTCATTTAAATACTTTTTGTGATGGTCAATTGCTACTAATTTATCAACAATATAGTGTAATACTTTTGTGTATTGACTCTGGAGACACTAATCGTGGGAGTCATTAAGCTATGTTGTCCCTTCATTCAGCTGTAAGATGTGGGTGACAATATAGCACCTCACCATAGGCTGTCATGAAGATTAAATGAGTTAATATATGGAAAACACTGAGAGGAGTTTGGCACATTGCAAGAAGTCTATATGTAAAAGCATCAAACATTTGCTAATGCATGAGACTCAATCAAAATATTATCAACAACCTCATAGTAATCCTATTGAATTATTTTACTCTGCATTTTCCATATCACTAGTAAAGCTGAGTGCTTTCTTGTGATTTTTATTGCTGTCACTGTTTTTTGTACTATCTCTTCAGTGAATGGTCAATTCATATCCTTTGCTTATTTTGTATTTTGTGTGTGTGTCTTTTTGTTTTGATTCATAGGAGCTTCATATTTGGGATATTAATCCTATATAGTATATAAACATGATAGTAGTATTTTTGTTTAGCTATTACTTCTCTTTAAACTTTGATCAAGGTGTTTATTACAATTTTAAGTTTTTATATTCAAGTTTGTCAAGCCTTTCCTTTATAGCCTTTGATTTGTGTCATAAACTTTATATTTTCTTCTGATACTTACATAATTTTAGTTTTATATAGGTATTTAATACCCTAGAAGTTTATTCCTGGTGAGGGATCTTTTCCTGTCTTGCAGAACAGCTCCCTTTCCCTATGTCTGCACATGGAGAAAAGAGAAAATGACCTGGTTTCTCTTCCTCTTTTTATAAGGTCACTAATCCCAGAATGAGGGCCACACTCTGCTGACCTCACCTAATCCTAATTATTTCCAAAAGACTTTTCTTCAAATATTATCACACTGGAGGTTAGGGGATCAACATAAGAATTCTGAGGGATATAAACACTTAATTCATAACATTCCACCCCTGGCCCTCAAACTCCTGTCTTTCCCCCAAAATACATTCATTCATTCCATCCCCAAATCCTCCAAATCTTTATGTATTCTAGCATCAACTTCAAAGTCTGAGGTCCAAAGTATCATCTAAATATCTAACTCAAATATGAATGAGACTCAATACATGATTCATCTGGAAGCAAAATTTGTGCCTAAGTGTAAATCTGTAAAATCAGAAAAATGTGTATGCTTCCAAAATACTGTGGTGGGATAGAGTTAGATATGAGAGATATTCCCATTCTAAAGGGGAGAAATTAGTAGAAAAAGAGCTTATGAGTTGCACTGAAAATGCTGAATCAGCCCGCTGCAGACAGGAAGGTCTGCCAACACGGTTCCAAGGTTGCCAGTCGCACTGAAAACACCGAATCAGCCCATGCCCTGGCAGCAATCCACTGGACCCCCCCCCACCTGCTCCTTTGGCCTCTTCTCTGTACAGCCACCTGGTTCCACACTACAAAGATGCAGAGGACACCCGACCACCAGACCACTGTACTGGAGCTAATCAAGTTCTCAGCATTTAAAGAATTCCTGCCCAGAGGTAGGGGCTTCTGAGTCGTTGTCCCACTGCTCCTGGTCCAGAGGAAGGGGCTTCTGGGCCGCCATCCCTACCACTGCTCCCAGCCCCTGGCCCACCTCTCCCAGCTCAGAGGAGGTGAGCTGCATGGGTGCCAACAGCATGGCTCTGCCCCCCAAGGTTGAAATGAGAAAATGTGTAAATAAGTCTCAAAACCAGACTTCCAGATCACCTACAGCAACCCCAAAGGGAAATGAGATGGAACACTCTGATACTCACCCACCTGGACCCACTGAACTGGCAACAAAAGGGAATCTGGAAAAAATGAAATCAAAATAATTTCTCAGATAACAGGAGAAATTGTACTCCTAGTGCAAGACATGATTAATAAATCTAGAGAGGAGCTGAGGAACATGGTGGAATCCCAACATAGGAAACAAATGGAATCCATAAAACTGATGCAAATAGATTTCCAGGAGATAAAAAACCCCACTGAAAGTCTACACAGCTGAATGAACCAAGGTGAGGACAGAATTTCAGATATAGAAGATAAGATTGCAATTAGTGACCAGGAAAAGAAAAATTGTTTCAAAATTACAAGGGAACATGAGAAATCAATCCAGCAGCTGCTAGATGATGCAAAGAAGAATAACATAAGACTGATCAGAGTCAATGAAGAAACAGAAGAGAGTGCAGATGACATAAAAAAACTCTTTGCAGAAGTAATGGCAGAAAACTTCCCAAGCAGGGGAAAAGAACTTGACATACAAATAAGTGAGGCATATAGGACTCCAAATAGCATTGATCAAAAAAATCTACACATAGGCATATAATTGTTAAGATTCCAGAAACTCAACAGAAGAACAAAGTTCTATAAGCAGTGAGAGAAAAGAAACAAATCACATACAAAGAAAAGCCCATCAGAATCACAGCAGACTTCTCAACACAAACCATCAAGGCAAGAAGAGCTTGGAGTGACATATTCCAAACCCTAAAAGAAAACAGCCTCCAACCCAGATTGATGTACCCCTTGAAACTATCTTTCAAAATTGATGGAGAAATAAGATACTTTCATGACAAAGAGCACCTTAGGAACTTTGTGAATACCAAACCAGCACTCCAAAGAATTTTACACAATATCCTAGGAACAGACATGGAGGATCACAACCTCAAGAAGCAAAGCAAAATGAACTCATGTGACATGACAAGAAATTAAAGGCAAAGGAGGAGAACCCAACAAAATGAAAAAGTCATGGCAATGATAAGTCAATACATCTCAGTTATAACCATCAACGTTAATGGTCTAAATTCACCAATCAAAAGAAACAGACTGACAGAATGGGTCAAAAATAAAATACAACAATATGTTGCATACAAGCAACACACTTAATTCAAAATGGAACTCATAGACTGAAAGTTAAAGGGAGGAAACAATACTTCATGTGACAGGAGCCCCAAAAAGCAGGAGCAGCTATCCTCTTTGCAGATCAAGTAGATTTCAAACCAACACTGATTAAGAGAGACAAAGAAGAGAGATGAAGAAGGACACTACATCCTTGTAAAGGGAAGAATCTAAGAGGAAGAGATGACAATCATAAATATCTATGCACCAAACACTAGTGTGCCCAACTATATAAAACAAATACTAATGGACATGAAAAGTCATATACACACTAACACAATTGTAGTGGGGGAACTAAACACCCCACTGTCACAAATAGATAGATCTACTAGACAAAAAATAAGTAATGAAATACTAGAACTCAATTGAACTCTTTAACAGATGTTTACAGAGTCTTCCACCCCACAAAATCAGAATACACTTTCTTCTCAGCTGCACATGGGTCATTCTCCAAAATAGACCACATACTCACACATACAACATGTTTAAGTAAGTGCAAAGGAGTTGAAGTTATCCCCTGTATATTATCAGACCATAGTGCGATGAAATTGGAGCTCCATAGCAAAAGAAAGTGGAAAAATTTCACAAACGTGGAAATTGAACAACACACTTCTGATTAACCAATGGGTCACAGAGGAAATTAAAGAAGAAATCAGACAGTTCCTTCAATTAAATGACAATGACAATACAACATATAGGAATCTATGGGAGACAATGAAAGCAGTCTTACTAGGGAAATTCATAGCAGTGAATATGCATATTAGGAAAACAGAGCGAGCCCAATTAAACAACCTGATGCTGAACCTCAAGCTTCTAGAAAAAGAAGAGCAGGAAAAACCCAAATCTCATACAAGGGAGGAAATTACAAAGATCAGAGCAGAAATCAGTGCAATGGAGACTAAGAGAATGATACAAAAAATCAATGAAACCAAGAGTTGGTTCTTCGAAAGAATCAACAAAATTGACAAACCCTTAGCCAACCTTATCAGAAAAAGGAAAGAAAAGGCCCAAATCCATGCAATTAGGAATGAAAAGGATGAAATTACAACAGACCCAGCAGAAATCCAGAGGATCATCAATACCTACTTCCAGAACCTATATGCCAATAGGATGGACAACACAGAAGAAATGGACAGATTCCTAGATACATATGAATTACCAAAGTCGAATGAAGAAGACCTACAAATTCTGAACAACCCAATATTAACCAATGAAATTGAAAACATAATAAAAAGCTTATCAACTAAGAAAAGCCCGGGCCCTGATGGCTTCACTGCTGAATTCTACAAGACATTTAGAGAGGAACTGCTGCCACTACTCTTTAAACTCTTCAATGAAATTGAAAGGGAAGCAATACTCCCAAATTCATTCCTGGAAGCAAGCATCACCTTGATCTCCAAAGCAGAGAAAGACCCAACCAAAAAGGGGAACTCTAGGCCAATCTCACTAATGAACATAGATGCAAAAATCCTTAATAAGATACTGGCAAAAATCCTTAATAAGATACTGGCAAATAGAATGCAGAAGATCATCAAGAAGATCATGCACCCCGATCTAGTGAGATTCATCCCAGAGATGCACGGATGGTTCAACATATGCAAATCAATCAACGTAATACACTATATCAATAGAGCCAAGGACAAAAACCATATGATTATTTCCATAGATACAGAAAAAGCATTTGACAAAATCCAACATGCATTTATGATAAAAACCCTACAAAGAATTGGAGTAGATGGTCTCTACCTCAAACTGATAGAAGCCATCTATGAAAAACCAACAGCTAATATCATACTAAATTGTCAAAAACTGAAATCCTTCACACTAAAATCAGAAACGAGTCAAGGATGTCCAGTATCATCACTCTTGTTCAATATAGTTTTGAAAACACTAGCCACAGCAATTAGACAAGAGAAAGAAATAAAAGGGATAAAGATAGGAAATGAAGAAGTCAAATTGTCATTATTTGCAGATGACATGGTACTCTATATAGAAGATCCCAAGAACTCCACCAAAAGTCTTCTACACTTAATAACCAAATTCAGTCAAGTAGCTGGTTACAAGGTCAACACATGAAAATCAATAGCTTTCCTCTACATGAATGACAGACTCACTGAGAGAGAAATAGGACAAACAATTCCTTTCACAATAGCATCCAAAATACTGAAATACCTAGGAATCAACCTAATGAAAGAAATCAAAGACCTCTTCTCTGAAAACTATGGCACTCTGAAAAGAGAGATTGAAGATGATATGAGCAAATGGACAGACATCCCCTGCTCCTGGGTAGGAAGGATTAATAGAGTGAAAATAGCCATACTTCCAAAACTGTTATATAGATTCAATGCAATTCCAATTGAGATGCCAGCAGCATACTTCACGGACTTTGAGAAAACAATTCAAAAATTCATTTGGAACAAGAAGAGACTCAGAATAGCAAAAGCAATTCTAGGTAACAGAGACATGGCAGGGGGTATCACAATCCCCAACCTGCAACTCTACTACAAAGCTACTGTGATAAAAACAGCATGGTACTGGCAAAGAAACAGACCTGAGGACCAGTGGAACAGGTTAGAAGATGCAGAAACACCACCAGACACACTCAGCCATCACATCCTCAATAAAGGAGCCAGACACCCTCACTGGAGGAAAGATAGCCTCTTTAATAAATGGTGCTGGAAAAATTGGTTTTAACTTGCCAAAGATTAAAACTAGACCTATATCTGTCACCATGCTCTAAACTGAAATCAAAGTGGATTAAAGATCTAAATATTAAAATAGAAATGCTGAACCAGTTGGAACAGAGGTTAGGTAGAACTCTTGAAGACATCGGTGTAGAAAAAGATTTTATGAACAAAACCTCAGTTGCCCGTGAAGCAGCACAAACAATCAACAAATGGGATCTCTTCTTATTAAAAGGCTTCTGCACAGCAAGAGAAACTACCAGCAGTGTGAAGAGACAACACAAAATGTGGGAAAAATTCTTCACCTGCTTTTCCTCAGACAAAGGTCTACTATCTTGAATCTATAAAGAACTTAAAAAGATCAGACCTCCCAAATTTAAAGACCCACTCCAAAAATGGGCCTCTGAAATGAACAGACATTTCTCAGACAAGGAAGTAGAATTTGCAACTAAATACATGAAAAAATGTTCAACATCACTGGTTATTTGAGAGATGCAAATGAAAACAATGCTGAGATTCCTCCTTACTCCAGAAAGAATGGCTGTGTCATGAAATCAACCAATCACAAATGCTGGCGGGGCTGTGGGGAAAGAGGAACCCTGCTCCACTGCTGGTGGGAGTGTAGACTGGTGCAAGCACTGTGGAAATCAGTATGGAGATACCTCAAAGAACTAGGACTGGAAGTCCCATTTGACCCCGCTATTCCCCTGCTGGGGATCTTCCCCAAAGAATTAGAAGAATCACACCACAGTGATATATGTGCAACCATGTTCATAGCAGCACAGTTTGTAATAGCTAAAACTTGGAAAGAGCCCAAATACCCATCAACTGGAGACCGGATAAAGAAAATGTGTGTTTTTTAATAAAATGGAGTACTACTCAGCCATAAAAAATGAGAAATTGGAGACATTTATAGCTAAATGGATGCACATTGAAGTGATACTCTTTTTTTTATTAAATTCTTTTATTGGTACATTGTAGGTATACAACACAATTACATTTCTCATTGGGAATTGTACCTTTACATGTTGCATCTTGGTTCTTATTTTTTCCCCATTCCTAGCCCTCCCTTCACCCCCTCCACCCTTCCCTATTTACAAAGACTTTATTTCCATTTTTTCCATTTCTCAACATTTTTCCTTTCCCTTCTTCCTTTCCCCTGCCCCTCCCACTACCCCTACCCCTTTGCACCTTTTCTTCCTATTTTGCGTTATCGATTATTCATTTAAATCATTGGTACATTTTAGGTATACAATATAATGACATTCATCATTGGAAATTTGCACCTTTACATAGTCTCTCTTGGTTCTTATTTTTCACCCTTGCCCAGCCCTCCCTTCAACCCCTCCATTCCTCCCTATTTATAAAGATTTTATTCCTATTTTTCCATTTTCTCATATTAATCCCATTCCCTTCTATCCTTTCCCCTAGCCCTCCCACTTCCTTCCCCTTTGCCCCTTTTCTTCCTATTTCACATTACCTATCATACATTTAGTTCTTATTTACACTTTCAGTTTCTCACACCAGAGAAACTATTCGGTATTTATACATGTGTGTCCTATTTATTTCACTTAAGAGTATCGCCTCATACTCTTAAGGAAAGAAGGGAATGGGATTAATATGAGAAAATGGAAAAATAGGAACAAAATTTTTGTAAATAGGGAGGACTGGAGGGGTTGAAGGGAGGGCTGGGCAAGGGTGAAAAATAAGAACCAAGAGAGACTATGTAAAGGTGCAAATTTCCAATGATGAATGTCATTATATTGTATACCTAAAATGTACCAATGATTAGAATGAATAATCGATAATGCAAAATAGGAAGAAAAGGTCCAAAGGGGTAGGGGCAGTGGGAGGGGCAGGGGAAAGGAAGAAGGGAAAGGAAAAATGATGAGAAATGGCAAAAATGGAAATAAAGTCTTTGTAAATAGGGAAGGGTGGAGGGGGGTGAAAGGGAGGGCTAGGAATGGGGAAAAAATAAGAACCAAGATGCATTATGTAAAGGTACAATTCTCAATGAGAAATGTAATTGTGTTGAATACCTAAAATGTACCAATAAAAGAATTTAAGAAAAAGAAAGAGCTTATAATCCTAAGCATATATAAGACCTAATAAAATATATTCTATCAGATTTTAATAATTCCCTTTTGCTTGATGCCTGTCTTAGTTGCCTTTTTTGTTGCTGAGACAAGACACCCAACACTCAAAGACAGAGGAGGAAAGGTTTATTTTAGCTCACAGTTTTTAGAGGTGTCAGTTCATAGTTGGCTGGCTACAAGGCAGGGTGACATGGCTGAGGGGCATCACAGAGGAGAAACACTTCATGGCAGAGTAAAGACAGCAAGCAGCAAGCTGCAAGTGACAATAGCAGCCCTCTTTTTGTCTCTTATATCCAGACTACATGTCCTTAGAGTAGATAGCATTTGCATCCAGGGAGAGCCTTCCCATTATCCGCACCTAGAACTCCACCAAACCAATCAGTGGACTAATTTGGTAATCACACACCCTTGATCCCAGAATCATACTTCATACTAGTATCACACTCTCTAGATCCAGCCATCTCTGAAAAGCCCCACTTATGACTGCATGAGGCTCTGAGGGGACATGTAGACATGGCCATAACAATGCACTTCTCTCTGGACCGATTGGGATGGCATACTGAGCCTCATGGCTCTAGGTAGGGTTCTCACCCCTGAAGGTTCAGACATAAGTCATTTGGCTGTTTAAACTGAGACAGTGTTCTTAAAGTTTTCTGAATCACTTTTAAGGGTATTTTTCTCTTTTCATGAAAAATAGTATATATTTTCATCCAGATAGCTCTATCATTCCACACTATTAAATTCAAGAAGTCTGACAACCCTCCTTCACTTCAGCCTCTCTCTATCTTCTTTAGTTTAAACATGCAGTGTTTCTCCTTGTACTGTCCCATAAAGTCTTTATTAAATGGTAGTCCAGACATACTTATGGTACCCTCTTCAGAACATGCTTTAGTATTTTTTATCGTTTGGAGAGGCCAAGAATTTTTTAAATCTATAAGTTCTTGTTTCTTTTAGCTTAACAATTGCTTCTTCATTTCTCTCCTTTTGCATTTTTACTATAAGGAATCAGGAGAAACCATACTGCTTCTTCAACAGTTTGCTTATGAAACTCCTCAGTTTAATATCCAATTTCATCATGAGTAAGTTTTACTTTCTATAAGACACTAGAACACAGTTTATCCAAGTTCTTTGCCACTTTTTAATAAGGATTGCCTTTATTCCAGTATCCAATAGCATATTCCTCATCTGAGATCTCACCAGGTTTGCCCTCACCATAGTTTTAATATGCAATTCAAAACCCTTACCTCTTGTATGTATTACTCAGTTTTAAAGCCACTCTTAAGTGTCCTGGAGTTTATCATAGAAAAACCCAATTCTTAGCACTAAAATTTGTGTTAGTCTTCTCAGGATATTGTAATAAATAAATAGACTAGGAGGGTAAAACAACAGAATTTACTTCTCACAGTTCTGGAGTCTGAATGTAAAAGTCCAAGGTGCTTGAATATTTGGTAAAGCGGAAGGGTTCTCTTCCTGGATTGCAGATGGCCACCTTCTTGGTGTCTCCTAACAAACCTTCTACGTATGGGAAAAGGAAAGGAAGAATGTAATGTAATGGCCTATATCTATGTGTTTCCCAAGGGCCTCATGTGCTCATAGATGGGACTTTTTGGAGGTAATTTGATTATGGGGCATGATACTCATTAGTGGATTAGTCCACTAATGAATTTATAGCTAAATGTGATATTAGAACATGAAGCCTGATTGGGGGAAGTAGGTCGCTGAGGGCATGGCCTGGAAAGGTCTGTCTCCCTCCCCCCTCACTTGATCTCTGTCAGCTTCCTGGCACCATACCATGAGCTGTTTCTCCTCTGCCATGCCCCTCTGTCATGCTGCCCTTCCTTGGAGCCAGCCAAGGAAGCCTCTGTAAACTGTGAGCCACAATAAACCTTTCCTCTTTTAATTTGTAGGTGTCGGATATTGTGTCCCAGCAATGAGAAAGTAACTGAGACAGATTTTGGTTCCAGAGAAGTGGGGGGCCATGGCTGTGACCTGACCATGTAGTTCTGAAGTCTTTAGAACTGGCTTGCAGGAGGGATTTGGAAAGATTTTCAGCTGTAAAATAATGTAAGCCCAGCTTGATGGGAGATCTTGATCAGAGCTCAGAAGATCAGGATGTTGACAGTAATGAAGTTGGTAAAGACTAGACTCAAAAGTTTTCAGTTGGGAAGGCAAAGTGTGTTATGCTCTGGGGGAAGATTTGTCTGCATTTTGCTCATGTCCAGAGACTTTGCAGGAGACTGAGATTAAGAGCAGAAGACCAATTAATCTGGTTGAGGAAATTTCATAGCAGCCCAGTATTTGAGCAAAGGTATGGGTATTGTTGAGGGCTTTTAGCCAACTCAAACTTGAGAATCAAGAGCAAAAAGCACAGCTGAATGATTTTAAAAGTTTTGAGTTTGACTAGAAAGCTAACTCCAGTAAAGCTGGAGAGGACAAAAATGGAGCAGAGGAGAGCTTGGTTGCTAAAAAGATTAGCATTAAAAAGTAGTCCAGTACTTTTCAACAGGACAATAGGGTAATGGCTTGCGGGGATTTGAGGAACCTTCCAGGACTCATCCTTTGCAGGCTCAAAATTGCGGAAATGAAGGCTTTGCTTTGAGAAGAGAGTGCCAGGGTACCATGCTCCAGACTGTTTGCACCCTAGGGAATGGGATTTGATCCCCCAGAATTCAGTTCACTGGGCTCAGCCATCTAGGCACTCAAAGGCCTCTACAGCTACCAAAAAGATGCAAAAGGGCTCCACCACTGCTTCAGCTCATAGTAGACCTTGGAATTATCCATGGGGTACTGATTTTAAGGGCATGCAGAATATTAGAGTTGTGGGGGTCAGGGAGGCTTCCACCCAGATTTCAGAAGAAGGTTTGGGAGGTCAAGCAGTGTACCCCTGAAAAGGCAGTGTGTGAAGCTGTGGGTGAGAAGATGGAAGAACAGTGGAGGCCCCAGAAGTTTGGAGAAGCCAGGAACATGGAATGTCTGAGGAAAGTCACAAGCAGTGAACAAAGCTGGCCTAAGAGAGAGGCTATGAGGGCTACAACCACCAGCAATCCTGCAGGGAGTTGACCAAGTCGATTGGAGCTTACATTTCGCCACATATTGCCCTGGGTGCTGGACCTAGAGCTACAGATATAACATTTACCCACTGGGTTTTGGCCTTGCAATGGTCTCATTCCTTTCTATACCCCTAATTCTCTCTTTTGGAATGGGACTCTCTGGGGCCAGGGATTTAGCTCATTGGCACCGAATCTGCCTTGCAAGCACAATGTCCTGAGTTGAACCACAGTGCGGGCGGGGGGGGGGGGGCGGCTTTTGGCCTTGGAATGGGACTCTCTACCCTCTGCCTTTGTACATCAGCAGTGTTTAAACTTTCTTTTGACTTTTACAGGGGCTCACAGCTAAGGGTTTGCCTTAAAACTTAGAGGAGACTTTGGACTTGAACTTTTCAGCAATGCTGAAACTGTTAGGACTCTTAGAGATGGACTAAATGCTTTTTTCATAAAGAGATGTACATGAGTCTTTTGAGGGCCAGGGTCTGAATGTAATGGTTTATATCTAGATGTCCCACAGAGCCTCATGAGCTCATAGCTGGGGCTTTTGGGGGGTGATTGGACCATGGTGGTATGTTACTAATTAGTGGATTAGTCCAGTGCTGAATTTATAGCTAAATAAAATCTTGGGAGGTAAAGCCTGGTTGGAGGAGGTGGGTCACTAGTGGTATGGCCTGGAAGGGTATGCCTCACTCTTTTCTTCCTTTGATCTCTCTCATCTTCCTGCCACCACACCATGAGTTGTTTCTCTTTGGCCATGTACCTCTGCCATGCCACACTGCCTTGGAGGCATCCAACTATGGACTAAAACCTTTATAAGCTATGAGCTAAAATAAACCTTTCCTCCTTTAAATTGTGGGTGTCAGGAATTGTGTCTCAGTGATGAGAAGATAAAACAATGGAAAGAGTGTTCTCTGGTATCTCCTTTTAGTGATCATGGTACCTCCCCTGCCAGGTAAGGACGGTATCTCCTAGAATGGTACAAATTTCATCACGAGGGCTCCACCTTCATGACTTAATTTAACTTTCATCACTTCCCAAAGGCTCCATCTCCCAACACTATCACATTAGATATTTGGGCTTCATCATAGGAATTTTGGAAGGGACACAAACATTCAGTTAGTAACAGCAGCCATTTCAGGGTATCAGGTCACGAACCGTTTGTATCTTTTCATCCCAAAAGTCTTCAGGACTACGCCGAATCTCAAAAAAGGAACAAAGTTCAGAGCCACCTTGTGCAGTCTAGAAATGTTGTCATCATTTGCCACATTGAGGTCAACCCATGAGAAGGCAGAAACTGTGCCACTTCAATGTACCCATGAACCTGACCCATGGAGGCAGGACGCTTAGGGGCTTAGTATTACTACTTGACCCTACTTTCCGCAAAATGGCATACAGTAAAAAACATATGGCATCTGGGACAGTAAGGAGCATTGTAGACATGGGTGGCCAAGGAGATTCTCCTCTCAAAGGTCATGTCCTCCAGCATCTGATGACTGCTAGATACAAGTCTCATGGACACCAGCTGTGTGCTGTCATCCTGCCCTGTGCCTTCACCTCAGACTTGGAGTCCAAGGTAGAAAGTGGTAGGCCTCAGCCTGTCAAGACTTAGCACTCACCAGTAAAATCAAAACAGAACAATTTGGCGCTTAGATTAATTAAGAAATTAAAATAATTAGAAAATATTATTATTGCTGCATCATGTTACCCAATAAAAGCATTAAATGCCCAGTAATGAATAGTATAAGGAGATGTAAGAAGCAATTAAAGTACCAATGTATCATGGTTCACGTGTTAACAGACTTTTCTAGGTAAATTCATAGAATTTTATTTATATTAAATTTATTTGTATTATGTGGTATTTATATTAATTTAGATTTACTCTGAATTGAAAGTTAGTCTAGCATGTGATGAATATTGTGGAGAAACTTTCCATCTCTTTTTCCTGTGTTATCCTGAGCTGTTTCACAAATTTAGAATGAGCAGAATAAAAAAAAAAAACCATGATATTCCTTTGGACAATAGTATCCTAATTCATAAATATAGAAAGAATGATGGAAAAGAAGATTACTGTTAGGTAAACATCCCA
The DNA here is from genome assembly GCF_053883595.1 of Heterocephalus glaber. Lineage (NCBI taxonomy): Eukaryota > Metazoa > Chordata > Mammalia > Rodentia > Bathyergidae > Heterocephalus > Heterocephalus glaber. Next base: position 8,147,694 of record NW_028258444.1, on the reverse strand, counting down.
GTAATAATTATTACAAGCAAGTAATCATTTACAGATACTAAAATTAGTGGATGAAATTATGATTAAAGATATATTCATACTCTCAACATACTTTCTTGTAAGATATGTATCAAGAACAAAGATAAAATAACTTTGTAGTGAAGAAACTGAGCAGGCATTATCTCAGCCATGTGATCAAAGTTAGCATCACTGGAGATAAGATGTATTGGTATCTGTACTTCCTGACGGGATGGATATAATGAGAGGATGCCTGACTCTTGACTTCCTGCCAAAAATGTATAACCTCAATCAAATCTTGAGAATACCACAGACAAACTCAAATTAAGAGACACCCCACAAAATAAATGGCTAGTACTCCTAAAACTGTCACGATCTTGAGTGAGGAAGGAATGGGCACAAACAGGACAAGACTAAGAAGACATGGCAGTTAAATCCAAAGTAGGACCCTGGATTGGTTACCCTGGGATGGAAAAAGGGTATACACTGTGAATTAGCACTAATGTTCTGGTTTGATCATTAAAGTATATTTATTTGTTGGTACATTAGGAAGGCTGTTTTATTTTGTACACTTTTATGAGCCTAAAATTACTTTTTTAAATAAAAAGTTAAGTATAAATGCACACACATACACTATTACATAGTATTGTGTGAGTATAGATATATGTGTATATATAAGCATGTATGTGTATATATATTTACACACACACATGTAATCTCCAAAACTAGACCACTTCTAACTACCTTTATTGTGATCAGCCTGGTATGAATCAGATCTTCTTCTGCCCACATAATAGCAATAGCCAGCTAGTCATATCCATTCTAGCCTTCCCTTCCCTTAGCCTATACTGAACCTAGTAGTCAGAGCGACCTCATTAAAACAAAATCAACTGGGGTCACTACTTGGTTCAGTATAACCAGCAGCATTCTTACACTTACCAATTTCTGTTGTCTTCCTCCTAAAAATGTAAGCTACACGAGGGCCAAAACTTTTGCCTGTTTCACTTTCTGCCCTCAGGTGCCTCAACAGTGTTTTGAACATTTTATACACTAAAACATAGCAATTATATAAATGATTGCATAAATGTATGGCAATTGTCCTATAAAGTTCTTCCATGGGAGAAACATTAAAAAGAAAATGGGAGAAGACTTTGGAAGTTTCAAAATTTAGATAGAGAGAAGGGAATACCTGCAAAGAAGCCCAAAATTTAGTCATCTGAATTAGTAGACTAAAAGGAGAAAGCATTTCAGGAAGAAAGAGTTCAGTCAATTCTTAGCCCTGTTTGGAATGCAAGGACAATGTTGCAAAAGAAGAATTTTTTAGGTCATCATGAACAGTTGATACAGAGTGCCAAATTATATGCATTTTATTTGGAGTCACACATACAGTGAAAAAGCAGGGTGTCTACTTTTAAAGAGTTTATAATCCAGTGGGGATGACATGTTTAAACAGATAAAAGCAAAGAAAATCAATGACTACAATTATGCCTGTATACAATGTATTTAAAAAGAGATATTCAGTCTAACCCAAGTGTGAAGGAGTGAAGAATAGAACAAGGTAGAATGGAGATAAAAGCAGTTTTAAATGTGGTGACATTTAGGCACTGCAACATTTAAATTGATGTACTGATTTGCAAATGGAAATGGAATTTATGTTGAATCTTTTTGTACCCTGTTAGAGACCTTCTCAAAGGAATGAACTGTCTGCTTGTCTTCTTCCTTCCTAATTCTTAGTTTTTTGGACACGTGGAGTTTCTTTCTCCTGTTCTATTAACATCACTGTATTCATTCCTTTAACTCATCTAGTTTGTGATACTTGTGTTTTGCCTTTATTTTTGCTATGAATATATACATATATGGAGAGAATATATATATACATACACATATATATGGAGAGTATATATATATATACATATACATGTATATATATACATATACATGTATATATGGAGAGAGATAGAGAGAGAGAGAGAGAGAGAATGAATATTTAGTCCTTTGAGCTGGGGATTTAGCTCAGCAGTGCTGTGCCTGCCTGGAAAGCACAAGGTCCTGAGTTTGATCCCTGGTACCAAGGGAAAAAAAATTAAAAATTTAGCATTCTGTTTCTGATTTATTTTATTTAGCATTATGAACTCAAAATGCAGTCATTTTCCTACAAATGACTCAAATTTGTTCTTCTTTATGGCTTAGTAGTACTCTATTGTGTATATATACTATTTTTTATTTATCCAATCATCTACTAATAGGTATATAGGCCATTCCCAAGACTTAGCTGACTCTTAGATTTTGAATTGTGCTGCTGTAATATAATGTCCTTAACTCTTTGGGGAAGATACATAAAAGTATAGCTGGTTAAATGAAATTTCTAGTTCTAGGTTTTTTTTGAGGACTCTCCAGACTGATTTCCATAGTGGTTTTGCTGGTTGGTTTACATTCTCACCATCAATGTAATTTACATTTCCGTAATGACCTAGCCAGCATTTGTGGCTTTTTTTTTTAATGGTTTCATTAAAATATTTATTTTTTCCTTTTATAATTATTGTCTATTAATCTTACAAAATCTTGGGTTTTGGGCTGGGAATTTAGCTCAGTGGCACCACGCCTGCCTGACAAGCCCAAGATCCTGAGTTTGATTCCAGTACTCCCCCGCAAAAAAATCTTGGGTTTCAATGCATATATTTGATCACATAACACCCCCCCCCCATTAACACATCAGGAATTTTCTAAAGTGCTAAAATTCATGTGTTTCCCATAACTTCAGGTGAGAAATATAATGGACAGAAGAATCCTGAAGGTCACCTCAAATCCTGAAGCATCCCAGGTGTCACGACAGGGGAAAAATTTTGATAGCAAACAACTGAATTAAAAGCCAGGCAAATATACTTTAAATTTTCATCTTCTTGTCCTTACTTCTGTAACATATTGTAACACAATATTCTTATTCTGAATATGCTTATTCAAAAATCATGGTCACAAGCCCTGAGTGTTTTGTAAAGCTTTGTTTTCATAATTCTTAGATAAATGTTATTTCCTAATTTTTTATTCGCTATCTTTGTTTTCTTTTGCTTCATCTGTCTTCTTTTCTTTCCACAAATTTCTGAGGACAATTCTTAAAAAGAGGATTATTCCTATTATTTGGTTGGAGGTGAATTTATCCCAATAGTCTGCAGGACTGTGGATGTCCAGAGTGTGGATCTGGTGAGCCAAGTGGGCTCCAAAAATGAGGAGAGCAGCATAGTAGTGTGGGGTCTGGGCACAGCTCACTCCTGCCAGGCTCAGGGCCCCCAGCACAGCCATGCTGAAGCCACCAAGCCACTTCTTGGTGTTCTCTCTGAACAGCAGTGCCATGTTCTTGAGGCCAATCAGAGCATCGTCTCTTTTGCCCTGATGGGCATAAATAGTGTCACAGATCAGGGTCCACATAATTCCAGCAAAGTAGAGAGGCAGGCACACAGATGGGTCACAGGAGCCCCTCACGGCTGACCAGCCAAGCAGTGCACCCCAGTTGAACGTCAGCCTCAAGGCTAGCTGAGGCCAGTATGTGATTCTCTTCATCAGGGAGTAGGTGATGAGGAGAAGCAATGATGCTGCTCCCAGAGCTATACTGTAGTAATTCAGACACAGAAGAACACCCAGTGCCAAGGTTAGCTGTCCCAGAGAAAAACCAAGGACTGAAAAGCTGAACTGTCTCCAGCAGCTATTGGGCGATTTGCGTTCTTGTAACCTCTTTATCATAGTCACGGTCCCACATGTCATTGATAGTACAGCCTGCTCCACGCATCAGAATAGCTCCAGTGCCCAAGAGGGATAACATATACCAATCTGGAAAACACCCGGGCTCAGCTACCAAACTAATGCTCCACATACACGGCAAATACAACAGCCAGGTTCCGATGGGCTTGTCCAGGCGCATGAGGCGCAGGAAGGGCTGCAGGGGACGGGAGGCCGCGCTCACCACCGCGGCAGCTCCCGCTGGGCCCGCGCCCCCCCTCCCCCCTCCCCTCCCCCGCTCCCCTCCCCAGCGCCCCTGCCTCGCGTGCCAGGGCCGGGGCCGGCCGCGGGAGCCCCATAGCCAGGCTGGGGCCAGGGCCCCTAGGCCCCGCGCGAAGCTGGCTGGCTCCCCCGGAAGCATTTGTGTCTTTTTGAGCTGGTGATGATAGCCATTCTTTCTGGAGTGAGATGGAACCTCAATGTTGTTTTGATTTGCGTTTCTCTAGTGGCCAAAGCTGCCACCATTTGTACTTCTTTTGAGAAGTGCCTATTCATTTCAATTGCCCCCCTTTTTTTATTGAGTCTTTTATTTGGCAGGATTTTGCTTTTGAGTTTTAAAAATATATTTACATATTAGTTTTCTGAGGAGTAACTGACAAAAGCTTTCCCCCATCCTGTAGGTTGTGTCTTCACTCAGTTACTAGATTTTGGGTCCTGGGGAAATTTTTTTTCAAGTTCTTGATAGACTGAACAAAGAAGTAGATGAGACACACAGAAGGAGGTGGAGATGTGCATTTATTGAAGGTGGGAAGCATGCTCTCTCTATAGAGAGGGCCAGTGAACAGATTCACAGCACCCACAAGGACTATGGAGGGGTGTCTTTGGTACCCCAAATTCCTTAATTGGCTTCTCCCTCATGCAAATAAGGCATTTGGGACAGCCAGCCTATCAAAAACTCACTTGTCTGGTGTCATATTTAAACTTTCCTATGAAAGATTCCCTTGGTTTTGTGCCAGATTAAATGAAGAATTGAAAATTGCACTTTTCTGATTGGTCCCGCAGACAGTGTTCAGGAAGGCAAGGTCATCCGGGTCCAGGTTCTGCTTATGTGCCCTGGGTCTCATGATCTCATGACTTTGACAGATTCGTTCATTTCTTTGCCTGGTTTTGCCTATCCCTAATCTCTTACCTCACTGTATTGTTTTCATTGCTGCGCAGATGCTTTCTGCTAGTAACACCACTATTTTCTCAGTGTCTATTTATGAATTTTTTTAAAAGATCCTTCCTAAATTCGTAATCTGCCACTGTGGACCCTCAGAAGCCCTTTCCTTCACAATTTCCCCTCATTCTCTCCAATTGGTGCTTTCTGCTTTTTGGTGATGTCAGTATAGAGTGTTTTTCTAGCCCACAACCTTACATTTTCAAGGATAGAAATTTTAGGACTTCAATCCCCTGTCACTCTTCTTCCATACTGCTGAAGCGTGTTCACTTTTCCTGACATGGACTCTCATTTATAAGTCCTACTTCTCCATTTTCACTATTTCTGCTTTTTAACTAAAGTAGTACGCTAGTATGATCCAGTTACCTGAGTCTTCCCAATTCTTCTCAGATGTGGACTACACTCCATCTTTTCTAAAATTCGATTTCACTTTATGCATTTTAAAACACCATTTTTGTCTTGTCACTTGTACACTTGCAAAGTTTAAAGAATTCCCTATATTCTACCCTATTATTCTAAACTCTGCATTCAGGACTCTACCTACCTTATTTCTCCTTGCTATTGAAACATATCTTTTCTGTGAGGTGTGCATAAGCAACATTGTCTAGGTACTGCCACGATCTTGTTGCTAATTTACCATTCATCAATATTTTGTGTCCACATCTTTGTTTTTATCTGTATTGTTATGTCAGATTTAATAGTCTTTTAAATGGTCTTGAGTATTTGGACTAAACAAGGACTTCAATGCCAATTTACCTAACAGAATTCTTTTTTTTTTTTTTTTTTGGTACTGGGGACTGAACTTGGAACCCTGCGCCTGTGAGGCAGGCAGCTGAACCACTGAGCCAAATCCCCGGCCCCTGAGCTAAATCCCTGGCCCAGAATTCATCTTTGTACTTCGAAAATTGGAAGAGTGCCTTAGGATCATAATAAATACATGTGTTACTTGTTTCTCTTGTCTTAGAGGCCTTTGTTGGTTGTCTCCTGTGTGAGAGGCCTTTGTTGTGGGGCTTTTGTTAGCTGGTCTCGGATCAGATTAAGGAAATGAGAAGAGTTTTATGTTGCTATAGGTGATTTTAGGTACTGCATCTTGTAAAGGTAGCATGGGTACCTTACTTAAAAAGCATCAATTGAGTATTTGTATGAGGAATATTGAGATGTACGATCTTTTTCTTTTGAGGGGAAGTAAGTTCAAGTAATGTTTACTGTAGAAGTTAAGTGAAGTACGTCATATTATCCCCAACTTAAAAAGTCAACATAATATTTTTAATTGTTATACGTTTTCTGAAATAGAAGAGGGATAGAAAATATAGGACTTCATTAACCATTTGGCTTCAGGTTATCCAGAGCCATGAGAGCTTGAAAACTATACATGTGGAGGTAATAAGAAAATAGTTAGAAAAAAAAAAGAAAAATGAAGTGAGGAATTTCATTCAACAAATGGGGGAAAGAATGGTGGTATTGATGAATAAATCTGAGAAGAAAAATGGCTAATAAAATTATCTTTCAGCAATTCAGTTTGATAGTATTCCAAAATGAAAAAACATAAAATACAAAGTTCTAATGGATGACTGTGCCAAACTGCCTTTCAAGTTCTGTCCTGCACAGTTAGGGGAAAAAAAAGACACACTTGGCTCAGAGCTTTGGCTCTAGACCAGCATGACTTAGTAGCTCTAATTTGCATTTGAATGCAATTAACTGGGCCAGTACTTTGGGGTAATCAAGCTGTCTGCAGTACACTTATGCTGCAAACTACACAAAAGACCCAAGCACTAAGGAGGAGTCTTTTGCCTTTAGTCTCTTAGACACAGTACTGAGGTCTAAGACCTAAAATACAGTTGTAGGTTTCAAACTCTGATTTAAGTGTGAACAATGAGATCTAATTTTTGTCTAATTTTTATTTTTAATAAAATGTAGCTACTTGTTATATTTTTTCCTTACAATAATTCCATCACTTCTGTAGAAATGATCTGTATTATTTAGAAATCTCAAGCAATATAAATAGATTGAAAAAGGATAAAAGAAACTTACTTCCCACCCAGAAACATCTTCCATCATTATTCAAAATAAAGAGAAAGGTAGGGCCGGGGATTTACCTCAATGGCACCACACCTGCCTGGCAAGAACAACATCCTGAGTTTGATCTCTGGTACCAAAAGCAACAACAACAACAACAAACCCCCAAAAAACCACCACCACCAACAACAAAAACACAACAACAACAAAAAAAACCCCCAAAAAACAGAAAGGAGAAAATGTGAATAAAATATGTATATAGTTAAAATTTTGATTTTTTAATAATGTTATGGATCATTAGCCATTAGTTTATAAAAATGCTAACAAACTGTTTTAAGGGAAAAAATGTAGTAATATAAGAATGTAAGCTCAACTTACTGTTACATTTCAAAAGATATTCTTTATAGTCAAATATTTGTAGTATATACTATTTTCTAAATCCAAATAATGACATACTAGTGGTACTAACAATAAAGAAAAAAGAGCAAGGAAAGGGAGTCAAGAAATTTGGATTTTAATTTAACCCTGTCCCTAATTTACTGTACAGTGGGGGTGTGTGTGTGTTGGGGACTTGGTGGTATTTTCTGAACCATAAAATGAATGGAGTGGGCTGGAATTGTAAGTTGTTTTTCATCGCTAAGATTATAAGAGCATTGCTTACATCTGCTGCTTTACAGAATCTCAAGTACTTTGTTTTTCTTTCTGTTTAGATGCCACCTTGAATAGACACTGTGGTCTGAAATTAGCCTTTTTGGGAACTATAACTAGTAGGCAAAAGTTTATCTCTAATGAAAACTTGCTTTGTGTTGAAATCAAAGCATCATATGCCCTTCCTCTGGTAACCACTGATTTACTTATTCAACAAATAAGTACCAGTTGTTATGTTTGATTTCTCACAAATTCTGCCCTTTAGAAATCTGCAGTCTAGATAAGGAGTCAGAAAATGATCATTACCATAAAACCTAAGACATAAGCAAAATGCAATGAAGAATTTGACAGAAGGAAAAGTCACATATGTAATGCAAAGGAAGAGTTAAGGTAAGAGGTAAGACTAAAAAAGACCCTGTCTGGTGACAAAATTAGTAAAAATTTGAATAGAGATGATTTTAACAGACAGAAGTTGTTGGACAGCCTTGTGTTTCCTCATCTATGTAATTTGGCGGTGATAACTGAACCCACTTTCTAGGGCCATTGAGAAAATTAAGTGAAATAATGCTTGTCAAGTGCTCAGCTCATTGCACTGGCATTGAGGATAGAGGTGTATAAATGGTTTTCCTTGTTACCAATAAGGAAAAATGCACAAAATGAAAAGAACCACTGAAGAAAAAGTGGTATTTCTCATTGTGGCATTAAGGCTTAGCTCCCTAAAGATTTTTGAAAAAGATCCTGAGGAGAGAGTTGCCTAGGCATGCTTTTTCAAAGCCAGTTGTTTGCTTATGGAGTTGTAATCAGAACTGCTTCTTTTAATCTTTCTGCTAGCAGCAAAATGGAAGAGTCAAATAACTTTTAATGACCGATTAGAATGTGGAAACCTGAAAAACACAGCCTAGATGGCCTAGCAAAAGAAATCTGTAGAGGTTCTTGTAACTTCTTTCTGGCTTGCTGTTCAGGGAGGACTGGAATGAATCTTTGTACCTTAGACAGGTGCAGCTGCAGCATCAGTACTTGATTTTAAAAAACATTTGGTATTTGCAAAGATATTTATACAATAAAATTACCTAGCAGTTTATTGTGAGCTTTCTGGGAGCTAGCAAAGTTAGAAAAGCTTTTTCAGTTCTCAGAACAACTCCATAAGGTAGAAGATACATTACTTACACGTAAGATGGGGAGACTTAGAAAGGTCTGGCATCTTGTTCAGTCACATAGTCATCCAGCTAACATTTAATGATACCTACTATGTGTTATTATATACTGTCTGGGGAGATACAGAAACAGTAGTGAATAAAATGAAAATAATCCTTGCTATCTTGGAATTCATCTTCATATGGAGAAAAGACAATAAACAATAACCAAAACCTCTCAGATATCAGTTATTGTTAAAGAATGAAAAATAGAATGGGGATGTGATAACAGGTAACTAGGGGTCCAGAGCACACTCCCTGGGCCAGTGATCTGTGTTGTCACACAAAGCGTTGTGCTCAGAAGGGTCCTATTCTTGGTTTAATGCTCTGTTGTCACATTGTGATTCTTAATTTTATTTGCAGTATTGCGTCTTGTTAAGTGTGGTCTGATAAAACACTGGATCATGGGGGTAAGCAGAGGACGTATGTATAATACACGTCTTTCCTTCCTTGATGCCCTGTTCTTATGTTACATTCACCATCTCCCCAAAGTGCAGAATTCTGGTTGGCTCCCATACCCAGGGAGATCTGGAAGATTCAAAGCCAGGAACTAAATGTGTTCTGTCTATAACAGAGGAAGCAGAGATGCTGACACTCTAGGGACCAGCCTTCCTCCGATCAGAACTTGCTTCTAATGCAAAAATGCTAAAGCATTCTAACAAACACAATGACCAAAGAACCCACTCTTATCTTTTCTTACACTAATTCCTACAGCAGCCTGCCACTGACCTTGAAAATGATGAAAATAAAGGAAAGAGCAAGAGGAAGATAATTTCTTTTCAGTTTTTCATTTCTTATTTGAAAGCCAAAATGCTAGTAGAATGAGCATATATCAAGAAATTAAAAGGGTGAGGGTGGGTCAGTCAGTGGGAGAGCACTTGCCATCGTGCAGGTCCTGAGTTTGATACTCTGTACCACAAAAAGAAAAGTGAAATAAAAATAGTTGAGTTAACCAGAAGAGACCCAGTACAGTGAAAGCAATTCTAGGTAACAAAAGCAAGGGGGGAAACATCACAATCCCAGACTTGAAATTGTTATAAATCTACATTGATAAAAACAGCATGGTGCTGACACAAAAACAGACATGAAGATTAGTGGAACCGAACGGAGGAAGCAGAAACAACCCCAGGAATATTCAACTATTCGGTCCTTGACAAAGAGGTCAAAAACACACACTGGAGGACAGATGGTCTCTTTAGTAAATGGTGCTGGGAAAACTGACTATCCATATGCAGAAGATTGAGTCTAGACTCATATTTCTCCCATGTATTAAACTAAAATCAAAATGAATCAAAGATCTAAGTGTTAAGACAAAAACAATTTTATGGAAGATAAAATAGGTAAAACTCTTGAAATCACAGGAATAGGCAAGGACTTTCTGAACTGAACCTTAGTTGCAGTGGAAATGGTACAGAGAATCAACCAATGGAGTATATAAAATAAAAAATCTGCACAGCAAAAGAAACAACCGATAGAGTAAAGAGACAACCTACAGAATGAGAAAAAAATTGCCAGCTACTCCTTAGACAGAGAACTGATGTCTAGAATATATAAAGAAGAAGAAGAAGAAGAAGAAGAAGAAGAAGAAGAAGAAGAAGAAGAAGAAGAACAACAACAACAACAACAACAACAACAACAACAAAAGGGTCAATCAAAAACTGGGCAAGTAAAAGGAATGGATACTTCTTAGAAGAAGTACAAATGGTCTATAAATAAATACATGAAAAGATTTTCAACATCACTGGTCATTAGAGAAATGCAGATTAAAACAACACTGATGTTCTATCTTACCCCAGAAAGAATGACCACCATCAAGATATCAAATAATAATAAATGTTGGTGAGGGTGCAGGGAAAAAGGAATGCTTCTGCATTGCTGGTGGCAATGTAAACTAGTGCAACCACTATGGAAATTGGTGTGGAAATTCCTCCAAAAACTAAAACTAGAAATTCCATTTGACCCAGCTATTCCCCTTCTAGATATCTTCCTAAAAGAGTTAAAGATATCATATTATAGTGATATGTGCATACCCATTTTTATAGCAGCACAATTTATAATAGCTAAATCTTGGAAGCAACCTCTTTGTCCATCAACAGATGAATGGATAAAGAAAATGTGGTATTTACACACAGTGGAGTACTACTCTGCCACAAAGAAGGATAAAGTTGTGTCATTTGATCAGACACACAAATTTAAATATTGCATGGTTTCTTTTATATGAGAAACCCAAAATATAAAGAGCAAAATAAAAGATGATAGGATGTGAGGAGATAGATCTTTCTCAAATGGAAAATGATCAAAAGATGGAGGGAGAAAGAAGGGGTAGAAAAAGATGAAAAAGAATTAAGATGTGTTATATGCATGTACGACCTCTCTACTAATGCAATCATTATGTACTGCAAACATGTACTCATAAAAGTTACTTTTGCGCAATGTGTCTACTGTTCACTTAAGAACAAAATACATGTGCATTTATGAACTTAGAAATAGGAATTATATAATATTTATGATTTCACATATGTGTTAAGTGCTTTTCTATTCATATTTAAAACTGACAGTGCACAATATAAAGATCAAAGGTAAAGTTCATGAAAATAATCTAAAATTTTCATTTTTCTTTATGGAGAATGATGTTAAGTAGCAAATAAAAACATTATAGCACATTAAGAGAGCCAGGTGCGGTGGCACATGCCTATAATCCCAGGACTCTAGGAGGCTAAGCCAGGTGGACTGCAAGTTTAAATCCTGCCTGGGCAATTTAGTTCCTTAGTGAGATTCTGCCTAAAAAAAAAAAAGGAAAGAAACAAAAGGGTTGGGGATATAGCTCAGTGTGAAGACCTTATGTTCAATAATCAGTATTGAAAAACAAAAAGAGAAAAAATTAGGGTGTTTAAAAGAAAGAAAAAAGTTTTTGCTTTTAACAGTGTGCCTTACATTACCATTCTGTGCTCCACAGTGCCAATCACGGAGCCCTTTGGATGCTCTTTATGACTGAGTGCTCAGGAACAGCATCTCTGGGGAAATAGCATTTGAGTCCATACCTAAAAGTCCAGAATGAGCTGATTATAAGAAAAATGGTCCAAGTAAAGGGAAATAGGTACTGCAGAGGCCCTAGGCAAAAATGTAATTGGGAGTTCATGAAATAGACCAACATCGCCAAGAGTAGTGGCTAAGGAGTAGAGTAACAAAAGAACAGAAACGCGTGTGAGCAGCCACAGAGAGAAGAGCCTTGAGGCCTAGAAGAATCTATTCTATTCATGTTGGATCACTATTTGACCTTTCAGGCAAGGGAACAACAAAAATAATGTATGTTTAGTTCATTTTATTATTATTTCACTTAGATAAGTTCTTTATTCAAAAAGCTGATTACTGTTATTTAAAAGAAAAGCCATAAGATGAAGATATCGAGCTTTGCATTTCTGTTTTGTGCAGATAAAATATCATGTAGTAGGAATGTAGTAGGAATGACAACAATGTGGCAGTCTTTCCTTTTTTTTTTTTTTTTATCACAGTGCTTCCGGAAAGATGTAATGCTTTGTCTTCATCCAAAGTTCTAGTGACCTGTGAGGCTGAGGCAGGAGGATCATAAGTTTAAACCCATCTTGGGCAATTTAGTAGGTTAGTGGAAATTGTCTTAAAGTAAAAACTAAAAAAGGGCTAGGGATGTAGTTTTGCACAAAGATTCTGAGCTCATTCTTCCTATGGGATGAAACCAAGAATGGATTCAGGGAAACCATTTTGATGTTCCTTGTAGGCAAGACATTGTCTTGTTCTTCAAATCACCAGTGTCCAGGTGACTTGCAAGTAGCAGTCTCTTATTAAATATTTATTGAGTAAACAATTGAAATAGGATTTAAACCACTCTTACAGTAAATGGTCTGCCTTTGGGATTTCTTCAAATAAAGATGATAACTAATTAGATGCGCCACAAGGAAAGCTGTCACGTAGGAGTTTAGGAATCTGGAGTAAACACAAAATGAGCCATTGATTTTGCAACTTTTGATATTTGGGAGAAACACACTGACTCAAATGGCGATGGGAATTTGAATTTCCACACTGCTTCTGCCTGACCCCATGCACAATACAAACCCCAAACCACAGCTGTCATTAGTGCTAATGTTTTGACCAGAAGTTCCAGGCTGGTGATTTGTGACGGAAGCTGGCCTGAGATAATTTGAGTGGTTTGCACATCAGGTAAATACTGCGCAGAATTAGTCACTGACGTTTAGAACTAAGAAGGCTTCACATAAAGATCTGATGTTTCACCTTCACTTGAGAAGTGACAAAAAAAGTGTCCTCACAGGGTTTGCCTGCCAGCGAGGCGGCCCTCAGCAGGAGCTGAAGACAGCCGCTGCCTCTGCCTCTGGACAGGGCCTGTGTGCTCTATCACAGTCGCCTTGCCCGCCCCATCACTGGGGCGGCCACCTGTCATTTCCTGTAAGCATTCGTTTTGTGACAGCTCTTATGGAGAGGTAATATGCGCTAGTGCTATTTTAAAAGAGAATTTTTTAAAAAGAAGGTTTTAAATTATTAAAAAGGTTCTCTTTAGGTTTGCTAAATGTGGTTTGCTGTTCTTGCCTTGCTTGCAGCTCTTACCAGTCCATGGTAGCAGATTCAGACTCACCTAGATGTAGTCCTGGCCGGGCAGGATGAAATGCAGCTCTAAGTTGTTGATGGATAAATATTGAGGCAAGGGAAGGCTTTCCACAGGTTAGCGAGGGGAGATGGTCGCCACCAATTTGTATCCTATAAAAAGATACTACTTTTGCTTTCTTTACTTTCTACTTTGTGTCTGTTTCAATTTAATGGTAGTTGAGATTAAGAGACAGAATAAGTTTGAAACTAAATATGCTGCCTATCTTTGTGCTCTCTTTGCTGGCTAGGATCTTTGCCGATAGGTGTGTCATTTTAGATTATATACACTTAGCCAGTGCCTTTATTTGGATAGTGCCATTTACTCTTTTGTGACTGTTTTGTATGAACCCACATGTTTATTTATAGAAATGCATGCGGCCGTCCACAAAAGACACTCTGTGGCAGAGCTCATAAAGGCTGTTTCCACAGAGCTATCTAGTGGCATGTGGAAGCATAACGGTGACAAGCAGAAACCACAGTGGAACAATGCTGATAGAATCCTAGGCTTAGGAGGTGCTTTCTGAGGGCCGGCAGGGAGAGAGAAATCAGCGGAGGATTTACTACTCGGCACGTCTCGATGGGTATTCAGTCCTGGGAACACTTGGCAGGACCAGGATGCAGTTCATCTACCAGTGTACAAACGATCGAACAGAAACGCATTCGGGACTCTCAGAGTAAATTATTTCCACAACCCGCCTGAGCTGGGATGCAGCACCGCCCCGCTGCCCAGAAGCAGCAGAGCCAGGGAGCGGGTTCAACGTGAACAAGCGACTGCAGGGCGGGCGGGCTGCAGCAGGCTAGGGAGGGGGTCAAAGTCCACCGGGAGAGGACAATAAGGCACACACAAAGCCGGCCGAGCAGCAGCTGGCTGGTTGCAGTCGCGAGGGCTATTCAGCCCGGACCCAGGCAGCCGGGTGCACGAAGGACGCCCGGCGGCAGCGCCCGACTGCGCCCCACGGAGGGAGGCCGGGGCGCCGCGCCGACGCAGTGCGGGCCGAGGCGTGCGAGCGGGCGCTCGGAGGCGCAGTCTGAGCCCCGGCGGCCTGCGCGCTCCCCGCCGCGCGTCACTCAGGCGCGCTCGTCCCCGCCCAAGTCGGCGAGCTCGGGAGCCGGCGGGCGCGGCGGACAGTGACCACTCCCCCTCGCCTCCTCCTCCCCGTCCTCGTCCTCGTCCTCGTCCTCGGTGGCGCCGCCGCCACCTTTCCATTCAGCCGCCCAACATGGCTGGAGCTCGGCGGAGGTGAGCCTGCCGCCCCCTACTGCAGCGCCGGCTCTCGCCCTGCCGGGCCCGGCCGGCCGCCAGCATGTGGGGCGCCCCGGACGACAGCTCCGTGCGAGTGGCCGTCAGGTGAGCAGCTGCCGGGGACCGAGGGGGTGGGGGGTGGGGAGCGGGCTGAGGAAACTGAGGCAGCCGGGGGACCCCAATATGCGCAGCCCGCGTGCGCAGGTGGCCCCGGGGGCGCCCGACCCTGGCCAGGTCCCCGCCAGAGGAGCCGTCGCCTCAGGTTGGGCCTCCCAGGGCTATCGCCTGTCCGGCCGTGCCCGCAGGAGCCGCCAGCGCTGGGCGGCGGTGACTTTAATATTTATAGAGCGCCTGTCACCGTGCGTCCCGGCCTGGCCTCCGGGGCTGGAGACAAAGCACCCGAGCGACGCGGCCACTCGGGTCCGCGCGGGGAGCTCCCACGCGAGCATCCCGGCTGCCGGGACCGAGACGGGGACGGGCCTTGGAGGGGTGAGGGGGTTGCATGGGCGGTGATGGTCGCCCGGGATGGGTCTGCAGCGGGGAGTTAGGTGGGTACTTGGGGGAGACGTCCTGCGGTTGGCAGGGCGGGCGCAGGGTAACAGTCACAGCATTCATGCCTGGGTGTGAGCCTGGAAGGAGCAGATACATCGAGATGGTATTTCTCCAGCGACACGCACAGGTATTCAGTGCAGTGCAGGCGCCTATCAAGAAGGGCAGCTCTGACAGTTGCTCATGGAAAATTGCAACATGGTCACAGGGTTTAAAAAATTAATGAAGCATTCATCATTCATCGTTGAGCAAGTGCGTGGCTTTTGCACCTCGGATAGTCTACTGTTAATTTTTTTTAATTTTCACTCTAAGGATTATAGAAATAATTGGTCCTCCAAGACATTTACTCTCATATTCTTTCTTTCTTCTTTTCAGTACCGGGGATTGAACTCAGGACCTAGCGCTTGCGAGGCAGGCTCGGTGCCACTGAGCTACATCCCGGGCCCACTACCATATTCTTTCTGGAAATTTAGTTTAAAATTTCTATGATGAAAGCGTCTCTGTAGTTATTATTTAACTGACAGTTTTTCTCTTCTGGTGCTAAATCTTGATTAGGTAGAGAAATGAGTTATATATACTTTGTATCTTTAAACAATTTAAATGTAATGATTTGAAAGATTCCCCTGGTCCCCCTTTTACAGAGGAGTAAATTACTACCCCATGGAGGAGACAGTTTTATGATTGTTAAGAATCACCTGTGACAAAGCTTTGAAGTTTTGATTGACCTTTTTATTATTCCAGGGCTTCTTATCTGTTGTTAGATTAGTTTCTCCAGTCACTGCCATTACCTTTCTTTTGGCCTTGTAGTTGTGTGTGAATGGCTTATACTCAGACAGGGGAAGAGTAAGGAGGGGAAAAAAAACAAACAAAAAAACCAGGAAACTCAACAAGAGGCAGTTGTTTTTTTTTTTTTTTTTTTTGTCTTTATTCTTTTTGAGATAGGGCTTTGCTATTAGTCCATGTTGACCTGGAACTCTTTATCCTCCTGCATCAGCCTCCTGAGTGCTGGGATTACAGGTGTACCACCTGCTAAGTGGCAGTTTTGTTAGCAGGTCCGAGTGTGGAATGTGAAGAAAGAGCATAGCATAGCAATGAAAACAGAAAATTTATCTTTGAGAGAAGCCACTTTTAGAAATTTGAGATTCAGGACAGTTGATTATTATGTTAAATCTGATACTACTTCCAGTGAAAGTGAGCACAGATAGATGGATGAATCTAAAGTGACATTGACTAATAAATACTATGTATGTAATATATAAAAATGAACATATGTATATATACCCACACATTTTTTTTTTGGTGGTGCTGAAGATCAAACCTAAGGCCTAATACGAGCCTGGGAAATTCTCTACCACTGAGCTACATCCCCAGCCTTTATATTTAGGTTTGGAATGCATGGTAGCACTTTTTTTTTTTTTTTTTAGAGTACCAGAGATTGAACTCAGGACCTTGTGCTAGCAAGGCAGGAGGTGGAACCACTGAGCTAAATCCCCAGCCCCCGAATGGTAGCACTTTTAAAGTGAATAAATGTGTGTCTGATTTTTTTTTTTTTGGTAATGGGGATTGAACTCAGGACCTTGCACTTTTGAGGCAGGCGAGGTGTCACTGAGCTAAATCCCTGGCCCTGTGGGTCTGATTTTTGGAAAAAGACTTGATAAAGAATTTAATAGAACTTAGTAAGCCCTAATGTAAAGAATCAGTTTGGTGTGGTTGTGGATTTTTTCATTGAAGACATTTTTCTTTAGTCTGAACAGTTACTCTCTGTACTTACAGGATGAAACAATTGTGTTTTATATAGCATTTTAGTATTTATAAGGTGATCAAATACATACTATTCATTTATAACATAATTATTGAACATAATCCCATCTCTGTTAAGATTTCTGAGGTAAAAATAGTAATAATTGTTGCACACTTAAGTACCAGAGTTAAGACTGTGTGTTAAGATATTTTATATCGTATAAAAAATCTCATTTATTTCTCACAACAGTCTATGATTTAGGTCCTGTTAATTTTACGGCCATCTTAAGGGGCATAGAAAGATTAATTAAGCTGCCCAAAGTTAAACTGGCACTGTATGGCAGAAGCATGGTTTCAACCTAGACCAGCCCAAGTTCTTAGCCTCAACCCAGTATGGGTGAGAGGTAAGAACAGGCTTTTCAAAGATTTAATTATTTAAGGTTAGCAATTTCTTCACGGGTGCTCTACTAGCTCAGTTATGGATGTATGCCTGCCTTCATCAGGTTATTCATATCTTGGCATTGCTAGAAAAGATCAGACTCAGAAAGAGAAGACCTAAACTTAAACCAACTAAAGTATTTCCTCAGATCTAAAATATCCCCTCAGAATTTTTTCAGTAGCTTCCTCTCCTACCTTTTAGTTTGTGGCAGGCTTCATCAGCAGGATAAATAAACCCACACAAAATTTTGTATCCGTATGCAAAATCGACAGAGGCATTAGACCTGCCTTCCCCGTCAATGAATAATGTAATAATAGATCATGGAGAGTGGACTGCATTTGTGTAAATACATAGTGTCTGTGAGGTGCTTGTGTTGTACTAGCATAGATCTACTTTTTTCAGTTATAAAGTTTCAGTGAAATATAAATATTGATGAAGTATCTGGTGAAAAGTTTGTTAAAATTGACATGTGCTATGAATGTAATATACTATATACCCTGGATTTCAAAGGCTTAGACCAAAGGAATGTAATTATCTGAATAATCTTTATAAACAGACTAGGTATAGAAATGATAATATGTTGATTACATTGAGTCAAATATTTAGTAAAATTAGTTTCATTTATTTTTTCCTCTTTAAAAATGTGACTAAAAAATGTGAGGAAGAAGTATAAAATAGGGCTGGGGATTTAGCTTAGTGGCACTGCGCCTGCCTCACAGGCATAAGGTCCTGAGTTCTATCCCCAGTAGCAAAAAAAAAAAAGTATAAAATAAAGCTGTGTACATAGGAAGGGACCATAGACTCACCACGCACTTAGAATAAGAAAATACCAAATACTGGATGTCTGTTTTTTGCGTAGTTACACACACACACACACACACGCAAAATGTGATTTAACAGCTATACTTTTTTCCCGAAGATGCATAGGGGTACAAGGGTATTGATTATAGACTCAATATAGCTGACTTCCTAGAAAGTGTAGTAAATTGAATCGATGTGTTAAATGTCATCAACA
Organism: Heterocephalus glaber; assembly: GCF_053883595.1. Taxonomy (NCBI): domain Eukaryota; kingdom Metazoa; phylum Chordata; class Mammalia; order Rodentia; family Bathyergidae; genus Heterocephalus; species Heterocephalus glaber. Next base: position 8,129,289 of record NW_028258444.1, on the reverse strand, counting down.
AATTAACAATGAAGTCTAGTGTGTATGCTATTCTTATTATCTAAGTAGTATATTGAAGCGAACTATCCAGTTAACTCAAAATGATAAAGCAAATTAAACCTTTTGAATCCTTTTTTTTTTTTTTTTGGTACTCGACATCGAACTCCGGTCCTTGCGCTTGCGAAGCAGGTGGCGAAACCACTGAGTTAAATCCCGAGCCCAAACCTCTTGAATCTTAAATCTAAGATACTGAGATGTTGGTCTCTTTTCTCTGAACTTCACTAAAACAAGTTTGTAACTCTTTTCCTTTTAAGAACATTAAGAACTGGTGAAAATTGTAGATACAGAAAGGACCCTGCTGTTTGCTTGTCATTGTGATGATTCAGATTTCTCTGCTTGGCTTTGGCAGGGCTGTACAGATGACTGACAGTGAGTTTGGACTGGCGTGTAACATGGTCGAATTTGCATTTTTATTTGCCATGTTTTCATCTTACCAAAGCACTTTCAAGAAGTGGTGTTGCTCAGAAGACTTAAAGGCAGGGTGAACAGTCAGCTTTAGGTCAGCTCAGCTTTAGGCACTGATTTGTGATGTGAACTTCTTCGCTTCCCATTCTGAGCTGACCACCTAAAGCCATAAAGAGCAGATCTGTGTTTATGCTGTCCATTAAATGTGCTTTTATTGTAAGCAAAACGATTGGTACTAATGATGGCTGTATATTAATAGGAAGGAACTAAATATTCATTTGCTTCTGTTTTCTAAACATTAAATTGTTTCAGATAACTTACTTCATATGTACATTTAGTGTTTCAGCCTTAAAACCACACATTAAGTTTAAAAAATATGGTGGACCCTTTATTATTTGGAATTGTATGGAATTCCAGGTTTTGTTTAATTATTACTGCCCTTGAGCTCTTGTCATCTTACCTGCTAATTGGTTAATATTTTGATGCATAATTATGGAGTAATGTACGATGTACCAGAAAATCCAGTTTAGTGAAGCCATGAAAGCAGGAATTATCTTTGCAGTTAATACGGTCATCTGCCCAGTCTTTCAATTCTCATCAATTTTTTCTCAAAGATGTTGACTTGGAATGTTCATTATATGGATGTTTTCCCCCAAGACAAATTATAACTTATCTGTGAGACTCTGGCTTAGAAATGGGTTATTTTTTTGCCAGTGTCACACACGACCTGACATCATCTGAGTTTCAGATTAGGAAGGAAAGCACATCAGTGAAAATGCACTCCAGATAATGCATAGTATTTGTATGTTAAAATTATTAGAATAATTTTATTCAAAAACTCAGATTTGTTTATTGTTATTTTCAATGTTTTCTTCAGGAAAGAGGATTTGTGAATTCTGCCTTTCAACTTGATTTTTCAGTGGATTAACTATTTAATCTTCCTAGAGTGGTAAAATAGTTTTCCAGTGGCTCAGGCTTTGAAGCCAATGACAGACAAGCCAAAAGGGACAATTTTTATGAAACTCTATGATTATTATGAGATCTTTCTGGATATTTAGGAATTATACTTGAGGTTCCTTTTCTCTTTGATTTTTAGAATTAGGAAAAATGTATACATTAAACATAACTTTTAGTACAAAATTATTGCCAAAACACATTTTAAAAGTGAAAGAGACTTTGACTGAGCTAGTAGGTTCAGGCCCTCTCCTCGAGATAGTTGTGACAAGAGAGACCCAGAGAAGGACAGGAATTACTTGAGGTCATATAATCAGTGTCCTAGTTACAGTCTTCTCTTGATGAGCATCGTAGATTTTCTAGGACTTCGTGTTTTGCTAGCAGACATCTCAGAAGCAGAATATCTTTATACAGTATTTGAAAAATAGAAAACAAAGAGCTAGTTTTAATCCCATGAGGACACATTCTAAAACTTTAATTTGACAGTTAGATGAGATCTCCCACTCTCAATGCCCAGTAGTTTGGCTTTATGAAAAGCTCCATTCTAGAAACTACACCAGTAATTCTAATAAGGACCTTGCAAAGGTAAAGAGAGAAGGACCCTAAGGGTGGAAACCCAGGTCTTAATCTTGAGGTTTCTGGTAGATTAAAATATGAAGAAATCTCATAACTGAGTTTGAAAAACAATGTAGACTTTTAGATATTTCTACATAGCACATTAATACTTTAACAGCAACCACATAAGTGTAAGTTGTAACCATAGTCTTTTTTTTTTTTTTTCTGATGGTAGGGCTTTATGCATGTGAGACAAGTGCTCTATTGCTGAGCTACACCCCCATCCCTCACATAAATTTAATTTGTAAGTCTAATTATGAAATAATTTAAAAGAAATAAATATAAGGTGTGTGTTTGTGTGAGTGCACGTGTGTATTCTAGGCTTGGGACATGGCTATCATATAATCCCTTACCTTGGTTCTCAACATTTCTTTTTATTCCAGTGAAATAAAGGATTATAGCACATTCCAGTAATATTAGTCTCATTACAGGAAGGAGGCTAGAGAGTGGGGTGGAGTGAGCCTTATATATAGAAACCTGGAAGTAGAAATCAGTGGTTTTAAAAGATCCCCATTTGTATGTTAGTTCACTGGGTCTGTACTTTGTAAGCTCTTTAGTACATCTCAGCCTTTCCTATTCTTATTTCAGAGGAAAATGAACAATGTAACCTTGTATACAAGGAAGAATGTGACATATTTTGATTATAACAGCCTGTCATCCAAAAAGTACCCTAAACCCCACCTCTATGCAAAGCCTTTATAGATTTCTCTGATGCAGAAAAATTCTGCATTTGCAGAGGTATAGTCCTTCCTTATGTGATTGTCCCCTCTCCCTCTAAAATAGAATATTGAATGCTTTTTTTTTAAAAAAAGTAATAATATATTGACAGAATTATTACAATAGAGCATTTCAAGGACATTGGGGTTATTGAGGTGAAATAGTACATATTTAAATGTCCAGATTGGCTGATGATGGTCATTCACGATTCAATCGTAAGGACAATCTGCTAAATGTTTATATGTGGTTGTGGAAGTGAAGATCATGGGGTCCCCAGGTGCTAGAAGGTCAAAGACAGTTCAAGATTTATTCCTGTTTTTTGGATCTCTTAGTGTGTAGCAAGAGTTTCATTTTTGAAATTGGATTTGATGTTATTCTCAACTTTGGAGGGTTGTGACTGTTGCTTAGGCACGACAGTATCATAGATCATAGCATGAAGGAATTATATTTTCTCCAGTAGATACTCACATTCCTTGACATAGCTACAAAGTCAGTTAGGAGTTGTTCTGGGTAAGTGACTTTTTCAACCAGCAGGAACAAAATGTCTTGGAGAGAATCAAGCTATTGTTATTACGATGTACTATGTTGATCACATGGTGCACTAGTGAGGAATAGGGCATCTTTACCCTCAGTTGTATATCTAATTGTATTTATTTTTGGATTAGAATTCATTTATTACATAATCTTTGAATTTCCACTGTGTACTGGAATGATGCAAGCTGAAGGGCTATTGAGGATAACATGATACAATACGAATGAACATTGGATGGTTAGAAAACCCAGATTTTACCCATGATAAATTTGGTGTTGGTTTTATAGTTCTGTCTATCAGTGGACTTGGGAAAGGATCAAAAGAGAAAACCATGAGAAAGCACTTAGAAAACAGTTTTTATGAAAAGACAGGTAATGAGTGATGTAATAAGCCATGGACATGTTGGTTATATTCCTAACTCTAGCAGTTGGATTAGTCATTCTCTGTTGTGTAACCCATAACTTGAATTTGCAAAGTGCTTTAAAAAGTGTTTGTGTTTGGCTGGGCATGGTGATGCATGCCTGTAATCCCAGCACTCAGGAGACTGATGCAGGAGGATCATAAGTTTGAGGCCAGCCTGGGATACATAGGAAGTTCAGTGCCAGCTAGAACTACACAACAGGACTCTGACTAAGCAAATGCAAAAATAAAACTACAAAAAATGTATTTGTATCTGTTGTTTTACCTTTTGAATATCTCTTTGTACCACTAGGAATAATACAACAGTGTGTGTAAATACTTCAAAAACTTCACCCTACCTAGATTCCCAGTTTTCTTTTTATCTTCAATATGGAAATAACATAGTATCCTATCTACCCTACCAAGATTCCTTCTTTTGTTGTTTAGTAGAATCCATCATTTTTGTTCTTTTCCCGTGAGGGTTTTCAGTTGGTATGGTTTTTAGTGTTTTGTAAAGTTACTACCATATACTTTGTGAGATTAGTAATAATTTTGAGTTATACTAGTTTCTTCTAATTGCTAACCTAATATAAGAGGATAGTAACTAAATTGGAATCTAAAAATGTGAATTTTTCTCCTGAATTGGCTTATGTCTGATTTTTGAAACTATTGCTAATGCTTTCCTTTCTCTGATCAACCTGACAAGAAGTCACTAAACTGTGTGTAAAGAGCACAGGGGTGAACTGAGAAATTGCACCAGAAGTAATGATACTTAAGTTTTACATGCATTTACTTGTGTACTTTTTTTCCTGGTTTCTGGAGCTGACCGGCAATGCACCTGCTGTACTCACTGAGAGAGATACGTGAAGACGCAGCTGAGAGGATTTTAAGACAGGACTGATACTTGGAGGGAGGAAAAATATCTTGCAAGCCTAGTTGAATGGTTTCTAAATTATCTTTAAATTTTATAAAGAAGTTATTTTTATTTAATTTTTAAATTAAAGCCATGTAATCACATTAGGAAAAATATCATAGAACAGAGGAGGAAAACAACCAACCAGAGTTCACTGCCCTAATAGAATTACTATTTGAATTTTGATATATTTCTTTTAGTTTACTTTCATAACTATGTTTATTTAGAAATTGTTGTAATCAGCATATATATATATGTGTGTGTGTATATATATATATATATATATATATATATATACACACCCTTTGTTAGCCTGGTAGTTAACATTTTATATCATAGAATAAGGATTGTTAGTGCATTTATATTAAGAAAGGACATTTTGAGTAACATGTTTAATATCATGCATAATCACATTTATTTCAATACAATATATATTAAATCAGTATGTCAAACAGTAATTTAATGGACAACCTTTATTGTTTAATACAGACATTAATTTTATTTTTCTTTCTCCTATAATTCTTGGTAATGTTTTCAATTTTGTCAATGAACACAAACTCTACAAATGACCATTTCCTGTTATCACAAGAGGGGGAGTGAGACTGGGGATTTAGCTCAGTGGTTCTGGCGCCTGCCTCAAAAGCTCAAGGTCCCGTGTTTGATCCCCAGGACCATTAAAAAAAAACAGAGGGGGAGTAGAGCTGCTCACCTACAACATATGATTAAATGTGAAAGTACTGAGGATGCTTTTCAGAAGATATATTGATACTTAATTGTAAATTTTCTATATCAAGACATTGTATTAGAATACTATAAATAGTTGCCCAGCACATCATTCTAAGTTATGGATGGTATGCCAAACAAAGTTTCATTATCAATCCATGTTCCTTGAAAATCAGTGTGTTTCTAAGGTGCTTATTTTGTTTTTCACCTCAGTTCTATCTAGAGCAGTTGTATTTGAGTAGTCTGTTGGTCAGCTAGGCTGGATCTGTTCTACCCTAAAATGGAGGTTGTCAACTGCTGATTAAACTTGAAATTTCGGATTTCACTCCTGGTTATTTTGACTTACACCTAAATTTCTAATCCAAACATGACATCTGTGATATTTTTGAGTGTCAGTTTAGGGAATACAATGTGAATTTTAGTTTGCCAATTTGCCCTTCACTTGGCAACAAATTCCATCTACCCTTGATTATATTGTTACCTATTTTGTTACATCAGCATAATTGGACCTTCTGCTACTTTTGTAGCAAGTTCTTTTTTTTGAATGTAGAGTTGTTTTAGTTAGCTTTGATTCTTAGTTGTTTATTAATTTGTTATAACTCATTATAATTTTCCACTTCTCCTTTACATGCGTTCTAAACTCTCACTTTCAATGTAGAATAACATTCAAGAGCTTTTGATGATTTTGCAATTTTAAATTTGAGGATGTTTGGACATTGATTTTGTGGGCTTATTTGGTATTTTTTAGTATTAGAATCCTACCTCATTCTATTTAAAAGTTGCCATTGGTTCCTGTGGGTAATTGTGATATGGAAGTCCATTCGATTTCAGTGTTTGCTAGTTTAAGCTTCTTTTTTTTTTTTTCCATTACTGGAATCGAACTCAGGACCTTGCACTTGCCAGGCAGGCCCATTGCCACTGAGCTTGTTAGTTTAACTTTGTTGTTTTTTTTTGGTACAGGGGATCGAACTCGGGTCCTTGCGCATGCGCAATAGGCGGCGATAGCTCAACTTCTTTTTAATGTAACCTTTACAATAACTACAAATTCTGCTGTTCAGAAGCAGGGAATGGATGTAAGTGAGAATATTATCAGTACACATCTGTTAACATTGGTGAAAAATTCCCCAGCCCTGTCCTAAAATTTTCATCCCTTTCATGAGATTATTATGAATGAAGATAATGTCATATTGAACGTCTATAGGAGCTTAATAAATATTGAAAGTGTATATGGGCTAAATAAGGGAAGATATACCTACTTCATGCTTGTGAAAATTAAATGATATAAAGTATCAAACTCCTTATACTATTGGAACTTATCAAATATTTTAGATAGAAATGACTACTGTAATTTTTATTACCATTTTTCTGTAACTAGTCAAAACTAGTCAAAGTAACTATTTTTTATTAGTGCTTCTTATTTTTTATTTTATTATTTTTTCTTCCCCATTAACTTTATTGGTACATTTTAGGTATAAAATACAGTTACATTCATCATTGGGATCTTGTACTATTACATGAGTCTCTTGGTTCTTATTTTTTTCCCCTTCCCTTGCCCTCCCTTCACCCCCTCCACCCTTCCCTATTTGCAAAGACCTTGTTTCCATTTTTTTCCTCTTTTCGTATTTTTTCCATTCCCTTTTTTCCCTTCCCCTACCCCTCCCAATTCCCCTACTCTTTTAGACTTTTTCTTCCTGTTACACAATATCAGTTATACATTTTAAAAATTACAATATTAAGATCTAGGAGACATTACCACAGATTTTACAGAATTTAAAAGGATATAGAAAGCATATTACAAAAATCTGTTTTGAAATAAATTTGACAAGTTCTAAGAAGTACCTTGGAAGACAAATTAATGAAACTGACTTTGGAGGAAATATAAAATTTGAATAGCACCTATTAAAGAAAGTATATTCCTATCTTGAAAACCTACCTATATGACAACAGCAGGCTCATATACATTTTAACTGATAAATTATATCAAACATTCAAAGCAGAAAAAAGAAGGAACACTTCTCCCCTCATTTTAGGAACTCAACATTGTGCTAATCCTAAAACTGGATAAAGATAATAGAAGAAAAAAGTATGAACATAGATAGAAATTTGTTTAACAAAACAAACTCTTAGAAGTCAGATCTGGCAGGATGTAGAAAGTGGTTTTGTTATAGGGATGGCAGTGTTGGTGCAGGATTGGAAGATCCACCCCCAAAAGTCATCGTTTTAACAGAGGAAAGGAAAAAGCCATATGATCCTGTCACTAGTTGGAGAAAAAGTATTGGACTAAATTCTACAGCTGTTCATGGTAAAAGCTATCAGGAGACTAGAAGTAGAACAGAACTTCTCAACAGATTAAAGACATGTACTCCATACTTCCAGGGAGAATGCCTTATATAAATGGAGAAGATACAATGCTTTCTCCTTAAGGTGGGGAACAAGGGCAGATATGCTTATTCTTTTTCTGTCCTTTAAACTTTGAAACCTAGTCCCCACCAAAATAGTCTGTCTATAAAATGACACAACTAGGATAGGATTGGCATGGCAGAGGCAAAATCTTTATATGTAGATGAAATGATCATCTACAGAGAAAATACTAAGAAATCTCCAGGAGCCCCTAAAACTTGTATTTGAATTTGGCAGGACTAGAAAACACGAGGTATATATAAAAATTCAGGTCTGTGTATACTTGCTATAAATGAAGAATTGGATATTGAAATTTAAAAGTTATGTAGGAGTACAAAGGACCTAGAAAAGTTAAAAACAAAAAACAAAAACATTGTTGGAAGACATTTAGTACCTAATTTTAAGACTTCTTCTAAAGCTACAGTAATCAAGGCAGTGTTGGTGTAAGGAAAGACATATAGATCATTTGAATAAAATGGAGAATCTAGAAATAGAACCACTCATATATGGTCCACTGAGTTTTGAAAGATTATTTAACATTAACATTTTATAGAATATAAAGTCAACTCAAAAGCCGAGGAAAAGACAGTGTCTTCAGCAAACGGCACTAGAACACCTGGTATCTGCATATAAAAAATTAACCTCAACCCTTTATTTCCATACATGAAAATAAGTGGAAGGGATCTATGAACCTAAATATGAAAGCCTAAAAGTATAAAACTTTAAGAAGAACTTATAAGGAAAAATATTTATGAATTCAGGGTAGCAAGAACTACCTAGGATACAAAAAACATGATGTATAAAAGAAAAAAATTGATAAATGAGATTCCATCCAAATTTAGAACTTTAAATGACATCATTAAAATGAAAAGTCCTTAAACAGACCATATTTACAACGCATATAACCTATGAGCAGAATATATAAAGAATTCTTAGAGCTCATTAATAACCCAATTAAAATGTAGACATAGATGATAAATAGCCAGAATAGCACAAGGAATGGTGTGCAACTCTAGAATCAGAAAATACTAATCAGTACAATAATAAGATTGAATTATACACTCATTAGGGAGATGAAGTTAAAAGTTTTATGCCTTGTCATAACTTTTTGTTGGATTCTCCCTTTGTGTTTAATTTGTCACGCCCAATGGATTCATTCTGCTAGGATTCCTGGGGTTGTGATCCTCATTGTTTTTTCCTAGAGTATTGTCTAAAATTTTTTGGAGTGCCAGTTTGGTATTCATGAAGTTCCTGAGGTGCTCTTTATCATGAAAGTATTTTATTTCTCCATCAATTTTGAAAGATAGTTTTGCAGGGTACATCAGTCTGGGTTGGAGGCTGTTTTCCTTTAGGGCTTGAAATACATCACTTCAAGCTCTTCTTGCCTTGAGGGTTTGCATTGAGAAGTCTACTGTGATTCTGATGGGCTTTTCCTTTGTATGTGATTTGTTTCTTTTCTCTCACTGCTTGTAGAATTTTGTTCTTTTGTTGGATTTCTGGAATCCTAACTATTATATGCCTATGTGTAGATTTTTTTTGATTAAGGCTAGCTGGAGTCCTATATGCCTCATTTACCCGTATGTCAAGTTCTTTTCCCCTCCTTGGGAAGTTTTCTGCCATCACTTCTGTGAAGAGATTTTTTTTATGTCATCTGCACTCTCTCCTCTTTCTTCATTGACTCCAGTCAGTCTTATGTTATTCTTCTTTGCATCATCTAGCAGCTGCTGGATTGATTTCTCATGTTCCCTTACAACTTTAAAGCAATTTTTCTTTTCCTCGTCACTAATTGCAATCTTATCTTCTATATGTGAAATTCTATCCTCACATTGGCTCATTCTGCTGTGCAGACTTTCGATGGAGTTTTTAATCTCTTGGAAATCTGTTTGTATGTGTTTTATGGATTCCATTTGTTTCCTATGTTGGGATTCCATCATATTCCTCAGATCCTCTATTTTTTTATCTGTGTTCTCTCTAGATCTATTAATCATGTCTTGCACCATGAGCCCAATCTTTGCTGTTATCTGAGTAATTATTTCTGATTTCTTTTTTCCCAGATCCTCTTTTGTTGCCAGTTCAGAGAGTCCAGGTGGTTGAGTATCAGAGTGTTCCATATCGTTTCCCTTTGGGGTTGCTGTAGGTGATCCAGAAGTCTGTTTTTGAGTCTTTTTTACCTGTCTTCTCATTTCCATGGGGGGGGGGTTGCTTCTGGTGCCCACGCAGCTCACCTTCTCTGCCCAAGGAGCTTGGGATGGCAGCGGGGGAGCTTCCTTCCGGGTGCTGGGACGGGCTGAGCTTCTCTGCCCTAGGAGCCTGGGATCTATTAGTGCTTCTGAACTCTGGTTAAGAAGGGGATCACAGGGTCTATTAAAAAAACAAACAAATGTGTCTTGAGTGCTTTTCTCCCTGTCCTCTACTCCTTTCTCCTATTCTGGGAATTGAATTATTTGGTCTTTATCAAGCCCACTGAGGTTAGCATTTTTAAAAAGGTGTCCTAAGTAATTCTAATCTGTAGCAGTGTTGAAAACTGCTACCTAGGGCTGGGGATTTAGCTTAGTGGTTTCGCTGCCTGCTGTGCAAGTGCAAGGACCCGAGTTCGATCCCCAGTACCAAAAAAAAAAAAAAAAAAAAAAAGCTGCTACCTAAATTAGGAGCCTCTACCTATGTTATGGTCAAGTCTCTGTCTGCCTTAACTTCTTCTGTCAGGAGTCTTTGATGCCCCGAATGGGCAGAGTCATTGCCTCTGAATTTCTGAGCAAAGCTACAAGTAAGTTAGAACACTGGTTTTTGCCCCACCAACCTATAGTCTAAAATTTGTTTTTCTGCCCCAAACTTCACTGTTAACTGTACCTGAACTTTTAAGGTCATAGCTTTCTCTTTGAATTTTGGCAGACTTGGCTTCTGTCTTAGTTTCCTGATTTATATTCCTTTCCCCATAGCTTGAAACCAAACATGTTTGATGAAGTGCAATTATGAAAGGCCCCTTTCTGTGGAAAGAGAAACTTGCCCCCTTTCATTCCAGCTGGAATGTGCAACTCCTATGAGACTCTCAAAGCTGGAAGTGTCACCAGATTGACCTGACTTCCACCTGTAAGCATGTGCAGGCTTGGATGTAGCCTACGTCACCTCTGAATCTCACTTTGCTTCCACATCATCCAGGCCTCTGGCCAAGCTCGTTGTTCAGCTTTCTCTTTTACTCCACCCCAGCCTGGAGGCCCCAGGATGTTTTGGGACTAAAGCCAAAGTCACCTGAGATCAGGAAGCTGTGCTTGTGATGTGGGATTAACATGAAACTCATACCACACATGCCCACCAAAACAAAATCCACTAAGGAGTTACAAGAGCGTGGCCAATATATGAAGCATATTAAAGTGAATAAGCAAAACTAAATTGACATGTGTTTTCTTATATCAATTGAGGAAAAAGATTCTCAAGTTGTTCCTATGACATTTTGGTCAAAAGAGATATATATTAGTTTGTCAAGAAACTCCAGTTTTAAATCTTCATCTACAGCTCTCTCTCTGCCTCTCTCCTCTCTCTCTCAGTGGTAAAGGAGGCCTGTTTATTGCAGTGCTGAGGATCAAATCAAAGTCTGTGTGCGTGCTAGGTGAGCACTCTACAACTGAGCCACACATCTCTCTTGATTATCATTTTGAAATGCAGGTTTTTGGTTACTTTTGAACAGTCCCTACCTTTGAATTGTAAAAATGGTCCTTTAAACTTTTGTTGTGGCCTTACAAAATAGATGAAGTGCCAAGTTGGCATCTTATTTTCAGTGAAGCAGCCCATAGACTGGATGACATGCTAGGCCATGCCCCAGATACACACACTTTGGTTGCTCAGTATGTGACTGGCACAGGGAAGTGAATAAGCTGTTGCTTTTCCCACACCAGTGTCACTGCCAATGAAGTGGGTTAGGGAAGAAGAATATGTGAAGGGAATTAAGGGCACTGATTATTGAAATCAAGTAGCCATTCTAGCTCTGTTCTATGCTTTCACTGTTTAGAAAAGAAATTTGATTAATTTTTTTTTGGTGTTCATGACTAAACTCAGGGCCTCATATATATATATATATGTATATGTATATGTATTCTACCACTGAGCTATGTCATAGCCCTTGTTTGGGTTGTTGAAACAAATATCTTTGTGTCTTTCACATGTTGGAATATATATGGTAGACAACTAGATGGATTGTTTCCTTTATATTTTGATGAGAACCATATTCTCTATTTATCTGGAAAAAAAGAGATACAACAACAGGAATTTCTGCTTCCAAAAGCAATCATCTTTGTGCTTTCTTTTGAGTATCAGTTAAGTTTATTTGCATATTGCATATTTTTCCTCTTAAAATTGAATTTTCTAAAGTGAAATTCTGTGATGAGAGCATAGTATATAATTAATTCATTTGATTAATAGCAATTTCATTTGGGTACTAGGCTGTTTTATTTTCTCCTCTGTAGATTGATGACCCATCTGTTTATCAAGTCAACTCAAGACCAAAGCATGTTGACCGTTTAGTATTGGTGGAGTTTTGCCATTGAATCTTACATAGACTTCTAGATGTTGTTATCAGCTCCATTTGTTAGTCCATCTTCTCTTAAATGTACCTTTCAGAGTAGCCAGCTCTTGTTACAGAGAAGTGGCAGGAACATGATTTCCTAAGAGGAAAATGGGCATTGGCAGCAAGTGACTCCTTTGAAATTGATGCCTTTCTTAGTTTTAACCTTGGGTGACTTGTTTAATTGCCTGAGACTCAGTTTTCTTATTTGTAAAAAGATGTTGCTACTGATAGAATTTTCCCTTCTGAGGGTGCTTTTCCTAATTCTGCCATATTCTCAACACTATATCCCCTTAACATAAATAAGTATAATACATATTATGCAATAGTAGGTTTATTTGTAGATTGCTTTGTAGACAACTATCTGCAGTGTGGGATTTGGTTGTTGTTTTTTCCCTCTTCCTCACATGGATTATAAATTATTCAAGAGCATGGATGGGCTATTTTATTTCTTCTTTGTCCTTAGTTAAGTACTCAGCAGGCACAGTGTTATTGTTCCATACCAGAGGAGAAAAAGACTATTTCCTTTTTTTTCAGTTTTTTTTTCTTTTTGTCATGTTGGAAATCAAGCCCAGGGCTCTGTGCATGCTAGGCAAATGCTGTACTACTGAGCTAGACCTCCAATTCCTATTGTGTATCTTTCTGATTATTTTTAGGGAGACATTAGTTTGTTAAAAATATTTTACTACCATTGATGCATCAGGAAGGGTGTTCTGGGTATTGAGGATATGCAGAGATATGAGCAAGACAAGAATTTTTACCCACAAGGGTCTAACATTGAGTGAGGAAAGAGATAAAAATTTTAAAATAAATTTCAGATATTGATGTATGCTAGGAAGAAGATAAAACAGTATGTTTTTTAGTTATTTGGCCTTTGTTGGGAGGAGGCATTTGATTTGATTCTTGAATATTGAGTGATGATCCAGCAGAAATCTGGGAGAACAGTTGTCTAAGAAAAGCAAGTGACAAACCATTGAGAAATAAGCTGGGTTGTTAGTTGGAATGTTAGCTGGGATGGTAGTTATAGAAGAGCAGTTTACCGATCTAAGAAATAGAAAAAAGGGTGGAAACAGATAAGGTCAAAGACATTGGGAGGAGCCTTGTAGTTCAAAGTGGAAAATCTGGACTTTAATTTTGGTGAGAAGGCTCTAGAGAACTGCAAGTGGACATGTGACATGACACAATAACTGTGTACAAGATGGACTGTATTATAAGAGTTAAAAGTGGAGTAGAGAGGCTAGTGAGGCAGATTTTTGGGTTCAGAGAGAGATGGAGGAGGCTTGTACTGAAAACCAACACAATATTGGTAAAAGCAGATTTGGGGAGAGATAGCTATTAAGCCTTACCCATGAAGAGTGTGATGAAAGAGGTTCTGATGTTTGAGGCCGAGGGAAATGACTTGGAGAGAGAGGCATCAGTATTCTTTGACCGTGTTGGGTTGCTATGCATATTGGACATTTTATAAAGATGTCAAATTAGTTATTGACTATATGAGTTTGGATCCAAGTAAAGATGTCTGGTTTGAAAATAGCATTTAGTTAGTTTAATAGGGTCAATAGCATTTAGTTAGTTGAAGCCACGGGACTAGAGTCATTCACCTATGAAGAGAGAAGATTCAGAGAAGACTTGTGGAAAGAGAGCCCTGGGACACACTAAAATTTAGAGGCCAGGAAGAGAAGCCCAGGGTAAAGAGATTGGGAAAGATCAATGAGTAGTAAGGAAAGAAAAAAAGCAGTGAGAATTTTGTCCTAGAAGTTCATTTCAAATCTTGCTGGTTGGACTTAAGTTATAGATAACTTGGATAATGAACTATTTCAGTGGAACATTTGGTTGGAGTAGGTTAAGGAGAGGATTCCAGGTAAGGAAGGAGAAGTAGTGGGATCAATAAGGCATGTAATTTGGTGGATTTGAGAGTGTAAAGATGAAGCAGTTCTCTTCTGAGTGCATTTTTTAAAAAGACACTTATAAGGAGGTTAAGGAACGATGAGGTTATGGTGTTGGATGAGTTAGCTACAGGAATTAGAAATTGCCAGGAGTGCTGATGGGACCAATCATGGTGAAGGGGAGGCTGTAGATTGTGAATTACATCAGTGGGTGAGGCATTGTGACAGTGATAGCAATGATGGTATTGGGGTGGTACTGTCCGGCAGCAGGAGCATTAAAGAGCATGAGATATTTGGAGGAGCAAGATCAGAGACAGGTTAGAGATTGAACAAGAGAGCAAGGAGAAAACTCACCTCTAGGCACTAATTTGTATGTGTATGGAAGAAAAAAATGGCATTGCATAGGAGCACTTTAGTAAAAGCCATGCCCTTAGGGGATGGGTAAGTTTTAGGTTGAGAGTTCTGTATAGGTGAATTTTCTAATGAAAATACTTCATTTTTCTGTACTTACCAAGCTCTTATATGTGCCAGAAGTAACAGTTCTGAACTCACATGTCCCTCACAATAACCCTGTACTATACGTACTATTTTTAATCTCACTTTGTGAATGAGGACATTGAGAAGATAAGCAATTTGGCTGCAAGCACACAGTTGGAAGTGCCAGGGTTGGATTGGAATCATGGCTCCAGTGCATGTTACAGGCTTAGCCATTCTCCTCTGTACTGTTGTGAGGGAGGATAATTTGTAGCACTCTGTGAGGTATTTAGGAAGGCAGGGAGTGATAGATAATGGGAGTCAATTGGAGGATTACAGACACCCGCTGAATAAACATTTTTTATTCTGAAAGATGATCTTGGGAGCTAGACTTCTTGTGTAGACTGGGGAAGAGCAGTTTGATGAGCATTTTTTGTACTTAAAACTGAAGGGCAACTGGAAGATCTTAAGTGGCTGACTTTGCTGGAGTCTGGAGATATTTTGCTAATGGAGAAAAAGTGAGTAATGACCATTTTGAGGTAGTTCATGACACCAGAGAAAAGAGTAGTGGATTGTTCCACTCGGCCTGACTTCTTAGGAATCTCCTGGTTTCTATTTCCTCCATATTTTCCTCGTGTATCTCCATACCTTCTTACAGCCTAGGTCAGTTTGCTGCTGTTCTAAACTGTTCTCGGCAAAATTCCTACAAAATGACTTATTTTCATTTTTGTCCAAAATTAGAAATGAGAAATGTCCTGTATCAATCACTTACCAAACAGCAAGAGAAAGTTTGCTTGCTTATTTACTGTCTTCTCACTTTTTTTGGACTTCTATCTTTAGATTTTCTAAGTGAGCGGCAGATGTAATTTTTTCTGTTTATTTATATGCCTGGACTCAGGAGGATGTACCTCAGGGTTTCCTAGGTTTTCCCTCATCCTCCTTGGGTGGAGACTTTGCTATGCATCTGTCTTCAAGGAGGTAGACATTTAAAGATGGCAAGATGCCATAATCTTCTTCTTTTGGATTTTCCATCTCTTTAGGCAAAGAAAACTTAGGGCTGTCCCTTCACTTGGTTTAATAAGGGAAAGACAGTTTACCTCCCTATTTTTTGGTGAGGAAAAGTGTTGTCTGTACCCATTTCCTTTCAGTCTTTAAGATTCTTTGAATCTTTAGCTTACTTTATGGGGCCTGAAGGTATATGATAAGGACTGATAGTTGAAAGGCCAGTTTGACCACTCGTTGGGAAATCCTTGTGGGGACAGATGTTTCTGTAACCTTTCTTGAGCCTTTTTAGTTGAATTTATAAAATAGCAAGAAAAGTCTTTTCTTTATCTTGTCATAATTACAGTATTAATTTATTGATAGTAATAATGAGTTACATTGATAACTGATGTGATTTCATAGTAAATATTGTTGGTCAGTTTGGTTTCTTCACATAGGAACTTCTGTCAGCCCTCAAGGAAATGGCAAAAGAGAAAATGTTTACATCACAGAAATGGAAGTTTGAAGACCCTTGGGTCAGTCCTACTTTACAGTACTTGATAAGTTACATTAGACAAATCATGTATTTTCTCTTGGCTTAGTCTTTAAAATAAGAAAGTTTAGATAAAAACCTCCTCTAAGACTTCTTTTGGTTCTAAAATTTATGAACCAGTTTTGAAGGCATTCCTATTTGTAGAATGATACCGCTCTAAAAACTTGTCAGCTTATTACTTTGGAAATGGAACTTTCAGATTAGAGCCAGTAATATACTCTACCACACGTCATACCATTCCATTCCCTTCATTCATCACTAATTCATCCATTCATTACTACTCTGTTTACTTATATGAATCCAGCCACTACACCAAATTCAACCACAAGATAAATGCTACTGTATTTCTTTTCCTCTAAAGAGCAAACAACAACAATAACAACAAAAACAGTTTAAGAAACTGTAATTGAGGAAATAGAAAATAATGCAGATTCTGAGTTCAGTTTCTGGTTACTTGACAAATGTTACTTAACAATTACTTGACAAATATTAATTCCTGTTGAAACAAAGGACAGTTAAGTCATTCAAACATATCCCGAGGGCTGCACTGTTTCATGCTGATCCTAAAATTTTGGTGATTTGTGGGTAACCTTAGTGTACTATCCATGTAATATACTCATGTAATATCTCATTTGTCACAGGTGTTCAACCTCTTGCTCTTGTAGAACCAAGCCTTTCTTTAACATATTAGTAGCTAATTCTCACTGATGTTACCGTAGATGCTTGGTTGTTCATTACTTATTAAAGGAATATTCTGAGTTAAATGACTTCAGTTTGTAATACTTGTTTCTGTAGTTTCCTACTGTTTCTCGAACACCCTGATGTTTATGTGTCAGCATGATGTATCATAATTGGATATTAGATATTAGTATCACCAGACTTGTATAGAATTTATAGATCAAAAACTTATCTAAGAAGCCCTGTGTTGTTTTTATACATCAGTTATCTGGGTAAGAAAAGAGGCATTTGTGTTGTTGGAAGAGATTGAACCATAGTTCGTGCTATGTTTTTTATCTTTCAGCATGGACTTCATCTATATCGGTCATTCTTGCGGAATTACTAACTAGTCAAGCCTCAAAACTGTTATTAATAATCTCTTTCCAGATATAGAGTAGACCATGCAATGGATGCTTTTCTGTCTATAGCTGCCCTTTGCTCATTTGAAAGACAGAAATAGGTATTAGAAAAGAAATCAAATTAGATTTGCGCCAGGGCAACTGAAGTGGTAGAATTTGTCATTCCTTATTCAAGGTACAGATGTAGAGTCAATGTCATTTATAACTATGCCACCCTGAAATTTCCTTTGCTACCACCCTAGTTCAGTTTTTAAATTATTTACTGCCTGAATTATTATAATAGTATCATACTGATATGGACTGGTAAGATATGACCATTCCAAAGAGCAAGCTGTCCTTTCAGGATGATCCGACTGTCAAATCCAGAGTTATTAGGACTCTTTTGTTGGCTGTAGCCTTGCTAGAACTTAACAGGCAACAAGATAAAGTAAATAATATCCTTTTCCTCTTCACTAGTTGCAAAGTAGTGTTGTGCCCAGATCGCGAAGTCCCCAAAAACCACCAAGGAGCCGATTCCGATGTGATCGCACGAGGGTCGTTTATTCAAGCTCAAGCAGGGACTCTCAATTGTCACTGATGCAGCGGATCGAGATCGAGAGCCCCAAATTTTAAATTAGCGGGGTTTTTATAGAGGTTACAGCAAGGTTTGGAGATTTTTTTATTTAGCAGTTACATGATTGGTTGACAATTAGCAAGCATGAAGTGTACATATTTGATTGGCTAGGTACATCGGGGTTGAGGGGTGGCTACATGTAGGTTTTACGAGGGAAAAGAGGGACAAAGGTTAGTGGCGGACTGTCACGTACTGATGGTCAGCAGACACACTGACTAATAGTCATGACCATTACGTACTGACAGTCAGCACATCTACAGATTGTTCTATGGATAGGGGCCCGGAATATTCATTTCCCGGGCAAACAGATGGCTGGGTAATTAACTCAGGAACTTTGTTTCGTCACAGACTGTATCTTTTGTCCCAGAGCAAGCACATTTTAACCATTAACTTGTGAGAGGCTAGGGGAGTGGTGCATTTTAGCAAAATGGAGTCGCTTTGGTCTCACAGTAGTACAAGGAAGCCTCCCATGACGGCTCCCTTATTGTTTACAAAGCAGCCAGTTAATACATTTTTATTTCTTGTCTGTTTCATAGTAATTTAATACAAATAGAGGAAAGTTCAGTGGAATTTAAATGATTGCCAACATCTTTGATATTATATCAATATGATGACTAAAAATATGTATTGAGAGAATTTTCTGTCTTTGTCATATGATTTTGGTACTATAAGATGTTATATTCACATTTAATATTTTCAGAGTTTTTTTAATCCACAGTTAGGACTAATAGTCTCATCACTTTTCCCCTAAATATCTATCTTCTGATACTTACGTTTTCAAAATTTCTTTTTTCCATGTATCAGTAGTTGTGGCCAAATCCTGCTACTTCTTTTTCATCAGTATCTTGTATGTTGTATTTTTCAGTTCACCCATAGCCATTTGCATTGTCATTGTCTTTATTCCAGTTCTGGTCTTTATTATTTAACTACTGACTTTTGTTATATTCTATTAACTAGTGATAGGAATAGTAACATTTGTATGGGTCTTTGCATAGGCTAGACAATGAACCTCATGTTTTCTTTTTTGAGTCTTCTAATCATTTCATGTTATTCCTGTTTGAAATATCACCAGACAGTATCAGATTAGTAATTAAAAGTGCAGGGACTTTAGTCAGGTCTTCTGACTTCCAATCCCATGCTTTTTCTATTATACTCTTCTGCCTTGACTTAGTTCTTCTCCAGTTCTCTATTTCATTGCTATCAGATTAGTTTTTTCTAAAGTATCTTTCCTGGTCTCTTTGTCTTCTTGCTGGCTGTCTCAGCCCTTTAAAGTCAGGCCTCATAACACAGATTTCTCCATTACCCAGATGCTCGGACAGAGGCTCTTGCTAAACACTGGGCTGGGCTGTCCTAAGCTGCAGGGCTCAGAAGGCCAATTTTGTCTTGTCTTTTTAGTTTTTTTCATCTCTGATATTTAGTACAAGCATAAACTTATTTTGCTGAATGAATTAAACCTTTGTTACTGACCTTTCAATAGCTTGATTCCAAGAACTCCACTTTTGGCCCTACCTTGTATTATTACTATTCCAATAATTTGTACTTTGTTTTGTTGCTCCCGGTGCCTTAGTTACTGCCTTTGTTTACTGCTTAGTTCATCGTTAAAAAACTCACATCAATAATAAAACAATACTTGTGTTCACAGAATGTTTAGCACAGACTCTTGTATATAAGATGCAATCTTTATTTTATTAGTAACTAGCTCCCCAGTATCCAGAATAATGATTAATTCATAAGACCTTTAATAAATATTTGTTAATTGACCCTATAATTTTTTTTATCAATCAGAATAGGCCTTTGTTACTGAATCTCTAATACCTGGTGACATTATCTGCCTGAGGCTGACTGTAAATCTGCTTAGACCTCCGACTGCTGGTTGGCTTGATATTCCTGTTGTTCTCTGCCTACTAATACGCCACCCATTCTCATCTGTGTGAGTCAATTTCTTCCCACTGTGTGGTCCTGCTGGTACTCATTATTTGTCAAGATCCTCTGGGTCTATTTGGTCTTCAGGTCTTACATTTAGTTGGATTAGATCGTTACCACATCTGTGTTGAATTCTTTAAGAGCTATTTAAAAGCTTTAAATTTGCTTTTTAAAAAAGTGGTTTTCTGACTGTATTTGTAGTACATATTGTTACCCAACTATCGACTGGACCATTTTACAGTAAAGTGTCAGAGACAGTCATGTAGTAGCAGTTCATGACCTCATAGTGGTCATTTTTGATTTGCTTTCTACATAGTTGCATTTTTGTTATTGATGAATACACTCTGTGGAAGGCAGAATTAAAGGTACTGTTGATTGAAATTTCCATGCTTTTTATTTCAAAGCAGATTGAGCCATCAAAATCATGGCCTCAAAGCCATGCCAGGTTGGTGGATGGTATAAAAGAATATGTATCTTATTAAAAATTCAGGCTGGGGATTTAGCTCAGTGGTTCTGCTGCCTGCCTTGAAAGCACAAGGTCCTGAGTTTGATCCCTGGTACCAAAAAAAAAAATTAATCAATTTGTTATGTATACCATGTTAGTGCTGTTTTAACGTTCTTATAGAGATTTATTTCAATTATCGTATAGGGTCTAGGAGTTTAGTTCAGTGGTGGAGCACATACTAACCACGTTTGAATCGTTGGGTTCAAGCCTCAGCACCAAAATATAAATTGAAAAAAAATCCCACTACTGTACATTTGAATCATTTGCAACATCAAAACATATAGTATGTTTCTGACCATCTTATGGGTGTTGGTGCAGACCTTTATAAGCTTAAACAACTAAGCTTGTTAATTTTGTTTCATGGTATTTTCTTGATTGTATTTGTTGGAATTTAACCTTAAATATTGTATTTTTATAATGAAATATTTATACCTGAATATAGCTTTAGTTCCATAGGTCACTTTTGATTTATCCTTATGGCAAAAAACAGGAGGTTGTCTGAAAATATTTTTTGAATCCTATGATATCTTAGTCAGCTTTCTCACCACTGAATAAAATACTCTTTGTCCACAATCTTACTTTGGCTTATAGTTTTAGTGACTTCGGTCCATGCTTAGTTGGCTCCAAGGCAGAAATGGAATGTTGAAAGTGTCATGGTGGAGGAAGGGTGCTCAACTGTTGGCAGCCAGGAAACAGAGAGCAGTTTGGAGGTGTGAACAAGAATGCACCCATTTAGGTCATGCTCCCAGTGACCTGCCTCCAACTAGACCCACCTCCCAATAGCGCATTCAGTTACTAACTCATCAAGGGATGAATCCACTGATGAGTATGGAGCCCCTATGAGCCAATCACTTACCAAACAAATGAGACTTTTGGGGGACATTTTAGATCTGAACCATAACATATGGTATGTGTTGTGATTTTTTAGTTCCTATTTCACAATCAGTTTTGAAATAGTTTGAATTAGAAATTCTTTGTAGGACTTTAAAATTTTCAGAATTGATTTTGTTTTCTTAGAACAAAGAAAAGAGGTGTGACAGTAGGCATCTGTGTGGACACACTTTCTTTTTGTCCCAAAGGGACTTCTTTTAAAAGTATTCTGCCTGGTCAAAGGAACTAAGGATTAGGTGTTGATGTTTTGTTGTAAGTGGGATAGTATTGACTGAGTAGAGGCAGGAAGGAAGAATTGACCAGTTGTTTCCAAAAGCCAGGTAAGAAAGTGAGCTTTCAATAGAAGCTACTTATTTATCTGTTTAAATGAGAAACAGTTTTTTAGACACTACAGTGTCAAAATAATTTAATTCTTGTTGTTCTTTATGACACCTTCTTAGGTGCCATATTCACTTTTGAAAACATGCATTTCAGGTAGGTTATTAAAACTGAAATTTGATCTGAAAAATAGAACAGAGATCTTAAAGTGTTTGCCACATCTTAGGTCTCAAAATAAGAAAGGAATAAGCAGATGCTTTCAGTTTCAAATTTCAGAACCATCATATAGGTCCTCCAAAAGGACAGACAGGTGAGTGCATATTTGTTTTAAATGAGATATTTATTTTTCTTATTTTATAAACATGAGAATCTTTTGGCACTATGGTAAACTATGAAAAAACTTATTAAAATCTAAAAGTCATTTTATAGTAGTATTTTAAAGCAAAATTATAATATCCTTGATGGCATACTGAGAGCAGCTTGGAAGTAGATATTTCTAAAGAATTACTCCTATAATTATGGAAGATGCACAAGTTATAATGTGTCACCAATTAATTTTCAACAAGTCATTTTCATCTACTTGGTGGTAGAGGAAACATAAACATCCAATTTTCATTTTTCATTGTGGATCATGATTCTTAGTGACTGAACATTTAAATTCTCATGCACAGTGTCTGAACAGCAGGTCAGAAAAGCAAAAACTTAATCTTGTTTGTCTTTCTTTCAGTATGAGGATTGACCCCAAGGCCTTGTGTATTCTGGACAAATGCTCTACCAGTGAACCATGCCACCAACCCGTAAACCCTGATTTTATGGGTATATTTGTTGCCATGTGCCCAAATTTTAGACGTGTATATGAATATGCCATTATCACTGCACTTTCTGAAAATATTTTTTTCGGACTTTAAATCTGTTTTGGGGTGTTAAAACAGCATGCTTTTAGATTAATTTGAATATTTGTTAAATTGCTTCAATGTACAATATATTGTGATGGATTAAAAGGAATCACCATAAGGCACGGCATTTCAAATTTGAATATGCATGTGAGTCATCCGTCTATCTTGTTAAAATGTAGATTTTAATTGAGTAGTTCTGGGGTGGGCCTGAGACTCCACTCCTGTTTGATGCAGGTTCATGGACAGCCTGTAATCCTGGCACTTGGGAGGCTGAGGCAGGAAGATTGCTGCAAGTTTGAGAGGCCAGCCTGGGCTACAAAGTGAGTTCAAGGCCAGCCTGAACTGTATAGTGAAACCTGTCTCAAAAAAAGAAAAGAAAAGAAAAAAGCAGTTATAGACTACTTCCTGGAAAAGGTAGGCTATAAGGTAGGCTCTGAATAGAGGTAGGAATTGGTGGAAAGGCAAAAGCAAAGCCTTTCTAAAGAAAGGGAGCAGCGTCAGAGACCAAGATGAGTCGAAAGGAGGGGAGCAATTTTTCAGGACAGGGAGAAACATTTTCTCTCTTTTGGTCCCTCCCTTCAAGCATGTAGGATGAGAATTTTGGCTCGGGAGAAAAAAAGAGGAAACTATGTAATTTGTTTAGCTTTCTAGTAGGTAGAAGGGTTTTTGTTTGTTGTTTTGCTGTATCTGTTGTTTATTTCAAGTTTAATTCCACTGTGAGCAGAAGAATATGTGATTTCATTTCTCTGAATTTGGGAGACCTTTTATGGCCCAGCGTATGATCTGTTGTGGTAGAGGTTACATGCACACATGAAAGGAGTGTGCATTCTGTGGTGGCTCTGGTCTTTAATAGTCCATAAATGTTAACATAGTTACTGATATTGATCAAATTTTATATATCCTGTGTTTTGTTTTCTTCTTGCTTAACTAGTTGCTGAGAGGAGCTAACATTCTCCAAAAATGTGAATGGATTCATTGTTTTTAATTTATTATTATTATTATTGTTATTATGTGCAGTACTGGGGATTAAACCCAGGGAGTACTGAGCTACCTCTCCAGCACTTTTTATTTTTTATTTTGAGACAGGGTCTCACTAAGTTGCCCAGGGTAGCCTTGAATTTTCGATGCTCTTGCCTCAGTCTCCAGAGTAGGAGAAATAATTACAGGCCTGTGCCACCGTGCCCAGCTGATTTTTCCTTTTGTTCTATCAATTTTTACTTTTTGGAATTGACCATGTTACTGAGTGGAGACAAATTCAAAATTGTTAAGTTTTTGTTTCATTGGTTCTTACATTAGTGTCTGTTTGCAGCTGTAATAAGTGATGGTTCACAACACCACAATTTATTATTTTATAGTTCCGGAGGTCAGAAGTGAAAAATGAATTTCGCTGCACCCAAACCAAGGTGTTCCAAGGCATCTTGGGGGAAAATCCCTTCTTTTGCTTTTTTTAGCTTCTGCTGCTACAACCCTTGAATTTCTTGCTCATGACCCCATCTTTCATCTTCAGTGTCAGGAGGGTAAGACCTCTAGGCTCTATTTCCATCTTCTAAAAACTTTATTTCTTGGAAGGACATTTGTACTTACATTAGACCTAGAGGGATATTTTCTCCATCTCAAGATCTTTAGTGTAGTCACATCTGCAAGTCTCTTTTATCATATAAGGTATAATATTTGAAGGTTATAAGGATTAGGATATGGATATAATTTTGGAGGAAAGTACATTATTCTGTCTATAATAATCTTATCATTCTAAAATATTCCTCTAGGGGCTGGGGATTTAGCTCAGTGACAACATGCCTGCCTCCTAAGCACAGGGTCCTGAGTTTGATCCCTGGAACCGCAAAAAAAAAAAAAAAATTCCTCTATATCTTCAGTAATGTTTCTTACTATAAACTAAGGTCTGCTTGCTTCATTGAGTTTATGTCACTTAGCTTTTACTTTTGTCAGGTTTTTAGTATTTCTTGGCCACTTTCCTTTCCAGAACTGCTTCTGCCCCATTCTCTTGTTCTTGGGTAAGTTATATACATGCAACAGTTGCCTATCTGTTAAGAGAGTCCTACATCTTGCTTATGTTCTCCTACAATTTTTTCTCTGCTTTAGACTGGATACTTTATACTGGTCTGTTTTGGGTTTTTTTGGCACTAGGGATCAAACTCAGGACCTTGTGCTTGCAAGGCAGGCATGGCACCACTGAGCTAAATCCCCAATTCCATACTGGTCTGTTTTTGACCTAACCAAACATATCTTCTTTCTCTAAGCTTCTTCTAAACCTATTCAATGAGTTCTTGATTCCAAATATAGTATTTTTTCCATTTTAGAATATTCATTTAACTATTTGTCTAGATTCAGATATTCTCTTTACATGTTTTTTTGCATTTTCCATCTCTTTAATATATTTTAATATAGTTATTTTAATTTATATATCCATATCTAATCTATGTCTGCATTTATATTTTTATGGTACTGGGGATCAAACTCAGGGCCTAGCTCATGCTAGGTAAGTCCTGTACCACCAAGCTGCAACCCAGTGCCTCTGTAATACTTATTTCAAAATCTTCATTAACTAACCATAATATTTAGTTCATCTATTGATTTGTTTCCATTATTTGCTTTTTTCCCTCTTGATTATTGCTCACATTTTCCTCTGTCTAGTCAAATTTCTTTAGCTAGATATAATGTGTAAAAGAGTAATAAAGGAAAGTTTTAATTTTTATTTATGTATTTATGGAATACAGCATGGGTTGTAAAAATTGATAATCACTGTATATGATTGTATATTATATATTATGTAGGGACATAAGGATACCAGCTTGTTGCTTGGAAAGGAACTGAGTGGGGGATACATGTTAAAATTATTTTCAGAGTATGGCCCAGTTGTGGGCTTTCAGTGGAACTTGCTGAAAGATGGAGTAAATTGTGTGACCATGATCAAGTCACATAACATTGGGGTGCCTTGGTTTTTGCTTCTCTACAGTTAGATAACTGTAATATCAATCGCACAGTCACTGTGAGGACGGCCTGAGTGAGTCTGGTGGTATAGTGAGTCTTGACATGTGTTAGCTGTTATTTATTGAGGCTTGAGAATAGACTATTGGAATTAAAGACAGTCATTAGCATCTTTGATGGTGGTTTTTAGGGATTTGTACAAAGCAGGTTCAGGAGAGAATGAGAATTTATAGAGACAATAAGAATAGGCCACTGTTTTAGGATTGCTGTAAAGGGGTTTAGAGAAATATGGTAACTAGAGGGGGACGTGAAGATAAAGGGTAGATATAAGACATGATAATAATAACAATTATAACTACAGTAATCATCACAGTAACTCTGTAAAGATGATACTGTATTTACCTTCACTGTAAAGTGATGAATGTGAGGCATAAAGAGAGAACTGCAGTTATGAATGTTTGTATGCTGAAAATGACCTAGTAGGGAGAGAACTGACCACGCAGGCACTAGATGGAATAATTCAAGGAGCAGCATTTTCAAATGGGTGAGAAATGAAGGAGGGCAAGCCACAAGTGAAGAGATTGACTTTGGATTGGGACTGGGAATGTATATTCATTTTAACAGTATGGAAAACAAACTATACAAGTAGGCTTGGAAGTGGGAAGATAAGTTTTATTCTGGCAGCTTATACTTTCTCATTGAAGTAAGCAACAGGGGAATTTGCTGGGAAGCTGAATGTGTTAGAGGAGAAGCAGTGAATTAGTTATTTTGGTGAGTGAGTGAATTAACTTGGGATATGATTTTTTTGATAGTGCTGAATGATTTGATTTTGTGATCATGAACCTAAAGTGGGGATTGTAGAGACAGACTTTTGGGAAAGGAAAAAGATGAATTAACATGAAGAAGCCAAGAAAGGAAGAAACTAGTCCTTACCCTCAAAAAATATAAAGATGTTAAAAAATAAATTGTGTTTTCTACTCTCTGTAAAATACCGCTTCTCTTTGGAGAAGAGGATGAACACTTTGGGCAATATGGGTGGCTTTGGTGGGAGGGGAGCATTGATTGGGTGCTAACACATGGCCATGTGCCCAAGGAGAGATCATTTAGCATCCCTGGGTTTCAGCACTGTACTTTGTAAATTCAGTCTTTGAATTCCTTATCTGTTGATTCTACTTCCTGCAGAATTGGAGTTGGGTCTTTCTGAAGAAGATACAATATCACAGCTACTCTTAAATGAATTATAATCCTTATTTAACATTATAATTCTATAACGATCTTGAAATGTATTATTTTTCATTTTATGTATTAAACATAGTGGTTTAAAAGTGTTGAAACTTGCAAACATTATTTTGTTATTTTTGAGGGAGTTGTGGTTAAGGAGTGGAGTTTTTAAAAAACAGGATATATTCTGTAACTTCAAGTTTCTGTAAGAATTTATGTGTTTCCAGTTTTCTTTAACTTGAAGAATGTCGAGAAAGGAAATATGAAAAGTCATGCTTTACATATAAGATTTTACATAAGGGATTTTTTTGTATACAAAATAAAATGTTAGTTACACATATAATGATGGTTTGTAACTGTCCTGTTAC
The DNA here is from genome assembly GCF_053883595.1 of Heterocephalus glaber. NCBI lineage: Eukaryota > Metazoa > Chordata > Mammalia > Rodentia > Bathyergidae > Heterocephalus > Heterocephalus glaber. Next base: position 8,102,389 of record NW_028258444.1, on the reverse strand, counting down.
TATTTTGTCCATTACTGACATATTTTTCTTATTGCATATTTTTTTTTAATGGCCTAGTTAAGAATGACCAACTCTATGTTTTTAGTCATTTCAGTGAACAGGCACCGTCTGTTTCAAACAGAGAAATGTCTGTTAGTGGGAAACATGCAACAATAATGTGGGACTTTTTTTAGTAGTTTGCTTTGGAACTCTATGTAGACTTATAAAGCAGCTGCAGGAAAAGTGTGTAGGATTTTGTTTCTTAAATATTAATGTAAGGAATATTAAAAGAAGTATATGAATCTTTTCAACACTGCTTTGACTGTTACTATTTAAATATTTTCTGTATTATAGTTTTATTAGATGGCTAAAATTTTACACAAACATTTAAAAAAGTAGATATTCTCAAAAACATTGCAATTATTATGTGAAGATGTTAAAAATGTGTTTCTAATTTTTTACTTTTCAAAATAGTACTTAATGGCAAAGAAAATAAAAAAGAATTCTCAACTTATCATTTTAACAAATAACAGCTTTAAATTCTTCATTATTCATTTTTATGGGTAGCCATAAAAGTTTTATATTGAAAAAAACCATTTAGGAAAATTATTTTACTAGGCAAAATTTGTTTAACACTGTATGCTTGAAACTTGGTTGGCTCAATAAGGAATGTATAATATTTGGAATAGGAGAGATACCGATAAAATATTGTGAAATAATTGCTAGTTTTATGTTACTTTGCCAAGAAAATAAAGTCTTAAAATTCTAGTGTTTTCTTGGACAGTGTGTTTTTGTAAACTTGAATATAGGAACATGTAAGAAGTCCCATTTGCTATTTAGGAAAGCATACCGTAGAACTATTAGGTAGTTTTACACTGCTAGCTCTATCATGAAAAAATGATGGTGGTGTTACATTGTAAGGAGCAGATGTCATTGGTGCTAATTAGGGTCCGATCAAAGGAAAAGACAGTTTTTGTATTTAGTGTCCCCAAATGCCTTTTGCATACTTCTCAACTGCCTTTGCATGTGTTTTTAGTTATGAAAAAGAGTAACAATTTGGGTTATTTTTTGTTCTCCTGAACACAGTAAAACTAATATCTGACAATATTATCCTTTCTTAATTAAAAGTTTTGAAAGGAGCTGGAGAATGTAGTAATTATTTTATGTGATTTTGTTTCCCTAATTGAACCATTTACCATTTTCTTCTGCTCCTGTTTGCTAATAAAGTCAGGAAATAAGGTAGTCTTAAAAAGTAGCTGCTACATTTTAAAATGTGTAAGAGTCTTCTGAGTGCTTGATAAACATGTGGATTCCCATACCATGCGATCGAGAGATTCACACTTAGGAGTCCACTTGTTCAGCGAGCTTTCAGGTGATTCCAGCCCAAAGCCCTTTGAGAAACTTTGGGCAGATGGTCTTTCTTCAGCATTAACTCAGTGTTCAGAAGTATTAATTCAAGATTAACTTAATTTCATTAAATCTTCAACACTACTAGTCTTAATTGCTGAGATTGTTTTATTTTAAAACTTTTATGGAAGTATTTTAGGTATTTTATTTTATTTTATTTTTGGGACTGGGGATCGAACTCAGGACCTTGTGCGTGCAAGGCAGGTGCGGTGCCACTGAGCTACATCCCTGGCTCACGTTTAGCTATTTTAATAGATTCAGAAGTTAAATGTACCTGCAATGCCAGCTCACTCAGAAGGCTGAGTCAAGAGAGTTACAAGTTCGAGCCTACTCTGGGCAACCTAGCAACTTAGGGAGACCCTGAATCGAAATAAAAAATTAAAAAGGGCAGGGAATAATGCTCAGTGGCAAGACCTGGGGTCCAGTCCCCAGGATTGCAAATGAACAACCAACCAATAATAACAAAGAAAGAGTTGTCATGTTTTGCATTCTAATTTTGTAGTACTTTTGTATAGAGTTCTTCAATTTAATAGACACTATTACATCTATTGCCATTTCATCTTAACAAGCCTGTAAGGTAGGTAAAACAGGTATTATCTTCTTTTTATGTATTGGGAAACAGGCTAATGGAAGTTAAATGACCTGCCCTAGGTCACATAGCTAGTAATCAACTGAGCTTGACTGAATCTTAAGTCTTGACTCCTACACCAATGCTCCATAATATCATGCTATATAAGTTATCTAAAATAGAATTAGTTAAAAAGAACATTTGCATGTGTGTGTGTGTATATATATATGTATACACACAAACATGTATGAATGTAATATATATAGAAACACATAACGTCTGACATAGGAAATTTTTTCTAATTTAGAAAAGTTAGTATGCTTATTACATTTTTAGTGTATTTTTATTTTTGAAATTTTATTTTTTACCCTTCAAAAATAATACTTTACTGGAGAACTGAGGGACACTTGGCACGGAGGACGGATGCGAGCAAGCAGTGTGGGAGGAGGCCTTCGTGCGGCTCCTGCGGGATGGAGCGTGCATAGCCGCGACACAGGGCCGACTCGGGAGCCTTCTTTGTCTGACGAAGTCCCCAAAGGTTGAGAGAAGGAGGCTGGGGCGAGCTCCCAGGAAGGCCACACGCTCCAGTTCAGCTGGAGACCAGAGCCCACATCTGGGGGGTCCCGGAGAACAGAGCCCGGCCCTGGGGAGGTGACTGGGGTAGACGACCTGCCGGCCCCTTCTGAACCCCAGGCTTAGGTGGGCTTGGTTTACATGAGAGGAGAAATAAATTTCATTTATTTGGGAAGCTTAGAAAACTTCATCCTGGCTAAAAGCAATGACCCAGAATAAATGAATTCTTAACCTTCCTTTTATGAGCCCACTAATGGAACTGCCCTGACTGTGAAATTATGAAGTCTGAAACTATCATCCGGCGCACCCGGTAATGACCAGGTGTCAGAGGGTCCCTGAGCCCCCAGCCTCGTGATTGGAGAGCACAGACAAATAATCGCCGTGTAAACGAAATGCTCCTAAATGCAGTCACTGTGGAGAGGATCTGTAGTGGTGGAAAAGCTCCAAAGAGTAAATAAAGGATTGATTGCAATACCAAGGGAAAAAAAAAACTCTATTAAGCCCCTTTAAAAGTGATACTTTCTTTCTTTTTGAACAATTTCTTCCACTAGGGAGAAGGGAGGAGGAAAGGAAGGAAGAGTAAAGAAAACATGAGAAAAGAAGGATAAAATGGAAACAAAGCATTGTAAATAAGGAGGGGAAGAGGGGTTGAAGGGAGGCGAGAAGAATGGGAGAAAAAGAGGAACCAAGACATATCATGTGCAGGTACAAACTCCCTATGATGACTGTGATCATTATGTATATCTAAACTGTACAAATAAACTTAATTTGCAAAATGTTTTCTTCACATGCAATACATTACAGACATTGATGCCAATATTTCAACAGATTGAAAGGGTGTGGCATGTGTACTTACCTTCATATGGTATTTTTTTCTTTTAGGCAAATTTACATTTTTATTGAATTATTATCTCTAGGTTACTTAAAACAATCCTGGAAAGTTTATAATAAAGAATTTTTAAAAAATGTATGTCTGCACAGGTCCTTCTTGTTTTCACTTCAGCACCATCATACTCTGCGTTGTTCCTAATGCCTCTGGTCTGAAGTCGATAATATAGTCTTACTGACATGCTCTTGAGTCATGAGTACATGTAGTGCTAGTTCTTACAAGCAAAGGCCGAATAATGCTTCTTGAAGAAGCACGATAATTATATGATGATAGTAACTTTTTCTTATAGCACGTTACAGATTATTTTATAGTTTTTAGGTCACATATAGACTTTTTCATTTAAAAAATTTTATTAGTATATGTTTGCAGTACATAATGTGTATATTCTTTGTGGCGTTGGTATATGTAAATAATACATTCTAATTTCTCTTTTTATCCCCTTTCCCTCCCCCATTTGAGAAAGATTTATCTCCCTACTCCCTATATCCTTTATTTTGCTCTTTGTTTATGACTCCAGTTTCTCATGTAAGAGAAACCATGTGATATGCAGACATTTTCTTCCTGTAAATATGTTATCATGATAGAATTAAACTCTAAATAGAAATAAAAGAGATTTCTTTTATTGTGGAAATATCTCAGAACTCTTTAAAGAACACCTAGAGAAAATGTCTCCAAGCTTAACAAACTTTTAAACTACCATTATAACTTCTCTAGAAAGAAATGAACTCACTTCCTGCTCTACCCAAGTGATTTTTGGTACAGAATGATTTCTGATATTTCACTCTAGATACCCTTTAGTGAGTATATAATAATATTTCTTTAGTGTCTCTTCCTAAGTGTATACAATTTCCTGAAAGGCACAGTCACTGTCTAGAACCAGATGATTCTTTTGTCAACTTTTCAGAATACCCAAATATGTAGCTTTGGTAGACTACTAGTTTTGTTTGATTTTTTTATCACTATAATCAACTTTTCTACCTATTTGGAGGAGAAAGAATGAGTGAATCAAATATACTTAGTCCATTTCTCCATGCAGTTGTGGCTCACAGCTAGCTTGACAAGGCAGTATATTGGATCACTGGCTCAAACGAAGTTTCAGAGAGACTGGTTTTCATGTATTTGTATAGTTTACTTTTTAAAAATTACACTTAAATAGATAAGTATATTCATTACTAATCTCAAAATCTTGTTTCCTGAAGGTAAGTGCCTATCAAAATGCTTTTCCTTGAAAAAGATTTGAGAATAATTTAAGAGGAGGAAATACTTTAAGCACTTCTCATGAAGACATGCCTTCAATCTATATTCTGGGCAGTGGTTTTGATTCAGGTTTTGGTGTTTAGCCAGGAGTTCCTCCTGTGCACTCCCAAGCTTTCTGGCCACAGTTGGAGTTTGCTTCAGTGAGTATCTGAAGAATCATGGGAACCTGGCCTTTACTGTTGCTGATAACATTTTATGGTGAATGCCTTTCCAGTCTAAGAAATATTTCCAGTCTAAGAAATGTTTCTCAAAAATTAGAACCAAGATATATCATGTAAAAGTACAAATTCTCAATGATGAATGTCATCATACTCTATACCTAAAATTTTTTATCTGAAAATTTTAAATTTTTGATCTAGAGAAAGGTGCTGTTTCCCTGTCCTTTTCTAATTTTTTAGCTTTTCTGAAAACTTCCTTCTGAAAGCTTTCTACTGTTGTAATTATTTTAAACAAGTATTGTATTTTTTATTACATAATATACTCTCTAGACCTTTCCTGATTTCCTTTTGACTATTAATATTTTCCTTTAGGTTCCTACAGCATGTATGCTCCCTTTTGTGGTACTTATCTTTTATCTTGCATTTTAAGGATGATGTCTATATTAGCTGCAATGCACACTCTGTCAGGATAAATTGCTTTTCATAAGTGCTAACCTAGGGTTTTTCAACAGGTGGGAGCTCAATGAATGTTTATTTTCTATGATTTAAATTAATCTTTCATCTGATTGCCAGTAATAGAATTTTATAAAAACTACTTGTCTTGGGTAACTTTATAAAACTTAGGCAGAAGATGGTTTCCTTCTTTGGTATAAATGGCTATGTTTTGCTTTAGATTTTTTTCATCCTGATTTTTGATGCACTATCAGAATTATACACTTTGGTGGTACATCTCTCATTTGGAGCTGGGGATAAAATAGTCATCAGAGCTTCATCCTAAATCATTCTTTATTTGTTTCTGTGCCTAGTGATAGTGTTTGACACTATTAGCCTCCTGCTGAGATTAATAAAAATGTAGCAGCAGTTAAAGACTCTCGCCTTTTAACTCTTAAGAGGTCCTGGACTCAGCTCTTCTTTGACTTAGAACAAAGGCTGAGCTGGACTAACATTTAGCAATAAATTAAAAAAAATTGTGAGCAGTGAAAAAATAGCTTCGGAGAACTGAGGCTGGGGGTTTCCACTATGACCAGGAAGAACACTTTTTTTAAAAAAAAGATATTCTGTAAAGAGAGGATTACTGAGCTGGGGGTTTAGCTCAGTGGTTTTGCTGCCTGCTACGCAAGCGCATGGACCCAAGTTCCATCCCCAGTACCAAAAAAAAAAAAAAAAGAGGATTACTTTCATTTACATGGAAATCTTATTAAATAGATTTGACATTTTCTTATTTGGTATTGTTATGACCAAGACCAACTTTCTTGTTTTACGGCATGTGTCTTTCCTTTCCATATACTCAATAGACCTTCTAATACATACAAAATTCAAAGAGTATTTCTTTACTTCTACTGCAGCTACCTAGGTCCAAATCACCAAATCTCTTGGCTGAATCACTATACATTGAACCTTTGAAATTCACCTCTTTCCTTCTAACCCTCTACAGTCCGTTTCCATACAGTGACCGGTATGGTTCCTTCACCATGGAAGTCTTACCGTGTTACTCTTTTGCTCCAAACTCCACAATAACTTTCCATCCTAAAGCCCAAGTCACTACAGTAGCTTACAAGGCCCTATATAATAATGCAGGCTCTAAAGATTTGCTAAGCTCCTGCTTTCTTTTTTTCTCTTGCTCTGTCCCTGTTCCACCACATCCCTGGCTGTTCTTCTCTGTGGCTGGAGTGCTGAGCCCGAGGGCTGTTGTTTTGGAAGTGGTAATCTTCAGAGTACCAGGCAGTCTACCACATAGGTCAGAAACACAATGCCTCATAGACTAAATAAAGAGGGAAAACACACAGTTTATTAAATCAATTTATAACACACCATGAGAAGGAAGAGAGCAAGGGATGGGATAAAGTTAACACATGTAGGATAGGGCACAGGTGACTGCAGGAGCACACTCCCGGAGTCACTGCGCACAGTGTCTACATGCCTTTCCTCTCTGCCATGTCAGCGGAGAGGAGCAGGACTGAGGTGTGTGAGGGGCCAACTTAGATGGAAGGTGCTGGGGCCAGGGACACATAGGTTCTCTGTCAGAGAGACAAGGCCAGGTATGCCTGGCCTCAGCTGGAACTTGCCAGTTAGCTTCCTGAGCTGCTTTGGGTTTTGTTATCTGGGCAGAGACCATGGGGGATAACCACACTATGACATATAGAGTGCTTCATATGTCTCATGTTTATTTAGTGTATCATGGGTACTCAATTCCTTAGGTGCCTTATTATATTTATAGCTTAATGAATATAAGGCACCTTATGAACCTGTGTTTCTTTTGGTCCTTCCATTTGTACCTCTCTTTAAGGCTACACACTTGTGATATGCCTTTGTACTCATTGCATCTTACGAATTCTGCATGCATCTCTTCTCACAAACCACTTGCTACTTTTCTATGATTAACAGATCTTAAAATATTCAGTCTTCTTCATTGCACTCTTGTTCATTTTCTATAGTAGTAGTAAATATTTTCAAAAGCCAATTCACATCGCAGGACCTTTGTCTTCACTGTTTCCCCTTTCTCTTATTCTTCCTCCAGATAACTGTGTGGCTCCTGCTCTTTCTTTAAGCCTTTGATCAGATATCACCTTGACTGTCTTACTGACACTGAGCTAACTGTCCCTTCACACCGAGCTCACCTCGTTTTCTGCTTTAGTTTTTGCTTACACTTATCACCATTGGATATACTTCCTCTACCCCAGACATTAGAATCTAAGTTCCCTGGGGGTAGGTACTTTATTCTGCTCAGTGCTTGTTTTCTTGTGCTTGATACACAGTATTGTACAATAAATATTTGTTAAAGAATGAGGAGCTAAATGATTTCTTAGGGATAGATATACTTAATGAAACCATTCAAGAAAAGGAAAATTTTAGTTCTTGAAGGATATGTAATGGTAACTTATCAAGGAGCATTTTATCATATGGGAGAATTAATAAATACCTTTTATTTTCAGTACTAGGGCTTGAACACAGAGCCTTCAAACTGAGCTATATCACCAACCCTTTTATTTTTTATTTTTGAAACAGAATCTCAGTCAGTCTCTAAGTTGCTTAGGCTGGGCTCAAACTTTAATCTTCCTGCCTCAGCCTCACAGAGTAAATACCCTTTCTTTACTTTATGTGAGAGAAGAAGGATAATTAACTTCAGTTACCATTTTTGAATTAGTGTTTCCATGATAAATCAATTAAAGAATAAATTTTTCTATAGTTATACATTTCAGGAAGTATTTATAGAATTTGGATAAATATTTTAGAAATGAAACAATGGATGTCATATGGACAATGTACTGGGGGAAAGATAATGACTTCAGCAAGAATATGAGTAAAGAATATACAGAAAGCAGTTATGAAAGATGATGGTGTTCTGGACTTGGGCCACGTCAAGTGGGGTCCTTTTTTTTGCCCTCCTTTAATGTTGTTTGCTCATGCTTTTTTTTGTGGTACCAGGGATTGAACTCAGGGCAAGGCAGGTGTGGCACCACTAAATTAAATCCCAGGCCCAGTTTGCTCAATTTTTTACTCTCTCCTTTTGGTTACTAGTAAGCTTCATACAGGTCTTTGTTCTTGCATGCATTACCCAATATCACAATTACTTTTTCAGGTTTCTTTTCCCTACTAGTCCATAACTGTTTTGTGTCCTGGGGCTCTGGCTCAGTGCTCAGAAAATGTAAGACAAACAAATTAACTAAAAAGTTTCTGAGTTGTTTGATTAACATGGGGTGCATCAAAGCTATTTTTCTTCTTAACTGTAACTTTCAGAATATTTGACTAGTCCAGCCTTCAACTGAGGGATGGTCAGTGGCTGTTCACAAAAATATCTTAAGTGGTCAGGTAACTGGCACAAAATGGAAATTTATGTCTCAACCATGTCTATATAGCCATATTCCCCACTTTTCAACTCCCCGAAGCACATCTCTTCTGTTTCTTTCCTGGGTAGTTCTTTGGTGGTGCTCATCAGATAAAGGACTATTATCTAGAATATATAAAGAACTAAAAAAAAAAATCAGACTCCCCAAATTTAAAGACCCAATACAAAAATGGGCATCTGAAATGAAAAGACACTTCTCAGATGAGGAAGTAGAAACAACAAATAAATATATAAAAAAATGTTCAACATCACTAGTCATTTGTGAAATGCAAATCAAACAACCCTGAGATTCCATATCACTCCAGAAAGAATAGGTCCCATCAAGAAATCAACCAATAGCAAATGCTGGCAGGGCTGTGGGGAAAAACGAACCCTTCTCCACTGTTGGTGGGAGTGTAGCCTGGTGCAACCACTATGGAAATCAGTGTGGAGATTTCTCAAAAAGTTAAAACTAGAGGTTCCATTTGAGCCAGCTATTCCTCTTCTTGATATCGTCCCAAAAGAATTAAATGCATTATATCACAGCAATATATGCACACCCATGTTTATAGTGGCACAGTTTGTGATAGCTAACTCTTGGAAACAGTTCAAATGCCCATCGACCAGTGAATGGATAAAGAAGACATGGCTTTTTTATACAGTGGAGTACTACTTTGACATAAAGAAGGATGAGCTTCAAACATTTATAGCTAAATGGATGGACCTTGAGACCATACTCTTAAGTGAAATAAATCGGGCACACGTGTTTGAGTGTTGTGTTGTTTCTCTAGTGTGAGAAACAGAAAGTGGAGATAAGGACTAAAATTGGGGAGTTTGGGTCATTAGTGTCCAAAAGTTGTGGGTTTCTTCCTATTCTGGGCAAGGAGAGGTCATCCCTATATCTGGGATTGAATGAATGTTTGAGACTTTGCCTAATGGGAAAGACATCTTTGGAATGGTATTTCCTAAGTCATGGGCAAAAGTCCACATAGATGACTAGATGGGGGCTGTGTTTAAGAATGGTGCCTTTAAAATACTGGTGATGATCCCATCATCTGTTTATCTACCTAAAGGCTTGCATTCTAGCTTTTTTTTTTTTTTTAACATCTACTTAATCTGGCAGTCTGAACCCTTTTCCTCAACTGAACTGTGACTTTCATTTACTGAGAAAATATCCCATAGGACGGGGCCCTCCTTAACCGTCTATCTTCCTTCTAATCTATGTAAACTCCTACCATATTGTTACCTTACAGTGAATAGTTTTCTAAAATAGAATTGGAATATAGGATTTGCTATTACATAGTCCTGGGGCACAGGTTCCTTCTGTCTTTGTGTGTTCCTTTCTAGGATATTGATCCCATGTAGGTGGGCCCATCATGTTGAGACCCCAGCAGAAAGGGTAACAGGGAAGATCTTTTTGGAAAGCATTGACCTGGAAATAGCACACATCACTTCTCTTGCAGCCTTTTCATCAGAATGCGGTCATCCCCACATGTAGTAGCAAAGCAGGTTAGGACAAGAAGAATACCAGATGCCTAGCTGGAATTCCTGTTATGTGGAAGCAGAACATGGATTTTGGGAGACATCTAGCACTTTCTACACATGCACTCTACCTCCCACCCATGAAACATATCTCCTGCCTTACTGAGTCTCATCTCTCATAGTTTATTGTACCTGGGTGATGGGAAATCAGTTTTATGCTTAAGTCCTGTTATGAATTTTAGTGGTTGGCACATCCAATGTGAAAGCCAATTTGTCTGCTATATGAAACACACATCCAGTCTGCAGTGGTAAAGTAGGGGCAAAATGACACATCTGTTACACAGTGATGGAGGGGAAGCAGGATCAGGCACTCCATTTGGAAAAGAGGGCAGTAGGAAAACAGTCACTGGTCTTTAGCACTTGTAATTCCTGTGTGTAGGAATGTGAAGATTTTTATTGTGGCAGTAGAAAAAAGTCATTCTTAGCCCTCCTGGCAAGCTTGCCTCACTGCCTTTGGGGAAGAAATCCCTTATTTTCCAGGGTTTCTGGCTTTATCCTTCGGGAGATTCTTTATTGTCTGGTATTCTCCATGACCACGTCTAAAGAAGGCATTGCAAAGTATATTATTTTCTTGGGTATATTAGATTTCAGGCTGACTTCCTGTTGGTGCAGCTAAAGAAGCATAAATGGGATGTCTTTGTGTTGAGAAGTCATAGGCTTTTAGAGTTCAGGCTTATGTCTCTCTGTGCTTAGCTACTGTATACTCTCAGAAATTTACTGGGCTTTCTGCCCAGTTGAGCAGATTAGCTTCAAGTGCAAGGAACCACAATCAAACATAATTTGTTTTGTTTTCCCCTAGCAAAAAATGCTGGATTTTAATTATCGACTTTGGTGTTCTGCAGAAACCTCAGTTTCTTAGGTGAAAATGTAATGCCTTCAATATCTTCTTCATTTCTGGACTTGCTCCCAATATCTGGCTGAGAATTGTGGTACCAGGATTATATTGTTTTCAGAAACTCTCGTCGTACTGGGTTAGCATGGAATACAAAACAATCTAGTTTTTTTTTTTTTTTGGTACCAGGGATCAAACTCAGGACCTTGTGTTTTCAAGGCAGACGTGGTGCCGCTGGGCTAAATCCTTGGCCAAACAATCTAGTTTTTAAACTCAATGAAGCCCCACTTTACCAGACACATATCCAACTTAGATTTCAAGCTATGTGTGGTGTGCGGTTTTCTCAATAGACTTGAATTCCCTTCCACATCTACTTGAGACTGCTTTATTTAGTCTGAGTTTATTTTTTATTTGTTTATTTATTTTTGCTTAAATTATTTATTGGTACATTTTAGGTATACAGTACATTTACATTTATCATTGGGTGCTTGTACCTGTACATGATGTATTTTAGTTCTTAGTTTTTCCCCATTACCTGTGTGCCCTTCACCCCCTCCACACTTCCCTATTTACATAGACTTTGTTTCCATTTTTTTCTTTTCTCATAATTTTTCCTTTCCCTTCTTTCCTTTCCCCTTCCCCTCCCACTTCCCATACCCCTTTGGACCTTTACTTCCTATTTCAAATTATTAATTATTTATTTTAATCCTTACTTACACTTTCAGTTTCTCACACTAGAGAAACTATTCGGTATTTACACATGTGTGTCCTATTTATCTCACTTAAGAGGATGGCCTCAATATGCATCCATTTAGCTATAAATGTCTCTAGTTTTTCATTCTTTATGGCTCAGTAGTGCTCCATTTTATAAAAAAAACCACATCTTTATCCAGTTTCCAGTTGATGGGCATTTGGGCTGTTTCCAAGCTTTAGCTATTATGAAATGTGCTGCTATAAACATGGGTGCACATATATCTCTGTGGTATGGTTCTTTTAATTCTTTTGGGAAGATATCCAGCAGGGGAATAGCTGGGTCAAATGGGACCTCTAGTCCTAGTTCTTTGAGGTATCTCCATACTGATTTCCTCAGTGGTTGCACCAGTCTGCACTCCCACCAACAATGGAGAGGGGTTCCTTTCTCCCCACACCCCCTACCAGCATTTGTTATTGGTTGATTTCTTGATAGCGGCCATTCTTTGTAGGGTGAGGTGGAATATCAGTTTTGTTTTCATCTGCATCTCTCGAATGACCAGTGATGATGAACATTTTTTCATGTGTTTATTTGTTGCTTTTACTTCTTTGTCTGAGAAATATCTGTTCATTTCAGATGCCTATTTTGAATAGGGTCTTTAAATTTGAGGGGGGGGTCTGATTTTTTTTTTCAGTTCTTATATATTCTAGAAAGTAGTCCTTTGTCTGAGGTACAGCTGCTAAAAATTCTTTCCCAAATTGTAGGTTGTCTCTTAGCTTGGTGGTTTCTCTTGCAGTTCAGAAGCTTTTTAATAAGGTGAGATCCCAGTTGTTGATTCTTTGTGCTAGTTCCTGTGCTACTGAGGTTTTGTTCATAAAGTCTTTTCCTATGCCAGTGTCTTCAAGAGTTCTACCTAACTTATCTTCCAGCAAGTTTAGTGTTTCTGTCTTAATATTTAGATCTTTAATCCACTTTGATCCTAGTTTAGTGCATGGTGATATGGGTCTAGTTTTAATCTTTGGCAGGTTGAAATCCAGTTTTTCCAACACCATTTATTAAATAGGCTATCTTTTCTCCAATGAGGGTGGTTGGCTACTTTGTCAAAGATGAGGTGGCTGAGTATGTCTGGAGTTGTTTCTGCATCTTCTCATCTATCCCACTGATCCTCGGGTCCGTTTCTTTTGGCTGAGTTTATTTTTCTTGAAGGACTTTGTGGAAAGCAGCAAAAAGATGTAATACATGCCAACATTCTTAATCTTTCAATGACTTTCCTTTAATCTAGAAGCTTGGTTATTACTTTCAAGGTACTGAGCTTTCAAAGTGACAGTTGACAGAATGATTTGCCATGGCGCAAGAGTCATCAGTTTCTATCTGATGATTTCTTCACTACCTGCTCTTCAGCCTCGAAGTCAGTGTCACGTATTACAGGTTCTCTTAGACTTAGGGTGGCAACTGCTTTTAGTTATCAGATTCTGTGTTAGTTAGATATTGGTTGGGCTATTTGAACAAAGACCCAAAATAACAAGGGCTTAATTACAATAAAAGTTTACCTCTCTTCTATATTATAGCCAGTGTATAAACAGTCAGGAATTGATAAGTTTTTATGTTGAGGACCCAGGATCCTTCTGTCTGTTGCTCCACTGTTGCTTAGGTGTTGCCCTTGGTCATGTAATTCAAGATCATGTGCTGCCACGTTTCTGTATTCCAGCCAGTGAGAAGGGAAAAGGGGAAGACCCAGCCTTCCGTGTAAGGACTCTACTGTTTGGATTGATTGGGACATGGCCACTTTGGCTAGAAAGAGGCTTAAAATGTACAGGGTATTTGGGGAATCATGATATGAACAGCAAAATGTTTATTAATACGGAAAAAGAGCATGGATTTTGGAGTATAATTAGCAAATTTCCTATGAGATGTAAGACACACACTTGGATTTTCCAGAGAACATAATCAAAACCCTAACAAGCAGAAAACTTTTATCACCACACTGAACGTTTCAGTGGTTGAGTAGGGCAATTGTAAAGTGCAGTAACTTAGACACCAATACCAGGCTGCATGATATGTAAACTTAATTGTCTTGGTAACAATTGAGTCTGCAGTTTGCCTTTCAAAGACTAGTGTGAATATGCTCATGTGTGTTACATTTGAAAGTGTGTGTTTAAAAATTTATTTCTTCGCCTCTGAGGTTTTTCCCTCGGTAGCATGAGTCTCAAGATTTTCCAGCAAAACTCTTAACTGACGTAAGAGAAAATGTGCAGTGTTGCATCCAACTTGCAGTGTATTGGAGGCCTCAACTTTTATCTAAAAGTTTGTGTAAATTTCATAGTATACTCCATTCTATATACACATAGAAATATATTTGTTTTTAACATAAAAATGTTTAAAGTTCTTGTTAATTTTATCAGATGTAAGGTTGGTATATTATGTAGATATGCAGTATTTTTTCTGTCTTTCACATTGATGCATAACTCTTGAGTGTGAATTAAATAGTTAGGAACATTGGGTAGTTGGGAACATAAAGCACACACTAAATATTTTATTTATGTTCTTTGACATTCAGTGTTGGATAAAAGCTATCCAACATGGCTACTGGTAACAGGTGTTTTAAAGGCTACCTCTCCCTTTCTTTCCCTGTTTTCTCAGTGGCTGAATCTTCAGCCAGTGACCTAATACATGTGACTGATTCCTCATTCTTCAAGTCTCTGACCAAATGTCATATATTCTGAGGGAAAAAAAAATTCTTGACTGTACCCATGACCAGGAAACACACCCTGACCCTGCCTCATGTTGGCTTTTACTTTCTAATCCCTGTGACTTGAGTTGGATAGTACATGTGAATTGATTGGAATCAGATGAGTAGGGCACAATCAAAAGAGTAGGAATAAATATGGACCCGGTTTTAGTAGACTGGATTGAGTGATTCTCCTGGTGGTTCTGAAGTACTCAGCTGCCATGTTTTGAGAGGGCCACAAGGCTAGCACCTGAGGGTGGCATGTCAGAGCTAAGAGCTGGCCACCTGCCAGCAAGAAATCAAAAACGTCACTTCAGAACTGCAAGCAACTGAATTCTGCCAACAACTGAAAGGGCTTGGAAGAGGACCTTGACGTCTAGCTGAGAACAATTTGTAGCTGTTGCCTTGATCTCAGCTTGGTGAGACTTTGATCACATGCCACAGCTTTGCCAGGCCAGTGAGACCATAAATGGGTTTTGGTCTTAGGCTCCAAATTTTTAGTGCTTTGTCACACAGTAATAGAAAATTAGTATGGATGTTATTGCTGCTTTCAGGGAAAAAAAATTCCACATTCGACTTTTACCTCCCTTTTTCATGGATTGTGACTTCTGCCATTTGAGGCAGCCACGTCCATCGATGATGGGGTAATGGATGTAACCCAGAATTGGGTCTGCAGACTTCAACTTCTGTTGAACTTTCTTGTCTGTGCTCATCTTCTGAACTGTAGGAGACCAGAGGAGAATTGAGGCCTAATTGGCCTCTATGAGCACAAAGGAGAAAGGCTGCACTCAGGAGTGATTGCATATTGCAGGTTCTAGGGAAAAATTAAGATAGCTGAGATTGAGTTGGTCACCAGGGTATGTGCTAGTGAATATTGGAAAGCGGATAAATCTTGTGTTACTTTGATTGCTTGTGCCCATATTTGGGTGAAAAAAGACAAGATGAGCCAGACATGAGGGGTTCCTCTGCCTACTACTAGGGAAGAGCCCCCTGGCTGCCTGCTGTTGAGCTGACTCAGTGTCTCTTTGTCATTCATCCTCCTCTGCCCCTGGGTCAGGGAGAACAAAGGAGTGGCTCTATGTTCCAGAAAAAGGCCTGCCAGGTGGGTCAGCCACAGGTGGTACCCCAATGTAGGGCTTGGGATCCAGGCACACTACACTAAACCATTGATTTAAATGCTGGACACTGGTTGAGTGAAACTGCTTGATTTTGCACAAGCTAAGTTACTGGGATTGGCACTTTAATAAATGTCTGTTATATCTGTAGAGGTAATATAACTTTTAAAATAATAGATCTAATTATTAGGATTTTTTTCTTAAGGGAAAAATGCTGTGAGAAAAAAAATCACATTTCTTTGGTTGCTTCATTTTACATTTCATGTCTTTTTTTCTCCAAAATCCTCTTTATCTCAAATATACCATTCTGTCCCTTTCTGCAATAACTGTCTTACTTTTCTTTTAACTTGGGCAGAGATTTCTCATTTATTTGGCTTTAAGGATTTGAAACTGAGGGTAGGGCATCAGTGATACCTATAGTTTATTAGAAATTCAGATCCTCAATTCCCACCAGATCTTCAACATTGAAATGTATATTTTTATGATCTCCATATAATTTGTATATACATTAAAGTTTGAGAATTGCTGCTCTAAGATTCTTCCATGTGTAATAGTATATCAGTGGGATTACACTTTTTTTTTTTGCCTCATTTCTAGTATTAGATGATAAATTTTCAGGTGTCAGAAACTTGAAGTATATTCTTTATTTTTCCTGCAGTGTCTAGCATGGTATTTTACATATACTGGCACAATAAATTATTTGTTAACACAATGGAGGAGGATTTTTCCCTATTTTGTGGAAACCTCAAAATATATTCCTATAGTTGGCCTCAAATTTTGGTAGTTTAGGCCATCATTTTGTTGATAAAGCAGGAACCTTCATAATTACTTACAGACTTCAGACCTTTTCCTGAAAGGGGAAATTAGTGGCATAGATGGCCCATTGTGGTTTAAAAATCTCTAATGACATTTTTATTCAATTCCTAAGACTCAGATTATTTTCTCAGAATGTATAAATGTAATTCCTACCTCTTAATGCTTGTGCTGATGGATGGCATTTATCTATTTCCTCTGACCTTTAAGTGAAGAAGGGGATTAAGTGAATTCTGTGCATTGATCAAAGATACTTTGTTCTCTAATGTTTCTGTAGTACATTCACGAGCTAAAAAGCCTGAGTGGTAAAAGCCAGCTTGCCCACTGCCAGGGATCTTTTCGGTTCTGAACTCTATCTCACTTTAAAGGCCAAGTTAAACTGGTGAAGTTGTAGGGGACTGCGGTCTACATTCTCTTCTCTAACACTCTGTGAAATAAGGTAAAGCTCCGTGAATGGCAGATACTCAGCTAGCTTTCTAAAAGGCAATCTATAAAAAATAAAGTAGATATGGGAGCATAACTATTAAAATGTTACTTTCATTGCCAGGTAATTTCACTCTAAATGCTATTGTGTGGTCTGTGAGTGTGTTTAGAAAAATATTGTGTGTTGTCAATTTGAAGGGTTCTTCTGAAATTATTATTTTTAAAAACCTATCTATAACCTGAGGTGGTATTGTTTATTTTTTGGTGGTGCTAGGGATCAGATCAAGGGCTTTGCTCATGCTAGGCAAATGCTGTACCACTGAGCTACGTTAGTCCCCCTCCACACCCAAATTGTGAATCTTTTTTTTTTCCATTGAGTTTATTGATACATTTTAGGTATAAAATACAGTTACATTCATCATTGGGATCTTGTACCTTTACATGATGTACCTTGGTTCTTATTTTTTTCCCCTTTCCCTGCCCTCCCTTCACGCCCTCCACCCTTCTCTATTTGCAAAGACTTAGTTTCCATTTTTTTCTTTTCTCATATTTTTTCTTTTCCCTTCTTTCCTTTCCCCTACCCCTCCCACTTCCCCTACTCCTTTAGACCTTTCCTTCCTATTACACAATAACAATTATACATTTTTAAAATTATAATATCAAAATTTAGAGGACATTACCACAGATTTTACAGAATTTAAAAGGGTATAGAAAACATATTACAAAAATCCTTTTTGAAATAAATTTGACAACTTCTAAGAAGTACCCTGGAAGACAAATTAATGAAACTGACTTTGGAGGAAATATAAAATTTGAATAGCACCTATTAAAGAAAGTATATTCCTAGCTTGAAAACCTACCCATATGACAACATCAAGCTCATATACATTTTAACTGTTGAATTATATCAAATATTTAAAGCAGAAAAAAGAAGGAACACTTCTCCCCTCATTTTAGGAAATCAACATTGTGCTAATCCTAAAACTGGATAAAGATAATAGAAGAAAAAAGTATGAACATAGATAGAAATTTGTTTAACAAAACAAACTCTTAGAAGTCAGATCTGGCAGGATGTAGAAAGTGGTTTTGTTATAGGGATGGCAGTGTTGGTTCAGCATTGGAAGATCCACCCCCATAAGTCATGATTTTAACAGAGGAAAGGAAAAAGCCATATGATCCTGTCACTAGTTGGAGAAAAAGTATTGGACTAAATTCTATAGCTGTTCATGGTAAAAGCTATCAGGAGCCTAGAAGTAGAACAGAAACTTCTCAACAGATAAGACATGTACTCCATGCTTCAGCAAAAACACCTTATATGAATGGAGAAGATACAATGCTTTCTTCTTAAGGTGGGGAACAAGGGCAGATATGCCTACTCTTCATCTGTCCATTAAACTTTGAAACATAGGCCCAAACCAAAATATTCTGACAATAAAAAGAAACAATTAGCATATGATTGGCAAGGTATAAATAAAAGTTTTATATGCAGATGAAATGATCATCTATAGAGAAAATACTAAGAAATCTCTAGGAGCCGCCAGAACTTGTGTTTGAATTTAGCAGTATTAGAAAACACAAGGTATATATAAAAATTCAGGTCTATGTATACTTGCTATAAATGAAGAATTGGATATTGAAATTTAAAAGTTATGTAGGAGTACATAGAACCTAGAAAGGAAAAAGGAAAAAAAAAAAAACAGTGTTGGAAGACATTTATTACCTATTTTTTTTTTTTTTTGGTACTGGGGATTGAATTTAAGACCTTGTACTTGTGAGGAGGGTGGTGGAACCACTGAGTTAAATCTCAGGCCCTTATTACCTAATTTTAAGAGTTCCTCTAAAGCTACAGTAATCAAGGCAGTATTGGCTTAAAGAAAGACATATAGATCATTGGAATAAAACAAAATCTGGAAGTAGAACCACACATATATGGTCCACTGATTTTTGAAAGATTATTTAACATTAGCATTTTATAGAACATAAACTCAGCTCAAGAGCAGAGAAAAAGACAGTGTTTTCAGCAAATGATACTAGAACACCTGTTATCTGTATGTAAAAAATTAACCTCAACCCTTTATTTCCATACCTAAAGATAACTTGAATGGATCTATGAATTTAAATATGAAAGACTAAAACTATAAAACTTTAAGAAGAAGCTCTAAGGGAAAATGTTCATGAATTTAGGGTAGGCAAGAATTTCCTAGGATACAAAAAACATGTTGTATAAAAGAAAAAATTGATAAATGAGATTCCATAAAAATTTAGAACTTTAAATGACATATTTATAATACATATAACTTATGGCCAGACTATATAAAGAACTCTTACAGCTCATTAATGAACAACTCAATTAAAAAGTAGACACAAGAAGATGATAAATAGCCAGTACAGCACAAGGAAATGTGTGCAACACTAGAATCAGAAAAATACTAATCAGTACAATAACAAGATCGTATTATACACTCATTAGGGAGATGAAGTTAAAAATTTTAAAAGAACAGAGGTCAGCTTAGGTGTAAACCAGTTAGAACTTTCTAATACTGCTAATGTGAAAGTAAAATGATAAAACCATTTTGGAAAACAATATAAAAATTACTTGTATTACTGTTAAGAACCAACAGTTCTGTTCTTAAGTTTTTTCTTAAGAGGAATGAAAACACATGTTCACAATAGATTTGTACATACAGGTTTACTGTCCCTTATCTGAAATTCTTCAGACCAGAAGTGTTTCAGATTTTAGTTTGAAATTCACTTGATCTGCAAAGAGGATAGATACTCCTGCTTTTTTTCGTGTTCCTGTCCCATGGAGTATTGTTTTCCCCCCTTTAACTTTCAGTCTATGAGTTTCTTTTTGAATTAAGTGTATTTGTTGTATGCAGCATATTGTTGGATCTTGCTTCTTGACCCATCCTACCAGTCTATTTCTTTTGATTAGTGAATTGAGACCATTAACATTGATGGTTATAACTGATATGTGTTGACTTATCATTGTCATGACTTTTACTTTTTGTTGGATTCTCCCCCTTTGCATTTAATTTCTTGTCATGCCCAATGGATTCATTCTGCTGGGCTTCCTGGGGTTGTGATCCTCATTGTCTTTTCCTAGGATATTGTCTACTATTTTTTGGAGTGCTGGTTTGGCATTCATGAAGTTCCTAAGGTGCTCTTTGTCATGAAAGTATCTTATTTCTCCATCAATTTTGAAAGATAGTTTTGCTGGTTATATCAATTTGGGTTGGAGGCTGTTTTCCTTTAGGGTTTGAAATACATCACTGCATGCTCTTCTTGCCTTGAGGGTTTGTGGTGAGAAGTCTGCTGTGACTCTGATGGACTTTCCTTTGTATGTGATTTGTTTCTTTTCTCTAACTGCTTGTAGAATTTTGTTCTTCTGTTGGGTTTCTGGAATCCTAACTATTATATGCCTATGTGTAGATTTTTTTTTTTTGATCAAGACTAGTTGGAGTCCGATATGGGTCACTTATCCATATGTCAAGTTCTTTTCCCCTCCTTGGGAAGTTTTCTGCCATTACTTCTGTGAACATTTTTTTTTATGTCATCTGCACTATCTCCTGTTTCTTCATTGACTCCAGTCAGTCTTATGTTATTCTTCTTTGCATTGTCTAGCAGCTGCTGGATTGATTTCTTATGGTTCCTTATGATTTTTAAGCAATTTTTCTTTTCCTTGTCACTAATTGCAATCTTATTTTCTGGATCTGAAATTCTGTCCTCACATTGGCTCATATTGCTGCTTAAGCTTTCATAGGAGTTTTTAATCTGGAAATCTGTTTGTATCTGTTTTATGGATTCTATTTGTTTCCTATGTTGTGATTCCATCATGTTCTTGAGCACCTCTACTTTTTTTTATCTGTGTCCACTCTAGATTTATTAGTCATTTCTTGCACTATGAGCTCAATCTCTGCTGTTATCTGAGAAATTATTTCTGATTTCATTTTTTCCAGATCCTCTTTTGTTGCCATTTCAGGGAGTCCAGGTTGTTGAATGTCAGATTGTTCCATCTCATTTCCCTTTGTGGTTGCTGTAGGTGATCTAGAAGTCTGGTTTTGAGACTTGTTTATGTGTCTTCTCATTTCAATGTGGGGGCAGGTGGGGAGGTTGCTGCTGGTGCCCATGTGACTCACCTCCTCTGTGCTGGGACCAAATACATCTTAAATAGACATCAAAAAGTCTGTTGACTGGTGGCCTAGTGCCTTAAAGTCTTGTCAGAGAAGAATGAGGAAAAACAAAACAGCACTCCTATGGCTTCTTCTATCATATTTTTCATGGTTAATTGCAAAGTGAGAGAAGGTCCATCTGAAAGGCTGTATGTTGTCTCACTCCAAGTAAGGTCATTCTTGGTGGACACAGCAGCCTCGGATCAGGTGGGACCTGACGTTTTTCAGCTCTTTGCTATTGAAATAAAACAACTTATTCTCTTCCTCCTTTGCATATTTCATTTACCCCACAGTGTCAGAGCTTTCAGATCAAGAGTACTTTGCCCTGAGGGGTGATGCTTGTCATCTAATGGGAAATCAATGTAAAGGGGATCTCTGCATTCACACCAGATAGGCCTCCAATGCCTCTCAGCACCTCTGGAGCTCTACTTTATCTGTGCTCTTCTCAAAGCCAGAAATAGATGTGCCCGGAAATAGACGTTCCTTCATTTAGTTTCAAAGCAAATATTCATAAAAAATAGCTAAAATGGGGCCAGGGATTTAGCTCAGTGGTTCTGCCGCCTGCCTCGCAAGCACAAGGTCCTGAGTTCGATCCTCAGTACCAAAAAAGAAAAACTGGCTAAAATGACTTATGAAGTTCCCCTCTGCACAGCAGCACCATAACCGGCAAGCCTTGCCTTCAACAGCTCGGAAGTCCTCGGATCTCCCAAATTGTGAATCTTGTTGAGATAGTTCTGGTGCATTGCATTTAGGAAGTATGACAGTATAAAGTATTAGAATTGTTTCATATAGTGAATACAACAATATGAAAATAATTTTAAACACTTCAAAGGAGTACAATCTTTTTATTTTTCCAATTAAATACATGGTAACCTGGGAAATGGAGAATGGGCAAGCAGCCTTCTCCAGCGTGATTCATGTTTCTAGTTAATCAGCCATCAGATTGCTTGTAATTGTTCTCAGAATCATTACAATATGAAGTTTCTAGAGTATCAGAGTTGATGCTAAGGAAGCATTACCATTACCTACTTAATCTCTTACCATATGCAGGAATTTCCTCTGTGACAGTGGGTGTCAAACTTCTTGAACCCCAATTTATTTTATCTTAAAATAAGGCCCTATTAAGGGCTGGGGATTTAGCTCAGTGGTGCCACCGCCTGCCTTGCAAGTGCAAGGTCCCACATTCCATCCCCTGTACCAAAAAAAGAAAAAAAAAAAATCTAAACTCAAAGGAAGATAGTCAGAGATTTATAACTTAGAAATCCGATGAGTTTATTTTTTTCCATAAAAGGACAGATAGATTAATAGATAACAAATGGACTTCCTCTGACCTCTTTATTACTGTCATTATAGTGTGGCAGGTGTCACTTCTGTGACTCAGCTGAGTTCACCATTGCATATGCAGTACTTTTAAAGATTATGGCTTGAAGTTATAGGATCTAATGTGATTATAAAGTGTCTTTCTATATTAGTTTTCTATTATTATTTAACAAATTATCACAAATTTAGCAACTTGAAACAAACAACACATATTCCTTATGTTTCATTTTCCATGGATCAGGAGTCCAGGCCCAGCTAGGCTGGATCTTCTGCTCTGATTTCATGATGTGCAGTCATAGCATCGCCTGTGCTGCAGTTCACACATGGACTCACTCTCTCTCTTCCTAAACTTGCACAGGTTGCCGGCAAAATTCAGTTCCTTGTCACTGATGACTGAGATCTTCATCTTATTGCTGGATGTTTTCTGGGAACTGCTCTCATCTTCTAAAGCCATCCTTCTCTGTAGGGAATTCCCAGCATGACACTGGCTTTCTGCCTGCGCTCTGGCAGGAGACTGTCCACTGCTTTGCCATTTTTAAATGCATACTGCCCAATTAGATGAAGCCCATGCAGAATCATCATGTGCTAACTCCAAGTCAGCTGGTTGGTACCTGAATTGAAAGTGGTGTCAAGGGTTCCATCTACACTCAGGAATTACTATGGTGTATGTCACTGACATCATGTTAAAATTCTGGGTACTAGAATTTCTTTACAAAAAGTGTTCATTATAGTCTTTTCCCTTAGCTTTGACATGTAGTTCATTGGAAGACCACAGAATTATGGTTTATTATAGTCTTGGTGGTAGTTATTTTTCCTGGGTGGTAAAAATTATTATCAATAACTTACATTCATTACTTCATAAACAGAATCTTAATCTGCAAAATATCACCCATGCTTTAAAGATGTCATTTCTGCTTCTATGAAGCAGAGGTGAAATGATTATAAAATAATACACATCAACACATCAAGGATCTGTTACTATCGTTATAGAGAATCATATCAAATTTTCACAATGAAATAGTTAAATAAACATATACTGTAGTGTTATTAGGCAGTAGAATTCTTCCTCAAGAGGATATGTAGTTTCTTTTAGAAAGAAATTTATTGGGAGATTTTTTGAAAATTCTGTAGATAATGGAGAAGGGAGTAAACTCGGGCAAAAAAGTATGACAAGCTTAATCTTAGGGTGAGAAGAGTTGAAATAGCATCTTGTTATAACTCTCATTCAGAGGTTACTTTAAGTGCCTTCCTTCTCCCCTTATGCATATTTTTCCATCTTTACTTCAAGTTTTTAAAACCAAAGTGAAGTGTTAAATTTTTTATTGTAAGAATTTATAAAGGTCATTCTACTGACTAATAAAGATGATGCTTTTTAGACTTTGTATTATCATTTGTTACATATTTAACAATGAATTCTGTTACATATATTTTAAGCTCTAGCTCTGCCAAGGAAAGAGAAAGAGAAAGTGGCTTGCTTATGATGGTCTGGAGAATGACAGAAAGCTTGGTGGCTCTGTATTCTAGGTCTGTACTGATACCAGAAATGGGAGTGATGGGATCGTGGCCCAGTGTAGTGCTGAAAAATGTGTTGTTGCCAATTGCCGAGGCTAAGCCTGATGTGGTCAGAATCTTTGCAGGAAGCATATTACAGTTTCAAGCAAAATACTTGGGTAGTGTGGTAGAAGTGCATTAAGGAAGACATGGGATAAGGCTGCACTATGGCATTAACAGTGCAGAACTACTGCTAGGTGTAAGGAGTAGCTGCCTTGTTGTTCCTGATAAACGGACATGGTCCACCAATGGCACCTGGTGGGGATGGAAGCCGGACATAAATGTCGTAACCTCATTCTTCTTGTACCCTACAATATCCTGCTGCTGTCACCTGCTGCTGAGCCTCTCCAGAAGCTGGAGAGCCCATTGTTGCAGCCCACGAAGGTCATTCTCTTGGGGAGCAGGGAATGTTGGAAATAGTGAAGGATCATTCTGGAGGAGGACTACAAAGTATTTGGCAGAGACCTCTAGTAGGCCTTTTGGTGGCATCTTTCATTGTGGAGAGAGCAGGATATTTATTTTAGAGGATAACATTTTGGTTGAGATGGATAATTAGGTTATGTCAAATCATTCATAAAGCTTCCCCCAAATTCTAGCAATTGTGTTGTTGCTTCTGCTGCAAAGAGTTAATAATCATAACTGGGAAATAAATGCATTTCAGCTATCTTTGCCTTTATTTTGCCTGTACTGACATTTTCCCCTCAGTTTCCAAAACCCAGGTCAAATTTAGTCTCTGGTGTGCAATTTTTCCCACTCTACTAATATTTTCCCACTCTACTAATATTTGTTCTATTTCTCTTTTATATGTAATATTCCATCAAGCATATATTTAATTTTTTTCTAGTACCGCACTCTCATCCTTGCCACACCCCACAAGTTTTTGGTTTTTGTTTTGACAGTCTTTGCCTTTCATACGATCTGGCATTTACCCGGTGCTCTGTAGGGTTTTGTTGACTGATTGGATTTCCCTGAGGGCCTTGGATTATGCATGTGACACCACGTGTAGTCACCAGCAACAATAGAAATTTTATGAGCTCTCTGAGTTATGCTTTCATTTAAAGTCCTTCCTCTTCTCACTCCCTCTTTTTTTTCTTTGATTGTTGTTTTGTTTTGTTTTTGCAGTACTGGGGATTGAATTCAGGACCTTGTGCTTTTGAGGCAGGCATGGCGCCACTGAGCTAAATCCCCAGCCCTTTTTTGTTTTTTTTTTTGAGTAGAAAATTTTCTGATTCTAGAGAAAAGCTAAAGAAGAAAACCCCAGAGTTTCTAAAAGGATTAATTTTTGTGAAGGAAGAGGAGGGTTGTGCTTTTCCCTAAATCCAGAGTTTGGCCAATGTCTTCTTTATTTTGTCTGGACATCTTGTAATCAGTAGAGGAAGTGGCACAAGACTGCCCCCTGTGGAAGGTCCTCCTTTTCTTCAAAGAGCGCTTCTCTCTATGTGCTGGATGGATAAAGAGGTTGGAGATGTTGGAGTGGAAGTCAGAGGAAGGTGACACAATGTCCCTTCACACTCTTTCCTTTCTTCCTTTCCCTTGTTAGCTACCGCTGAACTGCACTTGCAGGATATGAATCTTTTCCAAGTATGTTGCAGTCCAGAAATTGATTACCTTAGCTGAGGATTGCAATTTTAAACATTAACTCTTTGCACCGTGTACTAAGTATTTTACTTGACAGTGTTTATGGGTGTCTTTTCACATTAGTAGGTAACAATAAGCTTGATAGGGTTGAACACCCAGAAATACAGTAGTAGCATACAGAAGTAATAACGTAGGTTAGGATAAGATAGCTGGGCAGTTTTTAAAGGTGGCTCATTACTGTTTGTGTTACAAAATGGTGTTCTCTCTGTCTCTCTCATTCCTACAGGTGGGTACTGCCTGGTCCCTGGCACACACTACTGCACTTTGCTTTTCTTAGGACTTTTTCTTTTATGGAATTAGAGGGGTATGTTCCTTTCTAGAACATCGTGAAGAAATACCGTTCTTCTAATCAATCATGGTTGTAATTAAGGATCCATTTTAGGGAGAGGAATTTCTCTGGAACCGAGTTACTTATTTCTTATGCTGTACCTCATCTCTTAGGAAACACTTCAGCAAGTCCACCAGTGGTCTCACAAGTTTGATGTGGTGTCTGTACACTTGAGTGAACCACAGAAGGATTGAAAAAAGGGATCAGTGGCTCAGTTGTGGTGACAAAATGATAGCTGTCCTAATTTTTAGGATCTAGAAAGGAGGACATTAGTAAGGTATAATTAACCTTAAGAAATCAAATTGAACACCAGTAAGTAGCAGCCAGTAGTAATGATCATCCAATGCACTACATGAGGTAAAGGAGGGGATATGCTGTGTACAGAGGATAGATGTATTAGTGTTATGTAGGAGGAACAATGGTGTTGTTAGCAAGGTGCCAAGTGGGCTGGTTACAGACAGGTGTAAATAAAAGAGCCACACAACTGGGAATCAGGTCAGATTATTGAATAAATTAAACAACTATCTCAACTGTGTAGGGATGAGGTCAGAAAAACTCAAGTGAAAAAAGAAGAGACAGTGTACAAAGACATGTAGGTAATGGAAAAGTTTGTCACAGCTGTGTCACCATAGATTAAGGACAACTGTACTACTTGCTAGGACAAGAGATCAGCAGTGGCTGACTGCAAAAGGGAAAACACTATGTGTTATTGCTCTCCTACTTGTGGGGAAAAACAGCTTATCCTTTCCAGAGCTTTTAATAGATTGGGGATCAGAGGCATTGGAGAGATGGGAGTATAAAGAGAAATCCTAAAAAGTATGACAAATATTACGTGTGTTAAAGTATGAGTTTGACTGTCTGCATCCTTGGGCTAATGTTATTGATATTAGTGATATTCTTCTAATTTTGAAAAAAATATATGGGTGCCTGCACACATAATGGCACAGGCTTATTTACTTTTCTTAAGTCATCATTCTTTCAGTCAGTACAAGTCATAGTCACTTGTTAACATTCTAGTGTTTAGTATTCAATTAATTGAGAATAAAGACCCATTGTACTACAGTTAATTCACCCTATTAAGCAAAACTGCTACTCAGGACCGTAGTTCTGTTTCTTTTCTGAATGAAATTCTCTTCTTGGCTTTATGGAGATAGAAAAAATGTTAATAATATTGAGATACAGAGAAGTCCCATATCGAGACTGGAAGTGTATCTCAGAAGTAGAGCACTTTTTTAGTGCGAGGCCTGGGTTCAGTCCCCAGCACCACTTAACCGCCCCCCAAAGCTCCTGTCATACGCTGTACTGATGGATATAGTGGGATGAATGAGGGTTGGTTGATTATTACTGTGAAAAGGCTAATTTTGAGATGCTTTGAAAATGGAGGTATAAAATAGTCTGATTACTTTCTTTTAGCAAGAAGAGTTTATATGGTTTTATGTGTCTATACATACATATGCAGGTAATGTTCACTGTTGCATTGTATTTTATTCTTTCCAGAGTAGTTTTATTTTGAATTTTTGTAAAGGGTCAGGACCTTGTGTTCCAAAAATATATAGCAATATTTTTGGGTGGCAAAGAGTAAAGGGTCTATCTCTAATGCATTGAAAGGCGCAGATTATTTCAGATGTTCTGATGCCTTGTGAGGGAACTGACAGAATTTTTACGTGATGCTGCAATAGCAATAACACAGCTACATAGGCTTTCATAGCCTTGTTCTATTTCATTTGCTCAAGATGCTATGATGTGGACGTGGCAGTAATACTTTTATAGGTATTTTATGGAGAAGGTAATTGAGGCTGAGACTGACTTGTAAAGGTCACAGCTAATATGTGTTAAGACCTGTGAAGGGTCTGAGATTTTCCTGTTTACAGATGAGCCTGCTGATGTTCCATGGATCGTGGCTGAAGACAGGACTCCCGAGTTGGAGGGTACAGACTTTTATTACTCCTAATACAGTAAGCACTGTGAGCTTCATGTAGCTTTAAACTGGTTCCTCATCCCCTCCCAGTCCATCAGTAGAAACACAAAACACCTGTTGCATCCATGTCGAGCAAAAAATGGGGCATCAGGAATATCAGCCTTGAGGATTTGCCATCTTTACCGGGGCAGCAGCAAGCCAGCTGCCTCAGGTGAACGATATCTATCACCTCATCCTTAAAGTTGCTTGCTGCAAACATGACCTTGAGAAATGATCCTTGAGAGAACAGTCAGAGTCTTGTGTTCTTTGCATGCCTAGGAGGAATGTGCAGAGGTGCTCAGGTGCTGTGGTACACTGCCTGTTAGCAAGAGGACAAGTAAGTGGCAGAGCAAAAAGTGCAAACTTCTATCTCATTACTAAGTTTTCAGAGGAAAAGGCAGCAAGTATAAACCTTTCTCCAAAAGTCTATTTTTTGCTTTATTCCAGGATATCCTGAAACTACTCATTTTGGGTTATTCAGTATATTCATTTACTGAAACAATTTTGTTATTATGATGCGAGAACAGAAAGTAGGGCACAGTCTGGAGAAACTTACTAGATTCAGTCTCAGAATCTCCTGAAATTGTTACTAGTTACTACCACTACAAGGGGCCATGATATTGCTTGCATAAATAAAGCTATGTGTCTCATTGGCTACAAAAACATATGCTACAACAGCTGGAATACAGGAGAGGAACCAGCAAGAAAAAGGCACAAGTAGTTATTAGGGTAGGAAAGCAAAAAAAAGTACTTTGTTGCCACTTTTTAAAACTGGCATTGGAAACTTTTTTTTTTTAAAGAAGATTAGTAAAAATAGAATTTATACTTATAAAGAACCTTAGAAATATGAAATCCAGGCTTTTCATTTTATAGATTAGAAAATTGAGATACAAAATTGTTAAGTGCTTGTTCAGGAGTATCAGAACAGTGTGTTTGATTATTGCAGTTACTCTTGTCTTACCTAGTATAGTTTATAGAAATCAACCAGTGAACATTTCTTGAAGTACTTCATGAATTGATAAGGTATATTCTGTCTCCAAACTCACTTACTAAATGAGGGGCAGTAATTCAATTTAATACCTACTGTTCTAAAACCATGAACAAGTGATTAATTTGGAAGGAACAATTAATTAATTCATCTTGGGGGAAGAGGGAAAGGTTTACAAAAGCACTGATGTTTGAGCTGGGTCTTAAAGAATTACAAAACAAAGATTTACAGGTAGAGAAATGGAGAACGTTCTCCATTTATGAGAAAACCATGTAGATTATATGGTGGCTGGAAGTGTATAAGTTGATCAAGAAATGGTGAAAGCTTAGATGTAGCTGAGGATGACTTGATTTGAGGATGAAAAGACAGGAAAAATCCAGATTAGGAAAATTCTGATACCAGGCTAAGAATGTAAACATTTGGGGTTGGGGGAAGATGGACACTTTAAGGTACGCAGGTACATGAAGCAGAAGGGAAAATAGCAGTTCAGAAGTCAGAATCAGTAAAAATGATATCACACAAGCCAACTGCAATAGATTTGAGAAATATGAGATTGTATATAGCATCAAATTCCGAAGAGGTCAGATAAGGAAAAGACTAAAAGAGAAATAAAAAATCTGTTTTTTTGGCTGGGGATTTAGCTTAGTGGTTTCGCCGCCTGCTGTGCAAGCACAAGGACCTGAGTTCGATCCCCAGTACCAAAAAAAAAAAAAAAGTCTTTTTTTGTCAGGACACTTTCAATAGTGGATGAAAGTGGAGAAGAATGGCTGCATGTGCTGAGGGAAGGATTCAGATGTAAGAAAATTAGGACATCATTCTTTTATATTTCTTCATTCTTAAGTTGCCTAACAGCTTCTATCATATTCTGTTTCCAGCCTTCAACTTACACAAACTAAATGCCACAAATCACATTTTTATAACCTTATAATTACACTTATCTACAGGCAGGCTAAGCATATATAATTATAGATAATTATAGATAGGTATAGATAAGTGATGGGTTATATGTAGTCAATAGCATTTTATAATATTGCTGTATAATATTAGAATATGTTATAAATATATATTAAATATGTTATAAATATATATCATAAATATATAAGCTTTATGCATATTACTTTTCTTTAAGATGCAGTTTAAAATATATGTAGCTATATGATTATAGTTTTAAAAGTCTGCAAGTCTTTGTTATTTCTCATTGTTAGTGTTAACCCAAAATGTTAACACTGATTTCTTGATGTTGAGATTAGATGAGCATTTAGTCTTATTTTTTATATAAAAATACTAAAAAGAAGATACTTTTAAAATTCCGAGTTATAAATATCAGATTTTTTTTTAGTTTCCTTTTTCTTGAAAGGATTGGTGTATTTTGTTTCTAAATAATCTCAACAGTTTTGAAATTGAGCTTTGTAGCTGAGTACATGTCAAACTTCACATTATGCCAGTGACTTGATTTGAGTTCATCTGAGAATTCTTGATTTCAGTGTAAATTTAGGGACAGGGAGAATTTAAAAACTAAATTTTAGAGGGGAATGGAACAGGAAAACATTCCCTAACTTTTGAAGCTTCCAGTTATCTGTGTGAAGACCATCTCTTCTTAATGGGAATTTCTTAGACCTCCTAGAAAATTGCCCTGTCCCAGATCTAGTAGAAAGGTGTTCTGCACATCTTATTGTCATTTAAAACTGCTCTTCCTTCTCAAACAGTTCTGCCTCCTTGCTATTAGCAAAGATAATAATCAAATGAGTAGAGGTTAGGAGGTTAAAGGCATTCAGAGTGACACTCAGATTTGCAATTCATATGTCACTAATATTTCTTTGTTATGTTGAAATGAAATTAGAAGCATCTTAATAGCTGAAGAAGTTAGCCTATAATTCACAGAGTTGTGCAACAGCCAGAAAGATGACAGAGAGCAGAGACCGGGGTGAGTGAGGTAGCTTTGAAGGGAGAACATTCTGGGCTCAGGTAAACCTTTAGGTTGGGATGCAAAGAGAATGGGAGCCTTCAAGTGAATTGACACCAAAAAAAGACTGAAAACATGACACATGTTAAACAGGTAAAGAAGGTTGGAATTGAGAGGGTGGAGCAGAGTGTCCCAGAGAAGGAAGCAAAGAATTTGAAGGCACAGAACCAGGGTAAGCGTAACTTGTGAATGAAATTGATTAAAATAAACCATTACTGCCAGGGTTTTAGCTCAGTGGTGCCGCCACCTGCCTTGCAAGTGCAAGGTCCTGAGTTCAATCCCTGATACCAAAATAAATTTAAAAAGAAACAAACAGAAAAAAACCATTACTGCTATCACCAGTGGAAATGCATGCAAAAATCAAGCAGAAAGTTGCTCTGAAGGGTTTTAAGCAAGTAACCTGATCAACTTCATATTTTCCAAATAGCGCTTCATTTCACAGCACAAGGAATAGATTGCTAGTGCAAGATTTGACAGAGGCATGGTGGTGAGGAGATTTTTGTGATATTCTAAGTAGGAAATAATAATGGTTTTGCATAGGATGATGTGGGTGAGAAAAGAGAGAACTTGAGGGAGTGGAGAGGTATTTCAGAAGTAATAAATACAGATGGATGGAACAGAGAAGAGGGAGGAACTGATGTTCACCTGAGGTTGTTTCTTATTCTCTTATTTTTGGCATGACAACTATCAATATAGTAATTTTCCTGAAGAAGATTGGGGTTTTGCAATGGTTTCTTCCCTATAACTTGATGTAGGCAGGAGAAGAAGAGTTTGAAAAGAAGAGAATATTAATTTTGAGAAATATTACTTATCAGCAATATGTGAAACTAGAAAGCTGAAGTCACTGCTACCTTGGGCAGTTTTTGGACATAGTTTATTATAGAAAATTCTTTACTTGTTATACTATCATTTTATAACAGTACATGCATATTATTTCTCTCTCTCTCTTTTTTTTTTTTTTGGTACCGGGGATCGAACTTGAGTCCTTGCACTTGCGAGGCAGGCACAGGAACCACTGAGCTAAATCCCCGGCCCTTATCATTTTTTTTTTAATAAAACAGTACTTCACAGTTAAAAGCATTATATCTAAAAGGAACTTTGAAAATTGTAGTTACTCTCCACAGCTGAGGGCATTGGTTCTCTGGGAGAAGACCACTGGTACCTGTTCCACAAAAGCAGTGGAACAGAGCTCTTCTGGTGGCCTCTTTCCACAGTACCTTGCCAGCATCACATTTAATCGATTACTGGTTTCATTAAAGCAAATCAACACAGCTAAAGGTCTGCTCAAAGAAAGACGGTATCACAGAGGAAAGAAAACCATTGCATAATTATATTCTTTACTTACATTTTTTTCAGGAGTACAGAATTCTATTTTAGATAACCAGTGTTGCAGAAATTCAGTTCCTTTTTAGTATTGTCTTTCCTGTCCTTTCATTGACCCTCCATCTTGATGAACTGGAAAGTTAAAAGTCAAGAGATCTATAGTTAGGCTTGGTTTTATCTCCAAGAAATAGAAGAACTCATTCTACCTTTGTGGACCTGAGTTTTATCCAAAAAATAAGTATGTGGGATCAGATTCTTGTAAAAGTCATTCCTTTCTCTGTTTTTATCATTCTGTATTTTCCACCTGTGGTTATCTTGTCTTTTAAAAAAATCTTCTCTTTCTCTATCTCAAGTACAAATCTCTATAAAAACCTGGTAAATCACCCAGGATAGTCTTTGTTATAAGAGTGTAAAGAATGGGGCCAGATTTTGGTTTGTTCTGTGGCCATTTTTACTTTCCTTCTTTGAAGATAGGTTGTAAAATTAGGATGACAAGATAGAACAGGAAGATACTGGGTCAGAAGTACATGGGGATGGGTGTAGCGTGGATATAGGATTACAGATCTTCCACATAGGGGAGGGCATCATATAATGATTTATTGGGTTTGGAGAGAAAATAGTAGACGTTTTGTTTGTATTTGTATTTAATTTCTTTCTTTACAAAATCCTGTTTCTGTACATAGCTCAGTATTTGACCAATCAATGTAGTGGTACATTTTACAAAACAGTGTTATCATTTATAAGTGAAAGATATACATATATATTGTGGTAGTATGCTTAGACATGTTAAGCTGACAGTAATGGTCAAAAAAGTTTGTAAACTGGTGAATAGTATGCAAAAAGATGAGTCAAGGGCATTATGATAAATATGTCCTTAATATCATATTTTTGCATATGTTGATAACTGGAAATAAAGAGAAGAAAATTAAAATAAAAACAACAAAGCACATCTTGCTAACAGACTTTATTTGACAGAGTGTATACCTCTTACAGAATTGAGGAAAAGTCTTTACCTAGATAAATGTTTAATTTTAAAATGAACTTTATACTCTTGTTCATGACTTTGGAGAATTATTAAATAACTCATTGGGATTTGGTAAGTAAGTCATCTCATATACTGAAATTAATTCAGCACAATTCAATTTATTTAATCTTTTCTTTTCCTTTCTTTTTTTTTTTTTGGTACCGGGGATTGAACTCAGGTCCTTGTTCTTGCTAGGCAGGCGGCGGAACCACTGAGCTAAATCCCTGGCCCCTATTTAATCTTTTCAACTGAAGAAGCAGTGGATGATTACTTTAAAACAGCGGTCTTTAAAACAAAATTGGCCAATAATTTTTAAGTCCTCTTTCTTGAAGGTTTTTTCTTTTTCTTTTTTCCTTGATTGTTTCTTGCAGAATAAGACCACAACTTGCCAAAGAAAAGATCGAAGGATGCCATATTTGTACACTGGTCACTCCAGGAGAACCCCAGGTCTACCTAGGGAAAGATAAGGCTTTTACTTTTGATTATGTATTTGACATAGACTCCCAACAAGAGCAGATCTACATTCAGTGTATTGAAAAACTAATTGAAGGTTGCTTTGAAGGATACAATGCTACAGTTTTTGCTTATGGACAAGTAAGTACCACATTATTTTCATAGGAGCTATAACTTTTCAGAACTGTCAATTCAAGTACACCATAATATTTTGTTCCTTGAGGTTATGTTAAGATTGAACATTCATTGTTCTCTGTTCTTTTTCAGACTGGAGCTGGCAAAACATATACAATGGGAACAGGATTTGATGTTAACATCACTGAGGAAGAGCAGGGTATTATTTCTCGTGCTGTTAAACATCTTTTCAAGAGTATTGAAGAAAAAAAACACACAGCAATTAAAAATGGACTTCCTCCTCCAGATTTTAAAGTGAATGCCCAATTCTTAGAGGTAATAATCTATTTATATTATTAATTTCCTTCAAATTTTATTCTTCAAGCCATAGCCCTTATGATTTTATATTGTTGGCTGCTAGTATAGTGCCTTGCATATGGTGGGTAATACATATTCCTTACCTATAGGCAATGCTGTTGGCAGTTAAGATAATAAACAATTGACCAGTGTCCATAGGATAGATTGCAGTTAATATTGTCCATTTCAGAGCCTTTATTTATCCAGAAATAAAAATAAATTACTGTAGTAATTCAGCCAACCTCAGCAAGTGCTCCGACACAGGGACTAAGATGGGAAGGGACAGAAGAATGTGAGAAGGGATAGGCCTGAGGCGATCTTCTAAGGCTTCTTCTAAGGAGGTAGCCATATCTGGTTAGCCACTATTGGTACAGAAACCCTAATACCCTTGGTGACCTTACAAAAATGTTAAGTAGTAATTTTTAGACACGTAAAAGAGTTGTGGAGCAAAAAGAAATACATGTGCAGCTTAAGTAACAAAAAGTCTTACATCTCTAACCTAAGGATTCATCTAATTAAAATCTTTAAGGTTAGGATTTGTCTTGTTAAAAATGTGAAGTTTAAGATTTGTCTACATTCAATACATATTTGCTTAAATTTGCTTGTATTTGTATTTTTTACCTCTTGCAAAGAATTAATAGATTATTTTACCTAGTCCAACCCATTAGTCATGCCAAAGTCATTTACTTTTTTTATTCTTGTAGATAAATGTGGCATCAACTGCCTTATTCATATTTATGTTATTTTGAAGAGATGAGTGTCATGTTGAAGATCTTTTAAAATATATATGAAAGATGACATTATGCAATGTGTTATGACATTCATAAGGCTATTTCTACCCAAATTAAACTTCTAATATTTCACTTTGATAGCTCTATAATGAAGAGGTCCTTGACTTATTTGATACCACTCGTGATATGGATGCAAAAAATAAAAAATCAAACGTAAGAATTCATGAAGACTCAACTGGAGGAATTTATACTGTGGGAGTCACAACACGTACTGTGAATACAGAATCAGAGGTGATATTTATGTTGCAGTTAAAATATAGCATAGTTTTATTTAGTTTTACTGATAGTCTGCTTGAAATCAAGAATTTTTATTCTGAAGTTTAACAATATTAAAAATCTCTTATTTCCTCATATTTTAAAAAATAGAATAGTAGTATGAATGTCAGGTTTATGATAAAGGCAGGCATCAAAATAATCTAAGGCAATATAGATGGCTTTCCCAGATAAAAAGCGTTAAGCAATTGATGGTAAAGAATGATTACCATAATCCATATGTACATTTGCTATAACACGCCTAGAATGTTATCTTGTTTCTTGAAGGGAAAGTGTTAAGCAAAATTGAAAAAATATTTCAACAGAAGATCAAGAAGAGCCTGAGCAATTCAAGTTTCGGCTGTTTGTACCAGAGTAGTCTCCTGTAACTGTGGGAATGAAAGCTGCAATGTCAGCAAATGGCAAACAACAGAATCTGTGTTTTTCCTATTTAAAAAATAATACACTCTTCTACTGAGAAGTTCAGCTCAAAAGTGCCTGTAATTAAAATAATAATATGAAAATCCACATCTGTTATGTACCATAATGTGGAGGGTTTTAGTGTTAGCTCAGACAGGGGGTTGGTTGGGTGAGTTGGTCTGTCTGTGCCTTGTTCACACTCTGCTCAATTGAGTTCTTCCTCTCCCCCTTTCCAGATGATGCAGTGTCTAAAGCTGGGTGCTTTATCCCGCACCACTGCCAGCACCCAGATGAATGTTCAGAGCTCTCGTTCACATGCCATCTTTACCATTCATGTGTGCCAGACCAGAGTGTGTCCCCAAGTAGATGCCGTGAGTTATCAGTTCACCTAAATTCACATCAATCCCAGGAGCATATTTGACCCAAATTCTGTTTGTTGAATCATTACTTTTCCTACTTGCTTCTTCTGATCTTATTTGTTGATGCTGGTCAACCCTGTTACATTTTGAAGTTAAAAAATGAATGTATGTGTCTGCAGCATCCAGAAAGCATGTGGGGCCATGTGGTGATGGGCATAGTCACCTGAGACCCTTGCTTTGGAGGACCCTGTGCTACATGTGATTTCCTTCATTAACATAAGCACAGCCTCAGTTGATAACAGTTGGATTCTGACTGTCCAGCTTCTGACATTGTTTCTAATTTCCAGCTGACAGTTTTGCATTTATATTTATTTGGCTGCATTCATATTTCTTTGCCTGTGCCTGTGCATGCCCAAGGGTTGAGAGCAAGGAAGGGTTAGAGAATATTTAGTACCACGTGAATAAAGTATTTTCCACCTTTTCCTTACCTGCAGGAAAATTCGACTGATAATAAGATGATTTCCGAATCATCACAAATGAATGAATTTGAAACCCTGACTGCGAAGTTCCATTTTGTTGACCTGGCAGGGTCAGAAAGACTGAAGCGGACTGGAGCTACAGGCGAGAGGGCAAAAGAAGGCATTTCCATCAACTGTGGACTCGTAAGACTAATGCCGTGTGTAGGAGTACACCAGGCTTTTCTGTTCTCCTTTTCTGTGCTGTGATGCGTAGCACACCTCCAGGGAGATCCTTCATGTGTTGAACTGAGGAGGAAAAATTGCAGAAAACTTAATTAGTAATTCAGTGAATATCTGACCTCACATTGTAGGGTTTTTTTCTTTTTTACATTTTTGGGTTTCTTCATGTGTAGTTGGATTAAATTTTATGATATCTGCAGTATAGATAAGATATAGGTATGTACATATAATCTCTGGATGTATGCAGTAGATTATATATATAATCTCTCATACTGAGAGAGAAATTATTTTAGAACTTCTTTCCACATTTAAACATATGCAAGGGGGTTGGGGATTTAGCTCAGTGGTTCTGGTGCCTGCCTTGCAAGTGCAAGGTCCCGAGTTCGAGCCCCAGTACCAAAAAATAAATCAATAAATAAACATATGCAAGGTAAACACATGTAACATTTTATTAACATTTTATTGACTTTGGTAATGATAATAAAAATGTGTTTAGTGATTATTTTTTCAAAAATAAAATTTTTATAGATTTTTATTACAAATTAACTTTAATACCCTGCCACCTAGTGGTATTTTGATTGGAAAACACCTGGTGATTGAGTTAGCAAAGGCTTCTGTTATAGTGGAGAAAATATTTTAGAGTAAATTTTTGCATACTAAATATTTTCTTCAAACTATGAAACTTGAAACTATGAACTAACTTCATTATAAAATTGGACATTTGTTCTCACATAAAAGCAATAGCATGCCTAAGTTTCTGTGACACTGACAACATCAGGTGGTGTGCCTTGCTGTGCCTTCCTCCTATCTCCAGCTAGGGGGCTTCAAACCTATGGTTCTTTTAAATCCCTGCCCTGTGTTTGCTTCTGTATCATTGTGACCTTTCTGGGGTAGAGGGCTTAGCAACTGAGGCTGATGAGAGAGATGTGGGCTTCTCACTAACAGTACCCACTTCGATGCTTCTGCCACATTTGGATCCTGTAGAAAGGAGCATGACCTGGACCCTGGACTTTGGGTATAGTTTTGAATTTCTTAAAAGACAAAATCATAATGGTATTTAGATTTGTGTTGTCAGGAAAAGACAAAAACCATTGCTTTTTTTAACTGTTTAGGCTGTGGAGGCATGTTGAGGCCCATCTAGTAGAGTATTAAGGTGGCCAGTGTTTAAGACTATAGTCTCTGTAAAAGAAAGACCATGACACCTTGTGATCTTAGTGCTGCTAAGGGCACATTTCGGTCTTAGCCACATGGTTACAGATGTTTACAGTACCGACAGTGTGAATAAGGTTTGAAAAAAAGTAAGGGCAGAAAGAGGAATGACTATAAGGTTTCTTAATTTGACTTAGCTTTTTTTTTTTTTGGACCGGGGATCGAACTCAGGTCCATGTGCCTGTGCAGCAGGTGGCGAAACCACTGAGCTAAATCCCCGGGCCATTGACTTAGCTTTTTAAAAAGTACATAGTTTCATTGTATTTCTAAGGAAAATTGTATTTGTACAAGAAATTCCTTGTTCAGAGAAATCTTACTGATATTTTTATGGTGATTAAAGGGGATTTTTAGCTATGTAAGGGGTCTATTTTACAATAAAAATTTCTTGAATCAATGAACTAACTAAACATTTTATTTCTTCATTGAGTTGAGAATTTTCAATGTGAATTGATAATTTTCTATAGAAACAGCCTAGTGCTGAAGGGAGAATTGAAAGTTGTTAAGATGCATCATGTACATGTGCCAGTTCCCCACAATGAGTATAATCATGTGCTGCAAACTTGTACTAATAAAAATTAAAATTAAGCCGGGTGTGGTGGCGCATGCCTGTAATCCCAGCACCTGGGAGGCTGAGGCAGGAGGATCACTGTGAGTCCAAGGCCAGCCTGAATTACACAGCGAGCCCCTATCTAAAAAAAAAAAAAATTAAAAAGTTGTCAATGCACACACATGCACATTCACACTGGTGGAGAGCACTAAATTTTGGGTAATACCAGTTATTAGTAGTTATTATAGAAAACTTTGAAGTTTACTTTATCTACACTTGAAAATACAAATGTAAAATAAAACCAAACAGACATTCTCAATTTTGTCATGTCTCCATTTTATTTTCTATAGTCTTTCTTTATTTAAATATGTGTTATAATTAGTAAATTTATCTCTCTCTCTCTCTTAGTTGGCACTCGGAAATGTAATAAGTGCGTTGGGAGACAAGAGCAAGAGGGCCACCCATGTCCCTTACAGAGATTCCAAGCTGACAAGACTACTGCAGGATTCCCTTGGGGGTAATAGGTATGTATCCAAACTGGCTTTTATAGATTTATAATGTTTACTGAAACATTACAAGTATATACCCAAAATTCTGGAAAATACAGAAAATGACAAATCAGTAATAAAAATCAATTATATTTCTATTACCTAGCTTTAGCTTCTGCTAACGTTGTCTTATGTTTTCTTCCAGATGAATAATATAAATTAATATACAAGACATATGCAGTATATTTAAGTTATATAGTTTGTGACTCACTGTGTGAGTTTGAAAACTCTTAAACTGCCTGTACTCTATTCAATGAGATGAGTTCATTGATTACAGGAAGTTCAAATGTTGTAAAAGTTTCTAAAATGATGACTCTCAATTTCCATACTTTTTGTAGACCAGTAATATAGAATTTGCAGAATGGCACTGAACTGGGGACCTCCACTT
Organism: Heterocephalus glaber; assembly: GCF_053883595.1. Taxonomy (NCBI): domain Eukaryota; kingdom Metazoa; phylum Chordata; class Mammalia; order Rodentia; family Bathyergidae; genus Heterocephalus; species Heterocephalus glaber. The sequence continues at coordinate 8,063,188 of NW_028258444.1, read as the reverse complement.
GCCATACTTGATGACTATTATGTATTCATGATGCATACTACAATTATCCATGACCTAATACGGTCCAAATAGTGTTATATATTTAGAGGTATATTGATGAATAAAACTTGATGATTTCTGTCCTCTAGGAGTTCACTCTAAAAGTTGGGGTCTAATAGCAGAAAGAATAAAAAAAGAGATATGCCACGGGTGTTAGGAGGCAGTAAAAGAAGCTACAACTAAAGGGGGCTTGGATTCTTGGAGCAGATAGTAATTTAGTTGAGTGTTAAATGACAGTAAGAGTAAGAATAAGTAAGGATGAGCAACAGTGGGTAAAGGACAGAAGGTGGGGGAAAGGGTACCTTCTGAAAGGGCCACTATTAGCACCATGTTGAGATTACTGAAGGAAAATGAGAGTTGAAGCAGGAAGCTACTTAGGAAGCTACAGACTAGGATTAATGAGCATTGATTTTTTTTTACCAGCACAAGTAAATTAGGTCTCTAATTGCAGTTTCTGTACTTTGTTTAGTCAGATTGTGAGTGCTCTGTGTTTCATTGACAGGCACAGTATCTGTCACTATCCTATATTTTGCTTGGTAAAAGCAATTAATCATGACCATAAGTTACATTTCTAAAATAATATTTCCCTTTTTTCCCCCCTGTGTAATCTTGTTGGAAACTCTAGAACTTTGATCATTCCATCACAAATAATGTTTTATTCTTTGAAACATTAGGATATATGTATTCTGTGATCTTTTTGTTTGAGTTTGATTGAATTTTATGTAATATTATTTGCTCTTTCAAAAGTCAATTTACCAATGGTTAAAGGAAGAAATTTTTGAAATGTGAAATGAGTAAATAGTTTAATCATTTTTGATTTTCAACTTATATTTGTAGTTAGAGTAATTTAAATATTATTGTATATATTGCTTCAAAAATTTTTTTGAAAAGAAATGAGAAACAAATGTATATGTTTATACTTTTTCAAGGTGTTGTGAGTCAATAAAACATAATATAAATTCATTTTCCCAGTGTTATCTAAGTATCTTTTCTTCTTAGATATTAAAGATAGCCGAGAGTCTTAAAGCATGGAAGCTTTTGAACTTGCTTTTATTTTTAAGTCAACAACATTAATATTTTGGTATCTCAAGAAGATATTATTTAAATGGCAGGAATTTAAAAATAATTATTTCAGTATTTTATTTGCTTTTATTTGTATTTGTGACTTTCAGCCAAACAATCATGATAGCATGTGTCAGCCCTTCAGACAGAGATTTTATGGAAACTTTAAACACTCTGAAATATGCCAATCGAGCTAGAAATATCAAGAACAAGGTGATGGTCAATCAGGACAGAGCAAGCCAGCAAATCAATGCACTCCGTAGTGAGATCACACGACTTCAGATGGAACTCATGGAGTACAAGACTGTAAGCTAATGGGATAGACTTTGCATTTTGTGATATACCTGAGGCCCTTGTATTGTGAATGATGTCATTTTGTGACGGCTTGTACATATGTGTCTCTGGAATCTCAGTTGTCATAGTAGAGGAGGTCTTTTTAGGGTAGGATCTCTAGTCTTCCTTGTTGGTAGTATTAGTGATGTTCAGTGTAACCTAACCAACCATCATTCAAATGACTTCTTACCCGATCAGTTTTTAAGGGTCTAATAATATACCACAGAAAGTTGTACCAGAGGAAAAGAATCTTTTGGCTTGGTGAACATAAGATGAAAGAACTCTTGGCTGTAGAATTGAATAGTCCTAGAATATCTTTAAGCACAGCTCTGTGTATTTAAGATTCTTTCACCAACAAGGAAATATTCTCCTTTTCTAGGGTAAAAGAATAATTGATGAGGAGGGTGTGGAAAGCATCAATGACATGTTTCATGAGAATGCTATGCTTCAGACTGAAAATAATAACCTGCGTGTAAGAATCAAGGCCATGCAAGAGACAGTTGATGCATTGAGGACCAGAATCACACAGCTTGTTAGTGATCAAGCCAACCAAGTTCTTGCCAGAGCAGGTATGTGTACAGTATGTGTACATGAGTGAGGGATTAACTTGTGGAGGGCAGGGAACTTTCTTTGTGTTCATTAATTATGTAGAAGTGAAGTAGTCATGCCTTTGTATTATATTATCTTATAGTCTGCTCATGTAGTTAAGGGTAGAAAGTTAGATGTAAGAATTATGTTTTAAAGAAATATTGTTTTGTTCTCAAACTTTTTTTCACCTGTTTTGTTACCATCTTCCTTTGAAGGGGATTTTTAATTTCATATTTTATCTTGTAGGTGAAGGGAATGAAGAGATCAGTAATATGATTCATAGTTATATCAGAGAAATCGAAGATCTCAGGTATTGTTTTTCTGAAATACATAATGCACATGTTTTGGGTTTTGCAGTGCTGTAGTATTTCTATTTGTTGGGCTTATTGCTCAGTAACTCTTCCTAATGATATTTCAGCCTTTTAGTCATACTAAATTTAAGGAAGTAAATACTTGCCTTTACCATGATATCATATTTCAAGTGACTTTCCTCCATTTTCCTCCCATTTTATCTTCCTGTATTATCCAGCTGCTATTATTGTTGTAACCCTAGTTGGGTTATTACCTAGGGCAATATATCGGACAGGCATAGTTAATGTTGATAATGTTATCTTTGGTGTCTCCACTTACCTATCATTTATGAATAGAGCAACATCTATAAGTCATCACCAAGTTTTTGAATCTCCTATTATGCCAGCTCTCTTCCACTACTCAGCTATGCTTGTGAGTGATCATTGCCTCCCTACTGGTTTTTCTGCCTCTCTCAGGCACATCCATTCATGTTTCATGCAACATGCTGTAAATGCCCACTGTGTGCCAATGTTCTGCCATGGGTAGGAGGCAAGCATCACATTAAAGAAGAGCCTAAGTCAGGCTCTACACATAAATAGTCACATAGTAAATGCAGTGACAGACTGTAGTAAAAGAATCAGGGCATTACTGATGTGGGAATGTGAAGAAGACCACAGAACCAGACTAGGGGTTGGACAGAGGTTCTGTGTTCAGACCAAGAATGTCAGAGACATTAATGATGTCTGTAAGATTTTTAGATTCCATGGTTTACACTGATGGTTGAACAGAGGTACCTCAGTTCACAAATTAATTTGTTCTATGATTTTGGAAAAATCATAGTTTGTGTTTGTGGGAAAGATGGCTGTGGTTTTGTTTGTTACCTGATATAGAGTTTGCAAACAGAAACAAAATTTTGCTGAATGCTCCTGTTTGCCAACCAAATGTTTGCAAACAAAACCACTTGTGAACTGAGGCACTGCTATACTTTTGCTTGAAGTGAAATTCTAGTCAGTTCTAGGGGAACATCTGAGTAGTTCAGATGCCACTTCTACTACCTATTGCAGAAAGTAACAAATAGGAGATGATTCCTTCTAAGCTTCCCCAACATTTCCCCATCTTGTGTGTGTAGTCACTCCCCCTCTCTTCCTCTGGCCAACCTAGAGGTTCTCAAGCTGTGAAAGTACCGTGTCCACTGCTTCTGATGCCACAAGGGACAGTGGATCCCTTAAATGTTTCAAAAGTCAAAAACGAATGAAAAGACATCTTAATATGACAGTAGATAAAATTATTTGAATAAATATAACTTTGTGCATGTGTATTTTTTCATGCTTTACTGTTTGGCAAAGGCCTTTGGGGTATTGCAGCCTTGTAGTGCTCTTCCCTGTCTACTTCTCAGTCTCAATTATGTAGACCTCATCTTTAACATTGTTTGAAACACAACGGATACCTCTTTTTAAAAAATTTCCAAAGATCCTCTTCCATTCGTAGGCTGCATATCTTTATCTCTTTTGTTTTCTTGGCACTGGTCATTTGCTGAGGCATGTTCTGGTTCGTGCAGCCTGTTTTCGTCTCCCCGTGTTATTCTAAGGCCTTACCTGGGACAGATGGCATGACTAATGTCACTGTTTCCTAGAAACTGCCTGAGCCAATTCCACTCCTGCTAGTGGCTAAGAGCAACATCTGATAACTTCATTCTTTGAGGTTTTGAGTTAAGACCATTCCTTAAGCCATTTAGAGGGCAGAGCTTGACTCATAGGTTCTGAGTTCAATCACTGATCAAATCTTTCCTAGTGCAGGTTAATACTTTGTTTCGAATTCCCAATTTTGATGTTTCTTTAATTTGATGTGCCCCACCTCTAGGAAATAGTCTTCTAGAATCTCAGGATTATAGTTTACAATGAAAAAAATAATTTATGTATGCAATAAATATATGAAACGTGTATTCAAATTGGATTACCTGGGTTGAAATTTAAGCCTTTATTTATTAATAAGGTATTTGATCTTGGCCAAGTTACCCAGCATCTCTGAGCTTTAGTTTGTTCACCTGTAAGAATGAGGCAATTTATGCTAGTCTCACAGAATTATTATTTGGTTCAAATAAATGAATAGGATGGAAATTTCTGAAATGGAAAGGTACTGTAAAGATATAATGTATCATTATTTGGATCCACGTTCTTGCATTCTGTTGTTACCAACAAAATCCTATTTCAATCATCCATACTTCTGACAAAACTTTGTCTCATGAAGATGTAGCTCCTTAAATGTAATGCAAATTTTTATTGATCTCTTGCCACTTGGGAATACTTCTATTTTAAGTTTTATTCTAACTATAAAATAATATTAGTTACCTTTAAATAAATTTGCATTTGTGAAAGAAAACACTGTAATTAATACTCATGTTTCTGGGGTATTAATTTTTTTATAGAAATTTTTGAACATACAAAAAAATATAAAAAGAGAAAATTAAAATAACTTATGACCCCACCATTCCAAGAACTGATGTCAACATTTTGGTATATCTTTTCACTCTTTTTTTTTTTCTTTGTTTGTTTTTTTGAGACAGAGTCTCACAATGTAGTTCAGGCTGACCTTGTACTAACTTTGTAGTCCAGGCTAGCCTCACACTCAGTATCCCCCTGCCTCAGCCTCCTGAGTGCTGGAATTACAGGTGTACACCACCATGCCTGACTTCAATAGTTTTTGAATATATACTTTAACAAAATTAACATCAGAATGTTTAGGTTGCTTTTCTATCTGTTCTTTGAAGTGTGACAACATGAGTATTTTTTTTTTTTTTTAGTTCTTTTATTGGTACATTTTAGGTATACAGTTTGTTTACATTTATCATTGGGTATTTGTACCTGTACATGATGTATCTTGGTTCTTATTTTTTCCCCCATTCCCTGTGCACCCTTCACCCCCTCCGCCCTTCCCTATTTACATAGACATCATTTCCATTTTTTTTTCTTTTCTCATCGTTTTTCCTTTCCCTCTTTTCCTTTCCCCTTCCCCTCCCTTCACTCCTTCGTCTTTGGACCTTTTTTCCTATTTCAAATTATCAATTATTCATTTTAATCATTTTAACCCTTGTTTACACTATCAGTTTCTCACACTAGAGAAACTATTCGGTATTTACACGTGTGTCCTATTTATTTCACTTAAGAGGATGGCCTCGATATGCATCCATTTAGCAATAAATGACTCTAGTTTTTCATTCTTTATGGCTGAGTAGTACTCCATTTTATTAAAAAACCACATTTTCTTTATCCAGTCTCCAGTTGATGGGCACTTGGGCTGTTTCCAAGCTTTAGGTATTACAAACTGTGGTGCTATGAACATGGGCGCACCTATATCACTGTGGTATGATTCTTTTAATTCTTTTGGGAAGATCCCCAGCAGTGGAATAGTGGGGTCAAATGGGACTTCCAGTCCTAGTTCTTTGAGGTATCTCCATACTGATTCCCACAGTAGTTGCACCAGTCTACACTCCCACCAACAGTGGAGCAGGGTTCCTCTTTCCCCACAGCCCCGCCAGCATTTGTCATTGGTTGATTTCTTGATAGCAGCCATTCTTTCTGGGATAAGGTGTGATAACATGAGTATTTTTCAATGTTATTAAATATTTTTCTGAAATTATTTTTGCAAGGGTCCATATAGCACCATCTTGTGGTTGTAACTGATTTATCAATCCTCTGGTGCTAGGTAATTATATTGTTTCTAATTTTTTGGTAATAATTATCATTTGTTAAAAGTAATATCAGTTAGGCAAGTTTTAAATTCATTATATTATTGATTCTCAGCAGTCATAGGAGAAAGATTTATTTTCATCTCCATTTTATAAAGGAAAGAGCAGGGACTTTTAGAGACTGCTGGTCTAACATGCAGTGAGGGGTAAGTCCTCAGTCTGCCATTTCCCAGGGAAGTCTGTGCACTTCCTCTTATGTTTGGATGCTTAGTTGCCTATTGAATCAAATGTGGGGAGCAGCAAGTGGGTGTTTGGATAAGTGAGTGGGAAGAGAGAAGGCAAAGTAGGGGAGGACAAAGGGAGATGTTCTCTCTGCAGTCTATATAAAAAGCATCTTCTGCTCATGTAGGCCAGGATTTTTGGAGGTGAGCCCTAAAGTATCCAGCATTTACCAGCACTAGGACTGAAGAAGCTTTGAATATGTTCCTACCAAATGCAAACTTTTAAAGTCATGTAACACCCCCCCAAAATACAAATTATCATTTATTATACAGTGGTACCTCAGTTCATAAACTTAATTCTTTCCACGATTCTGGTCACAGAATTTGTGGACCAGATTCTGTGACCAGAATCGTGGAAAGAATTAAGGTCATGAGCCGAGGTGCCACTGTATAATAATAGAGACAATTAAAATACAGGTTATTATTTTAGTTGAGTTATTATGTTTTCATTCATTCTTAGTGTTCATAATTATATACCCAAGCTTTGTGATCCATTGAAAATCTAGAAAGTTATGAAACATTGCTTGTACTTTTCTGTTGTTTGATAACCATGAATCTTGACCTTGATTTTTGTAGTTAAGTGGAGGTTTTTATATTTAGGTTGCCTTCTTTTTTTTTTTTTTTTTCCTTTTTTGGTACTGGGGATCAAACTTGGGACATAGCGCTTGCGAGGCAGGTGCCAGAACCACTGAGCTAAATCCCTGGCCCTAGGTTGCCTTCTTGATTTAAAAAAAAGTCACCATTATATTCAGAATTTAAGGTAATTTTGGTCATTTAATTAAGCTAGCTATTTAACATCATATATATTATACATAATATATTATAATAATAAATACATAACATATTTATCATATACATTAATATATCATATTAATAAATAATTATATTTATTGTTTATAATTATTATATTAAGTAATATATTTCTTAATATAATATTAATATATTATATACATATTTGGCATTGGGGATCGAACTCAGGGCCTAACACATGCTGTACTTCAGAGGAATACCCCTAGTCCTAGTTAATAATTCAAAAATGCCATCATTGTTATTCTGCCCACAGGACAGCAGGTATATAATCAAATAATTTCCTTTCAGAATGTAAGGGACATGCACCTGAAGTATATAAACTGATTTATGTAACCTGTGCCTCTAACTGGTTTTAAGAGTATTATGAATAGTTTTGTAAACAGTGAAAAAAACACTTAGTTGACTTTTGTCTTTCAGAGCTTAGTGGTTGCAGAGAATCTAGTATTTTCCTCCGAAACGTTTGAACATATGTTGGAAATGTTTCGTGCATAGTGTTCAGGCAACGATAGTATTTTCTTCTTAGAGCCCTTTCTATCACTCTTGTGCCAAATTAAACCTGATATTCATTATGTTGAAACAGATATTTGTGCTCATAATGGTTTAAATCAAATAAAAGTACAGGAATTGGCCTATACTTCTTCCTTAATCCCTTTTAGTCTCCGGAGTCCTGGCTCTTTATCTCATTGTGTGCTTTCACATATTACTGACAGAATGTATATTATGCTTTTGTCATTATTAGAAGCACTTGAGCAGATAAAAGGATTTTTTCAATTATCAAACTTGGGTTCCCTTGGAGATATCATCTTTCCCATGCCATATTCAGGAGGAGCCAGATGTCTATCAGCCAGTTAGGGGGAAATTTTACTACTGCTTTCAAAGTTTTAGAAATGTTGTTATTATGTGGTGAAAGAGGAACTGAAGCTGAGTTGACCATGCTCTTTGTATATTTTAAGTTTAAATAATGCGGTTACAAAGCAAAGACCATTGGTGCCCACTGACCGAGATTCAATAATCTCCTGCTGGGATAGAGGGTATAGAGTTCCTTTGACCACCCAAAGTTGTGATTTCAGATTTGTAATTATTCATTCAGGAATTAAAAATGTCATAAGCATTAATGTTTATGAGCACAGTTGTTTTGAAGAACTGTACCTTGAAGCAGTGTTGAAATGCTTTTCAGAAAATATTTTACCATGCAAAACAACACATTTAAAATTTTCTGTATTCCCCATGGTAACTGTAATCATTATGCACTGCAAACATGTACCAGAGCAACAGGAAGCAGAGTAGTGGTTGCTAGGGACTGGAGTAGAGCGGGGAGAGAGAATTAGTTTAGTGGGTACAGAGTTTCCATATGGAGGCCTAACAGAGTCCTGGGGATGAAGGTTAAGAATGATTGCACATCAGTAAGGATGCACTTAGTGTTGTAGAACCATATACTGAGAAATTATTATAGCAGCAAACTTTATGTTATGCATATTGTACCACAATGGAAACTGTTCCCTACTTAAATATGTTTTTATTCATTAGGGCAAAATTTTTAGAAAGCGAAGCGGTGAATGAGAACCTTCGAAAAAACTTGACAAGAGCCACGTCAAGATCACCATATTTCAGTGGATCATCAGCTTTCTCTCCCACTATACTTTCTTCTGACAAAGAAACAATTGAAATTATAGATCTAGCTAAGAAAGATTTAGAGAAGCTGAAAAGGAAAGAAAAGAAGAAGAAGAAAAGGTAGTATAAAATTACTATTATATGAATCCCTGTTTTTTCAGGGTATTTTAATTTGTGATTATGATGAGTATATGTAGTCTGATAAGTATAGTAACATGAAATAAATGATTTGAATTAGCTGACAGTTATAACTACATTTTAATGAATTATCTTTTGTGATGTATAAGAAAAATAAATTTAGCTGTAACAATATGGAATAATTTTTATTTAGGATGTGCCAAGGCAAAATTACTACTAGATATTATTTTATTATTTCTCCAAATAGCTGCTTTTGCATCCCATTCATCTTGCTTTGTGCAAAACTTGGCTGCCCCATTACAGCTCAGTGTCTTCATTTTTTTCCCACTTTCTAATGCAATTAAGTAGTCTCGTGGATATTTTAATTCCTGTCTTAATTAGTTTAACTAAAGGCTAAACTAATCCATCAGAATGTCATTTAATGTCATTTGGTCTTGTAAGTATTTTCTACAGGGCTTCTAATTGGATTGGGTGGAAGTTATTCATGCTATTTTCGGCTTTCTGAATCTTCCAGGAAAGAGTTACTTAGCTTTTCACCATAGTTCTAGGCTTTCTCTTCCTTGCATCATGATAATATCTCCCTCTAAATAAACTGGGTGCAAAGAAGACCACTAGTAGTTAAATACTCACAAATTCTTTACATGTTTACGCATTGATTCTATAGTGCAGTCAAATTACTTGCTGAGAATATATTTTTAACATATCAGATTGAGCATTTTTGGCTAGATATTCAAAAAGAAGGCAAAGCCATCTTATTTACCACAGGTACAGTACATTTTAGAATCACAGTTGATGTTTAGTGTACCTGCTGCTTTGCTCAGGTTATTTAGAGATTTCTTTGGGCAACCAGGCATGTTTTCCTTGAACAGTCAGCTAATCAAAGTTATTGAAAGTTTAGGTTCTTCAAATTAACTTTGGTTTGCAACTTTGTGTGAAAAAATAATTAAAACAAGGGTTACACAATTATGGTTAGGAGGCATTGTATTCTTGAGATAATAATGTTTTAATAGGTGGTTTTTATGGATGACTAACTGTGGCAACTTTAGGAAAAGTATAATGATTAGCTCTCTTGTCATAGGGCAATTAAAACTGAAATAATGATAACAGGAGAACCCACATTTCCACTTGAATGAGCAGAGACTTGCACATGACTTATGCTTTACTTGTGAGATCCAATTCTGTAGATGTTACAATGTCAAATAATATGGCTTGGTTTTAAAGGCCGCAGTGGTTTGTGCTCATGAGTAATAAGTAAGTGTAAGTCAGGGTATATTTGTCAAGATTATGAGCTGATTCTACCCTTTCCTTTTAAGTTAAATTTAAAGAGGTTGGTTTAATCATTTATTGCATATGAATAGTGAAAAATAAATAGGGATGTCAATAAAATTCTGTTTTTGATATTTTTATAATGGGATGGGTACCCAACATTAATATTTTTGATTTATGTTGTTTTTTAAAATAATGTATGGTAATAAGCACTATTGATTTATGAACAGTACTAAAGGAAACATTCTTTATTAATAAGATTTGTCATTACTTCTTTATAATGGGATTCCCATCTATTGTAAGACATGTAAAATTTAAGTAAATTAGTATTTATTTCAAATTAAAAATTTGTAATTCAGTATCATAGATGTAATAATAATTATTTTGATAAAGATAATAGATGTAAATAAGATCTTATCAGACAGCTGATTTAAATATAAAAATGTAATTAAAAAATAAGTTATTTCCTACCAAACACAGATATAATTAGAGGTAAAATGTGTATGAGCAAAAAAACAAACAACCAAAAACAACAAAAACAAATAACAAAGCTAGATAAGAAGTAAAAGCTTAGAATGAGAAAAACAAATTAATATTTCCTATCTGGGCATGGTAGTGCTTGCCTGTAATCCCAGCACTCTGGGAGGCTGAGGCGGGAAAGTTCCAAGTGTGAACCCAGAGTGGCTAACTTAGTGACTAAGTGAGATCCTGTCTCAAAGAAAAAAAAAAGGGCTGTGGATGTGACTAAGTGCAAAAACCTGGGCTATTCTCAAAATACTCCTATAGAGTGCTTTAGAAAAACTGCTATATAAAGCATTTCCACATGCATGCTGTAGTGTATCTTTATAAAACTGACATCTATATGATTTGTAAACATAGAAAGTTTATTTTGTATACTGTAAAACCCTATGTAATTATAAAAGGCTTAAGAGCTAGTTTATGAGTTCATATTACTACATCTACAAATTTATAGAATTTAATGAAATTTGTCTTACCATGCTATTGGACAAATGTTTGGGATTAAATAATGGAAACTAGTACTGTTTTACACAGTCTGATAAAGCATTGTGTTCATCTCACTTAGATCCCAATACCTTTTAGATGTTTGCAGCATAAATTCCTATTTGAAAAATAGAGATAAGCTCTCATATTAGCCAAAGGGCCGAAACAAAACAAGCACACAATAAACGAGGAATTCCAGAAGTGCCAAGATGACTGCAGCTTTGCTAATGCTAATGATTAGTTTTCTGCGAGGCTCCCTGAGAACATAACTCCTGTCTAGATTGACCCGTTTGAGTTAAGTTGCATCATGGGACTCATATTTATCCATTTTGTTTACCAGAGAGTACATTGTAAAATGTGAGTTCTAACTCAGCTTACACATACAGTTTAATGAAAACTTAATTGTTTGGAAGTTGGGGTTAATTTTCTCTGAGAGTTTTATAGATATATGTTGTCTAGTTTACAAACATAAAATGATTTTTGCCCATTTTATGTTGTGGTGAGAGCAATCCAGAAGGGAGTGGCAAAAGGTGAAAAACTTTGGACGATGGCACTGTCTGGGGAAATATATGTATTCCTGCTTTGCCATCCATCCCTGCTCACCCCCTGTCTCCCTATGCTACCTTGTCCATTTGTCCCTTGTACGGGCCTTACTCTGAAGGACTACCACTTTCTGAATCCCTTCCCTTCCTTCTCTCATCTCCTTGGACTCAAACTCAGGAGCAAAGCTCGTCCACTAAAGGAATTCTTACCAGTGGAAATGATTGATAACCAATGAGCTGCCTTTCTAGGGATCTTTGTAATTTTGAAAGTGAGCACGTTAGTCCACACAGTGAGATTGCAGGCAGTATGATCTAATAAAAAAACAATCAATCAAAACAGGGAGGGTTTTTTTCCTTGCTATTTCCTAAAACCTAGCTGAGGCTTGTCTTTGGGTTAGGCTCTCCTGAACTGTACTGGCTCTCTTGGGAACCACAATTTTTCTATAAGTTCCTTTTCCTATAACATCCTTTAATTTACTTTGCCTGTGTTGCTGGTATATTTTGGTAACGGGAGTTGAACTCAGGACCTTGTGCGCGCCAGGCAGTGGAACCACTGGGCTAAATCCCTTTAGAGAAACTTTTTTTTTTTTTTTGGTACGGGGGAATTGAACTCAGGACCTTGCACTTGCAAGGCAGGTGGCGGCACCATTGAGCTAAATCCCCAGCCCTGGTTTTTTATTTTCATAGCTACAGGGTCTCTGACAATATAGGAGTCAGTAGGAAGAGTGGCAATAGGGTCATTTTTGTCAGGAGCTGCCATCTGTGTTCAAGAAGTATGCACAAACCCTGTCTTACATCAAAGTTTTACCTTCTCTATCAGTCTCATGGGAGCAATAACAAATAGCTAAAATGGGGCTTTAAGGCTTGCTCTTCTACCTTTTTGTGCTTATTTTCTGTTGAGCAATAAAGTAACCCAAAAGGTAGATAGTTAGAAAACAAGAGTGTGTTGAGGTTCATGGATGTCCTGCTGACCAGATTATTTGTCTCTGAATAATTGAGTAGACTCCGTTGCCTATGTCACACTAACCCACATGTTAAAATTGTTAGCAAGACCCCCACCCATTGGAATGGAACTAAATGAAAGCCAAAAGTGGACTCTCGTAACCCATCTATGGAGAATGTTATTGGATTATTAGTGTATCTCCAGTTTCTCCACTGTCTTTTTGCACTACTGATTGTAATGTTTTTTAAAGGGGAAATTTGGAATGCATTTAAAGTATGTCTGCTATTGCCTCATGTCTGCCATACTTTTTTTTTTTTTTAATGGTGTAAAAGTTTCACATTTATTAAAGATAGGAAAAAAGAGACTTTGCAGAGCAAGTTTGGGGCATGTAAAAGTAGGAAAAGGGGAGGAAAAAAGTACACCTGACAGCTCAAAGTGGACTACCATGAAGAGACACAATAGTGGCGGTGCCTTTTCATATTTCCCATGGGCCAAGGGTCATGTCCAGGTCATCCCATCAAAACCTGCTCAGTCCTCGAGAGACGTACATGGCCAACACTTTGGGAATGGCTCTGTCCATGTGTCAGGGGACTTCCTAAGGCCTCCTTCCCCAACCAGTGTTAGCCACCCTATTTTCCTGCTTTGAGAGTCGAATCAATTCTCAGTCAAAATGGCTGTTACCTACTTGGGCCACTTCTGAGGTACGATAGAAGAAATAAAGATACATAGAAAGGAGATGAGGAAAATTGTAATTTTCAAATTGAACATTTAAATTTTTTTCCCCCCATTAACTTTTTGGGTACATTTTAGGTATAAAATACAGTTGCATTCATCATTGGGATCTTGTACCATTACATGAGTCTCTTGGTTCTTATTTTTTTCCCCTTCCCTTGCCCTCCCTTCACCCCCTCCACCCTTCCCTATTTGCAAAGACTTTGTTTCTATTTTTTCCCTCTTCTCATATTTTTTCCTTTCCTTTTTTTCCCTTCCCCTACCCCTCCCAATTACCCTGCTCTTTTAGACCTTTTCTTCCTGTTACACAATATTACTTATACATTTTAAAAATTACAATTTAAGATCTAGGAGACATTACCACAGATTTTACAGAATTTAAAAGGATATAGAAAGCATATTACAAAAATCTTTTTTGAAATAAATTTGACAAGTTCTAAGAAGTACCTTGGAAGACAAATTAATGAAACTAACTCTGGAGGAAATATAAAATTTGAATAGCACCTATTAAAGAAAGTATATTCCTAGCTTGAAAACCTACCTATATGACAACAGCAGGCTCATAAACATTTTAACTGATAAATTATATCAAACAATTAAAGCAGAAAAAAGAAGGAACACTTCTCCCCTCATTTTAGGAACTCAACATTGTGCTAATCCTAAAACTGGATAAAGATAATAGAAGAAAAAAGTATGAACATAGATAGAAATTTGTTTAACAAAACAAACTCTTAGAAGCCAGATCTGGCAGGATGTAGAAAGTGGTTTTGTTATAGGGATGGCAGTGTTGGTTCAGGATTGGAAGATCCACCCCCAAAAGTCATCATTTTAACAGAGGAAAGGAAAAAGCCATATGATCCTGTCAGTAGTTGGAGAAAAAGTACTGGACTAAATTCTACAGCTGTTCATGGTAAAAGCTATCAGGAGACTAGAAGTAGAACAGAAACTTCTCAACAGATTAAAGACATATACTCCATACTTCCAGTGAGAACACCTTATGTGAATGGAGAAGATACAATGCTTTCTCCTTAAGGTGGGAAACAAGGACAGATAGGCTTACTCTTTATCTGTCCGTTAAACTTTGAAATCTAGTCCCCACCAAAATAGTCTGGCAATAAAATGATACAATTAGGATAGGACTGGCAAGGTAGAAGTAAAACCTTTACATGTAGATGAAATGATCATCTACAGAGAAAATACTAAGAAATCTCTAGGAGCCCCTAGAACTTGTACTTGAATTTAGCAGGATTAGAAAACACAAGGTATATATAAAAATTCAGGTCTGTATATACTTGCTATAAATGAAGAATTGGATATTGAAATTTAAAAGTTATGTAGGAGTACAAAGGACCTAGAACAGTTAAAAAAAAGGATAAAAATATGGTTGGAAGACGTTTAGTACCTAATTTTAAGACTTCTTCTAAAGCTACAGTAATCAAGGCAGTGTTGGTGTAAGGAAAGACATATAGATCATTGGAATAAAACAGAGAATCTAGAAATAGAACCACACATATATGGTCCACTGAGTTTTGAAAGATTGTTTAACATTAGCATTTTATAGAATATAAACTCAATTCAAGAGCCGAGGAAGAGATAGTGTTTTCAGCAAATGGCACTAGAACACCTGGTATCCGTATATAAAAAATTAACCTCAACCCTTTTTTTCCATACATGAAAATAACTTGAAGGGATCTATGAACCTAAATAAGAAAGCCTAAAAGTATAAAACTTTAAGAAGAAATTATAAGGGAAAATATTTATGAATTCAGGGTAGGCAAGAACTACCTAGTATACAAAAGACATGATGTATGAAAGAAAAAAATTGATAAATGAGATTCCATCAAAATTTAGAACTTTAAATGACATCATTAAAATGAAAAGTAGTCCTTAAACAGACCATATTTCCAATGCATATAACCTATTACCAGAATATATAGACAACCCAATTAAAATGTAGACATAAGAAGATGATAAATAGCCAGTATAGCACAAGGAATGGTGTGCAACTCTAGAATCAGAAAAATACCAATCAGTACAATAATAAGATTGAATTATACATTCGTTAGGGAGATGAAGTTAAAAGTTTTAAAAGCCTTGTCATGACTTTTTCTTTTTGTTGGATTCTCCCCCTTTGCATTTAATTTGTCATGCCCAATGGATTCATTCTGCTGGGTTTCCTGGGGTTGTTATCCTCATTGTCTTTTCTTAGGGTATTGTCTAAAATTTTTTGGAGTGCTGGTTTAGTATTCATGAAGTTCCTGAGGTGCTCTTTATCATGAAAGTATCTTATTTCTCCATCAATTTTGAAAGATAGTTTTGCAGGGTACATCAATCTGGGTTGGAGGCTGTTTCCTTTAGGGCTTGAAATACATCACTTCAAGCTCTTCTTGCCTTGAGGGTTTGCGTTGAGAAGTCTGTTGTGATTCTGATGGACTTTCCTTTGTATGTGATTTGCTTCTTTTCTCTCACTGCTTATAGAATTTTGTTCTTCTGTTGGATTTCTGGAACCCTAACTATTATATGCCTATGTGTAGATTTTTTTTGATTAAGGCTAGCTGGAGTCCTATATGCCTCACTTATCTGTATGTCAAGTTCTTTCCCCCTCCTTGGGAAGTTTTCTGCTATCATTTCTGTGAACAGTTTTTTTATGTCATCTGCACTCTCTCCTCTTTCTTCATTGACTCCAGTCAGTCTTATGTTATTCTTCTTTGCATCATCTAGCAGGTGCTGGATTGATTTCTCGTGTTCCCTTACAATTTTAAAGCAATTTTTCATTTCCTCCTCACTAATTGCAATCTTGTCTTCTATGTGTGAAATTCTATCCTCACATTGGTTCATTCTGCTGTGCAGACTTTCCATGGAGTTTTTAATCTCTTGGAAATCTGTTTGTATCTGTTTTATGGATTCCATTTGTTCCCTATGTTGGGATTCCATCATGTTCCTTAGATTCTCTATTTTTTTATCTATGTCCTCTCTAGATTTATTAATCATGTCTTGCACCATGAGCAAAACCTGTGCTGTTATCTGAGTAATTATTTCTGATTTCATTTTTCCCAGATCCTCTTTTGTTGCCAGTTCAAAGAGTCCAGGTGGTTGAGTATCAGAGTGTTCCATCTCGTTTCCCTTTGGAGTTGCTGTAGGTGATCTGGAACTCTGGTTTTGAGGCTTGTTTATGTGTTTTCTCATTTCCTCGGGGTGGGGATGCTTCTGGGGCCCATACAGCTCACCTTCTCTGCCCTAGGAGCGTGATATGGCAGTGGGGGAGCTTCCTTCCGGGTGCTGGGATTGGCTCACTTTCTCTGCCCTAGGAGCCTGGGATGGCAGCAGGGAAGCTTCCTTCTGGGTGTGCCATACTTTTAATATAGCTTTCTTGTGTAAAGTAAAAAAAAATTAGAACAAAAATAGAAAATCTGGACTCTTCACCTGGGAACATATCCATTGGGCTATTGTTCATTGTCATCAGTATAAGCCCAGATTAAACTTAAATTATTTTACAGTTTTGCATATATGGAAGAAAAAATTTATCATTCATATATTTAGACTCATATATTTGGATATCTAGCTTTAAATGACTTGTGATATAAAAAATTACACCCATTCTTCAGACTGCACTATATTTGTACTTAGTGGGATTGGGTTGAAACTCTAAAAGCACACATTGATTAAGTGATGGCTTTACTTTCCTTTTTCTACTCTCTATTCTCAACCATTTAATTCTTAGTCAATATCACTCTGGAGACTTTTTTTCCCTCTCAAAGATTGCTAGTCTCAATTTGTAATAGCAGGATATGAGTTGAGAGGTACAAAATAATCTTTGATTAAGAAATAAAAATCACATGCAAGCACACATAAAATTAAAATGAAAAGAACAGGCTTAGTGAAATAATTTTATACCTCTGTCTCATTCTTTTCATTTTATGATATAATAGTTCCAAAATGTATTTTTGGAATTCTGGGAAGAAGTGTGCTATATATCCAGATTGCTGTATGCTTAATCAGAGCCTAGCACATCTATTATTTTGTTGATGGGATAAATTTTGACATACATATACAGTACATTCCATTGAGTATAGATTCCCCAAGTCTGTATTGAGTGTTCTTTAAATTATATTTCAATATCTATATCTATAAATTTATAGTTTTTCTTACACATTTCTCGTTAAATAAAATTACTAATGGAAAGTACTAATTTCTCATTTTCCACTTTTGCTTTAGATAGGCTACCTTGGTAGTTAGTGTATAATAATTACTATGGTAAGATTTTTAATCCTAATATTATGAGATTTTATTTTTAATTAAAAAATTCATTTTTCACTGATATAATAATCATATTCATTGCCTGTAATACCATTTCATGTAAAATTTTAATATAGGATTTAAAAAATTTAGATTTAATGATGTACACTTGCATATTAAAACAAAAACATCTTTTTAAAAATAGTATTTTAGCATGTAGTATTAGTATTTTCATTTTATGGTATAAAAGCATTACTTTGGGATGTTCTTTTAATTATGCCATAAAAAGATTTTTATGGGAAAGATTTAAAAAGAAGAGACTATCACTGAAAGTGGATTTTTTAATGAGAATTGAGAATTGAGAAAAATGGATCCATTTCAGACTAAAAAAAGCAATGGCATCCAAACATTCTTACTACTTATCAACTTATATAAATTGAGACTGTACATATTACTGCTGAATAATTTCAATTTATAATCCATATAGTCTTCTTAGATAAAATGCTTCTTTATTTCTACTTACTTTTTGTTCATATAAAATGTATTGCCTTTTTACTGTGTATTGTCCTTTAATGATATCTTTTAAAATTTATTTTAAAGTCTTCAAGCTCATGTATCATTTTTACCTTCTTATCACTTTCGCTTTTACTGTCTGGTTTGTCCCTCATTGGCTTGGCCTTCCAATACTGTGCCTCGTGATTTTGAAGGCTACAGAAACTTGAGGAAAACAATCGAGAAGAAAGAAGGTTGGAATATTTCCCAGGTTTTTTATTAAAATGTCATTTAACTACCTAGCTGCCATTAACAAATAAATGTGTTATAGAATTATAGATTGCTTCAGACTAGATTAGCTGTATACTCCTAGAAGTGATGACAGTTTTAAAAAAAAGTAACAAAGGTGCCAGATCAATGTGATCATTATGTATACCTAAAATGTACCAATGAACAATTAATTTTTTTAAAAAGTAGTTTTTAATAGTAAAATCTTTGCATTTCACTTGAATAAAAATTTAGGCAATTTCATGTGGCTGTAAAGTATCATAATTACTTATGATTTAACTTTTTAAATGTAAAAATGACCAAATAGAACCTGTACCATTTGATCTTAAAAAATCAAGAATTCTGTATCTTTCAGAAACTTGTGAGCAGGGTGGGAATTATTGATTGGGAGAGAATTGACAGTTTGTTATAGTGCATGCCGACTTGTGGGTGGGCCTTTCTTCTCTTTCTTATTTGTTGAAATTCTTTCTCAGAAAACATTAAAATGGCAACAAAGCAAAAGGAAACTGTGGCCTTTGATACAGATAAAATTTCCAAGGCATTCTTAAGATTGAACTAGAAAAACAGTTTTGCTTTTAAAATGTTATTTGAAGTGAGCATCAGAATCAGGATAGTCTCCTTTTTTCATGTTTGAAACTTGAGCAAATTTGGAAGCAGATTTCTGAACTCTGTATAATGAAAGTTTGCATTTTACTGATGCATAATTGTGATTACTTAAGCAAAGATCAAGTAATATTTTACTTATTAAAATTTTTCTTCATTGATTTTTAAAAGGAGTAATTAGATTATACAGCTATATTAAGAAAACAAACTTTTTTCAAAATAATATTCAAGTACTTTTGAGGTACCACTTTAGAAAATTCATTTCTTACTTAAGAATTTTTACTGTGCAATTAAATGAATATCTCACTTTAAATATTTTAAAAGTTAAAATTTTTATTTTCTTT
This sequence comes from Heterocephalus glaber, assembly GCF_053883595.1. Lineage (NCBI taxonomy): Eukaryota > Metazoa > Chordata > Mammalia > Rodentia > Bathyergidae > Heterocephalus > Heterocephalus glaber. The sequence goes on along the minus strand of NW_028258444.1, from coordinate 8,043,902 downwards.
AAATTATTTTGTAATATACATTTTATAATTATATTCTACATATTATGTAATATTCTAAAGTTTCTACACTTATATTTTATGAGTCTATAACTTAAAATATTCTATAATTAGGATATCATTCTAATTGTCTTTAGGTAACACTAGAACTCACCTGGTCACTATATATTTAGGACAATATATTTATCATTGGAATTAAATTAAAGCATTACAACTTTGAAATTTCTTCTGCTTTGACAGATCAAAGTAAGATGTATTATTAAAGTTGTATGTGGAATAGTTTTACCACAAATTGTTCAAATCTTTTAAATAAATGTACATAGTAGACAGACTTTGTTTTCAACTTTCATGTGATATCAGAAGGCTAGTAGAAGGGTGTCCAGAACAGTACCTCTCAGCTGTAAGTGTACATTCATGTCTCTGGGGATTTGGATAAGAATGAAGATTTAGCTTAGGGAGACTGAGGTGGAGCCTGACCTGCATATCTAACAAGCTCTAGTGGAGCAGATGCTTCAGGTCTGAGATGAATTTTGAGTGCATGATTTGAGAAGAAGGAGAGTATCAGCCTGGCAGCCAGGACACCTTATATTAGTCAGCATGAAGGGATCAACTTCTCTAGACCACAGTTTCTTTTTTGTTTGTTACCTGAAGGGGTTAATTGCTAATATTCCTTCCAGCTCCCAAGATTCTGATTCTATGTCAAGTGCAAATTTAAATATCTTCTGTTGCTGCTTAGATATTTTAGGCATCAATTTGCCTTACTTTAATGAGGAAAACTTGAATATTTGAGGATAATAGCAAATACCAACTTGTATTTTAAAAGCTAAAGCTTTAAAAGTATTGATAAAACTAAATAATGTAAAGTTATAAGCACTGATTTTTCTGTGTTAAAATGGTACAGACAACTTATGATACATGATTTACTATGTAAGTATTAGACAGTATTTGCTATGCTGGATGTCAGTGACTTGGGCGGGGTGGGATGGGGTGTTGAGTCAGGTGTTTGGAATAAAGTGCTCGAAAGGCGCAAACCTGAGTGGAAGGGAATTTGGCATAGAACTTGAAGCTATGAAGGAATCAATGACAAAAATTGAAAGCTACAACAGTTGCATAAGGGAAGGAACATGGGAGACCTTCCCAATACATTCTTCTTTCCTGGCCCTAAGCCTGGAACCTGTACCTCACTATTTGAGTTTGTGTTGCCAGGCTTTTAATATGATTGGATGAGGGGGGAATTTCTTTTTAAATTTTTAGCTTAAACTGCATGTCAGTAGGAAACCAGCAGTCCTAGTATATGACAGTCAATTTAAAGAGGCATTCAATATATCATGTAAAGTTGTCTATTTGTTATAAAGGTTCAGGATGATTCCTTGTTTTCTTCAAATTCATTTTTCTTTGTAATAAAATGATGTAACAGTACTCATGAAACTATATTACAATTTACTTGAGTCCACTTAAGACTATTTTATTGATATTTTTGCTGGTACTTTCTTCCTATTCCAGAGACATGCTGTTTTCTATGCAGTTTTCAAACCTGACATTGTGTTCCAGCTGAGCTACTGTGTGAGACACACACACATTCAGAGGCACTCATAGTATTTAGCAAATACTGCTGCAGAGTTAGTGTGTGACAGGCCCTGAACACGGGATATAGTGCCGAGCCATACAGATATGATCTTTGCTGTTATGAAGCTTTCAGTCTACTGGGGGAGATAGATATAAAATAAAAAACCACATAAATAAACAAAGTACTGACTCTGAAAAGCACTTGTAAGGGAAACATTTATATTCATTCTGTTCTAAGTACAAAAATATCTGAGAATAGAAACCTAGAGTTAAGCAGCATCGAGTGATACTAACATATGAAAGTTTTTGCCTAGAAACTAAAAATAAATCTATAGATTGGGGAAATTATTTAATATAGCAGAATATCTAAAAGAGAATAGCTGTTATGAATCCATTCTGTTAGTTTTAAAGCTTTTTCTAGAGGAATTTTATTTGTAGAATATTGCCTTGTCCAAGTATTCTAGTTATTTGTAGTGATTTAAAAATGTTGCAATAGCTCAGAAACATAGAGAGTCATTTAAAGTTCACAGTGTTAGTATTGCTTAACTTGATTAAGTGTGTAAGTCTAATGAACAAAAGTGTAGCTCCTGTGGATAGCCAACCATGGTTGCTAAATCCAAAAAAGGTCAGAATAATTTGAGTGTGCAGCAACTTTGCTCACTCTCATCTTTTTCTCAGGACCATCAGGGCTGAATCAGTTTAGTTCTAACCACGATCTGACACCAGCCAGTGTGTAGTTATGGCTATAAGCATTTCATAATGGAAGAGGAAGGTTCCAACTACATGGTGAATCTTGGGCCAGTGTTGGAATTCCTAGTTCATTCGGCAGGCAGCTTGAACTTAAGTTTTGGTATGCAAAGACCCATTCTGCAAGAACATGATGAGAAATAGCTCTGTGCTGTGGGGATGGTCTGATAAAACATTTGAGCACTTGGATGGACAGAGCCAGTGTAGACAGACTCACTGTAGACAAAGTTCATATTGATCTTTAAATTTATTCTTAGACTCATTAAGATATTAATAAAAATGAAGTTCTTAAAGACATATTTATATGAGCACACTTTTATGCGTTCACATGAGAAAACAAAAATGTCACTTTTTATTTCTTTTGCATTTACATTTTGCCTTACATTGTAATCAGTTGGCTGTCCTCTGACTAGTTCTTTGCTGTCTCGTCAGATCTTATGCTTCAGGGTGTAATATATTCCTCAGTGTTTCTAGAAAATAAGCATTTCCCCAGTCGTGTACATCATGGTACTATTGGTTGAATGGTGTTTTATGTATTTCTCTGAAGCATCAGATAGGATAGTTTGCTTAGTCAAGTGACGAACTCTTTTAGTTTGTGTTGACAAGTAATTAGTAGTTTTTTAACAACACAGAGAAAAAAGTTAACAATTTTCCTCTGTTCTTTAACAGTATACCCTTATGCTCTTTTTTAGTTTGGCCGGGAAAGAGGACTATGCAGACACGGACCAAGAGAAGAAAGAAGAAAAAGCTGCTTTAGAAAGAGAAAACAATGAGTTAGAAGTGGTAAGTATGGAAGAATGAATTTGTAAATTTTAGACACAGGTTATTGGTTGCAGATAACCATAATAATTTATATGTAGAAAAAGGAAATGTTTATCATAAACCCAGTGTATACTGTTTCCTTCAGGACTTCTGTTCTTCAGAAGCATGAGCTATCAAATATTGGCAACTCAATAGGCATCTTAATCTGGTGTGCTGTGAAAGCATTATATGTATGAGAAGACCGACTCCTAGGAGGAGTCATGTACTCTTTGAAGACAAAATTATTATATGATGATCTTAAAATCTTGGAGTGATTTTTGAATTAATGAAAAGTGAAAAGCTTGTGCTTCTGTACTCTGTTGCCCAGCAGTCTTTCTTTGAGGCAATCAGTTTTTTTTTTTACTAACATTGTGCTTTACCTGGTCACAAATCACATTTCAGGAAGAGAGTCAGGAAGTGAGTGATCATGAGGACGAGGAAGACGAGGAGGATGAAGATGACATGGAAGGTGGAGAAAGCTCTGATGAGTCAGATTCTGATTCAGATGAAAAAGGTACTTGGGTTTTGTATGAGGGCAGCAATTCATTTGGGGAAGTTATTTGAACCACAATAGAGAACTCAGCATTTTCACTGCATTCTTGATGAAAGCAGCTTTTATGGCTACTGACTACATATGCTCCCCAAGGCTCCTGTGCTAAGCAGTTGGGCTCCTTCCCTTACTGGGTTTAGTCATTGTGTTATTTCCATTCTTCTTTAGTACAAATAGTGTCCGTTGTCCTGACCAAGGTGAGCACTGTCTTTTCACCTTTTTAGAATTTGGTTGACCCCGGAAATGTCCCTAACAGCAGCCAAGTAAATACGTAACTGTGGATGATGGATTTTATATTCTTTGTAAGTTGTAATTACGATACTTTGGCTTATTCCCAGTATTTTTATTTTCTTCTTTTATAAATAGCCAATTACCAAGCAGACTTAGCAAATATTACTTGTGAAATTGCAATTAAGCAAAAGCTGATTGATGAACTAGAAAACAGCCAGAAAAGATTGCAGACGCTGAAAAGGCAATATGAAGAGAAGCTCATGATGCTGCAGCATAAAATTCGGGACACTCAGCTTGAAAGAGACCAGGTGCTTCAGAACTTAGGTAAGAATTATATGTAGTGCAGGTGAGACTTCAAACTATATCATCAAATGAGTTTTTATCTTCTCTTCCTTCAGGAGAAAAAATGAGAACCCACATTAAATTTTTTTTCCAAGTCTAAGTTTGTCCTTTTTGTTGAAAAATTATATATCACGTTAGTTTGTCTCCTGTTAAATATTATTATTTTTTTCATACTGACATCTATTTTGTTTTTTTCATACTTATATCTCTCTAGGCCATTTGCTTTCTACAAAGTGTGTTGTTTTAATGTCTTTATTTATGAGTGTGCCATTTTTAAATTTTAAAAACTTTTATAATTTCAAACAGATTCAATAGATAATTAAGAGGAGATGGCTGAAAGACATTCTGGAGTTAAGGGGTTCAGGTGTCTAGGATGTAGCTAGTCATAAGTTATAAATCTATGAAATAAAAATTTATATCTTACAAAAAATAGAAATATTGTTGGTCATTTAGGCTCCGTGGAATCTTATTCAGAAGAAAAGGCAAAAAAAATTAAGTCTGAGTATGAGAAGAAACTCCAAGCCATGAACAAAGAATTACAGAGACTCCAGGCAGCTCAAAAAGAGCATGCGAGGTTGCTTAAAAATCAATCTCAGTATGAAAAGCAATTAAAGAAATTACAGCAGGATGTGATGGAAATGAAAAAAACAAAGGTATCCATTATGTTTTCATTAAGGTTTGATGATGAAGATGCTTTTATCATTTGGGACAAGAAATGATTGTGATTGTTTCTATATTCAATAAAAAGTAACCCAGTCTTACAAATGATGTACTTCCTTTTGACAAGTGGAAGTTTTTTTCATATAGTCATTCATCATCAAAGAAAATAATGTGGTCAACAGGGATTATCAGTCTTTGATGTGTTTTCTCTTCTTACAACTTCTCCACAAGGTTCACAAACCATATAGTGCTTCATACGTGGAAAAAACCTTAGATAATAAAAAAACACTATCTACTACCTAGTTTACAATATTGTAAACAGGCACTAAGCCTCCTGTGTATGTCATTCTGATCATATTTCTCATTCTCTTAAGAGGTAATTACTATCTTGAATTTGTACAAGTTTTTTTCCTCTGACAAAAAAGAGTATGTGAATCCTGATTTTTTTATCTGTTATTTTTGTGGGATCAATTATTTGTAAGATCTGGCATGAAAATTAATGTAGTTACTTTAAAATAGCTAACATGGAAATGATTTAGGAAATATCATATGTTGTGTAGCTATTAACAACAACAACAGCTACAAATTATTAGGTGCTTACTATTTATTAGTAAGCCCTTTTACAATCACCATTAGGTACATTGAATCCTGACAATAGTCCAGTGTTGTGGAAATATTATTTCCACTGTACAGATGAGTACATCAAAGCATAGAGGTTAAGTAACTTGTTCATGATCACACATATACTGATAATAAGTCTCAAAATTCCATTCAAATTATAGAGTAACTGAACAAAAGCATAGAGCAGTAAGCAGTTTGGCAGAACTGTCTTAGAAATAGAAATGTATTAATCATGCAGAAATAAGAATCACTAAATGTTACTCCACTTGTTTTCCTGTTAAGTATTCAGAATTATAAGAACCTACTTATATATCTATGGCTTATTTAATTAATGTTGTGATAGAGTAATGCCAATAAGTGTACATACTTAACTTTAGGTTCGCCTAATGAAGCAAATGAAAGAAGAACAAGAGAAAGCTAGACTGACAGAATCTAGAAGAAACAGAGAGATTGCTCAGTTGAAAAAGGATCAACGTAAAAGAGATGTGAGTAGACTTAACTCTCACACAAGAATACTGTACAGTGAACAAGAGTGTTTAATTTAGGTGCAGATTGAGAATCATAGAAAAGCATTAATTTTATAAAATAATATTTGTTATATAGTATATGGATGATGGTAATTCGGTGTAAAAGTTCATGAAAAACTGGTAGTATGATAAATCTTACTTGAGGTTTATTTCTTAAGTGATGATAGAAATGATAAAGAATGGCTGGTTTTCTCTGAAAAGGTAAAGGTACTGGTTTGAGTATTATTTAAGATAGTAATTTCAGGATGGTTTTCAAGATAATTTTTTTACCAGGGATTTTTACAAATGTTTTTGGAATAATAACCAGTCCTGACTAGAAGAGGCTTTTCTAAGAACTATAAAATTTTTCATACCCTTTGACTTAAGAATTTTCCTATGAATTCAGACTAAAAAAAATCTAAAGTCAGAAAAATTGTTATTTGTTAAAACCTTCACTTTAGTGTTATTTATAATTGTGAAAAACAAAAACAATGTTGCTTTTTAGTAGGGATAATGGGTAAATAAATTATCATTTATTGTACTTAGTGTATTGTTATTTACCCATTAGAAATTGAGACTTAGAAACTGAGCATAGTAGTACACACCTGTAATCTCAGCCCATTGGGAGGCTGAGGCAGGATGATTTCAAGTTCAAGTCCAGCTTGGGCAGTTTAGTGAGATTGTCTCAAAATAAAAAATGCCTAGGGTTGTAGCTCAGGGTGAAGGCCCTGGGTTCAATCCCCAGTGTGGAAAAAAATTGAGATTTGGAAACAGTATAGTTCTATATAAAATGATTACAATTTAATACTAAGTGCAAAGTAGTACTTTCTGTATGTATACTTGAAAAAATTTCAATGAAGTATGCATACCAACAAGCTAATTATAGTTAGGGTTACAGATCTCAAATTTTTGGAAATACGATTTTTTAAAAATGAAAATATGTATTTATAATTTTTTCCTTAGACATGAGAACATTGCTCCATCCCCTAGCCCATTATTCACTATGTTTCAGCCATTGTTCCTATTTTCTTGCTCAGTTTTTTCTGAATCCTCTCTGGAAAAATATGGTCATATAGTATATTTTAGAAAGTGGAATATGGAAGTCTACTTTGGGATATGAAGAGAACCCTTAGGGAGATAAAGAGGAGAGAGTTATAAGGTAGAAAAGTATATATTTTGGCCAAATGACTCATATATTTATAGCTCTGTTTCTTTCTTCTTTTCTCCTCTCAGAATAGCAACATATTTTAATAACTGGTGTAATTGTCATATTCAATTCCTGAGCATTTTAGATTTATATAATTTGTTCCTATTGAAGGCAAGTAGAAACATAACTTATTGCCTATTTTTCTGCTATTTAAAAAAATTGAGACAATTTACATACAAAAGTCATCAAAGCATATAGTTCAAGTTTTACTAGATTTGGAGTTGTGCAAAAATCATTACTAATTCTAGAGCATTGTCATTACTCCAGAAAGAAACCCCATACCCACTGAGCAGCCATACCCCATTGCCCCTTGTTCCCCGACAACCACAAATCTGCTTTTGTCCATATGGATTTGCCTACTCTGGTCACTTCATGGGCATGGAATCCTACCACTATATGGCCTTTTATACCGGCTTTCACTTAGTGTGATATTTTCAACATCCAGTAGAATGTACCAGTTATCATTTATTTTATGTCTAAATGGATAAAACACATTTTTAGAAAATCCATTCTTTATTGATGGAAAATTTGGGTACAGTATTTCTACTCTCTGTCTATTTATTTTGTTTTTAATCAAAACTTTTATATGATAAGAGTAATTGTACTATCTCTTTCTTTATTACTAATTTATATGAGGTATGTGAGATCGATATTGAACAGTTGAGTCCTGGGATGAAACTTTTGAATTTTATCCTAACATACGATGTCTATATTGTATTATAAAGGTATGAGGCTGTCTAATCACATATGATGCTAATACTCAGACTTCTCTCCCACATATTTGTTTGTGCGCAGATTGGGCCCCTTTCTAAGTTGTTACTTGTTATATTCGTTGAATATGACACAAAGTGTGATGTTTGTATACCATACAAAAATATGAATAAACTTGAGATTTGTATTAAATAGGAAAATTTAATGTAATAAAAAGTTTCAAGCTATATATTAATTTTGGCTTTTGGTAGCTCATTCAGCTAAAACATATTTATTAACTTTGCATCTGTGACTGTCACTGTGGTAGACAACGTGGTTATGGCAGTGATGAAATAGAATCCTTTTCTCAGTTCTTCTCTGATGAGATAAGAATGTGTACAAACATGAAATGAATAATCCATTTGGATTTGGGATACAAACATGAGGCATTGTATAACATACTTTAAGTGCTAGGAGGGATGTTCATATTCAAATCTAATTCTTAAGCTTTGACAGAGATTGAGGAATTGAATAAATGATAGAACCATCACTAGGATCCATGTTCTTTTTCAGTCCAAAATTATTTCCTAAGTAAAAAGTATTTGCACATAGTAAGCAGTATAGCATTTGTTAAATAGAACTATGTGGCTTAGAGATAAAGTTTCATTTCTTAGGCGGGGATGGCTGTATCAGTATGTGTTTATGTTTATAAGAGAGCTATGTCTATAATAATGGAGACAAGTCATTAACTCAGATTCTGCTGATAACTCTTGTAGTTTCCAGGGGCAGGGGAAATATGTTAGCATAAGAATGGAAAGTATTGTATCTTTCAGCTTACTATTTCAATTTATTCATTTATCTTATAGCATCAACTTAGACTTCTGGAAGCCCAAAAAAGAAACCAAGAAGTGGTTCTTCGTCGCAGAACTGAAGAGGTACAGTAAGCAAGTTGATCATTTGGAGGAATTAGTCTGACTTTGAGATAAATGATGTATTTGTGTGGGCTGACAGAATGAGACGATACTTGGTGCTGTTTCAGGTTACAGCTCTTCGTCGGCAAGTAAGGCCCATGTCTGATAAAGTGGCTGGGAAGGTCTCTCGGAAGCTGAGCTCCTCTGAAGCCCCTGGTCAGGACACGAGTTCCAGTGCTGCTGCTGTTGAGACAGAAGCATCAAGGGCAGGCACCCAGCAGAAAATGAGAATTCCTGTGGCAAGGGTCCAGGCCTTACCGACGCCCACAGCAAATGGAACCAGGTCCGCATGATGCCTCTGTTCCTTCTGACATGATGAAATGTGTCTCAGTGGGCAGTGCACAATCAAAGAAGTGCATAACAATTACATATGTGTGTTCTTATATGATTATAGAAAAAAATATCAGAGGAAAGGATTGATTAGCCGAGTGTTCACCTCCAAGACAGCCCGCATGAAGTGGCAGCTCCTGGAGCGCAGGGTCACTGACATCATCATGCAGAAAATGACCATTTCCAACATGGAGGCCGACATGGACAGACTCCTCAAGGTGCAGAATAGTCTCGGCTGATCTTTAATTTTGCTTTTCCAAACTCTGGGTACAATAAATACTTACCAGATTGTTGTCTTATTTTTGATTGTACTGTGTATTTGCTTTTTAAAATGCAGTCTGTGTTTTTAATAGCAACGGGAAGAACTCACAAAAAGAAGAGAAAAACTTTCAAAAAGAAGAGAGAAGATGATCAAGGAGAGTGGAGACGGGGATAAGAATGTGGTTAACATCAACGAGGAGATGGAGTCACTGACTGCTAATATAGATTACATCAATGACAGTATTTCTGATTGTCAGGCCAACATTATGCAGATGGAAGAAGCAAAGGTTTGTAATTTAGAAGATGCTTAACAGCTTAATGGGAAGTATTTGGTATCATTTTATTTATCTTTAAAAAGTGCTTTGAACTTTTATATGAAGGAATTTTAATTTATTGGCTTAATCTGATTCTCAAGTATCACCACTCCTTGTCAGCTTTTGAGATTTCTCTGCTACTTTTGTGATTTTGCTTATTGTTTGTACAGCTCATGTACCATTGGTTACATCCTGCCTTGAATTCTCAACTGTGTAAATGTGTCCTTTTCAAGTAGACCATATGTTTCTTGATATAGGGATCAAACGTGGTATTTTTCCGACCAGTCTCATTTTCTATTCCAGTACTATCAAATCAATACATTAGACCTTTGCCTTTTGCTTAAATACATCCAGATCAAAGTAATGATTATAAAACACTGGTTCCATGCAGGAAGAAGGTGAGAACTTGGATGTCACTGCAGTCATTAATGCCTGCACACTTACAGAAGCACGATACCTGTTAGATCACTTCCTGTCCATGGGCATCAATAAGGTAAGTTTTAACTAGATTTTTACTGGAAACCGTCTGGATTAATTTGTTGTAGTTATGCTTCTCTTTTCAGTAAACCTCTTGTAATAAGGAAGATCCGTAATTGGAAGTGATTTTTTAAACCTTTCTGTAGAGTTAAGAAAGTCGGTGATATGTAAATTAATTTCATTAGCCTATCACCTATTTTACTTGTGTTAGAACAGATAAAACATCTTGAAGAATAATTTGCGTTTTTCTTTAACAAAGAAAAAAATTCTCAAGGTGAGCAAATTTGGTGATGTAACTGGCTTAATACTGATCATTTGCAACTGGAAAGAAAATCAGATGGAAAACAGGTCATCCTCCCTTCTCTTTCAAATGTGTACACTCTAATATGTCACCAGTAAAGGATACAGTGACTTCTGACTCCCTTGTTTTCTGTGCCAGGACTGTGCCAGACACTTAATGTTAGGTTCTCTCACTTCATCTTCACGGTGTGCCAGGAAATAGGTATTGTTTGTGTCATTTTATGTGAAGAAACAGAATCAAGAGGGTAACATTTTGGCAGGTAAACTCGTCCAAGGTTTCCAAGCTTTAAGTGAGGAACTGAGGCACACCCAGGTGTGTCTGAAGTCAAAGCCCATGTGTTGTATAGATTTGCTATGCGATGCAGATCTTTATGTACTAGATACTATTTTGTGTGACCTAAGAACTTTGTTGTTGTGGTTGTAACTGCAGGGTCTTCAGGCTGCCCAGAAAGAGGCGCAAATCAAAGTACTTGAAGGTCGACTCAAACAAACTGAAATAACCAGTGCTACTCAGAACCAGCTCTTATTTCACATGCTGAAAGAGAAAGCAGAATTAAACCCTGAGCTAGACGCTTTACTAGGCCATGCTTTACAAGGTAATTTGAACTAAATTTTAGCTAATAAATTGCATGATAGCATTGCTCTCTGCACATGGACAGTGTATCTCTTCTTCTATGGCCTGATTGAATAGATGCTATACTTACTTATGCTTTTCATAGTCATTCTTTCTTTAATTTGCATGTGTATGTAAACTTTGGGGGAAGTAATTATTGTAGTTCCAAGAAGTGATTACCAATTTAAAAAAGACTTACTTTATCTTATTAAGCAATTGGTTTTTATGGACAAAGAAGTCCAACGGAGGTTATGAATTGATTATTTAAATAACTTAAAAGATTAACCAAGTTTCATTACTTTGCTCTGCATATCTAACTGCTCTAAAATAAATTTATAAGTGTTTGTTATGGCATCTATTCCATGTATCTTATAAATGGTACATAATCTTGTTTTATGTGAGAGTTCTTAACATTGGATCTGTTTTGATTGGAGTATTGCTTTTTGTTTCCTTTTGCTGTTATTTATACAGATCTAGATAGCGTACCATTTGGTAAGTATGTCTAGCTTTCTGTGTACCCTACAGCTGCATGAATTACTAATTGTTCATGTACACTAATTGTGGTACATCTTATATTGAAAATTTTTATTGGCAGCCAACTGGTTTTTGCATGATCTTTTTTGAAATGTACCCATGATCACAAGCATACTAAGTCTTTTGTTTTTATTAAACATTCTTGATTTTAAAATTCTTAGGTGTTTGGAGAAGTATGTTTCAGTTAATTGTCTCTTTTACTCTTTGGGCTCCAGTTTCATAAATCCTCTGAGCTCTTTCTCTTTCTCATAGGAAAACACAGAATATATGTTTTTTTAAATTTTTAGATATATATATATTAACTTGTATCTGTTGTTTTAACCTCACAAATAACTTTCTTTTGTATATATCTTTGGTATGTATTTGCTCGATTCTCATCCATTCTTTATTTTTATAAAATTAGGCACATATTTTTAATATTATAAATTGAATAAAACTACCTCCTTTATGTGGAAAGTTTGTTGCCATATTTATAATCATAAGCATAATATTTTCAAATTAGAAGGGTCTTTAGAGATCACTGAGTTTAGAGGTTTCCTTTGAACATTTTCTCCTTACACTCCAAAATCCACATGAACAATACCCACACATCAATAATGTCTCAGCCTCCTCTTAGTGACAAAGATGGTTAGGACCAGGAGTATTAGGGAAATTTTATTAATGGTGATAATTTTGAATGATTATTTTATAGAATTTTTTAAAACTAAAATGATTTTAAAATCTAGTCATAACTTTTTCCCTAAATTACACAGTGATTAAATTTTCTAAATGGTTATACTTAAAAGAGAGAAAATAACTGGAAGTTTAAGTGTAATTACCTCTGTGAGTGACTAGAATAAACAATCTATGAATCAGCATTTATTTTAAATGACAAGGTGTCATAGAAATAAAACATTGGACCTGTTTGATTTTTGTACTGCATTTTAATTTTTATTTTATTCTTTGATTTTTATAGTATTTCCTTGAGATCAACTGCATGATATGTATAATAGTGCAATGTACATATGAGAAATCTGTTATTTTAAGCTGTTCAAGCTGTGGTAAAGAAGTACAAGTGATTAAAACAAACCATGTTAGGCTGCTCAAGTACATAAACAACATTTGTGCCATTCTGTATGTTTTTTTTTTTTTTTTGGTCCTGGGGATCGAACTCGGGGCCTTGCGCTTCTGCAGCAGGGAGCGAAACCACTGAGCTAAATCCCCGGCCCTGTGCCATTGTGTATATTATCAAGCAAATTTTCTTCTCCTCCTTCTTCTTCTGTTCCTTCTCCTCCCCTATCCTTCTTTCCTCCTCTTTTTCTCTCTTCTCTTCCTCTACTTCTTCCTCTTCTTTCTCTTCCTTCTTATTCCTATCTTTATCCTTTTCTTCTCCTTTCTCTTTCTCCCTCTCCTAATGTGGGTTCTCCTTCCCTTTGTTCTTCCTGGTGTCTCAATTTATAGATATATAGGATGTCTTTTAGCTTGAAAGAAAACTTCTTTGCTATTCTTTTGTGAAGAAAAATAAGCTGCTAATTTGATGAGCAGTGTTGCTTTTTACAACTTACAAACAACTTTCAATGCTCAGTTTGAAGAAGAGTAGGAAGCAGAGAATAAACCCATTCAGATGATGTAACCTATGACTCATGACAGAATTTTACCCTATAGATTGGGACATCTTCTAGACCAGAGGATCTGGAAGAAGAACATGCAAAGAGAAAGAAATCCAAGTTAAACCCTCAGAAGTTATATCATCATAGATACCTTGCTTTAAAACTTTTAGTTAGCTCTCCAATTTATTGCAAATTTTAGGCTAGGTGCTGGATTCAGAGATGAGTGAGACACTAATCGTGTCTCCAGCGACCCAGTGCTGAGTGTGACAGGTAGTAAAGACTGTGACCTTACAGTGCAGGAGTGAGTGAGATACTTACAAGGAGTAATGCGAGCACAGAGAAGCTTGGAGGTACTGTCGAAGGCTTTCTGGAGGAGGTAACTTTTGAGCTAAAAGACAGTACTGAAGCAGGCCAGCAAAGGGTCATTCTGGGAAGACAGCAGCACAGCTAAGGCATGGAGATGTAGCTATGATATTTTGTGCTTGAAGCCCACGAACAGGTTACTGCTCTGGAGCAACAAGGAAGGACAGGTCATGATGGAACTTAAGGCTAGGGGCTGAGCCAGGGCCAGCACCCCATGCTCCTAGGCTTGTACTTTTGTAACCTTTGAAGAACATCTTTCTTTTCTCTTTTTTTCTTCTAGTTGTATTGGGATCCCAAAGTCACCCCTACCTTTAGAAATTTGATAGATGACTCATGAGGCTCAGCATATAGTTGTATTTATAACTAAGATTGGTGAGGCAAATGTGGTAAGAGCTGGATCAAAAGGGAAAAAGGTATAGATGGAAGCTCCAGGAATCCAAGTGCAGGCTTTTTTATGTCTTCCTCACACATGAGAGATCACACAGAGTTCAGTCTTTCCTCACGAAGAAAAATGCAGCAATAAATATGTGACTTTGATGCCAGGGAAATCCATTAGGCATTCAGCATCCAAGGGCTTTTACTGGAGATGGTCACATAAGTACCCTGTGTTGGGCACATACCAGAATTCTAGACTCCCGGAAGGAAAACAAACATCAGTATAGGCTCTGTTGTTGGCACAGTCTAGGTATGGTGAGCAGCCTTTTTTAGTTAAGTGTTGACCTGGGACACTCTGAAAGGTAAGTTTTCTATGTCAGCCGAAGTATAGTTTTGCAAGCAAGTGTTTCTAAAGATAGCAGTCTCGGGGTTGCTATATTAATTATTTTCTCTACCTTTTAACATAAATATATGTATCTTTTCAGAAACTTTAAGTAGAGAGACTAGAAAACACCCCAGCTATTTGGTTAACTGCCATCAAAGTTAGACTGTGAAGGTTTACCTTGATACACATCAAAATTAGGACGTGTGGAAATTTTGTCTCTGCTTTCATTATAGCTTAAAGCTGCTATAATGAGAAAAGCTGCTGGCCTTGGGCTAGAGTTAATTTCTCAGAGGTGAGGGTACAATAGTGAGGTGGTGCCATGTCTACTGTTCAGAAAATCCCCGTACTCCAGGCCAGTCTCTGCCCTGAAGTTGTGTCTGAGTTGGTGACTGTGGGTGGGTCCTCGTTGGTCTGGCCAGGTTGGTTATGTGAGAACATAATTATCTCTAAGTAAGGCATACAGGCACAAGCAGGAATTCAGTGGTTTTTACCAAGTACTCTCATGATGCTTACAATTCTGGTTGGTTTAACCACTCCCTGCAAGAAAAATACCAGCAAATCTCAGCCTGCTTTCTTAGAGGCAAACAGAGGCTGGGCTTGGCATTTCTTTATAACCTTACTTTTTGTATTGTCAATGAATTCAATCACCTTAGCTCTGGATTATCCTGCCTCTGAAGCAACTCCTTAAGCTTCCTGTGAATGATGGACTGTGAGTTACACATTTCACTTCAGAAAGTAAATTCCCTGTGTGTGGGCCCCAGAGTGGGGACATCAGCAGAGAGCCAGAAAGTATGGAAAGATAGGAATTGTACTTCATCTGTATGACAGAAAATTTTAAAAGAGAGTGAATCCTATATATTTTTAGTTAAGATATATGTTTCTCATAATATCATCTTTAGTTTTGTGGAATGATTTTTATAATAAAATGTGTATGTTTTAAAAATTGTTAGGAGTTTGCTGACATTTTAAATAGTTTATTTTCTGTGGCTGGTTTTTTTTTTTAATGATTTTTCTACTTGTATATGTTTGATTCTCCTCTTTTTTTCTAGTCTGCTACAGTTGTTCTGAAATAGCAGTGGTTTGTTTGTATTAGTTTATAAAACTGCATGCAAACCTATTGTTTTCGTCTTCTGTGTACATGTGAATGGCTGCATGCTAATGAGTGACTTCTGAACATTTTTGTACACTCTACTTGTAGGCACAAATTTTAAAAAATTTAAAAGGGAGAAATATTTAAGTGTAGCAGTTGTGTTTACACTTACAAAATGTTAAACATTGGCTCAGGACATGAAAGGAAACTCATGTAGCATTTATTTTAACCTTGTGTTCTTAGTCACTAGATTTTTGTGTGTTTGGATAGTGCAGGATAAATACATGACCCTGAAAAAATATATTTATATAATTACATATATTCAGATAAATACATGATTTCATCCTCAACCTATAAATATGTTATTCTTCCATATATCATTACTTAAATTTATGGTTTTCCTATTTTAAACACATTTCCCCCAGAGCATATAATTAAGGAATTTCTTAGAAATATTATTCCACAAGTCTTTCTATTTTCATTCAGCTATTAAGACCACAGTGTCCATACTGAGGTATTGAGCTGATATTTATAGAGCATAGGGATTGTGGTCACCATTCAAATTGTGACATGTAGATAACACCTTTTGACTTTTTTTTATATAGAAAATCTAGAGGATAGTACTGATGAGGATGCACCTTTAAACAGCCCGGGATCCGAAGGAAGGTAAGAGAGCCTTTAGAGATGGAATAGATTTGATTTGTTCCTATAATATTTTTCATACTTTTATCTTGTATCAGTTGCTATAAAATAGAAATAATTTTGAATTTCATGCCTAATGAATTTCACTAGAAACATTAATGTGGGAGTCAAACTAAATCATGGGTAATCATCACATACTTTAAAATAAAAATACCAGTGTTTAAGGAAGAATGAATTATTTCTTAATGAATTCATTTTGATTTTAAGTATTGCCTTCCTGTGTCTTCCGTGCACATATACATTTTTTCATAGTTATAAACATGAAGTGCTAAACATACAGTTCTTGATTATAAATTATCTTTTAATCTTGTGGTTAACTTTTCATTTGTATATAGCACGCTGTCTTCAGACCTTATGAAGCTTTGTGGTGAAGTGAAACCAAAAAACAAGGTAAGGAGAATTGAAAATACCAGGCAAACATTTTTTCCACTGTTCTTTGTTACTGCTGTTAAACACAGGCCTCAGATTTGGCTCTTAGCACACCAGCAAGTGGGCATATTTTTTCCGAAAGTCTTTCATTTGCAAAAAATTAATTTTTTTTCCTATTCCTCTTTAAGTGATTATTGGAAAAAAAAAGTTTTGAAGAATCTTGCTGAAGCTTGGAATTTATTGTAATCTTGCAGTTTTTTCACTGGATGAAATGTGACTACAAAAGCCAATTCTTAGGCTACCTGTAGACCATGTTTCAGCCTACACTGGAAATCGTTGAATTTGCAGGAGACTTGAAATGTTAGCATTCTTTTACGTTCTTAAGTATTCTTTATTTATTTTGTTTAAAACATTCTTACAGTTTTTAGTAAATATTTGTTGAATGATTGAAAAGAATAATACGGTGCAAATGGACCAGGTAGATTGAAAGCCTGCGGAGAATTAGGTAATGTAGAAGAATGGTTTGCTTGGCCTGGGTGTGAAAGGATGAGTGGGAAGGGGTGGGAGCAATCACATGGTTCCCTGAAGATTGCATGCCCCAGCTGAGGCAGAGAGCCACTGTAAAGTCCTGCTTATTTTTGCCGTATGAGAATAGGAGCCTAAGGCTAACCAGATCCTTTGTTTCTTCCAGAGAAATTTTAAATATGGATTCTTGTGTAGTGTTTCCTGATGTTTAAAGCACTGGGAAAATTAATCAAAAATCATTTCCAGACGTTTTGTATTATCGTTGAGCTACTGGGTCGGCAGCATGTAGTTTGTGTTTCATTGTTCTGAGTGACCAAGCAGGTTACTAAACCTCAAAGAAAGCATTCTGCCATGGTTTGGGTCCAGTCCTAAGCAGAGAAGAGAATCCCAAGCCTGTTAGTTGTGCCCATGTGAGATGTCAAAGAGACGTAGGAAGTGGTGACCTGAAGGTCATTTTCCAAAAGAATTTGTAGTTAGGGATTCCCGAGAGAAAATTCTTTTCTGTCCTAGGGCCTTGGATGGGGAGAGTTGAAAGTGTAACAGATGGCTATAAGACAGTCTTTCTAAAAGTGTTCTGAAATGCTACCTGCTGCTGCTTTTGAACTGCCAAGATGCTGATAAGATCTTATATAATTTCTTTTTCACTCATTGAAAAAAAATGAAGTTGATTGTATATTTTAAATAGGTCTACACTACTATTGTGTTATGTGCCAGAGATATAAATTTGAGTAAAACAATGTGCCTGGCCTCTGGAGGCTTGTGATCTGGTAAACACTTTGAACATCTGTTGATTCCTAAGAGATACCAACAATCGATTCTGCACACTGATGGTGTATTCCCTTGGTTTTCAAGAGTAAGCAAAGGAATGCTGATAGTGAGTTTAGTTTCTAAGAAAATAACTTTACCAACCTCACCATACTGCCCAAAGCGGGTACAGGCTAGTATTGAATTATCCAGTGGGCAGATTAAACATAAAGGTCATCAAAATTGAAAAAAGAAATTAAAATTTATATTAAAAAGCATTGAAACATGAGAAAATCAGAATTTAGTTGAGCATCCCTGTAAGGACCTCTTGACTTCCTTATTTCACTCCTTCCTTCCTTTTTTTCTTCTCTCTTTTTAAATGTATATCAAAGGAGGGAGCCATTTGTTGTGCGATTGTACAGAGATAGTGGAGGCAGATTGTCTGGCTTTGCTGCTTGTTCTTTTTATGACCTTGGGCAAACTATTTAGCCTCCCTCTGCTTTAGTTTCCTCATTTGTGAGTTGTGATAATGATATCATCTGTCTACATGCTACTATAATAAAATATTTAGAACTGTGCCTGGCACATATGTATGTGCCCGTATGTGGTTATTGCGGCCTCCACAGGTCTTTTCTGGCTACATCTCTGGCTTGTCACTATCTCACATGCTCTGTTTGACATGCCCACTAGAGAAAGATATGCTAGTTTTTAACCTATTTCAAACTAATACAAATCTCTATTCCCTAATCAAGTTCTATGCAAAAGTTTGCTCCTGATTGCTTTTCCTTCCATTCTCTAACTAGGCCCGAAGGAGAACCACCACTCAGATGGAATTGCTGTACGCAGATAGCAGTGAACTAGCATCAGACACTAGTGCAGGAGATGCCTCCTTGCCTGGCCCTCTCACATCTGCTGCAGAAGGGCAAGAGATTGGAATGAATGCAGAGACCAGTGGTACTGCTGCTAGGGAAAAAGAGCTTCCTCCCCCATCTGGCTTACCTTCTAAGATAGGCAGCATGTAAGTCTGGCCCAGCTACACTAACTTCCTTTCTTTTGGCTTTTAAAAAAATATGCATGTTGCTAATTTCTTATTTCTACTTTAAAAAATTTTATGTAAGAAAGATCTCTCATTTTGAAAATAGTATCTGTTAGGGATTATCTCTTCTAATTTTTTTTTGACTGTCAAAATAATTTGAGATGAGGTACTGTTTGTCCAGTTGCTCTGTTTTCTGTCTAGGTTTCAGGGTCATTCTTAAGAACTCTAATTTTCACAAAGGGTGAGATATGAATTACAGACAAAACTTATTTAGAGATTCCTGAAATAGGTTGAAGTTTTACTTTATATGAGTAGACAGTTTAAAACTCAGATTTGATCTAAATAACCTATATCCTAGCTCTTTCTTTGCTGACCCTTTTAAAGAAAAAAAGGAAGCAGCAGTTACAAAATTAATACATTTTGAACTTTTCCAATTCTTTACCTTGAAGCACATTGCATGACTGTGTACTTACACTAAATATTTTTATTGGCATTATTAAAGATTTGAAGGAAGGAATATCCTCTCTACTATATGATATTCTGAACAGGAAACCTTCCATTCAAAACAAGTCTTGCTTATAATTTCTTTCATTATTATTTTGAGAACAAATAAAGATTTTCCTACACAGGCTAGTGTATGTATACCTTGTATGTATATATGTTTTGGTTAAAATTAGGTTAAAATATGTTAACCAAATTATATTTTGGTTGAAGTTATGTTAAAATTAGATCATCTACCTGTAAACATTTTTAATGACATTTTTCAAACTAACCCTCCCGTACAGTCTAGCAAGTGGTTTATTGGGATGTACACACCTCTGACTAGAGGAATATTTCCCACAAAAGTGTCACATACTGAATAGGACTCTGCAGATAATACAAAAATAATGCACTTTAGACCCTTGAATATCTGTTTCCCATAATACTCTTCCTTTTATGAAGAATTTTCCATTATCTTCTATTTAGCAAGCCCTCTGCCACCTTAGTTTTCAAAATTAATTTCAAGGATGACAGAATTTTCTTGCATGTGCTGAACATGGCTTATGTAATAAACTGTCAGATATTGCTAACAAGTGTAGCAATGGCTTCATTGCTCTCATGATAAAATGAGAGTAGAAGAAATTTTGGTAAAAATAGTGGTATCAAACAGAGGATAGATTTTAGGGGCTTGCATGTGCTTAGCATTTAGTCAGTCAGATGAATAGAGACTTTGGGACTGCAAGACTAAACCTGTGGCCTGGAATCCAGATTCAGGTAATGCTGGGTTTTTTTTGTTTTTTCATTTTTTCATTTAAAAATATATGTCCTTTATGACAGGTTGTAGAAAGTATTTTTTCATAAATTCAGAAGTCTGCAATTCTTTGCAAGTTAGAGTTGGTTCCAGTATGCTTAATCTGTAATTCTTTTAAGCCATTACTGCACAGCATTTATTTCATAAAGTAAAATGATTTATTTTGGAAATCCTTATGATTTACATGATGCAGGACTTCTAAAATGTGACTTCTGATTAGAGATATTAGGCATATGAAGTTTAATTATATTTAGTTTTCACTTTTTTGGGGGGTAGTATTGGATATTGAACCAAGGGCCTTCACATGGAGCTACATCCCTAACCTTTTTTTATTCTTTTTTTTTTTGGTACTGGGGATCGAACTCGGGACCTTGTGCTTGCGAGGCAGGTTTTATTCTTTATTTTGAGACAAGGTCTCACTAAGTCACTAAGTTGCCAGGCTGGGCTGGGACTCTCGATTCTCCTGTCTGAACCTCCCAGAGTGCTAGGATTAAAGGCATGTGCCATCGTGCTTGGCTTATTTTCACTTTTAAGTAGGAGTGATGTAAAGCCATTCTAGGGATCTTCATTTCTAGTTCCTTAGTGTTTTTTTTTCTTTTAATACTATAACTAGCCAAGAATAGTAAAACTATATTTTTTGCAGTTAAAATTCATTACAGTCATATACAAAAATCATATTCTTGAATTTTTAATTATATAGCAGCCATTCAACATTTTAAACTTACAAGGAAGGAATAATTTTATTACCAAAATATACATATCTACTAATTACTACCTAAATATTAGTTCAGTAGAATAATTTTGTCATTTTTGTGTATGATGACCTGTTATTACTATTTTGTGACTGTGTTTAAATATTAATTTATTAAATTTCCTTGTTTCTTGTATTTTGATATCTAATATTTTTGTTTTTGTAAACTTTTACAAAGGTAAATTTTCTTCAATTGAAGCAATTTTCAATAAAACTTTAATATTTATACTTCAAATAAAATATTTATTAATATTTTCCAGTATAGTATTGATGTTTACATTCAGATTGCCAATTTAAAAACTTATAGCTGTCAAGTTCATATCAAATAAAAATAACTCATATGTTTTCCTATCCTAATTTTATTTTTTGTCCTCAGTAATAATCTCTCTCAAGTTAGTTATTAATTTATTAAAAAATTTAAATTGAATATAATTAAGCTTATATCAACTAAAATTAACTCATGTAATATTTTTCTATCCTAGCTTTATTTTTTATTTTCAAGTAATGATCATTTCTTACATTTATTAATCTATTAAAATTCTAGATTGACTACCAAAGTTATATGTGTATTTTAATATAACAAGGTAATTAAAGAATTTTTTCCTATTTAGTTCCAGACCATCATCTCTACCAGAAAAAAAAATACCAGAGCCTTCCCCTGGAACTAGGAGAAAGGCCTATGAGAAAACTGAGAAATCAAAAGGCAAGGAACAGAAGCAGTAAGTAACTCGTGCCTTTATGCACCATGCTGTGTGAAGTGTCTGCTGCACCAGATGCTCAAGGGCAATAGTGAGCTTATTTTGCAGATTGAGCCTGGCTCTGTTTATGACTGCTGTGACTAATCAAGACAATCAAGGCAGCTGTACACCTGTTAATGAATTTGAGTACTTGTTCCTATTCATGTCTACTAACTTATTTTTCCATTATTTTTGTCTGTCATTGAGAGAGTTATACACTTGAGCTGAGGCTTATTAAATTTATATTTCAAAGTGTCTTCTACTGAAATTTGAAATTAATTTTGAGCATCATGTAACATTGACTTTACCTCTTTAGAATAGTGAACAAAAAACCCTAGTATTAATCATGGGGTGTTGTGTCGTTTTCTTGCTGTTCTCTCCACTTGGATTGTTGATATTATCCTCAATTAATTCTTTTGTTTTGTGAGGGTTAGTGTGGTCATCAGTACATCATATAATCGTATGATCCACCTTACTGGGCTTTTATAAATTGCAGCACGGCAGCATGCAGAAATCTAGTGGATTAGAGTCATTGTTACCGTGCCTCTCTAAATGACCTAACATGTTGCATGTGATAGTAGAGCTTCTCATGTCTGTGAGGCCCAGCATATATTTCAGTCTACATGTAAATATTTGCAAGGCCATTTCTTTAATTTCTTTAACATAAATATAAGAAGTGTTCATAAAAAAAAGAAGTGTTCATATATTTTCTGTACCTAAGTGGAAAATCATATCATCCTCAAAAAATACAAAAAACTGTACTTTGACCACTGATTTAGCTGACTTGAATGCATGGAAATAATCCTTCCTGTCATCCTTGATTTTTCTATTTTTAAAGATGCAATTTGCCTGTTTCTACCAAATCAAATATCTCAAGAATATTGGAAAATGGGAGAATGAAGAAAATAATTTTCATAAAATGAATGAGTCAACTGAAGATGCAAATTGCTCTCAAGTTCTTAGAGTTTGTTTTCTTATCTATAAGCTGAGCAATTTGGGCTTAACTCTGAAATTGTATAATTTTAAATTTGGCTTGCTTTATTGTTGGCCTTCCAGTTTCATTAGGCAGAATCTCCCTTTAGTGCTATCTTGGGGCCAATGTAACAAACTCCAGTGGGAAACATTTTAAACGAAATTGTTTAGAGAGCATTTTGTCTTACAAAAAAGAATGATAGGAAGAAAAGAAGGAATTCTCTAATGAAAAGCCTTTTTTAAAAAAGCATGTTTCCTGTAACCTTCTTAACAAAACCTAACTGACTAAAGCCACCTGTTTCATATTCTTTTCTCTTGTAGCTCAGATTCTGGAGCCTCAGAGGCTAGCCTCTCACCTCCTTCTTCCCCACCAAGCCGACCCCGTAGTGAGCTGAATGTCTTTAATCGTCTCACTGTTTCTCAGGGAAACACTTCAGTTCAGCAGGACAAGTAAGTCATTATGGAAAAGAGTCCCAACTGTTTCTAGAACATTCCGAATCTTTCAGTGCAGTCTGTTGGAACATTGAGCCATCTCAGTGTGGGAGATGGAGCCTGACTTTTGCACTCATGCCATATTTGATGTATTTTTCTAATGGAAAGGAGCCATATAGCCCAAATTAGAGAAAATTATTTTCCTGTTGAACATTATTCCCTGTTGTAGATTTGCATTGCTATACTTTCACCACCTGTCTTACCTTTGCTTTTGCAAGAAAATTAGAATTGAAAAATCTTTGAGACCACTTGAAGTTTAAATTTTTGGGGATTCTTCACCTTTTATGAACCCACAAAAGCTTCTATTCTTGATAGCCTGAGTTGAAAAGAGGCAAGTTATTTTTTTTTACCTTTGGTAGATTTAACAACTTACAAAGACCACTGTTATAGTGTAATGTGTTATTTGAATTATTTTCTAGAAAAATACACCATAAAACAGCAGTAGTGCCGGAGATTTAGCTCAGTGGTTCTGCTGCTTGCTGCACAAGCACAAGGACCCGAGTTCAATCTCTGGTACCAAAAACAAACAACCCCCCCCCAAAAACAGCAGTAGTGATGTTCTTGGAAAAAAGAACTCCTTTATAGTTGGAGGAGGTGGGACTAGGATGAGGCTGTTGGGCAGGAGAGGTTGAAGGGAATGTAATTTTCATTGAATTAGATGTTAAAAGTACCCCCACATTGAGCCAGAATCTCTCTTGCAAGAATTCAGTACTTACAATATCGCCATAAGGTATTTATTAACTCTAATTTGTCTGATTGGATTTTGAATAATGATATGTGGCTGTATGTGCTTGATATCCATCCTCCCCACTCTGATTGTGTCTTTTTTTCCTTCTTTCTTTCTTTTTTTTTGTTTGTGTCCAGGATTGAGCCTGGGACCTCACGCATGCTAGACAAGTGCCTCCCACTGAGATACATTCTCAGCTGTTTTTTTTCTGTGCTATTTTCTCCCTGTATATATCAAAGGGATCCGAAATTTATAAGATGCCATTTAAGATCTCTCTTGCATGTTTACAACTGTGTTAAATGGTATAAATTGAAAATACACTAACATTTAAAAATAATTTTTATGGATCAATTCTTTTATGTATTCTTTATTAGATGTTGATATAATTTAATCAGTACTTGGCATATCCTTCAAATTGATATAGATAGGTAAATATTTTTGCATGTCATTAAATAGAATAGTTTTTATTGTTGCTAAATCATTTCTCTCATTAATTGAGAAAAGTAGAACATTAAAAATATTTTTTGGCAATTTATTTTCACTAGTTATATCAAGAATTGTAAATTTTCATCTATCATGTATAAGCAGTAGTTATAAAATTTTCCGTCAGCCTTTTGATAACCTTGACAACTTCATCATAGATTCATATTTTTACTGAAATATTTTATGAACTACCAATAACTTGCCTCTGTTGTCCCCTCTGTAAGCCAAAACTTAGACTATTTGATTTAATATTTTCAAAAACTCCCCCATCCTTTGCGTCACTTGTTTGGGAGCTCCTTGTTGAGTCCACCTTATTCCAGCCCAGAGCTGCTTACATTCTCACACTCACTCTGCCCTCCTTTTTCCACTCCACTTATACACTCTAAATAGATTTTCATCATAATCAGACTCATGGCCAATCTTACAGGCTTCAGGATAGGGTTAATAGGAGTCTCTTGCCTAATTTTAAAAGCCTACTGAGGGCCTCCTTAGAGTTAAAACCAAGGGTTGTTACAATTTTAAATGATTTACTTCCCATGCAAACATGCAATGTATTTATGAAACTTCAACAATAGATTCTAAACCTGTGGTAATTACCAAGGTGAATTAAATGCACTAAGCATTTTTGAGATGGGAATTTTTCCCTAAGTGCTAGTCAAATTAATAGAAGAAAGCTTGCAGTGATGTATTTCTTATACTTGGTACTATTTCTTTCCAGGACCTAAACTTTAGAAGTGAGGATACAATAGATGCTGTGGGTCAATAATAGGTAGAAAGCTTTGCCTCCTAAGTTGTGGTAGATACATGAGTCAAATTTCTTCCCTGCCTTAGTTATTCTGAATTTGCTGACATTTGTGCTGATAGCAAAGCAGGACACGATAAAGGAAGTGCGTGCTGTGCACCTATTGTTCGTGCTGTTGGTTTTCAGTCCTGTGTTAGTGTCTTTACCTGTTGACATCTGTGTTCTTTTCTCCTCATGATTCTCTTTCACTGTAGGTCTGATGAAAGTGACTCTTCTCTGTCGGAGGTACACAGGTACTTTCTTCCTCTCTTTCCTACCTTCTGGCATCTTGTGGGTGTCCCAAAATGCCTTCCTAGAAATTCTGAGCAAGTTTCATTTTTGTTGCATGCTTTATTTGTTATAAGTCATGTAAATGCACAAACAGTTTAAAACATGTTAATTTTAATGTATTTTTGTGATCATACCTTACAGATAAAGTAGTGGCAAGCTCTATTATAGCTTAAGAAATTGTATATGTTTTCTGTCTGTAATCTAAATGCTTTCTTTAATTTTAAAATCAAGCTTTCTGAATATTGATATCAAGAAGGCTTGCGCCTCACGGCTTAAGTATTTCAATTGCCTCTAAGTGTGGGAGGTAGGTAAGGTACTTTTTCTTGTTGGTTTAGCAATTTTAAATCAAAAAGTCATGTGATAAAGGTATACTATAAAAAAGGACACTATCATACTAAAAAACAGAAAAATACAGAAAGTAAAGGAGTTTTACTACCAAAAACATTTTAACCTAATAGATACAGTTTTTAAAATAACAATGTTATATATTTTTCATATTAAGGATTTTGGGAGGGCCCTTAACTTTTTTCTTCTCTCTTGTTGCCTCACCCCACTTATCCTTTTGTCTCCTCCCCTTTTTTCACTTATTCCCCTTGTTTTATTGTCACTTTGCTGATCATCAGCAGATCTTCCAAAAGGTAGGCAGGGGAAGGGAGAGAAATTAACCCTATTCATAGTAGTACAATACTTCACTGGTTGGCATGGAGCAAAAATAAGTGTTTTCCCCCCTTCATATCAGTCTGTTGTTCAAATTTGCAATATTTATTTTTAACTTAAATTACTTTCAAGCTCATTGTTATATTTCAGAATATGAATGGATTAATTTTGGTAGATGAAGTACCATGGATGTATGCTTCTAATGCCTACATTTTTCTATCATCATCATCAGTAGTAGTAGCACTAGTAGTAATAGTAGTAGTAGTAGTAATAGTAGTACTGGGGATTGAATCCAGCACCTTTGCACTGAGCAACACCCTACTCCTCTTTTAATAATATTTTTTATTTTGCCACAATGTTTTGCTAAGTAGTTCAGGTTGGGTTCAAACTTGCAGTCCTTCTGCCTCAGCCTCCCAGAGTGCTGGGATTACAGGTGTATCCCACTACACCTGGCTCTTTTCTATTATCGTTGATCTAGGGTAATTATAGAAAATACTAATATAAATTTTCTGGATATTTGAGAAGTTTCTTACTAATAATAAAATGCTATTTTTAATATTGAGATCATATTTTTTCAAAAGACTGAATAATCAATGATTTTTAAAATATATAAGAATGAAAAAGAGGCATCCTCTTCTCCAGGAAATAGCTGTCACTGGAGGCAAACATCTAATATACTTTCATAATATAATCTTTGATGTGACAGATTTTTGTTGTATGCTATGTCATTAGGGGATAAAGTTGGTACCGTATATGAAGGAAGGAAATCTTTTGGAGACACTGCATTACATAACTGGGAGCAGTTTTTTATTAGGATGATTTGTGTCATTAAGCATGTATCAAAACAGCTCTTATCCTGCTAATATAAATTGTATGTTATGAAATTAACCCCAAAAGTTATTTCTTTCTAAATAAATTAACTCCTCTTTGCTATTTGAGAAGTAACAGTAGACACTTATTCTTGATTGGAATCATACCATTGCAATATTTATAAATTTGATGGCTTCAGTTCATAGATATGAACCTTACATCAAGAATTCAAAAGAACAGATTCAGATGTTTGAGGGAGTTTTGCTCCCATTTCAGCTTTAGTCCACTTCAATTGTTAAATTATAAAGAAGTCATTGAACATTAATCTTAAGAATCTGAAGTAGACATGTTTGCAAATAATAAAACTGGACTTCATAATTATATATCCAGAGATGACAATTCCTAGTAGCATTTCAAGTAATGAATAACATTATCACTAGACCTTAAGATTAAAGTTTTTTAAGGTAATCTTACATTTACTTTCTTTATATATGCATTAGTCTTTGCTCAGCTCTCTTCACCTATACCGTATTTAATTTGATAACTGTTTGTGTGCATATGTGGCAGTGCTTTAAATATTTATCCTTTTAATAATGCTATTGTATCTCTTCTCCAATAAATGTTCTTTTCTCAGATTAATAGTTCTAGTTTTATTATTATTTTTTCTTTAATAAAGTCCTTCTTCTGCCTCTGCAGTTTGGAAAGGCTCCAAATTTTCACTGCTCTTCTTAGAATGTGGCATCTAGAACTAATCCCCCATTTGAAATGTGACTTGGACCAAATACAACTAGGTCTATTACATTCTGAGCAAATCAAGAGAAGTAGTATAAAGTTGATGGAGGAACCATAAATTGTTAATCCTTTGATCTTGTATTCAACAATAAAGCCCTTTTCATATTTTAGATTCAGGTCACTATTGATTCTGTTTCCTGCTTGGAGCATTCTGTTCTATCTTTGACTAAATTTTTTAATTTAAATTTTATCCAGTGATTATTTAAGTGCTTAATAGGTACATAAAGCAAATTTTTTTTCAGTAATTTTTTTCCAGCAACACAATACAGTATCCAGCTCTTTCATATATCAATTTAATACATTAATTTAGGAAAGATTGACTAGATATAGAACATTTTCCAAGTTGACAGTGATATTGACTCCTTAGCTATGACCCTCAGCCACCTTTGTAACCATTTTACTACAGCATTTCCATGCTTACCTTATACTCAAGGATATCACTTACAAGGCTTGTTGTATAGGTTTTATCAGGGTCAACATATATTGTGACAGTGACATTTCCTAATTTGCTGCCTTTTAACCCTATAAAAAACTTTGCCCATGAGATTTGTGAGCACAAAAAAATTTGTGTGGTACTGGAGATTGAACCCAAACTCATGCATGCTGGGTAAGCACTCTACCCCAAACAACATCCCCCTGAACATGTATTTTGAAGTATTTATAATGATTTATTTATTATCTTCCTCTCTTGACTCAGCAAGTTTTACCCATCTCTAATTTCTAAAATCTTTTTTCCTGCTTAGAAAATCAAGTCTATGCATTCTGCTCCCTTTCTTGATCTTTGTGAGTTCTTAGAGTTCTGACAATGATTTTGCCTCTAGAATCCTTTCAAAAACCCCATGACATAGTAATTTAAAACCAAACATTGAAACTCACTGAGTAAGGCTCCATTGTCAGATCTCACCTGTCTTGGACCAGCATTTCTTCTTAACCATCTCTGTACCTTGCCTCTATTTTTATTAGTATGTTTTCCGTATACAGTGATCACGTGCAGCTTGGCATTCAATACATATCCATATCACATCTTGATCACTTTTATTCCCCTCCCCTTCTCCTTTCCCCTCCTCCCCCAGATGCCCTTTCTACCTCCCTGTTTCTTAATGTGGTCGTTTATTTTGCCCTGCACCTTTTCTTCTGAGGACTGCTCTCTTTCACAAAGATGGAAATGCACCAGTTTTGCTTTATCCCTGTGTTTGGACTGGAATTACACCATCTGCTTTCTGTGGACATATTTCAACATAATTTTTCTTCTTCCTATAAGTAATAGATTTACTATGTCTTAATTCCTTTTCTTTTTTTTTTCTTATTTGGATAAATGTTTATTATGTCCTTTGCCCATTTTTTTTCACTTTATTGAATTCTTTTATTGGTACATTGTAGGTATACAACACAATTACATTTCTCATTGGGAATTGTACCTTTACATAATGCATCTTGGTTCTTATTTTTTCCCCTTTCCTAGCCCTCCCTTCACCCCCTCCACCCTTCCCTATTTACAAAGACTTTATTTCCATTTTTTCCATTTCTCATCATTTTTCCTTTCCCTTCTTTCCTTTCTCCTGCCCCTCCCACTACCCCTACCCCTTTGGACCTTTTCTTCCTATTTTGCATTATCGATTATTCATTCTAGTCATTGGTACATTTTAGGTATACAGTATAATAACATTCATCATTGGAAATTTGCACCTTTTCATCGTTAGCCTTCCCAATACAATTGTTTTAACTTAGACCCTATCTTAAGCTTTTTAAAGGATAGGAATAATGTTTTGATAGTATTTATATCCCTATAGTGCATAGCCTGTGCCATAAGCAGAAATTCCAGAAATATTAAATTTAGGATTAAGTTCCCTGTACAGCCTCATTTAAAAAAATTCTCAGTTTTAAATCTTCTTTGAGATTATTAGAATTTTTTCCTTTAAATTTCTTATCTTCTCAAATAAACCTCCCTTAAATTTCTGTCCATGCAATAATTCTAATCTTGTCTTTTTCAGTGTTTGCTTGAAAATTGCTTTCTTAGTAGTGTTGCTGGTTATGTGTTATACTCTCTCCAGCATGTTATTTTTGACATGGATTTACACTCCAGCATGACATGGGGCCATGTCTTCCAGTTATTCATCTTTTTGCCGCTTCCTAATTTGCCAGAATTCAATATACCAAACAGCGGCCAATATTGGTTCTTTAAACTTTAGAAAGCAGAAACTCTTCAAAAGAAAATCCCAGGATGTCATTGGTTTTCTTGTTTGCAGAACACAGCTGCAGAAAGATGCCTAATTAGTTGAGGCATTCCATTACTGATGTTAATGTTTCACATTTCATCTCTGTTCTTTTGCTTAAAAAACAGCAAGAGATCAGTCTAGCTTTTATGAAAGAAAAACTTTCTAAAATCAGGGAAAAAATAAACCTATTCCCGTGATAGAGACATTGAAGTGAATCTTGGTTGGTTTGTTTGTTTCCCCACCTTAGGGGCATTATCAACCCATTTCCTGCTTCAAAAGTAATCAGAGACTCTCCACTTCAGTGTGTTCACATAGCGGAAGGACACACAAAAGCTGTGCTTTGTGTGGATTCTACTGATGATCTTCTCTTCACTGGATCAAAAGGTACTAGTAATTATAAGGCCCATATTTAATAGGTTTTTTTTTAAGGTTAACTTTTCAACAGGCTCAAAAAAAAAGTTAAACTGTTTAAGAAAATGGAGTACTACTCAGCCATAAAGAATGAGAAACTAGAGACATTTATAGCTAAATGGATGCATACTGAGGCCATACTCTTAAGTGAAATAAATAGGACACACGTGTAAATACCAAATAGTTTCTCTAGTGTGAGAAACTGAAAGTGTAAATAAGGATTAAAACAAATAATTGATAATTTGAAATAGAAAGAAAAGGTCCAAAGGGGTAGGGGAAGTGGGAGAGGAAGGGGAAAGGAAAGAAGGGAAAGGAAAAATTATGAGAAAAGGAAGAAATGGAAACAAAGTCTATGTATATAGGGAAGGGCGCACAGGTAATGGGGAAGAAATAAGAACCAAGATACATCACGTACAGGTATAAGCACCCAATGATAAATGTAAATGTATTGTATACCTAAAATGTACCAATATCATAATTTAAGCAAAAAAAAAAAGATTCTGATAATTGATTCAACCCAGGAATTATATACAATATGAAACTGCTGCATACTTAAAAAGAAAGTAAAGTCTCTTGATGTTTTGTTGAGTGCAGTGGTGAGATAGTACATCTCCCTTCAGAATTTGGGCACTTACTGAATGCAAGATTCTGAATCTTGTAATGTAGGTTAATATACAGATTTACAAAAGGCCATTAAAATATACACTCTGCTAAAAAGAGTAAGACAATAGCAAGCACCATTTCTATACTATATGGGAGACTGACGCACCGTACAAATGCATTGCATTTAATTTTCACAACAACGCTAGTGAGTTACATAGTGTATCCTCATACTAATGATAAAGAAACTCAGGATTCAACAGATTAAATAATTTTCTCAAGTAAATTTAGCTAGTAAGTAGAAAAACCAGAATTAGAAACCTTGGTCCACTCATTTCCAATCCTGCACTCTTAATCCCTTTGATATAATTGCAAGCAACTAGAAATCAACTATAAACAACTTTGAAGAGTTCTAAAATAAAGGTCTTGGGGTTCAGAAAAGGGAGAGATTATGTGTAGTTGCAAGAATCCAGGAAAGGGGCTGGGGATTTAGCTCAGCAGTTTCGCTGCTTGCTGCGCAAGCACAAGGACCGGAGTTCGATTCCCCGGTATCAAAAAAAAAAAAAATAAATAAATAAATAAATTAAAAAAAAAAAAAGGAGCCTCACTGTGAGTTTGAGGCCAGCCTGGACTGCATCGTGAGATCCTGTCTCTTAAAAAAAAAAAAAAAAAAGAAAAAAAAAAAGAATCCAGGAAAGCTTTGACCATGAGGCATTTAGGATGAAATTTGTAAGATGATTTACATGCTGACATGTAAGGGTTGATGACAAAATAAAATAGCAGACTTGGAAATAAAAGTAGGGTATGTTTGGAAATGAAGTCTGACTGGGTTGAAAGGTAGAATACAAGCAAGAGAAGTTGTGGACAGGGAGGCTGGGGGCAGCATGCACAGGAATTTAAGGAGCTATTAAAAATTTTTAGAATTTAGGTACATTGCAAGATTCAGTTTAATCAGCAAACATTTGTTGCTCATTATCTATAAGGGAAGTATGAAAAACTAGCTAGAACTTTGAGAATAATGACAAGAAATTCCCCTAATGAAAAAAAGCTATTCCATGAAAATACTATACTGTTCCAGTGATTCAGATTTATCTTCTTTACTTAGATACTCAACATGTCAGAAAAACAAAATAGAAAAGTTTTGTGATTATGTATTTGGGTCAATATAAAAATAAAAGCCACCAGTTCCCTGGGTTAAAAGGGTATGTGTGTTTATAAAAGTATGTTGTGAGGGATGGGGGATTTAGCTCAGTGGCACTGCGCCTGCCTTGTAAGCACAAGGTCCTGAGTTCAATCCCCGGTACGGGGCCAAAAAAACCCCCAAAAACGTGTGTTGTGAGACATAGAGGAGTGATCAAAGCAGAATCCAGTATTTTGAAGAAACTGATTCTAGATGGACATTTTAAATTCAGGGCAATTCAAGACAAGACTCTTTCGATATGATTATTTCAAACATTGTTATAATTATATTTTTAATAGCATACAATGCATATACCAGATATCCCTGACTTTCATCTGATCTTTTATACCTACCTTGCTTATAAACCTGCTGTAGAGTCTCAATGATGAAGAGGCCTGATAACGTGCTAATTGAATAATTACTATTTTACTGTCTCTTTCCTTCTTAGAGAAGAGAAATTGTTGAAATACTTTTTACACTTAAGAGAATCTAAAGTAGTTCCTATTGACAGTATTTCTTCTGTTTTTATTTGTTTTAGATCGTAATTGTAAAGTATGGAATCTAGTGACTGGGCAGGAAATCATGTCCCTAGGCAGTCATCCCAGCAACGTTGTGTCTGTAAAATACTGTAATTACACCAGTCTGGTCTTTACAGTGTCAACATCTTACATTAAGGTGTGGGATATCAGAGACTCAGCAAAGTGCATTCGAACACTGACGTAAGTAACTCAAAAACTAATGGCATAAGGAGTAAATAGTTACTTGTTTTACAAACCACAAGAAAATATAGAATTACCTGGCCACTCCAGAGATTGTTATAAGTGTTCACAATAAAAAACCCAGATAAAATAAGAAAAAAACCCAGATTAACAAAATAAGAGTCCGATATAAACAGGAAGAGATGAACTATATTTGATAGAAGTACACATATCATGTTTTTCTCTTAAATACTAAGATATTACATTTTCATACTATGTACTACTTGATGGAAGCAAATGGTTTATGTTATTTGCTTCAAATAAATACAATTCTTGTAAAATGGCTCTAATTACCATTGTGAGAAGTACTTGAAACCTTTAATTAAGAGGTATTGAATAACTGAGTATAATTTTAAGCCTGAGACTACTTTGAGGTTAGCACAAATTTCTTAATTGTAGGTTGTGTTGGACAATTGGAGAATGAATTTTTTGCTCATTGTCTGATATTATAAATGCGATAAAAAACCTAAAACAGTGATTCTTCTTGCTGTGAGATTGGTGAATCATTTTATATAATTGAAATTGAGCAATCTTTGTAAGTATTTAAATGAGGGATGGGAGAATTGAAAAGGTTAGCTTTTACTCATTTGTATAGTACATATAGTAGAGATGATTAATTTTTAAGTAACTTATAATTTGAGAACTACAAATTATTTTCCATACTGAATGTCTCTTGAGAGAAGTTTTGTAGAAAAAGAATTATATATATTACATTAGAAATTTACCAATCCAGGTGAATCACTAGCATCAAATTTGAAAAGATTGGTTGTAACTTAATATTTTAGAAGTTAGCTAAGATGTTTTAAAATGGTTTAAAGTACCATCTAGAATCTTCCTGAAGAAGTAGAAATCATAGGAAGCTATAATTAAGACTTTACTACACATAGTAGATTCTCATCTGAAATTTAGGTCAAGTAACAAAAACTGCAAAGAACTTTAAAAGTCCCAATACCTATAATCCAAAAAAGCAACTTTTACAAAAAGGAATTTGATAAGCCCAGTCCATCGAGAAATTCTGAAACCTGTAGGAAAATGAATTTTTTATGGAATTATATCACTTGTTAAGTTTTTATCTTTTACAACTAATCTTTTTTGAATGATATTTTAGTCATTACTAACTCAGGGCCTAGCATTGTAATAGACATCAAATTAAGAGCTTTAAAACATGTCATCCTATTTCATTCTTTCACTTAGTCACCAGACATGTATATGTGCCAGATATTTGCACTGTATTATATGGTGACAAACAGACCAAGTTCTTCTTGTTGCCTACAGGCTACTTTCGTAGGAATTGAAGATGCTGTCAGCCTGATTCATGTCTGGAAAAGGACTTGTTTTTCTTTGCTTCGTGTCTATGCAGGTCTTCTGGTCAAGTTAGTCTTGGAGATGCCAGCTCTGCAAGTACAAGCCGGGTTGTAGCTATTCCTTCTGGAGAGAACCAAATCAATCAAGTGGCCCTCAACCCCACGGGCACATTCCTCTATGCAGCTTCTGGAAATGCTGTCAGAATGTGGGACC
Organism: Heterocephalus glaber; assembly: GCF_053883595.1. Lineage (NCBI taxonomy): Eukaryota > Metazoa > Chordata > Mammalia > Rodentia > Bathyergidae > Heterocephalus > Heterocephalus glaber. The sequence goes on along the minus strand of NW_028258444.1, from coordinate 8,009,539 downwards.
TTAAAAGGTAGAATTTTTAAGAAAAAATACTTGTTGCATATCACAAATACAACTTCAGACATTACTAACATGTTATTCTTATGGAATCTAATTTTACAGTCTCAGAAGTAGATGTAAAATCATGGGTTTTTCTGTTTAGTGCAACCACCCTGAATGTCTCTTTTGACCTCACTAACAAACTCACAATGTTGCCTTCTTTTAATTTCCATTGCTGGGAAAAAAATGTATGGAGGAGAAATAGAAAATATTTATGTTATGATCACTTAATATTTGTCTGCAAATGTGTTATTAGATAAAGGTGAATATATATTCTTGTCTAAGTTTCACCAGTACCTTTGAAAGAATTATTTTTTAACATCATTTAAACAAGCTCTATTTCAACTTTTCCAGTTTATAAAATTAATTTAATAATATAAATTCTCCCAGGGTTTTTATGAATATAAAATAATGAAATAGATGTAAACTGAGATGTATTGAAAAGATAAAGTTGTTAACAAGAAAAATTGACCAATTAAAGTGTAAGGCTTTTTGTTGTCTCTTTGATTTTCATTTGCAATGAAATGTGAGGTTTTATGCTTTAGCCGAGCTTAGTTTGAAGTAGAAATGTGAAATAGTTTTGTTATCATCCTCTGACCACTGACATCACACATTTTTCTTCCAGCTCAATATCTGTCCTAGTCATTTTCATATCTTTATAATAATTGATGAAATGGACTACCTTCTGATGGACATATACATATATGTGTGTGCATTGGTTTATGCACATATATGAGTGCATATATGTGTGTATGATGTGTGTACTGTATGTGTATGTGAAAAATGTGTGCATGCATGTGAAAATATTTCTCCATGTTTTTGTTGACTTGGTAGTTAATCAGTGATATTGTTGCTTTTTTCAAACACAAAGATCAAAAATCTTAGTCATATGTCTGTCACAATTTTAGACATTTAACATATTAAAGTTTATAATGAGGGAGTCCATATTAGGCATTAGCATTTATTCAAAATTTTGCTGCTTTACTACTTAAATGAAATTGTTTGGCTTTAGAATAACTTAAGTAGGATCTTGAACTTCCATCATACAATATGTTGGTTTGGCCATTTTTTTAACCCTAATTTGGATAGTTTCATACAAATGGAGCTGAAATAAAAAAGAAAATTAGTGAACAATTTTATGAAAGAATAGAGGTTACTTCATGTTGAGGCTCATCCCCATCATTCCAAGAAATACTTTCAAACAGAGTTGTTTTTCTTTCTTTTTAAAGGTTTCAGTCTACAGGAAAGTTAACGGGACATCTAGGCCCTGTTATGTGCCTTACTGTAGATCATATTTCCAGTGGACAAGATCTAATCATCACTGGCTCCAAGGACCATTACATCAAAGTGTGTATTATATATGATAGGGTTGAAGTATTCAGACTCATGCAGGACCCTTTCTTTTAAGCCATACCCTTTTTTACATCTTCTAGTCTTTGCTTTTTCTTTTGAGTTGTTCACTCATTTGTAGGTATTGGTTTTATTACTATTTAATTATGTACTCCCATTTTTCATGGGCGATAGATTGGGAGAGATTTTTAAGATCTTTTAGCTTAGCCTTCCAGTGAATAATTGAATTTCATCATCATTGCCATCATCATCATCATGATCTTCATCATCTTCATCATCATCTTCATCATCTTCATCTTTTATACTGAGTATATCATAGCCATTAGAATTGCATGAAATTAGCAGATAAGGTTGGGAAAAATGCATAGTTTGATTCCCAAAATGTTACATTTAAGGTTGAAACAGAAGATATTCACATGCAGGCCAACAGACCATTAGAAATGCAAGTCCAGAGCTTTAGTTAAGCTGTGACAGGAGATGTAGCTTTGAGGGCATCCAAATAGAAGCACATGTTCAGGGAGGTGGAGTTGATGATACAAGTAAAGGAGAAAGGATTTGAGGACAGTGTTGGGGGAATGGCCAAGGCAATCAATAGTAACAGAAAGAGGATACAGTAATAGAGGTAAGAAAAATGTAAGTAATTTTTCTAGAAACTAATAGAGTTGAATGACTTGAAAATAGAGTAGTTAAGAGGAAGTTAAGTTCAGAAGACTTGAACTATTTATCTGCTTAGAAATGGGCTCAGGGCTGAAGACAGTGTGGTATGAGTGGAGTGTAGACAGTTGATGAAAGGGTAGAAGTTAGAATCCAATCGTAGATGTGAGGGTTGCAAGGAAATAAGTTCACGTGAGGCTCTGAGGATGGCAAGAAGATATTTGAAGGTCAAAGGAAACTTTTAGAATAGAGTGCCCCAAGTTTACTTGAGGTCACTCTATTCTTTCAGGAAAACATGAGGCTATCAGCCAGTAGAGGTGAGGGCATCTAAGAAAAGTGACACAGTTTTGAACGGCAGCTTTGGGAAACTGGAGTTGATCTCTAGGTCCACAGTGCTGCCTAACAGTGATGAAATAATAATCATGCAGTTTGTTTGAATTTCAACTGGATTGATATGTAATATTTTTATTATTGAACCATCATTTCTGTACACAGACATGAGAAGATCTGGTTGCCATTCTTAAAAGCCTGCAGACATGAAAGCAAGTGTCATGCAAGCAAAATTGATGTGAAATAGGACTCAGATTCATCCTTAGGGTCATTCGTTTAAGGTTAGTTAAAGTGATGAAAGTGGTAGGAGTTAGAATCAGACTATAGATGTGAACCTTGCAAAGAGGTTAGTATACTTTAGCCACTGAAGAAAGGAGGCTAAGTATTATAACAAAACAAATCATGTCAGATTAACACAACAAATAAGTGTCTCTATGAATGCATACACACAGGTGTTTATTGAAAAGTTAAATGAGATAACTGTTCTGCTTGTGCTTTTAGATGTTTGATGTAACTGAAGGGGCTCTTGGAACTGTAAGTCCTACCCACAACTTTGAACCACCTCATTACGATGGCATAGAAGCACTAACCATTCAAGGGGATAGCCTATTCAGTGGGTCCAGAGACAACGGAATCAAGAAATGGGACATAGGTCAAAAAGACCTTCTTCAGGTAATGCAAAACCCTCTATAGTTTATAGACATTTCAAAACCACTCAGTGTTTTATATAAGAACTTAAAGAGCTTCTGTGTAGATTTTCATTGTTTAAGGGTAGTATAAATCAGGGCTTCCTCTTAAAGAATAATTTATCAATTACCAGACATACTAATTGGAAGAAAGGAAGCATTCAACACTAAACACCTGCTAGATAAGAGGAGAACAGGTAAGAGTTAAAGACCTGGAATTGTCTCATACATGTGTATATCAAATAAAATCAGCCTTGGAGGAGAGCAGTTGCAGTTTTTTATTTTGTTTTGTTTTTATTGGATACACATATGTTCCAAAGAGTATCAAGTTTAACTGAGGTCCACAGTAATACAAAGGATTCTTCATCCAAAGAGCATTTTCATATATCTAGGAGTGTATTTCCTATAGAATGATAGTTCTTTCACTAACTTTCTGGGAAAGGAATTCGTTAACAGGTAAAATTCTCTTCCTTGTGCATGTTCTACATACACACATGTGTTGCACTGCAGTTGCTCCCACTTTCCTACTTGTAACCAGCAGATGAAAATGACAAGTAGAATAAAGATGAATAGAAAAAACTTGGCAACAGATGCATACACTGTATTTAAAGCTTTTCTTTTATAGTATACATTCATGGTTGTGATAATATATTGTACATATAAATATATTAATACGTAAATTACAGTCATATGGTCTTGTAAGTATTGCTTGTTCATTACAAAATATATAGATTATATCTGACATTTTGCAAAAGCAAAACAAAACAAATGTATTAGGCATCTATATTCTCCAGCAAAGGTTTAAACCGATGATTTTTTTTTTTTTTTTTTTTTTTTGGTGCCGGGGATCAAACTCGGGATCTTGCGCTTGCGCGGCAGGCGGTAGAACCACTGAGCTAAATCCCTGGCCCTAAACTGATGATTTTATGTCGCAGCCCTTGTAGTCTACATATGAGGTTGTAGTTTTCAAATGTATTTTATCAAATACATTCTCTAGAAAGGTGAGATATGTACTGACCATGAGTACTTTCTGAATTTTTTCAATTCTATAGATTTTTAACATTTATAAACTTTTAATATAGATAATGATGGAAATTAATGAGGCAAATTGGGAGCAAATTACAGTTTATTTCTTTAAATCACTGATTTATTATATAGAACATGAACTTGTATGATTTTTCATGCCATTCAGCATTCCAAGTGTTGAGTTTTATCAATGAAAATGTAACTAATTTGGTATGAAAATGTCTGATTTGGAAGGTTCCCCTGAAGCTGATGACATTTCTCACTTTCTCTGTCTCTCTCTGTTTTTTTTCTCAGCAAGTTCCAAATGCACATAAAGATTGGGTCTGTGCCTTGGGAACGGTGCCAGGCCACCCAGTTTTGCTCAGTGGCTGTAGAGGGGGCATTTTGAAGCTCTGGAACATGGATACATGTGTGCCAGTTGGAGAGATGAAGGGGCATGATAGTCCTATCAATGCCATATGTGTTAATTCCACGCACATTTTTACTGCAGCTGAGTAAGTTTTTCCCATATGATTTTGCTCTATTGGTTGTTTGTATTCAGATTTAATAACTATCATCAGTTGCAAATATCTAGAAACATCAGCATAGGAGGGCCTCCTTGTTCTTAGGTCTGCTTTAAGATGCCTAATTTATATTTTGCAATTACAATATGAGCACTGAATTGAGGTCCCAGGTTACCTGACAGTAGTGTTAATCTTAGCACTGTGATTGTAACAGTGAGTCTGCTGCCACATCTTTCATTGATGATTTTAATATCTAAAAAAAATAGATGACTAATTTCTAAAGATTTTTGTTTTCAGAAAGGCAACAAATTTGCCATTCTTCATATTTATAACAAAATTCTTAAAAATATTTCCATGCCTCTCCCTCCTTTTAAAGTTTATGTACATAACATGGTCTGCTTCCGCCCTCTTATGGATGATTGGGTTGATTGGTTCATTTGTTTATTTATTTGTTAGTTCACAATGAATCTCTCCAGCCGAGCACCGATTCAGACTCTTGGGAATAGAGTAGTAAACAAAACAGATCCAAACTCTAGTTTCCATCCTAATGAGAAGAAGCAAAGTAAAGAAATACAATATGTTAGATGTTGATAAGTGCGATGGTGAAAAATAAAACAGAGCAGGGTTATAGAGTGATCAATAAGGCTTTGTGCAGAAAGTGCTGCTTAAACATCTTTCTATTTAATATGTGAATCAGTTAATTTAATTTGAGCATTGCCATGATTCAATCTATCCGAAATGCATCAATACCCTGATTTAATTTAAAAACTTCTACTTTAGTTCTGTGTCATTTCTCATTAGTTGTGCTGATGCCATACAATCTTTATTTTCATTTAGATTTACTTTTTTTCATCTGTAACATACATCATAGCACATTTATATTTGTTTTCCTGAGGTAATTACCTTTGATGGTCCACTGAGGATGTTTCCAAGATGTACTACTTTCTTAAGAGTCTCTGCCTTTGCTTATCTCCTTGGAAATGTGTGTCCTTGATAATTTACTGAAAATAATACGCTCAAAGATGTGATCCTACGTATGAGATTAAGCATTGTGTGTCACTAAGATGCAGGAGTTGACATGTGATATAACTATACTTATCTCTCTTCCATAATATGATCTCACTTTTGAAGAAGTAAACTAAACTTTCATTTTATGTAAAGTACATCACATGCAAATGTATTTACCATAAACTTTCAAAATTAGGAAAATAACTAATAAAATCAAAAAGCTTTTTGGGGAGGGGTTGCTATGAATTAAACCCAGGGCCTTTCGAATGCTAGGCAAAGTACTCTACCACTGAGCTGCTTCCCAGCCCAGAGGGCCTATTTTAAAATTAGTTATGCTTGTTATTTATCAAAGATCTCTACAGTGCGTACTGTCTACAAGGCATTGTTTTGAGTATATTGCAGACATTAACACATTTAATCCTCATAATAGTTTTAGAAGGTAAGCATTATAATTATAATCTCTATAGATGGGAAAGCTGAGACACTTTATACTTTAAGGTCCTCACGTAGTAATTCCATCGTATTTGTCATTTCTGCCTCTGGTGTCATCCATTGATTTTTCTTGTGATGATTGGTCACATTTTCCTTGCTTCTTTTCATATCCAGTAAAACTTTAATGGATGTTAGCTATTATAGCACTGCATTTTGAGTATCTTGATTTTGTTAGATTTCTGTAAAGGTGTTGGGCTTTGTCAGGCAGTTAAATTACTTGTGGTTCAGTTTCATTTTTTTTTTTTTTTGGTACTGTGGATCGAACTCAGTCCTTGTGCTTGCACAGCAGGCATCGAAACCACTGAGCTAAATCCCCAGTTTGTTTTTAAGCTTTTTAAGTCGGATCCAAGTAGCCTTTACAATAGGGCTAGTTAATTCCTCTAATAAAATTTAAATCTCTGGTTCTAGTGAAGGTCTCAGGTGTCTGCAATGTCTCTCCAGTCAGAACTTGATCCTGTCATACCCCCGTGTGAACTCTGAGCGTGGTTCAGTGTGTAGCTCCCTGGCTGTTGCTTTTCTCTGGACTTACAGCCTCAACCATGTGAAAATTAACATTCAGTGAAAGACTTGGGGACTCCTGTAGAGATTTAGAGTTCTTTCTCTAAATAGATCTCTCCCCTTGTTTTCTCAGTTTTGCAAATTCCAACTACTGTAGACTCTAGATTTTATTTTCTGTCTCTTGAACTCAGCAGTTCTGAGGCTGGCTGCTTGGATTCCTCTTTCCCATGCTGCATTGTGGAAAGTGCTTCCAGAAGAAGTCAGAGCTGCTACAGTTCATCCTCTTCATTTCCCTTTGCTTGGGGAGCACAGTCTTGTCCTGGGTCCCAGTGTCTGAAAACAGTTGTTTCAGAGATTCTGACTGGCTTTCTCTTCCTGTACAGTAGAAGGGCTGATCTGATAATGGTGTATCATTGCCTAGAGTGGAGATTCGCTCATCTTAACACATCCAAAAACTGCAATTCTGGTCTTTCTCATAAGAAAGCTGTGCAACTCACAGCCTTCCTTATTTTAGCGGATGGCTTGTCTTTTATTTGCTCTAACCAGAATTCTTCATTCACCTCTGTAGTTTATGCTCCATTTCTGATCCTTCATAAAATCCTGTTGGCTCTACTGTTAAATTATGGAAGTCAAGTTGTATTTTTTTCTGCTCAAAACCTTACAGTGGTCCCCCACCTCCCTGAGAGTTGAGGCCTTATTCGATCTGACCCTCTGAATGTCTGTCACCTCCCTTGACTTATGCCCCCGACTTCATTCTCTTGCAGCCTGGCTGATCTTTTTGCTTGTCCTTGCATGTGCCAGGATCACACCTGCCTTAGTGCATTTGCTGCCGCTGCTCCCTTTCTCTGGATGCCTGTCCCCCAGAGATCCTGTTCCCAAGTCCTTCTCAGGAAGAGGATCACAGCTGTTTTGTTCCACAGCGTACCTGTCACACAGTGCCCCTTGACCCACTTGCTGTGTTCTGCTTTTCCTTTTGCCTCCATAGTACTCGTCACCTCCTAATTTACTGTTATTATCTGTTACAGTTTACTATGAGTTTCCTCTTGCTGAAATATATGGTCTACAATGCCAGAGGACGTGTTTTGTTTTTTTTTTTAAATCTGTATCCCAAGCACCTAGAATGAATGGTACATGGGGGAGAGTAAGTCCTTAATAAACATGTGCTGAATGGTTGGTTGAATGAGTAAATGGAAGGACTGACTGTGTAGATGAATGAACACAGCTTGTTGCTGTCATCAGTGCTGTGTGCAATGGAGAGAGACACATGACTAAAATCCAGAAAGCCTGGTTTTTTTCAAAGGTTTGCCTATTTTTTCCCCCACACTGGGCATGTCCCTAAACAGTTATCTCTTTAGAATGGACCATGAAATTTCTGATGTGCCTTTTAGCTTTAAAATTCTACAGAAACCCTTCTTTTCCTTTGGGTTTGTCATGAACTTAGGAAAAGAAACATTTCCTTCAAGCCAGGAGAGACAGGGTAGGAAATGTGATGGTCTAATGACTGATCCTGATATCCACATGCTGAGTGAATGCAAACAAACTTTCTCTGAAACACTTTTCTTTTTTAATTTGTATTTTAATTTCTCACTGACACGTAGTAATTGCATATATTTATGGGGTTTCAGATTATCAGAAACCCTTTTCACCTTTTACATTCAACGTCAGAAGGCATATTAGTCCACATCTCCAGCTTTTTCTTTGGGCTTATTTGCTAATTTTGCCTAAAACAGTTCTCCCTGTCTGTTAGAAGATTCACCAGCCCCCTGGAAATCTGAGCCTGACCCCTCCTTGCCCAGATGCCTTACTCTGACCTGGGGGATTGTGCCAGAGGACCTCTGACCCTGCTCTAGCACACATTCTCTAAAATAGCAAGTGCAGCTCCAGTTTAAGAGACAGGCTCTAGAGTCCGACTGTATTTGCATATCATCTCTGCCACTTATTCTATAATCTAACGTACCATTTACTCATCAGTAAAAAGCATATCATAGTCCTGCCTACTCAATAAGCTGAGGCAGGAGAATTGCTTGATCCAAGAATTCCAGGCCAACCTCGCCAACATAGTGAGAAACTGTCTTAAGAAGAAAAAAGTGGTGGTGGGTGTGTCTGAGCCTATCTGTCTCTAAGGGTACTTAAAGCAAACTAAATGTGTTAAAATGAATGCAAAAGGCACATAGTAACAAGGCCTGGCACAGAGTAAGCCCCTGATAATACAGGCTAATATCATTGTCCTGATTATAGTACATGTTTGCTATTCTTATGAGGCAATGTATGTTTCTACTTAAATTTATTAAAGGCTAATTTTAAAAATGTTTCCATAATAAGGAATTCTAAGAGCTATTTCTTTACTTTTCTGACTCTGTTCATGTTTGTTCTAATTTTATTATTCTGTAGTGATCGGACTGTGAGAATCTGGAAGGCTCACAATTTGCAAGATGGTCAGAGCTCTGACACAGGAGGCCTGGGGGAAGATGTTCCCAGTTATTAGACACAGATGAAGAGAAATCATAAACTGATACTGTGATTAATATTCTGTATGTTCTTTGTGGGAAATGTTGTCCTGTATTTATTAGGCAAAAACTTATGAGTGGGATTAACTGGAAAAAGTATCTGAATCCAGCTGCTAAATATAAATGCTATTCTAATGAAATTCTGTACTAGCCTGTGTGCTTAATTTAATATCTATCAATAAATATGTACCCTATAATTGAAATATGGCTCGATTCACACTTTCATTGTGGCTGCATTTTTGTGCCTCGCTAAAATGACTCCTTCAAATTATTTGAATTATAACATGTCTGCTTTTGTGACAGAAAACACACCTGGAATATAATGCAGCTCGCTGTTAGCTCTTTCCTGTAGTCTGTTCAGATGATTTGCATATTTAAGCATATTGGAAATATTAGTCAAATTGTGGTCTGTTGTCAGGTATTTATCTCAGTCTATAGAATGTTTCCAAATTTCAAAGCACTTTTAATATAATGGAGAACTAAGGAGAGTATTATTGATTTCTCATAAAATGAAAGTGACCTGAATCTACTAACACAGAATGTTTAACAGTTTGTGTTAGATATGGCATTTACTCACACTCAGCAAAGTTTGCAGCCATGCTAGATTCTGTGCTCAGGACTAAAACACTGTTGGATTGTTGTTTTATTAGTGCTGTGCATACATTTTGTGATGGTAAACATTTTTGATGTCCTAACAAAGATATTTTGATCTATTTTCCTATGGAGTTGTTTCTATTATTACCTTTTAGTTTCTCTTTTAATTTAATAGTCATATTTCCTTTCCCTTTTGTCTAATTTTTATATGCTGCTAAATATATTTTAAATACACCATGTTTGCAAACTTTGGTAGCTATGATGGGAATTACTATCCTCTATGGTGGGGAAGGCTATATAAATGGGTAGATTGTAAAGAAAGATTATCTTGTTTGTGCCTGTATGAATTTTTAAATGCTGTAGATGGGATTTTGCAAAAGGATGTATAATTTATGTCTGCTCAGAACATTAATTTGTAAATTCTGCAAGTTTAATTTTTATGTAGATAGCATATTTGAAAATATCGTCCTTTGTGATTCTTCCTTAAAAATATTTGCTTGTAAATCAAAGCTTAGCTTGTGCTTAAATAAACATGTTGCTATGAATTATTTGTATTCTACTGTTCTTTTCCTAATCATAAGAAAATGGCAAATAGTGGTAAAACTGCTTGATCTGTGTGATATAAGGAAAGGCATTGTACTCAGCAGAATGTCTTTACTTGCTAGACGTGAAATTCTTAAAAGTTTAAACTAGCTTCATCTTGGGGAACTATAGTATCTCTGTGCAAAGGAATTAAACCAAATGATATATTTGGAGGGTTTAAACATACATGATAAAACCCTTAAACTATTTGCATAAAGGGTTGGGCAGTGACTTTGGTTGCCTGGAGAGAGGAGGTAGTGGGCGGTGACTGGCAGGTGTCGCCTAAGTGAGCAGGGGCTGAGGGGAGGTGTAGCAGGAGCTTCTGGAGATCTAACAATTTTTTTTTTTTAAATCTTGGGTCCTAGATGTTACCTAAGTGCTCACTTCATATATACATGTTAAACTACATGTTTTTTATGTATGTGTGCTATGTTTCACAGCAAAATATTTTTTAAAAATTTAAGGAAGATACTTTCCTATAAAGGCAAAACTTAGCTACTTTGGAATTTGGCCTCCTTTCCTAAAGAAATGGACTATATCCAGACGTGAGAGAGACCGTTTTCAATTCCAAGTTGCCTGGAACATACCTTTGTGCAGGGCTATTCCTTAGTATTTCATTAATTTGACTATTTAGTAGATGTTCACTGATCATATGCAGGGCCAGGTCTTGGGGATGAAAAACCAGCAAGCACACCCTTTGAGTGAAGAAAGATCAAAAGCATAGCACTTACAGACAGCTTGGTAAGTGCCGGGGGGGGGGGGGGCGGCTGGGCATCTTGGCAGCAGTAGATGCATCAGTCCTGATAAGGGCAGCTAGAGGCCCCACTGCTCTGTCTGTGTGCAAACCAGCATCCGGTTTACCTTTGCAGTGCTGGAGGCTATCTAATGTGAGCCTAATTTAACTAATTCAAGTGAACGTGTTAAAAAGGCAGTCTGCTGTAAGAATTTACATTTGCGAGCAATGTGAACCCATAAGAAACCCATCCAGAAAGGCTCACACAAGTCTTTATAGCAGTTAAAACAGTACTTCTAAAATTTAAATTATTCCTCACTATGTATTAAACATATGCCTGGTCTGCCTATGCACACAGAGATCGCCTCTTTTTTGCGGGGAGGGAGTATGTTTTTTCACTTCCAAATCTTGCGACATAATGGCAGTTTTCCATATTACATTAGCTACAAGATAATAGATAATAACTCCACACCCCATCTAGCATGCCTCCTGTGTACGTTAGGTTTAGAAAAAGCAAGCCCACATGTCTCAGACTTTTTTTCAGCCTGCCTCCTATCAACCAGACGTCACATGTCTCAGACTTTTTTTCAGCCTGCCTCCTATCAACCAGACATCAGTAAGCATAGGCACGAGCGGGCGGGGGGGTGGGGGTGGGTGGGTAGTGCGGGGCGGTGTCCACACATGCGCAGCACAGCGGCGGGGGGACGTCGCATCCGCTACAGGGGTAGGTTTTTGGGCGACAGTTACTTGGTAGTGAGTTCTAAGGAGACAGTGCGACAGCTGCTTCCCCAGTGCTGACAAGCTTGTAAGCATCCTTTTGCTGGATCACATTTCTTTTTGCTTAGACCAATTGTAGTAGTTCCTATTTTGCAACTGGATTGTAAAAGATATTCTTTTTGTTTTTGAATTGATTTCTTCCATTTATGTTTTCTAGACTGCAGATTAGCTCCCAAAAGTGACCATCCTCTTTTGTATGAATGTAGGCAGTTGTTTGAAAACCATGCTTTTTAGTTGCCTGACGTTTTATGTTTGAAAGGAGTCTCTTTAAGTGTTCTTACTTTTCATTAAAGCTGTTGTCTCCTCTGACCATTCTGTTTTCCAGGAACCCTCACTGAGTGTTCTGCTTTGTCTTCTTCCTGCAGTTGCTTGTTTCCCCCAAGGCATGGTGTGCTGTGATTTTCTCAGCCTGCTCACTCTCTGCTCTAGCCGACCTGCAATTTATAACAGTTGTTACCTGGGAAATCTCCTCTGCTCGCTCTTGGTCCCAGGTGTTAAGCATAGCTGGTGTGTGCAGTTGCCTCAAGGTTCTGTCTGGCCTGGGAGACTTCACACCCCCTCCTGAGACCCCATGTCTTCAGGGTGCTGCTGTCCCGCAAGGGTTTGGCCGGCTCTGGCAAGCTGGTTCTGTCTGGTGTTTTCCTCAGGAAAGTTATGTGGAGATTATCACAGATATTTCATGCCTCTTCCCCAGCTGCGAGCATCTAACACCATCTCTGAAAAATATCAGACAAGAAATGGGGTGATAAGAAGCCCGCTTTCAATGAAGACTAGATTCACCTGCAGGCACCCGGAACCTAACTAGAGTGTTTTACTCTGGGCTTGGGCTCTTAGTTTTATAATTGAGAGTCTGCCAGAGATAGGCAACTAAAGTGTCTTCCACAAGCCTCCTTAGGAAGGACAGGAAGCAGCTGAGGAACTTAACTATTATAATTTTCAGCTACTTGGGCCATTAACTGTAGGATCCTTAAATACCTCCCTTTTACCTGGTGAGTCTTATCCCAGACTGTTCCCACATCCCTAGCTGCTGTCCTCTCCTAGATCTTTCTACACATTTGCTTTCCTTTTTTTTTTTGAAGAGATGTATTTGTTGACAGGGAATTCCCACAGAGGGAAAACACTCCACAAAAATTATTCTGATACATGAGGTAGAGAGAATTAGGAGATTTTTTAACCATTACGATATCTCAGCACCAACCAATGAATTGGGATGACTGAAGAATGGGTGGAAGGCTTATTCCTGCTTCTTACTCTGCCTCCCTGATTCCTTTGAGTAATAGAGCCTGAGAATTTCAGCTGAGCAAGTTCTTCCCCACCAACAGATATCCTCCCCACCTGGTCTTACTGTTAACTATGGCTGAGGGCTGTGATAGTTCTGGCCTCTCATTTAAGTGGAAGTAGTGTATACAACCTCCGGTCCTACTTTTTCTTTTTTTTTAAAGAAGTGCTTGACTTTACTTTCTCCTTCCTCCTTGTACTGAGATAGAGAAAGGGAAGGTGTGGAAAGGAAGACAACGTCAGGTAGTGGTAGGACATGGTAGAAGAGCCTGAGTCCTCCTGTGGCCTGGTAGAACAGATTCCTCCCTTAGCGAATCTAACTCGGAAGGTCCGTGAATTTTGTTCTGTTAAGCCCTAAATAGCAATAATTTTAGGCTGGGGTTTTTTTGTGTGTGCATGAACAACTGTTTAAATATGTAAAAGTAGTTCTTTCCTTGAGGACCACATGAAAACTGGCTAGGCTCAAAGCTATAGTTTTCCAACTTCTGCTCTGGATTGTGGAGCGAGAGAGAGCACTAATTTTAAGATACTTTTATACAACAATCCGGTGTGGCAAATATCCATTTAATGATTTAAAAGAAGAATATTCTAGATAGTGTTCTGTGCAGAGAAGACGTGGCTATTCATGCACATAACATACAAGGATCCCGGCCTCTGGGGTTGACCTTGACTGCACTGCGCAGCATGATATCACTGTTAGACATTGAAAGTTCATGTAATGGCTACACCTTTAAGGTAGATGGCAATAAATCACCTTGTTCTAAAAACCTTAAAGATAGGACACATTTTGAGCATGTGGAAATAAGTGTGTTCTGGGAGCGAGTTTTCCAAGTTGAGCAATGGTACCCGTGTCCAGTAAAAGCCATCCTGGTGGCTAACCCTTTGAGCTCCATTACCTAGGTTAAATTAGTCCCTACTATGTAAAGTCAGTTCAAAAATAATGGCTTCCTTCCCTTAAATATATTATGTGAATCCAGGAAACTCTAGCTTCATGTAATTTTCAGTTCAAAATTCCAAATTTTAAGCACTGTCTTTTCTGACATAAGTGCTTTTCGAAAGAGTAATAAAAATGCAGTTACTTAAATTGAAAGATTTGGACAAGATAGTGTATTAAGAGTTTCTCTAGGACTAGTAACCCATTATTCTATGAATAATGGAAATATGTCACCAGAATTTCACTTGAGATTTTCTTACCTGTTCTCTGGGGTCCAAGTGGTGGCAGTGGCAGTCATGGCAGGGCACTGTTGGGCACCGACTTTTGTCATTGACACTGAGAGGATAGGAGACCACATTGCTGTGCTTAGCTACCCCAGTTCCTGCACCTGATGGACAGAAATACAATGGAAGCTGAGTATAAACACATGAAGGCTGCCCGGTCTGGATCCAGTCGATACGGCTATCCTGTTGGACATCGTGACACCCTTGACCAGCTTTGTCTTTGAGAGGTAATTTTTACCTTATGAATTGCAGCTCTGACTCTTGATTCCAGTGATCCATTTCTCTACCTCCTTCCTAGCCAGGGTGCAGGTGACTCAGGTGTGGCCCGGTAGCGCTACGGGTCCCAGATTGAACTGGGAGTCAGTAATGAAAATCCCCTCGCCTCCCTGTGTCCCTTTGATGCTGCTGGGTGGAGCTTGCCTTCCCATTCCTTGGCGGAGTGGAAGAAGTTTGGGGGGGTCAGAGTCTGTGTATGAGCTGCAGGGTCTGGATCTCATGAAGGAAGAAGCAGCAAATTGTGAGGTATGAATTTTGGACACTGTTTGGGCTGTGGAGCCTCAAAATCTTCGTATCTGTCCATTCAGGAATTGTATACTTTCCCTACCGACCTCTGGCAAATGTCTTTTCTGATTGAAATAGTGGAGTTGTTGCTGTATGCAGCTGAGTTCTGGCATGTGCTGGAAACTGAGTTTCCTCTCCCTCAACATGACATGAATGTTGGCAAAGAGAACAAATGATTATGGACACTGCAATTTCCCTACTTCTGACGTATTTACTTTAAACATCTCCCTGTTTTAAAGTAGACATATCTATTTTATATTCTTATGAGGGGGCACAGAAAAATCTCCAGAAGGGGCCTGAGATTCCAAGTCCTTTCATAACGAAGATTTTCCCCTAAACCAGGAGCAGTGGTACACACCTGTAATCCCAGCACTCTGGGAGGCTGAGGCAGGGGGATCTTGAGTTCATTGCCAGCCTGGGCAACTTAGAAACTTAGCAAGACCATGCTTCAAAATTAAAAACAAAAATGGATGGCAGTGTAGCTCAGTGTAAAGATCTAAATGACCAGTTGTGTGGATTGAGAACAATTACATCTGTAATCCCTTGTTTAGAGTGTTTTTATTTATCATTGTTGTTTACTTGCTATTTTGATATTCACTTTTCAGTAAATAGGTCAGGAAACATTTCTTTTGTATCCCAAATAAAGCAAAGATTGTAATGGATTTCTTTCTTAGCCCCTCAATTCCTACTTAGGCAAAATACCACCCAGTTCAGTGGTGGCGAACCTATGACACGTGTGCCGCAGCAGGCTGTTTGTATCATTGAAAGCTCTGAAACATTCATTGTCACTGACCTAGGGAGTGAACACTTCCGTGGTTTCTGGAAGTTGGTCCCATAGTCTCTGCAGGAGTTGGCTAAGGGGATGGGTGGGAAAGAGCCAACTGCCCCCATCACTGTGTGAGCAACAACAGTTTGATAGCTCATTTGAATAATTAAAGATTCTTACCTCAGGCAGAAGGCAGGAAAAAAGTATAGTTAATATTTAGCAATTGGGCAGGGCCTTTGATAAAGAATAATGTACATATGAAAGCTGGCTGTTCTCTAATTTCTTGTTGTCCTTAAATGTTTCCTACTACAGTAAAAAGTACAATCTAACTTTAGAGGAGAGATAGCCCCTAAGATACACACACATCTTGTGTTCGCAAATGCCAATTCAGTGCTCATGTGATTCAGGAGAAGCTCGTGACTAGTTCTGATTAGCCTAGACCAGTGGTCTCACATTGGCAAGATTAATCAGATCCACCTGGAGATTTTGTTGAGCCACAGGTCTCTCACCTTAGAGTATCTGATTAACAGTAATTTATATTTCTAAATATTATACTTTCCATATGATGCAGATGCTACTAGGGAGGGGGTTGTGTTGATGTAAGTTGATTCCAGGAAGAGAGGTTTACACCCATCCAAATGCAGCATTTTCCTGGCATGGATAATGGGGCTAGGCATGCACTTTGGGCCACATTCCTAGTCTGACTGAGGAGGTTACTACACTATAACTGAAGGAAGCCAGCCACACACTTGCTGGACCATATTTGCAAACATTTGGCTCCAAATGCTGTTGGAAGCCATCTGTCACCAGAAGGAATCCCACTTTGGAGTGACTGCAGTGATTCAAATGTCAGGACAAGCAAACTTGCCCTACCTGAGGATTCCCATTAAGTGAGGTGATAAATATTCATATTATGAAACACATCTGATCTGAGATTTCTTTCCTGATGCTTAAGGACACTACTACTGATTCAAATAAACCTCAGCCTGGAGATATGTACCTGTATATTCAGCCCAATAAAAACAATGTGAAGGAATTTGAAGAGTGGGAATTCCAGAGAGATGATTGGGTGCTTAATCAGGGCCACTACATACACCTGTGTGCCGAGCTAAGGTGTTAGAACTTTGGTTCACGTAGATAAAGCCAAGAAAAGCTGCTAACTCTGGTAGTAATGGATTGAAGAAGACAGACAGGTACATGGGAAAATTCACCAGAGGCTGTTGAAATAATCCAGGTTGATGTTTCAAGAGTATGAAGTAGGGCAGCAACCTTGCGACTGGAGAGGAAAACTCATGGAAGTGAGGAGGAAGACTCTAAAGGGTTATTGGGCTGCAGGTGCAGGGAGATCCAGGAGCCTCTGGCTAGCCTGTGGGTTAATAGGTGTGCCCAGTGCCTGGATAGGAAGGGATGGAAACAAAAGTCTCAGTCACCCTTGCCCCTCCTTGTGTGGCACGTTGTCCAGTCTTGCACTGAGTCTCCTGCATGTCAGCCCTTCTTCCCTCCCTGCAGCTGCCGCTCATCTGATCGGAGCTTCCGCCATCACCCATTCTTGGTTTCCTTTCCTCTACCCCAATCATGCTTCCAAACTGTTCTGCAGATTTTCTTTTTCAAATAAAATTTTATCCCAGTCACTTTCTGCTTAGAACAATTCAGAGGATTTCCATGGTTCTCAGAAAAAAACAAAGGGTTTGGGGGCACTTTCGCCCAGCCCTTTGCAGAATCCTTGTACACAGTACGTTTTCCATTTGCCTGGTGAGCTCTGACTCATCCCTTATATCTGGTTAAAGGATGACTTCCTTAGGCCTCGTGATCCCCAAATTCAGAGCAAACTCTTTTACTTGTCTTATGTTCTTATTTTCTTATGTTCTTTCCATTGTGTTTATTTGATTTGGGTGCCTCCCTCACTTGGCTTCCAACTTCTTGAGAGAAAAGTCTGTCTGATTCTGTTCACCCTACACCGATGATGGTGAACCTTTTAGAGCTTTCAATGATGGCAAACAGCCCACTGGGGCATGAATACCTAAGGTTTGCCCCCACTGGCCTATTTTCATTTTGAGCAGTGTGCCTGAGATATAGGCGTGCTTCAATATGTATTTGTTGAAGAAAAGAACAAATTTATTTTAATGGCAAGCTCATGAGTTTTCTCTCGGATGTTATTTGCAGAGTGCCTATTAACCAGTTTTTACAAGAGGGCAGGTTCAAAATTTCGAAAGTGAGTAAAAATGTTGACCCTGAATGTTTGAAATTGGGCTTCATACATTTGCTCACAAATAGTCACCAGAGATATCTTACTGTGCTAGTGAGATATTTTTTAATTGAGGCAATGGAAATGTGAAAATTAATAGAATATTTTAACAAAAGAACATGCTTATACATTGGCAGAGATTTCACACTTCTGCAATTTAAAGGAAAAGTTCAAACATTATAATTTTGCCACTGACATGATTCAAATATCAAAAAGGAAGAGTTATGGTTCAAAAGAATTGTACAAATGATTGTGAAATGTGATTAGTCAAACCATAAAAATAAAAGAATTAGTATTCTCCTCTGATTAGAAGTTATGAATGAATTATGGGAACATCTTCAAATGAATTAATTTATTCTATTTAATTAAGTTATAAAATGGTTTTGAAAAGTCACTGAGTTGCCAAGACATTAAAAATAAATCCAGCAACTGTACCTTAGACAAAGGTCTATTATCTAGAATATAAAAAGAACTGAAAAAAATCAGACCCCCCAAATTGAAAGACCCAATTCAAAAATGGGCATCTGAAATGAACGGACATTTCTCAGACAAAGAAGTAAAAACAGCAAACAAATATATGAAAAAATGTTCAACATCACTGGTCATTCGAGAGATGCAGATGAAAACAACACTGAGATTCCACCTCACCCCAGAAAGAGTGGCTGCTATCAAGAAATCAACCAATAACAAATGCTGGTGGGGGGTGTGGGGAGAAAGGAACCCTTCTCCATTGTTGGTGGGAGTGCAGACTGGTGCAATCACTATGGAAATCAGTGTGGAGATACCTCAAAGAACTAGAGTTAGAGATCCCATTTGATCCAGCTATCCCCCTGCTGGGTATCTTCCCAAAAGAATTAAAAGAATCATACCACAGTGATATATGTGCAACTATGTTTATAGCTGCACAGTTTGTAATAGCTAAAGCTTGGAAACAGCCCAAGTGCCCATCAACTGGAAACTGGATAAAGAAGATGTGGTTTTTAAAAAATAAAATGGAGTACTACTCAGCCATAAAGAACGAGAAACTAGAGTCGTTTATAGCTAAATGGATGCATATTGAGGCCATCCTCTTAAATGAAATAAATAGGACATATGTGTAAATACCGAGTAGTTTCTCTAGTGTGAGAAACTGAAAGTGTAATTAAGGATTAAAATGATTAAAACAAATAATGGATAATTTGAAATAGGAAGAAAAGGTTCAAAGGGGTAGAGGTGGCAGGAGGGGAAGGGGAGAGATCAGAGCTACAGGCTGGAATCTGGAAAGAATCCATATATAGATTGTGTTTAAAACTGTAGGAAGAGCTGTAGATAGAGACTAGGCTGGAGCTCATCAGTGGGTTGGGAAGGAAGAGTCACTGAGATCAAAGGAGAGAAGGGTGTGTTTCCAGAAGAAGCACATACAACTTTGTACAGTACACAGTACTGTATAGTGTGATAAATGACTGTTACTGCTTTATGCTGTGCTTTTCATCCTTTAGAGCATAATCCTACTTACATAAAAGAGTCTACTGTGAAACAGTGTGCTGCTATGCCAGTAGTAGCCTTATGTATCTTACGTTTAACTGCGTATTTGGATAATATCAAGGGGCCATCACAGGTGATTGATGGATACCTTTTCATTTTGCACTTAGAAGTTGGCACTCTGTGTGGTACTTCGCGATACACACGGATGAAATTGCCTAATAACATATTTCTCAGATTATGTTTTTATCACATGTCACATGACTGTATTGAAATTTAGATTTAAAAACTTTGGCCTACGTGGAGTCTACTAGCTAATTAGAATTTTTTTCCAGACCATTATTTGTTCAATATTAGTTTTGAAAATCTTTCTAAGACAAATCACATCCTTTGATGTCTTGTTAATGCTTGAGATGTTTTTGTAAATTATATGGAAAAATGTTTAAGTACTTTTCCATTTTGCTTTGGTTGAGTTCTATTTGAATATTATTATAGTTTTTTCTCTTGCGTTGCTTTTCTTTGAATAATTTTAATTTTTGTATATATGTGTGTTTGTTGAATGATAATAAAGTTACATTTAAAAAAAATCCATAGTAAAATTACCACAAGACAGATATATTATGAGAAGGTTGCTTCCCTGTTCCCTTATGTTAAATTAATTTAAGAACAAAAACAAATGAGGGAATGGTGATGGTATAAAAAGGAAGAGATATTGGTTCACGTATGTATTTTACAATTAATTTCTCACAATTAAAGATACACATTAACAGGGCCAGGGATTTAGCTCAGTGGTTTCGCTACCTGGTGCTCAAGTGCAAGGACCCAAGTTCGATCCCTGGTACAAAAAAAAAAAAGATACACATTAACAATATACAAAGACCTACAAAAAAAGCTACAAACCTCACAGCAGTTAGTACTGGTATTATATCTTCCTTAACTGGTAGAATTCACCAGTGAACCAATTTGAGGGGTATCTTTTGCTTTGGCTCAACTTTGGACTCAACTTCTTTAGTGTACAGGTCTACCCAGGTTGTATTCTTCTTGATTGAGACTTGGCAGATTGAATCTTTCAGGAAGTCGGTCAGTCACATGTGGCCGCAGGCATACTAGGCATAGGCAGCACCGTCATGAGGAGTGGTGGGCTTTCCTGATCACCTCCAGGGCATGATTCCTTGGTTAGGACCTCAGAATGGGGTATGTTTTTCTGGAATATTTGCTCAGAAATTAACCTAAAAAGATGGGAGATGAAACATCCTACTTCTTGAAAGGTGGAAAATAGTGGAATTAGAGGCAATGAGATCTGACCTGGGCCAGTGGACCTGTGGGTGCTCGGTGCCAGTCCTCAGCTGTGAAAAGTCCCCTTGCACATGGTTATGCAGGTTGATAAGGACATGTTCAGTGTGGAGAGCTTTTTTTTTTTAATTGAAAGAATAGCTTTATAATATAAAGTCAAGTAGTTAGTCATCTTTTTCTTCCTTTTTCTCTACTTCCACCTTTTCTTCTTTGGACCTAAAGGCTAGATATGATTTTATTGCTGGGGGAGGAAATTAATTGATTTACTGCAAAAATTATCTCAGGACTAGAGAGACTACAGGACAATTTCAGATGTGTATGGAGGACAATACCTACACTATTTTGCTTGCTAGTTAATTTATTTTTCATTTTCCTCCTCCATCTTTCTTTTACACAGGGAGAAGGGGACTATGAAACTTCTCGACCCACTACTCAGTTATTGAAATATACTAAACTCTTGAATTCTGATCATCTAAAGGATGAAATGGTGAATGTAACGAATGACAATTTACACATGTATGAAGTTGAATGTCAATATAGATGTGTTGTATTCCCAGGTATTTAGGAACCTGGGAGGAGAATGTTTTATTATTATTTGATGTTAAGTAGAAGGCTCAAAAATATTTTATCTGGATTCTTACGCTAGGTGTAATGGCACCTGCCCGGGATTACGGGCATGTACTATCTCACCTGGGTTAAGAATTGATATAAAATAAATATTGTTGAGTATTTTATTTAACATCAAATAGTAATAAAACATTCCCCTACCAGGGTCCTGAACTATGTATGCTGTACTAGAGAAATACAGGTTTATAAATCGACTTGGTTTACCATCAGGCGGCCATGTGGTAGCTATAATTAAAGCAAACAAAATATTAGTATAATTATAATAAAGTAAAATGATATGACTTATTAATTAGAGTGTTTAAATATACAATACAGTATGGGGTTTCACTATTCAGTCCAGGAGGGACTCTCAAGTACTAATTGTTAAATCAGGTCTGTTCAATCATGTTACTTTATACAGAGCTTTTTAAAAAAATCAGTTTGGCAATGGAGAACTGAAATTGAATCAAAGCTGAAATTCTGCATGTATTAGGCATTCCCTCAGCAGTGGATTGTGCTAGATATAAAAATGACTCAGACATAGGTGTCACCTGCAGGGTGTGATACATGCAAGGGTGTGATATCATAAGTGTCATAGGTGCTGTGATCCATTTTGCCCGGGAAAAGGAAGAAGGGAGGGGAAATGCTTTGGGAAAGAGCAAACCTTGAGAATCTTGAGACATAAATGTGTATCCTACAGAAACCAGCAGAGCTGGAGAAAGCAGTCCAGGCAGTACTGTACTTTAAGCACAGGTCAATATCTTGAAGCAGTGTGGTGTATTCAGGGCACTGTAAATTGTCTGTCATGGTTGAAGCACAGCTTTTGTATATAATAGTAAGGAATAGGAAGTTTTACTCTGAAAGTGGTGTCCAGAACAGTTGGGAAGGCACCCCTTCTGTTCCCAGATACAGCTGTCCCTCAGGATTCCCAGGAGGTTGGTTCTAGGATCCCCTCCCTTGCAAATATCAAAATCCAAGGATACTCAAGTCCCTTATATAAAATTACATAATATTTACAAATAGCCCACATACATCCTCCTATATACTTTAAATACATTATCTCTAGATTCCTTATGACACCAAAACAATGTAAATGCTCTTTACACAGAGGTTACATTGTATGGATAAGGGAATAAATGATGAGTTTGTTCATGTTCAGTACAGGCACAATTCTTTTTCTGAATATTTTCAATCCATGATTGGTTGAATTCATGGATGTGATGTCCATAGATATGGAAGACTAGCTCTATATACTGTGCTCATGGTGACGGCCCAAGGACAAGGATGTGTGAATAAACACGTTGGCCACTGAGTTGTCATGAAAGCAGTTATGTAAGAACTCCAAAAGAAATAGTGTTTTCAAGAAGTTAAACTTTACTGAGAGACTTCACTCATTCACAGAAATAAACTGAATCCCCCATTCCCTGAAATCCTGATCCAGTAAATATTCTGGAATTTGTATTAAAAAACATTAAAAATGTAAAACAACAACCATGAAACTACAACTTTCCTGGTGATTCTGATGAGGATTCAGGGTTGCCATTTATGGGTTTAGGAAATGTCCTTAGAGTTCAAAGGAGTAAAGTCAGAGTCACTGGGGACAGATTCTTTTGGGACAGCTGCTCTCACACTGTTCTCCTTCAACTCATGCTGCCAGTGGAAAGCAAAACTCTCAAGGCTCATTTAATCCATTCACACAACATTTTCAACAGAAATAATGCCCACCCAGGTGATTATGCGACATGGAGAGAGCTCAAGATGTGATTTGCAAATTTATCAAGTTTGCCCAAAAGCCAGGTTTCCAGCAGACACGTGAATGAGAGCTCCCCATGAACTCCCAACTGTGTGATAACTTCAGATTATAACACAAATGCTTGCTCTTTGTACAGCATCAGTGGTGTTGTGCCTGACGCATTCACTGGGCATTTTGGTCTGGTAGTGTCACTGTCCTGGAGACCAGCGGGTTGTGAGTGGCATGTAGTTGGAGCAATATGATGTTGGGGTTAAGAGATTAGAGAGGAGGAGAGGAAGTAGGATAATCACATCTTCATGGGGATCCCATTGCCTTTCAATCTGTAGGGTATTAGCAAGTGAATTGCCTGGATAGGTTGCAGAATGTTCTTACCTGTGAAAGGTTTGATTTGCGGAGAGCGTGAGGGAAGCCGTCTCAGGAACGGTTTTCAGTACTTCCACCAGGGGGCAGTGGTGCTCTCTGCAAAGACAGTGACTATAGGAAAATTTATCATTCTTTTTTTAGACTTAAAGTGGGTGTGAATGGGAAGCATTGATTAATTCTGACTGCCCCTGGACATTAGGGTGGATCTGGAACCGAGTTCCAGAAAAATATAGGATGGTTAAATACCATCTGTAGAATGATAGAGTCTTAAACAAGAGTGACTACTTAAACAAACCAGTTGCTATAGTTGGTTACATCAAGACTGCAAATTCATAATTCTTTTAAAAATAACTTTATTTTATGAAAAAATAAAATTTCATACCAAAATAATGAGAGAATAACAATAAAACGTCGTGAGTCATTATTTTCAAAGTAGTTACTCAGAGTACAGGACATAATTCTTAAAGCTCCTGTCCATCAGCCTTATGAGGTTCAAGAATTTTGATTTGGTAAGAGTTATGTATCTCAGGAAACTACAGGAGCAAATTCTTTTTTTTTATTTTTATTTTTATAAAATATCCTTCTTTATTCTGTACACAACCACAATTATGCAAAATAGGCTCTATATTGTTCTCCTTAGTTCTTTTATAAATCTACTTATCTATTTCTCATCATTTTTCCTTTCCCTTCTTTCCTTCCCCCTGCCCCTCCCACTACCCCTACCCCTTTGGACCTTTTCTTCCTATTTTGCATTATTGATTATTCATTCTAATCATTGGTACATTTTAGGTATACAATATAATGACATTCATCATTGGAAATTTGCACCTTTACATAGTCTCTCTTGGTTCTTATTTTTCACCCTTGCCCAGCCCTCCAACCCCTCCATTCCTCCCTATTTATAAAGATTTTGTTCCTATTTTTCCATTTTCTCATATTAATCCCATTCCCTTCTATCCTTTCCCCTACCCCTCCCACTTCCTTCCCCTTTGCCTACAAGAGCAAATTCTGCAGAGAGAGGGCAAGGGATAAAAATTACTTTTGTAGAACTGAGACTTCTGATGTATTTATCACTAATTCCACCTTAGCTTGTCAGGTCTTCCAGAAGAATAAAACTATGTTTCTACTGAGTAAGGTCAATGAGCACAGCCCTCATAAGACCAGAGGAGTCATCAAGGTATCACCGTGGAAAGGAAATGGATGCAGAGTCAGGAGGAAGCTGTTCAATCATCCAAGACTGGGGCTTTCTCCTGACTCTACCACTAACTCTGTGAGATCCTAAGTCGTGTGGCCCCATTTGTCCTCACAGTTCACACCTGAGAAATAAGCTGATTAGCTCAGGTGAATTTTCAGAGTCATCACAACTATAAAATTCTAAATGCTATGAAAATACAAATCCATTATCATTTAACTGCCTTCTACACAGCTTATGATAGCCCTTAAAAGAAGGGTTTTTCAGCTTGACTTACTTTACCAATTTCATCTGGCAGCACAGGATATGAACTTAGTTATAAAAGGAGATTTATTACTGTATCCAACAAGCAAAGAGCTGGGAGAAAGGCATCATATAAAGTTTCACCTTGAAGGCATTAGTTCATTATTTCTACTTTATTCCATTCCAATGAGGAAGAAGAGAGGTGTCAAGATTCATTCTTCCAGACAGGGTTCTGGGTGGAGATGCTAAAGCACACAAAGCAGACAAAGTCCCTACTCTCTTGAGCTAATTTTTAAGCTAGAGGAGAACTAATGGTGTAGATTTGTAGATGGTAATAAAGTGAAAAGTAGGGCAAGGGGAAAAGGGGGTGCTAGGATGTCATTACATTGGGAGGAAAACTTATGAAAGAATTGTAAAAGAATTAATAGACCACATGCAATTACCACACCACTTCCAGGCTGCATGTGTGACAGGTGAAAGGCCCTCCAAACCTGCACCTCTCTACAAATGAATAACCCCAGAGAAACAGTGTGCTTGTGACCCAACAACCATGGGCAGGAAGGTGACATTGTTGGAAAGGGGGGGCATCTTTATTGCCATCTACAAATTGACACCTTTAGTTCTCCTCTAGTTTAAACATTTTGTCATTGTTAAAGTGTACAGTGTGAGGCCAGAGGAAGATGGGCATCAGAAAGAGGGGATACGTGGAAGAGGAGGACTCCAATAGGGTTGGCTACCTGGCAGAAGCACATGCGGAAGCCTATACGCTAAAGTATTTGAAGTTTACCTTGTAGGCCTTTGGATCCAGTCACAGAGGAAACCTGGATGATGTGAGCCAGGGTAGGGTGTGAACTGCACTTAGCAAATACCCAGTCCCAAGAAGCAGGTGGTATTCTACTCCATGGTGTTGCTATTGTAGAAATCTGTGTTCACTCTTATCAGAACTTTGAGTTTTTAAAGTGGAGCTAGAAATCTAGGTTTGTAAGCAAAATATTCCTATTTGAATGCTGGAAATAAATTCAAATTTAACAAATGCATGGGCCAAACTAAACACAGACTGCATTGATCTTTAGTTTTTAATCCCGTGGGAGGTGAAAGACCCATGTTAGATCTCAGTAGGGTGGCTGCTAGAATCAGTTTTGCTTTGCAGAAGGATTATTTTGGAAACAATGAGAAGAATAGATTGAAGGAATTAGCATAGAGTCAAGAAAATAATTATGAAGCTTTTTGAAATAAAAATCAAGACATCAAACTAAAGCAAAAGCAATAGGGATATTTAAGAGAAGTGGCAGGGTGTGGGGACTCAGGCCTATGGATACTGAAATAAAACAAAGTTAGATGACTTTTAGATTTCTGAGTTGAATGGCTAAGGAAATGATCTTTCAAGTCACTAATGTAGAAAACAAGAAAGGAAACCTGGTTTGCAAAACAATATTAAGATTTCTTTTTGTACACACAGATTTGGCTTGCTCTGAAAATCCAAAATATAAAATGCACCAGCATTATGCTTAAACAGTTTTGGATTTTGGAACATCTTGGATTTGGGATTTGAAGACTAAAGATGCCCACCCTGTAAACTATCTGCAAATATTCCCAAGTCTGTAAATACCCAAAGTCATAAATACTTTTCCTCCAAAGCATTTTGGATGAAGGGCACTCAACTCTATTGAGTTTGAGGTACTGTATTTGAAAGGTGTCTAAATGAAATCCTCTGGTCAGTCTGATGGATCATGAAGCTCAATAAAGAAATTAGACTGGGTTAAATACTGGGGAGTCATTAGCGAATGGCTTGTACTTCTTTTTTTGGCAAATATGTTTTCCTCCAATATGCTGGGTATTGATCTTGATTCTGGGGTATGAAAGAATAATGGCTTAGCTGAACTCAGGAACTTGACATATAGGGAAGCAGCAGATAATAAAGGGGAAGGCACACAAAGGCAATAAATACAAATGGTGATGAGAGGAAATATAGCTCCTAGGAAGGTGAAAGAGGATGTGGAAAGAAATAGAAGTCACATTGGTCACTCCAGGCACCTAAGTGGGTAGAAGATCAAGTGAGAGGGAAGGCAGAAGATCCCATGTCCAGAAGAGCTGAAACCTGGGCTCAATGAGAGGGGCACAAGGAAAGAACTTGGAGCTCACTGTCATGCACTGGGCCAAAGGAGGAGCAGAACTTCAAAAGCTGGGCTGCCCTATAATTCAGTCCTTTGAGCTCTTCTCTTCTAGTTCAGACATTTTTCTTGAATTTTAACTGCCTGTTATATAGCTTTACACGAATGTCTGAGCCATCTCATATTTATCAGGTCCAAAAGCAAGCTTCTAACATTTTGTCATCTTCTCTCCTTTAACTTTACCTGCAATCTTTCCTCTTTAAGTAATGACAACTTCATTCTTCCAGTTTCTTACCCAAATTCTGTAAATCCTATCTGCTTTACCTAGAAAACACTTGCAGAACCTAACTACCTTTTATTACCATTACCATTACCATCTTGATCAAAGCCACTAATATTTCTCATCTGGAATATTGCAGTGGCCTTGCAACTGGTCTTTTTGATTCAACCCATGAACTCCATTTCATTTCCATAAAGTAGCTAGAATTTTAAAACATCATGTCTCATTGTCTCACTTCCCTGATAAAATCCCCCAATAAGTTCTCACTTTAGTTGGAGTAAAAGCCAAGATACTTCTAATGTTCATAAAGGTCCCTTGGGATGGGTCCTTAGTCACTTCTCTTTAGTTCCTATTTTCTCTATGGTCACTTGGCTCCAGTCACGGTAGTCTTTGTCATGTTCTTCTAATCTTCGCTGCATATCCCTGCCTCATGGCCTTTGCACTTACTTTTTTCTCTACCTGGATTGATTTTCTTGAAGAAATCTTTATGCTTTACTCTCTTGCTTCATTCAGGTACCATCCAGTATTGGTTTTCTTGCTACTTAGCTAAAATTATGATGCAGAGCCAGGAGCCAGGAGGGCCCGGGAATCAGCTGCCTTCCTCTAGCTGATGCTGCCTTTGCTCCTGGGGTCTCCACAGCACAGGGCAATAGGGGTGAATCCAACAGACTGATCTGATGGAAGAAAACACCAACACCCAGGAGGACAGTTTTGCTTTAGGACTGAGGTGTTAGTTATCCTAGCACAGGGATGGGGTGAAAGACAGCCTTGAATAATAGGCGTGGAGAGGGTGAGAGCTAAACAGGGATCTCCTGGGATCCTTTGGGAGGTCCAGGATCAGACCAGGAGTATCATGGGGCCTGTACTCTGCTGTGGGAGGCCAAGTTTGGAGGGTGTGTTAATCAGAGGGGACAGTCCTGAAGAAGAAGGCACTTGGTCCACATCTAGCAGAAATAGTAGTCTGCAGTACTATAAACTAATTGTCTTCACTAAAACCATTGTCTTCCCTATTCTGATTAAGGGCTGTTCATGAGTGGTTCCTAGGGCTTGTTGATATCCAGTTGACATTGATATTACTGAATTTAACTCTGTAGCCAAGGTTACATGGTAATAGCTGACAACTGGTTTTTTCTCTATGTTGATATCTGGATTGCCTAGGGGTCATAAACAATAAAAAAATGGATATACATACACAGAGGATTATGGGAAAGAAAGGCAAAAAAGACTCCCAGGGTCTCTTAATTCTTCTAAAGCAGATCAAGGAAGCACAAAAGGAGAGGGAAACACATACCAGGAAGCAGAACTCAATGAAAGATTATAGATGTGAAGAAGAAATTAGGCAAGCTCAAAGAGGAAATGAACCAAAATTTGACAGAATTATCACTCAAAATGCTCAAAGTAGACTTGGCTAAAAATAAAGTAAAAAATTGGAAGAGCTGACCAAAATGATTCAAAACATGAATGACAAATTTATCAAAGATAGAATCCTTGAAAAGATATCAACATAAATACCTGAAATAAAAAACTGTATAGAATTTATAAATGACCATTGTGAAGACAGAGTGCCTGAAACTGAGGACAAAATGGGAAATTGTGCAGAAGTACTCAAGCTAAAAAAAAGAGGAGAGAACAAAAAGAGACCACTCAGCATCTACCAGATGATGCTAAAGACCAACTTATGGCTGATTGGAGTTAGAGAAAAGCTAGAAGATAGCACAGATGGAATTATTAATGTTTACAGGAATCTGAGATGTGAATTCCTTATCATGATGTATGATCTTTGTGATAATGTGCTGCATTCTATTCACTAATATCTTTTTGAGGATTTCTGCATCTACATTCATTGAAGAGATTGCCCTATAGTTTTCTTTTTTAGTAGGTTCTTCATTTGGTTTTAGAATCAGAGTTATGCTGGCTTCCACAAATGAATTTGGAAGTACTCCATTCCTACCAGTTTCTTATTAGAGTTTGAGGAGTTTTGAGTTGAAGGTTTTGTAAAATGGAATCCATTAGGATTCCATTTCAGCAGTGAATTAGCAGTGAATCCATTAGGTCCTGGGCTTTTAAAAAAATTTTTATTTTATTGGTACATTTTAGGTGTACAATATAATGACATTCATCACTGGATATTTGCACCTTTACATAATCTCTCTTGGTTCTTATTTTTCCAACTTCCCATGCTCTCCCTTAAAACCCTCCATCCCTCCCTATTTACAAAGACTTTGTTTCCATTTTTTCGTATTAATTCCATTCCCTTCTTTCCTTTCCCCTAGCTCTCCTACTTCCCCTTCCCTTTTGCTCCTTTTCCTCTGATTTCACATTATCTATTATACCTTTTAGTCCTTATTTACACTTTCAGTTTCTCACACTATTTGGTATTTACACATGTGTGTCCTGTTTATTTCACTTAAGAGTATTGCCTCAGTGTACATCCATTTAGCTATAAATGTCTCTAATTTCTCATTTTTGATGGCTGAGTAGTACTCCATTTTATTAAAAAACCACATCTTCTTTATCCAGTCTCCAGTTGATGGGCATTTGGGCTGCTTCCAAGTTTTAGCTATTACAAATTGTGGTGCTATGAACATGGGTACACATATATCACTGTGGTATGATTCTTTTAATTCTTTGGGGAAGATACCCAGCAGGGGAATAGTGGGGTCAAATGGGACTTCCACTCCTAGTTCTTTGAGGTATTTCCACACTGATTTCCATAGTGGTTGCACCAGTCTACACTTCCACCAGCAGTGGAGCAGGGTTCCTCTTTCCCCACAGCCCCACCAGCATTTCTTATTGGTTGATTTCATGATAGCAGTCATTCTTTCTGGAGTGAGGTGGAATCTTAGTGTTGTTTTCATGTGCATCTCTCAAATGACCAGTGATGTTGAACACTTTTTCATACGTTTATTTGCTATTTCTGCTTTTTTGTCTGAGAAATGTCTGTTCATTTCAGATGCCCATTTTTGGATTGGGTCTTTAAATTTGGGGAGTCTGATCTTTGTAAGTTCTTTATAGATTCAAGATAGTAGACTTTGTCTGAGGAAGAGCAGGTGAAGATTTCTTCCCACATTGTGGGTTGTCTCTTCACACTGTTGGTGGTTTCTCTTGCTGTGCAGAACCTTTTTAATAAGAAGAGATCCCACTTGTTGATTGTTTGTGCTAGTTGACAGGCAACTGAGGCTTTGTTCATAAAATCTTTTCCTACACCAGTGTCTTCAAGAGTTCTACCTAATTTCTGTTCCAGGTTATTCAGCATTTCTGTTTTAATATTTAGATTCTTAATCCATTTTGATTTTAGTTTAGTGCATGGTGAGAGATATAGGTCTAGTTTTGGCAAGTTGAAATTCAATTTTTCCAGCACCATTTATTACAAAGGCTGTTTCCTCCAGTGAGAGTGTTTGGCTCCTTTATCAAAGATGAGATGACTGAGTGTGTCTGGAGTTGTTTCTGCATCTTCTAATCTGTTCCACTGGTCCTCAGGTCTGTTTCTTTGCCAGTACCATGCTGTTTTTCTTACAGGAGCTTTGTAGTATAGTTTCATTTGGGATTGTGATACTCCCTGCCATGTCTCTGTTACCTAGAATTGCTTTTGCTATTCTGGATCTCTTCTTGTTCCAAATGAATTTTTGGATTGTTTTCTCGAGGTCCATGAAGTATGCTGCTGGGATATGAATTGGGATTGGATTTAATCTATATAGCAGTTTTGGAAGTATGGCTATTTTCACTCTATTAATCCTTCCTACCCAGGAGCAGGAGATATCTGTCCATTTTCTGATATCATCTTCAATCTCTCTTTTCAGAGTGCAATAGTTTTGAGAGAAGAGGTCTTTGATTTCTTTTGTTAGGTTGATTCCTAGGTATTTCAGTTTTTTGGATGCTATTGTGCAAGGAATTGTTTGCCCTATTTCTCTCTCAGTGTGTGTGTTGTTCCTGTGGAGGAAAGCTATTGATTTTTGTGTGTTGACCTTGTATCCAGCTCCTCTATTGAATTTAGCTATTAAGTCTAGAAGAGTTTTGGTGGAGTTCTTGGGGTCTTCTATATAGAGTATCATGTCATCTGCAAATAATGACAATTTGACTTCTTCATTTCCTATTTTTAATCCTTTTATTTCTTTCTCTTGTCTAATTGCCATGGCTAATGTTTTCGAAACTATATTGAGCAGGAGTGGTGATAGTGGACATCCTTGTTTTGTTCCTGATTTCAGTGTGAAGAATTTCAGTTTTTGACCATTTAGTATGATATTGGCTGTTGGTTTTTCATAGATGGCTTTTATCAGATTGAGGTAGAGACCATCTATTCTGATTTTATGTAGGGTTTTTATCATAACTGAATGTTGGATTTTGTCAAATACTTTTTCTGCATCTTTGGAGATAACCATATGTTTTTCGTCCTTGGCTCTATTGATATAGTGTAGTACATTGATTGATTTGAGTATGTTGAACTATCCCTGCATCCCTGGGATGAATCCCTCTTGGTCAGGGTGTATGATCTTCTTGATGATCTTTTTCATTCTCTTTGCAAGTATTAAGGATTTTTGCATCTATGTTCATTAGTGAGATTGGCCTACACTTCTCTTTTTAGGTTGAGTCTTTCTCTGCTTTGGGGATCAAGGTGATGCTTGCTTCCTGGAATGAATTTGGGAATATTGCTTCCCTTTCAATTTCATTGAAGAGTTTAAACAGTAGTGGCAGTAGTTCCTCTTTAAATGTCTTGTAGAATTCAGCAGTGAAGACATCAGGACCTGGGCTTTTCTTAGCTGGTAAGTTTGTAATTACATTTTCAATTTCATTGGTTGATATTGGGTTGTTTAGAATTTTTAGGTCTTCTTTGTTCAACTTTGGTAATTCATATGTATCTAGGAATCTGTCCATTTCTTCTGTGTTGTCCATCTTATTGTCGTATAGGTTCTGGAAGTAGGTATTGATGATCCTCTGGATTTCTGCTGGGTCTGTTGTAATTTCACCCTTTTCATTCCTAATTGCATGGATTTGGGCCTTTTCTTTCCTTTTTCTGATAAGGTTGGTTAATGGTTTGTCAATTTTGTTGATTCTTTCAAAGAACCAACTCTTGGCTTCATTAGTTTTTTGTATCATTCTCTTAGTGTCCATTGAATTGATTTCTGCTCTGATCTTTATATTTTCCTCCCTTGTATGAGTTTTGGGCTTTTCCTGCTCTTCTGTTTCTAGAAGCTTGAGATTCAGCATCAGGTTGTTTAATTGGGCTCACTTTGTTTTCCTAATATGTGCATTCACTGTTATGAATTTCCCTCATAAGATTGCTTTCATTGTGTCCCATAGATTCCAATATGTTGTAATGTCACTGTCATTTAATTGAAGGAACTGTCTGATTTCTTCTTTACTTTCCTTGGTGACCCATTGGTTATTCAGAAATTTGTTGTTCAATTTCTGTGTGTTTATGTAGTTTTTGTGGTTTCTTTTGCTATTGATATCCAATTTCATCGCACTATGGTCTGATAATACACAGGGGATAACTTCAATTCCTTTGTACTTAAAGTACTCTATGAGTGAGTATGTGGTCTGTTTTGGAGAACAACCCATGTGCAGCTGAAAAGAATGTGTGTTCTGATTTTGTGGGGTGGAACACTCTGTAAACATATGTTAAGTTCATTTGTTCAAGAGTTCAATTGAGTTCTAGTATTTCATTACTTATTTTTAGTCTAGTCGATCTATCTATTTGTGACAGTGGGGTATTAGTGCATATATTACTATTGTATTAGTGCATATATTACTTTTCATGTCTCTTAGTATTTCTCTTATATAGTTGGGTACACTAGTGTTTGGTGCATAGATATTTATGATTTTCATCTCTTCCTGTTGGATTATTTTCTTTACAAGACGTGGTGTCCTTCTTTGGTGATTTGAAATCCACTTGCTCTGCAAAGAGGATAGCTACTCCTGCTTTTTTTCGGTTTCTTTCTCATGGAGTATTGTTTTCCACCCTTTAACTTTGAATCTATGAGTTTCTTTTGGAAGTAAGTGTGTTTCTTGTATGCAGCATATTGTTGGATTTTGCTTCTTGACCCATTCTGCCAGTCTATTTCTTTTGATTGGTGAATTGAGACCATTAACATTGATGTTTATAACTGATACATATTGACTTATCATTGTCATGACTTTTTTTTGTTGGACTCTCCTCCTTTACATTTAATTTCTTGTCATGCTTGATGGATTCATTCTGCTTTGCTTCCTGGGGTTGTGATCCTCATTGTCTGTTCCTAGGATATTATCTAAAATTTTTTGGAATGCTGGTTTGGTATTCATGAAGTTCCTAAAGTTCTCTTTGTTATGAAAGTATCTTATTTCTCCATCAATATTGAAAGATAGTTTTGTAAGGTACATCAATCTGGGTTGGAGGCTGTTTTCTTTTAGGGCTTGGAATATGACACTCCAAGCTCTTCTTGCCTTGAGAGTTTGCAGTGAGAAGTCTGCTGTGATTCTGATGGGCTTTCCTTTGTATGTGATTTGTTTCTTTTCTCTAACTGCTTTTAGAACTTTGTTCTTCTGTTGGGTTTCTGGAATCTTAACAGTTATATGCCTATGTGTAGATTTTTTTTGATCAAGGCTATTTTGAGTCCTATATGCCTCACTTATGTGTATGTCAAGTTCTTTTCCCCTTCTTGGGAAGTTTTCTTCCATTATTTCTGTGAACAGCTTTTTTTTTAATGACATCTGCACTCTCTCCTCTTTCTTCATTGACTCCAATCTGTCTTATATTCTTCTTCTTTGCATCATCTAGCAGCTGGTAGATTGATTTCCCATTGTCCCTTACAATTTTGGAGCAATTTTTATTTTCCTGGTCACTAATTGCAATCTTATCTTCTATATCTGAAATTCTGTCCTCACATTGGCTCATTCTGCTGGGTGGACTTTCAGTGGAGTTTTTAATCTCCTGGAAATCTGTTTGTATCTGTTTTACGGATTCCATTTGTTTCCTATGTTGGGATTCTATCATGTTCCTCAGCTGCTCTGTTTGTTTTTTGATTTGTGTTCTCTCTAGATTTATTAATCATGTCTTACACTTGGGCACAATCTCTGCTGTTATTTAAGAAATTATTTCTGATTTCATTTTTTCCAGATCCTCTTTTATTGCCAGTTCAGGGAGTCCAGGTGGTTGAGTATCAGAGTGTTCCCTCTCCTTTCCCTTTGTTGTTGCTGTAGGTGATCTGGAAGTCTAGTTTGGAGACTTATTTGCATGTCTCCTCATTTCAATGGGGGGGTGCTGTTGGTGCCCTGTGGCTCACTTCCTCTGTGCTGGGAGTGGTGGAACGGTGGCCCAGAAGCCCCTTCCTCTGTTCTCTGAGTGGTGGAACAGAGGCTCCTGGGCTCTTTTTAGTTCTTAGATTCTTTATAGTGTATCAACTTCATTGCTTATTACTGGGTTGTTCAGCACTTTTGTGCCTTTTTGGGTTAGCTTGGTAATTTGTATGAATGTAGAAATCTGTGCATTTCTTCCAAATGTTTCCAATTTGTTGGAATACAATTTTCCATAGTCTCCTCACATCTCAGAGATGCAGTGATGATTTAACATATGCAAATCAATAGATATAATACATCACATAAAGAGAAGCAAGGTCAAAATCTACAGGATCATATCAATATATGCATAAAAGGCTTTTGGCACAATTCAACATGCCTTCTTGAAAGGAATGCTGAAGAAAATGTGGTGTAGGAATGTATGTGAATTTTATAAAAGCTACTTATGACAAACCAACTACCAACATCATATTCAATGGGGAAAAACTGAAAGCATTCCCTATAAAATCTAGAACAAGGCAAGGATGGCCACACTACTTCTATTCAGCATAGTTCAGAAAGCATTAGAGCAATCATGCTAGAGAAAGAGAAGAAAGAATGAGAGAGAAGAAAGGAGAGAGAAAACCACCACAACACACCTTGTTTCTCAGTTTAAGTACTACATTCAAAGAAAAGTGATTTGGTGCCAACAGGCCTGTGTGGCTAGAAGGACTGTTTCCAGCCTTGGCAAGGCTCTGGATGTGATTAGTCCTTCATGTGTTAACAGTTTTCTCTATACAGTCCTTTCCCAGGAGGTAACCAGCTTCCCTGCAGAGAAGCATGCAGCCAAGGTCCCTTCAGAAAACATATGCATTCCAGGTGACTCTCATCCCTTTAACCCTTTTCCTGACAGAAGGAATTTAGGAAAACAGTACCATTCACAGAAGCATCAAGAAAATGAAATACCTAGGAATTAACCTAACCAAGGAAGTTAATGGTCTCTTCAAAGAAAACTACAGTACTCTGAAAAAGGAGATTGGGGAGGACATCAAGAAATAGGAAGATATCCCCTTCTCCTGGATTGGCAAAATCAGTTTTGTCAAAATGGCCACACTCCCAAAACTATTCCACAGATTCAGTGCAGTCTCAATGAAAATACCAACATCATACTTCATAGGTCTAGAGGCAACAATATTAAAATTCATATGGATGAGAAGAGACAGTAGCAAAAGCAATCTTGGGCAATAAGAGCAAAGCAAGAGGCATCATAATATCTGACTTCAAGCTATACACAAAGTGACAGTGATTAAAAACAGCATGGATTGGAACAAAGACATGTGGATCAATGGAACAGAATAGAGGATACAGAAGCATCCCCAGACACATTCAGCTATTTGATCTTTGAAAAGTTGGCCAAAAGCATAGATTGGAGGAAAGACAGCCTATTCAACAATTGGTGCTGGGAAGACTGGATATCTATGTGAAGAAGATTGAAACGGGACCTATGTCTGTCACCATGCACTAAACTAAAATGAAAATGGATCAAAAATCTAAACTTTAAAACAGAAGCAGTGAACCTCCCAGAAGTTAAAATAGGCAGAACACTTGAATTCATAGGTGTAGCAAGGATTTCCTAAACAGAACCACAATTTGCATAAAACATAACAGTAAGAATCAACAAAGGGGATTATATCAAATTAAAAACCTTCCACACAGCAAAGGGATCATTTAGCAAAGTCAAGAGAGAACCTACAGAATGAGAAAAAAATTTTGCCAGTCATTTTTCAAATGGAAGATTAATATCTGGAATATATAAAGAATTTAAAAAAAATTAGACCACTTGAAAGGTCCAATTAAGAAATGGGTAAGTGAAGTGAACAAACACTTGTCACAGGAAGAAGTACAAATGATCAACAAATATATAAAAATGTTCAATATCTCTGGACATTAAAGAAAAGCAAATTAAAACAAAGGTAGCTGGGCTGGGGATTTAGCTCAGTGGTTTCACCGCCTGCTGCGCAAGCACAAGGACCCGAGTTTGATCCCCGGTTCCAAAAAAAAAATTAAAAAGAAAAACAAAACAAAGGTAGCTTACATCATACACCAGAAAGATGGGCAATCATCAAGAAGTCAAAAAATAACAAAAGTTGGCATGGCTGTGGTGAAAAAGGAACCTCCTACATTGTTGGTGGGAATGTAAATTAGTACAACCACTATGGAAATTAGTATGGAGATTCCTCAAAGGACTAAAATTAGAAATTCTATGTAAGCCAGCTATCCCTCTTCTAGACATCTTTCCCAAAGAGTTAAAGGCATCATACTACAGTGATACACGGATACCAATACTTGGAGAGGCACCATTCATAATAGTTAAATCTTGGAAGCAGCATGTATATCCATCAACAGATGATTTGGTAAAGAAAATGTGGTAGCTAGACATAATGAAATTCTACTCAACTATAAAAAGGAAAAGTTTGAGCATTTGTAAGAAAATGGATGCACCTGGAAAATATAATATTGAGTGAAATAAACATAAGTTTAAGTTCCATACGGTATCTCTCATTTGAGTAAGGCAAAGTACAAAGAGCACAATAAAGGATGACCAGAAGGGGACAAGGGGATAGATCTTTTGCAAACAGGAAGCAGTCCAAGAGACTGAAGGTGAGAGGAGGGGAGGAAAAGTGGAAATATGTAGAATAAAGATGTGCCATGTGCAGGAACCTAATAACCTCAGTGAACGTAAACATTGTTTGTCATAAACATGAGGTAAGATTAATAATATTAACAAGAATGAAAATGAGGAAAGGGGAATTTACAGGAGGATGTAGGGAGGTGAGAGAAAAAGGGAAGTGGATTTCAAAAAAGAATTAAGCTATATTATGTACATTTACCTGCTCCCAAAGATGATGGGAAGCTGCATGCACTGCAAACATGTGCTACTAAAAAAGGCAACTAAAAATTATAATCACAAACTACTTAAACTGCTTCTCTGGAGATATATCCCATCTCTGTTTTATTCCTTTTTTCTTCTTAGCAGGTATCATTTTTAGGGCATTAAATATTTCATTTACTTCTCTCTGCCCTCTTTATAAAATAAATTCTATTTTATCAAAGATTTTTGTCTTTTTCATTTTTGCCTTGCCTCCACAGAGCCAGTAAGAGATCTTAGTATGTATAGTGAGCCTTCAGAAACCTATTTTCCAAGTGAATGGACATAAGTTGAAGGGGCCAGAGAACGGGAAACCATTTCCAAGAATATTCAAAGAATGTCTAGTAACCATAATTGAGTAGGAATGTCCACAAAGAAGCTTGGAATCTTGACTTTGGGCTTGGGCAGGAGAGTTTACTAGTAGCCTTAGAGGAGGAGGGGTGGTGAGAAAGAGGTGCTTGGAACCATGAGGAGAGGTGGAACTGAGACAGGACAGCCCCTCCCTGTGACCCTGGCGGGGAATTGGTGGTCACTGGGTAGAATAGCACTACAGAGAAGAGAAGGTATCAGTGCTTCCCACTAGACTGTTCATTGTGGTTTCTCTGCTTGGACTGCAGCTGCTCACATTGTCCCACTCTCTACAGGCAGCGAGGAGTGTTGTGTTCAGGCCCCATCTCACTCCATCTCTCATCGTGTATTTCGGAAATAAGCTCATGTACCCCAGACCTCAGAGGTCTGTGTTCAATTTAGTGTTTTCATGCTTTGCTTGTACTGCACTTCTGTCAGCAGATGAGCACTATCTTCCCAGTGGGGGAGTTGGCTCCTGATGTGCTTCCTCAAGCGCCCTTCCATGGTCAACCCTCCAGTGCATTTTTTTCTTTGTTGACTGAAAGACTTGACTGGGGTTGATTGGAAATGTATTTTTTTAAAAATCCATTACTGATGGTTTCCTTTTCAGTTTTGTGTCAGAATATATTTTTACTTTTTGAGTCAAATTGACCATTAAATGTCATTTTCTAACCCTGACATATCAATATTTTAAAATAAAATCAGAATACTTTGATGATCCATACATTCATAGCAGTGTTTAATTGACTTTTATTTTTTCTATTGTTTTATTTCTTTATACATCTAGTACCCTATCTGTGCTTGTTTTGCCACAGTGCTTAGTAATGTGGCTGTAGATAGCAGAAATCCATTACATCTCTCAAAGGAGAAAAACCCTGCTCTCTAAGGAGTAGAAGGGAACGAAAGTAGGAATTCAATCTCTAAGAATCAGCATGTGTGTTTTCTTTCCTCAAAGAAAGAAAGAAGAAAATAAATAAAAGGTAGAACACTAGACCTCAGAATTGTAGTTTCATGCTGCTGCATAAAATAAAACCCATATAGTGGAAGAAAGGCTGTCAATAATCCTATGGAGCAGGTGTTGTTTATTTCAAGTGAAAAAGCAACCTGCATCTGTACTCCTAAAATATCTTGAAGTTGAAGTAAGCAAAGTTTATTTTTACCACTACTATTTTTCTATTTCAGACTAGTATTTCTAACAATCACTAGAAATCAGTAGGAAATTCTTAAAGAAGCTACCATTAAAATCCAGCCCATGTATAATAGATAACGTGAAATAGGAAGAAAGGGGACAAAGGGGCAGGGGAAATGGGAGGGGTAGGGGAAAGGAAAGAAGGGAATGGAATTAATATGAGAAAATGAAAACATGGAAACAAAGTCTTTGTAAATAGGGTGGAATGAAGGATTGAACGGAGGGCAGGGGAAGGGTGAAAAATAAGAACCAAGAGAGATTACGTAAATGTGCAAATTTCCAATGATGAATGTCATTATATTGTATACCTAAAATGTACCAATGATTAGAATGAATAATCGATAATGTAAAATAGGAAGAAAAGGTCCAAAGGGGTAGGGGCAGTGGGAGGGGCAGGGGAAAGGAAAGAAGGGAAAGGAAAAATGATGAGAAATGGAAAAAATGGAAATAAAGTCTTTGTAAATAGGGAAGGGTGGAGGGTGTGAAGGGAGGGCTAGGAATGGGGAAAAAATAAGAACCAAGATGCATTATGTAAAGGTACAATTCCCAATGAGAAATGTAATTGTGTTGTATACCTACAATGTACCAATAAAAGAATTTTAAAAAAATTCAGCCCATAGGCCTTCTACAGATGCATTTACCCTTGATTTGTTCTTTTAATTCCTCAATTCGTTTTTTAAAAATTAATTTTATTGGTACATTTTAGATCTGCTTAATGATCACGCTCATCATAGGGAACCTGTACCTGTGCATAGTATATCTAGATTCTTCTTTTCCCCCAATCCCCTCCCCTTCCTTTACCCCTTTTCCTCACTTTATTTACAAAAGTTTTATTTTCTTTTTTTCCTTCTATTCTTTTTTTTTAAGGTAGAATTATTTTCTTTTTTTTAATTAATTGATTTTTTAAATTAAATTCTTTTATTGCTACATTGTAGGTATACAACACAATTACGTTTCTCATTGGGAATTGTAGCTTTACATAATGCATCTTGGTTCTTATTTTTTCCCCATTCCTAGCCCTCCCTTCACGCCCTCCACCCTTCCCTATTTACAAAGACTTTATTTCCATTTTTTCCATTTCTCAGCATTTTTTTACCTTCTTTCCTTTCCCTTGCCCCTCCCACTACCCCTACCCCTTTGGACCTTTTCTTCCTATTTTACATTATCGATTATTCATTCTAATCATTGGTACATTTTAGGTATACAATATAATGACATTCATAATTGGAAATTTGCACCTTTCCATAGTCTCTCTTGGTTCTTATTTTTCACCCTTGCCCAGCCCTCCCTTCAACCCCTCCATTCCTCCCTATTTACAAAGATTTTGTTCCTATTTTTCCATTTTCTCATATTAATCCCATTCCCTTCTATCCTTTCCCCTACTCCTCCCACTTCCTTCCCTTTTGCCCCATTTCTTCCTATTTCACATTACCTATTATACATTTTAGTCCTTATTTACACTTTCAGTTTCTCACACCAGAGAAACTATTCAGCATTTATACGTATGTCCTATTTATTTCACTTAAGAGTATTGCCTCAATGTGCATCCACTTAGCTATAAATGTCTCTAATTTCTCATTTTTTATGGCTGAATAGTACTCCATTTTATAAAAAAAACACATTTTCTTTATCTAGTCTCCAGTTGATGGGCATTTGGGCTGTTTCCAAGTTTTAGCTATTACAAACTGTGCTGCTATGAACATGGGCACACGGATATCACTGTGGTATGATTCTTTTAATTCTTTGGGGAAGATCCCCAGCAGGGAAAAGAGCTGGGTCAAATGGAACTTCCAGTCCTAGTTCTCTGAGGTATCTCCATACTGATTTCCACAGTGCTTGCACCAGTCTACACTCCCACCAGCAGTGAAGCAGGGTTCCTCTTTCCCCACAGCCCCACCAGCATTTGTTATTGGTTGATTTCATGATAGCAGCCATTCTTTCTGGAGCGAAGTGGAATCTCAGTATTGTTTTCATTTGCATCTCTCGAATGACCAGTGATGTTGAACGTTTTTTCATGTATTTATTTGCTATTTCTACTACTTTGTCTGAGAAATGTCTGTTCATTTCAGATGCCCATTTTTGGATTGGGTCTTTAAATTTGGGAGGTTTGATCTTTTTAAGTTCTTTATAGATTCAAGAGAGTAGACCTTTGTCTGAGGAAGAGCAGGTGAAGATTTTTTTCCCACATTGTGGGTTGTCTCTTCACACTGCTAGTGGTTTCTCTTGCTGTGCAGAAGCCTTTTAATAAGAAGAGATCCCACTTGTTGATTGTTTGTGCTAGTTCACGGGCAGCTGAGGTTTTGTTCATAAAATCTTTTCCTACACTGATGTCTTCAAGGGTTCTACCTAACCTCTGTTCCAACTGGTTCAGCGTTTCTATTTTAATATTTAGATCTTTAATCCATTTTGATTTTAGTTTAGTGCATGGTGAGAGATATAAGTCTAGTTTTAATCTTTGGCAAGTTGAAGCCCAATGTTTCCAGCACCATTTATTAAAGAGGCTATCTTTCCTCCAGCGAGGGTGTTTGGCTCCTTTATCGAAGATGAGATGGCTGAGTGTGTCTGGCGTTGTTTCTGCATCTTCTAATCTGTTCCACTGGTCCCCAGGTCTGTTTCTTTGCCAGTACCATGCTGTTTTTATCACGGTAGCTTTGTAGTATAGTTGCAGGTTGGGGATTGTGATACCCCCTGCCATGTCTCTGTTACCTAGAATTGCTTTTGCTATTCTGAGTCTCTTCTTGTTCCAAATGAATTTTTGGATTGTTTTCTCGAGGTCCGTGAAGTATGCTGCTGGGATCTCAATTGGAATTGCTTTAAATCTATATAGCAGTTTTGGAAGTATGGGCATTTTCACTCTATTAATCCTTCCTACCCAGGAGCAGGGAATGTCTGTCCATTTTCTGATATCATCTTCAATCTCTCTTTTCAGAGTGCCATAGTTTTCAGAGAAGAGGTCTTTGATTTCTTTCATTAGGTT
Source organism: Heterocephalus glaber (assembly GCF_053883595.1). Lineage (NCBI taxonomy): Eukaryota > Metazoa > Chordata > Mammalia > Rodentia > Bathyergidae > Heterocephalus > Heterocephalus glaber. Next base: position 7,967,696 of record NW_028258444.1, on the reverse strand, counting down.
GATTCCTAGGTATTTCAGTTTTTTGGACACTATTGTGAAAGGAATTATTTGCCCTATTTCTCTCTCAGTGAGTCTGTCATTTGTGTAGAGGAAAGCTATTGATTTTTGTGTGTTGACCTTGTAACCAGCTACTTGACTGAATTTGGTTATTAAGTCTAGAAGACTTTTGGTGGAGTTCTTGGGGCCTTCTGTGTAGAGTATCATGGCATGTGCAAATAATGACAATATGACTTCTTCATTACCTCTCTTTATTCCTTTTATTTTTTTCTCTTGTCTAATTGCCATGGCTAATGTTTCCAGAACTATATAGAACAAGAGTGGTGATAGTGGACATCCTTGTTTTGTTCCTGATTTTAGTGTGAAGGATTTCAGTTTTTGACCATTTAGTATGATATTGGCTGTTGGTTTTTCATAGATGGCATCTATCAGTTTGAGGTAGAGACCATCTATTCCAATTTTTTGTATGGTGTTTATCATAAATGCATGTTGGATTTTGTCAAATGCTTTTTCTGCGTCTATGGAGTTAATCATATGGTTTTTGTCCTTGGCTCTATTGATATAGTGTATTACATTGATTGATTTGCATAAATTGAACCATCCCTGCTTCCCTAGGATGAATCCCACTTGATCAGGGTGTATGATTTTCTTGATGATCTTTTGCATTCTCTTTGCAAGTATTTTATTAAGAATTTTTGCACCTGTGTTCATTAGTGAGATTGGCCTACACTTCTCTTTTTCAGTTGGGTCTTTCTCTGCTTTGGGGATCAAGGTGATGCTTGCTTCCTGGAATGAATTTGGGAATATTGCTTCCCTTTCAATTTCATTGAAGGTTTAAACAGTAGTGGCATTAGTTCCTCTCTAAATGTCTTGTAGAATTCAGGAGTGAAGACATCAGGACCTGGGCTTTTCTTAGCTGGTAAGTTTGTAATTACATTTTCAATTTCATTGGTTGATATTGGGTTGTTCAGAATTTTTAGGTCTTCTTTGTTCAACTTTGGTAATTCATATGTATCTAGGAGTCTGTCCATTTCTTCTGTGTTGTCCATTTTATTGTCATATAGGTTCTGGAAGTAGGTATTGATGATCCTCTGGATTTCTGCTGGGTCTGTTGTAATTTCACCCTTTTCATTCCTAATTGCATGGATTTGGGCCTTTTCTTTCCTTTTTCTGATAAGGTTGGCTAATGGTTTGTCAATTTTGTTGATTCTTTCAAAGAACCAACTCTTGGATTCATTGATTTTTTTTGTATCATTCTCTTAGTCTCCATTGCATTGATTTCTGCTCAAATCTTTTTAATTTCCGCCCTTGTATGAGCTTTGGGGTTGTTCTGCTCTTCTTTTTCTAGAAGCTTGAGGTTCAGCATCAGGTTGTTTAATTGGGCTCATTCTGTTTTCCTAATATGCATATTCACTGCTATGAACTTCCCTCATAAGACTGCTTTCATTGTGTCCCATAGATTCTGATATGTTGTATTGTCATTGTCATTTAATTGAAGGAACTGTCTGATTTCTTCTTTAATTTCCTCTATGACCCATTGGTTATTCAGAAGCGTGTTGTTCAATTTTCATGTGTTTATGAAATTTTTTGAGTTTCTTTTGCTATGGATCTCCAATTTCATTGCACTATGGTCTGATAATATACAGGGGATAACTTCAATTCCTTTGCACTTACTTAAACATGTTGTATGTGTGAGTATGTGGTCTATTTTGGAGAATGACCCATGTGCAGCTGAGAAGAATGTGTATTCTGATTTTGTGGGGTGGAACACTCTGTAAACATTTGTTAAATTCATTTTTTCAAGAGTTCGATTGAGTTCTAGTATTTCATTACTTATTTTTTGTCTAGTTGATCTATTTGTGACAGTGGGGTGTTGAGGTCCCCCACTACAATTGTATTAGTGCGTATATGACTTTTCATGTACATTGGTATTTGTTTTATATATTTGGGTGCACTAGTGTTTGGTGCATAGATATTTATGATTGTCATCTCTTCCTCTTGCATTGTTCCCTTTGCAAGGATGTAGTGTCCTTCTTTGTCTCTCTTTATCAGTGTTGGTTTGAAATCTACTTGATCTGCAAAGAGTATAGCTACTCCTGCTTTTTTTCGGGTTCCTGTCGTATGGAGTATTGTTTTCCACCCTTTAACTTTCAGTCTATGAGTTTCCTTTTGAATGAAGTGTGTTTCTTGTATGCAGCATATTGTTGGATTTTGCTTCTTGACCCATTCTGCCAGTCCATTTCTTTTGATTGTTGAATTGAGACCATTACCATTGATGGTTATAACTGAAACATATTGACTTGTCATTGCCATGGCTTTTTCTTTTTGTTGGGTTCTCCCCCTTTCCATTTAATTTCTTGTCATGCCAGATGGGTTCATTCTGCTTTGCTTCCTGGGGTTGTGATCCTCAATGTCTGTTCCTAGGATATTGTGTAAAATTCTTTGGAGTGCTGGTTTGGTATTCACGAAGTTCCTAAGGTGCTCTTTGTCATGAAAGTATCTTATTTCTCCATCCATTTTGAAAGATAGTTTTGCAGGGTACATCAATCTGGGTTGGAGGCTGTTTTCTTTTACGGTTTGGAATATGTCACTCCAAGCTCTTCTTGCCTTGATGGTTTGTGTTGAGAAGTCTGCTGTGATTCTGATGGGCTTTCCTTTGTATGTGATTTGTTTCTTTTCTCTGACTGCTTGGAGAACTTTGTTCTTCTGTTGTGTTTCTGGAATCTTAACAATTATATGCCTATGAGTAGATTTTTTTTGATCAAGGCTATTTGGAGTCCTATATGCCTCACTTATCTGTATGTCAAGCTCTTTTCCCCTGCTTGGGAAGTTTTCTGCCATTATTTCTGTGAAGAGATTTTTTTATGTCATCTCCACTCTCTCCTGTTTCTTCATTGAGCCCAATCAGTCTTATGTTATTCTTCTTTGCATCATCTAACAGCTGCTGGATTGATTTCTCATGTTCCCTTACAATTTTGAAGCAATTTTTCTTTTCCTGGTCACTAATTGCAATCTTCTATATCTGAAATTCTGTCCTCACATTGGCTCATTCTGCTGTGTAGACTTTTAATGGAGTTTTTCATGTCCTGGAAATCTATTTGCATCTGTTTTATGGATTCCATTTGTTTCCTATGTTGGGATTTCATCGTGTTCCTGAGCTCCTCTCTAGATTTATTAATCATGTCTTGCACTAGGGGCCCAATTTCTCCTGTTATCTGAGAAATTATTTCTGATTTCATTTTTTCCAGATCCCCTTTTGTTGCCAGTTCAGTGGGTCCAGGTGGTTGAGTATCAGAGTGTTCCATCTCATTTCCCTTTTGGGTTGCTGTAAGTGATCTGGAAGTCTGGTTTTGAGACTTATTTACATGTTTTCTCATTTTGACTGGGGCGGGGTGCTGTTAGTGCCTGCATGGATTATCTCCTCTGAGCTGGGAGAGGTGGGACAGGGGCCAGGAGCAGCGGAAGGGATGGTGGCCCAAAAGCCCTTTCCTGTGGGCTGGGAGCAGCGGGAGGGTTGGTGACTGGGAAGCCCCTTCCTCTGGACCAGGAGCAGTGGGACGGCGGCTCAGAAACCCCTACCTCTGGGCCAGGAGCAGCGGGACTCAGTACCATGGTCTGGTGGTCTGGTGTCCTCTGTGTCTTTGTAGTGTGGAACCAGGTGGCTGCCTGCCTGCAGCGGGGTGATTGGGTGTCTTCCGTGTAACTCAGGACCTTGGTAGGGTGTGAGCAGACCTGCCTGTCTGTAGCGACTCCTTCTTTTTATTTTCCTTTCCTTTTGTTTCTTTCCCTCTCCCCTCTTCCCATTTGAACATTCCCAATATCCATTATATATTTGGGTCCTTATTTACCCTTTTGGTTTCTCATGCCAGAGAAACAATGTGATTTTTTTTTTTTTTTTTTTTTTTTTTGAGACAGAGTCTTACTCTGTAATTCAGGCTGGCTTTGGACTCACAGCAGTGCTCCTGTCTCAGCCTCCCAAGGGCTGGGATTACAGGCATGCATCACAATGCCCAACAACAATGTGATATATAAACATGTGTGTCCAATTTATTTCACTTAAAAGTATGTTTAAATGGTATGTTGTGTTGGCATTATCATTTAATTGTAGCAACTAATTTCTTCTTTAATTTCATCTATGATCCCTTAGTTGTTCAGGAGGATGTTACTTAATTTCCATGTATTTATGCAGTTTTTGTGGTTTCTTTTGCCATTGATTTCCAATTTCATTGCACTGTGGTCTGGTAATATACATGGAATAATTTCAATTCCTTTGCATTTACTTAAGCATGTTCTGTGGGCTAGTATATGGTCTATTTTGGAGAAAGTTCTGTGTAGAGCTGAGAAGAATGTGTATTCTGATGTTTTGGGGTGGAACACACTGTGTGGATCTACTCAATCCATTTGTTCAGAAGTTTAAGCAGCTCTGATATTTCTTTGTTGATTTTTTTGTCTAGTTGATTTATTTGTGACACTGGGATATTGAGCTTCCCCATTACAATTGTATTAATGCTTGCTTATTTGATGTTTCATGTTCATTAATATTTTATATAGTTGTTTGTGTGTGCTGATATTTGATGCATATATATTTATGATAGTTATCTTTTCCTCTTGGAATTTTTCCAAAACAAGTATGTAGTGGCCTTTTTTTGTCTCTTTTCATCAGTCTTAGCTTGAAATCCACTTTGTCTGCAAATAGAATAGCTTCTTGTGCTTTTTTCTAGGTTCCTGTCACATGGAGCATCCTTTAACTTTCAGTCTATGAATCTGTTGGTGTTCATGGAGTTGTAATCTTCATTATCTCTAGAATATCCTTTAGAACATTTTGATGTGCTGGTTTGGTGGTCATGAATTCTTCAGTTGTTCTTTGTCATGGAACTATCTTACTTCTCCATAAATTTTGAAAGATAGTTTTGCAGGGTTCATCAATGTGGGTTGAAGGTTGCTTTGTTTTGGAGTTTGAAATACTTCATTCCTAGCTCTCCTTGACTTAAGGGCTTGTATTGAGAAATCTGCTGTGATTCTGATGGGCTTTCCTTATAGGTGATTTATTTCTTTTCTCTACCAGCTTCTAATACTTGGTTCTTGTGTTGAATTTCTGGAATTTTGACTATATGACTTTGTGTAGAATTCTTCTTTGGATCATGGATTACTGGAGTTCTATGTGTTTCACTTATCTCTATATCAAATTCTTTTTCCATCTTGGGAAGTTTTCTGCCATTAATTCTGTGAACAGACATTTTTGTGTCATTTATGCTATCTCCTACTTTTTCTTTGACTCCAATCAATCTTATGTTATCTTTTTTGCATCATCTAGCTGCTTTTGGATTGATTTTTCATCATCCCTAGTATTTTCCAGAAATCTTTCTTTTCATGATCTCTAACTGCAAATGTATCTTCTAGATCTAATATTCTGTCCTCACATTCGTTCATTCTGCTGTGTATACTTTCAATATAATTTTTATTCTCCTACATATCTGCTTGAATCTGTTTCATGTATTCTATTTCTTTTGCATGTTGGGCATTCTTGGTTTCCATCATTTTCCTAAGCTCCTCTGTTTTTTAACTGTATCTACTCTAGTTTCACTAACCATGACCTTCATTATGGTCATCATCTCTCTAGTTATCTAAGAAATTATTTCTAATTTGATTTTTTTCTAGAGCCTCATTCATTTGCTTTGTTACATCTGCTGTTACCATTTCAGAGTCCAGATGGGTGGCTTTCATATTGTTCCAAATCATTGCCCCTTAGGTTTGCCTTTGGCAAGCTGGAAGTCTGGGGCTGCTTCTTGCTTCTGTGGCTTCTCATTTTCTATTTTTTGAAACTTCTGTGTTGATGATTATAATTTGCTTATGATAGGTAACTTTATTGCTAGTATTGAGAACCCTTAGGAAATGACTACTTTTTAGAGATGTCTTTTAGGTGTAGCTGGCCTTTTGGCTTTTGAGTCTGTTGGAAGATCCTACCTCTTCAATTTATTGGGGATGAAAAGTTGCTGCCTATTTTGCCTAGCTCCTGGTTTTTTTGGCACTGGCCTATAGTATTGTTTATGACCCTGAGGCAATATCATTCTCAGCATACGGGGAAGAACAACTGATTAGAACAACTGTATCATCTTGGCTAAAGTAATACTATCAGTAATAAAAATAGCATCAAGAATAGCCTAGGAAATGAGAAACTGTGGTAACTTAAATTTCCACCTTTAACTGTAGGAACAAGATTTGTAGTTACATAACAAAATCTAAAACAAATCAGAAAATTGTATACAGTAAATATCCCTTCAATATGGCAATTTTACTCTCAGGGGAGAAAATTTGAAAGGGGATAGAAAAATAGAAGAAGAGAAAAAGAGAAAGAGATTAAAAGCAAGGCTGAAGGACAAAGGAATATTACATAAGTCTTGGGAAACTGGTGAAGAAGACAAGAGGAAAAATAGGAAGAAGGAGAAATAAGAACAGAACAAAACAACAACAATAAAAAGTAGAAATAATATTCACACATATTAAAACAAGAACAGTCAAGAAAAGGAAAAAAAGAACAAAGGGGGAAGAAAAAAAATGTCCACTTAGGTGTGTCTCTGCTGTCACTATTAGACAAATGGGACAGTCAGAGCCCAGATCTGTGTTGGTGGATGCCAGCAAATCTGCAGAAGAATTATGGCAGTGTGGTGGATAATCCCAGCAAGTCTGTGATTTCAGCTCTCCTGAAGTTCTGGCTGCTTCTAGTTTCTGGCTGTGAGGTTGGGACCTGAGTTGGTTAGTCCACAACCCTCCAGATGACTCCTGCTGGCTTGAACTGGGCTCACTGACCCTGGGCGGCTCCCATGGGTGTGCCTCACTGTGACATAGAGACAATTTGCAGCTGCTCTGAGTCCTTAATTCACCTGGGGCCTTTCAAAAATGGAGACTGGCCATTTGCCCTCTCCTGGGGATCTTTGAACAGGACTGGCATCACTCATCAGCCACTGTAATCTACAGTGTCCACTGCTCTGTTTCACTGGTGTGTTTCTCTGTGGATGCCTCTGGAGTTACCAGCAGTCACCATGCCTCTGCAGATTTGACCTGCTCCTCCCATGCCATGAGTCAGACTCAGGAAGTGCTGCCACTTCCCTCTTCTGCATAGGGATCCTTCTCTTCACTCCCTGTGGGCTCCAATTCTCACTTAAGATCCTTGATGGGTCCTTGGGACCCACTTCCCTCCTCCTCTTCTCCACGCTGCTGTATTCCAGCATTTGGACTCCAAACCTCAGAGAGGCTATTTTGTTCCCACTTACCACTCTTCCATCTCCCCAGAAGTCTCCCCTCCTCGATTCATCTTCATGTTCTTTTCACCCTTTGGCAGTTTTAAATTTAAAAAAAATTAATTCCTTATTTACTGCAATATATAATAAAAAACAATAAACTTTCATCTCTCTTTGCCTATTTTCTAATCACATACTTTAGAGAGGTAAAGTCTTGTGACAATTTCTGTTTTCATTTTTTTGTTTATTTTTCAAATCTGATTACATCTTTATTTAATATTTATCAACAGACAATTATAGTTTTGCAGAAAAGGGTAAGATAGAAATTAGGTCTCTGGTATGAAAGACAAGGATCTGGCCCTTCCTCCCAAGTGGGCCCTACCCTTGCCTGATAGTTACATTACTTTTATTCATCAATTACTTCATTATAACTTTCAATAGTAGTTGTGTTTCCCATTTCTTGTTCTGTTTTCTTGCAGGAGGTTATTTTGAGATGAAAATCTACATCCCTGTCCTTTTGCCTGATCTCCCTTCTTCATGTTTTATATGAATTAGAAGTTTGGTTTTTGTTTTCAAGGTTATTATTAATGCCTTCTGTTTTGAAATCACACCCAGTTCTTCCATTTTTTTTGTCCATAAGTTAAATAATGCTGGAAAATGATATTCTTTTAACAAAATAAGTGAAATTCAACTTGTGAAAAGGTGTTGCTAAAATTACACTTCTCCTATATTGCAAAGATATTGCATTATCCAAGGACCTAAGAGAAATAGAACTAACAGGGTGTGTACATTAACATATGTGTATATGTATGGACATAGAGATGTATGGATGGGTGTATAGATATTTAATTGTAAGGAATTGGCTCACAATGTTATGGGAGCTGACAAGCCTCAAGATCTGCAGTCAGAAACCTGAAGACCCTGGAGAGCCAGTGGTTTATCTTGATCTGAATGTTTAACAGGCTTGAGACCCGACAACAGTCAAAGTTTTAGTTTGAGTCTGAAAGCAGGAAAAGACAGATGGCCCAGGTTATAGCCAGGCAGAATGAATTCCTTCTTTTTCATGAAAATATACTTATTCTACTCATTCCTTTAACTGATGAACACCCAGAATAGGGGAAATGATCTTTACTCACTTTGGCTGTTTCAATGTCCACACCCCAAAACACTCTTACAGAAACATCCAGAATAATACAGATGCTTGTTGTCTTGCAATGAAGTTATCCTGATAAACATATCACAAGTCTGAAACACTTTATAAATCAAAAATGGATTTCATACTCATAGCCTACTGAACATCATAGTTTAGCCACACAGTACACTGTAGAGTACCAGTTATTTATCCTTGATGATGAAGTGAGTGGCAGGTGTGGCTCTCTGCCACTGCCCAACATCATAAAAGATTATCATACTTATATTGTAAGCCCAGAAAAAAGACAGAATTCAAAATTTGAATACATAAAAAGTTCATACCATTGTAAAGTAAAAAAAAATCATAAAGTGCATCATTATGAGTTGAATCATCTACATTTGACTAAGTATCTGGCTACCCCATGGCCTAGTCAAAGGGACACAAAAAATTAACTATCACAGATATGATACCTATTGTTTAAAATATTGCTATACTTTAATTTTGTTTATGGTTGGACCTTGATTTTTGTGGTTTAAAATTTTTTTTCCTGATGTTTCTAAATGTTTTTTTCCCCTCATTCACCTTTGTCATGTGCTTAATTTTTCCAGCCTCTCAATCATATTTGACATTTGGCCTTTTCTCCAGGATTTTTCTCTCTCAGAGCCCTCTCACATCCATTTCAAAGTAGACTGGAAGCTCTCAAGGTCATTTGTTTTGTCATCTTGAGACTTCCCTTCCTTAGCCTTCCCTTTTTCAGTTTCTCTGAATCCTATATGTATCTTCATTTCTTGCTTTACTATATGCTTTGACTAGAGTAAATCCTCAAGTAACTTTTTAAGAAAAGGTAGACAAAAAGTAAGCTTTCTGAATCTATGCTAATGTTGATCATGAAATGTCATGACATGTGATGATTGAATTGACTTGGTACAAAATTTAAACTAAAAATATTTTTTCTCAGAATTTTGAAAGTATTGTCTTACTTCCAAGTATATTTTATTGCCAACAAGAAATACACCTATCTAATTATTGTTACTTTATAATAATTTTAATTTTCTTTTTGAAGTGCTCTTTATATCTTGATGCTCTGAAATATCTTTAAAGTATATCTTTGCTCTGCCATTTCTATTCAGAAGCTATTTTAATGTGAAGATTCCTGTTATCTTCAGCTCTGAAATAGTTCCATCCTTTGAAAAAATATTTCCTTTTGATTTTCTTTTTTCCCTAATGTAAAAAGTTGGGGGATGACAGGCCTATCCAGTGCTACATAGGAACTGCCTGGAGGGCGTGGGAAGGGATCCTGGCTTCCACCACAGATGGAGGATTGGGTGGCTGGGAATCTTTTGGACTCTTCTGGATTAGAACTAGATAAAATGCAAAGTCTCCCATTTGATTAAGTTGGTGGTGGTCCCCACTTGGGAGATGAACTGGTCCCGAATAGAGCCACCCTCACCTATGGGTGTCTTTTCTCAGCTTTACCTGTAGGGCTCTGTGAAATGTTCTATGGGGCAGGCTCTCTAGCGGGCAGGCATTTCTTCTGAGGCATCCCTTATTCCATGTTTGGAACTTGTTGCCAAAATCTATATTTATGTTCTTTCTATTATCTATCACTTGGTCTTTTTCCCACATGTCTTGGAAAAGTTCTTATGTGTTATTTTCCAATATTTTAATTAAAAAGACTTCAGCAGCATAACAATGGCATTTTCACTTCTAAGAGCTCTTTCTTGCTCTCTCCTTGTTGCTTTTCAATAGGGACATATTCTTTTTGTTTGTTATACAATGCCAGTTTGTTCTCTTTCTCTGTAACTTTTAGAGTCTGTTCTATGAAGTTTCCACTCATCTGAGGGAGTAGGTACATAACAAATATATTCTTTATTTCCCAGAATTATGTGTTTTATTTGAGGTCAGTTTTTCTGTTTGTGTTTGGTCTTTCTTTTTTTTTAAACTATGGGTGATTAAAATATATAGTAAATATTTAAATTAAAAATATCACAGTGAGAAGCACTTTGCCATTAACGCCTCTCAAAAACTTCCCCTCCTTTCAAATATATTATCCCACTGTTCTTGATATTTGTTCAAGCAGTTCTGCAAGTCTTTTGTATTTTTATGAAATGTGATAAATATGGTGAATGCCACTGCCAAATCTCATCCAATGGGAAAGCAGGCTTATAAAAACATTATAGTGTGGTTCATTGGACACCACAGAGGGGTCTGCAGTTGCAGGGAACCTGCCTCATCCAGCCCGCGCCCCTGGCAGCAATCCACTTAGCCATGTGGGTGCCTACAGGACCCCACCCCCAGTCCTCTGGCCTCTTGGCTGTACTGCCACCTGGTTCCACACTACAAAGACACAGGGGACACCGGACCACCAGACTACCCTACTGGGTAAGTTGGAGGGATCATCACCTCCCATCAGAACTGGGACTACCTTCAGGGGAAGGGCAGCTGGAACCTGAGGTACAGCCCTGCAGCGTTCAACACTACAGGAGGACAGGGAGCTCAACTTGGGACTTGCAGCCAGAAATATGTCTGAATCTCATGGGTCTGTGACTGGCTGGCTGAGACTCATTGACTTATATCTGCACATTGCTACCCACATAGTCTATTGTGACAGAAGAGACATAATCTGAAGGAGGCCCTTCCTTTTCATTTTTATTTTTTATTTCCAAAATTAGTATTATTGGTTTGTTTTTTTCTCCACTTATCTTTATTTTTTTCCTACTCTTTGCAAATTTTTGTTTTTCCTCTCCTTTTTTCTTCTTTCTTTTCTTCTTCCTTTCTATCTCTCTTACACTCACTCTCTTGCTGTCCAACATTGTTCATCTCCTTTTTTATTCCTGTTCTGGCCCTCATTCAGATTTCTTCTTATTCTTTTCTTCTCTTTTTCCTTATCTCTCCTGTGTCCTCTGGCCCCACTGCTAACCTTCCCCTATCCTTCTACCTATCCTTTCCTCCCCAAAACCTTCTAACTCCCCATCCTGAAGGGTAAAGTTGCTATATTGAAGAGTTTATTCACTATAAACATATGTTGGGTTGGTCCTTGATTTTGATTTAATTTACACAGTTAAAGGTGATAGATTAATAACTACCACAAAATGTCATTTTCTAAGATGTACTTGATGCTATGGTGTTGCTGATTGTATCACTTGGGCTAAGGTGTTGTTATAGATCTAGTCAGTGGTTCTTCCTGGTATAATGAAAATGAGGTAGCCTCAGAGTCATTAGAGGCTCAAAACCTAAAGACCAGCTATATCTGGAAGACACCTCTGAGAAGCAATTGTTCCATAAGGGTTCTAATTACAAGCAAAAAAGATACTTACAATAAGCAAATTTGAAGTATCAACCCAGGAATTAAACCAAGGACAGTCACAAAAACAAAAATGAGAAGACATTTAAGCAAGGCACAAACTCAGACTTCCATCCCACCAAGGGTAAACCCCGGGGGAAACGAGGTGGAAAAGTCCGATAACCAACCACCAGGATACCCTGAACTGATAGCACAGGAAGTAACAAAACAGATGAATGAGGCTCTAGAAAAATTCAAAGCAGAAATAATCTCCCATATATCTACAGAAATGGTGAGAAGAATAAAAGACATGATTAGAAGCTCTAGAACAGAAACAGATAAAAAGTAGATGAGCTCAGAAACATGCTGGAAGCCATGAATACCCAGCATAAGAAAAAAAAGGAAACCATCATTGCCCAACATAAGAAAGAAATGGAATCCATGAAACAGATTCACACAGATATTCAGGAGATTAAAAACTCCACTGAAAGTATCCACAGCAGATTAAGGGAATCTGAAGATAGAATATCAGATATAGAAGACAGGATCGTGGTGAAGGACCATGAAAACAGAGATTTCTTAAAAATAGTAAGGGACCATGAGAAATCAATCCACCAGCTACTAGACCATGAAAAGAAGAATAACATAAGACGGATAGGAGTCCATGAAAAAGCAGGAGAAAATACAATTGACATAAAAAAAACTGTTCACAAAAGTAATAGTGGAAAACTTCCCAGACAGAGGCAGAGAATTGAACATACAGATAAGCGAGGCATATAGAACTCCAACTAGCCATGATAAAAAAAATCTACATCTAGACATATAATAGTCAAGATCCCAGAATCCCAACAGAAGAACAAAATCCTACAGGCAGTTAGAGAAAAGAAACAAATTACCTACAAAGAAAAGCCCATTAGAATCACAGCAGACTTCTCAACACAAACCCTCAAGTCAAGGAGAGCCTGGAGTGAAGTATTTCAAGCCCTAAAAGAAAATAACTTCCAACCTAGACTATTGTATCCTGCAAAATTATCTTTCAAACTTGATGGGGAAATTAGATACTTCCATGACAACACCTGAGAAATTTCATGAACACCAAATCAGCACTACAAGCAATTCTAAACAGTATCCTAGAAAAAAGCAATGATGGTCACAACTCCATGAGGCCCAACAGAGGGAAGCCACTAGGCAAGGTAAGAAACTAAAGAGAAAGGGGTAAAATAAATAAAAGAGCCAACAAAAGTAAAACAACATAATAAGGATGAATCAATATCTATCAATTATAACCATCAATGTTAATGGCCTCAATTCACCAATCAAAAGAAATAGACTGGCAGAATGGATTAAGAAGCAAAATCCATGACTATGTTGTGTACAAGAAACACACCTAAGTCAAAATGAAATTCATAGACTGAAAGTAAAAGGATGGAAAACAGTTTTCCACATGACAGGAACCCAGAAAAAAACAGGGGTAGCAATCTTATTTGCAGACCAAGTAGATTTCAAACCAAAACTAGTTAAGAGAGACAAAGATGGTCACTACATCCTTGCGAAGGGAACAATCCAAAAGGAAGAGATGACAATCATAAATATATATGGACCAAATACAAATGCCCCCAACTATACAAAACAAATATCAATGGACATGAAAAACCAAATAAGCACTAATATAGTTGTAGTGGGGGGCCTCAATACCCCACTATCACAAATAACCAGATCATCTAGACAAAAAATTAAGGAAATTCTAGAACTGAACCAAGTTATTGAACAAATGGACTTAATAGATGTTTGCAGAGTGTTCCACCCCACAAAATCAGAATACACATTCTTTTCAGCTGCACACGGGGCATTATCCAGAATAGACCACATGCTAGCTTATAGGACATGTCTAAGTAAATGTAAAAGAATTGAAGTTACCCCCTGTATATTATCAGACCATAGTGCAATAAAATTGGATATCAATAATATAAGAAACTGCAAAACCACCACAAACACATGGAAACTGAATAATACCCTCTTGAGCAACCAATGAGTCACAGAGGAAATTAAAGAAGAAATTAGACAGTTTCTACAAGTAAATGAAAATGCCACTACAACATACAGGAATCTATGGGACACAAGGAAAGCAGTTCTATGCGGGAAATTCATAGCACTGAATGCCCATATTAGGAAAACAGAGAGAACTCAGATAAATAACATAATGCAGAACCTCAAGCTCCTACAAAAAGAAGAGCATAATGAATCCAAAGCTCATACAAGACAGGAAATTATAAAGATCAGAGCAGAAATCAATGCAATGGAGACTAAGAGAATGATACAAAAAATCAATGAATCAAAGAGTTGGTTTTTCAAAAGAATAAATAAAATTGATAAACCTTTAGTTAACCTTATCAAAAAAAAGGAAAGAAAAGGCTAAAATCCATGTAATTAAGAATGAAAAAGGTGTCACAACAGATCCAACAGAAATCCAGAGGATCATCAATACCTACTTCGAGAACCTGTACTCCAATAAATGGAAACACAGAAGAAATGGGCAGATTCCTAGATACATACGAATTGCCAAAGTTAAATGAAGAAGATATAGAAATTCTAAACATTCCAATAACAATGAGTGAAATTGAAAATGTAATAAAAAATTTACCAACAAAGAAAAGCCCAGTCCTGATGGCTTCACTGTGGAATTCTACAAAACATTTAAAGAAGAACTAATGCCATTACTCTTTAAACTCATCAAGGAAATTGAAAGGGAAGTAAGGCTTCCAAATTCATTCCTGGAAGCAAGTGGTACTTTGATTCCAAAACCAGGGAAAGACCCAACCCAAAAAGAGAACTACAGGCCAATCTCCCTAATGAACATAGATGCAAAAATCCTCAACAAGATACTGGCAAACAGAATAAAGAGGGTCATCTAGAAGATCATACACTCTGACCAAGTTGGATTTATGCCAGGGATGCAAGGCTGGTTCAACATTCGTAAATCAATAAATGTAATACACTGTATTAACAGAGTCAAGGACAAAAAACATATGATTATTTCAATAGATGCAGAAAAGGCATTCAACAAAATCCAACATGCATTTATGATCAAAACCCTACAGAAAATTGGAATAGAAGGTCTTTAGCTCCAGGAAGAAGGTGAGCCGGTCCCAGCACCTGGAAGGAAGCTCCCCCACTGCCATCCCAAGCTTCTAGGGCAGAGAAGCTGAGCTGGCCCCAGCACCTGGAAGGAAGCTCCCCCCCCACCATCCCAAGCTCCTAGGGCCAAGAAGGTGAGCCAGTCCCAGAACCCAGAAGGAAGCTCCCCTGCTGCCATCCCAAGCTCCTAGGGCAGAGAAGCTGAGCCACGCGGGTGCCAGAAGCACACCCCACCCCTTGGAAATGAGAAGACACATAAACAAGCCTCAAAAACAGACTTCTGGATCACCTATAGCAACCCCAAAGGGAAACGAGATGTAACAATCTGATAATCAGCCACCTGGACTCTCTGAACTGGAAACAAAAGAGGATCTGGGAAAAATGAAATCTGAAATAATTACTCAGATAACAGCAAAGATTTTGCTCATGGTACAAGACATGATTAATAAATCTAGAGAGGACATAGATAAAAAAATAGAGAATCTAAGGAACATGATGGAATCCCAACATAGGGAACAAATGGAATCCATAAAACAGATGCAAACAGATTTCCAGGAGATTAAAACCTCAATCAAAACTCTGTGCAGCAGAATGAACCAATGTGAGGAAAGAATTTCAGATATAGAAGAAAAGATTGCAATTAGTGACCAGGAAAAGAAAAATTGCTTTAAAATTTAAAGGAACATGAGAAATCAATCCAGCAGCTGCTAGACAATGCAAAGAAGAATAACATAAGACTGACTGGAGTCAATGAAGAAACAGGAGAGAGTGCAGATGACATAAAAAACTGTTCACAGAAGTGATGGCAGAAAACTTCCCAAGGAGGGGAAAAGAACTTGACATACAGATAAGTGAGGCATATGGGACTCCAGCTAGCCTTGATTAAAAAAAAAAATCTACACATAGGCATATAATAGTTAGGATTCCAAAAATCCAACAGAAGAACAAAATTCTATAAGCAGTGAGAGAAAAGAAACAAATCACATACAAAGGAAAGCCCATCAGAATCACAGCAGACTTCTCAATACAAACCCTCAAGGCAAGAAGAGCTTGGAGTGATATATTTCAAGCCCTAAAGGAAACAGCCTCCAACCCAGATTGATGTACCCTGCAAAACTATCTTTCAAAATGGATGGAGAAATAAGATACTTTCATGATAAAGAGCACCTCAGGAACTTCATGAATATAAAACTGGCACTCCAAAAAATTTTAGACAATACCCTAAGAAAAATCAATGAGGATCACAACCCCAGGAAATGCAGCAGAATGAATCCACTGGGCGTGACAAATTAAATGCAAAGGAGGAGAATCCAACAAAAAAGGAAAAGTCATGACAAGGGTTTTAAAACTTTTAACTTCATCTCCCTAATGAGTGTATAATTCAATCTTATTATTGTACTGATCAATATTTTTCTGATTCTAGAGTTGCACACCTTTCCTTGGGCTGTACTGGCTATTTATCATCTTTTTATGTCTACTTTTTAATTGAGTTGTCTATTAATGAGCTCTAAGAATTCTATATATTCTGCTCATAGGTTATATGCATTGTAAATATGGTCTGTTTAAGGACTTCTTTTCGTTTTAATGATGTCATTTAAAGTTCTAAATTTTGATGGAATCTCATTTATCAATTTTTTCTTTTATACATCATGTCTTTTGTGTACTAGGTAGTTCTTGCCTACCCTGAATTCATAAACATTTTCCCTTATAATTTCTTCTTAAAGTTTTATACTTTTAGGCTTTCATATTTAGGTTCATATATCCCTTCAAATTATTTTCATGTATGGAAAAATACTGTTGAGATTAATTTTTTATATATGGATACCAGGTGTTCTAGTGCCATTTGCTGAAAACACTATCTCTTCCTCAGCTCTTGAATTGAGTTTATATTCTATAAAATGCTAATGTTAAATAATTTTTCAAAACTCAGTGGACCGTATGCATGTGATTCAATTTCTAGATTCTCTTTTATTCCAATGATCTATATGTCTTTCCTTACACCACTGCCTTGATTACTGTAGCTTTAGAAGAAGTCTTAAAATTAGGCACTAAATGTCTTCCAACACTGTTTTTTGTTTTTAACTTTTCTAGGTCCTTTGTACTCCTACATAACTTTTAAATTTCAATATCCAATTCTTCATTTATAGCAAGTATACACAGACCTGAATTTCTATATATACCTTGTGTTTTCTAATCCTGCTAAATTCAAATACAAGTTCTAGGGGCTCCTAGAGATTTCTTAGTATTTTCTGTGTAGATGATCATTTCTTCTACATATAAAGATTTTGCTTCTACCTTGCCAATCCTATCCTAATTGTGTCATTTTATTGCCAGACTATTTTGGTGGGGCCTAGGTTTCAAAGTTTAATGGACAGAAAAGGGTAAGCATATCTGCCCTTGTTCCCCACCTTAAGGAGAAAGCATTGTATCTTCTCCATTCATATAAGGTGTTCTCACTGGAAGTATGGAGTACATGTCTTTAATCTGTTGAGAAGTTTCTGTTCTACTTCTAGTCTTCTGATAGCTCTTAGCATGAACAGCTGTAGAATTTAGTCCAATACTTTTTCTCCAACTAGTGACAGCATCATATGGCTTTTTCCTTTCCTCTGTTAAAATGATGACTTTTGGGGTGGATCTTCCAATGCTGAACCAACACTGCCATCCCTATAACAAAACCACTTTCTACATCCTGCAAGATCTGACTTCTAATAGTTTGTTTTGTTAAACAAATTTCTATCTATGTTCATACTTTTTTCTTCTATTATCTTTATCCAGTTTTAGGATTAGCACAATGTTGAGTTCCTAAAATGAGGGGAGAAGTGTTCCTTCTTTTTTCTGCTCTAATTGTTTGATACAATTTATCAGTTAAAATGTATATGAGCCTGTTGTTGTCATATAGGTAGGTTTTCAAGCTAGGAATATACTTTCTTTAATAGGTGCTATTCAAATTTTATATTTCCTCCAGAGTTAGTTTCATTAATTTGTCTTCCAAGATACTTCTTAGAAGTTGTCAAATTTATTTCAAAACAGATTTTTGAAATATGCTTTCTATATCCTTTTAAATTCTGTAAAATCTGTGGTAATGTCTCCTAGATCTTGATATTTTAATTTTAAAAATGTATAATTGATATTGCATAACAGAAAGAAAAGGTCTAAAGGTGCAGGGCAAGTGGGAGGAGTAGGGGAAAGGAAAAAAGGGAAAAGAAAAAAATGAGAAAAGGAAAAAAATGGAAACAAAGTCTTTGCAAATAGGGAAAAGTGGAGGGGGTGAAGGGAGGGCAGGCGAAGGGGAATAAAAAAAGAACCAAGACACTCATGTAAAGGTACAAGATCCCAATGATGTATGTAACTGTATTTTATACGGAAAATGTACCAATAAACTCAATGGGAAATGAAAAGAAGGTCTTTAGCTCAACCTGATTAAGGCTATCTATGAAAAACTAACAGCCAACATAATAATAAATGGTCAAAAACTAAAAACTTTCACGCTAAAATTAGGAACAAGACATGGATGCCCACTATCACCACTTCTGTTCAATATAGTTCTGGAAACATTATCCACAGCAATTAGCAAAGAGAAAGAAATAAAAGGAATAAAGATAGGAAAGGAAGAAGTTAAACTGTCAATATTTGCTGATGATATGATACTTTACATAGGAGACCGAAAACACTCGGCCAAAAGTCTTCAAGACTTAGTTGACAGGTTCAGTAGAGTAGCTGGATATAAAGTCAACACTCAAAAAACAATAGCCTTCTTATACACAAATAACAGACTCACTAAGAGAGAAATTAGGGAAATAATTCCTTTTACAATAGCATCCAAAAAAATGAAATATCTAAGAATCAATCTACCTAAGGCAGCAAAAGACCTCTACAATGAAAACTACAGCACTCTGAAAAAAGAGATTGAAGAGGATACAAGAAAATGGAAAGATATCCCTTGCTCCTGAGTAGGAAGAACCAATATAGTGAAAATGGCCATACTTCTAAAACTGCTATATAGATTTAATGCAATGCCAATTGAAATTCCAACAATATACTTCACAGAACTAGAGAAAACAATCCAAAAATTCATTTGGAACCAGAAGAGACCTAGAATAGCAAAAGCAATTCTAAGCAACAGAGACATGACAGGTATATCACAATCCCCAACTTGAAACTATACTACAAAGCTACTGTGAGAAAACAGCATAATACTGGCAAAAGTACAGACCCAAGGATCAGTGGAATAGATTAGAAGATGCAGAAGGAACTCCAGACATGCTCAACCACCTCATCTTTGACAAAGAAGCCAACCACCATCATTGGATGAAAGATAAACTATTTAATAAATGGTATTGGAAAAACTGGATTGGAACCTGCCAAAGATTAAAACTAGACCCATACCTATCACCATGCACTAAACTAAGATCAAAGTGGATTAAAGATCTAAATATTAAAACAGAAACACTAAACTTTCTGGAAGATAAGTTAGGTGGAACTCTCAAAGGCATTGGCATAGGAATAGACTTTATGACCAAAACCTCAGTTGGCCAGGAACTAGCACAAAGAATCAACAACTGGGATCTCATTTTATTAAAAAGCTTGTGTGGTGCAAGAGAAACCACTAACAGAGCTAAGAGAGAATCTACAATGTGGGAAAAAATTTTTAGCATCTGTACCTCATACAAAGGACTATTATCTAGAATATATAAAGAACTGAGAAAAATCAGACCCCCAAAATTCAAAGACCCAATTTAAAAATGGGCATCTGAAATGAATAGACATTTCTCAGACAAAGAATTAATAGCAGCAAATAAATATATGAAAAAATGTTCAACATCACTGGTCATTCAACAGATGCAGATGAAAACAACACTGAGATTCCACCTCACCCCAGAAAGAATGGCTATCAAGAAATCAACCAATAACAAATCCTGGTGGAGGTGTGGGGAGAAAGGAACCCTTCTCCCTTGCTGGTGAGAGTGCAGGCAAGTGCAACCACTGTGGAAATCAGTATCGAGATACCTCACAGAACTAGGATTAGAGGTCCCATTTGATCCAGCTGTTCCTCTGCTTGGGTATCTTCCCAAAAGAATTTTAAAAATCCTTCCAGAGTGATATATGTGCACCCATGTTTATAGCAACACAGTTTGTGATCGCTAAAGCTTGGAAACAGCCCAAGTGCCCATCAACTGGAAACTGGATAAAGAAGATGTGTTTTTTTCATAAAATGGAGTACTACTCAGCTATGAAGAATGAGAAACTAGAGTCATTTATAGCTAAATGGATGCATATAGAGGCCATCCTCTTAAGTGAATTAAATAGGACCCACATGTATAAATACCGAATAGTTTCTCTAGTGAGAGAAACTGAAAGTGTAAATAAATGTTAAAATGATTAAAATGAATAATTGATAATTTTAAATTGGAAGAAAATGTCCAAAGGGATAGGGGTGGTGGGAGAGGAAGAGGAAAGTAAGAAGGGAATAGAAAAATTATGAGAAAAGAAAAAACATGGAAACATAGTCTATGTAAATATGGAATGGTGGAGGGGTGAAGGGTGCACAGGGAATGGGGGCAAGCTAACAATCGAGATACCTCATGTACAGGTACAAACACCCAATGATAAATGTAAATGTATTGTGTACCTAAAATTTACCAATAAAAGAATGGAAGAATAAAAAAAAACATTTTAGTGTGTCTCCATCCACCTTATTTATGGAATCTGGCACCATGTGACTTTTGGCTCTTCCCCCAAGTCAAAGTTGTCATGAAAAGTAGACATTTTGAATCAATTCTGGACATTGAGCAGCCACAGCAGTGCAACTAAAGACACTAAAGAGGACATCTGGACCGAGGATTTATCTCAGTGGTTCTGGCGCCTGCCTTGCAAGTGCAAGGTCCTGAGTTCAATCCCTTGTACCAAAAAAAAAAAAAAAAAAGAAAAGAGGACATCTAAAGTGGCTTCAGAAAATGGTAAGAATTATGGGAAAAGTATATTAAAAAAGAGGGAATATTGTATGATGGATTAATGGCAATATTTTTACTGCAATAATTTTTAAAAATTTAAGTATTAACTTGTTTTTTAATCACACCTGATATATTTCCAATTGTCCTCATTCTTCTGTGGAGGAGAATGGCACAAATGCAAGTTTCTCATGCCAAGAGCCACAGAGTTGTGAGAGGGCATAGAAATGTCAGTATTTTGGGTACCACTTGAGGGAAAACAAATAGGAGGCCCTCAGCACCTGGCCTGGCCTGGTAGGACTGAGAGAAGGTACATAATATTGAAGTTCCTCACAGCCTGTGGAGGACAGAAGAGATGTGAAGAGGGTGCATATGCAGAAATAGGAGGAGAGCCTCAGAATCACTAGCTGGGTTGACAGAAGGAAAGCGTTTCTCAAAACCAAAGTAAAGACTGTAAGAAATCATTTTACAAAGGTAAAGACAGCAATGTAAAACTTCAGAGAACAAAGAGAACCTCTAGGGACAACAGGGTTAGGGACTGGCAGTGGTGTTGAGGATAGCTAGTGGAACAACACAACCACTCCTGCTCTGAAACTGGCATGAAAGAGGGACTTGGCATGGATGCAGCTGTGACCAGCAGCACAAGAACCCTTGGGCTGGGAAGTCACCACTCCCTCAGACTTGTGACCAGCAGGGCAAGCAGCCTTGGGCCCTGTGGTAGGACAAGGAGGGCAGCATGTGAGAGAAGCCAGTGGTGTGGAACAGAGTTGACTGTGCAAGGTCTGGGAGGGGACACCTGTGCATAGGACTTGGAGTACCCTTGGGCTGTCTCTGAGGGCAACACAGAGCAAAACAGGGTAAGGAGATGTGCTCAGGACATTCAGAAAGCTGCTGGCTAAAGACTGGCCACAGCCCCCAAATTTAGAGGCCAAGACTAGCTCTGCACCCAGCACTAATCCTACTGCAGACTTGGCAGGGTTACCAGGCAGAGATTTGGGCTCGGACTTAGACACTACCACAGAACTGTGGGTACCAGAGGAATGTTTTTTCTTTTTTCTCTCTTTGTTAATTAGTTTGTGTGGTTTTCCTTTTTTCTGTCAGTTTTTTTTGGGGGGGTTGTTTGGGTTTTGACTTTTATAGTTTGTTTTGTTTTGCCCATCCTCTTTCTCTCTTTCCTAAACTGTTTTTCTTGAATTTCTGATATTTTCATGTGAATGAATATTGTTGCTTGTCTTTCTAGTTCACTTTGATATTCTTTTGCTTTCTCCTTCACCCTTTCTCTTTTGTCCTCTTCTCCAGTTTCCCAAAGCTTGGGTGATCATTCTCTGTCCTTGAGCATTGCTTCTACTATATTTCTTTTTAGTTACCAATCTGTTTTGTCCCTTATCCCTCTTACCCCCTCCCCTCCAGGTAAAATAACTACCAAGGGGAAACTCACTGCTTACAGGTTCCTGGTTTATGTTGAATGTTGCTACCTAACTATAGATCTTGCTCCTATGATCAAAAGTACCAAATTAGCAGTTAACACAGTTTGTCAGTTTCTAGGCTATGCTTGAAGATATTGTTATTGCTAATTGTACTATTTTAGCCAGGATGCCATATCTGTTGTAATCAGTTGTGTACACTTGTATGAAAACACAGTGATTGTCTGGAGTCATAATCATCACTATAGTCCAGTATTAAAGGAATGGGAGCTGAGCTAAACAGATAGCAACTTCACATCCCCAATAAATTGGAAAGGTAGCATCTTGGGACAGACACAAAGACCAAGAGCCAGCTACACCTTGAAGACATATTTGAGGAATAATTTCCTAGTGAAGCCTTGATACTAGTGATAAAGCTACCTAACATAAGAAACTTACAAGGATCAACACAAAAAACAAATTAAAATAAAAAACCAGAAAATGACAAGATGCAGTAGCAAAATGCAGCTACAGACCTCTGGCTACCAGGAAAAATTCAGGGGACAATGATATAGAGAAAATCAGAAGGCACCCACTGGAATTCTCTGAAATGATAGCAGCAGAAGTAAATAGGTGAATGAGGCTATAGAGAAAATCAGAGAAGAATTAATCTCTCAGGTAAAAAAATGACAATCATATTGAAAGACCTGCTCAGCAAATGTAGAGTAGACATAGATAAAAAAATAGAGCTTAGAAAAATAATGAAAACCATGAGTGCCCAACATAGGAAAGAAATGAAATACATGGAAAAGATTCAAACAGATATCCAGAAAATTAAAAATTCCATTGAAAGTTTGCAAAACTGAATGAATAAAAGTAAAGACAGAATATCAGACCTAGAAGACAGGATTGCATAGATCATGAAAGGAAAGATCTATTAAAAATAATGGACTATGAAAAAAATCCAATAGCTACAAGATGATGCAAAGAAGAATGTAAGACTGACTGGAATCAATGAAAATGCAGGAGTCAGTGCAAAGGACATATAAAGCCAGTTCACAGAAGTAATGGCAGAAAATTTCCCAAGCATGGAAAAATATTGGACATACAAATAGGTGAGACATATAGAACTTCAATCAGTCATGACCAAAATTAATCTACACCAAGGCATATAATAAGATCCTAGAAATTTGGCACAAGAACAGAATTAAAAGCTATTAGAAAAAAGAAACAAGTCACCTATAAAGGAAAGCCCATCAGAATCACAGCAGACTTCTCAACACAAACCCTTAAGTCAAGGAGAGCATAGAGTGAAGTATTTCAAGTCCTAAAAGAAAACCTGCAACCCAGACTGATGTACCCTGCAAAACTCTCTTTCAGAATCAATGGAGAAATAAGATATATCCATGACAAAGAACTGAAGAAATTCATGACCACCAAGCCAGCTCTACAAAATATTCTGAAAGATATTTTAGAAAAAAATAAAAAAGACCACAATTCTAAGATCATCAATGAAGCCACCAGGCAAAGCAAGCAATTAAACAGAAGGGAAAGATAGAGAACCAACAACAGAAAAATAATATAACAAGGATAAGGCAGTATGTATCAGTAATAACTATCAATGTAAATGGTCTCAATTCACCAATCAAAACAGATTGGCAGAATGGATCAAGAAACAAGATCCAACAATTTGCTGCATACAGGAAACACACTTAACTCAAATAACAAAGAAACAGGGCATCACCAAAGGAACTCAATAATAACAGAGTAATTGTTATAGTTGGGGCCTAAAATATTTCCTTGAAGGGTCATTGTGTTGAATGCTTGGTTACCAGTTTATGAGTTTTGGGAAGTAATTGTTTCATGAGGACTCCATCTTTGTCAGTGAGTTAATCCATTGATGAATTCATAGTTTGATGGCCTTATTATTGGGGGAGGAGTGATGAATCTTAAGAGGTAGTGCCTAACCAAATGGATTAAGTCATACAGGCAGGACCTTGGGAACTATATTTTGCCCCCAGCCGTTCCTCATTTTCTTTTCCACCCTCTTTGCTTCTTGACTGCTGTGAAGTGTGTGACTTTGTTCTACTATGCTCTCACCACCATGATGCTTTGCCTTACCACATGCCCATGACACTGAAGCATGATTTGACCATGGGCTCAAACCTCTGAAACTGTGAACCAAATAAATCTTTCCTCCTTTAAGTTGTTATTCTGTTATTGAGAGGGAAAGTCTTTAACACAATGAGCCTAAAGAAATGGAGGACACAGAAAGCCTGTACAAATCAATAATAAGTAAAGAGATTGAATCAGTATAAAAATCTTCAAAAAAAGAAAATAAAGAGCCCAGGAACAGATGTCTTTACTGCTGAATTTTACCAAACTCTTAAATAAGAGCTAGTGTTGATCCTTCTCAAATTATTCCACAGAATTGAAAGGGATATTTTACCAAACTCTATTAGGCCAGCATTACTCTGATAATAAACCAAAACAAGGGCACAGCAAAGAAAGAAAACAGACTAATCACTCTGATAAAAATAAATTTTAAAATTCTCAACAAAACACAAATAAATTGAATCCAGTGGCATATAAAGAAATAATCACCATGATAAAGTAGGATTTAATCCAGGTATGCAAGGATGATTTGACATACATAAATCAATAAACATTACATCATATCAAGAGAATGAAAGAGAAAAATTATGTGATCACCTCGATAGATTCAATTATTCAATAAAATTCAGCATCACTTCATGAAGTTAAAAAAACTTCCAAAAATATAAACCATAGCCAACATGATACTGAACATGGAAATGGT
The DNA here is from genome assembly GCF_053883595.1 of Heterocephalus glaber. NCBI lineage: Eukaryota > Metazoa > Chordata > Mammalia > Rodentia > Bathyergidae > Heterocephalus > Heterocephalus glaber. The sequence goes on along the minus strand of NW_028258444.1, from coordinate 7,942,742 downwards.
AGAATCATTATCTCTAAGATTTGGAACCATAACAGAACATCTACTTTCACCAGTCTTTAAAAATTTTTGTATTTTATTTGTACCTGTTTGTAGTGAATAATGATTACATATTCACTTCCGCTCTTCTCCCTCCCCCGAGAAGAAGTACAAATGGCCAATAAACACATGAAAACAATGTTTAATGTCTCTGGCCATTAGAGAAATGCATATTAAAACCAATCTTAATTTAGTATTGGAAATCTTACACAAAGCAAAAAGAGTAGAGAAAGAAATTAAGGGCAAGAGTCCATCAAATTATCCCTGTTTCCAGGCAACAAACTTTTATATATAAAGAAACCTAAAGATTCCAAAAAAAAAAAACAAAAACAAAAACAAAAACTGTTAGAACTAAAAAAAATCTCAGTAACTTTACAGAATACAAAATCAACACACAAAACTCAATAGCTTTTTTTTAAAAAAAGCAAATAACAAAATTGCTGAGAAATAAATAAGAAAGCAATCTGATTCACAATTAAACACACGCCTAAAACCAAATAAAAACAAAATAACCTAGAGATAAATATAAGGAAGTGACAGAGCCCTATAATAAAAATTTTAGAACACTGATGAAAGAAATGGGACACACAAGGCAAAGGCATCCCATGCTCATGGATTAGAGAAATTAATATTGTCAAAATGTCCATATTTCCTGAAGCAATCTACAGATTCAATGCCACCCCCATCAAAACATCAAGTACTCTTTTCATAGAATGAGAAAAAAATACTTCTAAAACTTGTATAGAACCTCGAAAGACCCTAAGTAAGAAAGCAATCCTGAGCAAGAACAATGCTAGAAGCATTATAATAATTGACTTCAGGCATCCTTTCCTCAACCTACACTTTCTCCCTGCTCCCAGATTCTCTTGCTTCATATTTGGTGGGCGGATTACCGCAGTTCTCACCTTTCTCTACCTGTAGGAGTGGAGGGGTGGTGCTGATACTTCTTCAATGTTACACTGGTGGCTGATGGGTATTGCAGACATGTCAACAAGTAATGATATTAATAAAATAAGACAGGCCACGATTCCACCACTCCCAGCCCAGAGGAAGGGGCTTCCAGGTCACCTTTCCACCACTCCTTGCCCAGAGGAAGAGGCTTACGGGCCAACATTCCACGGCTCCCAGACCAGAGGTAGGGGCTTCTGGGCCTCCATTCCGCCACTCCCAGCCCAGAGAGGGTGAGCCGTGAAGGTGCCAACAGTACCCACCCTGGTGTCAAAATGAGAAGACCCCTAAACAAGTCTCAAAACCAGGCTTCCAGATCACCTACAATAACCCCAAAGGGAGAGGAGATGGAACATTCTGATACTCAAAAACCTGGACTCACTGAACTGGCAACAAAAGAGGATCTGGAAAAAATGAAATCAGAAAAAATTTCTCAACAGCAGAGATTGTGCCCATAGTGCAAGACATCATTAGTAAATCTAGAGAGGACACACATAAAAGAAGAGAGGAGCTGAGGAATATGATGGAATCCCAACATAGGAAACAAATGGAATCCATAAAATGGATACAAATATATTTCCAGGAGATTAAAAACTCCATTGAGAGTCTACACAGCAGAATGAGCCAATGTGAGGACAGAATTTCAGATATAGAAGATAAGATTGCAATTGGTGACCAGGAAAATAAAAATTGCTTCAAAATTGTAAGGGACAATGAAAAATCAATCTACCAGCTGCTTGATGATGCAAAGAAGAATAACGTAAGACAGACTGGAGTCAACAAAGGAACAGGAAAGAGTGCAGATGACATAAAAAAACTGTTCACAGAAGTGATGGCAGAAAACTTCCCAAGAAGGGCAAAAGAAGTTGATGTACACGTAAGTGAAGCATATAGGACTCCAAATAGCCTTGATCAAAAAAATCTACACATAGGCATATAATTGCTAAGATTCCAGAAACCCAACAGAAGAAGAATGTTCTAGAAGCAGTTAGAGAAAAGAAACAAATCACATACAAAGGAAAGCCCATCAGAATCACAGCAGACTTCTCAATGGAAACCCTCAAGGCAAGAAGAGCTTGGAGTGATGTATTCCTAGCCCAAAAGGAAAACAGCCTCCAACCCAGAATGATGTACCCTGCAAAATCATCTCTCAAAATGGATGGAGAAATAAGATACTTTCATGACAAAGAGCACCTTAGAAAGTTCATGAATACCAAACCAGCACTTCAAAAAATTTTAGATAATAACCTAGGAACAGACAATGAGGAGCACAACCCCAGGAAGCACAGTAGAATGAATCCATCAGGTGTGACAAGAAATTAAATGTAAAGGGTGAGAATCCAACACAAAGAAAGTCATGATAATGATAAGACAATACATATCAGATATAACCACCAATGTTAATGGTCTCAATTCACCAATCAAAAGAAATAGACTGGCAGAATGGGTCAAGCAAAATCCAACAATATGCTGTATAAAAGAAACACACTTAATTCAAAAGAAACTCATAGATTGAAAGTTAAAGGGTGGAAAACAATACTACATGTGAGAGGAACCTGAAAAAAAGCAGGAGTAACTATCCTCTTTTCAGATCAAGTGGATTTCAAACCAACACCGATTAAGAGAGACAAAGAAGGACACTATATCCTTGTAAAGGAAACAATCCAAGAGGAAGAGATGACAATCATAAATATCTATGCACCAAACACTAGTGTACCCAACTATATAAGACAAATACTAGCAGAAATGAAAAGTAATATATGCACTAATATAATAGTAGTGGGGGACCTCAATACCCCACTGTCACAAATAGATAGATCAACTAGACAAAAAATAAGTAATGAAATACTAGGCCTCAATTGAACTCTTGAATGAATGAACTTAACAGATGTTTACAGATTGTTCCACCACGCCAAATCAAAATACACATTCTTTTCAGCTGCACATGGGTCGTTCTCCAAAATAGGCCACATACTCACTCATAGAACATGTTTAAGTAAGTGCAAAGGATTTGAAGTTATTCCCTGTATATTATTAGACCATAGTGCAATGAAATTGGAGACCAATAGCAAAAGAAACCACAAAAGTACATAAACACATGGAAATTGAACAACACATTTCTGAATAACCAATGAGTCACAGAGGAAATTAAAGAAGAAATCAGACAGTTACTTCAATTAAATGACAATGACAATACAACATGTCAGAATCTATGGGACACAATGAAAGCAGTCTTACAAGGGAAATTGATAGCAGTGAATACTCATATTAGGAAAACAGAGTGAGCAAAATTAAACAACCTGATGTTGAATCTCAAGTTTCTAGAAAAAGAAGAGCAGGACAAACCCAAAGCTCATACAAGGGAGGAAATTCTGAAGATCAGAGCAGAAATCAAGTCAATGGAGACTAAGAGAATGATACAAAAAATTAATGAAGCCAAGAGTTGGTTCTTTGAAGGAATAAACAAAATTGACAAATCCTTAGCCAACCTTATCAGAAAAAGGAAAGAAAAGGCCCAAATCCATGCAATTAGGAATGAAAAGAGTGAAATTACAACAGACCCAGCAGAAATCCAGAGGATCATCAATACCTACTTCCAGAACCTATACGACAATAAGATGGAAAACACAGAAGAAATGGACAGATTCCTAGATACATATGAATTACCAAAGTTGAACGAAGAAGACCTAAAAATTCTAAACAAACCAATATCAACCAATAAAATTGAAAATGAAATTAAAAACTTATCAACTAAGAAAAGGTCTTGATGTCTTCACTGCTGAATTCTACAAGACATTTAGAGAGGAACTACTGCCACTACTGTTTAAACTCTTCAATGAAATTGAAAGGGAAGCAATAGTCCTGAATTCATTCCTGGAAGCAAGCATCACCATAATCTCCAAATCAGAGAAAGACCCACCCAAAAAAGAGAAGTATAGGCCAATCTCACTAATGAACATAGATGCAAAAATCCTTAATAAGATACTTGCAAATAGAATGTAGAAGATCATCAAGAAGATCATACACTTTGACAAAGTGGGATTCATCCCAGGAATAGAGATGGTTCAACATACACAAATCAATCAGTGTAATACACTATATCAATAGAGCCAAGGACAAAAAACATATGATTATCTCCATAGATGCAGAAAAAGCATTTGACAAAATCCAACATGCACTTATGATAAAAACCCTGCAAAAAATTGGAATAGACAGTCTCTATCTCAATCTGATAAAAGTTATCTATGAAAAACCAACAGCCAATATCATACTAAATGGTCAAAAACTGAAATCCTTCACACTGAAATCAGGAACAAGACAAGGATGCCCACTATCACCACTCCTGTTCAGTATAGTTTTGGAAACATCAGCCATGGAAATTAGACAAGAGGAAGAAATAAAAGGATTAAAAATAGTAAATGAAGAAGTCAAATTATCATTATTTGCAGATGCCATGATACTCTATATAGAAGACCCCAAGAACTCCACCAAAAGTCTTCTAGACTTAATAACCAAATTCAGTCAAGTAGCTGGATACAAGGTCAACACACAAAAATCAATAGCTTTCCTCTACACGAATGACACACTCACTGAGAGAGAAATAGAGCAAATAATTCCTTTCACAATAGCATCCAAAAAACTGAAATACCTAGGAATCAACCTAAAGAAAGAAATCAAAGACCTCTTCTCTGAAAACTATGGCACTTGGAAAAGAGAGATTGAAGATGATATCAGAAAATAGAAAGACATTCCCTGCTCCTTGGTAGAAGGGATCAACACAGTGGAAATGGCCATACTTCCAAAACTGCTGTATAGATTCAGTGCAATCCCAATTGAAATCCTAGCAGCATACTTCATGGATTTTGAGAAAATAATCCAAAAATTCATGTGGACCTTGAGAAAATAATCCAAAAATTCATGTGGAACAATAGCAAAAGCAATTCTAGGTTACAGAGACAGGGCAGGGGGTAGCACAATCCCAAACTTGAAACTATACTACAAAGCTACTGTGATAAAAAAAAAAACAGCATGGTACTGGCAAAGAAACAAACCTGAGGACTAGTGGAATGGATTAGAAGATGCTGAAACAACTCCAGATACACTCAGTCATCTCATCTTTGATAAAGGAGCCAAACACCCTCACTGGAGGAAAGATAGCCTCTTTAATAAAAGATGTTGGAAAACCTGTGTTTCAACTTGCCAAAGATTGAAACTAGACCTATATCTCTCACCATGCACTAAACTAAACTCAAAATGAATTAAGGATGTAAATATTAAAATAGTAACACTGAATCATGTGGAATAGAGGTTATGTAGAACTCTTGAAGACACTGGTGTAGGAAAAGATTTTATGAACAAAGCCTCAGTTGCCTGTCAACTAGCACAAACAATCAACAAGTGGGATCTCTTCTTATTAAAAAGGTTCTGCCCAGCAAGAGAAACCACCAAGAGTGTGAGGAGAAAACCCACAATGTGGGAAAAAATCTTCACCTGCTGTTCCTCAGACAAAGTCTACTATCTCGAATCTCTAAAGAACTTACAAAGATCAGACCTCCCAAATTTAAAGACCCAATCCAAAACTGGGCATCTGAAATGAACAGACATTTCTCAGACAAAAAAGCAGAAACAGCAAATAAACATATGAAAAAGTGTTCAACCTCACTGGTCATTCAAGAGATGCACATGAAAACAACACTAAGATTCCACCTCACTCCAGAAAGAATGACTGCTATCATGAAATCAACCAATAACAAATACTGGTGGGGCTGTGGGGAAAGAGGAACCCTGCTCCACTGCTGGTGGGAGTGTAGACTGGTGCAACCACTATGGAAATCAGTGTGGAAATACCTCAAAGAACTAGGAGTGGGAGTCCCATTTGACCCCGTTATTCCCCTGCTGGGGATCTTCCCCAAAGAATTAAAAGAATCATACCACAGTGATATATGTGCACCCATGTTCATAGCAGCACAGTTTGTGATAGCTAAAACTTGGAAGCAGCCCAAATGCCCATCAACTGGAAACTGGATAAAGAAGATGTGGTTTTTTTATAAAATGGAGTACTACTCAGCCATCAAAAATGAGAAATTAGAGACATTTGTAGCTAAATGGATGTACATTGAGGCAATACTCTTAAGTGAAATAAACAGGACACACATAAATACCGAATAGTTTCTCTAATGTGAGAAACTGAAAGTGTAAATAAGTACTAAAAGGTATACTAGATAATGTGAAATATGAAGAAAAGGGGCAAAGGGGAAGGGGAAGTGGGAGAGGTAGGGGAAAGGAAAGAAGGGAATGGAATTAATATGAGAAAATGGAAACAAAGTCTTTGTAAATAGGGATGGATTGAGGGGTTGAAGGGAGGGCAGGGGAAGTGGGAAAAATAAGAACCAAGCTGGATTACGTAAAGGGGCAAATTTCCAATGATGAATGTCAGTATATTGTATACCTAAAATGTACCAATAAAATAAAATTTAAAGATTAAAAAAAGAGAAAAAAATTGTCTTCACACCATGTCACAAATCTACAGCAACCAAAACATCATGATACTAGCATTAAAACAGGCAAATAAAAAAATGGGGCGGATTAGAGAACCCAGAAATAAGCACACATGCTGATACCCAACTTATTATTGACACGGGCAACAGAAGATACATTGGAAAAAATCTTTTCAATAAATGGTGAATATCATTAGCCATATGGGGAAGAAAGAAACTGTCCCCTGGCTCTCGTGATACATAGAATAATTAACTCCAAGGATCAAAGACTTAAATAGAAAATAGAAAATTCTGAAACTATTAGAACAAAACAAAGGGAAAATGAATCAGGACGTTGGTCAGAGCTAGGAGTTTTTGATGCACAGGAAACAATAGTAAAAATTGATGAATGAAATCACATCAAACTAAAAGGCATCTGTACAGCTAAGGTAACAACAGCATGAAAAGACAACCTACAGAATGGAAGAAAATAGTTACAAACTATTCATCCGAGAAAAAAATAATATCCGGAATATATAAAGAACTCAAGTCAGCAGAAAAATATCTAATCTCTCCTCTTGCCCTGAATTTATTAAACAAACAGAAATTTAAATAATCTTGTTGGCAGCCAGAAAATTTATGTTCTTATAAACATATATACTAAGGCGCATGCATATATTTTATTTTCCTTCAGTGGCTATTGTCACTTTAGTTGGGTTGTGATTGGAACTTAAAGCAAACATTTTCAGAATCCTGAAAATATGTCTCCAGTTCTCTACTAGACACCCTTCCTCTGAGGTGTCAGTATCCAATTAGAGACTGACTTCCTTTACTATCTTGTATTCTGATAGAAACAATTGTTAAAAATTATTGTTAGAATATTTCCCATGAAGCTAACACAGGATTCATTAAATTAATTCAGTTAGATACACTTGTGGTCGGTATGTCTGCTTCACCCTATTTTCCCAGTAGCATTACACTTCCTGCCCTCTGTCCCTCTGATTCCTGGGTGCTCATTGTGAGTGGTGAGAAACTCATCCGCACCTACCTCCCTAGTGGCCAGCAGTAAGTAGCCCAGTTTGTGCCAGCCACTGTCTAGAAATAATCCTTCTGTTTCCTAGACTCTGAGTTCATAGGGTTCCTGTTTTGATGAGAAGGAGAACATTTGTACAGGTGGGAGAAGTTATCCACATTTATCCACTAATAAGTATATTATTTCTCTAGAAACATTCAGACCATATGCCACGTCTTCTACCCATTTCAAAACAACTCCCACAGCCCAACAACAATAAAGCAATAGGCACAATGTATTAATTTTTAAGAGCATGTAGACAACAGTCTTTTTCCAAATATATTCCTACCCCTATTCATTTTTTTCAGTCTGTGTGTGTGTGCGCGCGCGCGCGTGCGTGTGTATGTGCACGCGCACTTTATTCTAGGTAGTTCCTGATATAGTTTCAAGTTCATTGACTTTTACATTTAGTGACTACTATGCTGTTAATTGCAGTCTGTTTTTCATTTCGAATATTTCCCTCCCTATTTCAAAATTACCTGTGGGCCTATATCTTTTATTTATGCCCTCATCATGCTGATGCTCACCTTTACTTTTTTTGAAAATATCAGGCATATTTATTAAAATCTTATGTCCTCATCTAGTTTCATAATTCTTATAATTTCTGGATATATTTCTATTGATTGATCCCCCATTTATAGGACACATGTTTCTATCTGATAATAAATTTTTATACTACACATGTGACTTTTAAGATATTAAAACTGTTGTATTTTCTTGTCTTTTTTTCAGTTGAGTGTTGAGTTCTTTTCTGTATGAGCTTAAGTTCATTAGTCAGATCTGCTCAAGACTTGCTTTTAAGCTTTCCTAGGTAGCACAGAGAAGCTTAGGTGTAGGGCCAACTGGCCCCTGTTACTAATGCTACGTAACTTCAAGGGTTATTCTTAATGTCCCATATATTACAGATACTTCCACTGTGTCCTGGATAAGCTCCAGGAAATACTCTGCCTGCCCCTTTTAGGGTTTTTTCCCTCTGGTTTCAGGTAGCATCTTCTTATGCACTCACAATTCAGAAATAAAACAAAGCAAAAGGAAACGAACCTGAAGAGATCCTTTTGTAGGTCTGTACATTGCCTATACATTCTAGCTGCTTGGAGCATCTTCAAGTCTGGCCTCTGACTCCGCATTGTAACAGTATTGCCGGGCTCTGCTTGGCGTCCTGCTCTGCATTCTGTGCCCTGCTGACTGACTGTAGGGAGCAGACAGAAACAGGTGTGGGGTTTGCCTTGCCTTTGTTTCACTGTGTTGCTGCCTGTTTCTGCTACTGAAAGCTGTTGTTTTATGTGTGCTCTGTGCTTTCTAGTTGTTGGTGGAAGCATATATCCAATCTCTGTCCTTTCCCCAATGGCCAGAAGCAAATCTTTATGTGCTCCTTCTAAAATTAAGGTGGATAATAGAGATTCTGATATGCTCATTTTACTCCTTCAGTTTTAGCTCCAACTTTTATTTGAAGCCACACCTACCAACTACCTAGTCAGAAATTGCTTCTATCTTTAAAAATTTAAACTTCCAGAACTCTTTGATGCTTTGTCCCAAGGAAAGGATAGAGCAATTATCTCTAAGTGTACTAAGTGAACCCTGAGCCAGAATCCTTCAAAGTTGTCAGTAAGCATTGTTGTATGACACTCAATCACAATGTTGCATTTGCTTCATTCTTTATTTTTTTTACAACTTTTTTATTAGTATATATTGGTTATACAGATTAATGGGTTTCATTTTAGCAGATTTGTACATGCACATAATATACTTTGATGTTTTTCTTCTATCAGGCCAGAGACTCTCCATATCAAAAGGTTTCCTTTAAGTAATATACTGATTGCTGTCCTTACCTAGGAGTTTTGCAAGAAAAGTGCCCAGGCCAAGCTTGGGATTTTGAATGCTGGTCGTGGTTCTCAGGGCTTTTTTTCAACAGAAGGCCGGAAAGACAGCCCAGATGAGCCAACCCCACAGGGCTGCCAGAGAAGAAAAACAGATTATTTTCAGACTTTTTAGAAACTAACTCTTCTTTGTCATATTTCTGGTTCAGCTTCAGTGTTGTATTCATGCCATTTTATTTCTTGAGAAATTTGCCGTTATGGTGGCTGAAAGCAAAGATACATTTTTTAAAAGTTGTTTTTCCCTCTGTCATTTTTGTATCATAATCACTGGGCCAAAACTCATCAGCTGAAAAGGAAATTACAGCTAACTTTCTCTCTCTGTTGTAATATCCCCTGCCTAATATCCAGAGGTAACTTATTTTGTACGATGAGGTGTTTGATGGTAAAACCACTAATAAACACAAATCCTATGAGATGAAGACCTTTTCTAAATTATTGTTAAAATTCAGGTGGTTAAAGTAATTTATTGATTTTTCTGCAGTATTAAAAATACCTACCACATAACTTTATGAAATATTAATTTCATAATTATTAATAACACTTGATTTGATGTAAATAATGTTACTTATAATTTACTTGCAGGTAAAATAACTTGAGAAATAATATAAAAAGCTGAAAATCTTATGCATATCTGTTTTCTCAATATTAGTACCAGGGAGCACACCTTGAAATGATATGTTTTTTAATTATTAAGTAACAAAGATGAATAATGTCAATCTTTATACACTACAAAGGAAATAATTTTTGTTCTTCCACATGACACTTCAATGGATGCCAGAGTCATAAAATCATATATTGTTTGTGTTATTTTATGTGTCTGTCTACTTTTGTTATATTTATTCATTTTTTAACTAGGGGATAAATTATGTATAACAACACTCAACCATCTTAGTGTACAACTTTGTGAGTTTTAACAAGGCACATGGTATTGTAACTGCAACAACCGAGATATAGAACAATCATTACCGTCCAGATTCTCCCGTATACTTTTATAATTAATCCTTTCCTTACCCTGGTCTCCTGGTAATCACTGATCTCTTTTTACTCCTACAGAATTGTGTTTTCTAGAATGTCATAAATGGAAGTACGTAATCTTTTGGGTCTTATTCTTTCCATTCATCACAGTGCATTTAGGATTCATCCATGTATAAATAATTATTTCCTTGCTACTCCCTAGTAATATTCCACTGGTGAATATACATCATTTGTTTATACATTTCCAACTTTGTTTGACCCTAATATAGGCAATCTAGCTTTGCTTTTTATTAGTGTTTTTATGAGTCAATCTTTTTTCTACCCATTTACTTTTTTCCCAACTGGGTAGTTTACTTGAAATGCATTTCTGTGGACAGCATATCATTTTTTTTTGGTACTGGGGCTCGAACTTGGGTCCTTGGGCTTATAAGGCAGGTGGCAGAACCATTGAGCTAAATCCCTGGACCATAATTTTTTAACCTTAACAATTGCTATCATTTAATTGACATTAGAGAATTTGTACTTAACATTAGATTATTATTGATGTTAGATTATTTGTACTTAATGTAATTATTGATATAGATAGATTAAAATATATTCATTTTATTAGATGATTTCTGTTTCTTTTAAATGTTGTTTATTTTTCCTCTTTTTCTGCCTTTCATTATTCTACTGTTTCCATTTTTATTGAGTATTTATATGATTCTCCTCTACATTCTGAGCCTTTTATACTTTTTTTTAAAAAGTCATTTCCTTAAAGTTTATAATAAACAAATTTAATTCATTGCTATCTATCTTCAAATAAATTTAGAGGTTCATATACAATGTAGGCTATTTCTAATTTCTCTTTTCTATCCCTTGTGATATTGTTGGTATACATTTTACTTTCACATATACTGTAAACACATAGTGCTTTGTTACTTGTTTGTTTAAATAGCTGGTTACCTGTTAGAGGTTATGTCTGCCTAACATGATACAACTGTTTTGCATACAGCCAAAAGCTCAGTAAGCCTTTCTCCAGAAGAAGATGCAAAGTTCCTCAGTGACATTTACTCTTTTTCTTGAAATCCTATAGCTTAAATACTATGATGTGAAGTTAATAATACTTAAATGTTATGATATTAAAAAAATCAGCACATCTTATGATATATGTAAAGGGATTTAGAAAAGGCAAAAAATGAAAATACTTCCAGTATCTACACAAACATATTCATAACAAAATAAGATGTTTTCATGGCCATTACAGTCCTCATTTCTATAACTGGTCATATGGTCATATAATCATAGCTGATATTTATGACCATTGTTTCCCACCACTCATTCCATATCCTCTTTACTCTCAGCAAGCACTTCAGCTACTTTTGTTTCTTACTCGTGGGATGAACCAAACCTTCATTCCCGAGGGGCCTAGGTGATTACAACACTTACCTGGATTGGGTTGTTGTAGTTTTCCATTGATGTTAATCACAGGGCCTGGTAATAATAATAGATGCTCTAAGAAGTCTCCTATGTTCCAGACATACTCTTACCTCCACTGTGGAGTAGTCATCCAGTTTTTCCTTGGTAGTCAAGATTAATCACTTCATCCAGAATAATAATTCCACTCTTTGTTGATTTAGAGGTAAGAGGAGCCCAGAGAGGTCAAGTGGAAGTCTTAACTTCCAGTTCAGTGAAATTATTGTTGTGTCTTCTCATAAAAGCAATCCTCACTTTGGAACTATCACCACTAAAGCAAGCAAAGCATAAGATCACATGGACAGGAAGCACTTCTACTACTGAGTCACCAGGGAGTGGTGAGGGGTGCCATGTTCATTTTCATCTGTTGATTCCTGGACCCATGAATCATGGTTATGGAAGAAATACCACCACATATCTGGTGCCAATTTGGAAAATATATGGTCTTCTGGAGATATGATCAAGTCTTGCAAGGTATTGCCACCTAGGGAACAATATAACTGAATATTCAAAATGTCATCAAACTGTTCTATCTGCCAGCTGCTTCAGGATGGTGGAAAATATGGTGAGACTGGTGAATTCTGTGATTGTGGGCCAATAGCTGCACATCAATTGCTGTAGCAAGTCCTCTGATTAGAAGCAATGCTGTGTGGAAAACCATGAGAGTGGATAAGGAAAGCATTCTGTCAGTCCTTTATAGAAGTTGTGGCAGAAATATTGCTCGGGGGGAAGGTGAATCCATACCCAGATTAAGTGTCTATTCAAGTACAAATATTGTCCCTTTCATTATAGATATAGTCCAATATAATCAACCTGCCAATAGGTATCTTGCTGATTGCACTGGGAAGCGCCATCAAATTACAGACTTAGTGTTGGTCCTGCTGCTCGTATGTTGGGCACTGAGCCGTAGCTCTAAATAGCATCCTTATCTTCTCCTGACACCACAAACACCACTGGATCTCCTGGATCACATGGTTCAACTAACCCAGCATCTTGCACAGCAGCCTATGTCTGCTGCAGTCTTCTTTTTATTTTGGGATCCACTCAAAGATTTCAACATTTAGGTCACATATAGTCACTCAAATGGGAAATATGATTTTTCCAAAATCCAACGAGGCCCACCCACAAAATGGAGAGAAATCTGCTTTCCCCAAGGTTCACTGATTTAAATGCTGATCTTGTCAAAAAAATTCTCACAGAAACATGTAGAGTAATTTGACTAAATATCTGGGCATTGTGACCCAGCCAAATTGACACATAAAAATTAACTATCGTCTGTAATTTGAAGTACCCCAGTAGCCTGGTGAACAGAGAGGTAAACATTCCAGTACATTACTAGCAGACCAAATGCAAGGGCAGATTAAAAAAATCACATACTATGATTAAGATTTATCCCCAACTGCAAATATGATTAGTTTGTTATATACCACCTTAATAGATAAATGATTGTTAAAAATCGAATGATCAATTCAGTAGATAAAGAAAAAGCATTTGACAAAATTCAGTGTCCTTTCATGGTAAAAACTCCAGCCAGTTAGGCATGAAAGGAACTTACCTTGACACAACAAAGGCAATTTACAGAAAAACTACCATATTCAGTGGTGAAAAGCTGGAAGCCTGAAGTTTCCTTCTCATATTCTGTGACTCGGGGACAGATTTGTGTCAGCATTTTCCCATGTGTTTGTGGGTACTTACCACAATGACTAGGAAAAGCTCTGGTTCTGATACGTTGTTTATAGCTTTGTCCACATGAAAAGTACCTTGTTAGTACTGCTGCATCTTAAGTTTTTATCAAGTGTGTGGATAACAGTTAGATTCCAGACATGGGCTGAGTGCTTGCTGTGAAAAACAAGGTAGGAGGCTACAATACTTGCTCTCAAAAGGCCTAACTCGAACATGAGGTAGAATTAAGAAAGTTACAGGTAGAGGACATATAATGTGCTTTTCAGGTGAAATGACATGTTTTAGTTAACTATCAAAAGATAACTATCATATTTTCAGATCTTGAAAGTATGGGATAGAAAAGTAACAAGATACTTTTTTCAATAAACAGAAAAAATTAAACAAGTTTTAACATCTGTTTTACATTTTAAAAAGTTGTTAAAAATCCAATGGAGAGAATGTTAAGAAAAATAAATGGTATATAAAATCACTTTAAAGTTTAAAAATCATTTTGAAGGAAAATGTCACTACAGAAGCAAGTAAAATATGTATGCTTATACATAGGGTGATCAAAGTATATGGTGAATGTTTAAATTGCAAAAATGTATCACAGTGAAATACTCAAAATATCCTTTACTCCAGATGCACTTATCTTATTATTTTTGGCATTTTCTGAAGCAATTCTGGAAGTCTTCTTTTATATGTGTCTTTATGAGGTATGATAAAAAATATGGTGAACACAGTCATTCAAAGGAAAGGCAGATTTGTAAAGACATTATGGTGTTTCCTCATCCATCTTATTCACCAGATCTGGCACTGTGCAACTTCTGACTCTTCCCCAAAGTCAAAATGACTCTGAAAAGTAAACATTTTGAATCAGTTCAGGACATGTAGGCAACTACTATTGCACAACAGATGACTCTTATGAAAAAGGACATCAGAACTGCTACCAAAAGTGGCAAAAACAATGGGATAAAATGTATTCAAAGAGAGGAGGAGTATTTTGTGGGGGATTAATGGCAATATATCTTTTATTGTAATAATTAAAAAAATATAAACACTCACCATAGTTTTTGCTCACACCTTGTAATACTTGGAATGAGCATTTTACCTGGTTGAGGAAGTTTTTTGTGACTCCACATCCTTGGATCTAGACTGGAATACAGGTCTTTCTTCTGTACTCCCAACACATGCTCAGAAAATATTAAAGGATAGAAGATGATTAAAAGGTGGTAGAGGATTCATTTGCTGTGCTGAGCTAAGTTATCAGTCATCTTCCACATAGCTTGACTCAATGTTCCATTCTTAGTCCTCTTGTAAGCCATGCTGATTCACAGCACCAAACACCTCTTCTAAATGGTTGAAGTTCTGTAGGACACACACACCAGAACTACCAGGCTTCTCCCAAGCAAGAAGGCTGGGCTTTGGAAGGCAATAGAAACTATGGTGGAAGTGGCAGCTGAGAACTTGCAGCTGACAGGCAGTGTCCTCAGCTCCAAGCATCAGAATTCCCTTTTCTCCTAAATGACTCTGTACAAGAGTGGTTTCCCAGCCTGTGCCTCCTGAATTAGAGATGGAGCTGAGCAATTTCTTTCTTCACAAGCCAGGAAATTCTGGTGCATACAAAAATTGACCTACTTTAGATCATCGTATCATAATCTAAAATGCTTACGGTGAACAAGTCAGTTTGAGTAAGGCTGCAAATTTGGATATCTCATGGAAAAAAATTATGATAATTCTTATCAAATTAAAAGCTAAGCATTCTATAGTAGAAAGCATTTCTACTTCTTAATACTGTTTGACTACATAAACCCTGAAGGAGTACACATTTTCTATCCTTTTTTGTTTTGTTTTGTTTTTTTGTTTTTTGGTACCAGGGATTGAACTCGGGACCTTGTGCTTGCAAGGCAAGCGGCAGAACCACTGAGCTAAATCCCTGGCCACATTTTCTATTCTGATCCTGGAGAGAGGTGGGTTCACGTGACTGAGTTCATCCAATTAAGTCTCAGCAGGAATGACATAGGTCACTCACAGGACTGGGACCCAATATTGTTTATGAAGATCTTTTCCTTTTCCATGACCAATGCCCTGGGAAATGCTGGAAGTCACATATTGAAGATAAAGTAGTCTCTGTCAGGCTGGGTTCCTGAGAGACTGGAACCACTGCCCCATTGCCTCATTGGCATTGGCCTTGGATTGTCTGAAAAATAAACTTAAATTATGCTTGAAATGAAAATGGAAAACTTTTCACTTATAAATATAACAACACTTGCTTAGGATGTATAAAACTGTTGTGTTTCATCAATAATAGCTCCAACTAATGACAAGCTGAAGCTGCTGAAAAGCATAAACTTGCTCAGGTAGCACCTGAACAGAGCCTGGGATACAACAGTGGGAGGGAGCCATGAAATGACAATCATTTAGAAAGATTTTTCAGCTCTTTAACAAATATGGGTTGAAGGGAGTGCAGCCAAAACCAGCCAAAGAAGGCAACTAATGACAGCTGAGCTAATGACATCCATTGTCTAAAATTTAGTTTCACTGTTTTGGAATAAATATTTCCAAATAAAATGTGTAAGTGGATGGGGGGGGGAATATGAACTCTTCAAAGGAAGGCAGTCCCTTACTGTACTCAATTGAATTTTCCTGACCTGTTGACATGGACTTTGTTTTAACCAACTATACAGACAAGTGGACTTATTTTTTCCTATGTAAAGTGCTAGATTTAATGCTCAGTGACCACAGCTAGCATAAATGCCCCCTTTGGGCAACTCAAACTCTCTGACATTTCGGCAAATTTCTTCACTGGCATGTGATTGCTTGCCTAGTAATTAACAAACACAATTTTGAGAATGTTTTCATCAAGACATTGAAAGAAACACTGGTTTCCTTGAGCCACAGAATTACCTCCAGAAGCAACAACCTCCAGATTTCTTACAGACAATAAAGGCATTTGTAATTTCTCTCTCTTGAAACTAAATGAACACAAGCTAACCAACATGGCATGAAAGATAGAACTTTGTTTATAAAAGATTCTAAGAATTTAATGTCAAATAGCATTCTGTTTAAGTGTATTTGTATTTAATCAGCCAAAATAAAAAGTTTAGAAAATGGACTAAAGTTTTCCACTGGTTTGGCATTTACCCAGGTCATACACTTAGGCTATTCATATTCTACTAAAAGCTATATTCAAATAGACACTTTCTATTTTTGGAAATGCTATTGGATCTCATTTGAAAGGACATTCAAATGATAAATTCTCATGTAATATCATATAGGTATTGCAGATGTTGGAAAACTATTTTATATGTGCATGGAAGAGGTTTTCATATGCATGCATTCTCCTCTTGAATGGCAAAACTGAATGATATAATTGCCTTGCAAAACGATGAAAAAGCAAATTTATATGCTAATTCTGCCTTTTCCCATCTATAATTTTTATTAATCAGAATATGGAAATTTAAAATTATTTAAAAGTTCATATTTCATTTTGAAAAGGAGACCTTTTTAGTACAGCATTGAATGAAAGTAGGAAAACTCTTAAAAAATTTATTATTTTCTTGCCTTTAAAAATAACATCTAAATGTTTAGCCAATCTAACCAAGAAGAGAGAGAGAGAAATTATAATATCAGAAATGGAAGAGTCCTATAAATACTGACCCCACTGACAATAAAAAGATGATAAAAGATGAAAAATTCCATGTCTGCACATTTGATGACTTAGATGAAATGGACTGATTCCTTAAAAATAGAACTAGTTTAGTGAAAATAGAAGTCACTTCTTAAGCATAGATAATTCTTTTGAGGCACACAGGAAATCAGGGCTTGTCCTTACTGTAATATTCCCTGGCTAACCAATGAAGGTTGCCATGGTCACCTAATTGCGTTAATATAGGATTTCAATTTCTGAAGCAAATATAGCTTATTTCCTTTGGGGTTTTTCTCACCTGTGCTTGACAGTGTTTTGCATGTGTAGGTATGTGGCATTTTGGAGACACAAAAGAATTTTATAATTTTCGGAGCCATTTACAACTGGATCAATGAAGTCTGTTGGGGGAAAACTGCTAAACCAAAACAGACTCAGCAGAAGACAATGGTGAAGAAATTTTAGTAATTATCTCTTACTCTTTTTCCACTCACTTATCTTGCATTCACTTTCTGGCCCTTTGATAAGCTCATTACACTTCAGTTTCTTATACAGTAGACCCTCAAGTTGCAACCACCCTGACATATGAACGACTTAGGTTAATTAGGTTAATGGAAGATTCATCTGCTTCTTATCTTTAGTGCATGCCTAGGTAAACATCCAGATTTCAGCTGTATTGACTTACAACCAACTTGAGTTACAGCCAGTCCCCAGGAGCCAATCAAGTTCATAAGTCAAGAGCCCACCATATTTTTAGGCCATATTATATTGAAGAATATTTACTGAAAATTAAGTTTTTATAAATGTGTATACAATGTAAATGTTCAATGTAAACATTCTTGATTATTTCAAGTGACATCACTGGCATGTTCTATTGTTGTTTAGGTCAGCCCTGTTAAAATTTTGGTTTTGTAGGAATCATTTTGAGATCTTATTACTAGGAAGATTCTGCATTTCTAATACTCTCACTGGTGACCCTGAATTGCTGGTCTGTAGATCACACTTTGAGTAGTGAAGCTTCAGATAAAATAGACTGATTAAGGGGATGCCCATTAATTCAATGGAGTATTTTGATGTTATTAAAAAGAATGAAGACAGAAATGGCAAAATTTGTCAGATGTGCTGCTTAAATAAAAAACGCCCAGCAAAATGAAAACCTGTATATACTGTGACACTTTGCATAGCTTAAGGAAATGTGTACTTAACTAGAGATTGTAGTGGAGAAGGGGAAATGAAGGTCTGGGTCTGGTGTAGGAGGAAGTTCCTTTTGTAGGATCTCACAATATTTGTTTGGTTGTAATCAAGAACTATTTATAATATACAGAAAAGTACAGAGAACACTAAAAAAAATGAAATCTAAATACAAAAAGGGATTTATTCATTTATTTTTATTAGTACATTTTTGTGACACATGATGTTTACATTCCTTGTGGGGAACTGATACATGTACATAATTTATCTTAATTCCTTTTTGTTCATCTACTTTCCCTTCACTCTCCCTCCTCTATCTGTCTCTTGATCCCTTTCCCTTTTTTGTTTTGTACATGTTTGCAGTATGTAACATTTGAACTCCTTGCATGGAGTTGGTACATAAATATAACACATCTTAATTTCTTTTTTCATCTTTCATCCACTTGCCCTCTCCTTCCTCACCCCTCCCTTCCTCTCTTGGTCCCCTTCGGCTTTGAGAAAGATCTACCTCTTTACTTCCTATTATTTATTTTTTATTTTACTCTTTATCCCTTGGTTTTCTCATATCAGAAACACCACATGATGTTTAAACCTGTGTTTCAAATCTCTTTTTTCTTTAATATATATTTTGAGGAAACAAAAGAAGCTCTTTATTTACACCTTTTTGGGGGGGGGGTACCAGGGATCAAACTCAGGACCTTGCGCTTTCGAGGCAGGCACTGGAACCACTAAGCTAAATACCCAGCCCCTATTTACACCTTTTAGATACCAAACTTTAGAGCCACCTGCATCCCAAGGTTAGCATGAATTTTTCCATCCATATTTTTATAGGTGAATTATATAGGAAACCTTAAAGGTATTGTTGCTACGGTGTAGAAAAATGCACTAAATCAGAAATCTGGAGAGTCATGTCTTTAAGGGAAATCACCACTTAGCACCTTGTGACATGGAATGAGTCACTTGCCTTCTTGGAGCCACAGGCCTCTGATACATGATCTAGTTGCTCTTTAGGTCCCCAAAGGCTCTAATAGCCCAGTTATAAAATATTTAATGCATACTTCCTCTGTCTTCACTTTACAATTGACTAAGACATCACATTCTCTTTCAGATTCCAGGAAATCCCTGCTGCCCATTACATTTTTTTGCTCCTTGAATGTTGTCTTGGCTTCAATGTTAGTAGATGCTGGCTGAAGCTGTATCTCTGGGTTGAGCCTAGTCAGGCGACAATCTGACAGAAAAGAGAGGGCCCAAATGAGAATGACAAATGTCCCTGAGAGAGGAGCCAGGGAGATTCCATCTTTTGCTCTATGCCCCGTCAATATTCGTGGGTGGAGTGGTTCTTTTCAAATTGAATGATAGGGGTGGTGTGGTTATCACTGGTTTTATTGTTGTCACTGCCACCCTTAGTGTTTTCTTGGCTTAACCACACTGGAGATGTGAGATGACCAGGATGCGTGAACCATGCAGGTGAGCGCCGTGCAGCCTTGGCTGGAGAGGACGGTCTTAGCTCTCGCTTTTCCCTTGTTGTTCCCATTCATTTCACAGGGGACAAACAGAAAGGGGCACACTACGAAAGGAAGACTACGAAATGAAAAAGGGAGCTCGGTGAATGTTCTGGAGGGCAGTGTGTGAATTTTGGGAGGGATTAATAGAACGTATTCCTTAATAAAATGCAAATCATGTAGTAAGTACAAAGAGTATCAACTAAACAAAAGAAGTTTACATGAAGTTATTTGCCAGAAATAATTAGGCTTTCATTCCAAAGGAGCATGAGACTTACATCATGTGCGATATATTTTCTTGGTTGAAAGATTGAATAGTGACACCCATTTTCATAGATACACTGTATCTCTATAAAAACGAGTCATATTTTTTGAAGCATAAATATCAATGATGTCAATTTTCCTTCCTCTGTCTTGGTATACAGGGAATAAAAATGGTTAAATTTGTAATTTATTGTTGTGAAAAATTACCTCCAAACTTAGCTGCTTTAAAAAGAAAAACAAGAATGTATAGCACATGCTTCTTTTGAAGATCAGGGTTTCGGAGGTGCACATGGGTGGCTGAGTGAATGTCTCTCATAGTTACAGTGAAGGCATTGGGCAGGGGGAGGGCAAGACGTTCGCCATCTGAGGCTTGATGGGGAGGGAGACTGGTGCTCAGAACAGTATACAAAACTAACGGCAGGCAGAAGACACTCAGTTCCTTGATGGCCGTTGGCCTGAAGCCCTCTCTTCTCACCACATGGACCTCTCCAAAGGATTGCTGGAGAACTTCTCACAACTCAGCAGAGGCTTTCTAGGACAAGTGATCCAAATGAGAGAGAGAGAGAGCAAGGAGGCGCCACAGTGTCTTTTATCAGCTAGTTAGTCCTGTACAGCACGAAGGTCACTTCCGCTACCCTCCATTTATAGAGGCCAGTCATCATTCAAAAGGTAAAGTCATCACTCACAAATGAATTTTATTCACCTTATGAAGGGAAGAGTAGCAAAGAGCTTATAGACATATAAAAATAACCACAACAGTCAAATTAATTGAAAAGGTCTCAGGATTATAAAAATAAATTACAAGACTGCAAAGAAGCATAGTTTAACTTTGTTAAGTCCTTCAATTTACATTAATTTCCAAGGAAAAAGTCACTACTAATAACTAATGCTAGTAACTAATACACGTAACAGCTTTTACATCATCTATTTTATCCTTAGGACAATTCTGGGAGGCATAGTCTCTTATGACCACATTTTGTCAAATTAAAATATCACAAATTGTAACATGCATCCTAATTTACATCCTAATTTTATGTACCATTAAGAAACAAAAATGCCAAGTAAACCATGTCTCAATCCTTATTTATTTGAATCTGTACTTTGTATTTATTAAAAGTATAGATGTTAGGCTTATTTCGTTGTTTTTTTTTGGTCATATATCTCTCTGATGCACACATAAAAAGGAAAATACCAGTGAAATACATATTCAGAGTCTAATTTTTTTAATCACTGACAACTCAAAATTATCCTTTTTTTCACACAGTGTTGTCAAGAGTGCTAAAGTGTCCTGCTGTTACCTTTGGGATCTTTTTCTAAGTTGTTAGTGAGTTTAACTTACTTTCAAGAAGGTAGTTACATAATTCACAAACTGCTCTGCAGGATGTACAATAAAAAGACATTTCTGAGTTTTTAATTTCTGCCTTACATATCTATTAAAATCTCCCTCTGTCATGGTCTGAACTGAAATGTGCAGAAGATGCTAAGTTTTTGCAAGACATATTGCATTCTTTTATAGTTTCAGTGTTTTCTGTCTCTTTGTAGCTGGAGGAAGAAACAGGAAAAGAGTAGGGTGGTTTGGGGGGCATTTGACTTGTTTTTCTCTTTATTGCTACATAAGTATCACTAAAATTTATTTCCCATTTTATAGGAAATCTTTATGTTGTATTTTGAAATTCAGATGTGAGGCCACAAGATATTAAATTTTGTAATACATAAAAATAAAATTATATCAAAAGAGACTTTGTCAGTGTCTAGATTGTCATCAAACAGCCACTAAAATTATTATTGTTATGATTATTAATTATTATTATTATTATTTGTGGTACCAGGGATCGAACTTGGGGCCTTGTGCTTGTGAGGTAGATGGAACCACTGAGCTAAATCCCCAGCCCCAAGCTAAATCCCTGGCCCTAAAATTATTACCAACATTCTTATAAAATAAAGGAACAGTTGAGTGTATATAAGTTGTAAGATTGTAGCCTGAAGATATTTATTTTATTCTTGATGTGTGTTATGAGTTCTGTTTAGATTTCACAAGTCTCAGGGTTTTAATAAATTACATTCCTTAAATTTTGAATGGAATTAAAATGGAATTTTTAGCTGAATGAGATAGTAATGCAAAATGAAGCATTATGTTGCTGCAATGACAAACTTAGGAGAGTCAAAATACTGTAATTAAACTTCTTTTTTGCAGTGCTAAAGACTGAACCCAGGACTTGGTGCATGTGAGGTAAGTGCTCTACCACTGAGCTACATCCCCAGCAAATTTCTATGGTCGCTGTCTAACATAGCACAGTCTTCATTACTCATAGATTAGCAACTTCAGTTCCTTTCGTTTTGTTAGGAATTGGTAAAATAAAAATATGTAGGAACTTTTCTGTGCAATATTTTATAGTAAAAATGTGCATAATTTTAAATCGGAAACCGGGTTCCTATCTGGCTTCATCATCTGCTGGCTGAGTGTCCTTGGGAGATTTGTGAAGGCTGTAAAGGCTTCATTGCCACCCCCTCCTCTGCACTTGCTCAGGGTTTACAAGAATGCAAGGCCCAGCCTGCCTTTCAGCTCACCCTTGCTTAGGATGCCCCGCCCCACCGGCCTGGAGAAGTGAGGTATTTCTCTCTTCAGGTAAAGAGCAAGGTGACTTATTGCTCACTGTTGTATTTCCACAGCCAGAGTTCCTCTCCTGTAAGACTTTTCACCATGGGTGTAGGTACCATCTAACCTGCCATTTCACTCACTTGAGGGACATCAGGGATTGATATAAAACGAGAGTCCTGCTGTTTACCCTGCTATGAATAATTTTTGGACACATAGTAAGTAAGCCCTTGGTAAATGTGAAGTGAACACCTCAACCTAGTAAGGGCAACTTGTCAAGATCTGCTCAATGTTGTAAGGGCACCTCCCACCACTGTCCCAAGGGCCTAACATCATATACATGCTAATACATGACTGTGGGATGCTTTCCTCTGTGTGTCATTCAGGGCCCCAGACTTTTCTTTTTTTCCTATGAAGGGACTCTATAGCTGATCTGCTCAATATAGTAACCATTTAAATTAATTGCATTTTTAAAAACTAGAACTTCAGCTGTTCACTCCTAGTAGACACGTTTCAAGCTCCATGTGGCAGAGCAGGTGTAGAACATTTTTGTCATTACAGACAGTTTTATTGGGAAGCCCTGTCCTAGATGTCCTGGCTCCTTGGGGCTCCTTTGTTGCTTCCACCAGCACCTCTGAATTCAGCTGGCAGGAGAAAAACTGAGACACAGAAGAGAACTCACTCACATTCCCTTAAAGTCATCAGCCCTAGGCAACGCAAATAGACTCTGCACTCACTTCCTCGTTTACCTCCACCTGGATGTAAACTGGAGAATGCTGCCTTGCAGTGTGTGAGGAAGACCAGAACAGAGACTTGGAGGGTGGTACCAATGGAAGGCACACAGTCCTAGCATTTAAATATGATCCAAGCACTGTGTACTCTTCTTGAGTTTTACCATGATCTTTTAGTCTTTAAGGTGATGCTATTAATTAGGACTCTGAAGATTTATAGATCCTAGTTCTCAAAATGACATTGCTATTAATACAAATGTAATTGAATTGACACCTATAATTCTTTGATCCAGTATTAGAATTATCCTATCTTTTTCCACACTCAAAGGAGTGGCTTCTTATGACACTTCTGTAGTATTTGTTTCAAGTCATTGACTACCTTTTGCTACTACTGAAACAAGACCGCAGCCACCCATAACTGTTCTCATGCATAAACATATCTCTTCCGCATGTATTCTCCCAAGTTATGGTTGGGCAGCATCTCAACTTAGCTTGCTGTATGGGACCCAAATAGTTTGTCAAATATTATTCTGATGCTGTTTATGGAAGTGTTTTAGGATGAGATTGACATTTAAATTGGTGAACTGAATAAAACAAATTGGTTAATTTGTTTGGGTTAACCTTCTTAAATTAGTTGAAGACTTGAATAGAACAAAAAGGTTTATATCCCCATAGAGAGGTTTTTTTGTTGTTTGTTTGCATTCAAACTTGCCTCACTGACTTGTCTTCATTCAAACTGAAAAGCTGGCTCTACCCGGGTCTTGTGATTGTAGGACTTCAGACTAAAACTACATCACTATTTTTCCTGTTTCTCAGGCTGTTGGTGTTAGGACAAAAGGGAAAAGAGCAGGGGTATGAGCTCAACAGGACTGGTTTATTTCAGAACAAACCTGATAGGGACCACTACATGGAGTTGTGTGTTGTTTGTCAAGAGCAGGGCTGAACAATGACTGGGAATTATAGGGTGTAGCTCTGCTTCCTGGACCTTATTGACTCATGAAGATACATCTGCTGCAGGTGTACAAGTATAGCCAGGCGAAGGGATTTAAAGTGGTCTCTGCTTAGACCAAGGGAGTGGTGGTTGGATTCCTTCATTTGGGATTATACTGCAAGTGTACCTTTGGCTCTCTTGGGTCTGCAGCTTGCTGCCTCACCCTGTGGATCCCAGGATATGTCAGTCTTCATGATCATTGTGAGATAATTCCTTAGAATAACTCTTTCCATATACCTATAGTCTCTTATTGGTTCTGATCTTTGGAGAACCCTGACAAGTACACTATATATGCCATATATGGCCAATTTTGGCATGCATGGAAATTTACATCTTTCTCTTAATTACTTGATTCAAAAGTCATGAGATGTATTTTAATGTATTTAAATTGGTTGCTTCCTATGAGAGCACCTAGACTTGTATTTCAAGCTCCATGTATGGAAGTGGCTGGTGCAATTTAGCAGTGGTCACAAGTTCAGATTCAAATAGTCATAAACATTATTTGTGGTTGTGGGATTTGGGGAATCATGCTGGAAAAGAAAATACCAACTAAAGATCACTTCTTTTTTAAAAAAGTACATCTTACATTATGTTTCCAATATTCTATTCAGATCTTTATTTGGTACTGTGAGTCTCTCAACTATGAATTCTTTCCTGAGTTTTAGCCTCTGAAATTAATCTATACATTTCTCCATAATAGATAAAAGCAATATTTCATGTAATCTAGTCTAACTTTTTCAGTGTGTTATCATTAAATTGTTCCCTAAAGTTATACCAATAAATTGTATATCATTCTCATATTACATGCTTATTTTTCTAACCTATAGCTTTCCCCTACTACTAACTACATTTTCTTTGCTCCAAATACCCATAAACACAGTTTTGCTTCCATTTTTACTAATTTTATTTTTACAAAGAAAGTTTCTAAATTCCTTGTGTTTAATTTGGTCTCTTCATGATATGCAAGCCCCAGTACATAACCCTTGGATAACAAGTTATTCTATTTTTAGAGAAAGTTTAGAGCAGGGGGTGTACATTTCCAAATGTTGTTATGATGGATGACACTTAGGTGACAAAGTTCATGTGGTGGGCTGTTAGGCCTGATCAACTGATTTATTTCTCCAAATTTTGCAATTTTCACAACTAATCAAATTCAGTGACAGTTACAGCTCATATGGTATAAAAAGTTGAGGTCATTAAATAGAGAAATGAAAATTTTCATGCAAATAAAGAGGTTTCTCCTTGTGAAATTGGTTTTCACCATTTAGTTTGAATGACTCTAGCTCTTTACATTTCCTAAGCAATTACAGCTATTTGCATGTGCAGTGATTCAGTCCCTAGTGAATCACTATGAAAGGGAAAGCAAAATGGGGAAAAAAAAGTAGCAGATCCTGAAAACGGCCAGCCACCATGTTCCGCTAAGGCTTTTGGAGGTCTTATCCCATGCATCCTGGAAAAGGGGAAAAGGGGTGCGAACACTGTACTGTGCTTTCCCAAAGGAAATCCTGATGGAGACTAAGGAACACAGGAAGGGAGGGCCAGCAGGGATACCAAGTCAGCTCCAAGCCCTAAAGCCATGTGCTTCGAGCTCCTGGGAGCCAGTGGAGACTCCTACACACCTCTAGCGCCCTCCAAGGAGATTGTAGGAGGAGTCTGGAAGGCAGGAATGCGACACCGTCTAGTGGTATCTCTGCATGGGTGAAAGGATGGGGCTTTGGAGACAGACACACCTGGGTTAGATTTCTATGTTAATCCCAAAATGATAAGGTAACATAGGCTATTCAAAATTAAAATTGCATATGAATCACCTGGAGATCTTGCTAAAATGCAGATTTTGACTTAATAGGTCTGTGGTGACCCCCAAGATTTCATTTTTTCATACTTCTTTTTTTTTCTTTTTTTGCACTAATCATGAATTTTTTATTAAAAAATATTTTTTAATTAAAATATTTTTTTGTATTAAATTCTTTTATTGGTACATTGTAGGTATACAACATTACATTTCTCATTGGGAATTGTACCTTTACATAATGCATCTTGGTTCTTATTTTTTCCCCATTCTTAGCCCTCCCTTCACGCCCTCCACCCTTCCCTATTTACAAAGACTTTATTTCCATTTTTTCCATTTCTCATCATTTTTTCCTTTCCCTTCTTTCCTTTCCCCTGCCCCTCCCACGACCCCTACCCCTTTGGACCTTTTCTTCCTATTTTACATTATCGATTATTCATTCTAATCATTGGTACATTTTAGGTATACAATATAATGACATTCATCATTGGAAATTTATACCTTTACATAGTCTCTCTTGGTTCTTATTTTTCACCCTTGCCCAGCCCTCCCTTCAACCCCTCCAGTTGTCCCTATTTACAAAGATTTTGTTCCTATTTTTCCATTTTCTCATATTAATCCCATTCCCTTCTATCCTTTCCCCTAGCCCCCCCACTTCCTTCCCCTTTGCCCCTTTTCTTCCTATTTCACATTACCTATTATACATTTGGCCCTTATTTTCACTTGCAGTTTCTCACACCAGAGAAACTATTCGGTATTTATACATGTGTGTCCTATTTATTTCACTTAAGAGTATTGCCTCAATGTGCATCCACTTAGCTATAAATGTCTCTAATTTCTCATTTTTGATGGCTGAGTAGTACTCCATTTTATTAAAAAAACCACATTTTCTTTATCCAGTCTCCAGTTGATGGGCATTTGGGCTGTTTCCAAGTTTTAGCTATTACAAACTGTGCTGCTATGAACATGGGTGCACATATATCACTGTGGTATGATTCTTTTAATTCTTTGGGGAAGATCCCCAGCAGTGGAATAGCAGGGTCAAATGGGACTTCCAGTCCTAGTTCTTTGAGGTATCTCCATACTGATTTCCACAGTGCTTGCACCAGTCTACACTCCCACCAGCAGTGGAGCAGGGTTCCTCTTTCTCCACAGCCCCACCAGCATTTGTTATTGGTTGATTTCATGATAGCAGCCATTCTTTCTGGGGTGAGGTGGAATCTCAGCGTTGTTTTCATTTGCATCTCTCGAATGACCAGTGATGTTGAACGTTTTTTCATGTATTTCTTTGCTATTTCTAATTCTTTGTCTGAGAAATGTCTGTTCATTTCAGATGCCCATTTTTGGATTGGGTCTTTAAATTTGGGAGGTCTGATCTTTTTAAGTTCTTTATAGATTCGAGATAGTAGACCTTTGTCTGAGGAAGAGCAGGTGAAGATTTTTTCCCACATTGTGGGTTGTCTCTTCACACTGCTAGTGGTTTCTCTTGCTGTGCAGAAGCTTTTTAATAAGAAGAGATCTCATTTGTTGATTGTTTGTGCTAGTTCACGGGCAACTGAGGTTTTGTTCATAAAATCTTTTCCTACACCGATGTCTTCAAGGGTTCTACCTAACCTCTGTTCCAACTGGTTCAGAGTTTCTATCTTAATATTTAGACCTTTAATCCGCTTTGATTTTAGTTTAGTGCATGGTGAGAGATATAGTTCTAGTTTTAATCTTTGGCAAGTTGAAGCCCAATTTTTCCAGCACCATTTATTAAAGAGGCTATCTTTCCTCCAGTGAGGGTGTTTGGTTCCTTTGTTGAAGATGAGATGGCTGAGTGTGTCTGGTGTTGTTTCTGCATCTTCTAATCTGTTTCACTGGTCCTCAAGTCTGTTTCTTTGCCAGTACCATGCTGTTTTTATCACAGTAGCTTTGTAGTAGAGTTGCAGGTTGGGGATTGTGATACCCCCTGCCATGTCTGTGTTACTTAGAATTGATTTTGCTATTCTGGGTCTCTTCTTGCTCCAAATGAATTTCACACTTCCAATAAGCTCCTAAAAATGGTAATGCTGCTGATCTGGGAGCCATCCTTTGAGAAACAAAGGTCTAAAGCAGTGATGGTCAACCTTTTAGAGACAAGTGCCCAAACTGCAACCCCAAACCCACTTACTCATCACAAAGTGCAAACACTGCAATTAAACCTCAATACTGAGGTTTTAGTTTAGAGAAAACAACTCAGACATTAGCATCTTTCATTTTAAAAGAAAAATAACACGCTTACCGTAGGTTCACCACCACTGGCCTAGAGCAAGCCACTTTATTTGGCTTCAGTTATATACTCTGAAATTTAGGGAAATTGTGCCTGATTATAGAATTGTGATTTTGATTATAAATAATATATATTAAAAAGTCAGTGCAAGACACACAGTAGGTGTTCAAGCCATGGGTCTAATGTTTTGAATTTTTCCTCATTTAATCAGCTTCAAGTGTCTCTCCAATTAAAGCCAACAAGCAAGTATAACAATGTTCCTATCAGGTATGATGACAAGATTAGGTAATTTAAGGAAGTTTGTGTTTCTCATTTACATAATTGGGTTCAGTTTTAGTTTTTCCTCCCTCTTTTATTAGTAAACGTTTGTAGTATATAATGTTTACATTTCTTGTGTGGAGCTGATAGATGGACATAATGCATCTTAATTCCTTTTTCATCCCATTTCCCTCCCCCCTCCCTCCATCTCTTTATCCCTTTCCTCTTTGAGAACATTCTATCTCCCTACTTCCAATTGTCCATCTTCTTGCTGTTTGTACTTTGGGCTTCTCACGTAAGAGAATTCATGTGATACTTAAACTTTTGTGTTTGATTTATTTCACTTCACATTATGGTCTGAAGGTGTTTCCTGAAGATGTATGGTTTTTTCTTATCCTTTCTTGACTAGTTGAGAACAATGCAGAAGATAGAAAAAGTATCAAACAAACAAAAGATGGGTTTTTAACAATTAATGTTACTTTAAAGACTTTTTAAAAGAAAGAAATAGTGGCAAGACTAGTGAGGATATTAAGTGAATTCGTCAAACAAATTGATGTGCAATGGAATATATTTGCCATCCATTGGGTTAAGTGGGGCTGCTATGCTGAGAATAAAGACCACATAAGGACCAGAAGAGATTCTGGATCTGCAGGCTATTTTCCCCATTACACAATTATTTTGTATGTCTTTTACATTTCAATAGTCTAAGGTTTTACCACTCTGTGTAGTTTCTTTGGTAACTGTTTCTGATTTTTATAAAGTTAGGCTTTTGAGATAATTAGGAGTTCTATTCTGGTTAAAGTACAGGCGTCCTGTAATTACCCACTGCATTCCACTGCAATTATCTACACTTGTGCCTTTTTTCCCTGTGGCCAAACAGGCCTGCCCTATTATGATATGGTAAGTGCTTCAAATGCTCTTTGGGAAATGCTGGATGCTTTCTCTGTAGGGGGTAAGGAGATTAATGCAAAATGTCCAGATCATTCTGCTGCTGTTTTCATTTTCTGAGCACATCTTGCAAGTGCTTTTACCTTGAGTCCAAATTTTTTCAAGCAGATGTAAATATTAGTCATAAAGATGCACAAGGAGAAGGGATAGAAGACATTTGATGCCTGAAAGTTTAACTTATATTTTATTTTGTTTCTTTGAGAGGATAGTTTTGAAAACTAAAGAACAATGGGTTAAATTTTGTCTTTTTTGGAAACAACTTGTTTTAAAAATCTGACTAGAGCTGTTTTATTTTTTTCTAAACTGTCTTAAAGTAGAATCAAGGAAAAATTTAGTTAATATGGTATAGCATTGCTTTGCTCATTGATCAAAAAGAGTTTGTATAAATGGGAAGATTCACTTTGACATATATTTGAAATATAAGTATTAAATCAATTTTGGATGTGTAGAAGAGCAAGATAAAATTTATTCTGGCAGCAGATTCCAGGATTAAATGTGGGTGATTAGATGAGTTTATGCCCTCCATTTCTCTACTACCCTCACCATCTTATCAATAAAAAATGCTGGCACAGCTAAAAATGAGTTTTTTTCCAGAAGAAATTGACCTCCTCAATCTTACACGATGGTCATGAAAATAAGTTAATCAAGAAATATTTAATGGACATCTTCTTCTACATGTCATACACTGTGTTTGGTGTTGGGATAAAATGGGCAAGCAGTGCAGTTCTCATCACAGAGCCCTGTGATCTAGCAGGGAGAAACAGATGCCAGATGGTCATGGATCAGGGGGCCTTAGTACAAACGCAGTAGGTCTGTGTATGAAGGAGATTGGCTGGAATAGTAGTGTTCAACCTATAGGTACACATTTGAAATATGTGATAAGCTTTCAAAAATTCTGAATGTCAGGCTCTACCCTAGATGATTAACTCAGAGCATCTCTTGAGGCTGGGCTCTGGCACTGGTAGTTTTTCTTTTATCTTTTGCTGTACTGGGAATTGAAATCAGGACCTTTGCATGGAACTATATCCTCAGCCATTATTATTATTATTATTATTATTATTATTATTATTATTATTATTAATTTTGATACAGAGTCTCACTAAGTTACTAAGTGGTCCAAGCTGTGCTCAAACTTGCAATCCTTCTGCCCTATCCTCCCAGAGTGCTGGATTATAGGTGTGTGCATCACAGCAAATGGTATTTTTAAAAGCTTCCTAGGTGGTTCATATAGGAAGGATTGAAAACCACTGACTTAGTGGGAAAAAAGATGAAAAGTAGTTATAGAAAGCATAAATCCTGGGGTTTTTCATTGCTTTTTGTTTTTGAGGTAGGACCTCAGTATGTGTCCCAGCCTGGTCCTGAATTCTTGATCATCCTGCCTCAGCATCCCCAGTGTGGAGATTATAAGAATGGACCACCACATCCCACTTAAGTCCCAGTTCTTAATGGGACTTTCAGAGAGCAATTTTAAAGAAGAGTTGACTTATCAAGTTAAATGATGAGCAAAATGATTTAATTTGTGGAGTAATAGGAGGTTCTACTCTGTATAGTCTTACACCTTTCCCAATGGGGAATATGGAATTTTGACATTCTCCTTTAAGCCTCAGGATGACAAACCAATGCCACAGGTTTCCAGCACCAGCACTGTTCTTATGGTTGTGGAATTGGTATGGGGTATGGCTGAACTTGAATGAGTGTCAAAATAGTCCCAGAAAGAATTCTTTGTGTGTTCCTGCTTTCTTTTACTACAAGAAGACATTTGGACTAGTACACATCTGGTCATACCTTATCTTTTTCCATGCTGTACATCCTCGTACTTCACATATCAGATTCTATCCCTAGCCAAAAAAGACTTGGGTGTGTTTTAAAATTCAAGATTAATACTTACTGTTACCTGTATACAAAATCCACAGTGCAACATAATTTGTGCCTGCATTTAAAGAACTCCATGTTCAACTCAATAAGTATCTTTTATTCTGAGTGTTCCCCACTGTAATCATTTAGGGAGTGGAAAGGGAACGGAGAAGAAGGGAAAAGCTGACTTCCACTCACAAGGAGTTTATAGGGCTGATTAAAAACCAAAGGAGTGACGCCCACCAGCCCCCTGCGGAGCTGCGTGGACAGAGCCTCGTGGTACTGACTGAGCCCAGCTCTGTACGGCAGGCCATGCCCACTTGAGACCAGGAGCTGGTGAGGAACCCCCAGGCATGCCCACCAGCACGCAGAGCGGCACGGGAGCTGCAACAACAGAGCCTCCCCACCACCTCTGGCCTCTTGACTGTGCAGCTACCTGGTTCCACACTACAGAGGCACAGGGGGATATAAAGGCCATTGTCTTGAGCTGAAGAAGTGAACAACAGAGAGAGGGCCTCTCTTAGGCTCCCTGATGAAAACTGAAGCCCACTGGAAAAGTGAAGAGAATCTTTAAGTAAGTGATAATGCCAGTACAACATACAGGGATCTATGAGACACAATGAAAGCAGTTCTACACAGGAAATTCATAGCAATGAATGCCCATATTAGGAAAACAGAGAGAACTCAGATAAATAACCCAATGCAGAACCTCAAGCTCCTAGAAAAAGAAGAGCACAACAAACCTAAAGCTCTAACAAGAGAGGAAATAATAAGCATCAGAGCAGAAATCAATGCAATGGAGACTAAGAGAATGATACAGAAAATTGATGCATCAAAGAGTTGTTTTTTTGAAAGAATAAAT
The DNA here is from genome assembly GCF_053883595.1 of Heterocephalus glaber. Taxonomy (NCBI): domain Eukaryota; kingdom Metazoa; phylum Chordata; class Mammalia; order Rodentia; family Bathyergidae; genus Heterocephalus; species Heterocephalus glaber. Next base: position 7,910,357 of record NW_028258444.1, on the reverse strand, counting down.
AAAATTGATAAACCTTTAACCAACCTTATCAAAAAAAGGAAAGAAAAGGCTCAAATCCTTGCAATTAAGGATGAAAAAGGTGAAGTCACAACAGACCCAGCAGAAATCCAGAAGATCATCAGTACCTACTTTGAGAACCTGTACTCTAATAAAATGGACAACGCAGAAGAAATGGACAGATTCCTAGATACATATGAATTGCCAAAGTTAAATGAAGAAGACATAGAAATTCTAAACACCCCAATTACAATGAGTGAAATTGAAAATGAAACAAAAATTTACCAACAAAGAAAAGCCCAGGTCCTGATGGCTTCACTGCTGAATTCTACAAGACATTTAAAGAAGAACTATCACCATTACTCTTTAAGCTCATCAAAGAAATTGAAAGGGAAGCAAGACTTCCAAATTCATTCCTGGAAGCAAGTGTTACTTTGATTCCAAAAGCAGGCAAAGACCCAACCCAAAAAGAGAACTGCAGGCCAATCTCCCTAATGAACATAGATGCAAAAATCTTCAACAAGATACTGGCAAACAGAATACAGAGGGTCATCAAGAAGATCATACACCCTGACCAAGTCACATTTATCCCAGGGAGGCAAGGATGGTTCAACATCTGTAAATCAATAAATGTAATACCCTATATTAACAGAGTCAAGGACCAAAAACCATGTGATCATCTCAATAGATGCAGAAAAGGCATTCAACAAAATCCAACACCCATTCATGATAAAAAAGCTACAGAAAATTGGAACAGAAGGTCTTTATCTTAACCTGATTAAGGCTATCTATCAAAAACCAACAGCCAACATCACACTAAATGGTCAAAAACTGAAAACTTTCATTCTAAAATCAGGAACAAGACAAGGATGCCCACTATCACCACTCTTGTTCAATATAGTTCTGGAAACATTAGTCATAGCAATTAGAAAAGAGAAAAAAAATAAGAGGAATAAAGATAGGAAAGGAAGAAGTTAAACTGTCATCATTTGCTGATGATATGATACTTTACATAGAAGACCCAAAAAACTCCAGCCTTTTTTATTGGTTGATTTCATCATAGCAACCATTGTTTCTGGAGTAAGGTGGAATCTCAGCATTGTTTTCATCTGCATCTCTTAAATGATCACTAATGTTGAGCATTATAAAGATATGTTTATTTGCTATTTCTACTTCATTGTCTGAGAAGCGTCTGTTCATTTCAGATGCCCATTTTTGGATTTGGTCCCTAAATTTGGGAGGTCTGATTTTTTAAAGTACTTTATAAATTTGAGATAGTACTCCTTTGAGGAACAGCAGGTGAAGATTTTTTCCCACATTGTGGGTTATCTCTTCATACTGCTGGTGGTTTCTCTTGCTGTACAGAAGCTTTTTAATAAGAAGAGATCCCACTTGTTCATTGTTTGTGCTAGTTCACGGGCAACTGAGGTTTTGTTCATAAAATCTTTTCCTACAACGTCTTCAAGAGTTCTACCGAACCTCTGTTCCAGTCAATTCAGTGTTTCTATTTTAGTATTTAGATCTTTAATCCATTTCGATTTTAATTTAGTGCATGGTGAGTGATATAGGTCTAGTTTTAATCTTTGGCAAGTTGAAACCCAATGAGGGTGTTTGGCTCCTTTATTGAAGATGAGATAGGTGAGTGTGTCTGGAGTTGTTTTGGCATCTTCTAATCTGTTCCACTGGTCCTCAGGTCTGTTTGCCAGTACCATGCTGTTTTTATCACAGTAGCTTTGTAGTATAGTTTCAAGTTTAGGATTTTGATACCCCCTTCCATGTCTCTGTTACCTAGAATTGCTTTTGCTATTCTGGGTTTCTCCTTGTTTCAAATAAATGTTTGGATTGTTTTCTCAAGGTCCGTGAAGTATGCTGCTGGGATTTCAATTGGGATTGCATTGAATGTATATAGCAGTTTTGGAAGTATGGCCATTTTCACTATATTGATCCTTCCTACCCTGGAGCAGGGAATGTCTTTCCATTTTCTGATATCATCTTCAATCTCTCTTTTCAGAGTGCTATAGTTGTCAGAGAAGAGGTCTTTGATTTCTTTTGTTAGGTTGATTTCTAGGTACTTCAGTTTTTTGGATACTATTGTGAAAGGAATTGTTTGCACTATTTCTGTCTCACTGAGTCTATTGTTTTTGTAGAGGAAAGCTGTTGATTTTTGTGTGTTAACCCTGTATCCAGCTATTCTACTGAATTTCATTATTAAGTCTAGAAGACTTTTGGTGGAGTTCTTGTGCTCTTAACTATATAGAGTATCATGTCATCTGCAAATAATGACGATTTGACTTCTTCATTTCCTATCTTTATTCCTTTTATTTCTTTCTCTTGTCTAATTGACATGGCTAATGCTTCCAAAACTATATTGAATAAGAGTGGTGATAATTGAGATCCTTGTCTTGTTCCTGACTTTATTGTGAAGGATTTCAGTTTTTGACCATTTAGTATGATATTGACTGTTGGTTTTTCATAGATGTTTTTTATCAGATTGAGGTAGAGAACATCTATTCTGATTTTTTGTAGGGTTTTTTCCATATCTGCTTGTCGGAGTTTGTCAAATGCTTTTTCTGCATCTATGGAGATAATCATGTGGTTTTTGTCCTTGGCTCTATTGATATAGTGTATTTCATTGATTGATTTGTGTATGTTGAACCATCCCTGCATCCCTGGGATGAATCCCACTTGGTCTGGGTGTGTGATCTTCTTGATGATCTTCTGAATTCTCTTTGTTAGTTTCTTATTAAGGATTTTTGGATCTATGTTCATTAGTGAGATTGGCCTGTAGTTCTCTTTTTTGGTTGGGTCTTTCTCTGCTCTGGAGATTAAGGTCATGCTTGCTTCCAGGAATGAATTTGGGAGTATTGCTTCCCTTTCAATTTCACTGAAGAGTTTAAACAGTAGTGGCAGTAGTTTCTCTCTAAATGTCTTGTAGAATTCAGCAGTGAAGCTATCAGGACCTGGGCTTTTCTTAGTTGGTAAGATTTTAATTATGTTTTCAATTTCATTGATTTATATTGGGTCATTTAGAATTTTTAGGTCTTCTTCATTGGACTTTGGTAATTCATATGTATCTGTCCATTTCTTCTGTGTTTTCCATCTTATTGGCATATAGGTTCTGAAAGTAGGTATTGATGATCCTTTGGATTTCTTCTGGGTCTTTTGTAATTTCACCCTTTTCATTCCTAATTGCATGGATTTGGGCCTTTTCTTTCCTTTTTCTGATAAGGTTGGCTAAGGATTTGTCAATTTTGTTTATTCTTTCAAAGACCCAACCCTTGGCTTCATTGATTTTTTGTATCATTCTCTTAGTCTTCATTGACTTGATTTCTGCTCTCATCTTTATAATTTCCTCCCTTGTATGAGATTTGGGTTTGTCCTGCACTTCTTTTTCTAGAAGCTTGAGATTCAGCATCAGGTTGTTTAATTTGGCTCACTCTGTTTTCCTAATATGAGTATTCACTGCTATGAATTTCCCTCATAAGACTGTTTTCATTGTGTCCAATAGATTCTGATATGTTGTGTTGTTTCTGTCATTTATTTGAAGGAACTGTCTGATTTCTTCTTTAATTTCCTCTGTGACCCATTGGTTATTCAGAAGTGTGTTGTTCAATTTCCATGTGTTTATGTAATTTTTGCAGTTTCTTTTGCTATTGATCTCCAATTTCATCACACTATTGTCTGATAATATACAGGGGATAACTTCAATTCCTTTGCACTTACTTAAACATGTTCTATGAGTGAGTAGTTGGTCTATTTTTAATAAAGACCTGTGTATAGCTGAAAAGAATGTATATTTGATTTTGTGGGATGGAACATTCTGTAAACCTTTGTTAAGGTCATTTGTTCAAGAGTTCGATTGAGTTCTACCATTTCATTAATTATGTTTTATTTAGTTGATCTATCTATTTGTGACAGTGGGGTATTGAGGTCTCCTTCTACTATTGTATTAGTGCATTTATGACTTTTCATGTCCATTCGTATTTGCTTTATATAGTTGGGTGCACTAGTGTTTGGTGCATATATAATTATGATTGTTATCTCTTCCTCTTGGATTGCTCCCTTTACAAGGAGGTAGTGTCCTTCTTTATCTCTCTTAATCAGTGTTGCTTTGAAATCTATTTGATCTGCAAAGACCATTGCTACTCCTGCTTTTTTTCTGGCTCCCATCACATGGAGTATTGTTTTCCACCCTTTAGATTTCAATCTATGAGTTTCTTTTTGAAGTAAGTGTGTTTCTTGAATACAGCACATTGTTGGATTTTGCTTCTTGACCCATTCTGCCAGTCTATTTCTTTTGATTAGTGAATTGAGACCAATAACATTGATGGTTATAACTGATACATATTGACTTATCATTGTCATGACGTTTTTTGTTGGACTCTCCTCCTTTACATTTAATTTCTTGTCATGCCCAGTGGATTCATTCCACTGGGCTTCCTGGGGTTGTGATCCTCATTGTCTGTTTGTAGGATAGTATTTAAAATTTTATGGAGTGCTGGTTTTGTATTCATGAAGTTCCTAAAGTGCTTTTTGTCATGAAAGTATCTTATTTCTCCATCAATTTTGAAAGATAGTTTTGCAGGCTACATCAATCTGGGTTGGAGGCTGTTTTCTTTTAGGGCTTGGAATATGTCACTCCAAGCTCTTCTTGCCTTGATCGTTTGTGTTGAGAAGTCTGCTGTGATTCTGATGGGCTTTCCTTTGTATGCGATTTGTTTCTTTTCTCTAACTGCTTTTAGAACTTTGTTCTTCTGTTGGGTTTCTAGAATCTTAACAATTATATGTCTATTTGTAAATTTTTTTTGATCAAGGCTATTTGGAGTCTGATATGCCTATGTGTATGTCAAATCCTCTTCCCCTGCTTGGGATGTTTTCTGCCATTACTTCTGTGAACAATTTTTTTAATGTCATCTGCACTCTCTCCTGTTTCTTCATTGATTCCATTCAGTCTTATGTTATTCTTCTTTGAATTGTCTATCAGCTCTTGGTTTGATTTCTTGTAGTCCCTTACAATTTTGAAGCAATTTTTCTTTTCTTGGTCACTAATTGCAATCTTATCTTCTATATCTGAAATTCTGTCCTCAAATTGGCTCATTCTGCTGTGTAGACTTTCAATGGAGTTTTTAATCTCCTGGAAATCTGTTTGTATGGACTTTTATGGATTCCATTTGTTTCCTGTTTTGGGATTCCATCATATTCCTTAGCTCCTCCAATTTTTTATTTGTGTCCTCTCTAGATTTATTAATCATGTCTTATACTATGGGGACCATCTCTGCTGTTATCTGAGAAATTATTTCTTATTTCATTTTTTTCCTGATCCTCTTTTATTGCCAGTTCAGGGAGTCGAGGTTGTTGAGTGTCAGAGTGTTCCATCTTATTTCCCTTTGGGATTGCTGTAGGTGATCTGGAAGTCTGGTTTTGAGACTTGTTTACATGTGTTTTCATTTCAACATGGTGGTGGTGGGGGGTTGCTCTTAGCACCCATGCAACTCACCTCCACTGTGAGCGGTGGAATGGCAGCCCTGAAGCCCTTTCCTCTGGACTTGGAACAGTGGAACAGCACCCCAGAAGCCCCTTCCTCTGGGCTGGGAGCAGTGGAAAAGCTTAGGTAGAACTCTTGAAGACAATGACATAGGAAAAGACTTTATGAACAAAACCTCAGTTGCCCGGCAACTAGCACAAAGAATCAACAACTGGGATCTCATTTTATTAAAAAGCTTGTGTGCTGCAAGAGAAACCACCAACAGAGCTAAGAGAGAATCTGTAATGTGGGAAAAAACTTTTTAGCAGCTGTACCTTAGACAAAGGACTGCTATCTAGAACATATAGAACTGAAAAAAATCAGACCCCCAAATTCAAAAACCCAATTCAAAAATGGGCATCTGAAATGAACAGACATTTCTCAGACAAAGAAGTAAAAGCAGCAAATAAATATATGAAAAAATGTTCAATCTCACTGGTCATTCGAGAGATGCAGATGAAAACAACACTGAGATTCCACCTCACCCCAGAAAGAATGGCTGGTATGAAGACATCAAGCAATAAGAAATTCTGGCAGGATTGTGGGGAGAAAGGAACCCTTCTCCATTGTTGGTGGGAGTACAGACTGGTGCAACCACTGTGGAAATCAGCATGGAGATACCTCAAAGAACTAGGACTAGAGGTCCCATTTGACCCAGCTTTTCTCCTTCTGGGGATCTTCCCAAAAGAATTAGAAGAATCATACCACAGTGATATATATGCACCTATGTTTACAGCAGCACAGTTTGTAATAACTAAAACTTGGAAACAACCCAAGTGCCCATCAACTGGAAACTGGATGAAGAAGATGTGGTTTTTTAATAAAATGAAATACTACTTAGCCATAAATAATGAGAACCCAGAGACATTAATAGCTAAATGGGTGCATATTGAGGCCATACTCATAAGTGAAATAAATAGGACACCTATGTGTAAATACTGAATAGTTTCTCTAGTGTGAGAAACTGAAAGTGTAAATAAGAATTAAAATGATTAAAATGAATAATTAATAATTTGAAATAGGAAGAAAAAGTCCAAAGGGGTAGGGGTGAAGGGAGGTGAAGGGGAAAGGAAAGGAGGGAAAGGAAAAATTATGAGAAAAGAAAAAAAATGGAAACAAAGTCTATGTAAATAGGGAAGGGTGGAGGGGGTGAAGGGTGCACAGGTAATGGGGTAAAAAATAAGAACCAAGATATATCATGTACAGGTATAAGCACCCAATGATAAATGTAAATGTATTGTTTTCCTAAAATGTTCCAATAAAGGAATTTAAGGGAAAAAAACACACCAAAGATGTGTTGACTGTTACAGCACTGAGTGTTAAGAGAGCCACAGAGCATGGGGAGGAGGTGTCCCTCTTGCTTTGAGTGCAGCTCCCTGGGAGGCAGGGGTCCTATGTTCCCTCTACTTTGGGCATTACAGATGACTGAATGCTTCTTTTCCTCTCTAAAGTAGTCTGCTTCCCTTACTCCTCTGTGGACCCAATGTGCTTGCTGGGGGTAATGGACATGTCTCTGGCTATTTCTTTCTAGGATTCTATCACACTGAAGCAGCATCTCTACAAACCATTCCTTGTAAGACAGGTATGATTCCCCCAGAATTCTATTTCACAGAAATTCCAAAACCTTGCGTAAACCCATCCTAGAATTTAGTCATCCTTCTAAGTCACTGTGGGATTTAATGGGATTAGCAGCACTGCCCAGTGTGAGTGGTCAAACTGAAGGATGAAGCCAGAGCCCAGTGGGTGGCTAGAGTTTGCACTCATCATGCATAGAGCATCCTGGCCAAGCTGTCTGTCTCCATCTCCTTGTCCACTCTACCAGGCATCAAGCCAAGTATTTCATATGCATTGTACCATCCTGTTCTCTCATCAGCCCTGTGAAAAAGGTTTTCTTCCATACTTTTTCTTAAACATGAGCAAGATAAAGATCACAAAACAAAGAAAATGCCATATCTTCTGACTTCTATGACAGAAACTTGACTTGAATCTGTGTCTGACTCAAGTGCACTGTACATCCTACAGTTAAAACATATGCCAAGTCAGTATCCAGAGACCTTGGTTGAACAGAAACACAAAATTAGAGGAATCTGATGATGAGATTTTATATGAGAAATAGGATCTGTGGCTGGAATTTGTATTGCAAAATCCACCAGGGAGCGGCACATAGCTGTATACAATTAGAACACATCTATATTCTACTTAACACAAAACTTTCTTTTCCCTTTACAAATTGAGAACTGCTTTATGATATTATTATTTTACTTATGTATTGAAGAAAAAAGCAGAACAAACAAATACATCTCAATTGGTAATCATGGTATTTTGGGGTTTGCACTGAGAATAGTTTAAGCACAGGAAGTGGGTATTTTAAAAATAAAACTTGCCTCTAAATCTGAATATAGAATTTATCATTCCTAAGTAATTCTTTCTGTGATTACTTCAAAGAGTCTGCCCACTTATAGGAAGATTATTTTTATGGCAATCATTCAGTATTTTGCCACTTTTCAAATCTTGAACATTTCAATGACTAGTTTATTAAGTTTATTTCAAATACTAAACAAAATATGAGCATATTCCCTGGCTATTAAGAGTGTTTTGTCATAAAAATACAGTCCAGATAAGCTGCAAAGTGCTGATGTCTACTAATTATGTGTGATTTGGACAGAAATGATTTTTGTCAGATCAGCCTACACAGTCGTTGTCCTTAGTCAGTGATGGATGTGTCGAGACTCATGAAAATGTCCTTTAGAATGTATCATATTCTTGTATGGCAGTCTCTATCCTTAAGAGGCTTGTAATTTATTCCTTAGAATATGCCTGTATAAAATTTCTTGCCTTTGTATTATATATCGATGTTCAATACTTGCTTAGACATTGTAAATGTTATTGCAGGGAAATGTTTTATTATGGGAGGATTTCTTTTGGACCATTTTGCTTCTTAATATTCAAGGAACCTCTGGACAAACTACAGAGGAGTGTCTATGTTCTTCTTCTCTGTTCTATAAATTGTAACTCTACTGTAAGGTTTTATTTGAGAAAAAAGAAATACTAAGAAATGGGAATGGCTGGACTTGGCCTGAAGGCTACAGTCTGTTAAATCATATTCTGAAAGGCCAATGTTTATGTATTATGGCAAAAATAGAAATAAATGGTCATCATGCAGTTTTTCTCAAAATTCTAGAGGATAAAGATGCTGCAAGATTTTAATGATTTCAACTAGAATTTTAAAGCATAGCTTGCTGTGATATCTGGTTAGCTTATGATTTTAGTTTAAATACTTTTAACATTTCAAAGATTTTTCTGCATGTCCATATAATACCTTACCTATGAATTACACATTTGTGAATTTTTGAGTTATTTTTGGAATGCATACTGACTTTCTTTTCACCCATATCTGTCAGCTACAATTTTTGTCTACAGTGACATTATGCCTATGACTTATTTAGATGGTTAACAAGCATTATATTTTTTCTCTAGTCACACACAAATCTTTCTGGAAAGTATGTCATTGTTTTGTTCGAGTATATTTTAATTACTTTAATATTCTTAAGATAATGGATGGAGAAGTAGTAATTTATTGCTTTTACATAGGCATATAAGTTTCTCATTGGTAGTTCTGAATTTGTGAGGTCAAGAGAAAATATTTTCCATCTTCAATGTTTTACTTTTTAATTATCTGTTATACATATTGCTTATAACTTCAAGTATTTTCAATAACTAGTTGCAACATCTCAAAAGCACATTATTCTGACCTTAGTAAAAGACTTAAAAGCTTATTGATGGTTACAGGAGCTAAAATATTGTTTTTCAGTAAAGGTTAGAATTCTAAGGAAAAGTATATCAGGGAATAAAATTACCAATAAACTCCTCAGTGACTAAAAAGCATTAGGTAGTGCTTGAAATATTAAGGGATGTGTGTACTCAAATTTTAAAATCATTTTATGTCTCTTTCTGTAATATCAACTCTAATTAGAGCCATTTTCATATATCAATAAATAAGAGTGCATGCTATAGCTCTTTTAATTGGATAGTAGTAAAGAATGACCTCAGTGTGGTGTTCTTGCTAAGTGCCATCGAGAGCAAGATTGTGGATATAATTACTGCTCGAATGAAGTTAACATTCATTAAGATTAATGAGACCCTGGTAACTGGGGTGTATGTGTGTGTGTGTGTGTGTGTGTGTGTGTAATATAGATAGCTTAAGAATGGGTTTTGCTTGGCTGGCAAAGTTTTGTACAATTTATGTTGTTTTAAAATAGATGATTTGAAAATTGGATGATACAGAAAATAAGCAAATCTGGTAAAAACTCTTATATTTCTTCATGTCCATGATAGGGTGGAACTGAGAAAGTTTCTGACCCTATTAGGCAGTGGCTGCTTTCCTAGCCCTTGTCACTCACAGGTCGCATGCCTTCTGTGCTGGGTTCTCTAGGAGAAGAGATGAAGGATACAGGCCCAGTGTGAGACCGAGGCCCTGTGTGAGTCCCCATTGAAAGGCTGATGAAGCTGGGATCTGATGTCCACAGCCAATGGCTGCAGAAGTTGCCCTAGCTCAAGCAGAATCCAGTTTGTAAACAGAGCCAGAATTGCTCCTTTGTCCCCTTTTCATTCCACCTGACTGCAAACCCACTGGATGGTGCCACATACAATCAGGGCTAAGCTTCCCCCATCATTTGCTGGCCTGTATGCCAAACACCTCTGAAAACACTGCACAGACACACCTACACCCGTACTCTATTGATCTTCTAGGCATCTCTTAATTGAGTCAAGATGACAATCAACATTAACCCTCATACCCTTCCTTCTCAACTCACTACATCTCTGTCTCTTACCTGACCCTGTAGAGTTATACATTTTCTACCACTTTTCAAGGTCTGCATCAGAGATGACCTGGTTAATTCTATACCAGTGGTCCTCACTGATCTATTTGTTAAGTTGCTGTCGCAGAATGTTTACTGTGTACCCCCACTGCATGAAAATCTACCCACTAGTCCCAAGAGGCAAGCATCATCATTGTTCTCACTTTACAGAGGCAAACTAAAGTACTTGAAAGGAAAACAACTTGCCAAGGTCACCCAGAGACCATGTGGGATTTCTACTGACACCTCAGTAGTAACTGAGCCAAGTAGAGAAGAGTTTTTTTTTTTTTTTGCAATCATTTGTTTCCAGAGATCTCCTTTAAGATATAAGGACCTAAACCTATGTATTTTTACTTTCTGTTAACATGGATTCTATATAAAATGTTCACAGAATTAATTTTTATTTCAATCAAAGTAACAGAATTTTTATTTAATCAAAGTATTGTGAAAATTTAGTTTAAAAATAAAATTTCTAGTTCATGCTACTCTGGGGAAGTGGCTGCTATTTACCCATGAGTGTCTGAATAATCCTTCTATCTCTTCATTTATGAATTTTAATCAATTTACCTTTCTGGCAGTTGAGGATTTAACTTTGTACCTCACTTAATTGTCATTTTCCTCTTCTCAATTTCCTAAGGAATTATTTCATGTTTTAAATGATAATCTTTATATTTTAAGATGACAAGTGTCACTAATAACTTTGTATTGTACTATGATCATATTTTCATTCCCTTACAAGTATCCTCCTTCCATCTTCCCAGACATAATAATGTCTGTTGTTCATTTACTTAGTTTTCTATTTGTTTAGTTCTCTCTTTACTTTTCCTCTTTTAATGCTCTGTAAAAATGTTTAAGCATCTATGAACCCCCTTTCAAATGCTAAAACATGCAAAATAACCTAGTCTTGTTCATAGCCCCTCCTTTCTTTTCTGTGTCCTCTGTCTGCTGCTCGAATCCAGACTGTTGGCTGGAAGTCTGGAGCAGGGTTCCCACACTCAGATCTTCACATTGTCCTGTTCTGAACCTTCAACCTGATCCTTTTTTGGTTTATTCTCTCATTTTGCAGAAGCACTTATCTTTGTAACTTCCTGGAAAAATGTGCATGGTAAGATATTTCCTGAGTTCTTGAATGTTTGAAAATATGTTGATTACATCCTCATATTTACTTTTTAGTTGTGGTAGAATTCTGTGTTGCAAGGTGAGTTCTTAGAATTTGGAATTGTCATTCTACCTTCTTCTGTTGTTCATGGTTGCTGTTGCCATTCAATGCTATGATAAAATTTCTGGTTCATTTTTGATGATTCTCTCTTTTCCCAGGCCCACCTAATAGATTTTTGGATATTTTTAACTCTGTTCTGAAATTTTATTGTGTGTTTTCATGTGGGTCTTTTATCAATGAGGTAGGTACCCAGTGGGATTTTTCTATACAAAGACTTTTTCTTTTAGCCCTGGAAAAATTTCTTTTGTTTTTGATAAATTTTCAGCTTTATTTTCCTGTTCTGGAATTCTTATTCAGATTTTTACCCTCTTTATATCACATTCTAATTTATATAACTTTTCTGTCTTTCAGTGATAATTTTGACCACGTATCTCAGTCTACTGACATACTTGTTTTGTCTGTCCTCTTTAATCAAGCCATTGATTTTCTTGCGTATGTTTTATTTACCCCTGTTCTGATTTCATTCTCCCAGAATTATATGCTTTCCTCTATCTAAAATTTTCTTCTCCTCCATTTATTGTCATAATTTCTCTCCATTCCCATTTTTTTCTTTCTCTTTGTTTTGGCCTTTCTCCCTCAAGTTTGATCCTTTCTTCATATCTCTGGCACCACCTTATGTCTATTCATATAGTGAAGTACCGAAAAGCAAGTTGGAAATCTGCAACTGGAGATCAAGTTTGTTGCACATTGGTCTTCACTGCAGGGGCACCAAGTAGTTTGCCAACCTTGGTGGACTACCATACAGCTCAGGTAATTCATTTTCTCCACAAAAAGAATTAGCTGGTTCCTTGCACACAGCCAGTAGTTCTGAGAGCAGGTCTGGGGAATGAACCTGTGATACCCAGTATTCTATTAATAAGCTGACCGTGGTTTCACAATATTATAGAAAATATTCTTAATTGTCTTGTTATTTTGTCACCTCCTTCTAAACCTGACAGTTGCCCAGATGCCCTGGGCACAAAGCCTAAACCTCTGATCTCCTAGAAGAACTATGGGGATTGAATGAGGAAGGAAGGAGCTTTCTCTAGCTAGGTACATTGACATGGCTGAACATGACTGGTAGATTCAGACATTTTAACTGTAGGGATGAACCTCAAATACTGACTGGAGTGTCATATTAGTGAATTATGGTAATTAAGATAGAACTGGCTTTTGGGCATACAAATTAGAATTCAGTGTTATTTAATCATGACTTTTGTGTAAAACTATTTAGGGATAAATGTTTGTAGAAAGTCTTAAATTCACTTTTGCTAATGAACACAAAGGAGAAGTACAGCAACATGATCATGGAAACTGCCATACTTACCACTAAATTTTTGAAGTTTTACATTTTTTGTGTTTCACTAATTTGGCCCTGGTAAATAAATGTCTGAAGACAGAATGGTTATGAACCTTGACTAAACAACAGCCTGAATATTTTAAAAAATGCTGCATACAGAAATAGACTTGTCAACTGTACTTTTTGTAGGGGTAGAAATGATTTCATGTATTTGAAAGATTCACCACATGGAAATAAATTAATCCTTGTTGATACTTATATAAAACACAAAACGCTATGTCTCCTATAATTATTTCAAGTTTTAAAAATTAATAAGCTGTCTTGTTTCACAATAAAAATTCAAGAATTCCATTCCTAGCTCCTACATGGCAATGAAATAACCCCCTTTAGATACCAGCCATATCTATGTTCTCCGAGAAACTGCTAATTGCATCTGAATTATATTGCCAAATGGAATCCTTAATAAGAACAACAAATATCATTAGACGTCTATTTTTTAACATAGGTACAATTGTAAACCTTTTCATAACTTAAGGGTAAGAATAACATTACTTTTAAAACGAATGAAAAGTAATAAAACTATGAAAATTGCTTACCAAAAGGCATAAACATTGGTTTCCGTACAAGTTAGCAAGATCCAGCTTTACAAGGCAAAAAACTATTTACTGAATGTATGGCTTTTCTAGGGCTCCCATAAGAAAGCCCAGGGACTGCTGGGTTAAATTTATTTTCTCACAGTTTTAGGGGCTGGAAAGTCCCATATCTCGATGTTGTCAGGCTTGATTTCTTCCAGGATATCTCTCTCCTCCCCCGCCCCGCCCCCCCGGCTTGCTTCCGGCCACCTTCTGTGAATACCTTCACATTGTTTTCCTTTCATAAGTGTTTTTCTCCAAATTTTCTCTTGTTTCAATTGTCAGTCATATTGCCTTAGGGACTGCCCTAATGCTTTTATTTTAAAATAGTTAACTTTTTCTGCCTATGTTCAACTAAGGTTACATTCTGAGATACTTGGTATCAGGAGTGAAAAACTCAACAAGAATTTGTTGGGGAAGCCTCTGTGTGTGGGACACAATTTGGCCCATAATAGTGAAATTATTCTACTTCTTCCTATGCCTAACATTTTTCTCCTCAAAGGTAAACAGGTATTTGGAAAAGGCGATAGGCCCATAAGTGGTGTATAGATATTGTCGTATGTAGATTCAATCTACATAACAAAGCAACTGGCTTGAAATCACCGTGTTCTCAGCACAATTCATAGTGACCAGTTACATGGGTTTCTACCATGTGCCATATATGTATATTAACTGTCTGATTATAGCAATGTTATAATAAGAATTTCACAGATTCTCGAAGTCAGAGAGACTTAGTGACTTTCCAACTTTGCATCACTGTTAAATGGTGAACTTGGATGTGATTCTCTTACCTGTCTGATTCTAAACACCATTTTCTCTCCATTATTTTATGCTGCTACACTTGATTATTCTCTCTATTGACAAACTTTTTAATCACATGAATCAACTTTGTACTGATTTTTATGAAAACAAGATATAAAGGAGAAAGTTTAACAAATTTGTGAAAATTTCCCATATTTATATTCATAAATAAGTGAGCACTATAAGGACATGATCAGAGAGGATTAAATTCTTAATGATATTCTGAACATTATGACACAAAGCTATAACTTATAAGGGGAAGTAAGCAAGAAATGTAATTAAATGGTTATTACTTTAGAAGATATTTCCCTAAAATTTGTGCAATAATTTATATTTTCTAGTTTTACCACATAATTATATAATCATTTTTGTAGTACTCCCTTTAATGCCTTTATATTTATGCACTAGTGATCAAATTTCTAATTTGTTAAATGTTTCAAGATACATAATCAAAAGAAATTGTGCAAGAATTATTCATTTGGAGAATATTAAATTTTCCATAAAATTGTATGGAAAAGTATAGCATCTTAATAGAAAATCACTACTGTATTCATTCATCCTCATGACTGGGTGCATCTATGAAAGTTGTATAAGAGAAGTTGCATTTGTCCTGAGTGGTTTTACATTTGTTAGGAGAATGAAATACTCTGTTGATTAATTTGATGTTTCTTCATGTAGAGAAAGCTTGTGTATCAAACACTGGACTTTCATATAAGCTTTTTTTATACATTTCATAACACTGAACATGACTTTTAGAAGTCAATTTTTTTAAAAACCTAGAAAGATAACTAGACTACATATTTTTTATAAGAACATTAGAGGATGTACTGGTATATTCCATTATATGTATGGAAATAAAATTTCATAAAATTCTAGCAACCAGTAATCTCCTTATGATTTCTTTGGTTTCTTTAGAAATGCCCTATTGAGTTCACAATAGTCCCATGATCATCTAGAAATTCATGACTCTAGAAGTGAAGTGAAACAATTGACAATGATAAGTTAGGATTTGGGATAGAGATAGAGTAAAGATAGAACAGATTCTGTCCTCTGTCAGTCGCAAACTACAACCTTAATAACTTAGGATTTAGTATGATGGCAAGGAAAGAAAAGAAAGGAATTTTGGATGCAGAAGGTAAAATTTACAGTTGAGATCTAGTCATCGCAGTATAGCAGTAAAATTTAATTTACCAAAAATAAAAGTGCACTGTTGTGTTCATCTGAAGTCTTGTGATTAAAAGAAACAAACAGTAAAAATCCATAAAATGTATTTATTAAAGATGTGATATGTCAATAATTTGGGAAATGTTGCTGAGGTAGGTATTAGAATTTGACATTTTATTAAAATGACTGTAATATAGAGAAGATGAAATCATGTTTTTGCTGGTGAAAATCTTTAAATGTGATATGCTAATAGTATTAGAGTTAAATCCACATAGCTTCTGATAATAAGAGTTAAATGAGAAACATAGTCATTCCAATATAAAGAGTGGAGATCAAATTCTTGGATTCAAATGGAAAAATATGTTTTCAGATTTCTCATTTTTTTGTTATTATTATAGTCTGCAGAAAATGGCAGAAAATAATGAAAGATGCTCCCTACTTTTGTGTTTGAATAAAAATTTTATGTAATTTCTTAAAAAGGAGTTAACCTTTGTATCAACTTATCAAAGCATATGGTAGAAGCAGACAAACTTTATTATATTTAATAACTCTTAATAAGCATTTCTCTTACCTGTTAAATGCTGAATTTGTATACTGCTGAGAGGTGGGTTAGAACAGGGTCCTGTTATGGTTTAGATCTAGAACATCCCCCAAAGGTTCATGTGTTCAGAGAGTGGGCTTTTGGAAGATGTTTAGATCATGATGGGGGGGCACACTCTCCTCATGAGTTCAAAGCTGAGTGTATTGTTAAGAGTGGGACCTGGTCAGGCAAGGTGGGTTATCGAGAGCATTACCTGGAAGAGCATGTCTCCTTCCTGAGCACCTCCCTTTTCTTTCTGCTTCCTAGCTGCCATAGCATGAGCACCACGTCTTCCTGTCTTGGAGCCAGCTGACTATGGACTAAAATCATGAGCCAAAATAAACCTTTCCTCCTTTTAGTTGTGGATGTCCCAACAAGAAAGTAACTTAGGTCCCCAGTCATCAGTCCATGGCCTCTTTAGGAACCAGACTGCATATCAGTCAGTGATGGGCAAGCAAGGGAAACTTCATCTATATTTACAGTGGCTTCCTAACACAACCCATTACTGCCTGAGCTTCACCTTCTACAGATCAGCAGTGGCATCAGATTCTCATAGGAGTGTGAATCCTACTATGAACTGCATATGGGAATGCTCTAGATTGAGTGCTCCTATGAAAATGTAATGCAATAATAACAGAAACAAAGTAATAATCATAGAAACAGTGCACAATAAATGTAGTGCACTTGAATCATCCTGAACCCACCACCCACATGCATGGAAAAATTGTCTTCTACAAAATCATCCATGGTGCCAAATAGGTTGGAGGCCATTGATTTAGGGCATGGCCCAGTATGAATATATCTTTCTCATTGGCTGAGAGCAGTGCTAGCAGTAATAGCAATGACTAACTCACTCAGACTTTGTGGCCTGATCCTCTTTGGTAAGGGACAAAAAGTTTATGGAAATGATTTGCCATCTTGAAATAATCTGAAATATTTATGTGATTCCTAGGCATATGGATTGTCCACGCTAAAACAGATCTGGATGAATCCATAAGGTCATTTGGCGATGGTGCAAAACTTAGTCAGAGAACATTTATTTGTGAAAGCGACTAAGTATACTTCATAACCAATTAGTATTTATTGAGTATGTCATATCTAACTCCATGTAAGTGGTATAGAATAATACAGAAGTAAAATGTCTCAAATATGTAAAATGGAGAAGTTACAACTAACCAACATGAAAAAATTAGCAAAACGGAAGAGTATAAAGTATGAACCATAGGTCACAAACAATGCAGAAATTCTCAAAGAGAAAGACCACTATGGGATAAAATAGGAAAAATTTATGAAGAAGGGTACAACTAGAACTGAATTCAGGTTCAGTTGTTTAGCGTACAGTTTGGAAGATGTGTTACCTTTCCATTATTTTGACAAATAACTGAGATAATTAAAGCGAAAAAGTTAATTTTGGATCAGATTTTTTGAGGTTTTGGTTCATAGTTGTTTGGCCATGATGTTTGGGGGTCTGTGACAAGGTAGCATGCCATAGTGGGGAATGTGTGGTAGAGCAAAGTAGCTCATCCATGCATGTCCAGGGAGTGAGGAAGTTGCAGGGTCTCACTGTCTCCTTCAGGAACATGCCCCTATGACCTAACTTCCTCCAACATGGTATCATTTCTTAAAGGTTGAATCATTGCTGGGAACACAGTGGGCCTACACAGGGGTTGTTGGGAGTGTTTCAAATTCACAGTACAGCAATGGTGGGGGAAAATAATCCATTTAATTATTCAACACTGCTTTCAACAAATGTAAAAAATACAAATTTTATATTGTCAAGAGTCTTACAGCAAGTTTTATTATGTGGCAAATTACTTATGTTTTAACCTAAATTATTTTGGCAATATCATCACTTAGAAAATGTTTGTATTATATTCAAACCTTTGTAGAGTTTCTCATTATAGCTATTGTTGCACTGTTTTGAAAAATACAGTACTGTTGGTAAAAAATACAACATTTTGAATACTCTCAATCAGTGCTTATTCACAGAGGTTACTTGGTAAAATCTGTACAAATAGAAGCAAGAGTATTAGCATACCCTCAGCAATCATTCCTGATGGTAAAGGGTTGTAAATGTAAATGCTCCATGTCACTAAATATAGTGACATTGTTGAAATTATGAATAAAAATCTATGACTAATTTCTTTACAGTCTCAATGCTATGCAAAATTTAAGTGCCTTAAGATATAATAATTTCCAGTGATGGAATCAGGAACTACTTCTAAAATCGCTTTACCTCTAACATCTGAGGTAGAAATGAAGGTACGGTATATAGTCTAAAAAACTGCTGGATGTCTCAAAAAGGCTTATTTGGTAATGGTAGGACATAAATATCAAAGATACATATTTGAATAAAATTCTTTTATGACATGTCAAGGTGAAAAAAGATGGTACTTACCAACTAATATTATGTTAAATATTCTGCCTGAATTAATAAATAATCTAAGTAACATTTGTTTACTTCATTTGATTTATATGGAACATAATTACTTTTTTAAAAAACAGCTCTTCTGTTTGAGAAAGTTTGCACTATTTTATACCTAGTATAGATTTTTGTTAGGGTTTATCTGGCATCCTGTAGGTGACTCCAATGGATGCCACTAAATCACTTAAAGAATTAAACCAAGCCCAGTAGATTTATGAGTTCTCATTTTTAATGCCAGTTTCTGTAATTAATGAGATCATTATTACCAAAACATTTCTTTCATCTGATACAGTTTTACCTTTTTATTCACTTGGCCTCAATTCTTGTTGAATAGTATGAATAATTTGCCTAAGAACAGTTAAGGTTGGGTCTAAAAAGTATTTTTATCAAAATCAATGATTTCTCTTGATTAAAAGGGGATTTAAGCTAGGCATAGTGGCACATGCCTGTAATACCAGTACTCTAGAACCTGAAGCAGAGGGATTGAAAGTTAGAACCCCTCCTGGGCAGTTTAGTGAATAGCAAGACCTGGTCTCAAAATACAAAATAAAAATAGGGCTTGGAATTTAGCTCAGTACGAAAGTCCTGGGTTCAGTCCCCAGTACTGACAAACAAACAAAACCAAAAGAAAACTAGATTTAGTTTGATTCTCAGATTTATGGGATAGATAAAATAAATATTCGTTTGAGGAAAAACAAAAGAATTAAGAAATTCTATAAATTTTGCTGCTATGATACAGATTGTTTTTAAAAGAGCATTTTGAACTTTTTTAACTTTTGTACTTAAAATAAGTCCAGGCATATCGTGGTTACATTTATTTTTTATACTTTTGACATGAATGCTTAAACAGATTCTATTTCTATAATCATAACTTAAATTATTTTTTTCTTGTTCAATATATAGTTATCATTTGATAGCCACCAGAAGTTGGTTCTAGGAACATTCCCACCTGCTTTATAGATACCCACATCCACAGATGCTGAAATCCCTGATGTGAAATGATGTAGTATTCATGTATAACCTACACACAACTTCCAGTATAATTTAAATCCTCTTTAGATAACTTATAATACTAATAATATGTAAATCCTATGTAAACAGTTGTTACACTGTATTGTTTAGTAAGTAATGACAAGAAAAAAATCTACATATGTTTAGTACAGATGCAATTTAAAAATATTTTCAGTCTGCAGTTAATGAAATCTAGAGATGTAGAACACACAGATATGAAGGGCTAAATGTATCTGCATAGGCCAAACAGTATTTTTAGGTCCCAACCTACCCATAAAAGAATTTTGAAGAAATAACCTTCCATCTTAAGGAATGATATGTAGAAGGTGCTTGGATTATTCTATATTCACAAGAAACTCGAAAGTCACCTCTGCAAATGTTCAGCTGCTTCATTTGTTGTTTCTTGAACAAACCTATAGCCCCTGGGGCTCAGGTCCACTTGATTTTTCTGCTCCATAGAATTGTTTCACATGGATCAGAGCAGAATTAGCAGGCATGGTATAAATGTAGTCTTAGGAGGGAGATTAATCATTAAAAATATATATGTGGATGGATACAAACTTAGGTGGCTAGGAATGTTTTTTATATCTGAACTTCTGACAGATCTATGAAGATTTGATGAGAAAGTGTCAGGATTACCAAGAGTTTTGAATAATATATTCATGGCTGAAATACCAAAATCTTTTTCTGTCCAATCCATATGAAATTCCCTGAGGAAAGTATTGCTACCTCTATGGGTTATATTAAAAATATTCTGTGAAGGACCAGGGATTTGGCTCAGTGGTGCTGCTGCCTGCCTTACAAGCGCAAGGTCCTGAGTTTGATCCCTGGTAAAAAAAAAAAAAAAAAAAATTAGTAAAGACCATGGGAAGTAAATTCCCATCAAAGGCCAGAGTTGGAGATGCTGTTCTGCCAAGTCATAAAGTTTGGATCATTTTAAAAGCAATTTTTCTTAAAGTATTATCCAGATACTATGTAATTCACCACTGAAAGTACACAGTTCAGTAGTTTTTAAAAAAATACAGAGGTGTGTAAGTATAACCACAATGAATATTAGAATATTTTAGTCACCTCCAAAAGGAATTCTATACCTATTCTACACTTTTTTTTAACTTCACTTTGTTATTTTATTTATATATTAATTGGTACATTTTTGCTATACAATACATTTACATTTATCATTGGGTGTTTGTACCTGAACATGAAGTATCTTAGTTCTTATTTTTTTCCCCATTACCTAAGAATCAATATAGTGAAAATGGCCATACTTCCAAAACTACTATACAGATTTAATGCAATACCAATTGAAATTCCAACAATATACTTCATAGAACTAGAGAAAACAATCCAAAAATTCACTTGGAAGAAGAAGAAACCTAGAATAGCAAAAGCAATTCTGGGCAACAGAGACATGGCTGGGGGTATCATAATCCCCAACTTGAAACTATACTAAAAGCTACTATGACAAAAACAGCATGGTACTGGCAAAGAAACAGACCTGAGGATCAGTGGAATAGATTAGAAGATGCAGAAACAACTCCAGACACACTCAGCCACCTCATCTTTGACAAAGGAGCCAACCACCCTCACTGGAGGAAAGATAGCCTGTTCAATAAATGGTGTTGGAAAAACTGGATTTCAACCTGCCAAAGATTAAAACTAGACCCATACCTATCATTGTGCACTAAAGTAAGAGCAAAGTGGATTAAAGAGCTAAATATCAAGACAGAAACACTAAACTTGCTAGAAGAAAAGTTAGGTAGAACTCTCAATGACATTGGCATAGGAAAAGACTTTATGAACAAAACTTCAGTAACATGGAAACTAGCACAAAGAATAAACAACTGGGACTTCATCTTATTAAAAAGCTTCTGCACTGCAAGAGAAACCACCAACAGAGCTAAGAGACAACCTACAATATGGGAAGAAATTGTTAGCAGCTGTACCTCAGACAAAGGTCTACTATCTAGAATATATAAAGAATTGAAAAAAAACAGACCCCCCCAAATTCAAAGACCGAATTCAAAAATGGGCATCTGAAATGAATAGACATTTCTCAGACAAAGAAGTAAAAGCAGCAAATAAATATATGAAAAAATGTTCAATATCACTGGTCATGTGAGAGATGCAGATGAAAACAATACTGAGATTCCACCTCACCCCACAAAGAATGGCTGCTATCAAGAAATCAACCAATAACAAATGCTGGCAGGGGTGTGGAGAGAAAGGAACCCTTCTCCATTGTTGGTGGGAGCGCAGACTGGTGCAACCACTGTGGAAATCCGTATGGACATACCTCAAAGAACTAGGACTAGAGGTCCCATTTGACCCAGCCATTCCCCTACTGGGTATCTTCCCCAAAGAATTAAAAGAATCATACTACAGTGATATATGTGCAACTATGTTTATAGCAGCACAATTTGTAATAGTTAAAGCTTGGAAACAGCCCAAGTGCCCATCAACTGGAAACTGGTTAAAGGACATGTGATTTTTTTATAAAATGGAGCACTACTGAGCCATAAAGAATGAGAAACTAGAGACATTTATAGCTAAATAGATGCATATTGAGGCCATACTGTTAAGTGAAATAAATAGGATACACATGTGTAAATACCAAATAGTTTCTATAGTGTGAGAAACTGAAAGGGTAAATAAGGATGAAAATGATTAAAATGAATAATTGATCATTTGAAATAGGAAAAAGTCCAAAGGTGTAGGGGTGATGGGAGGGGAAGGGGAAAGGGAAGAATGGAAAGGAAAAATTATGAGAAAGAAAAAAAAATGGAAACAAAGTCTATGTAAACAGGGAAGGGTGGAGGGGGTGAAGGGTGCACAGGTATTGGCGGAAAAAATAAGTACTGAGATACATCATGTTCAGGTACAAACACCCAATGATAAATGTAAATGTTTTGTATACCTAAAATGTACCAATAAAAAAAAAAAAGATCATACACCCTGACCAACTGGGATTCATCCCAGGGATGGAGGGATGGCTCAACATAGGGAAATCATTCAATGTAATACACTATATCAATAGAGCCAAGGACAAAAACCATATGATTATCTCAATAGATGCAGAAAAAGCATTTGACAAAATCCAACATCCATTTATAATAAAAACCCTATAAAATATTGGAATAGAAGGTCTGTACCTCAATCTAATAAAAGCCATCTATAAAAAACCAACATCAGTATCATACTAAATGGTCAAAAACTGAAATCCCTCACACTAAAGTCAGGAATAAGACAAGGATGTCCACTCTTGTTTCATATAGTTTTGGAAATATTAGCGATGGCAATTAGACAAGAGAAAGAAATAAAGGGAATAAAAATAGGAGATGAAGAAGTCAAATTGTCATTATTTGCAGATGACATGATACTCTACATAGAAGACCCCAAGAACTCCACCAAAAGTCTTCTCGACTTAATAACCAAATTCAGTCAAGTAGCTGGTTACAAGGCCAACACACAAAAATCAATAGCTTTCTTCTAAAGAACAACAGACTCACTGAGAGAGAAATGGGGTAAATAATTCCTTTTACAATAGCATCCAAAAAACTGAAATACCTAAGAATCAACCTAACAAAAGAAATCAAAGACCTCCTTTCTGAAAACTGTAGCACTCTGAAGAGAGATTGAAGAAGATACCAGAAAATGGAAGACATTCCTTGCTCCTGGGTAGGAAGGATCAATATAGTGAAAATGGCCATACTTCCAAAACTGCTACATAGATTCAATGCAATCCCAATTGAAATCCTAGCAGCATAGTTCACAGTCCTCGAGAAAACAATCCAAAAATTCATTTGGAACAAGAGACCCAGAATAGCAAAAGCAATTCTCAGTAACAGAGACATGGCAGGGGGTATCACAATCCCAAAGTTGAAACTATACTACAATGCTACTGTAATTAAAAACAGCATGGTACTGGCAAAGAAACAGACCTGAGGACCAGTGGAACAGATTAGAAGATGCAGAAACAACGTCAGACACACTCAGCCATCTCATCTTCGATAAAGGAGCCAAACACCTTCATTAGAGGAAAGATAGCCTCTTTAATAAATGGTGCTGGAAAAATTGGGCTTCCACTTGCCGAAGATTAAAACTAGACCTATATCTCTCACCATGCACTAAACTAAAATTGAAATGGATTAAAGATCTAAATATTAAAATACAAAGGCTGAGCCTGCTGGAACAGAAGTTAGGTAGAACTCTTGAAGACATTGGGGTAGGAAAAGATTTTATGAGCAAAACCTCAGTTTTCCATGAACTATCACAAACAATCAACAAATGGGATCTCTTCTTATTAAAAAGCTTCTGCACAGCAAGAGAAACCACCAGCAGTGTGAAGAGACAACCCACAATGTGGGAAAAAATCTTCACCTGCCGTTCCTCAGACAAAGACCTACTATCTCGAATCTATAAAGAACTTAAAAAGATCAGACCTCCCAAATTTAAAGACCCAATCCAAAAATGGGCATCTGAAATGAACAGACATTTCTCAAAGAAGTAGAAATAGCAAATAAATAAATGAAAAAATGTTCAACATCACTAGTCATTTGAGAGATGCAAATGAAAACAATGCTGAAATTCCACCTCACTCCAGAAAGAATGGCTGCTATCATGAAATCAACCAATAACAAATGCTGGTGGGGCTGTGGGGAAAGAGGAACCCTGCTCCACTGCTGGTGGGAGTGTAGACTGGTGCAAGCACTGTGGAAATCAGTATGGAGATACCTCAGAGAACTAGGACTGGAAGTTCCATTTGACCCAGCTCTTTCCCCTGCTGGGGATCTTCCCCAAAGACTTAAAAGAATCGTGCAACAGTGATATATATGCACCCATTTTCATAGCAGCACAATTTGTAATAGCTAAAGCTTGGAAACATCCCATATGCCCAAGAAAATGTGTGTGTGTGTTTTTTTAATAAAATGGAGTACTTCTCAGCCATAAAAAGTGAGAAATTAGAGACATTTATAGCTAAGTGGATGCACAGTGAGGTGATACTCTTAAGTGAAATAAATAGAACACACATGTGTAAATACCGAATAGTTTTTCTCGTGTGAGAAACTGAAAGTGTAAATAAGGACTAAAAGGTATAATAGATAATGTGAAATAGGAAGAAAATGGGCAAAGGGGAAGGGGAAGTGGGAGGGCTAGGGTAAAGGAAAGAAGGGAACGGAAAAATTATCAGAAATGGAAAGAATGGAAACAAAATCTTTGTAAATAGGGAAGGATGGAGGGGTGAAGGGAGTGCAGGGAATGGGTAAAAAGTAAGAACCAAAATGCATCATGTAAAAGTACAAGTTCCCAATGAGAAATGTAAATGTATTATATACCTAAAATTAAAGGATTAAAATTTTTTTAATTGCCTGTTTTCCAGCAAAACCCTCCGAAAAGATTATATGTCTGCAAATATTTCTATGCTGCAAATTATACTACCTATTGCCTTTTTTTCCTGGGGAGCATTCCTTCTAATTTACCATCCAAACCCCTCTGAGTCAGGGGCCCAGCTTCACCTGTAGCTGAGCCACCTCAGGTGTTAGAATTGTTTTCCTCAGTTGGATTCCTCACTTCCTTTAGACAGAAGATGGCTTTTGAAAATTGTGTTAGAATTGAGTTTTTATTTTTTTTAAATGGATAATTTATTTTGATTTGACTTTTAGGATAAGATACTTAGTTTGAGAAAAGGAAGCACTATACATTGCTGAGGTTTGATTCCATATCTGTGGGTTTTGGGGAAATGTCAGTGGCAGCCTTTGCCATTAATGCCACCTAGAAGAGAGACATGTCCATTTACTTTTCTGTCATTAGTAAGTTATTCTTTATTACAGTCAATTAGATAATTACAAAATGGAATACCAATAAATAATTTAAGAAACTTTTCAATAACTATGCTAAACTACACTTTGCTGGAGTTCATTGTTTTGCTCTAGGTGTTTGACATATTTTTCCTATAAGCCTGAAAAATAGGTATCGTCTCTGTTTCACACAAGAAGAAACAGACACAAATTATTTACATGTCTAGGAAGTGGCCAAGCTAAAATTAAACCCATATCTGATGTGCTCTTTCTCATAAGGAAAATCTCTGTGCTCAAATCAGACGGAAGTGTATTCCTTAGCCCTTTGCATTGTGCAAAATTACTGACTTCGTTGAAGAACTTCCAACTCTTTTCATGACTGCCCTGAAGTGATCTTAGTTCTCATGCCACTATGGTTCTCATTTGCAGATAAATAGATTTTGGGTTTACTTTATTAAAACACAGGTCTGTACTGCAAGATGTTAACCTGGTTAAATAATCACAACAGGATCTTTAGATACAGTTTCCAAATGAATTTGTCAGGTTTTAGTTTTTAAGCTTAGAATGATATTCACATTTAGATCTTCATTTGAAGAAAGAAAAATTAAGATACGAAAGGGATTCAAATGCTTAGATAATAAAGGGCCACTGAAAGAAAAAAGTTACTCTGTGCTTGGAACCCAGGTACTACATATCAGATAAAATTTTCAATGGAGCATTAGCATAAAGGGAAATTACAAGTATGCTCTAAATCAGTACCTATAAATATGAAAATTAAAATTATGTACCAGTTCCACATTGGGAAGAGAATGGAAAAAATATTTAAAATGTAAGAATGCATCTTATGTTATTCATATAACAGCCTTGGAAGCATTGTTTCCTCACAAAGTTTCAGGTAATAATGGAGTGAAGGAAAAAGAGTATGTGCTCAGGTGTTTTCCATTTTAGCTTGAAAACACTAAACCTAAAATAAGCCTACAGTAAGGCATTTCCAGAGAATAAACACAGTCCCTTGATTTTGACATTGTCTTCCCAGCAAGTATCACTGCAGTAATTATTAAATTATAACTTTAGGTCATCACCAATTCAATTTCCTATTCATCATGACCTTCTTCAAAGTTGCTATGACAACAGCATAGTACTTGTAACAAAGTGACTAGTTAAAACTATGCTTATGAGCACTATAAAGCACTTGTAGAATATCATTATCTATTGAATTTTGAGAGCTTCCAGTTATTTACATAATTCTAATGAAACATTCAAATTCACATTGCTTCTAGGAAGGAATTACTTGAAGTAAAGATATGCATACCTTATAAATATGGTATAAAGCTCAATATTTGACATACTGTAACTTAAAATCCAGTACTTCGGTGGCACAGGTAGTACCCTATTTTCATTAGGGTAAATGAGTGAGGGAAGAGAAAAACATGCTGATACTTTAAAGTTCTCAAAAGTGCTGACTAGATTTTCCAAAGAGAGTTCAATCCTATATAAACTTCCTGTCCATAACTCATTCTGTAAAATAAATGATGAACCTCTCACTTTCCATCTGCATATGTCCATCTCAGTTTGAGTAGCATGAAGGATATGAGGGACAAAGGAGCCACCGTTACTGAATTACCAACAAATAAAGCTAGTAAAATAATTTTTAAGCATTCCTAATATTTGAAGGTAAAATAGTAATCATAGTATTATGATTCTAGCCTCTGGGAGATTTTGCTTCTATTCTTTATTTGGGGCGGGGGGAGAGAATATTAAGGGTATTAAGAGTTGTGGCAAAACCCAAGATACTTATTGTAACTTCTTTGTTTTTATTAGTATATGTGCAGTATATAATGTTTACATATCTTGTGGGGAGTTGGTGCACATATATAACACATCCCAATTCTTTTTTTCATCCCCTTCCATCCCCTCCTTCACCCCATCTCCATCTCTTGAAACCCTTCCCATTTAAGAAAGATCTGTCTTCTACTTCCTATTATTTTTTATTTTGCTGTTTATTTAGACCTTATAAGTATATACATAATTGTCATATAAGAGAAATTATGTGATATTTAAGCTTGTGGTGTCTGATTTATTTGACTTAGAATTATGGTCTCAGGGTGCATCCATTTTTCTACAAATTACTTGAGTTTATCTTTATGGCAGAGTAGTATTCTATTTTGTATAAATAACACATTTTCTTTATCCATCCATCTGTTGATGGGCATATAGGCCACTCCTAATTTAACTATTATGAATTGCACTGCTATAAACATGAATATGCCTGTAACATAGTAATATAATGTCTTGAACTCTTTGAGGAAGATACCTAGGAAGGAAATTGGTGGGTCAAATGCAATTTCTAGTTTTAGTTTTCTGAAAAATCTCCATACTGATTTCCTTGTGGACATTTCCAAGTCTCAGAATGGTTAAACCATTCATCTATAGGATATGATTATATAATTGTTCCTTGAAACTTTACAGAACCACTTTGTACTGGAAATGGTATAGAACTGATGTCAGGGGAAGTGTATGTATAAGAATGTGTACTGAGTTCAATAGGAGACAGAAGAGAAAATAAAAATATCTTTGTACTAGTGTTGTATGCTCATAAATTGCACAAACTAGTTCTGACAATAGTATGTATTAAGTACATTTTTCTTTAATACCCACTGAAATTGGAATTGATAAAATGTGCAGCATTTGACAAAATTTCCAAGAACAATCTCCCCCAGAATATTCCTCACTTGAGGATTGTAGATAGTGCCTTTCACATGTTTTCTTTCATTTTCAAAGCACCTGAGGACGGTCACTTCATTTCCTCTCTTCACAAACCAACAGCACTTAATGCAAAAATATAAGATAGAAGTGCCATTTTCTTAAATATCCAGTGCAGTCAATGATGCATTAGGAAAAGATTACTATTTACAGCTGAAAACAGATCTGATTAGATCCCCATGGAAAACCTCAGCTTGCTTTCTTTTTGTCCTATAACCACTATGAAATAAGAAATGATTTTTGTCATAGTCTGAAAAATAAATCCAACTCAATAAATTATTAAATTATATGGATTTTACTAAGCATATGGTAGATTGAAGGAAAATGTGTCATATTATAATTAATAATATGGTCTCAAAATTCCATTTTCTTTTAGAAAGGGCTTTTCATGACAGGGTCTTGCTATGTAGTTCAGCCTGGTCTTGAACTCACTATGTAACCCAGTCTGGCCTCGAACTCACTGGAATCCTCCTGCGTCAGTCTCTTAAATGCTGGGATTACAAGCATGTGCCACCATGTCTGGCCTCATTAAACATTTTGAAATTCCTTCTCTAGTTCTTTTTCAGCCAAAATCCATCTCAACCACATCTTCGCCCTGCTTCCTTCTCCAATACTTCTAGCCATGTTCCAGTCTGGATATGCTCTTATGCCAGATCTCATTGTCTTTTCCTCTTTCTCATTCTTCTATTGCATCTGGTGTAGAAAGCAAGACATTTACTATGCTTTCCATGTTCCCACCCAAACTCTTGTTGAGGTTTAATGCTCACTGTGAGATATTAAGAGGGTAGAAATGGGTGTTAGACCTCTGGGAGGTAAATGGAGCTTTAGAGAAAGCCCAGGCTAGGACCCTCAGTGAGACTGCAGAGTCCACATTAACAAGAAGGAGCTCACCAGATACAGCCTGATCTTGGACTTCTTAGTGTTCTGAGCTGTGACCCAAATAAACCTTTACTCTTTGTAATTTTTCTGGTTTCACATCATCAGCTGTAGCAACAAAAAACAGGCTAAAACAGCATCCTATCCAGGAAAACTCCCTTTGGAAGAAAGTAAAGGACTATATTGAAGGACCCTAGTTAGCAAGACAGACTCCATATTGCTGCTTGACCCACCTGCCTGCCCTTTAGATGAACTCAGAAGGAGGAAGCTTAGAAACCTCCTCCCCTTAGAGAGTCTCTTAGAAACAACAGTTAATCAACTATTGTTTTACAAATGTTCTAACTGCAGGACGTTCTGCTTCTGTACCTTTTGCTTGCTTTGCTAGTTCTATCCCATAGGGGGGACTAGAAACTGTTGGCCTCAAAGGTGTATAAAACATGTTTGTCTCCCCCGAGTCGACGCTCGAGTCCGATGCTCGGCTCGGGTCTCGGCCTGTAATAAACTCCTGTGTGGATTTAATATCGGTCTCTGGTTGGTTCTTTCTCGCTGGGTGCAACATATATACTAAAACAAAATAGCATTTTTTTATTATTTTGAAAGATCACAACTATTTTCTTGACACATGTAGAGACATGTGAATAACAATAAAAAAATGAAAAATACAAGAGGATGACATCAATTGGAGTTATTTCCTAAAGTGTGTGATAAATTTCAAATGATCTCTTCTATGGGAAAAACACTTCAAACCAATTTTCTTCATTTGACTGGAAAACAAAGCATGGTCTACTTTTCTTTTGGATGCTAATACGAAAAGCAATCTTGCTATAGTTTTCAACTGAATAAATACAGAATTACTCATTAATGTGAGGGTAAATGGTATCAGGACTAAGTTAGAGTCTAGGATTTTCACACTGTGGAAGTTCTGTTTGTATCTAAACAGTGAGCACTGAAATCCAAACTGGTTTTAGCAAGAATGGAGAATTCACTAGAAAAATACTGGGATATGTATGTAATTCAACCTGTAAACATTAAGAAAATTTAAGACTTGAGCATAGCAACTGACCTTCAGGATTCTCTAAATTTTGTATTCCATTTTGCCATGCTGTAGGATGGGACTGTCATGGCCAAGAGCTTTGAAGTTACAATCATGTCTGGAAAAGCACAGGCAGCTTTGCCATCCTAATTTCCCATAGTTAAACTCAAGAGTTGACCTGATTTGTTCAACTTGGTTAGCAACCAAACCAGTGCCATCAGTAAAACATATTTAATGCTTAGATTTGCACATATTTATCTATATGAGGGCAGGAGGGTCCTGTTACAACCTAAGTAGGAGAACCTGGTAAAATTATAATTGATAGAGGGCTTATATGTACTTATACTTAGGGTAACCCTTCTTACACTATATTTACTAATGGCTCAAATAGCATTGTTTTTAAAATTTCACAGTATGGTGCAAATGTGGTACAGGCAGCTCTTTTACTTTATATCTCAAACTGGAAAATGTGTGTGAAATTTTTCATGAAGGACGTTGAGATGATCGTTCCCAAATCACACTATTCTTTCTTGCTTTTTGGCTCCATCTGTCTTTTTCAAAAAGAGAATCCTGTTCATATTAAAATAGATCATTTCTTGAGGCACTAGTTCTGTGCAAAAGGAAACACAGCTGTGAGTTCCTGGCTGTCCTTGAGGCTTTCATGTGTTTAGACATGCACACTTACATAGTACAGTGATAGCTCTTACAGACAAAATGAAGGCCAGTAATACTGAATTTTGTTATGATTTTCACTAGAGAAAATACCTTTGTATATGACTATCAGTTTAGACTCTCTTGGAAATAATGATAACTCTGGAATTCTATGCTGACATCATTAGCTAGAAGAAGGTATTGTTTTAGATTTATGTAAAAGACAATTTGCCCACACAGAGGGATTTTAGAAGTAATTCTAAGGATATAAGAATAATGCTAAGAATTAAGCATCAGAAATAAACCTTTATCCAGAGATATATTTGATCTTTCCTTATGTGAGCAAGTAAATAAATGATGGAATTAAAATTTTCCACTACTTAAATTCTTCTAATTGAGACAAAACTTAGAACAATTTTTCCTGCCAGTATAGCATCAAAGAGAACAGTTATCATATATTTTTTTTAAAACTCATACTATTCCTTTATATTTGCAACGGTTAAAACAATGAGTTAAGAAGAAAAGGCAAACAAATCAGTTTTTATTGGATGACTCCTGTGTGCTGTGCACTGTGCTAGTCTTGCATTTCTCTTCTCAGACTCCTATGTATTGAGAGGCAAATAATTATCCTTCTCTCCCCTTTTTAAAACAATTGATTATCAATCAATTAAAATCAGTTAAAACAGTTGCCTTCAGCATCTGCAATGGAGACTTCAGCCTCCACTCCTGGCTCAATACTGATGGAAGGAATCTGTTTAACAATCTCAGAAGGACGTTGCAAATCAATGAGTTGCTGGACATGATCCCATGCACCTTCACCACAAGGAGTTTTTCATGTAGTGATTCTCAAGGTCTTGGAAGGCATGTGAGTGGGTCCTTTCACTTTGAAACTCTTTTCCTTTGCACCTCTGATCAAGTCAGTGCACACCTTCTCCGGGGAGTTTATGGTGCAGCTGGTGAGGGTAATCTTAATTCGGTCAAACGCCAGCTCGGGTTCCACAGGTGTCTTTCTGGTATCTTTATTTTTTTCCCTTAAATTCTTTTATTGGTACATTTTAGGTATACAATGCAATTACATTTATCTTTGGGTGCTTGTACCTGTACATGATGTATCTTGGTTTTCATTTTTTCCCCATTACCTGCGTGCCCTTCACCCTTAAACCCTTCCCTATTTACATATTTCGTTTCCATTTATTTTTTCTTTTCTCATAATTTTTCCTTTCCATTCTTTCCTTTCCCCTTCCCCTCCCACCACCCCTACCCCTTTGGACCTTTTCCTATTTCAAAGAATCAATTATTAGTTATTAATCCTTTTAGTCCTTATTTAAACTGTCAGTTTCTCACACTAGAGAAACTATTCGGTATTTACACGTGTGTTTTATTTATTTCACTTAAGAGTATGGCCTCAATATGCATCCATTTAGCTATAAATGACTCTAGTTTCTCATTCTTTATGGCTGAGTAGAACTCCATTTTATAAAAAAACCACATCTTCTTCATCCAGTTTCCAGTTGATGGGCACTTGGGCTGTTTCCGAGCTTTAGCTATCACAAACTGTGCTGCAATAAACATGGGTGCACATATATCACTGTGGTATGATTCTTTTAATTATTTTGGGAAGATACCCAGCAGGGGAATAGCTGGGTCCAATGGGACCTCTAGTCCTAGTTCTTTGAGGTATCTCCACACTGATTTCCACAGTGTTTGCACCAGTCTGCACTCCCACCAACAATGGAGAGGGGTTCCTTTCTCTCCACACCCCCGCCAACATTTGTTATTGGTTGATTTCTTGATAGTGGCCATTCTTTCTAGGGTGAGGTGGAATCTCAGTGTTGTTTTCATTTGCATCTCTCGAATGACCAGTTATGTTGAATATTTTTTTCATATGTTTATTTGCTGCTTTTACTTCTTTGTCTGAGAAATGTCTGTTCATTTCGGATGCCCATTTTTGAATTGGGTCTTTGAATTTGGGGGGTCTGATGTTTTTCAGTTCTTTATATATTCTAGATAGTAGTCCTTCGTCTGAGTTACAGCTGCTAAAAATTTTTTCCCACATTGTAGGTTGTCTGTTAGCTCTGTTGGTTTCTCTTGCAGTGCAAAAGCTTTTCAATAAGATGAGATCCCAGTTGTTGATTCTTTCTGCTAGTTCCTGTGCTACTGTGGGTTTGTTCATAAAGTCTTTTCCCTTGCCAATATCTTCAAGAGTTCTACCTAACTTATCTTCCAGCAAGTTTAGTGTTTCTGTCTTAATATTTGGATCTTTAATCCACTTAGATCTCAGTTTAGTGCATGGTGATAGAAATGGGTCTAGTTTTAATCTCTGACAGGTTGAAATCCAGTTTTTCCAGCACCATTTATTAAATAGGCTATCTTTCCTCCAGTGAGGGCTCAGTAGGCTAGGTGAGTGGGTCCTCGGTGGCTCGGGGTCTGCCCGCGGGTTGTGGTGCGAGCGGGCGGCCCGGTGGCCCTTTTCCCCAGCCCGCCGCCGCCGCCACCGCTGCTGTGATTGGGTGGAAGAGGGCTCTGGGCGATTGGAAATCCTAATGACAGTCTCCAAATTCGCCTCCGTCTGTACCACGGACGCCAATGCCTCGGCATTAGAGAAAGAGATTGGTCCAGAACAGTTTCCAGTCAACGAGCAGAGCACTATTTTGGATTAGTCAATTTTGGGAATACCTGCTACTGCAATTCAGTTCTTCAAGCACTTTATTTTTGTCGTCTATTTCTGGAAAAAGTTCTAGCGTGCAAGAGTCAGCCTAGGAAGGAGAATCTTCTTACGTGCTTAGCAGATCTCTTCTACAGCATGGCCATTCAGAAGAAAAAGGTTGGAGTAATACCTCCTAAGAAGTTCATCATGAGATTACGGAAAGAAAATGACTGCCAGTTCCATGACGGAGGGAACCCATTTGTTTTTGCTCACCATTGTATTCCCAGCCCATAATCCAGTTCCTGGCACATAAGCTTTTTGATAACTATATGCAACAAGATGCCCATGAATTCTTAAATTACCTACTAAATACAATTGCTGATATTTTACAAGAAGAAAGAAAACAGGAAAAACAAAATGGTCGCTTACCTAACGGTAACATTGATAATGAAAATAACAACAGCGCACCAGACCCAACGTGGGTTCATGAGATTTTTCGGGGAACATTAACTAATGAAAACAGATGTCTTACTTGTGAAACTATAAGCAGCAAAGATGAAGATTTTTAGACCTTTCTGTTGACGTGGAACAAAACACATCAATTACTCACTGTTTAAGGGGTTTTAGCAACACAGAAACTGTGCAGTGAATACAAATATTACTGTGAAGAGTGTCGCAGCAAACAGGAAGCACACAAATGGATGAAAGTTAAAAAACTGCCCATGATTCTAGCTCTTCATTTGAAGAGATTTAAATATATGGATCAGCTTCATCGATATGCAAAACTTTCTTATCGGGTAGTTTTTCCTTTAGAACTCTGCCTGTTTAACACTTCAGGTGATGCAACCAACCCTGACCGAATGTACGACCTTGTTGCTGTTGTGGTTCACTGTGGAAGTGGTCCCAATAGAGGACATTATATTGCAATAGTTAAGAGTCATGATTTTTGGTTGTTGTTTGATGATGACATTGCAGAAAAAATAGATGCACGAGCTATTGAAGAATTCTATGGGTTGACATCCGATATTTCAAAGAACTCTGAATCTGGTTACATTATTTTCTATCAGCCTCGGGACTGAGGAGGACCGGGATGAAGAGATACTTTCTGCCTCATTTCTTCTCTGGTTATTTTGGAAAGGCTCAAGCACTGAATTTTCAAGAAAAGAGAAATGCAGGAAGCTCAGGGGGCAGTAGCATACTTTGCACACAATAAAGCAAAGACAATGGATTAACAAGCCCTTTCTATCATGGTGTTGATTTATTTGCTCAGGTATCATGCTGTCTGTGCAGTTCCATACAACAAGGACATGAAATGAGAGATAACAGCTCCTCTTGTAAAACAGCCTTCCAGATATTGACATGCATTTTCTCTTTATAAATTGCACCAATAATAATTTGAATTCCTTGGGGGTGCAGTAGGAAGAATCGGAATATGTGCTGGCTTGTATCAATAATGTAAGGAGATGATTCTGAACACACTGCACAGATGCCCGGGGTTGGTATGTGTAGAAGCATAGTCAGTGTCTTTTTAAGCATAAACCAGAAATACTTGTGGGCCCAACACTTGCAGTTGCCTTCCTGACATACAAACCTAGCATAGTAGAATCCAGTGTCAGGAAGACAAATGTGTTTTGCTTCTCTGAAGAAGCTTATAATAATACACAGTGTATGTATATGTAGGGAACAATTGGTCAGAAGTGGCTTTTTGTTTCCCCAAGGGGAAAGACTGGCTTTGTAATTATAATTCTTTCCTTATTTATTTTACTTAAAACTGGTAGAGTCTTAATTATTGTAAGAAGTGCCCATGATTCTGTCAGTAAATTTTAGCCTAGTTTTCATTAGTTTTGTCAGTTTAAATACTCTTTTTGTTTGTTTCTGTTTTTAAGGGGAATTTTAAATTCTATCTGAACTCAGTAAGAGATCTTGAGAAAAATTGCAATGAGAGAAGGTAAATATTCTTTTTCAGGAGGAACTGATATCTCTGGTTCAATATTTGTTCTTTTGTCATAGTATGTAAGTCATTTATTTTATTCAGCTTTAATTTCAGTAAAAAAGTTTTAATTAAAAAAAAAATTAAAAATTCCCTAGAGTTGTTGGAATGATTAAAAGAAATTCTGGTGCAGTGGTGGTGTACTGGTCTTTAGAATTCTTAAATAGTCTGATGTTTAAAATTGAGCCTTGCTTGGAAAATTCATGTCCTCTAAGTTATTTTCAAATATCTTGTTTTTTTAACTTTGGTTAAAAAGTAATATATTCATCATAACCCTAGCAGCCTGGATTGTGGCCAAAAACACCTTCTGAAGATTACATTTTGATTAGATAGGCCAGTAATTTAAAAAAAAAAAAAAAAGACCATTTTTCCCCCTGTGACTTTACAGATTGATTGGAAGAACATTCAGAAATTAAAATTTATATTTTTCATTTTGCTGGGGGTTTTAAGAAGTAATATGTGTAATGTAAAATGTATGTACACCATTACAGTTGATATTTTTCCATGCATCAGTAAGTTGTCTGACAGTGGCAGAATATAACTTGCAGAGAATAATTGAAAATTACTTTCAAAATAATAGCAATTAGGCATTGGACGTTTCTTATCAAAAGGAGTAATTTTTTTAGTTTTCTAAAGTTATTTTACTAAAACTGTTGACCACAAAAAAAAGATGTTTCTTGTGCTGCTGTTAACATTTCTTATCCATATCTTTTAGCTCAGGAAATGACTTCACCTATTTGTCCCATAAACAGATCGTTAACAGGGTTACTTAGCTAATTGGGCTGCTTAGACAGATGTGCTGAAAATTACAGTATTTGGTGTTTATACTAAATATCAAAAAATATTTTGACAAATTCATTTTTAGGATACAGCTTCTCTTACCCTAGCTGAAATTGCTTTGTACAAATTACACATAGCCTGCCTGATCTGCCAACATTACACAGAGAATCAACAACCAAGAATGTGGGGGAAGTCAGAGGAGTAGAAGAGCTTGTATTTTGAGAGCTTAAACTGAATTGTTGTGGAATTTAAAGTTGTATTTTTACAGGTTTTTGTAAAGAAAAAGGATATAGTGAAGCACAGTTAGTTTTAACATTAGCTAGGCCACAGCAAGTATAAAGATAGATGAAGTCATTTGCATGAAGGTACAACATTGAAATACTGTATTGTGTTTTGTGCATTTTCGCATTTAAAAAATCCATACAGGCAAAGCAAGTTAAATTTCATGTTACAGTAACTTCTAACATTTGTATTGAGTTCCATGCTCGTCACATACTTCGTTCACATTTACACTGTATTTCATCATATGATTTGTCATATGATTCATCATATGATAAATTTATTTTTTATGCTTAGTGCAGCTGGATATAAGTAAAATGTTCTGAAGCTTATCAGAAACTCAATATACTTTTAAAATATATAGGGTTAGGGTTGGGGAGATAAAAATACAGGTATAGTAAGTAAGAAAAGTGACCCATCTAGAAAGCATTGTGAGGTTGTGTGTGGGTTGGCTGTGATTAAAATGAGGGGCAGGTTAAAATTGTAAATGGGGCTGATTTGCTATATATCTATGTACATGTTTGTTGGGATAGCTGTCCCATATTTTGTATATTGGAATAAATATTTCTATAAATTATCTTAACTAAAAGTAAATACTCTAAATTAAGTTCCACTTCTAAGTCACATGGCTTCTGTCTTGGAAATTTTATCAACTACAGGAGCCAGAAGGCTTAGGAAAGGCGAGGGAAGATGTTGTGCTCCATGGGTCTTGTGGCTTCTAACCATCATTATAGGTTGTTTTCTTTCTCTGATGGCAGTAGGAAGACCTCATTCTCATAATATACTACTCTTGATGCTTTATTTTAAAGATACTTTTCATTAAAGATTCTCTCATGAGGTGTTTGGCTGGGAGCTGGGAGGCTAAGGTGCTCAGGTCCTGGCTCTTCAGTGAACTTAACTGTGTGACCTTGGGCAAGTCACTTCACCTCTCTGTGCTTCAGTCTCCCTGTTTTGGAAAATGGGAGTAATACCTACCTCACAGGGTTGTTGTGGGGATTAATTAGAAATAATGTCTGTAAAGCATTTAAGGTTCTTGAAGAAGGTGCTATATAAATATAAAATAATATCTATTGAAATTGAAAAAAAAGTATGATGTTGACTGTTGCTTTTTCATAGATAGCCTTAATCAGGTTGAGATAAAGACCTTCTATTCCAATTTTTTGTAGCATTTTTATCATGAGTGGGTGTTAGATTTTGTCAAATGCCTTTTCTGCATCTATTGAGATGATCATATGGTTTTTGTCCTTGACTCTGTTAACATAGCATATTACATTTATTCATTTACGAATGTTGAACCATCCTTGGATCCCTGAGATGAATCTGACTTGGTCAGGGTGTATGATCTTCTTGATGATCATCTGTATTCTGTTTGCCAGTATTTTATTGAGGATTTTTTCATCTATGTTCATTAGGGAGATTGGCCTATAGTTCACTTTTTTAGTTGGGTCTTTCTCTGCTTTTGGAATCAGAGTAATGCTTGCCTCCAGGAATGAATTTGGGAGCCTTGGTTCCCTTTCAATTTCATTAAAGAGTTTGAGAAGTAGTGGCATTAGCTCTTCCCTAAATGTCTTGTACAACTCACCAGTGAAGCCATTAGGACCTGGGCTTTTCTTTGTTGGTAAACTTTTTATTACATTTTCAATTTCACTCATTGTTATTGGGGTGTTTAGAATTTTTATATCTTCTTCATTCAGCTTTGGTAATTCATATATATCTAGGAATCTGTCCATTTCTTCTGTGTTTTCCTTTTTATTGGAATATAGGTTTTTGTAGTAGGTATTGATGATCCTCTGGATTTCTGCTGGATCTGTTGTGATTTCACTCCTTTTATTCCCAATTGCATGGAATTGAGCCTTTTCTTTCCTTTTTTTGATAAGGTTGGCTAAGGGTTTGTGGATTTTTTTAATTTTTTCAAAGAATTTGTTGATTTTTTGTATCATTCTCTTAGTCACCATTGCATTGATTTCTGCTCTGATCTTTGTAATTTCCTCCCTTGTACAAGTTTTGGGTTTGTCTTGCTCTTCTTTTTCTAGGAGCTTGAGTTTCAGC
Source organism: Heterocephalus glaber (assembly GCF_053883595.1). NCBI lineage: Eukaryota > Metazoa > Chordata > Mammalia > Rodentia > Bathyergidae > Heterocephalus > Heterocephalus glaber. The sequence goes on along the minus strand of NW_028258444.1, from coordinate 7,872,000 downwards.
ATTAGATTGTTTATTTGAGCTCTTTCTGTTTCCTATTATGGGCATTTACTGCTATGAATTTCTCTCTTAGAACTGCTTTCATCGTGTCCCATAGGTTCCTGTATGTGGTATTGGCATTATCATTTAATTGTAGAAACTGTCTACCTTCGTCTTTAATTTCCTCGTGACCCATTGGTTGTTCAGGAGATTGTCATTCAGTTTCCATGTGTTTGTGAAGTTCTTGGGGTTTCTTATGCTTGATCTCCAGTTTAATTGCACTATGGTCTGATAATATACAGGGGATAACCAATTCCTTTGCATTTACTTAAACATGTTGTATGAGCTAGGATGTGTTCTATTTTGGAGAATGACCCATGTGCAGTGGAAAAGAATGTGTATTCTGATTTTGTGGGATGGAGCACTCTGTAGACATCTGTTAAGTCCATTTGTTCAAAAGTTTGGTTCAGTTTTAGTATTTTGTTGTTGATTTTCTGTCCAGATGATCTATTTGTGACAGTAGGGTATTAAGGTCTCCCACTACAATTGTATTAGTGCTTATTTGGTTTTTCCTATCCATTAATATTTGTTTCATATAGTTGGGAGCACTAGTATTTGGTATATATATATTTATGATTGTCATCTCTTCCTCTTGGATTATTCCCTTTACAAGGATGCACTGACCTTCTTTGTTTCTCTTAATTAGTTTTGGTTTGAAATTTACCTTGTCTGCAAATAAAATAGCTATTCCTGCTTTTTTCTGTGTTCCTGTTGCATGGAGAGTTGTTTTTTATCCTTTTACTTTCAGTCTATGAATTTCTTTTTGAATTGTGTGCTTCTTGTAGTATTACTTCTTTTTTGAATGACTAGAACCACCAAGACCTGGAGAACTTTGTGTGTGTAAGAAAAATAAACTCAAATTCTATAATATATACAGGACAATTTTGGCATTTATCTATTTATTTATGTTCATTTGGTACATCATAATTATCCAAGGAATTTGTTCACTTGGTGTAAATTTTAAGATTTATTGAATAAAAATATTTTAAATTTTGTTTAATTTTTTTCCTAATATTATCTTTTGGTATATGTGGTGCTAGATTGAGAATTGTTGCCAAACACTGTTTCTTTTCTATTGAAGTGTCTTGCGACCCTGGTTGAAAATCAATTAGTATTTATTTCAGGACTGTCAGTTCTGTTGCATTGATCTGTCTGTTCATTCTTATGCCAGCACACACTATCTTGATCACTTAGCTCTTAATATTAAGTTTTGAAATTCAGAAGTGAGTCCTCCTTCAATTTTGTTCTTTTCTAAGATTGTTCAGCTCTCCTGGTTCCTTACATTTTCACATCAACTTTAGGAGCAGCTTTTCAATTTAGTTTAAAAGACAACTGAGAATATGAGAATACGAGAAAATGAAAAAAATGGAAACAAAGTCTTTGTAAATAGGGAGGGATGGAGGGGGTGAAGGGAGGGCAGGGGAATGGGGAAAAAATAAGAATCAAGAGAGATTATGTAAAGATGCAAATTTCCAATGATGAAAGTCATTATATTGTATCCCTAAAATGTACCGATAAAATTAATTAAAAGACAACTGAGATTTTGATAGTGATTGAATAAAACCTGTAGATCAATTTAAAGAGCATTGCCATCTTAACGATATTAAATCTGCTAATTCTTTAACAGGAGACATTTTTCTGCTTGTTTAGATATTTGATTTCATTCAACAATATTTTGAGATTTCCAGTGTATATGTACTATACTTCTTTCATTAAAATAATACCAAAGTATTTTATTATTTTTTGATGTAGAGGAAGTATTTCAATTTAATTTTTAAAGAGATCATTTCTGATGTACAGCTTTTATATGATCTTGTGATCTAGAATGTCAAATATTATTACAAGTCAAAACTATAATGCATCTTTTCTATTCACAAATATTTTTATTCTGTTCTGTATGGAATATATATTTATTCAATAAAAAGTGAGCTCTATCAAGGTTTATCACATATGTGGAAGTATTCTGGGCTATAATTACAGTATTTTAATTAATATCTTGTACACTATTCAATGTCATATGTTTATTCAGTTCAACTCTTACTTATATAGAGATAAATTTCAAGCTCTATCTTATTGCTAAATTTATTTTTGAGAACTTCAGATCACTAAATCCTCCACAAGCCAAACTTTTTGGTAGTCTATTCAATGAATTTCATTAAAAATTTACAGTTGATTGAAAAAGCAACAAAATTTAGAGGTTTGCAAAAATGTTCTGTTTTAGTAGTTATGACACAGATGAATTGGCTTTTCTCAAATGTTTCTAAAATCTGATTGACAGCGAATAAGAAGACAGTGAGTACTGCTATGCTGAAGTGGTCTTGGTATTCAGCACCAACTGTGTCTTTAAAATATGGTAGACCAGTAACTGTGTAAATAAAAATATTTTTAACTTTTGGCAATTATAACTTCTACTTCAAGTGTTAGAATATCACAGGCTGTTTACATGCTGTGTGAATTATGTACTAATTAACTGAAGTGCCGAAAGGACTTATAGGTTTTCAACATTATATTCACATAACAGTTTCATTATAGGATAAGGATACCCTACAGCAAAAGAAGTGGAAGAATACTCCTTGAGAAGGATTTGAAGCAATGTCAGCTTTGGGTTTCTTTGCCCTCACTCTGCTGGGTCACATAGGATGCTCCTTGCCTCTTTCTCTTGAAAGATCACCTGCAGTTATGTGAAGCTTTGAATGCAAGGAAGCCCAAAGTTGGCTTGTGGAGAGTCTTCTATAGTAAGCTTATTACAGAAGGACATTTCTGATATGTGAGAGCTGTAACTACAAAACCACTGAGCCCCAAGAAAAACAGAAGCAAATTACAATCAAATATGTTCCCCAAATCAAATTTACTATAGCTAAATGATTCTGATAAACTACTGTGTCCTGCATTTGAAACAATTCATAGACTTGTGGTTACAGAATACTGCTTGTCTTTAGTTAACATATTTTACAGTGTGAGCCAAGTAGGTACCTTGCACAGACAACTCCAAAGGTAAGCATCTAATTAACCCAGGCCAGCCAAAATTAACCTGTGCAAGGCAACTCAACCTAGTTTTTATAATCACTTGTTCTTTGTCCAGATTGTTACATCTTTTACAGCAGTGATTTGGTAGGCGGAACAACAATATAGAAATGATTATTTTTGTAATAACTCAGGTGTGGGTGTCTACTTAAAAAGACAAACTCAACCATTCTACAATTTCTGTGTTGCTTCATGTTCTTGTATCAGTTTAAATTTTCTGTTACCACTTTTGTCTATTGTAATTTGGACTCTGTGATAGCTTTGTGTTGACTGATTTAAAACTACAATGAACTGATTTCTAATTAAGTCTAAATCCTCTTCAGGATAGTCATCTTTTACTGAGATTGGGTACTGAGGAAGTTTGAACTCACTTTCCAAGTACATTTGATTATCAACATCTGTATTATTGTGGATCTTATTGACAGCTACCAAACTGAACTCACACATAATTTGCATTATGATTACAGATATCAGAAATATTTTATAAAATGACTCACAAATTAAGAGTGTAATTGTCCCTTCCCATCAGATAGAACCCTTTTCCACACAAAATGTTACAGTGCATTGGAGTATAAACCAAAGAGCATATCTGGCTGAGCTTAGGGTTCTGAGTGTTCTGTGGACATAACCAGATGCCTTCCTTCCTCTCACAGGTAACGGGTTCCCTGTGGGAGTGGGCCTTTTAAGATGGATCATCAACTTCCTGTTAGGAGGGTGGGAGTATAATTTAACATATCCCCTGTGCCTACAAAGTGTGAATTTGAGTGTGTCTTATTCTGGTCTATTCATAGTGGCAAAGCAGTTAGTGGGCACTGTTGTAAATTACAGGCTCCATTTAGAAACTCTCATAAATTAGAGGCTCTGAATGTTTTCCACAAATGGACTCCCTGTGACTTGATATTCAGTGTGCCAGGTGAATGGCCTTGGCTACTTCTGCTTCCATTTGAAATAATATATCAGAAAGCCCTACTTGGGTTAGGGTACATGTTCTTCCCTACCATTGTGCTCCAGTGTATTGTGTTAAAGTTTGTTCTGTTGGATAGAAACTCATGTTCATACCATGGGGCTGCTTGCTATCCTTTGCCTTGTTGCTAGAGTCAGGCATGGTTGAGACATCCTATTCTTACATGGAGGGCCAAGGGGCTGAATGTATTAACAACAAATTCTGTGTGCTCTAATATTCTTAAGCCTGATCCTATTTCTTCCAAAGCTCTGATGCGATGGACTATAGTTTTGTTTGTTTAAATCCATAATCTATGCTGGTACCACTATGTGCTGATTGCTTGGGTGCAACTGTAAACATATTTTGTGCCTCAAAATATGAAGGAAAAGTTTGAATAGGTAGTGGTTCCTTTCAAATGTGCCTTTGTGTGTGATAGGGGCCTCCCATGGGAAACCTCAGGATTCGGATGTTTTAGACTAGTACATGAGCCCACCATGTGATCTCACGTGACTGAATGAGCTCAGTAAGCCACATGTCCTTCTCATGTTTCTTAAAGCCTTTCAACCACAAAACAGGATGAAAAACCTGTTTGGGCCTATAACACTATGCTCTACCAGGAAGGTAGTTTTCACCTTTATGACCAGCTACTTTTCTTAACACCTCACTCTCAGATTTATAATTACAAAATGATTCCTGGCTCCATTACAGATCAGGATGTTTGAGGTGCATATGGGGGGGTGGTTCTGTAGGTGATATCCAAATGTGGGTCCCCAATAATAGGTATAACCTTTAAAATGAAAGTCAAAGCCCAGAAACACATCAGTGCTGAGCCCTCTAACAGCATTGTTTTGTGGAAGCGTCTGCTTTAGTCATTCTCATTATTTTGGTGCTTAGGTCTGCTGCCTCCTAGGTAGCAGTGTTTTGTTTCAGCAATGACAGAGGCTTTAGCCTCTAAAGTGTGGCAACCTTATGGGCATCTGAGTGTAAATTAAGAGAGACAGTTTTTGGCTCTAAGCTTGTCTTGAGGGAAAAAATTTATGCTTGATTTTGTCTTAAATAATCCATTTGTTAGAGCATTTGACCCCAACCATTGTCCACTTTCTTTCCATTTATCTCTTACTTCATTTCAAACTTTCCCTTCTCGAAGTAGGCACATCAGGATTAGCCAGGGAGCTGGCCCATATTTCTGGTATAAAGCATTTCAACAATTTAATTTTTCTGCCTTGAGCATCTGATCTTGGAAAGGAAATATTTTTACAAGAGGAGATTGGTCATTTGATTAAGTCCAGATACAGATGCCTAAGAATGATGTATGACTATAACTTGGCTACCTTGGTATTAAAGTGCCAATATAATGCTTTAAAATAAATAGAGCAAAGTAATTTAATTATAAATAACTTTGCCTGTTTTTGATGTGAGGAAAATCTCCCTCCCTCATACACACTCTTTCTTTTAGCTTTCTTTCCTTATTTCTTTCTCTACTTCCTTCTTGCTTGGACTTTAAAATCACCAACCTATAGATTTCCTTAAACACTGACCCAGTCGGGTATGCTGGCACACACCTATAATCCCAGCATCCTGAGGCAGGAGGGGACAAGTTTGACCCCAGCCTGGGCAACTTAGTAACTTAGTGAAACCCTGTCTCAAAATATAAAATAAAAAAGAGCTAGGGATGTAGCTCGGCATGAAGGCCTTGGGTTCAATAAAACAAATAAAAACCAAAATAACCATCCTCCCAAGCAAACAAAACACAAAAATAGACACCTGCAAATTTTCATTTCAGCTTTCAATCTCTTGCACAGAATTCAAAGCTTTTGCACAAGTGCCGCAGCCAAGACATAGTACACAAATAGCTTGTCTCTGTACTAAGACTGATGTCCAACCAAATCTGCCAGTCTCTCCACTGTTTATAAGAAAAGCTTCACAAATTCTAACAATGACCTAAAGAAAGTGTTCAGACTCTCTGGAAGAGAATCAGAATAATCAAGACTTAACTTACAGTTTCCAAATAGTATTTTGACATGACTTATAGAATTAGATTTTCAGCTTTTAATTTTTGAATGATAAAGACATCTGAGACAGGTAAATGGCTACATGTAAATCTGAAAATCAATCTAAACTGCTCTGCTGTGATCCAAAGGCAGAAACCTCCAAACCAACAGATAAGTCATAGCAGCTCAAGAACCAGAAAATCAAGAAAACCCACAGTTCTCAAAGATATGTTTATCATTATATTCCTTGATCCAGAGGCTGCCCTACAAGCCAATGGATTCTCCTAAAACAAGCAGATTACATGGACTTTCCAGATTGCTGAAAGTATAATTTTCAAATTATTAAAAACTTATTCAAAAATAACTTTTGTACTTAATGAGCACATTCCAAAATTTTATTTAACTTGTATTAAAGGAATATACGTTCAAAAAAGTATAAGAGAAATCTAAGTGAAAGAAAAAAGGAAAAGAATATAAAAGTTAGCTAAAACTATGCATTTTGGGTTTCTTTTCCAACAGACAAAAATGATTTCTATTTCAACTATGAAAAATGCACTTAAAATTTTTTAGTGCTCTGCAAATTGACATCAGACTACAGAATTATGATATGGGTACTAACAAACAGAAAACAGTAAGTCAAGTCAGTTGCTTCTTTAGCATGAGAAGGCACTTGGGCTTACTAGAAAGCTTTATATTAACAATGAGGGCTCACGGTCAAATTTTGGCCTTATGAGTTTTGGCTAATTTTTCTTAGCGATCCATAATGTTTCAATCAAGGACATACCAGCCCACATCTTTCCCTGCATGAGGCCAGGGAGATATATACTGATGGTGCAGGGAAGATATCAGATGTTCTGAGTTTGTGTCCCCTGAAATTGAAGAATGAATTGCAAGGAACAATGGAGGTTAGGAGCAGGAAAGTTTTGTTGGGAAATAGCTCCTGAGAGACAGGAGCGGTCCCAAGTGGGTGGCCACTGACCTCCTTTGTCAGGAGTAATTTGTACAGCAAAGTCACAATGTGGGTACGATGTGACTATAATCAACCTGCAGGATTACAAGTACAGCTACTTAGTTAATATTGATCCTATAGGGAAATGAGTTGCACAGCAATGGTGCATGGAAAGAACAGAGGCGTTTTTGGGAAGGGATGGGTCTGGTCACCCACCTGAGTGACTGATGCCTGTCTGGACTTCCTGGACCAGGTGCTGCTAATTACAGTATAATTCCAAGTTACTGCTTATGCCTTAGGAAGGCATGTGGGCCTGGCCATTGCATCTTCATCTTGAGGCCTGGTCTTCCTCAGATGCGCCTCCAGCCACAATTCTGATCTCTTTATTTTCTGCTGACTTCCTTGAGAGCCCAGTCCCTCACTGACTATATACTAATTTTTATCTAACTTAGCTGCCTATTACAGTATCTCTAGTTTCATGTAATGTTAGTATTATTATTCAAAAGATGGCTTTAATATTTTTCAGGTAAATATTCTGATAAAGAATGGAAACTGACTTTTATTCACTGATAATGACATCTACTTCTTTAGTGATGAGACCTTCATTTTATTATTGTATAACTTTCATTACAAACAGACTACAAATTTAACTTGCTATTCCTACAGTTGGATTCTCCTGTTCTGCCTTCAAAAGGAAAGATTTTAGCTCTCAATGTTTTAGTTAAAATTTCCTAAAATGTTCTAATAATTTTAAATGGGAAAAAGAATAAGATCGTATAAGTTATTCCTCTCTATGTGAGTTTTATACTCTATGGTAAGTTATATTTTTGGGTTACATTATGTTCAACCTAGCAGGACACAGTTCTTTTAAGATTATACTTTCATGTTCATAAATGCTAATAAGCTGTGGGAGAAAAGGCCTGAAAGGAATACAATCTTTTTATTTTAAGGAAGTGAGGATTCAGCATTTTGGCTCTGCTCACAGAGGTCTCCTGAGAAACTTCTCAACTCACTAAAGACAGAATACTGTTAATCAGTATCTACTTAGCAGAGTATTTCACTAATATCCATGTTACCATGGAAACACCAGTTCCATAGGAAAAATTTTTTTTATGCATTAAACTTAGCTCCATTTGCCTGTTTTGCTGGCTTCTTGATGAGCCAAGAGTATGAGATGCTGGGAGGTTCTGTTCCATGACATGTCATGGAACAGAGGGGTAAAATGATGGTGTTTGCAATTCATATTTTTTGTGAAAGGCCAAACTTTTATGCTTTTCGAAATAGAGGCAAGTACTTTTATTAGAAAGAAGAAATACCATTAATCATTACTTGACAGCAATTATGTATGGCTCAATGACCTCCTGCATCATGGAACAGTTCAATGTCTTCCCTCACTACTAACACAGTCAGGGTGCAGTGCCCTCTCTGGGTAAAGAAAGCAAGGAATAGAGATCTGGCTTCTTCTCTTACAAGGCAGAACACTCATGTGAGTTCTGCCTGCAATCTAAATCTTGGTAAGAAAAGTTAGAATTTTGGGCTCTAGTGGCATAGATCACTTTTCATTTTTTAGGGTATGGGAACTCTTGCATGGCATTATTTAATACATTTTTAAATTCTCTTAACTTTTGAGCAGAAAGAAACTTGAGAACTAGGGAAAAATACAATTATTTAAAAGTGTAGTGTTCCCTAGCCTGAGTTTTTCTAAAATGAGGTTTTCTGTTAATATGTGTTATCACTCAATCATTCGTTGCAGGAAGAACTAATAGTTACTTATTCTATTGGTAGTAGATGCTAGAAGTGTGCAAGAAACATGTGCATGAACAGGATATGGTCCCTGGTCTCTGGAAGCTTGCAGTGCAGTGTAATGCAGAAACTCTTGAATATTAAAGGCTTTCTGTCTTCTACTTGTTGGTTTGTTTCTTTGTTTTGCTCACCTTGTGAACAGGATTAAAGAAAGTCAGGTCTTCTTTCAGTGAATGTGGCAGGAGTGACAGTAATAATACATATTGAAGAGAATTTGAATGTCAGAATAAGAATGCCTCCTGCTTTCCTTGGCCACAGCATTACAAATGGTAGGACCTCAAGTTTACAGCAGTTGGCCTTGTTCATTTATAAGAATAATCAAATTATCCTCCCATCCCTCAGTCTACCTGGATCCTCCACAGAAGCCCAGTGCTCCCAGACCATGCATCTTCCTGAAGGCTCCCATACTCCGCTATTCTGACTCAATCTCCATCCCTCCCCTTCTCTTTAAAATCCTTTCTAAAATTGCAGAGATGTGATCAGAAAACTCTCCTATGTCTCCATCCTTTTTCAGAAATTCCTTTGATTGCTTCCTTTATAAGATTTTTCTAATGCCCACTAATACCTTAACTAGCAAAGGTAGTTTTCTTGCTCATAAATTGATGTACCTCAGGACCAGTAGGCAGGTAGGTATCTACTTGTTCAGGGTTTCCCTTTCTAAGTTCTCAATTGAACAAGATAACACTCAGAAGCCATGTTATGGTGTGAGAGCAGCTGCAAACCTCCCTGTTGGTAGTATTCACAAACTGCTACATCCTTTACATTGAAATCTACATGGAAAACTTTATTCCTCTCTACCTCAATCCTGCCATAGCCTGAGTGACTGATCTTGGATACTGAATATATTGGCCAGGGAGGAAAATTCCTATTGATAATTTAATCAGGAAAGGCTTATTCAGACATATTCCATGGTAACAAATGACTTAAAGAATCACTGAAAAATCTGAGAAAAAAATGACCCATTAAATTTTCAGCAGTGACTGTTAAAGCCAGGACAGGCCTCCTAAAAAAATTTGTTGCCCTTCTCTAATTAGGAAGCTTCAGGATCATATAATCACCATTGCGATACAAACAAAACAAAAAAGCAAAACCACCATCACCAACAACAGTGAAACTGCCTCTTCAAGGAAAGCCCTATCTATAATTCAATTTCTGTGCTTTGTGCACCAGCAAAATGTGTTCATTCTTCCTATGATTTCAGGGCTTGTCATCTACACTTCTCACTTGCCCACCTGCTAATTCACACATGTAATGAAGTTTTGCAACCCTTATTATGGGAATTCCCACACCTATAAAACATGCATATAAATGCAGATGCCCCTCAACTTATGACGGGCTCACATCATGATAAATCTGTCTAAACTGAAACAAAATTTAAGTCCAAAGTGCATTTAATCACTAACCAGTCCAATTATTTAAATACAGGCTGACCAAAAATTACATATTTTTTCAGTAATTTTTATAAGATAACAGGAAATATTAAAATGACAATTCATGAAATATATTCAATATAAGAACTGACTGGTTGAAATGGCACCTGCCCAAGCGACGCTTGTGACAGTCAGTATGTAAACAAACGTGCCACATGAGGGATGCTTAGGGTAAATTTAAGTGGTTACCGAATCTACTAACCACAGTACATTGTAGACTATTGGTTGTTTCCCCCAGAGAAAGGGTATTCATTAAGAGCGGTGGGTCATTAACTGACCAGTATCCCGAGTGTGTATCACATTGCCTATGGCTGGTCCAGGAGAAGATAAAGATTTGAATTATGATATCTATGGAAATGTATTGTTTTTCCACTAGTTACACTAAAGTCAAGAGACTGTAAGTCAAACTATGGCAAGTCAGAGGCTGTACTGGTGTGTATATTACCCATCACTTCTTAGTGCACATGTTACACAGGCAATATGTAATTAATAGGTGGGAAAGGACAATAATGTACTGATTTCTTTATTTCTTTGGAAGACTGAAAGGTTAGGCTCATCCCCACATTGGGGAGTTACAACCAGTATTCTGTCTCCAGATTTAATGTGCTCTAAATAATTCCCAAGAACTGAAGCCCTATCACTAACCTGTTCTGTGTTGTGGAGCTATGTAACCTCTTTATGACACTGTTTTCCATCTGTGACATGGAACTCCTCCTTGGTGAATTTCAGGTTCTAGTTCAAGTGTTATCTCAAAGGGACTTTTTCTAAAATTACACTGTAATGTAGTCACCCTGATGTGCACAGTCCTACATAGGAATTTAGTTTCTGCTATTCTTTATTGGTTTTGTTGGTTTTATTGGCTTTCACTAAAATGTATGATGCGTGGAGGCAGAGACTTTGTATGTTTTGTTTACTCTTGTGTGATCAATAAGTAGGGTATAGTAGGGGTTTAATATTTTTTGAATGAAGGATTAATATAAACAGACTTGTTCAGGGGCTGGCCATGGAGATAGTTCAATATCCATGCATGTGAGCCACTGGGGCAAAATGGAGTTACCTCCACTTTGAGGCAAATCAGGCTTGCATTTGATTTCCTGTAAGATTTGGTTTAGAAACATTCTGTATATTTTTATCTCTGAAGTTTTCTGGTTTTTAGCTGTGCATATTGTTTTCTTGGTGATTTACTAGTTGTTAGAATTTAATGTTTTTCCATATATTTTATAGGACTAAATTTTTTACCTGTGTGCAAATAAATAGGTATTGTACAAATGAATGATAAGTTAATATCCAAGTGATGGTCATTTAAAATTTCTTTCTTTCTTTCTTTCTTTCTTTCTTTCTTTCTTTCTTTCTTTCTTATTTTTGGTACCAGGGATTGAACTTGGGACCTTGCGCTTGCGAGGCAGGGGCCAGAACCACTGAGCTAAATCCCCAGCCCTAATTTTAAAATTTTACTGGAATTATTCCAAATGGGTTTGTACTTTTCCTCCTGCAAATATTTTTCCTTATGCATATTTAAAAACCTTTTAAAAACATAATTTCTGATGACATTTGGACTCTCGTAATACTTATTAGTAAACCATCACAAATAACTTCATATTTATGTGCTAAAGGAAATAATCCAGGAGAAAGGGGAAAATGAGATGATGATTTTGGATAAAAAGGGAAGAATTGCTACAGCCAATTCTTGCCTAGGGAAGAGAGGAATTAGTACAGAAGAGGAGGGGTAAGCTTTAGTTTGGAGTCACGTTAATTTACCTGTATTAATAGACAGGTAGAACATATGTGCATTTCAGATACAGAATTGTGGGCCTAGGTATGGTAACAGAGGTTTGGAGAGCTTTACTCTGCTTTCTTTTTTCCTGCTGCCACCTCTTCCTTTTGCCAAAATGAGGAGTGTTTCATATCCCTAATAGCCTCATCCTCTGTAACCGAAGAGGAGGTGGCCCTGCCCTCTGTGTCTGAGGTGACACTTGCACCTCCACTTACTTCTGAATCATCTTTGAGATCATTTTCCCTTTTTCTTGAAAGATAATGCATGCTTGCAGTTGAAAATCTTTGTTGGCCTAGTTCATGCCTGCAGAATCTCCAGTCTAACAGCGTTCCTACATTCTGTCGCTGTATTGTCTCTGTCCCTCACAGTCCAAACTGGCAGTGTTTGTCCTACTGATTGGAACTATACAAGCAAGAGTAATTTCCTCAGCCTAGAATAGCTATGTTCTCACCCACTGCCTTTGTGCTATTGTTTTGGAATATATGGCAGTTCTATATGTTATAGGTCCAATAATATAGTAATTATCTACACATTTTTATTCAATTGCCTTTTTAAAAACAGTCTTTATTTTTAGAGAAGTTTTAGGTCACAACAAAACAGATAAATGATACAGACATTCCCCAGAGAGCTTGTACCCCCTCATGTATAGCCTCCCCCACCATTAACATCCTGCAGCAGAGTGGTGCATCTGTTCCCACGGATAGAACAAAAAGAAAGAATTGGACCAAAGCAAGATTGAAACCCAGCAGGACAAACATTAAATCCTGTAGCTCCATATTGGATATCCTCAGCAAAATTAAAATTCAAATTTGCGATGGGTTAGGGCTTAGTAGTAGAGTGCTCATGTATGAGGCCCTATGTTCAATCCCTAGCACTGCAAAAAAAAATGCTTTTAGCTTTTCCTTATTATAAACTAGTTTTAGATAAACAGGGATTCTAGATAGCTGAGTTCTTTTAAAAGAAATATCAAGTAGAATTTTAGAATTCCTGTTAATGTAAAACTAGTTTATAAACATGTACTAATAAAAAGATGATAAAATAATAAATAAATAGTAAATAAAATAATTAATAAACAAAATAAAGTGTCAATAGAAGAATTTGGCTGGTTATATTGAAACTATCAATGCTGTTTTTAATTTGGACATAGTTTGTTCACAATATGCAGAATTTTAAAAGTAGGGCAACTTGACATTTAGGAGTAATATATTTGTAATAATAAGATAATTCACAGTAATTATTTTATATAGCATATGTATGGCCCTCTTTCTGCCTTTCCATTTTTTTTACCATATTGTAGGCACCAAATCTCCTTTCAGATTCATGTAATACATTTTGGGTTGCTCCTTCTACCTCTAGCTTTTCTTCTATTTTTCATGCTATTACTAGAATGTTAATTCTAAACCAAAAATTTGACCAGCTTAACTCGTCCTGTATATCCAGGGTTCTACATCTTCAATAGCTATAATTGCAGCTCCTTAACATACCTTGTAAGACTTTATATGATTCCCTTTCAGTCTCATCTACTAGGGAGTAGAAGAGATCTTCCAGTAAATTTTCTACTCTGTTTTGTTTAATTCACTAACTTTCCATTATTGTACCAGGGAACGTCAGTATGAATATTGAAGTCGAGACCTTTCAGTCATTTTCATGGCATTATTCTTGGCTAAAACTTTATTAATCAACAGAAACTTTTGAACAAAGATATATTTTCAAACATCCGAGGATCTACTATGCTTTTAAATTATCTTATCATATGCTGTTTATGAACCTTTCATCAGATCACCTTTAATTCTGCTCAAGACATAGCAAGAGTAAAGATTATTTCATGTTTTTATAAGCTCATTTGTTTGGAGACTGTTATGTGCATGTAGATACAAAGTTTTTAAGTGCTTTGGAGGATAACGTTAAAATATAAATGACTTTTGAAATTGAGGAAGGGCAATTTAAAGTTATCTACAGAATGTTATTGAATTCAAACCAGTTCAGTCTCTAATGAAAACAAACCATGTAATATCATGTGCTAAATATAATGCAAACCAGGAAATGCAAGCTTCAGATCTTGTTTCTGCAACTGGTTATGTAATCTTAGTTGGAAATAGTCATTCTCTTTGTCTACTACTCCTTCTAACAGTCCTCTGAATCTTAGGAGGCCAGTTGCTTGGGGTCCTTGCTTGCAGTCTTCTTGTATAGTCTTTCATTATCTTTACCATCCAACTTGTATAAGAAGCCAAGAGCTCTTCACTTTCACCTATACTGTTTCTGCCTCTGACTGTTTATTTCTCAGGGGTCACAATTAAAATTTCATCAAAAAACAAGTAATATAAACCAGTTTGACTGAGTAGGGAATATGGTAAACTGGAAAGAAAAGCATTTAAATCTTTTCTGAGCTAGTCTAACACATAGTTGAGAGGACTATATTGTACCATTATAAATAAGTTATATAGCTGAACTACATCAGACATATGGGTGTGTATCTGTGCCTATGTGAAAGAATACTACTGTTTCTAGCAGGTGAAAACAAGCCTTTTGTTATTTTATTTTGTTATTCAACATTTATTTAAAAAAGGAAATACATATCATGTAAGTTAGTAACTACATGTTAATTGCTGGGCATGTGTTAATTTGTGGTAGTGAGATTATGTTGGCAATTGGTATCATCACCTAATTTCATTTATGATACTATTCTGCCATCCTCATGTTCTGCTTGTGCTAAATTGCATAATTAACAGAAGATATAAATCACAATGGTTACATCTTTTACATTTTTATGATGGCACTAGTCTCTGCAGTTTCCCAAGTAATGTGGTTGTAGCTTTTTATTGACTCTTATGGCAGGCTAGAGAATTGGTAGTGGTTTCCGTACCTTTCTTCCCTTCATAACAGGCTTTACTCTATGGGCAGGGAGCCCATGTGGAGATACTGTTAATTGCCGAAGATATCACTTAGGCTTTGAAGTTAGGAACTAGGGAACAGCCAACGAATGGAAACCAGAATCTCTTTTTTCCCAAAACTAGTCATAAAACCTAAAAATATTATGCTGACTTTCCCTCTACCTTTCTGTTTTAGAGCTGCTTGGTCATAAAGAAATTCTCTGACCTACCTTGTTTAGCTGTAGGTCATGAGACCCCCATTCCAGAAAAGGTCCTGCCCCACACCTGGGAAGAAGAAATGCTATAGCAGAGGGGCCAAGCATCTTTACAGATAGGCCTTCTTGGGGTTTCCCCCTCCACTTCTTATTAGGTGATACATTATTTTTGGTTCAATCATACGTCCTCATGACTATTCATGCTTCAATAACCCTAAACATTAAAATGGATGATTTGCCCAGGATCTCTGAGTATTCAATATGAAGCCTCCTATGTCATGGAGAACTATAATCAAATAATTTGCTATGGATTTTCTTCTGTTACTCTGTCTACTGGGAGTTTATTTCAGCAGACTCCAATACTGAACATCCAGAGGGAGTGTTTGAACTTCTCTATACCACAAATAATGTGGCCACTCATTGGCCTTTTTATTTTAAAGTAGACTATAATGGTGTTTAAAATATGTGGATCCTAGAATGCTTTGAAAATGAGTTGTTTGTTAGAAGTTAAGTTTATTTCTTAAAATTGTTGAAATGTATAGAACATATGGAAAATTTGCATCTGTGTTATATTAGCTTTTCTAGTGTTGGGTACAATACCTGACACACATAACTGACAGGAAGAATGGTTTAATTTGGCTCATGTTTTAGTCCAGAGTCAGCTGGTTCCAAGATGGAAACATCACTGTGAAAGGGCGTGGTGGATCAAAACCTGTTTAATTCATGGCAGCAGGAAGCAGAGCAAGGGAGGAAGGAACAAGGACTAGACATAGACCCTCAAAGTCACAACTCCATGACCTACTGATACCTACCCAGAGGTGCCCCACTAATCCCTAACTGCCACACCAAGGTGATGTTCCACCCTAACTGCTACATTTGTCTATGTGGAAGTTGCATAATAGTAATTACTATTGCTATGCAGCAAGGGCTTACTCCTGATGCACATAGAAGCCAATACTATGGCACTGGTTTTTGCAAAGAGAAAGAAGTTGTTTAGTGAGACAAGGAGGCATGTTCAAATCTCTTTCCACCATTGACTGGTAGTGAAGGAATTTTAGCATGATGGTGAGGCAACATAAAGGACTGATTGGTTGTGAGGAGGAGTCTTGAGATGGTCTGCTCCTGGAACACTGGTCCAGGTGGAGCTTGTCATTGGGAAGTTTTGTCTTTCTGTTATTCTGGTCAATCCTGCAATTGTTGATGGTACCCCTCACCCCTAACCTATGTTCTTTAGATTCTGTTCTCATTCTGCAGGTTCTGATGCTTAGAGACTTTGGGTTGCACCAGACTCTCAAGGTCATTCTAGGTCAGGTTAGGGGCTCCTTGCTTGTGTCCTGAAAGATAGCTTGAACAGTTTTTAGGAGAGAGAAATTGCCATTTATGGCTTAGTTTCATTATCAACCAATTAGAAAATATAACTACATAAAGGAATGGGTAGCTCAACTACTTACTTTAAGCTTTGGGGTTGGTGGAGCAAGGTAAGTAAATGTAGGAACAAAAGCAAATTTTTTTACATTGCCAGGGGAAAATTGTTAGATATGTTTTCTAAAAAGATAGGAACAGATACTACACTTGATCTTAGCCAAAAGGCCGCAAAAAAAAAAAAAAAAAAAAAAAAGAAAGAAAAGAAAAATTCCTAAGGTCATTGATGGAGAAGATTTTTGCTCAGCAGGCAAATATTGAAAACAATAACAATCTCAACATGAGTCTCAAAGGCATATAATTAGCTTAAAGGAAAAAATGATTTAGAGCAGCAGTTCTCAACTCTGCCTCTGTGTTAGAATCATCTATTTAAAAGCACAAAACCCCATCACCATTCCTGGCAATTTAATAACAGGACCCAGTAGGACTGCTGTTGCACTGCATGCTGAAGGACTCTGTTCCCATTCTAATTATATGCATGGGGCCCCTGGAGTGGGACAGTGTGTGGCCTGCTGAGCTAGGAGCAGCAGCTTGGTCATCAGTGTTTTTAAAAGCTCTCAGGTTATTGTCCTTGTTTTTTAAAGCTCAGCCAGACTGCTGCCACTGATTCAACCCATCCCTTGCTATATCCTGCTGTAATGTACCTCTTTGTAATTGCCCTTCAATATTTTCTTTGTGTTAAACATGATCTCACCTATCTACAAAAGTGATGGGTGGAATTGGGGCTACTGAATGTGTAGAATTATTTGCTTCAGTTTGAGCCTGTCATGGATGACTCTGAGGACTATGTCTTCTAGAACAAGTATAGGAAGATGTAGATTTGGGACATGCCTGGTAACGATGAAATAATCAAATATGTTAATAATAATTTGCTAGTTTTGGTTCATCTGCAGATAACAGCCCATACTCTGAAGTATGTGTCCAGTGCAATATTTACTACTGAATCATCTCCCCCAACTTAATTTAATTTTAATTTTATTTTATTTTGCAAGAAAATGACATGCATATTAATTTACAAAATATTTCAAATATTAATTTATTTTTGGTGCTACCTCTGATTTTATTATATGCTTATATTGAATTCTTACTACCTTGTTTTACAGAGGACTCACTTAAAAAACTTGGAAACAAGTCACATAGCAAGAGTACATGGAAAGAACAAAAGCATTTTTGGGAAGGGATGGGTCCAGATGCTCTGGTCACCCACTTGGGTGACTGGTGCCTGTCTGGACTGCCTGGACCAAGAATGCATCTGCTTTATCCAAGAGTAGGAGTCTGAGTCTTAAGATTGATGAGTTCTAGGCTCCAGGCGGCTTGGCCGGTGGGCGGGGACGCTCAGGGGACCGACCGCTGCGCGGCTCAGGCAGCGGCACGGCACGCAGACACCGACCGGCCCCGGAGGGCGCGGCGCGGCCCCGGGGGAGCGCGAGGAGCCGGCGAGCGCGCGGCCGTTGGCGGCCTGCTCTGCGCTCTCGGCGTCCATCCGCCCCGCACTCGGGGCCCCAGCCCACGGGAAGATGGTGTCCTGGATCATCTCCCGAGCTGTGGTGCTGGTGTTTAGGATGCTTTATCCTGAATATTATTCATACAAAACTGTGAAGACAAAAAACGTGAAGGAGTTCGCAGGATGATGTACTGGATTGTTTTTGCTCTGTACACTGTGATTGAAACAATAGCAGATCAAACAGTTGCTTGGTTTCCCTTATACTATGAGCTGAAGATTGCTTTTGTCATATGGCTGCTCTCTCTCTATACCAAAGGAGCAAGTTTAATATATAGAAATTTCTTCATCCACTTCTTTCTTCAAAGGAAAGGGAAATTGATGATTATATTGTACAAGCAAAGGAACGAGGCTATGAGACTATGGTAAACTTTGGGCGACAAGGTTTAAACCTAGGAGCTACTGCTGCTGTCACTGCAGCAGTGAAGAGCCAAGGAGCAATAACTGAACGTTTAAGAAGCTTTAGTACGCATGACTTAACAGCTATCCAAGATGATGGGCCTGTGGGGCTAAGACCGCATCAGCCTTTACCAGAAGCAAAAAAGAAGAGCAAGCCAGCCCCCAGTGAGTCAGCAGCTTATGGACTTCCACTGAAAGATGGAGATGAGAAAACAGATGAAGAAGCGGATGGGCCATATTCAAATGATGAGATGTTAACACACAAAGGCCTTCGCAGATCACAAAGCATGAAGCCTGTGAAAACCGTCAAAGGCCGAAAGCAGGTGCGGCACAGTTCACTAAAATATAAGGTGAAGAAGAGACCACAGGTGTATTTTTAGTCATCTAACTTCAAGTATCACAAGACAAATATACCAATAAACCAACTTCATTTTCTAACATGTTACCTTCAGGATTTACACATTACAATAATTCCTTACATTTTGGCAATGATAAGATTTGTTTCATGAATTTAAATATTTTTTATTTCTTTAACAATTACTTTTAAATATTGACTAATAAAGGTGATCGTACAAGGTTTATTAAGTTATGTACCTAAAATTATAGGAAATCATGTTACACAGACCCACAGTATACTTGAAGCGTCTCACTGTGGTTCAGGATATGTTAGCCTCTGTGGTGTTACATTGGGTTTACCTCCAGCAGCTGTGTTGTATCTGGCCACAGGAGAACAGTAGCTAAATAGGCCTCTGATTAGGCAGTGACATCACAAGGATCTACAGTAAGATAATAAAGTATGTTTTGTATGTTCTTTACATTTTTACTTTTATACTTTCTCCCTTTTTTTCACCTTTAACTGAAAGGTTTTGAAACAAATATTTGAAAAGCAGATATCCATATAGCACTTTCTTGACTAGTTTTGCACACTTAAAAATTGTTTACTTATTTTACAACTCTACATTTCCTTTAAATTTTATCGACACTCGGTATTGTTGTTTGTCATATTATGACATGTCAAATTTATGCCTTGAAAAACATCATCTTCTTTCTTGCGGGTTTCATTTGTTAAATTTATTG
Organism: Heterocephalus glaber; assembly: GCF_053883595.1. Taxonomy (NCBI): domain Eukaryota; kingdom Metazoa; phylum Chordata; class Mammalia; order Rodentia; family Bathyergidae; genus Heterocephalus; species Heterocephalus glaber. The sequence continues at coordinate 7,852,566 of NW_028258444.1, read as the reverse complement.
GATTTCTAATATTAAAACATAGGTAATTGTTTGATTTTTAACTTTTTAAATTATCTTCTTTACAAATGAGAAGTTATTTTAAACATTAACCAGTTTTCCACATGTAACTGTATAGTGTAGTTAAACTTAGCATATTTTATCAACACCAATTATAATTGTAAAAATGGCAGTAGCTTTTGTGAAATAGAGTCAGAGTCCGGTATAACAGTTAGGTCTTTTTAAATTCATAAAATTATCTGATAGTCAATCCATTCACAAGCTTAGCATTCATATGTGCTGCTGGTTTATAAGTCTGGCATTGACTAAAATCATTTGAATCTTTCTGGCTGAGATAATTTCCTGAATATGAGTGCCAATGCAAACTACAGACATCATTAATCCTACATATCAGAAACTATTAGAAAAATATCTTTTTTTTTTTTTTGCGGCACCAGGGATCAAACTCAGGACCTTGCACTTGCCAGGCAGGTGCAGCACCACTGAGGGAAAAAATATCATTTTTAATCCAAAAAATTTGGAGATCTTGACCCATGAGGCTTTTTTTTGGTTATACTAATAGTTGCGCATTATGATCCCTAAATCAGTATATTTTGGGTGATGATTCTTGTGATCAGTAATGAAATTTGTAGTTAACATGCTTGTTCAAATAATTTACTTTGACCAGTCTACTTGATTGCCCAAAAGAACACAATGAGAGAGATGTGTGAGATCTTTGACTCTTCTACCTTTTAAGAAAAATAAGCCAACTGGTAATGTTTATTCAAGACCCCCTCAGAGTATTGGTTGAGAACAGAATGTTTACTCAGAAGCACATTAGTATAATTCATATATTGCCTCTTGATATTAGTCTTAATATTTTTTAGACATCTTACATTCTTTTGTTTTGTTTTGTTTTTTGAGACAAGAGTCTCGCTACGCAGTTCAGGCTGGCCTCAAACTCACAGTGATCCTGCCTTAGCCTCCTGAGTGTTGGGATTACAGGCGTGCGCCACCATGCCTGGCTCACATTCTTGATACATAATCCCAAGTAAAAATTCATTCCATTTTTTTTCTCCCAGAGTTTAAATCTGAATATCTCCATCTACTTTAACTTAACTAATTTTTAGCCTCTTCATTTCTAGAAGGACTCTCTAGTTTTGTTCTAAATTCCTATGAATTTGAAATGTTTGGAAGCAAATTGTATTTATGTTACATGGTGCTAGACTTGGATATAAATGCTACATCATGCTTCTTTTTCCTACAGACATGCAGAGGCAGTGTTATCTCAGATTGCCTGATCAGGTCATATAAGTAATAAAATGTTGCCAGCACCATTTTACCTTTTTCAGTTCTAATTACTCTTAGCATTAAACCTGTCCTTTGGGCTAGAAATGTAACTCAGTGGCACAGCATGTGCTTAGCATGAGCAAGGCCCTGGGTTCAGTCCCCAAGACACATGTACATACTATCCAAGAACTATTTATCTTCAAGAAACAAAATGCTTCATTACCAATAATGCCACATTCGAAGAAGCAACGCAGATCCTTTAGCATACTCCTTCCCCTTCCATCCTTCTGATATGTTTTTGCTATTGAAACCCTTATACATGATTGATATCATTGTGTTCTCTCACATTCTATCTCTTGTTTTACATTTCTTAAATTTTGGTATTGTCCCCTAACTGTGTTTTAGCATGTCCTTCTCTTTATGTAATAAGCTTATACATTTGTGTTTCTTTCAAGGTGGAATAGATCTTTTTGTTTCTCTGAATTTAAGTCTACTTTTTTTTTTCTTTCTTTTTATTTTTTTGTACCAGGGATCGAACTCAGGACCTTGCACTTGCAAGGCAGGCACCAGAACCACTGAGCTAAATCCCTGGCCTAAGTCTACTTTTAAAAAATATACATTTACCGTAGACCAGAGTGCCTTGCTTGCCCCGCTACTACTTGGGGCCTGGGCCTTGATACACAAGTCCACTTGACTCAGGGGACTATTTTGGTAGCTGTTGGAACTTACCCAGAAATTGTAGCTGGTATTTTTTTTAACTGTACATTCATTCAGCTTGTTCACTAGTGCTTAACTATTTCCCAAGAGTTTATTCTTACTCTATTATACTATATACCATTTTCTATGGTATAAAAAAAAGCTAGCTATAGGTCTATTGCTAAGTAATTAATTATGCAAACCCACCTAGGTTCTACATAAGATCCCTTCCACACATTTCATTGTATATATGTGTATTTGGCTAAAAAATGATACTGCCACCATAACTAATTATAAATACTTGACTACACTGATTGATGGAACACAATTATTAAAGTGTTTTCAGGGATCTTTTTCCATGTGTCATCACCAAAGATTTCTGCAGTGTTATAAAGTACGTAAATTTCTGTAAAGCATGGGTTAGATAAATGTGTTTTCTTTCTTTCTTGAAATAACACATAGTTTGTACTTTTGGAAAATGCTTGAACTTTTATGTTAGTAAATATATAATACTATCTTACATTAAATATAAGTAATTTTTATATTTTAATTAGAATGGGCTAAATTCTCATTTAATATCTTTTTTCAGAAAAAAGGAGTTAATATATATTTAAAAGAAATTTCCTGTTTTCTCCTGTGTAGGTTGATTTATTTGTGAAACAAGTAAATTTTGAAACCATTTCTATTGTGATATGCAGTATGTATTTCTTAGAAAATATCATCTAAGGGCTGGGGATTTAGCTCAGTGGTTCCAGTGCCTGTCTTGCAAGCACAAGGTTCTGAGTTCGATCTCCAGTACCAAAACAACAAAAAAAAGAAAAATACCGTCTAACATTAAAGTTTTCTGAAAGGAAAATAGAATGTTTTTCCCTTAAATGTTTTTAATGTTTAGTCTTTTAGTAGTATTTGAAGATTTAATGTGTATTAACCATATTTAAACATTGACCAATGGCTTAACATTTTCTCTTCTAACATCTTTTAAATCTATGTACTTTAATAACTAAGAGAATTTTAGAAATTTTAGAATTTTAAAAAATTTTACTCTTTGTAAAAGCTACCTTTTAGCCCAGAATGTGGGTAATTTTACAAGTGTATTTTTTGAAAACTTAATAACATAAACTCATTTTATTAGTGGCAAAATAAATAAGATTAATGAGTTCTGACAGCAGCCCATCACAGCCTGTAAGTACGTGTGTAGGGGTTTAGAGAATGCACGAAGGAAAAATATAGAGAGAACAACTAAATGCCCACATTCTTCATAGGGCTTGGTGATTACCAACCAATAAAAAGGTCTTGAATTCTTTTATCTCTTGATATTCAAATGTAAGATATCATTATAGTAATAATATACATGCACTTTTTGAAATAAATACACGTTGCACACAAAAAAATAACTATAGTATAATCTTGTTATTGTTTATCCCTTAGGAAGGCATGTAAGGTCTGGCTCTTGCATCTTTATCGTGAGGCTTGTGTTTCAGATACACCTCCAGCCACAGTTACAATGTCTTTATTTTTGTGCTGTCTTCCTTGAGAGCGCAGTCCTTCTCTGACTGAATATTAGTTTCATCTAACTTATCTGACTAGAATTGAAAGGTCATGTTTTGTGTGATGTTAAGGCCTGTCACAAGAGGCACAAATGAAGATATTGATATTAGTCAAACTCTAAGGAAAGTAGCCCTGAGTCTTGTGACAATATTCTATGTGAGTTGTGAGAGATCAGTTGCTTTTATAGCTCAACCCAAACAACTCCATTTTAGTCTCTGGGAATGAACGCCTAAAAGTCTTGTACTGATGCCTGGATAAGATATGGATGAAGTACAGTAGTTAGTGATTTATAATAGAATTTATAATATATGCTGCTGAATGTTCAGAACAGCTCTGGAGTCACCCGGCCTGGGTTACCTGCAGTGTGGAGGGATCTGTGGCAATTGTTGCACAGCCTAACTTGTTTTGGGCCGGCAGAATAGAAGAGATGCCACTGTAAATGTGTGCCTGTGCCACTCTGACCTCAGTGTGCACTGTTCGACTGCAGAAGGGGCCCTGGAGGGCTGTGGCTGGGTCTCAAAGCCTTCTGATTCCTCAGGCTTTGTTTTCCCTGTGTAGCAAGCACGTCCTGTGCCTTTTGAAAACCTTCCAGGAACACATCTCTGGAGTGGTGTGAGTCCTGACAGGGCTCAGCTCAGGGTAATCAACGGATAGAAGGCTTGGCATTTGCACTTTACTTATTAGGCCACCATGAGTAAACAAACAAATAAACAAGTACCTAAATATAAATTATAATTTGGTATGTTTGTACCTAGCACTGTGTTTAATTTAAATATCTTCTATTAAATCTATATTTAACTCTGTATACTACTTGCTCTTCATTATTGTTCTGGCTTTATATCTATCTATCTAAAACATCTTTAAAAATTTGAGCTACAAGGTATCTGTGTTTTTTTCTTTTAAAAAGACAAATGGAATATAATATTAAACACTTGTAATTTTCACAAAGTATGCTCAAATGATTTGCGTATTATAATAGTTTGAGAATATTGGCCAAATTATAGCCTACTTGTCTAGCATTTAAGTCATCCTTAAATAGGTTCCCAAGTATAAAAACTCCTTTTCAGGTTATAATGAAAATTAATGAGATAAGACAGTGTTAATGGTAATGTTCTTAAAATGAAATTTAATCTGCTAACAAAAAATGTCTGTGTTGTGTTACCTTTGAATTTGCATTTTCAAATGTGTGCAGCTGCCTATATTTTGTACTAAGATGTTAATTTTTAATAATATGTATCTATGTACTGTCAAAAGTATTTTTATATCTTCACAGAAATATATTTTTATCTTTCTTTTTGATGGACATTTTCTCTTTTCTCTTTAATTTTCATTTTTATTTTATGAAGGATGTACTTTTTGTACTTATTTATATGCTGTTAGGTATATATGAAAACTATATATGTAAATCTTGGCCAAACTTTGTCACTACTAATGAAAAACTATGCAAATAGGTAAATTATAAATGAGTACATTTTTAAATGAGGTGGTCAGTTTCTCCACCTATTTAGAATCTTGTAAGTTCTGAGAGTATATTTTTATGTAAACTGGAAATATTTATCAATATTGCAGTTTTTTTCACTGAAATGTTTGTTTGCCCATGAAATTACTTTAGGGCCTAAATCAGCATGTCCTCCTGGCATCTGTTTGTTTTACTTCTGGCTGTCTGAGCATGGTAAGAGTTTGGAAACTGGTAAAGCACTGTTTTGCCTGAGCACAATACAAGGCAAATGCCCTTACATAGAAATTCATGTATATTTTTCCTTGTTCCTTATATATGATACTATTTCTGAGGGAGGAGGTAAGGATGGAGCAGAAGAGGACAAAAAAGAATTAAGAGGTGTTGTGTACATGTACAGACTCCCCACAAGGAATATAATCATTGTGTACTGCAAACATGTACTAATGAAAAATACACGATAAAAAAATCTCAATCATGTACTAGTAAAAAATATATAATTAATAAAAATCTTATCCAAAAAAATCCCAACAGAAACTCCTTATTCAAAGGAAACATTTATTACATAATTTTGGAAAATAGATGCTGTATATAAATTTTTATTCTCAACTTTATTTTTGCGTGTTTGTGAAAATTTTCCATTGTTTAGGAATGCATCTATTCATCTTTGAAGTCACTGTATATACTTTGGTCTATATTTTCAAACTACTGAACTTTGTGAACCTTTGCTGTGCGTGGAAGGACTTATGTTTGTTAGAACTGTTTCCACAGAGCTGAAATGGAGAAGATGTTGGGAGGCTGTAGAAGGTATATCTGAGGAAATCATTCCACTGCTGCCTGCTTAGTAAAGTCCTTCAGGGAGAGACTTAGTTACTAGTGATGAAAATGTAACATGTAATAGCCTAAGCAAAAAGTAGGATTTTAAAAAGAAGTGCAGTAGGCTGGCTCTCAGAAAGAGTGGAACTCGAACAATGACCTGGATCTCAGTATCTGAGAACAGAAATGTGATTATTGATCTTTTCCTTCTGTTTGTAGGGCTTATTTTGCTGGCCTTCTCCGTATGTCTAATCATGACTCAAAAGACACACCCTGTGAGCTAGTGGCTGCCAAGGAGGCCCAGGGAACTGGTGTCTCATCCAACTGTGTCATGGGATGGCTCTGGGCTGTGATATGGACCCATCCTATGACAAGGAGGGCAGGGCCAGACTGCTATTGGTCATCTCCACTAGAATAACATGACAGGTGTAGGGAGGAGACTTTGTTACCAATGAAAAAGGTAGCAATTACCAGAAGAAGGAAGAAAAATCTGCCATGTAGAAACTTTTACATTGGACTTTATTGGATGCATATAAAAATATTTCCAAATTAACTTAATTTCCTTACTGATGGGATTAGCCAGGTGATAAAGCAGGGAATGGCTCAGATACATCTCTTTTTTTCATCAAATTATTTTGCAAAGTCCCACAATATCCTTCTGAATGAAGTATGTATTGTGCATTAAACGGTAACATTTTGATGAATCATTAATTTTAATAATCTAATGTTGATCTGCAGTGAGGTTTCGAGAAGCATTCCATAGAAATTACTCTTTGCTCTGGGAAACTGTGCATTTGTGTCTTTAAGAAAAAGAATAACTCAATGAATTTTCAATCCCTGCATCTTATGGTCAGGCATTAGTATTCTAGACTCTGCTGATACAAAATAAACCAGACAAATTACCTTCTTCAAGGTACCCTTCAAGGGTAAACAAATGCATAAACTGATAGCTACTTTAAAAGAATATTATTTTTAAATCAGATTAACCTGAGTTGGAGGGCTGTAATAAATAAATTCCTAGAGATGGTGAGACTCATACTAAGGCTAGAAGTAGTCAGAATGAAAGGGCAGGAGAAACACATGCTAGATGCATTTGAATGACTAGGAATAGCATCAGGCATTAAGGGTCTGAAAGTAGTTCTATCATTGAATATTTACTAAGAATTTAGGCAGACTATAAACCTGTAAATTAAAATGAGTCCTGTATGTTTGGAGCTGGCATCTGTTCAGGGAGGTAGAAGATGTTACCACCTGGTGGTGATCAGATCTTGCAAAGGTTGTGTGAGAGATGTAGGGGAAACCTGTTGCATATAAATGAGGGCAGGACAGCCACGTGTGTTTAGAAAATCCTTTGGCATTACATCTAGTTAAAAAATACAAGGTAGAGCAAAATTATCCTTACCTTGATTTTTTTTTTTTTTTTTATCTTGGAGTGGTACTAGAGATCGAATTCTGGACCTTCACACTGAGTTTTATCCCCAGGCTTTTAAAAATGTTTTTGAGACAAGGTATCACTAAGTTACTAAACTGGGCTCAAATTTGTGATTTTTCTGCCTCTGGCTCCCAGAATGCTGGGATTATAGATGTGTGCCACCATCCAAAGCTTCCTGCTCTAATAGTGTAATTCAATTGTTACCCATAAAGAAGGGCTTCCCAACCCTGCTACACTGAAGGAGGTAGCTGAGAATGGAAATTGTACCACATCTATGTCCAGAAGTATTTTGCATAACCAAAGGCCATGTGTCAAAGATTCTTTCTTTGAAGCAGGCAGGTCTTGCAACATGGGAGGGCTGTGAGAACATCCGTAAGCACCATCTGGCACCCACAGATGGGCCAGGACAAGTCAGGTGAGTGAAGTGCATAGCCAGGTCTTTCTCCCCCTCAAATTGAACTATCCATATGAGAGACTGGAGCTGAAAACCGAGTGGGTGGTTCAGCAAGTGATGTTGGCCAGCTGGTAATTCAAAACATACTACACACAAGCGTGCGCACATACACACACACACATACACACACACACTCACACCTCATGAGGAAGGAGTTTTACTTAGATACAGGGAAACTTTCTCTTAGCTATGTGCTGCTTAATGGCTCTGGAGAGTGTATTGCAGGAAAGTGTCCAGAAAAAAAGAGAAATTCGTCTTTCCTTCACTCACTTTCTTCCCATCATCCTTTCCTTGCACAATCCTCAGTGCCAAACTGGCCCTTACCAATAAGTCTCCATTAAAAGACTTGCTTCTCACCAACAGAAACAGCGAAGGTTCTGGCTCCCATGATTGTAACACTTCCATGGTAGGAACTATAATGCCAGCAGACACAGTATAGAGGCTCTTTCTCCTTTGCTGTCTTTGAAGAGGCCAACATAAATCCTAAGGTTGTTTAAGGAAATGAATTCTGTGAACAAGGTGGAGTTTGGAAGGAGGCACTTCTCAAGTCAGGCCAGGGGCAGACCCCTGAATTGCAGCCTGAGAGGCAGGGGATCCAGTCAGCTTGAGCTCAGGCTCTTGTCTCACAGTAACTATGAGATAAGAAGTCATGTTTTTCTCCACTGGCACATTTTCTATTATGTCTTACCCAGCAGTAGAAAACTAATATATGTGTGGATGCACTTCCCAATTTCTGACATTCACAGAAAAATTTGAGAGGCCTAGACAGATAAACAGCTATTTGAAATAGTGCATGGTAAAAGTCAGACTGGGAACTCTATGGGCTTTGTTCCCAGGAAAATGAATGTGATTCGGTTTTGTTGTTCTCAGGAGAGAAATACTGCAGGGAAAGAGGCAAAAGAAATGAATCAGGGAAAGCATTGTGGTCTTTGCTTAGGAAATTTTTTACCTTGGAGCAACAGGGAAACAAGTGTTTTTAAGTGGAGGAGCAGTCAATTCCAATTTGCATATTGATTGCTCCAGTAGTGGAGAGAAATTTAGATTTAAAAAAACTTATTGGTAAATAATAATTGTATGTATTTCTTTGGGTATGATATGATTTTTGATTAAGAAATTTAAATGTATAAGGGAAAGCTTAAAGGTGAGGAGGAGATAGGCATAACTACTCAGAAAAGATGAAGACTAGAACTCATCACATGGCACAAATGAGTGGTGACGAGGTCACAGTGAATTTGAAGGCCCTGTGTATTCAGCTTTGCCTGACTTTGGTGACCCACAGAGTTTGGGCACTGAAGGGAAAGAGAAACTGACACTGAGGTTGCTGACTTACTTGACCAAAGAGGAGTGATGATGTTGAAGCAGATTTTTCAAAAGCTAAACTCATGATTCTCAGAGATGTAAAGTAAACATGTAACAAAAATTTTAATGAACATTAGTTCGTTCAACTTATAAACTTCTTAAATAAATAGTAAGATATTTTAATTTGTTCAAGGAATAAACCAAAGACATATATGTAATTGAGAATAATTGTAAGACCGAGGGCCTTACCAAACACTCCGAGGAGCTGACTACAGCGAAGATCACCTGGGAGAAAACACACCGGACAGAATTGAGATGGTAAAAAAACAGACCTTTATTAGTCTGGCCAGACGGCACCCTCCAAGCAACAAGCTTAGAGAGGCCCTGAGCTCAGGGGATTGGAAGGTTTTATAGGGGCTGCAGGGGAGCTTAGCAAGCAGAACTACAGAAGTGGAATTTTTGCCATTAGGGGACGGTTAGGGGAGTTTGCAGATGTTCTTTACACAGAAACAATGGTACATTCCATGGTGTCTTAACAGATAAACAAGTACATTCTGGGAACTCTGTGTCCTTTAATGAACCCAAAACCCACAGGGACAAGATGGAGGGTTTGTAACAAGATGGCATTACTTGTGCTAAGTTTCACCTGGGTCTTACATTATGACATGAAATTGTTCATAGAAGCAAAACCTATAATATCTTTCAGGTCAATAGAATGTAATATTTGGAATACTCATTTCACTAGGATGAAAATCTAAGTTGACAAAATTTATTTGTAAATTCTATGGTCAAGAATACTCCCAGTTTTCTTCTGTTTTCAGAGCTGAAAAATAGGCAGTGAGAAGAATATAAGCAAACACAGACTCGATATTCCACTGAAGGAACATTCATTAATCTTTTGCCCATTTTATTTTTTCAAAGTTTTCCTCACCAACAGTGGGGGGAAAAATGCATTCTGAAGAAAAGTGAGTTCAGAAAAGAACATTCAATGGAGAAAACTCAGAATGTCCTTGAGAGGATCCCTTTTCTTTTCTGGCAGAAGAGCAGAGGACAAGAGGGCAGATCCCATGTCTGAGTTCTTTCTTCACAGGTCCAACTTCGAATGGGTTTGATGTGGTAGAAACTTCAAATAGATACTGGAAAATGAAGAACATTAGAAATGATGTCAGGGTTTCCTGGGCATAGCCTGCAGCAGGCTTCAGGCTTACAAGAGAATTTGTGCCTTTTGTTCACCACTCCATTCAACATTAATGGAGAGAGGGTGGACTAAATATATTTGAGAACAGAGACTAAACATGTGAGCCTGAGGGTATGTTCCAGGCTCTCCTTGGCCAGGAATGCAGAGGTGGAGAAATGCCTTTTACTCCCCTACAAAGACAAGAAATGCTGAGAGATGAGGGGAATAGCAGGGCCCCCAGACCACAGGAAGTAGAAACTTTGAGGCCAATACCATACCACCACATCATGGTCTTTGCACAGTGGCCTGTGAGTAAAATTTGCAGCTCTACTTAATTGGAGATTAGAGGAGAATGTTGTCAGAAGACAGAGACAAGAACATTTTTACATTTATTTATCCATCATTCTAAGAATTTACTGAACTCGTTTTTCTATATTGCTTTTAAGAAGGAAAATATAAGGCAGACAGATTTTAGGAAAGATATATGCATAGTCCTCTAAATTCTCCCTGTGATGGTTAATATTGGTTGTCAACTTGACTGAATTAAAAGACACCTAGAAAATAATACACTTCTGTGTGTATTATTGGGTGTGTTAGTGCGGGTATTTTCAGAGATAATTGGCTATATGCAAACAGAGCAGGGAAGACTGGCCAAGAATGTAGGCAGCACTATTCTATAGGCTTAGGCCCCAGATGAAACCAACAAAAACAAGTGGAACAAACAACAAATGGAAGATAGGGGTTTGCAAGCACATGCAAAACTTGCCTTTTTTGTTGTTGTTGTCATTGTCTGAGATCACACTCTAGATTCTTAACACTTTAAGTGCAGATTTATACCAGTGACTCTACAGGAGGATTCCACCACTGCTGGGGCTGCCTCACTGGTCCCTCTTGTTCTGAGGCTTCCAGCTTCTTGGACTGAGCTACTACTGCTTTCCTGAGGTTTCCAGCCTGACAACAGTCATTATGGGTCTATTCAGCATTTGATCACATAAGCCAATCAAATAAATCCCCTTTTACAATTATATATACATTATGTTGATTTTGCTCCTCTGGAGAACTCTTACTAGTTACTCCCTTCCTTGGGGTAGGAAGACATGTCTGTTATTTCAGTTCACAAAAACTCAGTCAATATTTATAAAAAAGATGGTATTGGTCACCTTCCCTGTTGCTGGGACAAAATACTTGACACTCAAGACTTAATGGAGGTGAGGTTTATTTCGCCTCATGGTTTCTGAGGTTTCGGTCCATGGTCAGGTAGAAACATGATGGCGGAGGGACATGGTAGACAAAGATGTTCACCTCATGCATGTAGGAAGCAGAGAGCAAGGGGTTAGGGACTAGATATAGTTCCCAAAGTTATACTCCTATGACCCATTTCCTCCAACTAAGTATCACCTCCTAATAGTCCATTCAACTATGAATCAATGGTGAGATGCCCATTTGATGAAATTTGTGCCCTCAAAATCCCATTACCTCACCAGGAGTCATAATCCAGTCAGGTTGACAATGAAGGTTAACTGGCACAGACTTCTATGTGATAGGGGTTATTATAGGCCTTGAGGAAGGACAGTAATTAACACTATAGACAGTGTCTATTTTCTTCCCATTGTAGTATAGAAAATGGTAATTAAACAACTACAGCACAGTCTTGTGAATGTTATGATTGAGTAAGTTCACTGTATTAGAGGTAAATCTGTGGCAGACACTGATTGCAGACTTATATTCCATATTCAGGTGTATTATACTACTCTTAGCATATCTGCACTGTACTTCAACATTATTTAATTCATGTAATGGGTATCATGTGTAGAATATATGGGCTAAGCTGCAACCCATTCAGAATGTGAAGGCTCAGGCCAAGCCTGGTTAGCTAGCATGGCATCTGAAAGTGCTCACTTTGAAGTGTTGACTTCAGCAAACCTGAGATGTCCCACTGGATCCAAGTCTCTTAAAGCTTTGTTAATTAGCACATTAATGTCAGAAGTGAGTTTGTACTGGTGAAGTTGATGACTTGGTAATTTGCAAGGTAAATGTTTTAAATGGGCTCTAATTGGTGAAGTTCAGTGTATTCAAGATATGAAGGCTGTTTAAAATATCTTTGATGCATTCATGCATGAATAGATGGTAATAACACAGTTCAACCAGCCCTATAACTTACACCTTTAGAAGGTTTGAGCTCTAAGTGGTCCAGCCGTTGGTAAGGATTTATGGCAATCAATGCTGACACTAAGGTGTAAAGAACCCTGCTCTGGTATGTTATGTGTAAAACTTTCAAGAAAAGTGGTAATAGGAATATGAAGTGTTCCAAAAATTTGGGATTCTTTTGAGCTCACAAAACAGACTTTATGAATTGCTTTTGTTCCTATTTGCTAAGAAATGTTGTGTTAATAAGTGTGGCAGAATTTGGTATGAAATTTCCTTTCCTTGTAAGAGAGAATATGTGGCAGTATCTGAATCTGGGTTTTTCTAGTGCCTCTCAGGGGGAGAGGGCATGGCTTGGCCAGCAGCTGTCTAGCCCTTCTCCTCCCATGGCCTGAGACAACTTGCTTTGTTGTCCTCCTGGTTATCTAGCAGCCACTCTCCTCCAGACCATACAGAAAAGAGTTATTGCTTGTCACTTGCTGCTTTTGCTGCCTTCTGCTGCCATGAACTATTACTCCTTTGTGATGCCCCTCTGCCATGCCACCCTGCTTTAGAGCCAGCTAAATATGGACTGAAACCTCTACAAACTGAGCCAAATAAACCTTTCCTCCTTTAACTTTAGTTGTTAGGTATTTTGCCTCTGCAAGGAGAAAACTAAAAAAGACATACTAGAATTAAAAATTGGCAAATGATCTGACTAGACACTTCTCAAAAGAAAAAATACAAATGGCTAATAAATATCTGAAAAATGCTCAATATCATTAGCCATCAGGGAAATGCAAATCAAACTACAATGAAATTCCATCTCATTCCAGTTAGAATGGTGATTATAAAAAAAATCTGAAAAAAACAAATAAACAAAAGACACCAAAAAAATAACAAATGTTGGTGAGGATGTAGAGACAAAAGACTCATATATACTGTTGGTAGAAATGTAAATTAGTCTAGTCACTAAGGAAAACAGTATGGAGAATCTCCAAAAAACTTAAAAATATAACTGGCATATGATCTAGTTATCCTAGTCCTGTGTATATATCTGAAGGAAATGTGGTCCTCTTACAAAAGAGACACTTGTACACCCATGTATACTATGGCACTATTTACAATACCTAAGGTATGGGGTAGGCATACCATGTTGGTGATAAAGAAAATTATTCAGCCGTAAAGAAGAATAAAATCCTGTCACTTGTAGGAAAAATGAATGGAAACAGGATATCATGTTAAGTGAAAGAATCCATATATTTTCTCTCATGTACGGGAAGAGAGTAAGAAGGAGGGAGGGGAGAGAGAGAGAACTTGAAAATAAAAGAGGGATTCTAGAGATTGTTAGGGACTGGTTGCCAGGCAGAGGAGGGGGAGAGGAAAAGGTGGAAGACCAGGTGGAAGTGGGGGTTTAGTGACAATAGACACTCTGTGCATGTGTGGAAGAATCACAGTGAATCCTATAATATGTGTAGTTAATAGGTATCAATAATTATGATATAAAAGATTATTATAATTTACTTTAAAAATTGCAGGTTAACAGTTTTTTTGGTGAAAACATTGAGGCACAATGTTAAGGATCTTTTAAACTTAGCTCATTTGATCTTTACACAGAAAACCTGTGGAATATGTGCTATTACTGACTCATTTCCTAGTGAGGATACTTCATTTTAAAGAAATTAAAATCAAATACAGGCCTCTCAGATAAGTTTGGCAAGTAAATGTTAAGGTACAAAACATGCTCAAAAAAGTTATGTTTCAGAAAGCATAACAATAGGTAACAAATACATAAAGTGGAAAAGCCCTTTGGTATAAAATAATATTTTTATATTTTCATAAAGAGATGTCTAGACAAAATTATATATAAAGTCCACCAAAAAAGTATACATCAAGAAAAGAAAAACTTGTATAAATATTTAAATTCTAAATTTATTGAGGCATCACAAGATTAATACAAGTTATCTTTGGTCTCCACAATTACAAGAGGTGCTCCAAATTGTGGCCATCAGCTTCCAGACATTTAGTAGTACGGGAAACTGCTGAAATGTGTATACATTTTTTGGTGGACTCTATTTTTGAATAATTTATACATTTCATGAAAATATATTTAGAAAAATACTAATTATTATACATTTAGAGCAATATGTACATCTATATACATATATAAAAAACATTTTATTTATGTGTTTCCGTAAGGAAATGTCTGGGAAAAAAGTTCACCAATAATCCTGTTTTGTGGGACTTCAGATTATTTTAAACTTTCTTCTTTGTATTTTTTTGTTTAGATTGAAATATTTTTTACAATAAATATGTGTTAATTTTACAAATACAATGCAGCTTACAAATACCAATAACTTCCCAAAGACTAAAAATCTTTAATGAATATTGCAGTGTAAAAAAGAAAGAATAATGTGTAAAAGATTAAAATCCTGTTATGGCAATTGATGTCTTCCCTTACTTATTCATTCATTCAATAAATCTTCACGGACTAGTGGAAATTGTGGTATATACTTAGGGTAAAATGTGAAACAAAGTAGTCTCTAATATTCACATGCAGAAGCTTTTTTAAAATTAAAAAAAGATATAATCAGTACATGTTTGCCCTACCTAATGATCACATTCATCATGGGGAATTTGTATCTGTAAATAAAATATCTTAATTCTTTTTTTAGTCCCCTCCTCTCCCACAACCCATCTTCCCCTCCCCATTTATAAAAGCTTTGTTCCATTTTTTTCCTTTCATGTTTTTTAAAAAAAATCCCTTTTCCCTTCCTTGTCTTCCCCTCCCTTGTTCCCTTTCCCTTTTGAACAAGTTATTTGTGCTTCCCAATGTCTATTCACATGCAAAGCTTTTGAGAGCCAGTTCCAGAGCCCTAATAGAATCTAACGCTTCAAGTGTCTATGTGTGTTTTGGGGTGGTTATGTGTGTGCAGGAGTGTGGGGCTGGAAGTGAGCAGAATGGGAAGGAAGACCATCTCTCAAAGCACTCACTGTTCTTTGCTGACATTCCTGAGCAGGCAGTTCCTGTAATGCTCTCCTGGATAAGGGAAAATGAGGTCAGGCTCAAATAAAGCCTGTATATAGGTCAGCATTCCAGTCTAAGAGGCCTATTCTGGAAATCTCTGAATTCACCATAGTTTATAATTTACACTCAGAAGGATTGATTTGTGTATTATTTCTTTACTTCTTCCAAGAAAAGTATTTACCAGGCTCATTGCACAATCCAAAGTAAAAAACAGAGAGGCTTCATTTCAAAAGGGAGAAATTGAATGTGGCTAAGAAAATCTGCAGTGTAATTTTCAGCTATTTTGACCCAAACCTGAAAATACTTGAGCTAAATTCTTTCCCTGCTTGAGTGCTTGCTTGGTCCAGTTATTTTTCTTCTTTCTTTTCCTTTTCCCTTCATCAACAGATACTCATCTAATAATCTGGAAATAAAATTCTGCTTGGAGCTGATGGACAGATTCATCAGAGGTAGAACACAGTCAGAAAACATGTTTCTAATCCTGGAAATGAGAGCATATCTGGAGACTTGGAATATGTGAAAGAGCTCAGCAACAATCCAGGATTAAAAGCTCCCTACCCCCATAAGTGTTCCTGTTTATTTATAATCCAATTCTTTAAACAGACAAAAAGCTTTATGAAATTATCCCTGTGAGTAGCAAGAACAACCTCTCTAACTTGATCATGATCTTAGCTCTCTTATCTATGGCTTGTTTAAATTGTTATTAGTCGAAAGAGCATTGAACTCAATGCCTTATCATTTCACATTAAAAGTTTTGTTATTAAATATAATAGCTTAGAAAGTGACAAATTGTTTCCTTTTTCCAAGGAAAATATAACTTAATGGCAATTTTTAATGTACTAGTGATTGCCCGAGTTTTAAGTAAAACACTGTTTACTATTAAATTTGTATTTCCCACCTGAAAGAGTGTTAAGGAAGGGAAATTAATTAAATTTAAAGAGGTAGATTAGATGGTGTCTTAGTTACTTTCTTGTTGCTGGGACAAATACCTGACACCTACAACTTAAAGGAGAAGTTTGTTTTGGCTCACAGTTACAGTCCATGGTTAGCTGGCTCCAAGGCTGAACAGTATGGTAGAAGGGTGTGAGCAGAGGAAAGCTACTCAATCATAATGGTCAAGAAGCAGAGATAGAAGGAAGGAGCTGGGGAGGGGTATGCCCTTCCAGGTCATGCCCCCAGTGACTCACCTCTTCTGACTAGTCCCACCATTGCTAAAAAGCCTAAGTCCAAAGTCTCCTCTGAGACTCAAGGCAAACTGTTACCTATGAGCCCTCATAAAACTCAAAGAGAAAGCTAAATACTGCCAACTTACAATGGCACAGGGCAAACAGTCCCATTTCAAAAGGGAAGAATGGGGGATAGAATCCAGTGGAACCAAAGCAAGATCAAACTCTGAAAGGCAAGCATTAAATCCTACAACTTTATGTTTAGCACCAGGGCAAAGATGTGAACTCCAAAGGGCTTGGCAGCCCCACTCCTAAGGCATTATATGTTGTAACCTTTTCTCTCTTGGAGTGGCTTTGCTTACTGCCCATGCATTTCCTTAGCAGACATTCCACATTCTTGGCATCTCCAAGTTTCTGGGGTCTCCACTGCACTTTCAACTTTAGTCTCACAGCTCCACCCACTGCCCTGTCAGCTGCATAATGCCTGGCTTCCCAGCCTGTCTTCTGAAATCTGGGAGGAAGCTTCCTTCATCCCACAACTCTTGTATTCAGCATGCATCTAAAACCAGCACCATGTGGATGATGCTAAGATCTGCTGCCAGCTTTAGTAGTAGCCAGGCCCTGTTGGATCATGGCAACAGAGACCTCTGAGTGTCTGGATAGCTAAGCACTGTGAACTGAATCCTGGGGAACCAATTCTTTAGCCTGCTGTTCTCTAGTAGGATGTCCTGGGCTCTTTTCTCAGAAAAAAATCTTTCCCTTTTGGAAACTTAAGCCTGCAAAGGGTAGTAGCTTGCTGATTCCCTAAATACCCTCAAAACATTTTACTCTTGACCTGAGGCACAGTATAGTAAAACTTTGGTTTGCAAGAATAATTTGTTCCACTTGTAATCCAAAGCACTTGTATATCAAAGCAGTGAGAGAAAGGGAGAGAGGGAAGGAGGGAGGGAGAGAGAGAGAAAGAGAAAGAAGAGAAGAGAAAGAGAGAGAGAGGAGAAATAGGAGAAAGAGAGAGAGAGGAAAATCAGTTGTGATCATATATTTGGCATGATACATTGCTCATTTATCAAGTTAACATTTCTTAGAAATGTTTGTTCGCCTTGCAGAACACTCACAGACCAAGTTATCCACAATCTAAGATTTGACTGTGGCTTCTTTTTAATGCTACTCTTTTCAGCAAACAAACTGTGCTGGGTCAAAATTTTACAGGCCCCAATTTTATTGACTTCCTTTCTGGTGAAACTCTACCCTTTAAAAAGCATTTAACTCTACCATTTGGTCTTGATTTTTACTACAGATGTTGCTAAAAGCAGATGCAGTACTGCTGCTACAGCTTGAACTTTTAGCTGCTCTGAAATTTCCTCTGCCAGATTAGTCTGCCACTATTAATCTCGGTCTCCTGAAAAGTATCAGAACATGAAGAAAATGTAGATAAATTTTCTGCCAGAGCATAAAACACAAGGTTGCTAATCCAAATGCCAATGAATTCTTTATTCCAAGCTGAAACCTTCTACACCTGACATTTACCATCTGCATTTCTATCAGCATTCTAGTCTTCTGAGTTCTGACCACAATCTCTCATCAACCTTGGCTTTACAGAATTCTATGGCTTCTGTAGCCAGCATCTCCAAACCTTTCCAGACTCCTTCCATGAATCAGTTCCAAAGACTCCTAAACTACATGGTCAAGTACAGGGCTGAGCTACGAAATTAATATTTTCTTAGTACTAGGCAGATCCAGAATAAATTACTGAAAGATTCTAGATTGAAGATGGTATGTCCAACTGGGTATGCTGATTTGCACTTCAACTGGTTTGGGGCAGTAGAATTAAATATGGCAATTGTCAGCATACAAATATTCATCTCTAGATGGGGTACAAGAGTGACAGGAATAATAAAGTTATTATTATAACACTCTTCTTCTTACCCATTTCAACTACCACTGAGAAAAAGAATAAGAAGTTAGGGCAGAGTGTTTTGCTCTATCCTTTGCCTATTAGCAAGGCAAAGTGTACACCTTCTTTCATTTTGCCCAAGGCTGGACTACAGTGTAGCTATAAAGACCTCCTCTTCTTTTCCAAAGCTCTTTATTTTTTTACTTTACCTAATATTAGAGTTGAATGGAGCATGTGGTAGTACAATTTACCTCTCGCTGTGAACCCTTTAGAAAGGGGGATTAATCAGGAAGGGGCTTGATCAAAAGGATGAAGTGATGGAAAATTCAGAATTTCCCCTAATCTTGCTATTGACATCTAGGCAAATATTAGTCCAGTTTCTATTGCCAATAACCCAATACAATAGATGGGGTAATTTTAATAAGAGGTTCATCATTCTAGGGGCCTCAACTAGTGATGATCTTCTTGGTGACAGAATCTTGAGGTGGGTATGGGGGGATCACTTGGTAAGAGATGGAGTGTGGATGTGTGTGTGTGTGTGTGTGTGTGTGATTCTAGTTCCTCTCCCCTTTCTTATAAAGCTCTCTTATCTAATCATAAGCCTCTCCCAAAGGCCTCTCCTCTAAATATCATACTCAAATTAGCTTTCTTCTCTCTTGATACTTTCAAGTGGGGATTAAATTGCAACATGCAACTTGGGGGACACAGTCAAACCATGTCCAATTCATAGCACCAAGCAGGACTTTACTGCTCAGCTTGGACAACTGAGGATTTTTCTTTCCTTTTTTGTCCTTTATCCTTTTAAAAATGATGAAATATAAAATATGGAGGAATGTTAAGAGAAAAAGTCTACAAAACTGAGTACACAAAAGGAAGAGGCCAATTCTTTCTTGAAAACTTTCACATAGTCTTACTATGCACTCTCATTTTATTGCCTAAGGGCAGATTGAATATACACACTGACTGGAAATTTAATGTTTTCTTATCCTTCCCTGAGTTTGTTTGTTTGTTTGTTTGTTTGTTTATTTATTTACTTTTTGGGAAAGTTCAGCAGTGGCCAGGGGACATTTTGACATTTTCGTTACAGTCCAAGGGCAGGTGGTAATCAGACCTTCTTGGAAAAGAAGTAAGCTGGTAGTTTAAGATTAGGATCATTTTGTATTCCAAAAAACCTAGTTCACAGGTCCCACCACAGTGCATGTTTCTTCCTGTAACTTGACCTAAGTAATTGGTCAAATACAATTCTTAAACAATGGTAGCTACTGATATGTAGAATTTGTCACCTCTCTGTCTCCCTAACAACTTAAAAAAATCAAGCCTGAGACCAAATACTGCCATATATGCAGACATTCATTAAACAAACATGTGTTAACAAGCAGACATAAAACACTGCATACAATCTTAATGAATTCTTAGCTCTCTGTTCTTTTTTATGTTCTAACAAGACCTGCAGTATTTGCTCAAGGCAAATGTGACAAGGTTCTGAAGGCAAAAGTCAGGTGTATAATGGGCATCAGGCAACCAGAATCCTTTAACTAAGTGGCTAGACCCAGCTGTGCCACAGACTCAATCTTTAAGAGCCTTTCCAAAAGTGAAAGGTTTGCTCTTGCCTCAAATTCATTTGAGGTAGATGTAATTCATTTTATCAAATTTACTTATTATGACTTTTTTCACCAAGAACTCTATTTTGAGCACTTATTATTTAATAGCCCACACAATTTCACCAAAATTTTTCCTACCACTCATTATGCTGTTTTGTCTTGACTGGGATAATGCTTGCAGAAAGGTATGTGATAGAAACCTCTGGAGTATGTGTGTTTCTGATTATATGCTAGCTCATTGAGTCTGGAGTGTGACTTTCTGATTAGGGCAACAAGCCACCCTTACAGTGTGACTTAAACTAATACATGGAGAATGTTACCTTATCTTTGCAGAAGCATTGTATACCATAGAGCTTATAACACATGCCATGTTTAATATCCTAGACTAATTGCTAATAGGAGCCTCACTAAAATTCTCCCATATTCCTGATAAATTCCATCTCCTGGGCAGCATGGACCATATATAAGCATGAAAAATAGTATGCTTTCAATATTCCTTTAAAGCTATAAGAAATGTCTTTGTTATTTTGCATTCACACTGATTAATTCATTCATATTCTATAAGAGTAAAGCTTTGGTTTGTAATACGTCAAAACACAGTATATATATATAGTTACATAACTTACTTGACATTTACCTAGGAAATTTGATTCTTTTGGGAATTGTTTACCACTTAGAGCAACATATAAATTTATATTAATGTTGTCTTCCAAAATCAGAATTGCATTTCCTTCATAAACAAATCATGTCAGTTTTGGTCATTTTTTAAAAATTGAGAATTGATGAGGATTTTTGTGTTGTTATTCAATACAGCTAGAGAAAATCCAGGATGCCCATATTCCTAGTACAAGTTAAAAATGACATCTTTAACACAAGGCAATATTGCAACTATTTTAGAAACTCTTATTGATATCTGCATTTAAAAAACTGCTTTAAGAAATATGAATACCTTACTTGGCCTACCAAATCTTTATTTTTTTATGAGATGAGAAATAGGTTGTATTTTATTATATTTGTTGTGAAATGTGACAGTAGAACTCATAAGTTAAACTTGAACATCACAAAAATTGTTTCTGTCTTTACTTCAATTTATTAATGACATACAGGGATTCCTTTCTCTATGCATTAGTTCTGCTATGTAAGTCACCTAATTGACCATAATTGCATCTGTAAACATTCTTCAGGGAAAAGACAAAGAATCATTTAGTGAGTTCTGCTGAGCGATTTGATAGGTGGCTAGAGGGAGGCAAGGGGTAGGGTAGAAATAGTGTTTTGGGGTTTTTTTGGTATCGGGGATCGCCCTTGGGTCCTTCCACTTGAGAGGCAGGCGGCGGAATCACTGAGTTAAATCCCTGGGCCAAGAAATAGTATTGACAGGTAAAATATAGTATGCCCAGTTTAGTTTGAATTTCAGGTAAATAAGGAATTTTTTTAGCCTAAGTAGGTTATGTATGTAGACATAGGACATATTCACAATAGGGGAAGGGGAAGTGGGAGGTGCTGGGGAAAGGAAAGAATGGAAGGAAATTAATATGGGAAAAGGAAAACATGGAAATAAAGTCTTTCTAAATAGGGAGGGGTAGAGGGGTTGAAGGGAGGGCAGGGGAATGGGAAAAAATAAGAACCAAGAGAGATTATGTAAAGGTGCAAATTTCCGATGATGAATGTCATTATATTGTGTATCTAAAATGTACCAATAAAATTAATAATAGTAAAAATTGACAACTTACTTATCTGAAATTGAAATTCAACCAAGCACCCTGTGCTTTTGTTTGTAAAATCTGGCCACTTTTTCGGTAGGAGCTGAGGCATATGGGAAGCCAATATTTCAATTTCAATCTTTATTTACATCTTGAATATTGTTTAAAAATTGTGATCTTAAATGAAAGATTCTTCAGGAAATAATTGTATGCTAAGATGTAGAGAGCCTTTTCATTTCTGACAAAGGAATTTGTGAAAATGTTTTCTTTTCAAAGTCAAAATGATAAGAAAGGCACACATGAAAATGAGTAACTTAGGGCAAATGCATGGTGTGTGTGTGGGCCAGGCAGTCTTGCAGGGTCACTAATGATTTGAGCCCCCAGGGACTTGGCAAAACCAGCCATTTTCAGAAGTAAAATAACTGGAGCAGGTTAAGAAGTCTCCATGCAAAATGATCTATTTAGGTGATTGTATATATAGGAAAATAAGTAGATGACTTCTGCCTAGAAAACAGTATTATGATTTTTGAACTCATTTAAAACCAGTCTTTCTTTTCCTAGTTGGTTAGTAATAACAATAACAACAGTAATAACAAACATAACGGTAATAACAGCATTCTTTAGTCTGTGGTCATATTTGATGATTTTGTGTAGTATTTCTCTTTAATTCAAAGAATGTTTGCTTAGTGTTCTGTTTACATATGAAAGTGGAATGGACAGAAGATATCAACCGAAGTTCTGAAATTCTTCAAGACTGAATTGTCAGCATTGCCTTCTATGCTATTTCAGCCACATGCAAAGAAAATATATGCACTCAGCCACCTACTGAGATAAAGCAAGTACATAAAGGATTTATTTATATTCTCTTTTTTAATATAATTATTCAGTAGTAAGGAAAAAAAGCAACAGTATGTAAAATATTTGCCTATTAGCACATCCCCAGAAAACACAATCTGTTTGAGAAGTAATGTGAAGATAGTTGTCCACACAACTCGTTTCTAAAATGCACTACTGTTTTGGGCTTTTCCACTTTCAATCAGAAAAGGAGGTTGGAAGCTTCAGTGTGAAACACATTGGGTTGACGAGGTGCTAGTCTCAATGGATCATCTTAAAGAACTGTGGGTGGCTGAAGCTGTTTGTGATAAAGACAAGAGAGCAGAGAAGAAAAGGGGAATTAGGCAAATAGTCAAGACCCAGGAAGAAAGATAGTTTTTTTAAATTTATTTGTTTATAATAAGGTGTTCTGTGAACCTATCAGTACCTGGGGAAATTTTTCTTGGGAGACATGCTTAAAGTAGTCCTCATTTTTCCACTAGAGGGCAGTAATGACCTCCGCTGTATCTTGGGGATGGCAAATATTCACTAGAGGGTGGAACAGTAGGGAGAATGAGTTACCCAGTCTGCGTTTAGATAGCGGGGCAGATTTAGCACAAAAGCAAAACACAAGGTAGAGCAGTGATAATATTACGACGAATGTGTTTGCAGAGGCTAAGTAAAAGGTACAAATGGAATAACAATTATCAAACTTTATTAAATTCAAATGGTATCCTAAACTATCAGTTAATTCTGGAAGATGGCATCAACAGCAGTGACGCCGTGAGACACGACACTGGCAAAATCTTTGCGTCCCATGCAACCATAGGAAGATCTTTCAGATCAGAAAACCAAACAGCGCTATGGCATTCTTTTGAGGAGCTCAAATATCTGAATCACTTTGCCCTGTGCTGTGGAGTAGCTCTCTTGTCTTTAATTGCACTTGACTTATTCTACTATTCCACAATGCATTAACAGGAATTAGACAATAACGGACTAAAAGAAACGCTAAAACAATTAAGAGAGAGTACAGATAGAAAGAGAATAATCAAAATGAGAACACCAAACCTACTCATGTAGTACAAATAGAAAAAAAGTTTCAATTGGAAGTTATTTAATTAACATGGAAATATATAACATAGAAATACGTTAGAACAGAGTACTATACTGAACTGTCATCCCATCGCCATAGTCACAGCATTGAAATGTTTTTCTGATGTTAGAAGGAAACAATTCCATAGTACTAACTTTTCAACATATTAGGTGACTAAGACAGACTTTTGACCAATAACTCTGTGTTAATCAGAAGTTGTCTACTAAGAACTAATGGCTTAGAAACTAAAAGGTTATTTCTCTGTCACACACCATAATCCAGTTAAGGTGGATATACATTGGAGTGTTTGAAACAGTTTAGGCAAGGAAAATGTGTAAAAAATTGAGTAAGTAGAAAGGAGGAAGGAAGAGGGTGGGAGGAAGGGATGAAGAAAAAGGAGGCAATTAACATTTTCTCCAAATATTGATTAAGTAAATCAACTTAGGTAAATGTGCAGCAATGGCTACAATTTTTTAAGAAATGCACACTTTGAAACTCATATTTTAATAAGCTCTATAATGTAGTACATTAAGTTCAAAATCAGTTATGCATATTTAATATTATATGATCAGCATAACCCAAAATTTATTTTAAGATAATAAACTGTACATGCTAAGAAATGCATCCATTTTTTAAACCTGAGCCTGTCAACATTTACCATTTTTCAGAAGTGTTTTTCAAATGATTGAGTTTGTTCTTCATTCCTAGATGTGATCATTTGAAAATTCACTGAGCTGAACCTTGGGAAAAGATAGTGTTTGGGTTTTAATTGGTTCTTCAACATCTCTGTGAGATTATTATATAAGGAAGAAACAACAATCAGCAAGAAAATGAATAATATTAGAAACTGTACTTGATGTTGCTTTTTACTCCCAATAGAGTAGGGGAATAAAAGACTTCCAGATTTGCTGGGATAGTAGTTGCCAGAGGTGAGTTTCTAAAGTGAATTCCTCTGACTGAGTGCATTTAATCCAGTCATTGAGTAACCTTGTAACACAGCCTGCAGTTCTCTGCTAGGCACTGGTAATAAGAGATCAACAATATGAATTTGGACCTCACGACATTTATGAATGGAGTGAGCAGAAGGTAGACATGCAAACAGGCAATGATAATAATTACTTAATATCCCTCATAAAACAACCATACAGTGCCTTTGTACATGGAACAAACATCATGACCCTTCTTTGGAGATCTGGAATGATTCATACAGGATGATAATTTGATAACATGAGGCTGATAATACGAGGACTAATAGGATAGGGGCAAGGGCCTCCAGCAAACAAATCTGAAGAAAGGGAAAACATCGAGTGCTTGGGAAACCACCAAATATTTTGTACATGTGGAGTATAGAGGGAGAAGTGGGAGGGGATCTGGGTGGGCAAGTGAAAGTGGAAGAAATGATAAAGAGTTTGCAGATGATATAACTGGGATAAAATTTTACCCTCAGGAAATGGGACGTTGTGTGTTATTTAGGCCTGAGAGTCATCGGATCAGAGTTGCAATCCAGGAAGATCATCTGTCAATAGCGTACAGAACAGAAAAAGCCAAAGAAGGCTGCAGGGTAGCTGAGAAGTCTAATGATTCTGCCCATGACAGAAATGAGCGTGTGATAGGGGAGAGCCATAGGGAAAAAGAAGAAAGGATGATGGAAAGTATTTAAGAGACAGAATTGACTGGATTTGGTGACTTATTAGCTATAATGAGGGTTAAAAAGAGTTCAAAATAAATGTCATGGTTAGATTTTGCTAATTGCCTTCCTAATCTTTTCACTCATGACAATAGTGAAGATGTACTTCACAATAGTGAAGATGGACTTATTTATGTTTTCCCCCTCCAAATTCATACATCAAATCCCTAAGGCCTAGCATGAATGAACTGAAGATGGGCCTTTAAGGATTTAATTAAAGTTAATAAAGTCATAAGGGTGGATGTCTAATTCCATAGGACTACAGTTCTCATAAGAGGAGACTGTACCAGAGATTTCTTTGCTGGGTGTGTGTGTGTGCGTGCGTGCATGTGTGTGCACATGTGTGTATATTCATGCTCAGGCCATATGTCAGTACCGTGATCTTAGAGTTTCACCCTCCAGACAATGATGAATCAAAGACTATTGTTTAAACTACCCATTCTGTGGTTATGTTATGTTATGTTATGGCAATGCAGGGCATGTGACAGGTTTAAGAGTGAAGTTTAAGGGACATTTAAATAAGTCTGAAATTCTTTTGCATCGACTAAGAGACAATATCTAAAAAGCAGATAAATGAGCATTCTGGGCTGGAGATATATGTTCAGGAGCCCTTGAGGAAATATCTACAGCAACTGGAGCCTTGAAAATGGATATGATGGCTCCCAAGTTAAAATGCCAATTCATTCATTCATTCAACAAAAATTGATGAATAGTTAATGTAGACTAGGAATCTTATGTACTTAGGTTGAAGACCACACTGATCCATGAGCTTCTAGACCTTACAGAAACACAGTGGACAATAATTATGATATACAAGTAAATTATAGAAAGCGTCAGAAGAGAATCAGTGGCATGGAATCAGACAAAGCAGACCTGGATAACAGGGATGGGAATTCTGTGTTGGATTGAGGTACAGACTGCAGTGTTTTTCAGAATGTTTGAGAGTAATTCAAATCAGCTTTTGTTGAGGAGAAACTAGGGAATATTGATTACTTACAATAGTAGGATGGAAACCGGACTTGAATTACTTTAGAAAGACTGAGAGAAGAGATTTGGGAGGTGATAGGTACCAAAGAAAGCTGGAAGCTGAGAACACAGCCTGCTGTTTATGAAGCTGATGCAGGAAGGAAACATAAAATCAAAGGACAGGAGAAACGAGAAGAAAAAGAGTGTAAAAAAGTCATGTTCAGCTGGGCATGGTGGTGCATGCCTGTGACACCAGCATCTGGGAAGTCGAGGCAAGAGGACTCCAAAGTTTGAGCCCAGCCTGGGCAACTTAGTGACTTAGCAAGACTTGATTTCAAAATAAAGGAGAGAAGGGAATGGAATTAATATGAGAAAATGAAAAAATGGAAACCAAGTCTTTGTAAATGGGGAGGGATGGAGGGGTTGAAGGGAAGGCAGGGGAAAGGGGAAAAATAAGAACCAAGGGAGATTATGTAAAGGTGCAAATCTCCAATGATGAATGGCATTATACTGTATACCTAAAATGTACCAATAAAATTAAATTTTAAAAAACAAGACAAAAAAAAGGATTGGGATGAATCTCAGTGCAAACACTTTGAGTTCAATCCTCAGATCAAAAAATAAAAAATAAAATAAAATGTAAAAGGCACATTTAATACTGTCAAATGCAAAAATAAGTAAGCTAAAATACTGAAATATATGTAGGGTTTGTAAGCAAAACATGAACAGTTTTTTTGAAGGATAGTGTCTAGCTAGCACCCAGTGGATGGAGGCATGTGAAAAGGGGAAAACCAACAATGAGACAGATTTCTCTTTCTAGTATTCATGGAAGAGGGCTAGATTGTGTTAGCATGCATTGGTATGGAGAAACATCTAACGCTTTTGCTGCTAAACATTTGTTGTGATCTCTCATCTTTATAACTGCTGTGTGACCTTCACAAGTGCTTGTGTTCATGGTATTTATTCCTATGGGAAGAAAATCCTTCAGAAACTAGTGAAGATCCCTTTAAACTCTCATCTCTTCCTCACTGCAGCACTTTTAATTCACTCTTTTTGAGAATTGATCATTTTCTTGTGCTCTTACATTTTGGTTGCTCTCTGATTGTTAGTGTAGATAGTTCAAACCTTGGTCCCTGTTGATGTTTGCTATGGTTTGAATATAACCCCAGCTCCTGCTGGAGTTTAACCCTACCTAATACCCACTGTGAAGTGTTAAGAGGGTGGAAATTTCATCATTGGTGTTTAGAATGTAGCCCCTGTGAGGTGAGCAGGGTTGCAAAAGGCCATGGGGTGGAGCCCCTGTGACTGAATATTGTTGGCTTTGGAAGAGGAAGAGCAGAAGAGACAGACACACACATGTGTTCTCCCTGTCTGTCCTCATGTGGGGTCCTCAGCCCTTGGCCACTCTGCCAGAATCATCATCTCCTGATCTTGGACTGCCCAAATGAAACTCTTTTCTATAAGTTACCAAGTCTGTAGTATTGTGTTATAACCCACAGAAAATTGACTAATACAATGTTCACCTACTGCCTTCTGCAAAATATAACGTCTACCCTGGCAGGCATCTTGGAGTAAGGGTGGCAGTATATTTTGTATGTCTTTGAATCCTGAAAGCCTACCATGCAGAATTTGCTCAAGATGCTACTTACTGGGTGAATAAACTTGGTTTTTGATGCCTTCGGTAAATTTCATCTGTGACCTCAATAAGTCCTTATTTAATTTGAAAGAATTGACTTGTATTAAATCAAAATCTTGAAAGTTTTATAAATTCTTAAAGCAATGACAATTACTTCTTTTATCTCTAATGCCAAAGCATACTTTTCTGCCTAAATTGACCAGTCAAAGGCTTTTCTTTTTCTTTCTTTCTTTTTTAATTTTTTAAGGCTTGAATGAAATGCTTTTTGAAATTACATTGACTGCTTTCATGTCCCACATTTATATTTAGAGTTTCTTTAGTTGACTTTATCTTTTTTTATCTGTCCCTTTTTTTGTCCCCTATACCTTTAATATAGCTATCTATTTCACAATTCTGTTTGATGATATGGACTTAGAAAATAGAAAACAAACTTTTCTTCTCCCCAAAGAAAGAACACTTTTCTCTATACTACAAGGTATATACACGAAGAATTCAAGTGTGAATTCAAAGCTATGACTAAGAATCAGCATGTACTTTAATTTTTCTGGAGAAAGAAAAGAAAGTTGGAAAAGTAAGGCTTGAAAGCATTGTTTGCTGAAACTGAATTAAGTAAAATTACATGAAAAATAAAGGCTGTCAGCAGTGTTACGAAGAAAATGCATCTTGTTCTTTTGTATAAGAAATAGCCCACTCAAACTTTATTTTTAAAGTATCTTGAATTGAGGTAAAGAGGATCTATTTTGCCATCAGAAAATTTTTTTTCTTAGTCAATAGAAATCAGCAGGACATTCTGACGGAAATTAGCATTAACATGCCTTCTATGATAGATCTACATTTTACAAATTGAATTTAGTCTGATTTGCTGTCTCACTTTCTCAGCTTCTCTCTTGTTTTTATTTGAAGTTTATTAGTACATTGAATACTTTTATTTGGTGTGGTTTTGATTTTGTACACTCATACATTTTACTCTGATCAAAAATATGGTGACTGTCCCAATTTTTAAAAAATTATTACAACAAAAGACACATTCCCATGAATCCCCTTCAAAATACTCCCACTCATTTCAAACATACTTATCTCATATATTGGCAATGTATCTTTTACTGTAGTATTTTTAAAAATGTAAACATTCCTCCTATTTTTCAATCACCTTTTGTATACACATATATCTCCAATTTTAGTTATCTTAAAAGTAAAACAACCATGTGAGTTCACTGCCTCTGATTCACTTCCAGCCCCTGAGCAAGCCTATTTCACATTGCTATGTAGTCAACAAGACGTATTGACAGTGTGCTCTGCATATCATTTTAAAGCTTTGGAGTTTGTAGTTTAGCACATTGATGTTTTTTAATTAGTAGATTTATGTTCTAGAGCTGTCTGAGGTACACAGTAAAAGTAAGGAGCAACTGTGGCGGAGGCCTCACATCCTGCAGAGCTGCTCCCCTCGGCTCAGCCCAGCACAGGCAGCCTGCACTCCACCAGGGTAGCATGTTTGTGGCTATTCATTCATATTCATTTTAAGATCTTTATCAGTCCATGTGGGCAGTGCAAAGTGCTCTCCCTGAGGAGAGTTGGCCATGTGTAACACATCTCAGTTCTTTCTCATCTCCTGTCCTTCCTTCCCAGCACCTCCTTCCATTTCTTGGCCCCTTCCCTTTTCCAAAAGGTCTATCTCCTTCTTTCCTGTCATCTGTCTTTTATTTTACTCTGTTTATATTTTGGGTTTCTTATATAAGAGACATTATATGATATTTCATCTTATACGTCTGATTTATGTCAATGAACATTAAGTTTCAAGGTGCATCCATTTTCCTACAGATGGCCACATTTATCCTTCTTTATGAGGGATCATGGACACATCATTACCAGCCAACATCCAGGGTCATCAGCTCATGCTTGTGGAACAGTCTATGGGCTTTGACATATGTATAAAGACATGTGTCTGTCATTATATCATAAGGAACAGTTTTCCTGCTCTAAAACCCTCTCTGTTCTCTTACTTGTCCCTTCCCCCAGACCTCTCTCTGGAAGCCAGTGATGACAGGTGTGTTCATAGTTTCACCTTTCCCAGCGTGCAGTGTCTGGATAGCCCTCAGATTATGATGGGACCTACAGATGGCATGAAAGCAATATGGACTCAGTAAAAAGTGTATTCTGAATCTTGCTCTTTTCCTGGGCAAGTAGTGTGCAAAGAAGACTCTCTAGGAGGTGGGGCAGCAGTGAGAAGCCATAGCTCCTCATCAGCCATGCAGCCATCAGGGCAGACAACCAAAGTTCCACACTATTCTGTGACGCTGAGCCAGGGTGATGTAGATTAGGTGTATTAAATGGTATCTTTGAGATCACAGAGTATGTAGCTTTTTGGATTGGCTTCTTTTCACTTATGATTCTTTCACTGATAATTGAGCCCAGGGACCTCATGCTGAGCTACATCTCTAGTACTTTCTTTCTTTTTGGTTTTGATGCAGCATCTTGCTAAGTCCCTAAGTTGCTCAGGCTGGGTTTGAACTTGTGATCCCATTGCCTCAGCCTGCCACAGTGTTGGGATTCCAGGTGTGTGCCACTGTGCCTCCATGTCATCTCATGGATATCATGGTATCATCTGGATATACAGGCATCCATTTACCTACTGAAGCATATGTTGGTGACTTCTAAGTTTTACAAGTTATGACTAAAGCTCTATAGGCATTGATGCGTGGGTACTTGTGGACATAAATTTTCAACTCTTTTTGGTAAATCATACAAAGGAGTGTGATTTCTGGGTCATGTGGTTAGAATATCTGTAATGTTCTAACAAATTTCCTCACTGTCTTAAGCAAAGTATCGTTTTACCTTCCTGTCAGCCACGAATGAGGGCTCTTGTTGCTCCGGATTCTTCACCAGCTTTTGGTGTTGTCAAAGCCCATCACTTAATTCTTCACACAGTTAAAACACCTATTTCAACCTAAGCCAAGTAGAGGCACTATCTTTAGCAGGCTCAGTGTCTCTGGCAGGCAGGTTTATGTGAATTTAAGAAACCTGAGGTTTTCACTTGGTGATTTATAAATCCCTCAGGGTATAAAAAGAGTTTCTCAGTTGTTCATGAGTTAAACATGCCAATACCTTGCCAGATATGGTGGTGCACGCCTGTAATCCCAGCACTTAGGAGGCCGGGGCACAAGAGTTGCCATGAGTTTGAGGCCTGCTTGTGCTACATAGTGAGTTCAAGGCCAGGCTGAGATGCATAGCAAGACTCCGTCTCAAAAAAAAAAAAAAAAAAAAAAAAAAAAGCCAATACCATCTATTTAATTTGTAGTACTAAAAACAGTCAAATCAAAAGGTTACTGGCATTTACTCTAAATTAAGATAATGGGAAAGTCTTGACACTGAGTGAATATACTTTGTTAGCTGAAAGTCAAGGTCAAAGGCAAGGAGAGGGGAATATTCAGGTCTTGGGAGCTCCATCATTATTGCTCAGCTAAAAGGTGGCTTTGAACATTATACATTTTTTTAAATTTTAAATTTTATATACTGGTTAACTTCTATTCATAAATGATTATTAATTCAATTAAGAAGCAAAAAGAATATAGATGCTAAAAAGCAAAAACAGTGATGAGGAGTAAAAAATGATAATTCTTCAAATCTACCTACCGATTCTAATTCTCACATCTCTGTATCCATCAGAGTAAATTTTTTAAATTAATTTGATTGGTACATTTTAGGTATACAATATGATGACATTCATCATTGGAAATTTGCACCTTTACATGATACATCTTGGTTCTTATTTTTTCCCCTTTCCCCTGTCCTCCCTTCAACCCCTCCACCCCTCTCTATTTTCAAAGACTTTGTTTCCATTTTTAAATTTTCTCATATTTTTTCCTTTCCCTTCTTTCCTTTCCCCTACTCCTCCCACTTTCTCCTCCCCTTTAGACCTTTTCTTCCTATTTCACATCTATTATACATTTTTATTTTTATTTACATTTTCAGTTTCTCACACCAGAGAAACTATTTGGTATTTACATGTCTGTCCTACTTATTTCAGGTAAGAGTATGGTTCAATGTGCATCCATTTAGCTATAAATGACTCTAGTTTCTCATTCTTTATGGCAAGTAATACTCCATTTTATAAAAAAAATCACATCTTCTTTTCCAGACTCCAGTTGATGGGAAATTGGGCTGTTTCCAAGTTTTAGCTATTACAAACTGTGCCGCTATAAACATGGGAATGCATATATCACTGTGATATGATTCTTTTAATTCTTTTGGGAAGACACCCAGCAGAGGAATAGCTGGGTCAAATAGGACCTCTAATCCTAGTTTTTTGAGGTATCTCTATACTGATTTTCATAGCGGTTGCACCAGTCTGCACTCCCACAAACAATGGAGAAGGGTTCCTTTCTCCCCACAACCCCACTAGCATTTGTTTTTGGTTGATTTCTTGATAGCAGCCATTCTTTCTGGGGTGAGGTGGAATCTCAGTGTTGTTTTCATCTGAATCTCTCAAATGACCAGTGATGTTGAACATTTTTTCATAGGTTTATTTGCTGCTTTTACTTCTTCGTCTGAGAAATATCTGTTCATTTCACATGCCCATTTTTGAAATGGGTCTTTAAATTTGGAGGGGTCTGATTTTTTTTGTTTTTGTATATTGTAGATAGTAGTCCTTTGTCATCAGGCAAATTCTTACTCATCCTTCAGGAAGTTCTTTGAGTGTCAAAAATAATGCTAAAAGGAGAAGGCATAAAATTAATGGATAATTTTCTTTTTGTTATATAAGAATATCTTTTCTGTGACAGCAATGCATTACTTGAAGATAAATGTTTTTTCAAAAGACTATAGTCCTCTCTTCTGAAAATATTTTAAAGAATGTTTTAAAAGCAAGTCATAAAATTTAATTTTTAAGTACGATAGCAATAAAACCGTAATACACACAGGCACTAACAGTGAAAACTACACAAATACCTTAGGTGGAAAAATTTAAAACTCTGATCTAAAAGCCAAGCACACACCTGTAATCCCAGCACTCAGGAAGCTGAGGCAGGAGGATCACCAAGAGTTTGAGGCCAGCCTGGACTACATAGTGAGTTCAAGGCCAACCTGCACTACATAGTGAGACCCTGTCTCAACAAACAAACAAACAAACAACAACAACAAAAACAAAACTATGTTCTAGGGCATAGAAAATGGTCTCAGTAAATAAAATGACATTCCAAGCATGGTGGAATGACTTCATATAAAAATTTCACATCTTTTCAAATTAACCTGTAAAAGTGAGCGGGATGTCTGGCTTCTGAGCTGGGACTTTCCCTGTGGTAACGATGAAAGAGCGCTGAGCCTCGGACACGGAAGCCGCAGCAGATTTAAAAATGGGAGATGTTGAGAAAGGCAAGAAGATTTTTGTACAGAAGTGTGCCAGGTGCCACACTGTGGAGAAGGGAGGCAAGCACAAGACTGGGCCAAATCTCCATGGTCTGTTTGGGAGGAAGACAGGTCAAGCTGCTGGATTCTCCTACACAGATGCTAGCAAGAACAAAGGCATCCCGGGGGGAGAGGATACATTGATGGAGTACTTGGAGAATCCCAAGAAGTACATCCCTGGAACAAAAATGATCGTCACTGGCATTAAGAAGAAGGAAGAAGGGCAGAATTAATAGGTTACCTCAAAAAAGCTACTAATGAGTAATAGTTACTGCCTTGTTTATTACAGAACAGAAATGTCTCATGGCTTTTTTATGTGTACCATAATTTACTAGATCTCATACACCAGAATTCAGATTATGAGTGGCTGACAGAATATTTTTGTTGGACAGTCCTGATTTAAGTAAAATTGGCTTATAGTTAAATGGATATCTTTGTTTTTCAAGTTTTGATAGTAATTCCAGTTCAGTAAATACTATCACTGTTTTCCCTTTCTAAAAATATGGTTGGCCTTGATTAGTGATGTTCGACTTGTCACAAAGATGGAGAATGTTATCTCAAAACCTGCTGGAAGTTGGTTTTATATTTAGATTTATACATATAACTGGTTGTGTGAATATGTTTAAATACCAAGAGATCATTCACTGTCTCACAACCAAGCAAGACTCCTATTTCAATTTGTTGTTGTTGTTTTTTAATTAAATTCTTTTATTGGTACATTGTAGGTATACAACACAATTACATTTCTCATTGGGAATTGTACCTTTACATAATGCATCTTGGTTCTTATTTTTCCCTCATTCCTAGCCCTCCCTTCACCCCCTCCACCCTTCCCTATTTACAAAGACTTTATTTCCATTTTTTCCATTTCTCATCATTTTTCCTTTCCCTTCATCCTTTCCCCTGCCCCTCCCACTACCCCTACCCCTTTGGACCTTTTCTTCCTATTTTACATTATCGACTGTTCATTCTAATCATTGGTATATTTTAGGTATATAATATAATGACATTCATCATTGGAAATTTGCACCTTTACATAATCTCTCTTGGTTCTTATTTTTCACCCTTGCCCAGCCCTCCCTTCAACCCCTCCATTCCTCCCTACTTACAAAGATTTTGTTCCTATTTTTCCATTTTCTCATATTAATCCCATTCCTTTCTATCCTTTCCCCTAGCCCTCCCACTTCCTTCCCCTTTGCCCGTTTTCTTCCTATTTCACATTACCTATTATGCATTTTAGTCCTTATTTACACTTTCAGTTTCTCACATCAGAGAAACTATTTGGTATTTATACATGTGTATCCTATTTATTTCACTTAAGAGTATGGCCTCAATGTGCATCCACTTAACTATAAATGTCTCTAATTTCTCATTTTTTGATGGCTGAGTAGTACTCCATTTTATTAAAAAACCACACTTTCTTTATCCAGTCTCCAGTTGATGGGCATTTGGGTTGTTTCCAAGTTTTAGCTATTACAAACTGTGCTGCTATGAACATGGGTGCACATATATCACTGTGGTATGATTCTTTTAATTCTTTGGGGAAGATCCCCAGCAGTGGAATAGTGGAGTAAAATGGGACTTCCAGTCCTAGTTCTTTGAGGTATCTCCATACTGATTCCCACAGTAGTTGCACCAGTCTACACTCCCACCAGCAGTGGAGCAGGGTTCCTCTTTCCCCGAAGCCCCACCAGCATTTGTTATTGGTTGATTTCATGATAGCAGCCATTCTTTCTGGAGTGAAGTGGAATCTCAGTGTTGTTTTCATTTGCATTTCTCGAATGACCAGTCATGTTGAACATTTTTTCATGTATTTATTTGCTATTTCTAATTCTTTGTCTGAGAAATGTCTGTTCATTTCAGATGCCCATTTTTGGATTGGGTCTTTAAATTTGGGAGGTCTGATCTTTATAAGTTCTTTATAGATTCGAGATAGTAGACCTTTGTCTGAGGAAGAGCAGGTGAAGATTTTTTCCCACATTGTGGGTTCTCTTCACACTGCTGGTGGTTTCTCTTGCTGTGCAGAAGCCTTTTAATAAGAAGAGATCCCACTTGTTGATTGTTTGTGCTAGTTCACGGGCAACTGAGGTTTTGTTCATAAAACCTTTTCCTACACTGATGTCTTCAAGGGTACTACCTAACCTCTGTTTCAACTGGTTCAAAGTTTCTATTTTAATATTTAGATCTTTAATCCTTTTTGATTTTAGTTTAGTGCATGGTGAGAGATATAGGTCTACTTTTAATCTTTGGCAAGTTGAAGCCCAATTTTTCCAGCACCATTTATTAAAGAGTCTATCTTTCCTCCAGTGAGGGTGTTTGGCTCCTTTGTAAAAGATGAGATGGCTGAGTGTGTCTGGCGTTGTTTCTGCATCTTCTAATCTATTCCACTGGTCCTCAGGTCTGTTTCTTTGCCAGTACCATGCAGTTTTTATCACAGTAGCTTTGTAGTAGAGTTGCAGGTTGGGGATTGTGATACCCCCTGCCATGTCTCTGTTACCTAGAAATGCTTTTGCTATTCTGGGTCTCTTCTTGTTCCAAATGAATTTTTGGATTGTTTTCTCAAGGTCCATGAAGTATGCTGCTGGGATCTCAATTGAAATTGCATTAAATCTATATAGCAGTTTTGGAAGTATGGCCATTTTCAGTATATTAATCCTTCCTAGCCAGGAGGAGGGGATGTCTGTCCATTTTCTGATATCATCTTCAATCTCTCTTTTCAGAGTGCTATAGTTTTCGGAGAAGAGGTCTTTGATTTCTTTCGTCAGCTTAATTCCTAGGTATTTCAGTTTTTTGGATGCTATTGTGAAAGGAATTATTTGCCCTATTTCTGTCTCATTGAGTCTATTGTTCATGTAGAGGAAAACTATTGATTTTTGTGTATTGAACTTGTATCCTGCTACTCTACTGAATTTGGTTATTAAGTCTAGATGACTTTTGGTGGAGTTCTTGGGATCTTCCATGTAGAGTACCATGTCATCTGCAAATAATGACAATTTGACTTCTTCATTTCCTATCTTTATTCCTTTTATGTCTTTCTCTTATCTAATTGCCGTGGCTAATGTTTCCAGAACTATATTGAACAAGAGTGGTGATAGTGGACATCCTTGTCTTGTTCCTGATTTTAGTGTGAAGGATTTCAGTTTTTGACCATTTAATATGATATTGGCTGTTGGTTTTTCATAGATGGCTTCTATCAGTTTGAGGTAGAGACCATCTATTCCAATTCTTTGTAGGATTTTTATCATAAATGCATGTTGGATTTTGTCAAATGCTTTTTCTGTGTCTACGGAGATAATCATATGGTTTTTGTCCTTGGCTCTATTGATACAGTGTATTACATTGATTGATTTGCATGTATTGAAGCATCCCTGCATCCCTGGGATGAATCCTGCTTAATCAGGGTGTATGATCTTCTTGATGATCTTCTGCATTGTTTGCCATTATCTTATTAAGGATTTTTGCATCTATGTTCATTAGTGAGATTGGCCTATAGTTCTCCTTTTTGATTGGGTCTTTCTCTGCTTTGGGGATCAAGGTGATGCTTGCTTCTAGGAATGAATTTGGAAGTATTGCTTCCCTTTCAATTTCATTGAAGAGTTTAAACAGTAGTGGCAGCAGTTCCTCTCTAAATGTCTTGTAGAATTCAGCAGTGAAGCCATCAGGGCCCGGGCTTTTCTTAGTTGATAAGTTTTTAATTACATTTTCAATTCCATTGGTTGATATTAGGTTGTTCAGAATTTTTAAGTCTTCTTCATTCAACTTTCGTAATTCATATGTATCTAGGAATCTGTCCATTTCTTCTGTGTTGTCCATCTTATTGGCATATAGGTTCTGGAAGTAGGTATTGATGATCCTCTGGATTTCTGCTGGGTCTGTTGTAATTTCACTCTTTTCATTCCTAATTGCATGGATTTGGGCTTTTTCTTTCCTTTTTCTGATAAGGTTGGCTAAGGGCTTGTCAATTTTGTTGATTCTTTCCAAGAACCAACTCTTGGCTTCATTGATTTTTTGTATCATTCTCTTAGTCTCCATTGCATTGATTTCTGCTCTGATCTTTGTAATTTCCTCCCTTGTATGAGCTCTGGGGTTGTCCTGCTCTTCTTTTTCTAGAAGCTTGAGGTTCAACATCAGGTTGTTTAATTGGGCTCATTCTGTTTTCCTAATATGCGTATTCACTGCTATGAATTTCCCTCCTAAGACTGCTTTCATTGTCTCCCATAGATTCCAGTATGTTGTATTGTCATTGTCATTTAATTGAAGGAACTGTTTGATTTCTTCTTTAATTTCCTCTGTGACCCATTGGTTATTCAGAAGTGTGTTGTTCAATTTCTATGTGTTTATGAAATTTTGAGTTTCTTTTCCTATGGATCTCCAATTTCATCGCAGTATGGTTTGATAATATATAGGGGATAACTTCAATTCCTTTGCACTTACTTAAACGTGTTCTATGTGTGAGTATGTGGTCTATTTTGGAGAATGACCCATGTGCAGTTGAGAAGAACGTGTATTCTGATTTTGTGGAGTGGAACACTCTGTAAACATCTGTGAAGTTCATTTGTTCAAGAGTTTGATTGAGTTCTAGTATTTCATTACTTATTTTTTGTCTGGTTGATCTATTTGTGACAGTGGGGTGTTAAGGTCCCCCACTACAATTATATTAGTGCATATATGACTTTTCATGTCCATTAGTATTTGTTTTATATAGTTGGGTGCACTAGTGTTTGGTGCATAGATATTTATGATTGTCATCTCTTCCTCTTGGATTCTTCCCTTTACAAAGATGTAGTGTCCTTCTTTGGCTCTCTTAATCAGTGTTGGTTTGAAATCCACTTGATCTGCATAGAGGATAGCAACTCCTGCTTTTGTTTCTGGTTCCCGTTGCATGGAGTATTGTTTTCCACCCTTTAACTTTCAGCCTATGAGTTTCCTTTTGAATTAAGTGTGTTTCTTGTATGCAGCATATTGTTGGATCTTGCTTCTTAACCCATTCTGCCAGTCTATTTCTTTTGATTGGTGAATTGAGACCATTAACATTGATGGTTATAACTGAAACATATTGACTTGTCATTGCCATGGCTTTTTCTTTTTGTTGGGTTCTCCCCCTTTCCATTTAATTTCTTGTCATGCCAGATGGGTTCATTCTGCTTTGCTTCCTGGAGTTGTGATCCTCAATGTCTGTTCCTAGGGTATTGTGTAAAATTCTTTGGAGTGCTGGCTTGGTATTCATGAAGTTTCTAAGGTGCTCTTTGTCATGAAAGTATCTTATTTCTCCATCCATTTTGAAAGATAGTTTTGCAGGGTACATCAATCTGGGTTGGAGGCTGTTTTCTTTTAGGGTTTGGAATATGTCACTCCAAGCTCTTCTTGCCTTGATGGTTTGTGTTGAGAAGTCTGCTGTGATTCTGATGGGCTTTCCTTTGTATGTGATTTGTTTCTTTGATCTGACTGCTTGGAGAACTTTGTTCTTCTGTTGTGTTTCTGGAATCTTAACAATTATATGCCTATGAGTAGATTTTTTTTGATCAAGGCTATTTGGAGTCCTATATGCCTCACTTATGTGTATGTCAAGTTCTTTTCCCCTGCTTGGGAAGTTTTCTGCCATTATTTCTGTGAAGAGTATTTTTATGTCATCTGCATTCTCTCCTGTTTCTTCATTGAGCCCAATCAGTCTTATGTTATTCTTTTTTGCATCATCTAACAGCTGCTGGATTGATTTCTCATGTTCCCTTATAATTTTGAAGCAATTTTTCTTTTCCTGGTCACTAATTGCAATCTTATCTTCTATATCTGAAATTCTGTCCTCACATTGGCTCATTCTGCTGTGTAGACTTTTAATGGAGTTTTTCATGTCCTGGAAATCTATTTGCATCTGTTTTATGGATTCCATTTGTTTCTTCTGTTGGGATTCCATCATGTTCCTGAGCTCCTCTCTAGATTTATTAATCATGTCTTGCACTAGGGGCCCAATTTCTCCTGTTATCTGAGAAATTATTTCTGATTTCATTTTTTCCAGATTGCTTTTTGTTGCCAGTTCAGTGGGTCCAGGTGGTTGAGTATCAGAGTGTTCCATCTCATTTCCCTTTTGGGTTGCTGTAGGTGATCTGGAAGTCTGGTTTTGAGACTTATTTATGTGTTTTCTCATTTGGACGGGGGCGGGGGCTGTTGGCACCTGCATGGGTTACCTCCTCTGAGCTGGGAGAGGTGGGACAGGGGCTGGGAGCGGTGGTAGAGATGGTGGCCCAAAAGCCCTTTCCTGTGGGCTGGGAGCAGTGGGAGGGATGGTGGCCGGGAAGCCCCGTCCTCTGTTCCAGGAGCAGTGGGATGGTGGCTCAGAAGCCCCTACCTCTGGGCCGGGAGTAGCGGGACTCAGTACTGTGGTCTGGTGGTCCGGTGTCCTCTGCGTCTTCATGGTATGGAACCAGGTGGCTGCCTGTCTGCAGTGGGCTGATTCGGCGTGTTCCACGTGACCTCAATTTGTTTATTAGCTTGTTAAAGACAGTGGTTGAAGACAGGGAAGGAACATCTATATTTTTTATCTTGACTATGCCAATTTAATTAGTATTCCCTATATCTAAAGACTGCTGCCTTTTACTTACTGAAAGGCATTTTAGTGTGATGTATGTATAATACTAAATAAAGAATATTTAACACTTCTCACCTTTTATAGTTGATCTGTAAGTTCAGATCCTTTTAAAAGCATGATACAATAGTAAGTCAGATTTTATTTTTGAATTCTTTACTCTGGACTAAGTTATTATTCAGGATAGTGTTTAAACAGCTACTTAAAAGCACAAGATTGAAAGTACTGATTTTGTGTGATTGGCAGTGGTGCTCTTTGTCAGCTCTTTAGAAGGATTAAAGTAAGGAAGGTACAAAATTAGCACAAATTTGTATGTGACCATAATACTTAATTAAAAACAAAATCAGACTGAAAAACCAAATTAACCTGTAAATTAAGCACAGTCTTTATCAAATTACTGTTGGATTTTTGAAGAACTTCATAAAGACATTCAAAAGTTGAGATGGTAGAATAAAGATACTTGAATAATTAAGCCATCTTGAATGAGGAATATAGAAGCTTTGTTCCCAAATTGCCCTGCTTTTTTATTTGTACATATCTTGATTTGTACATTGTACATATCTTTACACATATACATAATAAAATATAATAATAGGGGAGATGGTGGCTGAGGAAGGTGAAGATCCATGAGACTCACTGGGTGATCATTTCACCGAGATAACTTGAATGACCAGGTGTAAAGTGCAAGAGGAATGTACAATGACTGAGGCAACTGAAATTATTTTATTGTCAACCTTTACCTTTTTTGATTCTGCAAGAGAAACAGTGCCTCCAGCAGCCCCTAAAGCCCAGAAATCCAGTCAATATCAAACAGACTCATGATTGAAAAACAGCAGGAGGAAGCAGAATGGGAAATCATAAATGTGCTGTTAATGAGGCATGGCTTAAACCCTTCATGCCTCTACAAAAGAACAGATCTTGGGCCGGGGATTTAGCTCAGCGGTTTCGCCGCCTGCTGCGCAAGCGCAAGGACCCGAGTTCGACCCCCCCCACCACCAAAAAAAAAGAACAGATCTTAAAGATCTTATCTTTTTTTTTTTTTTTTTGGTACCAGGGTTCGAACTCGGGGCAGGCTGAGAAACCACTGAGCTAAATCCCTGGCAAGATCTTATCATTTTGATAATCAGTCATTACAAAGGATGAGGCAGAATTTGAAAATGTTGGTGGAACAAACAGGACGTCAACAGAACATGATACGAGAGCTCATAGAAACTAATCAGCAGTTTAAAAATGAGCTTCAACTAGAACAAACCGAGCAGCACATCAGGAACAACATGCTAATGACTTGGAACAAATTATGGAGAGTGTGAAATGCAAAATTGGTGAATTGGAAGATGAATCTCTAAATATAGTTTGCCAGCAACAAAATAAAATGAAAGATCTTCAAAAGGAGAATAGAACTTTACAGACAGAATGCCAGCATTACAAGAAAAAAACAAATGGAGCGGCAACCGAGTATTGCTTCTTTGCAAAAGGATATCTGTCCATTAACAAAAGAGGAAGAAGAACGAATTATTACTCAAAACAGGGTTTGCCTATCTGTGCAAAAGAGTTCCTCATACCTCTTGGATAGACAGTAATGT
This sequence comes from Heterocephalus glaber, assembly GCF_053883595.1. Lineage (NCBI taxonomy): Eukaryota > Metazoa > Chordata > Mammalia > Rodentia > Bathyergidae > Heterocephalus > Heterocephalus glaber. The sequence continues at coordinate 7,811,151 of NW_028258444.1, read as the reverse complement.
TTACCATATAACATGATAATGTAGCTAGATCCACTTTTTTAAAAACTGATCTTTATCTTGGGAGTAGTTGTATCTTATCAACCAGAGGATTCTCCCTGTTTTGTACTTTTTTTCCCCCTCATGCTGTACAGTCTTTTTGCCCTAGAACTCCTTTAAGGAATAAAATTAGACATTTACTAAAAATAACACTAAACATTTTAAATTAACTAAATTCCCAATTAATTTTTGAGAGCTGTTTTGAAAAATTAAGTTTTTTGCTTCTTTTTTTTTTTTGCTTAAATTCTTTTATTGGTGCATTTTAGGTGTACAATATGTTTACATTTATCACTGGGTACTTGCACCTGTGCATGATGTATCTTGGTTCTTATTTTTTCCCCATTACCTGTGCGTCCTTCACCCCTCCACCCTTCCCTATTTATAAAGACTTTGTTTCCACTTTTTCCTTTTCTCATAATTAAAAATTAATTTTTAACTGGTACATAAAAATGTAAAAGTTGTACACTCATTTGTTTCTGGACACTTACTTGTTGCCAATTCTTGGGTATCGTAAATAATGCTGCAGTGAACATGGGTGTACAGATGTCTCTTGACATACTGATTTTAACACCTTCGGATTTATGGCTGGTAGTGAGATTGCTAGGTCAAACAGTAGTTCTTTTTTTTTTTTTTAGTAGTTCTGTTTCTAATGTTTTGAGGAACCTTCATGATGCTCTCTGTATAGCTTTAAATTTACATTCTCATCAACAATGTGCAAAGTTCCCTTTTCTCTACATCTCACCAGCACTTGTTACCTTTAGTCTTTTTGAAAATAGCCATTTATTGGGATGAGATGATATCTTATTGTGGTTTTCATTTGCATTTCATGGTGATTAGTGAAATTGAGCATTTTTTTCATAAACTTTTTAGCCATTGTATATTCTGTTTTAAGAAATGTCTACTAAGATCTATTACTCATTCTGCCCTTCCCCCTTTGACTATTGAAATTTCGGAGTTCCTAGTCTATTCTGGTTATCAACCCCTTTTTAGGTGTATAGTTTGCAAATATTTTCTTCTATTTTGTGGGTTGTATGCACTTTGTTAGCCATTTCTTTTCCTGTGCCCAGTCTCTGTAGTTTGCTGTAATACCACTTGTTTTATTTTTGCTTTTGTTTCCTATGTTTTTGGGGTCTTCTTCAAAAAAATCTTTTGCCCATTCCAATACCCAAAGCAGTTCTCCTATTTTCTTATAGTAGTTTCTTAGGTTCAAATCCTTAACATGGAGTTGACTTTTGGAATTGGTGCTATATAGGGGTTTAGTTTCATTCTTCTCCATGTGGATATCCAAATTTTGAGCACTATAAATTCCTAGTTAACTGTCAGACATTTCTCAAAAGAACTGATTCCTTTTAGTAAGGAATGATATATAAAAACCACTCTATGGCTGTTGAGTTGCGTATTGATTATTATGCTGTCAGTGACTTTTGGACTTTTCAGTAGAACCAGGAGTTATATATTTTTGGGAAAAATTTTAGCCAAATCATTATAGATTTTTTCTTCACATTACATGAACATTATAGTATTTTAACGTAAACTCTCTTGATTTTACTTTGTAGTTCTTAAAATTTTAACATTTTTATTATTTTTTATGATGTTTGGAATGGAAACCAAGGCCTGGCACATGCTACACATGCTCTTGACCACTGAGCTGTAACTCCAACCCTGTAACTATTCTTTTACATGGAAAATTATTATTCCTAAGAACAATATAATAAATACTTATTTGCTTTATCCTATAGTAAGTAACAGTTTTCAAAATAATAATAGATTTACTAACAATAAGCCTATTGAATGAAAAAGTTCTTTGCAATTCTTTTTGATATTAGTAATATATTCCACTACGGATATGTTCAAAATATGGTTGTCCAAAATATCTTGAAATACTTTTCTCTGTGTGTTTGTATCACCAAATTAATAAGCAGTTAGATTTGTTTTACTGTGTTTTCAGTTATTGAGATTGCCTTTTACATTTACTCTACTTTGAGTACATAAAGCATTTACATAATTTCAAAGCTAAAACTATATTTATATTCAGAAAAGTTGTTTTCATTCCTTTCCTTCTATATCACTCTAGCCTTACCTGCTCCTTAGGTAATTAATTTTAAGTGCTTAGTGTTATTTTTAGCTATACAAGTAGTGTGAATATTGTATTCATATTCCCCCTTGTATAAAAGCTAGCACTGTGTTTTCCACTTAACATATAACTGACTTCATTTTAACCAGTCTTAGGTGTTTACATGTTAGGATTAAAAATATACTGATTGGGTTTTTCTATTGTACTATAAAAATAAATAAGATCACATGTAAGTAAAAAGTTAAAGCTATAGGTGGTTTGGATGATTATCTGAGAGATAATTTACATAATGTACATGTATACAGTTTCATTCTTGTGAAGATAAAACAAGAAAAATTGGTCCATAGTAATTCATAACAAAAAGCAAAAATGTATACTTAGCAATAGATGTGAAAAAATGAAAAGAGGGAAGAAGGAAAGAAAAAAGGGCAGTAAAGAACAAAAAGGAGGGAGGCAGAGAGAGATGATTACAGAGGGAGGAAGAGGCTAGTAACAGAGATAAGGGGGAATGGAAAAAATAAAAGCCAAAAACAGCCAATATGAGTGAGTGAGATGAGGAATACTGAGAGAATTTGCTACATCAGATGAAGTCAGGTTAATTCCGGTGTGAATTTGTTATATGGGCCAAAGATTGTCCACTCTATTTTATTTTCTAATAACAGGGATTAAACCCAGCACCAGATAGGCTTCCTTTAGCAAGACTGTTAGGAACGGTAGAATTTTAATAGGAAATGAGAGAGACAATTTTTCAATTAGAGGAAAAAATTGGGCATGGCAAGTAATCCACAAGGTCTGGAGTACAGAGTACAGAACACTCTTAATTATGTTGTGTTGTATATTCACTGATGAACTTTTAGCATTCCCATCCCTCCCCATCTTAGACAATGGGATGACCAACTCTGCCCTTCCACATGCCCTCTAAATCACAATTATCTCCCAGGTGAGAGGCCATAGAATTCTTTTTCAATACATATATAAATTCAGGTATAATTTTTTCTTTTCTTAGACAAATGTAAAATAATAGTATACACTTGATTATGCAACATTTTCCCCTTTCAATTCTTATTAGGGCATGCAAATTTATATTTTTTCTTCCAGTACTGTTAACATATTGTAATTTAACCTTTCCTCCATTGAAGTACACATGGTTTCTGTTTCTTCACTCATGATGATGCAGTGAGCCATTTTCATGGAGTTGCATCCTTGGGCAGATATTTTTGTGAGAGAGAATTTCTACACGTAGAATTATATTGAGACAAGGAGAATATACACTTGAGGTGTAATACGTGTGATTACTTTAAAATCTGTTTATTGAAGTTAAGGTAAAATATGATTCAACATATTTGCTTCTGGCAAAAATCATTTACAATTTTAAAAGCCTGTGCCAAATCTGGTGGTTTATGCCTGTAATCTCAGCATGCAGGAGGCTGAGGCAGGATGATTGCTGCAAAAAAAAATGTTCATAACAGGGCTAATAATTCATGTGTTTTGCTGCTGAGCAGTTCTAAACCACAAATGGTTCATGCATAACTGTTTGTCAGGTGGCATGGGACAGTCCCATTGGGTGGTAGAGCCACCTGATGTGATAGTCATGCATGTACCATTGGTGGTGCAAGCTGCCCAATGGGACAGTCGTGCATATACCACCAGTGGCTCAAGCTAGCAGGAATGTGTTAAAGCCTGCCAGATAACCTGTACTTTTATTAGTATCATTTGAAATTGAGTAGAGAGAATAGTGATGATATAATTACTATATTATAACAATAATTCAATGTCTCCTTTATTTTTTAGGTGGCCCTGCCTAATTGACTAACATGAATCTAAAATTAGAAAAATCTATAAACAAAGGTATGAATAATTACCTCCTGGCAGTTTTCAGTCCAATAAGAGAGATTAAAATGTAAACACATTAATAAGAAAAATAATAAGATTTAAACACTAATCCACAATGTCATATTGAGTTTACAAAAAATTATACAGACAGTAAAAACTACAGGAGATCATTTTGGATGGTGTGACTAGATGTTATGGCGTGTGTTTAAATGTCCCCCCCAAAGCCTCATGGTAGGTGGGCTCCATGCTGTGATGTACCTGACCATGTGGTTGAGGAGCTTTTGGCACTGGCTTGTGGGAAGGGTTTGGAAAGGTTCAGAGATGGTGGCTGAAAAAATAGAGCTGAAATGCCTTAGGCTGTACTATATGAGAGATTCTAGTCAGGGCTCAGAAGACCAGAAAGCCAGTAAAGACCAGGCTCAGGAGGTTCTGCTGGGAAAGACTGCATAGGCTGTTGAACTCCAGACAATGTGTATTATGCTTTGGCAGAAAGTTTGTCAGCATTTTAATTGTGTCCAGAGATTGCCTGAGACTGAGATTAAGGGCAGCAGACTAATTAATTTAGCAAAAGAAATTTCAAGGCAGTCTAATGTTGAGGTGGTGGCATGGCTGCTGTTGGGGCCCTTTAGCCAGATCTTTGTTCTGAATCAAGAGTAAAGAGCCCAGACAAGAGAAGGCTTCCAGACCCCTGCACCATTCCCACCAACACAGAGGAGGTGAGCTGCTCCCAGCATACAACAAGAGGAGGCTTCCAGGCTGCCATATCACCCTGGCCAGCACAGAGGAGGTGAGCTGCTCCCAGTGCACAAGAGGAGGCTTCTAGGCTGCTGTACCACCCCCGCCAGCACAGAGAGAGTGAGCTGCGCAGGTGCCAGGATCAACCTCCCCAGCCCCCATTGAAATGAGAAGACATATAAACAAGTTTCAAAACCAGACTTCCAGATCACCTAAAACAACCCCGAAGGGAAATGAGATGGAACACTGATACTCACCCACCTGGACTCCATGAACTGTCAACAAAAGAGGATCTGGAAAAAATGAAATCAGAAATAATTTCTCAAATAACAGCAGAGATTGTGCCCATAGTGCAAGACATGATTAATAAATCTAGAGATGACACACATAAAAAATAGAGAAGCTGAGGAAGATGATGGAATCCCAACATAGGAAGCAAATGGAATCCATAAAACAGATACAAACATATTTCCAGGAAATTAAAAATGCCACTGAAAATCTATGCAGCAGAATGAGCCAATGTGAGGACAGAATTTCAGATATAGAAGATAAGATTCCCATTAGTGACTAGGAAAAGAAAAAATTCTTTAAAATTGTAAGGGACCATGATAAATCAATCCAGCAGCTGCTAGATGATGCAAAGAAGAATAACATCAGACTGATCAGAGTCAGTGAAGAAACAGGAGAGAGTGCAGATGACATAAAAAAACTGTTCACAGAAGTGATGACAGAAAACTTCCCAAGCAGGGGAAAAGGACCGGACATACAGATAGGTGAGGCATATAGGACTCCAAGTAGCCGTGATCAACAAAAATCTACACATAAGCATATAATTGTTAAGATTCCAGAAATCCAACTGAAGAAGAAAATTCTGCAAGCAGTTAGAGAAAAGAAACAAATCACATACAAAGGAAAGCCCATCAGAATCAGAGTAGACTTCTCAATGCAAACCCTCAAAGCAAGAAGAGCTTGAAGTGATGTATTTCAAGCCCTAAAGGAAAACAATCTCCAACCCAGATTGATCTACCCTGCAAAATTACTTTCAAAATTGATGGAGAAATAAGATACTTTCATGACAAAGAGCACCTTAGGAACTTCATGAATACCAAACTAGCACTCCAAAAAATTTCAGACAATATCCTAGGAAAAGACAATGAGCATCACAACCCCAGGAAGCCTAGCAGAATGAATCCATCAGGCATGACAAGAAATTAAATGCAAAGGGGGAAAATCCAACAAACAGAAAAAGTCATGACAATGATAAGTCAATATATACAAGTTATAACCATCAATGTTAATGGTCTCAATTCACCAATCAAAAGAAATAGACTGGCAGAATGGGTTAAGAAGCAAGATCCAACAATATGCTGCATACAAGAAACACATTTAATTCAAAAAGAAACTCATAGACTGAAAGTTAAAGGGTGGAAAATAATACTCCATGTGACAGAACCCCCCCCCCCCAAAAAGCAGGAGTAGCTATCCTCTCTGCAGATCAAGTGGATTTGAAATGAAAGTTTGAAACACTCTGATCCCAAGAATTTCAGATAAGGGATAGTCAACTTGTATGTGCAAATCTATTGTGAACATGTGTTTTCATTCCTCTTAAGAAAAAACTTAAGAACAGAACTGTTGGTTCTTAACAGTAATACCAGAGATTTCTATATTGTTTTCCAAAATGGTTTTATCATTTTACATTCACATTAGCAATATTAGAAACTTCTAACTGGTTCACACCTAAGTTGACATTTGTTCTTTTAAAACTTTTAACTTCATCTCCCTAATGAGTGTATACTTCAATCTTGTTATTGTACTGATTAGTATTTTTCTGATTCTAGTGTTGCACACCTTTCCTTGTGCTGTACTGGCTATTTATCATCTTCTTGTGTCTACTTTTTAATTGGGTTGTCTATTAATGAGCTGTAAGAGTTCTTTATATATTCTGGTCATAGGTTATATGTATTATAAATATGGTCTGTTTAAGGACTACTTTTCATTTTCTTAATGATGTCATTTAAAGTTCTAAGTTTTGATGGACTCTCATTTATCATTTTTTTCATTTGCTGAAAACACTATCTTTTCCTCTGCTCTTGAATGGAGTTTATGTTCTATAAAATGTTAATGTTAAATGATCCTTCAAAACTCAGGGGACCATATATGAGTGGTTGTATTTCTAGATTCTCTGTTTTATTCCAATGATCTATATGTCTTTCCTTACACCAACATTGTCTTGATTATTGTAGCTTTAGAGGAAGTCTTAAAATTAGGTACTAAATGTCTTCCAACACTGCTTTTTTTGTTGTTGTTGTTTTTGTTTTTTTAACTTTTTTAGGTCCTTTGTACTCCTATATAACTTTTAAATTTCAATATCCAATTCTTCATTTACAGCAACTATACATAGACCTGAATTTTATATATACCTTGTGTTTTCTAATACTGCTAAATTCAAATACAAGCTCTAGGGATTCCTAGAGATTTCTTAGTATTTCCTCTGTAGATCATCATTTCATCTACATATAAAGATTTTACTTCTACTTAGCCAATCCTAAGCTAATTGTGTCATCTTATTGCCAGACTATTTTTCTTTGGGCCTATATTTCAAAGTTTAATGGACAGATGAAGAATAGGCATATCTGCCCTGTTCCCCACCTTAGGGAGAAAGCATTGTATCTTCTCCATTCATATAAGGCATTTTTGGTGGAAGTATGGAGTACATAGCTTGTCTGTTGAGAAGGTTCTGTTCTACTTCTAGTCTCCTGGTAGCTTTTACCATGAACAGCTGTAGAATTCAGTCCAGTACTTTTTCTCCAACTAGTGACAGGATCATATGGATTTTTCCTTTGTTAAAATGATGACTTTTGGGGGTGGATCTTCCAATGCTGAACTAACACTGCCATCCCTATAATAAAACGGCTTTCTACATACTACCAGATCTGACTTCTAATAGTTTGTTTTGTTAAAATTTTTTTTATCTATGTTCATACTTTTTTCTTCTATTATCTTTATCCAGTTTTAGGATTAATACAGTGTTGATTTCCTAAAATGAGGGGAGATGTGTTCCTTCTTTTTTCTGCTTTAAATGTTTGATATAATTTATTAGTTAAAATGTATATGAGCCTGCTGTTGTCATACAGGTAGGTTTTCAAGCTAGGAATATACTTCCTTTAATAGGTGCTATTCAAATTTTATATTTCCTCCAGAGTCAGTTTCATTAATTTCTCTTCCAAGGTACTTCTTAGAAGTTGTCAAACTTATTTCAAAAAAGAATTTTGTAACATGCTTTCTATATCCTTTTAAATTCTGTAAAATCTGTGGTAATGTCTTCAAGATCTTGATACTGTAATTTAAAAAATGTATAATTGATATTGTGTAATAGGAAGAAAAGGTCTAAAGGAGTAGGGGAAGTGGGAGGGGTAGGGGAAAGGAAAGAAAGGAAAAGAAAAAGTATGAGAAAAGGAAAAAAATGGAAACAAAGTCTTTGCAAATAGGGAAGGGTGGAGGGGGTGAAGGGAGGGCAGGGGAAGGGGAAAAAATAAGAATCAAGATACTCATATAAAGGTACAAGATCCCAATGATGAATGTAACTGTATTTCATACCTAAAATGTACCAATAAACTTAATGGAAAAAAAAAAAGAGTGAAGACCCCAGAAGAATGATTGAAAGCATTTTGAATCTGGCCAGAAAGGAAGCTCCAGTAAATCTGTGGTCTGGAAAGATAGAGCAGAAGATAAAGAGAGGATCTTTATTGCTAACAAGGAAAAGGAGAATAGAAAATATGGCCTGAAATTCATCATAAGGAGCAGCAGGACTCCAGCCTTTGCAGGCTCAGAGATGCAAAAGTAAAAGACTTTGCTTTGAGAAAAAGGGCCCAGAACACCATGTTCCAGAATGGCGGCAGCCTAGAGAATTTGTTCTTCGGGTTTGGATTCAGAGTGCTCAGCCATCCAGGCTCTTGACCCCTGTAGCCAACAGAGAAGGAAGCCTGGCTACTGCTCCAGCTGGCAGCAGACCTTGGCATCATCCATGAGGCACTGGTTTTAGGTGCATGCAGAATGTGGGGTCAGCAAGGCTTCCACCAAGCTTTCAGAAGAAGGCCTGGGAGGCCAGGCAGTGTGTCCCTGATAGGGCAATGTGTGAAGCTGAGAGTGTGAAGTCAAAGGTGTATTGTCGTTTGTAGAACCCAGGAACATAGAACATCTGAGGCCGCAGCACCACAAAACAACAAACCCCTGGATATCTGACTCAAACTTGCTCTTACAGGTCAAAGAATTTGACTTAGCAAGCCTTTCTTCAGTGATCTATTTTAAATCAAAGAGTGAGCTGGGGATGCTGGTGCATGCTTATAATCCCAGCACTTGGGAGGCTGAGGCATGAGGATCATGGTAAGTTCAGATCCAGCCTGGGCTACATAGTGAGTTCAAAGCTGGTCTGAACTACATGGTGAGGCCCTGTCAAAAAAAAAAAAAAGAAAAAAAAAAAGGCTAGAGTGATTCCTCTCCCCCCAAGTCTCACATTTTTCAGCCCCAGATTTTCACTATAAATTTAGGACAACAAAATTCATTATCACCACTGCAATAGCCTAAATCCTTTTATCATTTTAGGTAGAAAACCTGGTTTCCAGAACTCCAGAGATACATTTCATACCATGTTCTACATAAAATATTTCATGATGGCTATGTTAAATCTTCCCTACTCTTATTAAAACCCCCAAACTTTTTCTCTTTATCACCTAGATTAGAGATCAGCAAAGTCCTGCCGACACGTCATATATAACCGGGAAGTTCTGGGTTTTTATAACTAGTTTTACTGGAATACAGTTATGCCAGTTCATTTACGTATTATCTATGGCTGATTCTGTGCTACAACAGAAGTCAGTAGTTGTGACAATGACGGCATGATCTAAAATAACTACATCCAAGCCCTTTACAAAAAAGGTTTGCCAACAGCTGAATGTACATTAGAATTTATGAAAGACATATACCAAAAGTTAAAACTGATATTCAGTTCAGTCTATATAATATTTTCTAGAACACTAAATTAACTGTAAATATTAAAAATTTGATATCATTTATAAATCAAATCTTCCAGCTTCACTTGAAAAGGCAAAGTAGTCTAGTGACACTAGAGTCATCTTCCTGTCTGGCTGCCTTCTTTAGATTGTACACAGCTTTGCAATTTGCGTAGTTCCCACCTAACCTGCTTGACTCATATCCATTATTTCCTGACTCTACAAAAATAAATGCATATGACTTATTAAACCATGAAATTCTTAAAAAAATAAATAATAATATTTCTGGTTTGAAGAAAATAACATTTAAAATTTTAAGACTATTTTAAAGAGACCAGTTCTCTATAAGCTTTCAGATATGATGGATTAAACTTTATAAAGAAAAGATATATTTCATGTGCCATAACTCAAAATCATAACATGAACTCTCAGGAGCTTTCTACTTTTCTAAGAAGGCAAATCCCATTTTGTCCACAATGATCATATGGTGTCTGTATTTGCTTAGCTAAACTAATAAAATGTCTATTATGTGAATTGGGGTCTCCTTAGTTTACTGTAGCTGTTTTTACCTCACGAAGCAGTGCCAAGTTCAACTTTCATGTAGATATGTGAATTGTCACAACTTTGACTTGCTAACAGGACCTCGCCTAGTGAGAAATTTCACTCAGTGATCCCCCCCAGTATCAAGTTTTCATTTAAACTAATAAAGTGCTTAATTGATGGAGCTGCCAATGAAAATTGCTTTTTGTAAAAAAACAAAAACAAAAACAAAAAACTTGTGCAGTTAGAAATTGAACCAGGCTGGAAAATAACCTTACTTTTCTCTACTGGACCCCTTGTCCTGGACTGAGTACCGTATTTGCCTTCATTGTGTCTGGCCAAACATCATTGAAAATCAGAAGTCTGTGGGGTCCTTTCTTTTAACTAATTATTTTCATTATTCTGATTGTACTTTATATATACTGAGAATTTTAATTATTCTAGTATTTTTTTATTTTTTATTTTTCCCATTAAGTTTATTGGTACATTTTAGGTATACAATATAGTTACATTCATCATTGGGATCTTGTACCTGTACATGATGTATCTTGGTTCTTTTTCTTTCCCTATTCCCCTGCCCTCCCTTAACCCCCTCCACCCCTCCCTATTTACAAAGACTTTGTTTCCATTTTTTCCTTTTCTCATATTTTTTCTTTTCTCTTCTTTTCTTTTTCTAGTATTTTTAACTAAAAGTGTTTAAGAAACATTAAAACAAAACAACTTTCTCAATAAAAAAACCTTCTGTTTTCCTGACTGTAAGTCAGAAGTAAATACTCATTTATCTATTTAAAAATATATATTCAGAGAAAAATCACACATAAATTTATAAATTTAGGATGTTATAAAATATTTCACACCCTGCCTTTTGCTAGACTCATTGTAAATGTTTTCCACTTTATTAAAAGGTGTACAAAAAGACAATTTTAACAACAAAACAATAGCCTTTCATATTAATGTGCTATAATTTATTTAACTATTTTGCTGTTGGATACTTGATAATTTTAATTACTACTCTCATAATTAATGTAATAAAAAGCACCCCTAGGGGACTAAGACATCCCAATGCAATGAAAGCATATGCTTTCAATCAGTTGGAATCTCACTTTGGTAGGAGAAATACTGCCAAAGAGATGTAATTTTTTTGGTAACTGGGATGGAACTCGGGCCCTTGTGCTTGCACAGCAGGTGGCAAAACCACTGTGCTAAATCCCCGGCCCAAAAGAGATATAATTTTATCCTAGTTTATTGTTCCTGGTGTCATCAAAAACATTTTCACTTAAAACATTTGACTTGAAGTTCAGCAAAGTTCATTTTTTAAAAAATCTCGGACTGGGGTATACAATAAAAAATTGATTAAAGAAAATTTACTGACCAGAGGCGGTCAGAGACTGTATAGAAAGATAGGGCCTGAAAGTTTGAAAAAGTGATATAAAACATGTTCAATAGGACCTTGCAGGACAATTGTCATAGGAAGCCTAGCCTAAGTCCTGCTGGTGACTAGTTTGTCTTCTTTTCTCCTCTCTCCCTCCTTCCCTTTTTCTCTCCCCCCTCTGTCGCTCCCTTCCCTTGTTTATACTCCCATATATCCAGGTGTGAGCATGGGTATGAGGGAGTTAAGTAATGATGCCATTTGATTCTTTTTCCTTATGAAAAATAATGTTATGTATGACATTAAGCTGACGACTTTGTCTCTCTGATGCTTTCAGCAGATGGAGTTTATGAAAGGTGCAGGTTCCTAGAACTCAGCCCAAAGAACAGCTCATCTCTGTCACTAAGGAGCCCCCCAGGAGTCGGGGCAGGGAAAGGACATGAATGTTAATGGCTTAGCTGCTGCTGAACTTGTTAGGCATTAATAATTCTCAGATTCACTTCCTTTTAGTTAAGGTCTCTCTTTGGAAAGTTTGAGTGACTGACCTAGGACATGCTACAGGAAAGCAAAGGCAAAAAAAGAAAGTAGAGAGCAAATGTTACAGTGGAGTTTTGTTAGAAGTCAGATTTTGTGGTTTGTCTCTGCTGAATAGTACCTCCTCATCAGATCAATATAAGACAAACATGAGCTGCTTTAGAATATCATTTGTACATTCTCATAAGCATACTCTAATATATCTGTTCTTTATTTCCCCCCCTATAATGGAAATTTGGCATGGAATTTATATTTCCTGTTAGAAATATAATCCCTTCTTTTGTTAGGAATTGACAAATGATGACTTAATTCACTTTTAGTCAATACTGTTTCCTTTATTTGCTAAAATATTGACAATTGCTTGAGGAGAATTCAATCAACATACAAACAACACAGACAGCTTTAGCCCACTGATAGTTGTCAAAATAATAGAAAACCCTATGTGTAAAATGGAAATCTGGGTCTCTGTAGGAATAAATTGACTTCATTTTACCATAACCCAATTAAATCTCTGAAGTGTTACGCTGCAGAGCTGCACTCGCAGGTGAGGTGGAATGTCCATGCCCTCTCAGTGCTCTCCGGGGTCCCTATTCATGGCATTTGTTATCCTGCTTGGTGGTGAGGGCAGAATTTGTATCTGTCCTATTCAGAGTTATGTTCCATGTATGTAGGCAGCATCTGGCCCATAGGAGCTGCCTGGTAAATACCTATTTAAGGAATAATTTTTTAACTTTCAGAAATTTATTTTCTAAAGCAGAAATCATAGCCCAAGGACCAGCCCCAAGGAGTTTATATAAACGTGAAGAAAAAGGAACTGTGTAAGGGTCTGGAAAAAGAGAAATTGTAATATATTTGTGTGCCAGGTGCCTTATATTGGTCAAATGCACATGATAACTATAAAGGTGTTACTGGTTGCTTTCTCATCCATCCATGGCCAAATCACTGGTATATTAAGTTGAAGTTTGACCCTGACCTTTTTTATATCTATTGCATTATGAGATCCGGTCTTTTTCCTTATCAATCTGCTGAATATTCCATTTTAATATATTTTTTATTTAGATTTAATATCCAGAATGCTCTCACAAGCAGATTTTCCTACTTAAATATATTGAACCCTAGAAATTGATGGATGTTTGTGATCTATATGTCAATGTGAAAAAAGAGAGACAGAGCATATGAGAATTTCAGTTCATACAAGTCTAAAATAGCAATTCACTATTAACCTGTACAAAAACTATGGTGCTTTATATAGCCATCATAATCTGTTGATGAGATTGCATAAAAGAAGTGATTATAGTCAAGTTAGTAAATATGTGACATAACAAATATTTGATATTACATTTTACTTTAATTAGAGTTTTAAGATAAATTATTTTAATGAACTTTTGAAGAGGGACCTGATTTTTTTCTTGGGGTTACCTATTATAAAAACTGATTTAACACAGTCTACAAAAGTTGAAAATCCATATAATTCTTTATCCTATGGAATTAGAAAATTATTGGAACTTATTAAAGATGAACATAGCTTTTTACACAGGTGTTTGTTCCTTTGAATGCATTAAGCAAATATAAATAAAATGTTAAAACACCCTGGTACCAAAAAAAAAAAATAAAGTTAAAACAGAAATAAAGAATTAAGTATTAAATACAGCTGGAATTTTTAAGTATAGTTCTAGCATGAAAAATAATTAGTATATGTATTCAAATTTAATACTTATGAAAATATTGTTTATCATAGAAAATTTGAACATTCCTGACAAGTTATCCATTATTTTGATTTTTTAAAAACCATAGTTAAAATTAATAAATGTGTAATATCATATACACAACTACCATTTCTAGGTATATTCATGGATTTCAGTAAATAATGCAGATTTTCAAAAAACCCTTTTTAAAAACACACTGAATTAGATCTTAACTTAGATTCAAAATTTTAATAAAATATGTTCTGTGAATAAATGTATAGTTACCATGCCTGACCATTTCCTACTTTGTCAAACTGAGCATAAATCATATCTGAGATCTTCTGGTGTCTATAATTTTCCTCATTCTAAATTATGAATATTCTATTTAATTTGCCCTGTAAAGGCAAATTATATGTTATATTCTACATTTAGACATAAAAATATGGGCACAACAGACATAGAAGACCTTGACAGATTTTTTAAATATGTAAGGTAGTTTTCATGTAAACATGAAATTATTGCTTTCCTAATTTATGTAATTGAAAAATGACTAAAAATTTGACTCCTTTTCTCCTTTATACTATTTACATAGACATTTTACTTTGTCTGCCTGAAAAGTAGTGCTTTAAAATTGGGACTATCTGATTAACATACAGGTCACCATTTTCAAGTCCTGGTTAGGTCTATCTCAGATCATAAAATAAGCATAATTGGTTTTCACTCAGCTGAGTAGTGTATGAGAATGCTGTACTCACTGGATTTTTAAATAATACTTTCCTATGAGACTCATAATTCCTTCAGAGAAGCTTTCTTTTATGTCTTCCCGTTTCAGAGGGATTTAGGATTTATATCATCTACTCTTGTTTCTATAACCAAGGACTCAGTATTCTTGGGGCTTTGTTTGTTTGTTAAAAATCTTTGACTCTTGAATTAGGAACGAAGAGATAGTTTTATGGTGTTGCAAATATGGGGATTTTTTTCCTATCCACATTTTAGCATCCCCATTTAAATCATGAATGTGTAGGTCAGAAATGGCTCAGATTTGGGCTGTGCTGTTTGTACTGGGATTCTGAACTCCTCTAATCCATTCTGAATTCCATTGTAACTATGACAGAATTTATTGTAAGAAATTAGATTTTTAAAGAAGCTACTAGTGGAAGTATCACTATATTTGTTACTTTATTCATTTTCCCACTTAAGATAATAAGAGATTCTTATGTAAAGTTTTGAGATAGCCAGTTGATAGAGTCCACATACACACACACACACACACACACACACACATATGTCAGGAAAAGAAAAACTTGCATAAATATTTTAATACTAAATTTATTGAGACATCATCAGATTAATACAAGTTACTGTTGGCCTCTACAATTATAAGAGGTACTCAAAGTGGTGGCCATTAGCTTCCAGATATTTATTAGTATGGCCATCTGCTAAAGTGTGTATACATTTTTTGGTAGACCCTGTATTTGTTTTTCTCCTTTTTGCTAATGTTTGATGTCAACTGTCCTTTTCCCCTTCCTCATTGCTAGATGTCACATTCTCCCTGCTTATAATTAAGCTGGTTGATTAGTGTGAATGGACTAGTGGCATGTCTCCTAGGTGCTTCCTTCCCACTTAAAAATTAGATAAATCTTTTCTTTGTATTTTGTTAATTTAAAAATTAGTTTTAGTAAAAATATAATGTCTAGTCCTTGTAACCCTAAGGCTGAGACTTCTAAATTTCACCATATTTGAGGTGTTTATTTGTATATGTCTAGTATGATCATCTTTCAGTGAACATTGATGGATTAAAAAACGATTATCTTGTAATTTCAGTTGACCTGAGTGCTCTTCTAAGTAAATTTTCCCAACCCAATTATGCTGATGCTTAAAGTTCAGTGATTGAATTTCTGTTCAGATAGGAATATCTTAAAATATCCACAGAACAGAATATTTTAGTTTTGAAAGAGAAAAATTATAACCCATTTGCTGTTTCTCTCACCTGTTTCTTCAAACCTCTAATTGGTCAAGGGTCTTGGGTCAGGTCAGATGAACAAGTGCCTGACTTTTCATTGACACCCTTTTCTTAGGGTATTGTTATAAAGATGATCTTTATCCCAACTTCAGTGAAATACATAGGGGATGTGTTAATATCCACTTTACGGTTGAAGAAACCTTGATTCATAAAGGTTAAATGACACACTCAATCAGACTACCACGAACAATGGAGAGCAAGAGTCAACCTAAGCCACCTATGTGCTAATCTCATCTCTTTCCATTACCCTGTAGTGGGAATCACTGGTCACTGAGGGAAGACTTTCAAAGAATTGTTCTTGCCTTGGGTTATATTCACTGCTATGTAGAAAAAAGTTCAAGCTCAAAAGAGTTTATTCAAATTGTCCCAAAAATATGTTACATATCATGAACAAACGTCAATTTTCTGAGATCATAAAAGCCATAGATTCCTATTTTCTTTCCTTGGCTCTGGCAGGGAAATGACTTCTCTTTTGGTGATTATTTTTCTTTAAATTAAAAAAAATTCATAGCGGAATAAATGCTTCACAGAATCTAGTACTACACATACACACAGCACATTTTAAAAAATTGCTATATCAGTTTTAATATTTAACATCTCTTGTCATTGGTGAATTTCCAAAAGGAATTTGTATATGTCTAGTTACTAAAAATAGCAATTGAGAATTTTTACAGTGTACCAGTTTATGGTATATATTAAATACTACGTAGTAAATAATAACTAACATACCAAAAAGAAAGTGCAGCTGTTGACCAAAAATCTTTACATGTAGAAACTTCTTCAACTTTTCAAAACCCATAAAACAGTTACTATTTCCATCTCTGTTTTGCAAAAGAAAAAACTGCAGCTAAGTGAGGTATCTGACCCAGGACATAGTGTTAGAACCTGGCTAATATGGCTGTAGAATAAATGCCCTTAACCATGATACCTGCATATTACACTCAGCCTGCCGTGTCTGTGGGTTTGTAGCCATAGACTCAACCAATTACAGATTGAAAACATGGGAAAACAATGCATCTGCACTGAACACATAGACTTTCTCTTGTCATTATCCCTTAAACCATACAGGGGTAACAACTGTTTACATATGTATATCATATTAGGTATCATAAAGAACATGTATACCTCATTTTTGTTGCACTTTGCTTTATTGCATTTTGCAGATAATTGCATTTTTTTATCAATCAAAGGTTGATAGCAACCTTTCACTGAGCATGCCCATAAACATAATTAGTCTCAAGGTCATTAAGAACTTTCATGACTCATGGGAAGAATTCAAAATACTATCATTAACAGGAGTTTAGAAGAAGTTGATTCCAACACTTATGGATGAACTTGTGGGGGTCAAGACTTCTGTGGAGGAAAAAAACTGCAGGTGTGGGGGTAATTACAAGAGAACTAGAAGTGGAGCCTAAAGATATGAGTGAATTGATGTAATTTCATAAAACTTGAATGAACAAAGGATTGCTTCTTATGGACGAGCAAAGAAAGTGGTTTCTTGAGATGGAATCTATTCCTAGTAAAGATACTATGGACATTCTTGAAATGACAACAAAGATTTAGGATGTTGCATCAATTTAGTTAATAAAGTAGCAGGAAGAAAAACTGGGCTGCAAAATAGCAACTTCCCTGTTTCTAGAAAATGTTATGCTAGCTGTTTTTCAGGACAGAGATGTAGACCTTTGAGAGCTGAATGGAACCAAATGTCTCCAATGAGTGATAGTCAGAACCTGAAGGATGAGAACAGATCTTGTGAATGTAGGTTAGAAGCCAGTCGTGCTGACAACAGTTGCAGGACAAAACAGAATAACAGAGGGACTGGAAACTCTCCAGTTACAAAACATTCACAAGTTCCATGTGGTGCAGCATACCAGGTGTGGACTGTTCCACAAGACAACAGGTTACAACCAGGCAGCCCTCTATCTCTCCTGAGAACATAAAACTGCCGCTGCTACTGAGTACTTGTGGAATCAGGTGAGTGCCTCCTATCTCCTTGTAGGCCAATCTGCTATTTTTGCAAAAACCAATGCCATACTGCTGCATTTATGCATGTCAGGCAGTGTCCTTGCTCAATATGACAGGGTACGAGAACATTGCCTCCAAATTTGAAAAAAGTTCTACAATAGGTAAAATGATTGCAAACAGAATTACAGACTATAGGGAAATGTTTCCTGAAAAGGAGGAGCAACTGTTGCAACAACTTTCACCATTGTCTTATGCTTCAGCAACCACCATTGCAGCAACCCTAAACATCAAAGCATAGCCCTCCATCAGAAAAAAATAGCTACTCAATGAAAGCTCAGACTGACCCTGACATTTTTAAATGGTGAGGTATTTCTTAATTAAGGTATACACATTACTTTTTGGACACAATGCTATTGCACACTAAATAATCTATAATATAGATTAATTAACATAAAATAAACATTACCTTTATATGCACCCCGGTGCATACCAAAAATACATGTGACTCACTTTATTACAGTGTTTGTTTTATTGTTGTGGTCTAGAGTCAAACCTACAATGCCTCTAAGGTATGTCTGCAACATAGAAATGATTTAAAGTATACAAGAGGATGAGTGTAGATTACATACAAATACTAAGCCATTTGATATGAGACTCCTGAATCCTAGGATTTTGGTATCAATAGGAAGATCTGGTACCAAGTTCCAAGCAAATACCAAAGCAAGACTATATATGTTACAATATACTGTCAGTTTAAATAAAATCATGACAAATCTCTAAAGCTAAACTTTGTCACTATCATTTTAAATATGATGGAACTAAAGCTTAGAAGCTTAGAAAATTTAAGGTTTTTTTTTTCTACCATCAGACAGCTATTGTGCACCAGACCCATGGTTGACCCCAGGAACCAGTCCTTAGAGATGGTACAGAATAAGGAAGAAGAACTGGGAAGGGACAGCTGGGTAGTTATGAGAGTTTTGGTAACATGCAGGAGAAATCGAGTGGATGAAGGGTAGATGAAATAATAACCTGAGTACGGACCAATGCCAGTGAGGGTAAGTTAGAATGCTGCCTAAGTGTTCCATGCATGAAATTATCATTCAGCCATATTATTATTGTTAGGCCATGGTGGGGATTGAATTCAGGGCCTCAAATGTGCTAGGCAAGTACTCCACTCCCAAGCTACATGCCCAGCCTGAATCATATTGATCATTTGGTTTCAATTTTGAGAAACAGAAATAATTCAGACACACAAGCTGAAATATCCCTGATTTCTCTTACCTGAGAAACTCAAATTATAAATAAAGAGCAGAATAAAGGTTATATCTACCCTTTACCTACTCTAGGAAGGAGAGAGAGAGAGAGATGTTTCTCGAACAGGAAAGGAATCAAGAGGTGAAGGGAGGGGGGGAAGGAGAAGAGGGGAAGGGATGAAAAAAGGAATTGAATGTGTGCACCAACTGAACACGAGGAATGTAACACTAAGTACTGTAAATATGAACCAGTACAAAAGTTATATAAAACTAAGAAAGATGCACTTTTCCATTTGTTGGAGTTCATGCTTTGTTTCTGAAGTGTTATAAAGATTAGCGTTGCCAGTTCAATCTTTGTATGAAGTGGTGGTCTTCTAATTCCAATTTCTACACTCTTGGACACACGTGGTGATTTTCTGGTGGTAGATGAGTACAGATTTTTTTTGTTATTAAAAGGTATTTAATAATTTTAATTAAAAACTCTTAACAGTGAATTCCATCACAGGCCTTAGCAACTGGAAGCAACTCCAGGGCCATGTGCCCCTTTGGGGTATGGCCAAAGCCTATCTTGGACATGAGGCCCACCACTGCCGCACAGCAAGGAGCTACCTGGAAGTTACTTCAATACAATATCAAAGATCCATGAGGATTTTTTAAAAAAAGTTTAAAATATATTAGATTCTCTTGATTGCCATTTTTACACAAAGCTGCTGATACAGTATACAGAGTTTTAACTTTTTTTTCACATAAAATACATTTTTTTAAGTGTTCTCTGAACATCAGTGGCTTCTGGTCTGGTGAATTATTGCAGGGGGACTGAGGGTCTGCAGACTGTCCTAGGTGTGCAGAACCAGGCCCCGCATGGTGACACTTGCAATGCCTATGGGAAGAACTCCTCTGGCCATAGAGACTCCTGGGGAGGAGAGGGCTATAGGTTCTGGCAAAGGGAGTCACTTCTGTAGAGCTCCCTACTGACCATGTGACCCTTTGCTCTTCTGTGTGCTGGGGGAGGGGAAGCTGTCCCAGGCTACAAATGACAAGGGTTACATACAGTCCTTCTGGGCATCTTATAAGGACCCCCTTTCTGGAAAGTATCCCTGTGTCTTGCTCTGGGAGAGCAGCTGGGAGAGAGCCCAGGATCAATGTCTGCCATCAAGAACCAAGAGTCTCATGTTACTACAAAGCTAGCAAACTGGTGGACCAAGACAGGGGCCACACCCTGATTAACTTTTTGAAGCCTCTTGGAAATAGATCAATTGAAATTGATCAAACAGTGCAGAGTAGTTTTATGAATGCTGCATATCTGATGGAAAATTATATTCTAAAGTTTTCAGTTGACCTGCGCCTAGGGTTCATTCAGATTCCCCGAGCTACTGGCCAGAAACTCACAATCTGATGATAGCCACCAATTTTCAATTATTTGAGGCATAAAGTGGGAGCAAGGGCCAGATCTTATACTGAGTGTTTTGGCACCTGCTTTGGAAATGACCTCCATCAGTCTGTCAGGAATTACCACCAGACCAGGGCTCAGCAAGAGCTAGGCATCTGGTCGACCTTGCCAGGCTTCTCCCAGCTTCTTAATCCACACCTACCAAGTAGAGAGGCTGGCTCATGGGGAAAGCCTTCATGTTAAAAGGAGCAGCTGCTTTCTCCCCCAGTATCCCCTGATGTGCGTAGGATGTGTGTGTGTGTGTGTGTGGTGGTGGTGGTGGTGGGGGTGGCTATGTGACAAATGAGCAAAAACAAGCAAAAAGACAATGATTTTAATAACTAGAGATGCATTTGGCAGCAAATGGCAGACTCGTTATTCTTCTACATGCTGACCTCAGATTGCTATTATAATATCCCCCAGAGATAACTGGCCTGAGGGTAGCTATCCTTAAAGGTTCCAGATGGGCCTGGGATGGTGTCTGCCTGGAGCCCAAGATCCAACATCTGCACTTCATGGCAAATGTTATCCACGGGTGGTCATGAAGCTGTTTCCCAAATAAAGGGCTTACAGGAACTGAAATAGCGTTCTGCTCAGGTGAACTAGGATGGACGGCAGATGCCCATGGTCCTCAAGGAATGAAAACTAGAAAGACCAGTCCTCACTGTGTCCTATTTCTCCTCCATCTATAGAACCTAATATAGCACTTGGTATGTCACAGTTACTCAGGAAGTTATGAGTGAATAAATAGATGACTCTGGCTCATTCACTGGAGGTTCCCCAACTTGCCCCTCAATACTCAGGAGACCTACAGGGAAGATTCCCCAGGGACCTGAAACCCTACCAGGGAACACTTATACCTGATGGAAATCACAAACTAAAAAGCCTGGGAGTCACTTCTGAGGCCATTTCCTGGGGTGGAGGTGTCAACTGGGATTTTCAGCTTTCTGGTTGGGGAGAAAAGGCCCAGGGGGCAGGAAGAAGGGGAAGGAAGGAGTGGTCTGGAGGCCTACTTTATTTCTGGTCCCTGAGCAAAAGGACCAGAGATCCTGCACCGCGGTCTCCTGAGAGCATGTGGCTGCCCTCAGCACTTCCCACGTTGTAGCTGAAGTCAGCTGCTGAGGCATTTCAGCACCAGTCAGGGCTGAAGACTTTTAAAGCCAATCCTATGTGTTTTGGAGCATCCACTGCTTCAGCCATAGGCTGAGATGATGGAGCACCCACCCCAGGCCCCAGAGATGCTGCAGGTGCTATGTATACCTGTCTTCAGTCTCCTGAGCTGCCTCTCTACTGTAGCTACCCTGGAGTAGGGGCAGGTGTGGCCTGGTGCTGGGAGACCCTCTGTGAGCCCAGCAGCCACCGTGGGTATTCTCTGGCCTAGCCCTACTCCTGGCAAAGCATCAGCCAGGCCCCTTGAGGTCCTGCTTCCTCTGGAATATGGGAGACATAGAAGGCCATAGTAGGGGACTGAGGCTGACAAACAGCAGACCCTCTAGGGCTGTGGCACAAGTGGGACTCCTCCAGCCCCAGCTCGCCCTAGTCCAGGTGCCACTCAGGGAGAATTTCTCATAGGCTCAGAAAGATGCAGGTTAAAGGGCACCCAGATCTGTTCCCCACCTCAGAATTTGGACCTAAGAAGCCCTTCAGAACTCTAAGGAGGTAGTTTTAAAACAAATTAAAGGCACACAGAACAGGGAACAAACCTGCTGCTAAAAGACTTTGGCTAAGCCTGTGGACATTGCCCATTGCATGAACAATTTCAAAGGAGCTCATGAAAAAATAAAACAGTGAGGTGGCAGGAATCTCCCCTCCCCAGCATCAAGGAGACTGAGGCTACGGAACTGAAAGGCTGGGGTGAGACCCACCTTCAGCCCTACCATTGCTCTCCTTGACGCAGTATAGGGTGCTGGCCATGGGCACTTTGAATTTGCAGCCTTGGGGCATCAGAACACCAGAGTGGGAGCCCTGGGGCCAGGCAGGAACTTATGAGGGCCAACTGGCAAGCTTATCTCCACAAATATTCCAGAAAAGGCAAAGCTGGGCTAGGGATTCTGAGCATTCACTCTGCACACATGACCGACAACAGATGCAGGAGGTGGGAGGGGTGGGGTTCAGGTGGCCCCAACTACTCACTGAGATGGCTGTCTAAGGAGGGCTGGCTGAGATGGACTGGACCGAAATAGCCTGCATATTGCAAAGACTGGCCAGGGCACTGAGCAGTGACACTGCTAACCAGTGATGTCGTTGGATGTGAACTTCCTTTTCTCCCGAAAAAGCCTCCAGCAGAAGCTCCTCTCTGAGTTTCATTTTTTCCAAACCACCCAGTAGAAACTGATGTGATACCATCAGGGGAGAAGGCAAACTTAGTTTCCTCCCACCTGGAGTTTGCAACCTAAAAGAATGGTTTTATCAAAGGAAGTTTGGGAAACACTGACTTTGCTGCAGCCCTCCCCTACCTCTGTATTTTCTGCTCCCTGTGTGGTTTACACAGATCCTGGGGCAGGAAGGCAGCTCTCAGCAAAGCTGCAAGGCTAGGCCTGTGCATGTCGCACCTAACTCACAGGGATTTCTGGCTCCCTCAAACACAGAGAGGACCTCCTGTCCCTGCCAGATGCGGATGGTGTCCCAGGCTCTGTGACTCTAAGCAGGACTGCGGGTCTCAGCTGAGCAGGGCCCTTCCTTGTTTAAGCCACATGGCAGTGGCGCTGAGATTTCTTCACCTCAATCCCTTTGGGAGCAGCCCACACATTTTATCCTACCTGCTTCCCACAAGCTCGGTATGTGTTATCCCTACATGTGTGCAATGACTCTGTGTGTGTGTGTGTGTGTGTGTGTGTGTGTGTGTGTGTGTGAGACATGGAAGTACTGATCCCAAGAAGCCTTTACCAAAACAGAACTGGGATCCCAAGCCTGCTCCTCCCAAATCGGTCAGTGGAATGAGTGAGGGCCACTAGGTTTCCAGTGGCAGACAGTGCAGCAGAAAGCAGAACCAAGGGGGATGGGGCTGCTATGGGCAGCTGGGTAGGAGGTGGGGTCAGCATTCCTCTGGAAAGCAGAGCCCACTTCTTCTCAGCTGCCCTCTGATGCCTCCCCAGCCAGGGCTGTTGGGCTGGCCTGGATTCCAGGGACCCCTCCCTGAGGCATCTTTCTCCTCCATATGAGAAGACTAGATGTGGCAGCAGCCATGGACTTTCTCCTCCATCTCCTCTATGGGGGCCTTGAACTTTAAGAGTGGGGGATCCCCACAGGTGACCGTGTAATACACCAAGGTCCCACTGCTGCTGTAGGGTGAAGTTCTGCCTCCGATCAAGGGTGCCTTGCCTTCACTGCTGCTCTCCCCTGACCTGGCCATGCTGCTGCCCAGGTGGGTGCTCAGGAAGGGATGGCTGAGCAGCTTGGCTGCAGCCTGCTGCCGCTTCAGCTCCAGCAGTGTTTGGGGGCTCTGCTCCTTGAAGCCGCTCCAGGGCTGGGTGGTGTCAGCCGTGTCAGGGCTGCTGCATGCCATGCTATAGTCAGGCACCTCATACACCTTCCAGACATCCCCGTTGGACGGTGCATACTGGTAGGTGCTGACTGGAGCCCGGAGGCCATTCTCAATGGGCCCATCCAGTTCACCCTGTGAGATCTTGGTAGAAAACTTTGAGAGCAGCATGGGCTTCTCCAGCCTGAGGTTTGGATCCTTATTCTCTTGGTCTGTCCTGGTTTCCCTGATGTCCCCATTGTAGGTTGCAGTGCACTGGTCCTCAGGGGAACTCCGCTACTGCCACAGTATGGCCTCTCCCTCATACTCCTTCTGGTACAGGTTGGTCCTGTCCAATAGGCTGGCTCGACACACCACCCTCGGCTGCCTGCACTGGATGTCCTCTGGCTCAGGGATGACTTGTGCCTCAGCTGTGATTTCATGATCACATCATGCTTGTGTTTGAGCTCCAGAAGCAGGACCTTGAACTCCTCCCCCTCACACAGGTCTATTGGCATCTCATCCATGGATGTCCTAGCCCTGAGACTAGCTCCATGGGACACCAACATCTCTGCCATCTGCATCTGTCCCCAGAAGGCAGCAGTGTGCAGGGGCTCCCAGCCATCCCAGTCCTTCACATCCACACGCACTCCATGGTCCAGGAGGAGCTCAGCTGCCCGCAAGTATCCATTGGCTCTAGCTATGTGCAGCAGTGTGGCACCCTGGGCGTCTATCCAGTCAAGATCCTGGCCCACTGCAATAATACAGAAGATGTCCGTGATCATCTGCTGCTCGGGAGCACTCCGAATCTCGTTGATTTTCTCTTGGGTGATGCCCTAGTACGCCATACAGGTCTCGATGACATCCAGGGTAGGCTCATCCTCGCAGAGGTCATATGGCATGTTCCCATCAGAGTTGACAGCAAGCAAGTCAGCCTCATACTGAACAAGGGTCTCCACCAGGTTGATGTGGCCGCAGGTGGCTGCAGCATGCAGGGGCGTCCACAGCTCATTGTCTTTGGCGTTCACATTTGCACCATGGGAGAGAAGCAGCTTGACGATTTCCTCGAAGTTGTCAATGCAACACCGGTGCAGGGCTGAGTCCGTCCTCGTTGCACAAATCAGGGCTGACCTTATTCTTCAGGAGGTAGCGCACTTCCTCGGTGTCCTTGGGCAGCGACGCCTCCAACAGGGCCACGCTGACCTCGAAGGACACCTTCTTACGGCGGACGCCCGCCCTGGCTTCCGCTCCTGCTTGCGCTTGCGGTGCTGCAGGTCCTGTTCCTACTGCGCCCACTTCTTCAGCTGCTGGGCCCAGAGCTTCTGCGCGGTGCGCATCTGCTCCAGCGTGGGCCCCTTCTCCAGCAGCTGCAGCTCGGTCAGCAGGTCCACGTGGCTTGCCATGGCTGCCGCGCGTCCCCACACCCTGGCGGGGCTAGCAAGGTGCACCCGTGGCCAGGGGGCGCGCGGGCTCCCGAGGGGCTGGGGCCTCATGGTGGGGCCGCTCTCCCGAGCCCTGCCGCAGGCGGCTCCCGGCCCTGACTCTGTTCCTAGGACCCCAAGCCGCAGCAGCTCGTGCGGCTACAGAGCCAGCTCCGCTCTGGCGCGAGCCTCTAGTACAGTTATTTTTGTAGGGCTCTGTGTATAGAAGTGAGAGTTTATGTGCATACATGCTATGACAGCTTGGTGAAGCATACTGACTCTTTAAAAAATACTTTTTCAATGCCTAAAATAAAATACATAGATTATAAAGAAAATGGATTCTATTTAAAAATCCTTATCAAGATATTTAAAAACAAACTCTTCTTATTAATGTTTTAAATAATAAGACCCACCATCTATAATACTATGCCCACCATTATAATACCATAATTTAAAAATTATGGTGAATTTAAACAATATTATGAGATCCTTACAATGACTATAATGTGATACAAATTACCTATTTTCTATTTGTGGCAAAGTTACATGTATTGTGAATACTGCTATGGTTTGTTGAATTTCATAGTTGAAAGAAAAGCTAAGTTTTAGCTAGAATTAGTGAAAACAGGTAATTTTTTTCTGTTAAAGCTCATAGCTCTCCTCATTGTATTTAGTTGTCCGGGCTCTTGAGTATCTTTTATTCTATCACACTTCACCCATTTCATGCCATCAACTAGTTGGAGAAAACAGGTTATTCATTTTGAAGAAGGTCTTATGTTCTGGCTTTGGTTGACTGCTACTTCACAGTGGTGTCATGTTTTTCTCTCTCTGATATGTTCTCTTCCATCTGCTTCCCATAAGTGATCATTGGTTCTAGGACCTCAAATAAGTTCACATTCAATTGTTTTTATATAATGGCGTAGGTGATGTTGTACACTTTCTATTGCACCACGCAAAAAGGTACATAATGTGTCTTAAGCCGCTTTCTCTAATGCTGACCTTTGTCACTGAAAATGATCGTCTGGTGAAAACTTGATTCTTCCATTATGAAGCTCATCACTTTTCATCTTTTAGTTTTACTGCCTGTTGATGAGCAGAACCTATACAAGTTATATAATTAGGAGATGCAAAAATATACCTTAGTCTTTTTGTTATTAATTTGATTGGTACATTTTAGGTATACAATATAATGACATTCATCATTGGAAATTTGCATCTTTACATAAGCCATCTTGGTTCTTATTTTTCCCCCTTCCCCTGCCCTCCCTTCAACCCCTCCACCCTTCCATATCTACGAAGACTTTGTTTCCATTTTTTCTCTTTCTCATATTAATTCCATTACCTTCTTTCTTTTCACCAACCCCTCCTACTCTCCCTTCCCCTTTGCCCCTTTTCTTCCTATTGCACATTATCTATTATACCTTTTAGTCCTTATTTACACTTTCAGGTTCTCACACTAGAGAAACCATTCAGTATTTACACATGTTTGTTCTATTTATTTCAGTTAAGAGTATGGCCTCAATGTGCATCCATTTAACTATAAATATCTCTAGTTTCTCATTCTTTATGGCTGAGTAATACTCCATTTTATATACATAAAAAAACACATTTTCTTTATCCAGTCTCCAGTTGATGGGAATTTGGGTTGCTTTCAAGTTTTAGCTATCACGAATTGTGCTGCTATGAACATGGGTGCACATATATCATTGTGGTATGATACTTTATTCTCTGGGGAAGGTACCCAGCAGGGGAATAGCTGGGTCAAATGGGACTTAGAATACTAGCTCTTGGAGTTATCTCCATTCTTATTTCCACAGCAGTTGCACCAGTCCACACTCCCACCAGCAGTGGAATAGTGTTCCTCTTTCAGCACAGCCCTGCCAGCATTGGTTATTGGTTGATATTATGATAGCAACCACTCTTTCTGGGGTGAGGTGGAATCTCAGGGTTTTCATTTGCATCTCTTGAATGACCAGTGATGTTGAACATTTTTTCATGTTTATTTGCTATTTCTACTTCTTTGTCTGAGAAATGTCTGTTCATTTTAGATGCCCATTTTTGGATTGGGTCTTTAAATTTGGGAGGTCTGATTTTTTTTAAAGTTCTTTATATATTCTAGATAGTAGACATTTGTCTGAGGGACAGCTGGTGAAAATTTTTTCCCACATTGTGGGTTGTCTCTTCAGCTGTTGGTGGTTCCTCTTGCTGTGCAAAAGCTTTTTAGTAAGAAGAGGTACCAGTTGTTGATCATTTGTGCTAGTTCACAGGCGACTGAGGTTTTTATCATAAAATCTTTTCCTACACCAATGTTTTAAAGAGTTCTACCTAACCTCTCTTCCAGCCAGTTTAGTGTTTCTATTTTAATATTTAGATATTTAATCCATTTTGATTTTAGTTTAGTGCATGGTGAGAAATATAGGTCTAGTTTTAATCTCTGACAAGTTGAAACCCAATTTTCCAGCACCATTTATTAAAGAGGCTATCTTTCCTCCAGTGAGGGTGTTTGGCTCCTTTGTCGAAGATGAGATGGCTAAGTGTGTCTGGCATTGTTTCTGTATCTTCTAATCTGTTCCACTGGTCCTCAAGTCTGTTTCTTTGCCAGTACCATGCTGTTTTTATCACAGTAGCCTTGTAGTATAGTTGCAAGTTGGGTATTGTGATACCCCCTGCCATGTCTCTGTTACCTAGAATTGCTTTTGCTATTCTGGGTCTCTTCTTGTTCCAAATGAATTTTTGGATTGTTTTCTCAAGGTCCGTGAAGGATGCTGCTGGGATTTCAATTGGAATTGCATTGAATCTATATAGCAGTTTTGGAAGTACGGCCATTTTCACTATGTTGATTCTTCCTACTGGAGCAAGGGATGTCTTTCTATTTTCTGATATCATCTTCAGTCTCTTTTTTCAGAGTACTATAGTTTTCAGAGTAGAGGTCTTTGGTTTCTTTGTTAGATTGATTTCTAGTTATTTCAATTTTTTGGATGTTATTTCAAAAGGAATTGATTGCTCCATTTCTCTCACTGAGTCCATTTTTGGGGTACACAAAAGCCATTGATTTTTGTGTGTTGACCTTGTATCCAGCTACTTTACTGAATTTGGTTATTAAGTCTAGAAGACTTTTGGTGGAGTTCTTGGGGTCTTCTATATAGAGTATTATGACATCTGCAAATAATGACAATTTGACTTCAAAGACTGCAAAGAGGATAGCTACTCCTGCTTTTTTTTGCATTCCTGTCACATGGAGTATTGTTTTCCACCATTTAACTTTCAGTCTATGAGTTTCTTTTTGAATTAAGTGTGTTTCTTATATGCAGCATATAGTTAGGTCTTACTTCTTGACCCATTCTGCCAGTCTATTTCTTTTGATTGGTGAACTGAGACTATTAGCATTGATGGTTATAAGTGATATGTATTGATGTATCCTTGTCATGACTTTTTCTTTTTGTTGGATTCTCTCCCTTTGCTTTTAATTTCTTGTCATGCCAGATGGATTCATTCTGCTTTGCTTCCTGGGGTTGTGATCCTCATTGTCTTTTCCTAGGTATTGTTTAAAATTTTTTTGAGTGCTGGTTTGGTATTCATGAAGTTCCTAAGGTACTCTTTGTCATGAAAGTGTCTTATTTCTCCATCAATTTTGAAAGATAATTTTTCAGGGTACATCAATCTGGGTTGGAAGTTCTTTTCCTTTAGGGCTTGGAATATGTCACTCCAAGCTCTTCTTGCTTTGAGTGTTTGCATTGAGATGTCTGCTGTGATTATGATGGGCTTTCATTTTTATGTGATTTGTTTCTTTTCTCTAACTGCTTGTAGAATTTTGTTCTTCTGTTGGATTTCTGGAATCTTAACAATTATATGTCTATGAGTAGATTTTTTTTTTGATCAAGGCTAGTTGGAGTCCTATTTGACTCCCTTATCTGCATATCAAGTTTTTTCCCCCTATTTGGGCAGTTTTCTGCCAATATTTCTGTGAAGAGTTTTCTTCTGTCACCTACACTCTCTCCTGTTTCTTCATTGACTCTAATCCATCTGATATTATTCTCCTTTGCATTGTCTAGCAGCTACTGGATTGATTTCTCTTGGTTCTTTAGTATTTTGAAGAAATTTTTCTTTTCCTGGTCACTCATTGCAATTCTATCTTCTGTATCTGAAATCCTATCCTCACTTTGGCTCATTCTGCTGTGTAAACTTTCAACGGAGTTTTTCATCTCCTGGAAATCTGTTTGCATCTGTTTTATGGATTCCATTTGTTTCTTATTTGGGGATTCCATCATGTTCCTCAGCTCCTCTATTTTTTTTATCTGTGTACACTTTAGATTTATTAATCATGTATTATACTGCGGTCACAATCTCTGCTGTTATTTGAGAAATTATTTCTGATTTCATTTTTTCCAGGTCTTCTTTCATTGCCAGTTCAGGGACTCTGGGTCATTGAGTATTAAATTGTTCCATCTTGTTGCCCTTTGGGCTTGCCTTAGGTGATCTTGAAGTCTGGTTTTGAGACTTATTTACATGTCTTCTCATTTCAACAGTAGCCTGCTGTGTCTTTGTTGAGGCTCACCCAGTGGTCTACAGTTCTTGGTGAGCCATTGAGCAGCCTTTACTCTGCTGTTCACCAGTACAACAATTCCTGGGTTCAGAGAGTTGGCCTTCTGGATCCCTGAGCTGACCTGTTGTCTGGGCGGGCTTCTGGCTGGGGCCTGTGTACACTTGGGATGGTATCAAGGTGTGCCCCTCCCTGAGGCACTTATGTAGCTGTTGTCTGGGAGGGCCTTTGGTTGGCATCTGTGCACCCTAGTTCCTGTTCTCTGCATAGACTTTGGCTAGGGTAACCACACACTTATCAATGGTATTGGGCAAGCATCAGGGTATTGCTTGTGTGCTTGTTCAGCTCTTCTCCAGGCAGGTCCCTGGCTGTGCCCAATGGTATGGTGGGCCTCTGTTGGAAGCATGTGTGCCTGTGCAGCTCCTCTCTGGGCCAGCCCCTGCCTAGGTGGGTGCACAGGAGCCTCTGGGGTCGGGGTGGACCCCCGACTGGGATCTGCCTGCAGTCGTGCTGGCCTGGGCCACATAGTTGCTCCCTGGGCTCTGCACTGATTCACAGATGGAGTGGCGGGCCTCTGGCAGAAATATCTTAGTCTTTTCAGGCTATTACAACAAAATAATTAGACTAGGTAATTTGTAAAGGATAGACATGTATTGCTCACAGTTCTGTAGGCTGGGAAGTCTGACAATAAAGTGCCCATGATTGTGTCTGATAAGGGTTGGATCTTCATAGGTGTCGCCTTCTGTGCATCTGCACATGTGAAAGAGCGGACACACTCCTTTGGGTCTCTTTTTTAAAAACATTAATGTCTTTTGTCAGGGTAGAGCTCTCATAACTGTGTTAGTCCCCAAAGGTCCCATCTTTCATTAATATTGCTTTGGAGAATCAGGATTCAGCATATAGATTCAGGTGATATCAGGATCCAATTCTATGACTTATGCATCTACTAGCTGCAATTTTATTTTAAAAAGAACACTAGTTGATCAACTATGAAATTCTGTTAAATATTTTTGCATTAATGAATATATGTGCAATTCTTTCCCTTCACTTAATGATTTCTAGTGTAATCAAGATTCAATATTTTTCTTGGTAATTACACACACACACACACACACACACAGACACACAGTCTCTCCACTGAAATCAATTACTTATCTTTTGGATGCTCAAATTCTACCAACCAAGGCTGTTAAGAGTCATTTTAAGTTACTGATGCAAGACGTGATGTTTGCTTTCATTTCTCCAAGAAGATTCCCTAGAATCCTCTTATATTTCTTACCATGGGCCTGGAATCCATCATTTCCCCAAGGAGTCCTTTCCTTCTAACAAGAAATTGTGGTTAGACATCATAGTATGGGTGCTAGAGGGCTTTATTGCTACTGGGTTTTATTGCTCCTGGTTTCTTCAGGAGAGCAAGAAAATTGTATGTTTGTGAAGCAGGATAATCATTATTTCATGCTAATTTTTCTAATCAAGATTACCATTTAAAAAACTATTTAAAAATTTTTAATATAGTTTTTCCTTATCCTGAAAAAGTTACTTGAAACAGATATAATCATTTATTCTCTTTAGGCTACAATATATTTATAATAGTTTCAAAATGAAAATATTAATAACAACAGTAAGACCATGGGATCTATGTTAAAATTTCTTTGTGGTTGGCTTTTTGAATATTTGCCTTTGGGAATACACAGTGAAATATTTGCTTTAAGGTCACTAGAGTTTGTTCCTTTTTTTGTGTGTTTGGATACGCTAATACAATAAACAGATTTTGTTGTACTACCAGTAGGTATTTAATTAACAGCCATAACTTTTTAACATTTCTTTTAAAAATTAATTTTCTTAATTGGATAAAATCATTTACTTGATTTCAAAGCAAAATCTATGTAATGAGATAGAGTGACCCTTGTCATCTTCAGGCATTCTATCTAATCGTCAACATGTAACCATTTTTACTAGTTTTGGGGAAACTATTCTATATAGTATGTAGAGGATTTTTCATTTCTTTATATGACTTCCAGTTCTATAATTTATTCAGTCAGTCCTGCCTTAAAGAACAAATAATGCTTCACTGAAGATCTTTGTTGATCACTGGGATAAATTCCTAGAAATGGTGTTTCTGGTCAGAGTCAAATCATCTGTCATTTGGTAAGTATTGTCAACATATCTTTAGCAAACATTGTGTGATTTTTGAATCTCTATTTGTAATGTGGACGATGCACAAAGGAAAGTGCTCATTTCCCCAAAAGATATGCTTATCAATTTGACAGGCAATTCTGGGGCAGGTGTTTCATGTAAGTTGCTTGTGGAAACATAGTTTACAAAACATTTATGACAGAACCAAAAACAGATCAAAATGTTGTTCAACACTTCTGTTAAAAATTGATTAAACCATGACTATGTTCAGTTTATGATTTTTGGGTTGAAGTGACTTGCATCTATATTCCAATGTTGTATTCAATTTATGGGAGAGAAAGACTAGCAATCCATGAAATTGATTACATCAATGCAATGAAATTCTACCAAACATCAAGGTGAGGAAAGCATTTGCATTGGCAGTATAAACCTAGGGATTTTTTAAAAAATGGAAAGCCACAGAAGAGAAGAGAGAAACAAATGACCAGAATCCTGGCATCTTGGGTTTGACACCTGCTTGTTTAGAGGACTCATGTATGGATAATTCTGCAATGTTATTATTGCAGGCCTGACAACTGGTATCTTGTGAAATCTATTTAAAACATTTAGAATAATGAGTACATGCCTAAGATGGAAGGACAGCAAAGAACATGCAAGCTAAGACTATTTGAAGCAATTAAAAATGTTAGTGCTACATTTTTAAGGGACAGGTTTTTGCTTTATTTTACCTAGGCTAACAGATTTACAGTACTGTTTGGTGTCGACCAGCTGTTCTAATCACAATCTAAATATTATGAGAAAGATTTTTTTTAAAAAACATTTCTACAAAAGTGTCTTGATTATAAATATTCTACCTAGAAATATTTTCATTTATTCTGCCTGGATTTCCTTGTTGGTTCAGTTCTAGTGAAGCTCAAGTTTGTGTGCAGCATCTCTACCTGCCCAACTTACTAAGGGTTGCTACCCTGGTGTTGGAGCTTTGGACACCAACTGTTGGCCAGGAATTGCTGCTTGTCTCTGTCTAAGGCCCAGGTATCACTTGGTATTTTGATAAAATTGCCTTGTGCTCTGTAGAGGCTGCTTCTTCACACATCAGCTATTACTGAGCGTCAAGGGCAGAAGAAGCTGAGTGGTTCATCTCCAGTAACATCATGGTTCCATTTGGCTTCTGTAATCCCAAAGAAGAGGCTCTTTGTGACACATTCAACATGCAGTGATTGTCATGTGAAAAAAGAAGCCCACTTATCTTGCCAATTCCAGACAATTTGGCTGATGTCCCAGATGAAACAGTCCCAACCAATTCACCAGCTGACTATAGCCACACAAAAAATTCCAAAGCAAGGGACTCTCAAGAAAGCCCTGAAGCTAAAGGCTATTCCTGGTGTCTTACAAGCATTCCCAGCATTCTCTCAAGGTCTTTTCCCCAGCAGATGGCTACATCATAAATGACCAGGCTCAAACCACAGGTATAGAATGGGACTATGTGTTTCTCAGAATTTCCAATAAGCATGGCTACCAACTAAAATGTCTGATCCGTGCTTGTGGATTTATTTGGTACATGTCACCTTGGAGATTACATTCTATTTTTATTTGCTATATCCTGAGAACTCTGAGCATTCATGGTAAATCAAAAGGCCTAAGAGAACTGGCTTTTTGCTTCCTGACCATTTTCCCCTCTAAATAGCTGTCACAATTCACTGATTGAAGAGAAGCTTGCACTTCTCTTTCTTGTTTCTCAATCTGTGCCTTGCCCAATAGCTGAAAACAGTTATTATTTTACATATATAGATGATTCATTGCAAACAAGTTGGGCTGAGGTAAAAATCTTAGCTTTTTGCTGTCTTTTATATATCTTTTCAAAAGGTGCTTTCTTTTTTTTTACAGATCTTTTATGAACATGATATAGCACTTAATTTTCTGGGAAATGACATAAAAACTTAGAATGAAAAAAGGCCCTTAACAGCAAATATCACAATGACATCTGGCATTATACTTTAAAATAATCAGAGCACTTACTGTAATTAATACACATCATATGCTTAACTCTTCTGAGGAAAGAAATGGATAGTTATTTTTCAAAAAATTGTTTCTCAAAAGAAAAGCCAGATTTAATGGGCCAAATGTTACTTAAAAGTTTTGTGTATGTGCTGAAGTTTTTGGAGACTAGGTTCTTTTTTTTTTTTTTTTGGCACTGGGGATAGAACTCAGGACCTTGTGCTTTCAAGGCAGGTGGCGGAACTACTGAGCTAAATCCCTAGCCCAAGACTAGATACTTGATTTTGAAGTACTGAATATTTTGGGGAGAAATGTGTTCAGTGTGTAAAACTGCAGCATTTATGTACTTGGAGCTGAGTAGAGCATTATGAAGACTGACTTTATCTCATTTTGTTTGGAGTCTATGAGCTATTATATTGTATGTTTTATATTACATGACCAGCGCTTGAAAACTGTCAAAATCAATTTTTCAGCTACATTTCTTACCAGATAGTAATATAAAATTTAATGATGATGCCTAGGAGTAGAAGTTTTGATAACTATCTTCTTTAAGGACAAAACAACAACAACAACAACAAAACTGTAAGGACACCAGCAGGAAGCAGAAGGGTAAGTAAAATCTGGGCAGAGAGAGACTGATTTATAACAAGGTGGAACAAAGTAGTTCCAGAAATGCAACGGATTCAAGTTGAAGGAAAAGAAGAAAATTATCATTACATTTTGTTTTTATTGCATCTGAACCTAGAATGTGCTCTGCTTTGAAGAAACCAGACTATTTTACAAGCTCAAAATATAGAACTTGATTGAGCTAACGTACATTACATGCTATTTTCTGTTAGTCTAAATTTGCCCTCAGTTTGAGTTTTTACAGACCTTAGCAGAGACTATCATGGGAAATGTTTTGAGAATTGATTAAAATCTAAAATTAAAAAGAGCTCAGGTTGAGTAAGAGCAGTGAACCACAAAATTGAATAAAATAAATAAAAATCAAATAAATTAAATTATAAACCAACTAATTTCAGAATGGAAACAGAGATTTTAATATGGAAGAGAATTGCTCGAGAAGAAAGATTCTGGGCAATTCACTAAAACGCCAAATGTTGCATGTTCACTTCCCAGGCTTCCTCGTGGTTTTCTGTATTGTGTCCTTATAGTAATGAGTATCTATAACGTAGCCTTGTCCTTAACTCTGAGCCTGGGAGGCTGCATTGTCTCAATCTGACCATCAGATCATTTTGCTAAAGGATAATTTGTAAGTCAGGTCTTTGCAAAGAATGTTCCAGAGCAAAACAATGTGACACTTTTCCGCACCTCAAAAGTGTGGACTAAGAATTTACCCAAGGAAATGGACCTCTCTCCCAGAACTTGACACTGGAAAGCTTGGTGGGAACATGTGGGTGGAGATGGTGATGGTGGCGAGGTTGTTGATGCATTAAGATTCTAGCAGCTGGTATACATGTAGTTTCATACACAGTTTTGCAGGGTGAAGAAGGGCTGCTGGGTGCTTTAGGCTCACTCTATAATATACCCCATGAATTTCTGCCATTGTTTACTCCTAGGACAAATTTTAAGAAGTCCTTGATGGTTGGCTGAGCATGACTAAGGAAGAGCTCTGGATCATTACTTCATTTGACCACAGAGAAGACTATATAGTATAATGAATACTGTCAGTCAGTTCAAAGTCACATGATAACTTGTTTATTGTTGCAGTTTTTCCTATTTTTAGAGATAGACTGGGAAGAAAATTTGATTTTCTTTATTACCATTCTAATACTTAACATTTAATATCCTTAATGTTGACAAAGATCCTGCTCTCAGTGAAGTTTCTTAATTTTCCTTTCCTTTTTATGCTAATTTTTTTCTCTCCCTGTAATCAATATACTTTTATCTAAGGGATTCTACTCATTGGTAAAAACAAGTGTGTTTTATTTGGACTAACACAATTGGTTTACCTTATACATTTATATTGAGCAAATGTGGTAATATATCCCTTTTCAGAAATGATATTTCCCCAGTTGCATTAGATATAGAATTTTGCATGAAGGACAGGCTTCAATTTAAGATAGGTACAACTGACAGTTTGTGTGTTTCTGAAACATCAATTCTTTTTTTGTTCTTTCCTTAAATTCTTTTATTGGTACATTTTAGTTACACAATATGTTTATATTTATCATTGGGTGTTTGTACCTGTACTTGATGTATCTTGGTTCTTATTTTTTTCCTCATTACCTGTGTGCCCTTCACCCCCTCCACTCTTCCCTATTCACATAGACTTCATTTCCATTTTTTTTCTTTTCTCATAATTTTTCCTTTCCCTTCTTCCCTTTCCCCTTCCCCTCCCACCATCCCTACCCCTTTGGTCCTTTTCTTCCTATTTCAAATTATCAATTATTCATTTTCATCATTTTAACTCTTTACACTTTCAGTTTCTCACACTAGAGAAACTATTCAGTACTTACACGTGTGTGTTCCATTTATTTTACTTAAGACTATGGCCTCAATGTGCATCCATTTAGCTATAAATGACTCTAGTTTCTTGTTCTTTATGGCTGAGTAGTACTCCATTTCATAAAAAAACACACATCTTCTTTATCCATTTTCCAGTTGATGGGGACTTGGGCTGTTTCCAAGCTTTAGCTATTACAAGCTAGAAACAGCAATTCTTAATGAAAAGTTTTAAATGTCATCATATTATTTGGCCAAGTACTTCATAATATCTTGTTCTGGAGGTAACTATAAATTACCCACTTCATTTATTGGTAACACTAGAATTAGATCATTTAAAAAATCAATACAATTTTTACTCTTCTAACATGTTTTTGATTTGTGATCCTGATAATGTACAACTTGAAGTTCCACTCCATATTGACTCTCTCTTAAGAGTGGCTGTTGGCTCCAATTATGATGTTGAATTTGTAAATGATATATTTCATCAGTTGAGAGTAATGAGAGGACAAGACAGTAGTGCAAGAACTTGCTTCAGTTTTATCCTTAGAAACAACACATGCCTAAGGAAGTTAAGGAGATTATAGAATTTGCAAACTTAGAATTATGTCACTTAAAACTATCTGGAGGATAGGAAATCTTTTTCATTTAGCCTCTTGTTGCATCATTTATTCAGAAGAAGTGAATTATAAGGATGATTGTTGGGTTGCAGGTATAGCTTAGTGGCATAGCACGTGTTCAGCATGTGTGAGATTTCAGGTTCAACCCCCCCCCCCCCGCAAAAAAGGTGGTTGTTAGTCTCAGTTTTAAAATTCTGTATTTCTTGTCAAAGTTCTAATTCAATTGAACTGGTACAAGGTACCTGTTCTATAACTATCAGCTGTCATTATTTTCAGTGTTACTACTATTAATGATGACATTCTTGAACATTGTGATAGTCAAAAACACATAGTAGTCCAAAGTAACATTGCATATTTTGGTTATTTTAAGCATGTTATTATCATTGTGAAAAAGACTGTAGTGCCAAATTTTGCTTTGGATTTCTAATTCTTTAATTATGACCTTCCAATTCTTTTCAGGATATGACCTTGAATTACATTAGAGTTATGCATCTATGGATAGCAAAGCTCTCCTTGGTTCAATAGCTCAGATGATCAGTTTCTGGTTCTACCAGCCAGACCACAGCTTGTAGTGTTTATGATGCCCCATTAGCCATCTTTATGCCATGGAGCTGCACTCTTTCTAACCGTGGTGGGATTATACATGGCTACAAATGTTTTATAGCTCTTCTAATGGAGAGATGGCATCTGTTTCCTCACCCTTTGAATCTGGGCTGGTCCTGTGTAATGCTTTGACCAACAAGAAGCAAAGAAAATGACATTTGACTTCCAAGATCTGGCTTCACAGTGCCTTACAGCTTCCTCTTTCACCCTCTTGGATTACCTTTTCCACCATGCAGAAGCCTGAGATGGAAAGCCTACATAAAAAGCCTACATAGAAAGAAGAACCAGCCATGCTACTTGTTCCAGCCATCCCAGCTGAGTTCCCATGCTTATGAGGGAGGTCCTCTTCTACCATCCAACCACACCTAAGTTGACAGCTGGTTCCCTTTTTGACCATTAGGTACACCAAACCCAAACCCAAACCCAAACCCAGTTTATGCCTTTATGAAGTGAAAGACAAGACTCATTGCCCATCAACCCGTGGAATCCTAAGCAATAATAGCTATTTAAGCTGCTAATATTTGGAATTGTTTGGTATGCATAGATTGAAACTAATACAGAAAATTAGTTGTGGCAATCCCTAGAAATATGGTGCTATTTGTAATAAAAATATAATGGGGCTTTGGGATTCAGTGACTGGCAGAGGTTAGAAAATTGCAAGAATTTATTTAATAAAGGCTAATGGGATGGTGAACAAACTCACTTTGTACTGTTGCCTACAATAATTTGGGAGCTAGGAAAAGTGTTTATGAATTTGTGTATCTCTCAAAGGAGATTTCTGGGTGTTATGGCTTATCTCTACATGTTCCCCAAAAGCTTCACTCACGTGGGGCTTATTAGAGATAGCTGAATTTAGGATGTGTGATAATGGGACTAAAGTATGTGATGCTGGGATTAATGGTACAATGCTAGGATTAATGGTGCCCCACTCTGGGTGTGTGTGCTACCCACCCTAGGGCCCGGTGGCCTGGATAGAATATAAGGGACAGAAAGAGAGCTGCTGCTGTTCCTTGTCACTTGTCTCTTGCTGCTCCTGCTTTGCTACTTCACTGATCTGTTGCCTTCTGCCCACCATGAACTGTTTCTCCTCTGCTGTGCCCCTCTGCCATGCTACCCTGCCTTGGAGCCAGCCAGCTATGAACTGAAAACTCTATAAATTGAGCTACAATAAACCTTTCTTCCTTTAACTTTGGCTGTTAGGCATTTTGTCTCAGCAACAAGAAAAATAACTAAGACACTGGATAAAATACTGACCTTTAAATAGTATACAATGTTATGGAAGAGAGAAATAAATAATAAACAATACAGTTTTCAAGCAGAATTTGGAACAAATATAGAGGGTCTTGAACTAGCTCTTTAGAAATATAAATTTGTTACTGATCTGAGTCTTTCTAGCAAGCAACATATTTATAGAGAAAGAAATTTCCTTAAAGATCAATATGTGTGTAACTATAATCTTTGCTGAGACCTTGGAAAGATTTAACATGTGGTCTGATAGACATTCAAAACTAGAAAAAGGGCTTTAACAAATCTTTTTTTTTTTTTTTTTGGACTGGGGATCAAACTCGGGAACTTGTGCTTGTGAGGCAGAACCACTTGTGAGGCAAATCCCCAGCCTGGCTTTAACAAATCTTAAGGGCACTTTCTCACAGTGCTTTGCCTACAACAAAGAGCATTCTGTCTGAAAAAGAATTATGAATACAGCTTTTGGGTCATGGAGTAGACCTGAAACTTATTAATAAGAAACCAACAAATGCTTTAAAGGAAATGTATGAGCTTGGTTGAGTTAGAAAAGCCATAGATTGTTTTATATGAAAAGATACCTCCGAGACTACTTTCCTCAACTGTAGTAAGTAGGATCAGAAAGCAAGTCAGCTATAACCATGAGTCATTTTTATGGTGAAGTAAGAACCTCTTAAAGGTTGGAACAAGGAACTCTGAGGGAAAGCCAAAAGTTGTGGAAAAATGGATTAGGATTCATTTCTTAAGGAGTAAATCTGGACCCCAGTCCAGAAACATTTCCTGTGGTTAGCGTAGTGCACACTAGCAACATATGTCTGCATATATTTCAGAGTTGATATGGAGTAGACATAGTTATTATCTATTACTTACAATTTTGATTGAGAATAATGACTGCAATTTTCCTATCCTGTTCAACCAATGTAAATTGGTTAGGTGCAGGCATATAATTTGCCTTTCAAGGTAACTGCACCTGAGAAGCCTTATCATGATCGTGAGACTGTTGATGTTGAGTTAGATAGTCTTAAGGAACTGAGGAGGAGCAACTAATTTGCCTATGGGAAGAAAGTAGATAACTGTGGTCAGAGGGTAATATGTAGTGATTTAAAATGTCCTCAAATACTTTTCAGCTAATCCCTTCAAAAGGAGTAAACTAATTTATTAGTCTGAGACTCTAGGTTGGCCCAATAACTTGGTAGAACTAATAGAATAGGACAGAAGGGACTTTGTATGATTTCTGAGTTCCAGCCTCAAAAGACCTTACAGATCTCACTCTTACACCTGTGGAACACTTCTGTATCATATGCAAAATGCTGGGATAAAACGCCACGTGGAAAAAGAAGCCCAGTGATACCATTTGTTCCAGACATTTTGGCTAAGGTTTAAGATTAACCAGTCTCAGGAAAGTCACCAGCTGACTGTAGCCCCTTCAATAATCCCAGGCAAAAAGGCAGAAGAAATTTCCAGGCAATTATGAGGAATCATGCAGTGTTTATATTCTAATTTACTAAAGTCAGGGGTGGTATGATACATGACAATAAAACAGATACAATACCTTTGGACATCTGGTTCTCAGCACCATATTCTGGATCATAGTGGGTAATGTTAAGAAGAATGAAATAAATATCAAGCTCATCATAGAGGAAAAGTCAGCGTAGAATCTAGAAATGGTAGTATAACCTCAGGTGAGGACAAACATTTAGAGCAAAATACATGTTAGTGAAGATTATAGTCCTTAGACCACATGAACCTGAGTCCAAATCCTTGCTTTGCCAGTTAGGTTTGCTGTGTGAACTCAGGGAAATAAAAAAATTCTCTGTCTTAGTCACTTTCCCATTGCTGGGGCAAAATATTCACCAGCCAAATTTAAAGAAGCAGAGGTTTATTTTGGCTCAAGTTTCAGTCTGTGGTAGAGTGGCTCCAAGGCAGAAACAAGATAAGAACATTGTGGGGATGGTGGAGGAAAAGCTGTCTAAGAGTCACACCCCGGTGACCCGCCTCCACTCAGGCCTTGCCTCCTAACAGCAGTTCAGCTACAGTGTTCCCACAATCCAGTCACCTTCCAAAGTCATGAGACTTTTTAATCTCTACATCCCAATTGATTTTTCCAGTGTTCTTTACATATCCTAATTCCAGCCAACCTGGGCTATTGGCTTGCTGTTTCTGGGACCTGCCTCGTTCGTTTCTTCTTTTCTACATCTGATCAGTTTATTTCCCCTTTCTTTTTTCTTTTCCCGTAAGTTTTTTTATTAGTACATGTTTGCAGTACATAATGATTACATTCATAATGGAGGCATTGGCACATGCACATAGCATATCATGAATTCCTTTTTCATCCCCTTCCCTTTTCCTCCCTCCCCACTCCCTCCATCTCTTAGTCCCCTTCCCCTTTGTGAAAGATCTATCTCCCTGTTTCCTATTATCTACCTTTGATTTTTCTCTTTAAATTATTTATACATTGGGTATCTCATATAAGAGAAGCCATGCCATACACACACACACACACACACACACACACACACACACACACACACATGTCTCAAGGTGGACAAATGACTCAAATTTATCCTTCTTTATGGCAGGATAGTACTTCATTGTGTATAAATACCCCATTTTCTTTATTATTTATCAGTTGATGGACATACAGGCTACCTCCAAGATTTAGCTAGTATGAGTTCCCTAGCAACAAAGTCTTTCCAAATAATCAACTCACTAACATGAACACACACACACACACACACACACACACACACACACAAAAGCAAATAAACAGTAGAAACCTGAGAAGACAAAGCAACAAAATGCCTCCAAAAACCTCTATCCCCTCCCAAACTCTTCCATGGGGCCATTATCAGAAGCCACACAGCTAAAATATGTGAAATGATAGAAGAGGAGAAAAATAAACAGATCAATAAGGTGTTCAGTGAGCACAAAGAAGATATAACTGAACAGATAATAAACTTAATAAAATAATCAGTGAGTTTACAAAAGGCACTAATGAAAAGCTAGCTGAGCCAAACAAAATGATACAAAACATGCATAATCAGGTTAGCAAAGAATTAGAGTCCAGAAAATATACCAAATAGAAATCCAGGAGATTAAAGCCAAATGTACCAAATAGAAATCCAGATTAAAAATTCCATTGAAATTAAGAACAGACATCACCAGTGTGAGGACAGTGTCAGAACTAGAAGACAGAGCTGATGCCAGTGTTCATACACTCAGAGACACATTAAAACAGTACAAGAACATGAAACACGGGTCTAACCACTGCTAGTTGACACAAAGAAGTCTAAGATTAATTGGAATTAGTGAAAAATCAGAAGACAGCACAAATGACATAAAAATCTGTTTATTGAAATTAATAGTAGAAAACATCCCAAATATGGGGAAAGAATTTAACATACAGATAAGTGAGTCATGTGGAACTCCAAATAGCCATGATCAGAAAAGAACTTCTTCATGACATATTATGGTCAAAAATCCCAGAAGTTCAACACAAAGTCAGAATCTTAGAAGGTGTTGGAGAAAAACAACAAATCACTTACATAGGTGAATTCATTAGAAGTACAGGAGACTTTTCAACACAAAACTTAAAGTCCAGGAGAATTTAAGAGTGAAGTGTTTCAAGCCCTACAAGAAAACAACTTCCAACCCAGGCTTATATATCCTGCAACACTACCTTTCAAAATTGATGAAATTAGGTCTTTCCGTAACAAAGGCACCTTAAGAAATTCATGAACAGCACTCCAAAAATTTTCTCAAGGATATCCTAGAAAGAGACAATAGAGCCAACAATACCAAAAAGTCCAATAGAATGAATATATAGGGTACACATTTAAGGGAAAGGGGAAAAGGGAAAATAATTCAATGACAGGAATAAGTCAGTATCTTTTAGTAATAACTCTCAATGTGAATGGTCTTCAGTCCCCAATCAAAAGACATAAGTTGGCAGACTGGATCAAAAAATACAACCAACAGTATGCTATATATAAGAAACACATTTAGTTCAAAAACAACTTCATAGGCTAAAATTCAAAGGATGAAAAACACTCTTCCACACAATGGGAGCCTGAAAACAAGCAAGGGTGGCTATCCTATTTTCAGAAAAAATGGACCTCATGATTTTCTTGAATGCTTTGCTCTCCTGCCTCCGTATATCTAAGATTTTCCCATGTTCAGTCTACCTTCTTCATGAAATCTCTCTGTTTGCCGTACATGAAAGTATTTTCTTTCTTCTCACCTTCAGGATAACCAAATCTGTATTGTTTTTCAAAATTTTCTGTTTTATATCTTGGATCACATTCATTCACCTTAAGGTCTTATTTCTCCCTCTAGATTTTAATTTCATTTATGGAAATATTAATCTAGTTCATAATTGGATGTTCCACATACTTGATCATTAGTCAATATCAACGAATACTTGTTCATTTCTCTGTAAGTACACTTTAGGGATGCAATAAAATAGCAAGACACAAATGTACTGGAATTAGATAAATATGGTTTCTTAAACTCAGAAAGGAGAGTGTGCTCCGTTTCATTATATGTCCTTGTAGGAGACCAGATAATGAGGCAAGAGGCCTAACTGACCTTCTCTGTGAGCATACAAGAGAGAAACAAGAAGCTGTGCCTGCTTTGGCATTGCGCAGGCATGCAGGTAGATTGCAAGTGCCAGAGAAGAGTCAATATAGGTGAGATCTGGATGTTTACCTAGGTACATGCTGTAGATAGCAAGAGGCAGATGAATCTTCCATTAATCTAATTGTTCGTTCCCATGTCTAAGTGAATAAAAGTGAGATGAGCCAAGTGCTCAGGGTTCTTTGTCCACTAGAGGCAGGGAGCCCCCTAGTCCCCTGATTCCAAATTATTTTCTGTCTTTTGTCTTTCATCCTCGTGCACCTCTTGGTCAGAAATAAACTTGTAGGCTGGTTCCTACAGTCTTGATGCCTGAATATGAGGAAGACTGAAATTTCTTGTTTATCTTGATATGAGCAGTTCTTACAATTTTGTGGAGATTAAATCTAAGAGGCATATCTTCAAGAGTGGGAAGGAAACTGGAAAGAATGAAGGTAAGCAACTCCTTTGGGAAATACTGTTTAAGAAAGAAAGGGAGTGGGAGGAAAAAGAAGCTTATTTTCCTCTTAAGATGAGAAAAATGAAGATATCTTTCCATGATGATATGAAAGATGGTGTAAGAGCAAGAATGGAGAAAGGGTGGAGCCTAGCACATTGCTAGAGGAGTTAACGTCAGGAACACAAGCAGCTCATCCATGATGACAGACAGAAGGGTCAAGTCAGAGTATGTATGCGTGGTCAACAGCCATCAATTTAAGTTTATAGCCAAATTTTTCATCACTTACCACGTGGCAGGGATCCTGAACAAAAGAAACAGAAGAGTTATAAAGAGCATTCAGGCCAGGCATGGTGGCACATCCCTGTAATCCCACCTACTCAGGAGGCTGAGGCAGGAAGATCATAAATTTGAGGCCAGCATGGGCAACTTGGTGAAATCCTGTCTCAAAAAGGTGTAGCTC
The DNA here is from genome assembly GCF_053883595.1 of Heterocephalus glaber. NCBI lineage: Eukaryota > Metazoa > Chordata > Mammalia > Rodentia > Bathyergidae > Heterocephalus > Heterocephalus glaber. The sequence goes on along the minus strand of NW_028258444.1, from coordinate 7,766,673 downwards.
CTGAGTTCAATTTCTAGTACTGTGAACAAAAAGCAACTTGTGTGTTTAGGACCTATCTCTTTCAGACTATCATTTAATAGAAACAAATCCTAGACATCCAAAGAACCATGTCCGTATCAGTTAATAACAGAAGTGAGACTAGAACTCAAATTTGGTTATTCAAAACCCAGGATGACAGGAAGTAAAAGGAGGAAATGTAAAATGGTTTTGTACAGTAATTCCTGTCAGTACACAGTTCATGTAATAATTGTTGGAATACATTTCAGTAGAAGTTTATCATCTATTCATGTACAAGTATTAAATATATATATTTATATATATATTTATTTATACATATATTTATATATATATATATCTCTTGCCTAAAGCAACTCTTCCTCCCCCATTCTAAAAAGATATTTACTTACAGAAGCCATATATAGCATCTGCGCTTCTTGTTAGCTGAGAAGAGATTAGATATCAATAATTGATAATATGAAGAATTTCTTAGGATAAATCCATTAAAGACAGTTATCTTTAAAACAAAATACTAAAACAATTTTATTTCTCTTTAAATTAACTTTGACTTTCTGAGTTTTATTACATTTATAAAAATACTTAAGAATGTAATATGAGGGCCAGGGATTTAGCTCAGTGGTGCCGCCGTCTGCCTCGCAAGTGCAAGGTCCTGAGTTCGATCCCTGGTACCAAAAAAAAAAGAGAAAGTAATATGATATTATTAATACTTGTTATTATATTATTTGCTCTAAAATATAATAATGCTTTATTTGAATATCATTTTAAAAATTAACATTACTGACATAATATGACTTCTCTTATGCAGATTTTTGACCTTATTTGTAAAAGTCCTGACTTTTAATGATTAATGTAGATCATTTCAAAGCAAACAATGAAATTTGGTATTTTATTCAAGAGGTTTTCTTTTTCTTTGTTTAGTGTTTTAAAAGTACGTATAACCAGTGTTCATAAAGGGAATGAGAAATAGAAAAGAATGTTTATTAATATGGCCCATGAAGATCTCAGGAGACTGTGGACTCCTACAAGGGCCCGAACCCTTTGAGAACATTGAAGTTAGATTAAGTAGCAGAAGAGAAAACACTGCCACCGCTTTGCCTCTTCTGTCAATCATCTCAGTTCTGGTGAACAGGCAATGACAGAATGCAATGTGCCCCAAACTCAGGGCAACCCAGCTGTTCCCAAACAACATGTGTGAATTTTACAGGTAACGATTATACTCCTTTCCTACGTAGAAAAAGGAGGCCCAGAAGCACACACTTAGTTAAAATTTATAGAGCAAATTGCCTTTCAGATTTGTTTTCTGAACTGAGAAATGCAGCTGATTGTCCTTGGTTCTGCTTGCCTTACATAAATGACACTCTAGATACTTTTGAAAGAAAAAGTACATTGTTTAAACAGCAGCATAGGCTGCTTTCTAAAGGATCACTGGTAGTGTACTACATATCTTCATTAATGTCATTATGTACATAGAAAAGTCAAAAGTCTGTTCTTAAATGACATTTTCTGAGAGCTAAAGGTTTCTTTAAAGTTTATAGGAAAATTGAGCCAAACAATAATTTTAGGCAAATTGAGCTAGAAAATAAAGGCATGGTGACTGTTGCTTAGAGATGGGTATCAGTATGGTCAGAACTGTGGTGAAAAATGCTAAGATGCTGCTGCAGTGGTCAGTAGCAGCTGCTCTGAGCTTTGCCTATGCCCCCCCCAGGCTGCTCTGTTGGTGCCCCCCCGCCCCCGGCCAATGCATCTGGATCTCGCTAAATTCAACAAAAGTCTCAACCCTGTCATCCCAGGGGCTTTCTCGTCCCTGTCGCAGCTCATGACCCTTATGGACTCTGATTTTTCATCATGTACAGAGTTAATTTTTAATGTGTATCTCAAATAGAATCCTTTGCTCCGGCCTTTTTGAATAATGGGGTCAAACTTAAGAAAAGCTCGTTAAGTACTACATGTTGATACTGTTATACAGCCTTTGAGAGAGATGCTTCATAATCAAATTAAGAACACAGTTTTTCTCATTGATATCCTTATACTCCATTGAGGCAGATGATAACTATCAATATTACAAATGAATTAGAAAGCAGTGTGGAATCATTTTTACTTTTATTTCAAGTCTTCATACCTAAGTGAAAATTGCAGTGAAGCATCAAGAAGTCATAGGTAGAAGCTTTGCTATTTGAGAGAGAAAAAAATGAGAGAAATGTTACTCAGAGACTCCTGTTGACTTGAAAAATTAAATGAATTTGCTTATTTATTAAAGTCTGAAAAACCTGCAGTCAGCTAAGAACACAACAAAAAGACAATGAACTTTCTCCTGTGGGAAGCAGAACTGAACATACTGTTGCTATTCATCTACAGTACTTCACCTGCTCTCATAGTTCCCTGATCCTTCCCTGACTCAAGCTGTAAGATGCATCTTTGTTACACCATGGATCAACACACACCTGCTCATCTCCACATTGTAATCACTCACTGCTCCTGCTTCTTATTTCTCTGTGTAGTTCTCCAGGGCCTAGGACAGTACTGGGGTGTCATGAAATGTTCCTTAAATGAGAGAGACAGAGACAAATGCATACCAACTAAATGAATGATGATATCCACCAAGCATATTAATAACACCGTTGAACATATGAAGTGTTGTTAAGTGGCAGTGGTTTCCCGAATGGTGTGAGAAATGGCCTTGGGAGTACCTGTCTATCCCATGTTGAGCCCAAGGGATTGGACAGCAGTAGAGTCTGTACCAGAGCTGTGGATCAGGAGGAAACATAGTGACTTCCTGCTTTTGTGACTGCTGTAACTGTCATGGACCCCATCTCTGCTCTTGTCCTTTCCTGGAAATGATTTATCCAGGGTTCCACATTGTAAATAGGCATGGCAGGACAAAAGGTTTCTACAGTCAATTACCTTTCAGATGTCATATATGAGAATCACCTCTTAGAGATTCATTATATATTGTTCCTTATTAAAAAATTCTAAAGAGTCCTAAAGGAAGGAAACTTAGCTGGGTTTGTGTAACTAAGCTTCCCTCAAGTTTTATTTGACTATAGCTACTTTTATGTCAAGACAGACCTACTCCCATTTCAACAGATAAGAGGCTCTGCTAAAATTTGAGCTCGTAAAACTGACTTCCTCCTGGTACCATCTGTGTCAATTTAGGCAAGTTTTATAACTTTATTCTTTCTGAATCTCAGTTTCTTCCTTTATAAAATGGAATGATAATGCCTTCTCATATAGCTATTGTGAGGATTAAATGAAAGACCATAGAAATATATCCAATTTAGGGGTGGGTATTTAGTAAATACTCAATAAGTATGTATTTTTTCCATTTCCTTACACAATGTTTTTATTTTCTCATCTCCTTTTCGAGCTAATTTTAAAGAAAATTTTGAAGCCACAATTTCAAAGACAAGAGTGCCTGATAAAGGCCCCCAGTCGTTCTTTTGGCTTCATGTCTGGAACAGGTAGAAAATATTTCTGTGAGTCCAGACTTTTTCCAGCTAGTTTTTACAAATGATGACCACTGTCTCATCTACTTGAATCTATGGTTTTGATGAACATGAATGAACATCTACCTTTTCAAAAACAACATGAATTTTCTTAAATATGGAAAGCTTTCTAGAGATCAATAACCAGTGGCAATATGTGAATACAGATTCTTAACATTAGAAATCTGTTCATTGAAAACAAAAGAGGCTCTGAATAATAGAACAATTTTCTATGTGGTACTACAAATTTACTCAGAAAACACATGGGCTACACTTAGCCAAAAAAGTAAGTCCACCTTCATCTCCACCCACATGGTCACATGTTTCCTTTTATACTCACAATGTAAACTGCACATTTTTGACATGGCATTAATTACTATGGTCCTTTGTGAGGTAGCATAATAAAATGATAATAAACCATCAAAAAACAAAATATTTCTTCTTGCTCTTACAGTCATTCAGAAATCTCTATGGAGTTCATCTTTTTTTATAGGTGTGTTTTTTACATGTGTTTTCCTGGATTCCAATGCCTAAAGTAATGTGATTGTCTGGTTATATTATAAAGAAGCAGATGACAATTTGAATGTTAATTTTGTCTTTTCTCCCTTTAAAGAAACACTTAATAATTAGAACTAAATAGAGTGAGAGATGGTGTAGAATTTAATATTTTACTTCATAATTGAAAATTATTTTAGTAAAATATATATCATCATCCCAACATATTGTAAAATGCTATTAAAATGTATAATGGTACAGACACAGAGCTTGAGAAATCAGGAGCCATGTGAACAAGCCATGTTACAAACTGCATGGTAATGCAGTGCCCTGGTCCTGCTGTACCATTTCAGACATGCAAACATTGTAAAGGCCACTTTTCCTTAGAGGCCTGCATTACATTTGCTAGGAATATTTGAAATGGATTGTTTCTGCTGTGGCCTTCTTTAACTGTATGCTTGGGGTTTAAACTAACTATGTCTCTGTCCCATGTGTGTGTATGGGGGGGGTGCCCACATGTGTGTACATACATGCATACTGGCATGTGTTTGCATTCAAAATGGTAACTTGTGGAGATCAAATGAGAAGAATGAGGCCTAATTGGTCTCCTCCAGAAGCACTAAGAGGGCATGCAAGTGTGCTAACATGCAGATGAATCCGGTGGAACTATGATTGCTTGTGCCCATGTCTGAGTGAATAAAGCCAAAGTGCTCCAGTCATTTGGAGCTCTATGTTGAAGGGAGACATGAGTCCCCTGGCCCCCCAGATTTTAACTTGTTTCTGTGTCTCTTTATTTTTCATCCTCAACACCCCTTGGTCAGGTTCAAGCTCAGCTTGTCAGCTGGTTCCTACAGTAAATCAAATGAATAACTATATAACCAAATTAAACTTGAGGATCAAATATATTTTGGGCCAGAGGGGGCCTTAGCAGAGCTGCTTAAATACTAATTACTAGAAAGAATGCCTTTTGTTACCATTGTCAGGAAATCTGACCAGGCAGTAATTCGAAACAATGATGAAAGCCTTTGCTATGATAATCATGGGAAGAGAAAGGAGTCTTCCTACCAGAAGAATCTCAGTTCTCTCAGGGATCAGAGGGACAGGTGATGGAGGACATCTGAGGGAAAACAAGATTTGTAGAATGAGTGTATCACTTCACTCTCCCAAAGTCTACAGAAACTTCTAGAAGGGGTTTAGAAAAGATGGCAGTAGAGTGGGACATGAGGGGATTTAGAGAGGGCTGTTCGGACAGCTGTCCTCCTTTCTCTTGTTGCTTCCAGCCTCTTGCGTCTGTTGATACCTACAGCAGAGAGGCTGGGATTTGTAATGATGACCTCACTTACCCAGCACTTCTGCCTACAACAAGCTAAGTTTGATCTGAAAAGCCTTATGAATACCTAGCAAAAAGTGATAAAAAAATCAAACAAAAGTTATCCCCTTTTATCTCCAACCCCAGCAGTCTCTCATTTCATGGAAGAACTAACAAAGATGGCAGTTAAAGAAAATAAACTATGTTATTTCATCATGTTTTCATCTCATTGACTATATTAAGTTCCTTGAGTTCACTTAGTATTTCAGGGGAGATGATAAGATGGTTATACACAATTGTATAATTGAGATTCCAAGTAAAAAGTACACAAACTACGGAGCCTGCCTTCGAATTCTGTTGCTATTGTTTATTTAGCATGTGATCTTGAGGGAAATACTTAACTTTCTAGTGCTTCTCATTTTCCTCATCCGTAAAATAGGGATAATTATAGCGCCTGTCTCATAAAGTTGCTGTGAGAATTAAATGAGACAATAGGCAAAATATATGTAAAACTCACCTGTTAGGCTTCAATAAATTCTGAGCACAGGACATTTTTTGGCTCAGTAGATCTTTCTATAGGTTGAGGACTGCTCTCTCCTGACTGCACTTGCTAGGAGTTTAGAGCAGTATTTCCATGTTCTCTTCTGGTCACTGTAACTTCTTTTTCCTAATCTCTTCACAGATATTTTACTCACCCCACAGATGTTGATATTCCTAAGAGTTTTGTGTTCTTTTCAAAAAAGACAGTGACTTAGACATGTTATTTATATTTATGACATGATTCAGTAGGCATGTACTGAAGACTTGCACATCCCTGTCTCTGATCCAAAGCATTTCCAGATCTAGCATGTTCCTCTTTGTGCATTGAATATGTATACTTTCGGTCTCACAAGTTTCACACAATTCTAAGAAGTATTAATCCTCTTTTCCTAAATGCCTTATTTGAACTACCTCTTCCTGCTATCATTATCTTCAGATTTAATGGAATCATCAGAAACAAACATAAAACTTACTGTCTTTTCAATCCTTTGTTCTCTAAAATCCATGGTTTGAATCTATTCTTTTATGTTATTTCCAGCACTTGAACTTTATCTTCTCTTCTTGGATTGATACAATAGCTGACAACCAGTTTTCCCATGAGCTTACCTTCACACTTTTACCAGAAAGATAGTTCTAAAATGTGAATATCATTATTTACTACTTTGTTAAACATCTAAGCACAACATTTCAAGTCGTAATGTAATTCAAATCAAATATGTAGTTTTAAATTTTTTAGTTGCCAGTTTAAGAAAAGTAGAGACAGATAAAATTGTTTTAAATAACAGATTTTATTTAGCCCAATATATCCAAACAATTATCACTTCAACCTGTAATCAGCATAAAAATGCATTTTTATATTAAGATTTTAAAATCTGAAGGACAGTATTTTACACTTAATACACATCTTAATTTGAGATTGTCAAATTTTAAATGCTCAGATTCACACGTGGCTAGTGGTTATCAGGCTGGTCTGCAGAGAACTAAAAGGTGAAATATCCCAATTCCTGTGCTTGGCTGCCCTATACTACCAGCTCCTGTCCCCTCCTGCACCATCATCTCCTGCAGCGACTTCTCTACAACTCTGTGCCCAGCTCTGGTAAAAATTTCTCAGGCTATGCTAGTTCTCGGCATTTGTGTTTTCACTGATATTATTCCCTTTGGAAGAGAATACCACCTCGTCTGGGAATTGCCTCATACTTCACCCCACCTTCCTCACTGATGAAGATGCAGGTACCACTTTCCTGCACTCACTCTACTTCATGAACAGTACGAAGAATGAAAGTCTTCTTTCTTCTGTGCCTTTCTGGTCCCCCCTTTCCAAGCACACACTGGAGAGTGCAAAGTCCTCCCTCCATTTCCGTGAAACCAGAGACTGTGAAATTTGTCGCTGGCTTATGTAAAGAGGAGCCATATTGCAATCTGCTTTCTACTTCCTCACTTTTACCCACATTTGGAGCCACTTGTTTTAGCTACTGTTGTTGTAAGTTATAAACCTACACTTTTTAATGTAAGCATAAAAAATCTTACAGAATTATATTATTCTTAGTTGTTTTCTATTTTATAAGACTAAAAACCTAACAGAATTCATCTTGACCATGCAAATTTCTGATTAATTAATGTGCTAATCATTATTTAATTGGTGCTTAGCTATATTATAACACAAATGACCTATAGCCAAAGTTCTAGCATAATGGGACTTTCAAAACAAATCTCCATTTTGTTATTATTAAAAATAACATTTACATTGTAAGCATGGCCTTTGTGGATATTCTGGGTTGTTTACAAGGAGGTTTGGGAATTTTTTGAATGTTTATTTTTAATTACACATATACTGTGAAAATTTGTTCTCCACAGAACAGTTTTATGTGCTGTAGAAGTGTATTCTCAAGAAACAAACCTTTTATTTTTCTTTATTTTTTATTTTCTCAGTTAATGAAGATTTTTATTGGTACATTTTAGGTATACAATTCGTTTACATTTATCATTGGGTGTTTGTACCTGTACATGGTGTACGTTGGTTCTTATTTTACATCATTTCCATGTTTTTCCTTTTCTCATAGTTTTTCCTTTCCCTCCTTTCCTTCCCCCTTCCCCTCCCTTCACTCCTTCGTCTTTGGACCTTTTTTCCTATTTCAAATTATCAATTATTCATTTTAATCATTTTAACCCTTGTTTGCACTATCAGTTTCTCACACTAGTGAAACTATTCGGTATTTACACAAGCGTGTCCTATTTATTTCACTTAAGAGTATGGCCACTATATGCATACATATATCTATAAATGACTCTAGTTTCTCATTCTTTATGGCTGAGTAGTACTCCATTTTATAAAAAAACCCACATCTTCTTTATCCAGAAGAAATAAACCTTTTAAATAGTTTTCCTAATATCCCTCCAGTTATCTACTATGAACTTATACACATATATTTGTTTTTTACTCTTTTTTATATATAAAATTATATGAGAAGTGTTTTGTTCCTTGAATTTTTAACTTACCTGTGTTCAGAAGATCTTTCCATATCAATTCATATATATCTATATCATTCTTTTAAAAAGCTGTTGCAAGTGACATTTAACTTGATTTTAATGTTTTATTACCATAAAAATACAGTAACAAACGTGCTCATTCAAATGCCTTTGTGCACCTGTGTTTCTGTAAGGCACATTTTTAGAGGTAAAATGAATGTGTCAATAGATGAGTGAACAGTGTGTCAATTTACATTTGTGATAGATAGTGCTAATGCTTTCCCTCCACAAAAAAGACTATCAATTTCCATTTGCATTTAGAATAAAGGATAGAGACTGGACTTTAAAAACAATCTAATTTGTTGGTGGCAATAGCACTGGATCAGGTGTTGGTAGAACCGGTTCCTATCCTCCTTTCTGACGCTGTAATTAGCTCAGTGACACGGTTTGATTCACTTAACTTCCCTGCTTCCCTGGCTCCTTTTTAACATGCTACCTCTCAAAAATGCTAACAGATGCAGTATGAAGTCTTGGCTTTCAAGTATGTCACAGAATTTAACATGTATAATAAGCAGCTTGTGAAAACTGTATTTCAATATCAATCTGGTGAATCTTCTGTTTCCCTAAATTCCTTTAGAATGAAGTCAAACTCAGAATAGTTAAGACCTCAGGCTCTTGGAAACCAGCCCCGCATTTAGTATGTGACTGTTTGTAGGCTACTCGGACTCAGAGACCCGGTTTTACCTAGATGTCTAAGTCCTGGAGTGACTCCCAGACCAGACAGTCAGTAAGAAGGCCAGGAGTGGGGCCTGAGGGTGGGGATAAAGGCATAGCACCAATCCATCTGCAAGCATTCTGCAAAAAAGAAAACAATAATGCTGTGTTGCCAGTCTAACCTGTTCTCAGTATTCACACGGGGAGATAATCCACATAACAGGTTCTCATTTCCCAAGCTGGTGCCAGAACAACATTCAGCCAGTATCTTAGGTTGGCATTGTCTTTTGCCAACATTTCTATTGCCCCTGTAAGTGGCTTAAATAAAACAGCACTGTGAGGTAGTGGAGATACAATCAGCTGCTAGGTGAGCCCAATTCCAGGTCTTGCTGCAAAAGTAAGAAAGTGATTACAGGGTGAGCTACACTTACTGGTTTTTCCCTTTCAAATATGCATTGCAAAGGGAAAAACAATGAAAGGATGCTCAAGCCAGGATTTTGAAACCCAGAGGGAAATTGCTAAGTGATGGAGGTCTTGCAGTAGCTATTTTCTGGTCCACTTGGCTCTTCACAGTTGCTGTACTTTGGTTTCACCTGGTGTTGAAAAACACTGGGAAAGGAATGGGGAAAGGAGTGTTCCCAGAAATTATGATTTTATTGATTAGGTGGCAGCCTGACATCAAGATTTTAAAAAGCTCCCTAGAAGGTGAATCTAATGCACAGGACAGTTAGAAAAACAAAATAACAAAATAACAAAAAAACCTCCACATTTTCTTTATCCAGTCTCTCGTTGGTGGGCAATTGGGCTATTTCCAAGTTTTAGCTATTACAAACTGTGCTGCTATGAACATGGGTGTGTATATATCACTGTGGTATGATTCTTTCATTTGTTTGGGGAAGATCCCCAGCAGGACAGTTGGAGAAGCAGCGTCCTAGCCCCATATCATCCAATATGGTAGCCAACAGCCATAAGCACCCACTGAACACTTGCCATGTTCTCAGATCCATTTAAAACATTCTCAAAGACAACATAGATTCCAAAGTTTCTGCACAAAAACAGAAATATAATAATACAATAATAATATGTCATACATTAATAAAAATGCAGATATTCCTCATTTAATTACCTACCTGATGAATGATTGTTTGGACACTGTTCAGACTTATGACATGCTGCTCAGACTTACAACTGATCTTTGTGTAGTTCTGTACATCTTGTTTATAAAGCCTCAGTGTCTTCTTTTGTAGAGTGCACCTTGTTTATACAACACTGTAATTTCTGCTGATTGTACTACTCAGTACAGTACTCTAGTTTTATGTTCTGCTATACATTACAGTGCATGTGAGAGTTATGAAAATAAAAGCAAAGCCATCAAGTTGGAGTTTGCTTTGACCATTTCTTCATTCTGAATATTGTAATGTACATACTACATACAATTCCTCACTTAGTGACCAATTCAGTTAATGAGTTGGCCACAAGAATGTAATTCTGTCATTATTAAATGAGGAATTATCTATATTATTATATTAACTTGTGTATTAATAACAAAATATTATTTTTGTGAGTTACATGTTAAAATGATAATTCTTTGGATATTTTTTGTGTTTCTTTTTGCTTTTTTAAATGTGGTACTAGAAAATGTAGCATTACGCATATGGCTTACATTTGTGGCTTGCTCTATGCTTTTGTCAAACAACGCTGTATACTATAAGGTCAGGCAAGAACCCCAGTTATACCCGTGCAGTAACTTATCAAGATTCTCATTAAAGGCAGGGATAGGTTCTTCAAGTTTGAGGTTTCTCTAGGACCATTTCCATTTCTCATGATCATAGGAAATTTTTCCCCGTAAGATATAGTTAGCATCTTTGAAACATAATTGTCAAGCTAATATCATCTGTGATATCTTCCTCCCCTTGTTGTAATGTAAAGATAAATTCATTGGATATTTTTTATTTTTTAAAGTAAGGTTAAAATTTACAAGGAAGCATATTTATTCTCAAATAGTTGTCTCCTATACCTAAAGCTGTCTGTAAAATAACTGGCTTCCTCTGTGGGAAATGTAATCAGTGTGACAGGGAATTCACTGGCTTCTCCAAAGAGGGGGGAAAGAATCATATGATTTGAATCCTGGTGCATCAGATAGCTTATTTCTTAAAAAAATTATACCAGGGGAGAATGTGAGAGGTATAACAATAGTCAATATTTTAAAAATCTGCTAGGAAATTTGAATTCACCATTTTTCTTGGTAGTCTGTCCTATTTTCTAGCTTTGGGGACCCAGAAGACCACATTTCTTAAGAACAAATTTACATGGACGTAGGATTTATCCCAAATTAATCTGGCAAAGAAACCTGTGGATTAAACCTACCTTGAGTTATACACACCAGATAATGAAAAGAATGAAGAAGTATTGAGAACTTCAGAGTAGAAACTATAAAAATATCAGAAATATACGATTTAGTAGGATTTCATACTCTTAATTGAGACTTACTACATAAAATTTTGTTTTAATAATTTTTATATTAATGACAAGGCTTTTTCATTAATTTTATTGGTACATTTTAGGTATACAATATAATGACATTCATCATTGCAGATTTGTATCACTACATAATATATCTTAATTCTTATTTTTCCCCATTCCCCTGCCCTCCCTTCAACCCCTCCACCCCTCCCTATTTACAAAGACTTTGTTTGCGTTTTTTCATTTTCTCGTGTTAATTCCATTCCCCTCTTTCCTTTCCCCTACCCCTCCCACTTTCCCTTCCCCTTTGTACCTTTCCTTCCTATTTCACATAATCTATTATACTTTTTGATCCTTATTTACACTTTCAGTTTCTCACACCAGAGAAACAATTTGGTATTTACACATGTGTGTCCTATTTATTTCACTTAAGAGTATGAAAAGGAAAAAAATGGAAACAAAGTCTATGTAAATACGGAAGGGTGGAGAGGGTGAAGGGAGCACAGGGAATGGGGAAAAAATAAGAACCAAGATACATCATGTACAGGTACAAGCACCCAATGATAAATGTAAATGTATTGTATACCTAAAATGTACCAATAAAAGAATTTAAGAAAAAAAAAGGAGAATGGATAAAGAAAACGCGATGGGCCGGAGATTTAGCTCAGTGGTTCCACCACCTGCGCTGCAAGCACAAAGTCCCGAGTTCAATCCCCAGTACCAAAAAAAATGTGGTATTTATACACAGTGGAGTCCTACTCTACCATAAAGAAGGAGTCATTTGTAGGAAAATGGATGCATCTTGAGACTACCATGTTAAGTGTAATAAATCATACACACAAGCTTAAAAAAAGAGAGCATGGCCTCAATGTGCATTCATTTAACTATAAATATCTCTAGTATCTCATTCTTTATGGCTGAGTAGTACTCCATTGTATAAAAAAAAAACACATCTTCTTTATCCAGTTTCCAGTTGATGGGCACTTGGGCTGATTCCAAGCTTTAGCTATCACAAACTGTGCTGCTCTAAATGTAGGTGCACATATATCTTTTTTTTAAAATCTGTGCCTTCTTAGCTGTTGTCTGAGGAAATGGTAGTCACTTTTCTGTCACTGTGGTGGTATATCTGAGAAAATAAACTTAAAGAAAAAAGTTTCTCTGGGATCACGGTTTCAGGGATGTCAGTCATAGTTGCTGGTCCCCTGTCACAGGGCCTATGGCAGCACAGTGCGCTGGGGCAGCTGGAGTGCATGGTGGGGGTGGCCTGTTCAACTCATGGTGGCTGGGAAACAGAGAGAAGGGGGCCTGTGGTCCCAATATTTCCTTCAGTGGTGTGTAACCAATGATCCAATTCCTCCTAGCCTCCGCCTTCTGATGGTCTTACCACCTTAGTGCCATAGGGTGATGGCTGATCTTTGAGCACAATGGGCCTCTGAGGGGGATTTAAGAGCCAAAGCACACCAGGAGACAGGAAAACAGGTGTACGTTCTCTTCCCTTTGTATTTCCTATGTGCTATATTTCATCCTTCCGTCTATATTTTTTACCTGGGAATGAGAAAAAACACAAAGCAGATACAGTAGTCTTCTATCAGCAGGGATGATGTTCCTTAGTGGATGCCTCCAACTGAAGCTAGCAGCAAGTACTTTACAGTCATGTTTTGTCTGAAACATACATATTTTATCATGCACTGTTGCCTTTTTTTCCATTTTAAGATATTAAAGCAAAACTAGCATGAATTTCTTTGTCATGCTTCACAGTTTCATAGATCTTAACCTTAGTATAGGATTTTTTTCTTTCTGTAGAGAAAGAAATTTTTCACCTTTTCATTTAAAGAAAAAACATAGTTTTTCTTGCCTGTAGCTGAACTGTCAGCATCCCTCCTCTTGAACTTTGAGATGATTATTGAGTCAAATAGGAGCTTTTCGAACATAAGCACCATTATGCACCCACAGTTGATGTAATAACAGACAGATTCCAAGGGACTGGTGAGTGGTGATGCATGCAGAGCGGACATGGTGGGTGAAGGCAGATTTCCGTCCCCGATAGGATAGCTGAGGCAGCAGGAGAGTCAATCACATTATTCAAATTGTGCCGAATTTAAAATTTAGGAGCTGTATATTTTTGAAACTTTCTGTGTAATATTTTCAGAACTTAGTTGAGTGTAGGTAAGTGAAACTGCAGAAATAAGGGGGCACTACTGTAGTTTTGGTGGAGGATTTTCGTGATTATCCATTATTACCAACTGCTCAGTGCTAAATGTTGCCTATCATTATAAAAAGGAAGTTCTAATTCGCATTTCTGTCCAGACTTGAAGGGCCATGAAGTTGCTGAATATTGTGACTTGAAGGACTTATTGAAATAATATACTTTGCTCAAAATAATCCACTTTACTCAATGATCACTGAGGAAATTAATAATCCTTAAGGACAATGTGCAGATTTCGAAAAACTTAAAGTTAAAAATGACAATACATCGATTTGGAGCATTTGATTTGAGGTCTTTTTCTCCTAATACAATTAAACCTTTGGAGGTTTTAGTGTTCAAAGGTCTTAGAGTTTCAATTAAGTTAGACTTCAAAAATTCCTTTTGAAAGCTGATGAGTTGGTTCAGTGTATAGCACTTGGCTAGCATGTATGAGGCCCAGCCAAGCCAAAAAAAAAAATCCTTTTGAAGTTTGCTTTAAAAGGGATGTAATGCTTCATAGAAAATTTTAAAGTCCTGCATATACCTACTAGGGAGTAACGTTTTTTGATATATTTACAGTTTCTGCTCTAAAGTTTCGTGATTTCTTCATTACTTGGTATGTTTAACTTGGAAAGATTCTGGTTTCCCACTTCCTCGGTTTTGCATGAGCTTGCATGAGTATCCAGAATGTTCTGAGAAGGAAAATGTTGGGCTCAAAAAGACTGACTGTTCAGTCTTCATTTTCATTGTATGACTCACAAGTGTTTACGCAAATGTTCTAGGCTTCAACTTTTCTCTGGGTATAATTCTCACTTACATAGTCCCTCTCAGGATTAAAGGTAATTACCATACCTTCCTATGGTTTTGTGTATAACAGGTCAGTGAGTGGTAACTCTCATTTTTATTATGAGATAAATTCTGTGAGGAACACAGGAGATACTGCTATTTTTGTCCAAATGACACTGCACCATAGAGGTGGGCTAATGTAGTGCCCGAGCTCTCAAAACAAATCCCATTTTGGTCTCCTCCTCTTCATAAGGCATTGGGCAAGGTGTTTTATCTCTTGTCCCCAGTATCCTCACTGTTACAATGACTCCTTCCTAGTACCCACTTTATAAGATGATAGTAGACAGTCATTGGGTTAATATCTACAAAGACCCTAGAATATGACTCCCGATGTATGGAAAAGTTACCTAAGTACATTTGTCCTGGTACATTTGGGGTATGCAGTAAATGTATATAACTACATCACTGTCAAAGACAGCTCTCAGGTGGGAGCAGTAGTTTGGGAAAGAAAAGAAATACTATTGAATTTCCCAATATCAAAATTAACTAAGTTATGATACATGGATCAGAAGGATGAGTATGTGTTGTCAAAATTATGGAAATAATCCAACTTGCAATTTCCAGAGACTTTTACATGAATTTTATTGGTTGTTTCTTATGAGAACCTGTGAGAGAGTTAGAACAGATAGAGTGCACCCTTGACTTACAAACTCAATTCATTCCCAAGGGATATTTGTAACTCAAGTTGGTCAATTGCCTTCAAAGTCTCTCTCCTGTATGCAGGCAGATCTCACTATCCTTAGAGAGACGTTGGCCCAGGATTTCTCAATTAAACCCACACCAGAAAGGATGCTGTAATGTTCCTTCCAGAACTCTTCAAGGGTTAAATCTGTATTTAAGACCACCTGGAAGCACAAGCAACTGGCATTTGGTTCATAACTCAAGATTTTGTTCATAAGTTAAAGCTAAAATTCTGAGTTGTTTGTATGTCAGGCCAGTCATAACTTGAGGGTCCACTGTATTAGCACCACCATTTTAAAAGTGAAGAAACTAGATATTGAAGGAATTGAATCCATTTGCCCAGAAACACAAAACAGAGGATGAGCCACAAAATCCTAACATTTGTCTGTCAATTTTGGTCACTGTTATCATTACATCACCTTGTCTATATACTGAAATGATGTTGGTAAATGGCCAGAAATATTTTTTAGATTTTCTAAATGTTCATTTAACTTCACTGCTTTAATGTTTTCTGAAAGAATCTACTTCAGGGAGACTTTTTCTCAGAGAAACATATTCATATATACACAACCTGTACTGATTAACTCTGAAAATATTGTAAGAAAGTATTAATTCTTCAGAAGTATAGCACTCTACCTTGATTAACTTTAGAATATTTTTATTAAGCAAAGCTCTTGGGAGTAGGCATTTAAAAAAATCTTGAGGTAACTGGGATGTTGATACATTTGAGGTACTTCTAAACTCTAAATTGCAAGATTATTTTTTCTTTTGATGCCACATTGACCTCAGTGATAACGACAGTTTTGTACAACATCAATGCAACTTAGTTTTTACCATTAGTTCATGGTTCACAGTTATGTAGAAATTGTATTAGTATTATTTCCACCTTATGAAAAAAGGAGAAAATCATTACATAATTTTATTGAAAGTATTCCTTTTAAAGCTTTGTGGTCTTTAGGTTAGGTGTGGACCCTTTAAGTGCATATAACAAAATCAGATATTTAGTGTATTGCTGGAGTAGTAGTCTAATTTGGGCACTATTTCAGAGTATTATTTTATTTATCATGAATTTGTCACAGAATATTTGACTCCTGTAGTCTAAACTCCTAACATTGGTCCTGTGCAGTCAGACGGCAGGGGCTCCCTGATCTTGTGTTGCTATGTGAGTTTGAGATAGAGTCTTCTCATACAAGTGACAATTTATAATGATTCCTTGAAAGGTCACGTTTCAGTTGATAAATAACTGTGCAGACACCACACAAACACAGAAATATAGTGGACTTAAAGAATTTTGAAATAACCCAGACCTTATTTCCATAAGTTCAAGTTCTTTCAGATTAATAATGTCTGCTGCCCTCCCCTCTAAGCTTCTTCAGGAGATGGATCAGCACATCTTTGCAGAAGCACTGAGAGTCCTACTGTATAATGCTTTCTATCTATTGCTAGATGGTCTGCACAGTTATTTTTAGAAGTAGCAAAAAAAAAAATCATTGATTTAGAAAAGCTCTGTTAAGTTGATTATTTAAACTAGTGGAGCTCATCACAGTCCAGCCTGCCAGTTGATCACAATAACATGAGATGGTTTTGTGAGAACTCACTTCAGTTTTCCACAACTTGTAAGAATGCCCTCTGGTCCTCCATTTTAGGGGGCACAATTCAAATATTTATAGGGCTGGACTGCTTAAATAAACAAGTACAGTGGTTGGTAGGAACTGTAGCCAGCCAGATAATAAGTAGTGCCAAGAATGGGAAGATGGGATGGGGGCAGGAGCTGTCTTAGAGCAGACTGGTGCAACCGCTGTGGAAATCAGTGTGGAGCTACCTCAGAAAACTAGGGCTAGAGGTCCCATTTGACCCAACTATTCCCTGCTAGGTATCTTCCCCAAAGAATTAAAAGAATCATACCACAGTGACATGTGTGTACCCACGTTCATAGCAGCACAGTTTGTAATAGCTAAAGCTTGGAAAGAACAATTGCCCATCAACTGGAGACTGGATAAAGAAGATCTGAAAGGGATATTCTGTCAGTCACTTTTACTCTTCTATTAGGTGTTTGAGTTCCCCATTCCTTCTCTATGTCCCTAGTCACCTGGAACCTGACTTACTTCTCCTGCGAGTGTTCCCATCTAGGAATAAATGGTTGTGTTGCTGATATCTGGTTGTGTTGATAGCAGGAGACATGAGAAGCCAATTTGCCTTGCTGCTCTCACTGAACTATCCACCTAGTCCCACTGTTGCAGGTGCCAAAGCATTGATATCTGACCCATGCATGCTCAGAAGAGCCTTTGCTACTTTTTTTCAGGAGGCTCCTGCTGTGTATTTTCTTCTTGAATTGAATCCCCCTGCTTTCTCTCTTCCTGGATTTCTCTTTGGTAATTGCTCACTAGGCAGACATCTTGTAGTTTTCCAGTTGACAAATTCAATTTAAAAAAACAATTTTGATTTCTAAAGATGTAGGGTGGGAGCTAAAGGCTGCAGGAAGTTTGACATATCAGAACTCACCATTTCTATTTTACAGAAGATAGTCAAATCGTTAAAGAACAAAAAAATATGTTAAATGTAGGAATAGCATCATTTTGAAATAACCATTACTTATATTTTTCTTAGCTGATGCCTATAGACTATTTTGTTTTGGTGTAGCATGTACACACACACACACAGTCACAGACACACACACAATTGTCTTATAAGAAATTTCTAATTTTTCAGTTGACCTTTTCTTTTAATTGCTCTTCCTGGGGCTGCACATCTTACAATGCCTGCCAGCAATTTCTCTTTTGATTCTTTTCTCCTAAACTTTTCCTAGCTTCCTGATATCTGACAGAATTCGAGTGAGAGACTAATATTTTAAAAGTATTTTATGCCTATATGCAAAAATTGAGTGACTAACCTTAATGTATACACACAAAATAAGTGCAAAGATATGAGCAAAATTCAAGAGTTGTGTGGAAGTGACAAATTTCTACTGAAATAAATTGTAGTTATTTGCTACTTTTAATTTCCACCTTTAGAGTCTGAGATCATGAAGAACACAGAGCTAAACAACTTATTTTTACAGTTTGTATCTCTGTCTTTGTTCTAAAATAAACCTTCCCAGGGTTCATTTTAGTTACTGCATGTAATTGGTGCTTTATTATCCTAGAAAGATGATGCACTATCCTCTACTTCAGAAATTTAAATCATTTGAACATATAAAAGCACACAAATATGTAATTACTAGAGTAGTTATTTATCAAGTACTTAATGTGCCAGGCATTGTTAATTATTTTTCCATGTTATTCTTTATTCTTTGTTTTCATTTTATGGACAGGAACTACCTGCTGCATAAACTGCTGAGGACACACAGATAACACATGGTAGGGAGAGGATTTGAAATCAAGGCTGTGACTTTCCAATCCATACTTGTAAACAGTCTGTTTTTCAGCCAGACTGAGAAGCTTAGTACCAATTTTGTAAAGAAAAGAAGTTAATTACATGTATCATTCAGATTACATTGCTGGTTTCCTTGGAGATGTTCATTTTAGTTATAGTGTTAAAGAATTCCAACCTCAGAAATGAATGGTTATTTTAACTGAATGTGTTGTTTTTTCTATTCTTTTTTATCAAATTTTTATAAAAATAATATATGCATATACAGCAATATAAAATCAATATTATATAAAGTGTTTAAAATTAACAGAGAAAATAGCATTCTTTGTCGCTGTTTCTGCTCTGCTTACTGGAGCATTTTAAAACATTTTCGCCTGTATTTCTCATAGTGATTATTTCCATAGAACTAAGTAACATTGATAAAGTGCTGCTTTTGCCCCAGGCTCTATTTTAGGTGTAAAGTATATAGATATAAACGAGAGCTGAAATCATTATTCTTGTGGTGATAACTCCGTAGCGAGAAGACAGTCATCTCACAAACACACTGGGTGATTTCAGAGTGGAAATTGTCATGAAGAGAACAATAAGGAGTCATTGAGGAATGATGTTGGAAGGTTAGGAGAGGAATTCAGTAGATTTATTTTCTCTTCTTGAAAGTTTAGGTCTTCTCTTTTTCGCTATTGGTTTTTCTCAAACATCTGTCATCTTTGGGTGGCTAATCCTGTTTTTACCGAAGGGCCAGGTAGATTAGTGGAGGTGGCCTCTCACCATTGCTCACAGAGAAATGGCTTCAGGAAGGTGGGAGGCAAGCAGCTTCATTTGCGCTCTCCAGTTGAAAGGCAGGGGTTAGCTGTACCTTCCAAGTCACTAGGCCAAAATGGGTAGGGATTTACTCTGAGATACCTCCTCTCAGTAGAACACATTTAGTGGACTATCTGAGACAAGAGGTAGGATAAAGAATGGATATTTGCCATTGAGAGAATTTTGTGGCAACTTAGCCTCATTGGATTATTTCCAGGACATAATATAGATGTAGTAGGCACAGATGTCCTTTGGAATAACAAACACATGTTTTTATATGCAACATCCTGATTATTAAATATTAAGCCAAATCTCTTGTAAACACTCTGTAGCCAAACAGAACTGTCATCAAACAGTCACGGTCCTGGGCCTGTGACTTCTGCTTCTACACAGAACTCCCACTTTTTTCACATTACATGCAGAGAGTGATAATTTTTGATAGCCCATTATGGTTACAGACTGAATGGCTCAGTCTATCCAGACCCTCTCATTGCCTCAGACCCCATTTTGCTTCCCTAAGAGTAGAAGGATCAGTATCTCAGGGACACACATAGCTAGAGTGACCATAGTGGTCTGCTCACTCTAGACAGTCCCAGTTTGTTATTCTGTTTCCCCAGGATAATTATTAGCAGCCCTCACTTTCACTCTAAAAACTCTGGGTTTGAACAATAAGTCAGTGGTCAACCTATACATAACACATTCATGGCCCAATATGGTTGGGGAGTCCCAAGGATCTTTTTCAGGGTAATTCCTGTTGTTTAGAAAAAAATTCTAGTTAGCCTATGTGCAAATTCTACTGATGCCCATGAAAGGAAGATGAGGTAGAGAACTGCTAAAATTAAATCATTTTTCCATAATCTCTACTTAATTAAATACTGTGATTTTTCTTCTAGTACATTCTTCCATTTCTATAACTGCCTACCTTGAAATTGACAGTTGAGCACTCAGCCAGGAGAAAATCTCTCCCTGCTGCTAGGTTCTCATGTGTCCTTTATGAGTGACACCTCCTCAACCCTGTTACTTCAGAATAAAATCTGCTTTTCGGCATTGCATGAATGTTTGAAATGATGGGCTTGCTGAGGTGTCACCTGTTTCTCAGTAAATAGATACATTTTTAATTTGTAATGCAATATTAATGGAATTTGAATGTGGAAGAAAGAGATATATGCATATTTAATATGGCATTTTGATCCACAAATTTTTACCCCCCTTTTTTTTCCTATTGACTCAGTTGAAATTGGAAAAATAGGTCCTGAATTCTATTTATCCTTTTATGTTCTTGGTAGGTTTTTGGGTGTTTAATGGGGGAAGAACTTCGGAGTGGAACGTTGTCATCTGTTTGAAAGTGAGCCTTGTCTATGGCCAGACCACCCAGAATGTGCCTGATCTTGTTTGAAAGTGAGCCTTGCTTTATCAAGATCACTGTTAAAATACACTCAGAGTTCTTGCCTGATCCTGCTGTGTGGCAGTGAATTGGTTCTGCCAGTCAAGTCCCAAGAGTTGTGGGGTTATTCAGATAAATCAGAGCATGGCAAAATATGTATCTATTATCTATGTAAGGGGACTTTTATCCTCTTCAGTGTTGAATTTTGCTCTTTTTAGTCTCCCTTTCAGATTCTAAGTAAGATATTTTAAAAATTAGTCATGCACTTACCCTGAAATATTTGAATTCAGGTGCCCCAAATAGACATTATCAAACAAATCAGCAGCAAAGTTCCAGTGACATTTTATAACCAATGCTTACCAGTGCTTCCGAAATTAGGAGTGAGTGGGAGAAGGGGAGTGGGTTAGAAAACTCTCATTTATACAACAAGCTTTTGCCCATGTCTAATAAGCTGCTTCCTTTCTTGCCTGGGAGTTTCCTAGGAAATAAGCTGCCTGTGACGCAGCTGGAACCACATCAGCAGCTTTATCTTTTTGCCTCCTGCTTCCTCGAACAGGCATTACACATAGCAGTGCTACTAGTAGATAATTTAATTTCAGTATCTGAACTGGGAAATTTATCCCATGAAGGCAAATTCTTTAAAATGATAACATCATCAGTCATACAGAGACCCTGCAGGAACAACTGAGTGAATGGTTAAGGAAAAGAAAGGCTTATAAAACATCAAATTGATTGCAGGATCATATACTCTAATGGTGTCTTTGTGAATGGATGAAAGGAAAATGATGTCACCTGAAAGACAGAGAAGCTGATCGGAGAAATTTTGTACTTTGGGCCACTATAAAAACCTTTTAAAATAGCACCAGGATTCATTAGAGAAATGCAGATGAGATTCCACCTCACCCCAGAAAGAATGGCTGCTATCAAGAAATCAACCAATAACAAATGCTGGCGGGGGTGTGGGGAGAAAGGAACCCTTCTCCACTGTTGGTGGGAGTGCAGACTGGTGCAAAGACAGTGGAAATCAGTATGGAGATACCTCAAAGAACTAGGACTAGAGGTCCCATTTGACCCAGCTATTCCCCTGCTAGGTATCTTCCTCAAAGAATTAAAAGAATCATACCACAGCAATATATGTGCACCCATGTTTATAGCAGCACAGTTTGTAATAGCTAAAGCTTGGAAACAGCCCAAATGCCCATGAACTGGAAACTGGATAAAGAAGATGTGGTTTTTTTAATAAAATGGAGCATTACTCAGCCATAAAGAACGAGGAACTAGTGACATTTATAGCTAAATGGATGCATATTGAGGACATCCTCTTAAGTGAAATAAATAGGACACACATATGTAAATACCAAATAGTTTCTCTTGTGTGTGTGAGACAAACTGCAAGTGTAAATAAGGATTAAAATGATTAAAATGAATAATTGATAATTTGAAATAGGAAGAAAAGGTCCAAAGGGGTAGGGGAAGGGGAAAGGAAAGAAGGGAAAGGAAAAATTATGAGAGAAGGAAAAAATGGAAACAAAGTCTTTGTAAATATGGAAGGGTGGAGAGGGTGAAGGGCACACAGGTAATGGGGAGAAAATAAGAACCAAGATACATCATGTACAGGTACAAGCACCCAATGATAGATGTAAATGTATTGTTTACTTAAAATGTAACAATAAAAGAATTTAAGCAAAAAAACCCCCAAAACACATCCTCTTAACTGATAGGTCTTTTTGAAGAAAAGTGCTGTGTAATTTTAAGTGGAAAAGAACATTTATATTTTTTATCTGGTGTTTTATTGTACTTTCAATAAAGAAATTAGAAAAAAAGTAGCACCAGGTTTGAATCTTGGAAAATTATATAGCTAATTACACCCATATAAATAAGTAAAATACGGCGCCGGTAAGAGTGGATTTTAAAGGATATATGCTAACCAAATCATTTTCAGGAATTATAACAGAAAGCTTCCTCTCCAGGGAGAGGGTTGAATGTAGCCCACTTCTGCCCCCTCACTAATAGGACAAACTTGGCCAAGTCCTTTAACCCTTCTTGGATTTAGATTTCTTGTGTGTCAAAAGAGATGATGGCACCAGGCCTGGCTAGTCGTGGAGATCCTGTGAGCACCTCCTGAGAAAATAAATAACCTCTGAATATGAGGCACCAGTTGTGCTTTCATACCTTTGTCTTAAAACCTGACAGTAAAAAGATTTGTTAGTTTTGTGTCAGATAAACTATTACCTTATATAGGTGTTTTCCCTTGCAAGTTAATCTGGCTGTATTGTTTGTTATCTCAGCTAGAGCTAAACAGAAATGTCTGCAAGAAACTGATTCTCTGTAATCCCAGTTTCTTCCATTATTGGCCAATTGATTTCATAAGCTTAGCAGTGCTGGGAAATATGCAGCATTCTGATATCAGTAGAAATGAAGTTCTTCACATACATCAATTTAGTCTGAAACTCTTGACACATTTTACACTCATTGTTTTCTCATAGATACTTATTTTCTGGTGCTAAATTCTAGTTTTCTTTAAGTTTAACTGTTAGATGTTGAACTTGTGGCTCTCACTATGTGGTGAGAAAGAATTAGGCTGTTATATCTGCTCTGTCCAGTTTTGACAAATGCATGCAGTGTTGCTTCAAGCTTCTATATAATTTAGGTCTCTTGTGACTGACTAACCAATACCACTACAGCAGCTAATTTAAGAATCTTTTTCCCACTCAGATTTTTATAGCTCCCTCCTACATTGTTACTAAGAAAAAAATTTAGGCAAACATCACATCCTGAGTCATGAATTATGTGTATCATTAGGAGTCCTGGAATTTTAAAGGAAACTTCAGAGTAAAACCATGTATACAACCATTCCTGGAATTTATTAGGCTAAAACAGTGAAAGACACTCAGGTTTTGATCTTTGAATTAAAAGGCATTTCTTTGCCAAGGTCTACACACAATTTCCAGGAAGCTCACTATAGCCAATCATAGATGATCCTGTCCAGCCATGTTGGGGATGAAATGTGGAAGTGGAGTTCTGCAGAGACTGGCTGGTTTCCTTAAAATTACACGGCTGACCTTGGATGCAGAGATGAACAGAATGCATCTCTGGCAAAGAGCAATGCTCCTTCCACTACTTCACGGAGCTTACTTGTGTTCTCTGCCACTCTGTGTCAGCTGAAGAAAGAAGGAATACAAGGATTTTGATGTTTGAATACTTATTTTCCCATCACAGTCTGTTTTACCAGATTACTGTGGAAAGGTTGATCAGTGAAGATGTGATTATATCTGCATCTCACTATGAGACTTAGGCTTTTTGGAGTCCAAATACAAATGAAGAAATGTAATCAAACTTTTCAAATTGTTGTCAAATTGAATCAAGGGAAAAGAAAACAAATTAACCTCAAGGAACAACTCTGTTGAGAAGTCCCAACTTGAAATTAAATGTAATTTATGAAGAGCAAATGAATTATTTCTGCTTCTCAGAACTGACTGCTTAACCTGTGTATTAAGTGCATTTTATCTTACTGAATGAATACCTTTGGGTAGAATACAGAATCTGGTGATTTGTTAAGAAGCTAAGAGTAAGAAGAATTAGCCAAGTCCTTGCCTCGTTTTTACTAAGAAACTCAGATGATAGAAAATGATCAGTGACTGCTGAGCAGTTCATATGTTACCACCATCAGTAGTTGTCAAGCCCTTATTTACCACTTATTTTTGTATCTGGCCCACAGAAATTTGGTCATATGAATTTTTTTCTAAACATGTTGGAGCATTATTGGAAAGGTAATTTTTAGTTCTTTCTAGATAGTATAGAGATGTGGCTCTAGTTTAAAGATAAATATTAAATTGCTTGAGGGTAACTAATAATGAATTTTAAATCCCATTATGATCTGATGAGACAGAAATATCATGGCAAATGAAGAGACACTTCTCAGAAGAATTACAAATGGCTAATAAATATTTGAGAAAATGTTCAACAACTCTGGCCATTGGAGAAATGCAAATTAAAACAACACTGAGATTCTATCTTACTCCAGAAAGAATAGCCACTATTAAGAAATCAAATAATAACAAATGCTTGTGAGTCTGAGGGGAAAAAAGCTGGAAGTGTAATTGTTGATGGGAATATCATCTTCCTCTCTCTCTCTCTTTCTTTTTACTTTTTTTTGTGACAGGGTCTTGTGATGTAGTCCTGGCTGGACTGGAATTCACTGTGATCCTCCTGCCACAGCCTCCTGAATGGTGAGATTAAAGGCATCCACCACTACACCCGGCATTGGTGGTTGGTGGGAATGTAAACCAGTACAATCGCAAATGGAATCAGTATGGAGATTTCTCAAAAAACTAAAACTAGAAATTTCATTCAACTCACTGTTCTCCTTCTAGGTATCTTCCTGAAATAGCCAAAGTCATCATATTATAGTGATTCATTTGTACCCAAGTTTATAGCAGCAAAATTCATAATATCTAAATCTGGTAAGTGGTCTATATGTCCATCATCAGATGAATGGATAAAGAAAAGGTAGTATTTATACACAATGGAGTACAACTCTGCCATAAAGAAGGATAAACTTCAATCATTTGTAGGAAAATGTATGTACCTTGAGATCATAATATTAAACAAAATAAATCAGACACATGAGATTAAATATTGCATATTTATCTTATATGAGCAACCCTAATTATAAATTGGAAAATACAAACATAAAATAATGGGAAGTAGGAAGATTTCTTTCAAATGAAAATGGAATTAGAAGATAGAAGGAGAGAGAAAGAGGAGAAGGGAAGGGGATAAAATTGTGATGTGTTATGTACACAAGCCAATGCCCCACGAGAAATACAATCATAATGTATTACAAACATGTACTAATAAAAAATAAAAGCTGGAAAAAAAGTAATGGATTTAGAACCAGAGCAGCTGGTTCCAGTTCTCATTGACGGAGAACTTTAGAAAGGTACCTATGTTTGTTAAATTTCAATTCCTTATCTGGCAAACAGAGGCAAAGTTCTGATTGTGCAAAAGTGCTCATATTATTGGTTGAGAGGAGGCTTTTGAAAGCTGTAATAGGACCAGGTGCATACATAAAAATTATTTCTAACATAAAAATGTAATTTGATGTACAAAGTTAACATGTAAATCAGAAAGTTAGAAAAACATGACCAAAATCGAGTAGGTAGCGATGGCAAGCTTTCGACTTACCTTCTTATTTGGAGAATAGCTTAATATTCTGTTGTAATGAAGCAATAAAAGGTTAAAATTCATAGTGTAATTATTTTTCCATATCCAAGCTAGTATCTATTAAATTTCAGCTTTAATTAAATGTGTTGGCCTTAAGAGCGATGACTACTGAGAAGATCAAAATGGAAGGCATACAATTGATTCAGAGCTAGAGTAAGAAATGAAGATCATTCAACTCAAGTCTTGTTCGAGTGTACATGATTAGGAACAATGATCAAATTCTAAGATCCAATTCAAAGCAAACATAAAAATAGATATTTAGAAGTGAATGTTATACAAGGAATTTTGCTTATTTAAAAGAAAATTTGAAAATTACTCAGAAGAAATAAAACCAGCATTGGTACAACTCAGCTCATATGAAAAGCTGATCTGCCACAATCAAGGATGCTTTGTGGGCAGTATTTCGGTACATCAGCGGGTGCCCTGTCCCATATGTGCTGCATACGCTCTGGTAATATGAGTTTTAAATGCTTCTTCCCTTAATGGATCAATTATAAACATGGATACCAAAATGCCCATAAAATCTCTACACCTGTCCAAGTTTTCTTCTGGCATGGGTCTTACTCATATTTGCCAGTTTCTCTTTGTTTCTGTTTACTTCCCATCTACCTGCAAAAATTTACACTTCCTCTTTCTTTTTTGATCATTTTTGGTTTACTCTAGCTTTTATTCCAGCCCTCTCTTAATGCTCCCTAGGGCACTTTCAACACTTTGGACAGGACTATCTTCAGACTGGTATTTGCTATTTGTGTGTCTATATAATTTTTTTCTCACCAGCAAGTACCTTAAGGGCAGGAATTCATGTTTGATATTTAATAAATTCTTATTAAATTATTTTTATTGAACTACATAAACACTTATACCCTCCAAATCTGGATATTTATTATTGCATTTATATTCTTATTTATTTCTAAAAGTTTCAACATTTGAAAACGTGTCGATCTGCAATAATAGATTTTGTCAGAATCTGGAAATAAAAATCATCTTATATCTTATTAGAACAAATTATATTATGAAACGATGAAGGTTTTATGTTGGCTTTGTCTCTTCTTTCTGATTCTTTCCCTTTTGTCTTCTCTTTTCCATCTGTTACATGATATTTATTGCTCACTACTTTGTACCAGCCACTTAATGAGCAATTTATATGCCTACTCCCCTTATTTTATCCATTTTTCACATAACTTCAACAAATCTCTAACATTCCCTGAACCTTGATTGCTTCCTTTGAAAAATGAAAGCCATATCTTACAAGTTTATGGGAGGATTACATAAGATTATGTCATTCCTTGGATTTCTAATCTATAATATATAGTTATCCGATTTAGTCTTTCTTGCTTAAATGATCTTTTAGTGAAAGATAAATGAACACCATCACAAAGCAGTAGGAACATTGCCCTGGGAATGAGATAGACTGTATTATTTTTTCATGATTATTTTAAAATTACAGAGAAATTTCTGATTTTTAATTTGTATCAGTTAACTATAGTAAGATTTAGTATTTTGCATACAGAGAAGCAGCAACATCATTCTATAAAATCAGATGCTGCATGCTGAGAGAAAAGGTAAAATTACTCATGCTTCTACTAAGGAAACACCCTGTAGACACAGCATGCTCATTTTTCTATCTTCAAATTCTATTAAAACATAGACAGGTCAAAGTGAACTTAAAATATAAGATAAATAATTCATTTTCTCCTTGTTTTTCAAATATTATATTGATTTTTAATTCTAGTCTTTAAAAATATCTATTCTTATGAAGTATTTGAATTTGAGGAGGTGAGATAATTTTGGCTTTTAGATCTTCAAACCAATTTCACAATTATGGCTAACTCACATGGAAGTCATCACTGATTTTAAGTTTGAGAACTCAGGCAACAAAAGCAAAAGTAGATGGATAGGTTTATGTCGGATTAAAAAATTTCTGCACAACAAAGTAACTAGACAATCTACAGAATGGGATAATATATTTGCAAACTATACATCTGATAAGGGGATAATATCCAAAATATATAAGGAACTCAAACAACTCAATAGTAAAATAATAAATATCCCAATTGAAAAATGGGCAGATTACCCAAATAGACATTTCTCAAAAGGAAACATACAAATAGACAAGAGGTATATGAAAAACTGTTCAGCATCACTACTCATTAGGGAAATGCAAATCAAAACCACAGTGAGATGCCACATCACTCTACTTAGAATAGCTACTTTTTAAAAAGTATTTGAGAATACATGGAGAAAAAAGAACCATACACCTTTATTGGGGATGTAAATTAGTATAGCCATTATAAAAAACAGTATGGAGTTTCCTTAAAAAACTAAAAGTAGAACTACCATGTGACCTAACAATCCCACCGACAAGTATATATTCAAAGGAAACTAAATCAGTATACTAAAGACACATCTATATTCCTATGTTTACTGTAGCACTATTTACAGTAGCTGAGATACAGATCAATTTAAGCACCCATCAATGGATGAATTGATAAAAAAAATGTGGTATGCTTTACAATGGAATTATTCAGGCATAAAATTAATGAAATCCTGTCATTTATGGCTACTGAGATGAACTTGGAGGACATTATGTAAAATGAAAAAACAAGGCACAAATACCACACAATTTTACTCAGATGTGGAATATTTAAAAAAGAAAAAGCAGTCAGGGATTTAGCTCAGTGGTGCCGCCAACTGCCTTGCAAGAGCAAGGTCCCGAGTTCGATTCCCAGGACCAAAAAAAAAAAAAGAACGAAAAAAGAAAAAGTTGATCTTATAGAAGTTGAGAGTAGAATGCTAGTTATCAGAAGCTATGGAGATTAGGGGGGAGATAGTGCTGGGGAGAGATTTGCTAACAGGTGCAAAGATACAGTTAGCAGGAATAAGTTCTGATGTTCTCTTACACAGTCAGATGACTATAGTTAACAATAAAATATCACATATTTCAAAACTAGAAGAGAGTATTTTAAATGTTCTTACCATAAAGAAATGATACCCATTTAAGGTGATGATTATGCTAATTATTCTGATTACTATACAACGTATACATGTATTAAAACATCCTGTATTTATTTTCACTTTCTGGAAGGCTGAGCCAATGACTTTTATCAGATAATCAAAGGGTCTTAGGAGCAAAAATAATATTAGTTTAGGCTTTCAAAATTATAGATTTCCTAGGAACCTCTGAACCTTACAGTTAAAATGCTAAGTTTAACAAAGCTATTGTAAAATAGTTAAAAAGTTACAATTTTCCAGACCATGGATAAACATTATTGGTAATATTACTTCCCAGAGATACTTCAGTTTTAGATATAAGGGAGATGTCTTGCTCAATGGGTAGAGAAGTGAGCAAATTATCACCAAAGGGAGAATTAAAGATTGCAGCTGACTAAGAAATTACTAATCAGGAGTGGATTGTCTTTGTAAAAGTTAGAAAGGGCTCTGCAGCCTGCCTTTGATATATGTTGAAAAAGGAGGCTAATCTTGTTGTTTTTGTTTGAGACAGGGTCTCCCTATGTAGTTCAGGCTGACTTTGAACTTACTGTGTAGTCCAGATGGCCTCAAACTTGTAGCAGTTAATCCTTCTGCCTCACCCTCCTGAGTTCTGGGATTAAAGGACACCATGCCAAGCTAGGAGGCTGATCTTGTACAATTTTCCACGTTTTGTGTAAAATCATACCATGGATGATTCATTCTTTTCATTAAGAAGGGTGGCTTTTGTAAGTGTATGTTGAAATACATACTATGGTATAAATGATTCTTAAAAGTCTGTTTGGTAAGGCTTATCTGAAATATACTAAGTAGAAGTCTGTTTGGTAAGGATTATCTGAAATATACTAAATATGGTCTCTGCCTTAAAAAGAGAATCACCTAAAAGTGACGAATTATCTACATAAATTTAAGACAAAGTATAGTGGCAGTGCCATAGAAAGTTATAGTCTAGTGTAGGAGGGAAAGATGAGGAAGAGGGACAGGGAAGGTTCTGCAAAGGAAGTTGAGTACAACTTGGGCTTTAAAAGATGCAAGGTGTTTGGATACACTGATGAGGAAAAGAAGCTTTGTGTTTAGGAATATCGAGACAGGAAATTGGTGAAAAACTGTGGAGTGTAGTAACTGATACAGGATATAGAAAGGAGACAATTAAATACAGTGGAACTTTCCAGACTCATGGACAGAGACTCTTGTAAGGCACAGACCTTCTTAATCCTTCTGGAAGTTTTTTATGGATTTTGACTTGAGTGTCTTGAAGACTTTACCTCAGCATAGTCCATGCAAATGGCCTTGTTGCTTAAAGCTTCTTTGCAAACAGCCCCAGACCAGTTACTTCTCTCAGGAAGATGTAGGTCTATTACCCCTCTTGGAGACATTTACTCAACAAGAAGCCAAAATGTAAGGGAAAGTAATTCCAAATAACACTTGTAGATCCTTAAAGTGATAAAGAAAATAACGCTAATGGTCTCTTAAGTTGGATGCTGGCTTGTCCTAGACTTCCTTTTTTAGGCATGAGACACAGTCTGAAGCTTCTAGGTTGCCTGTGGATATTTTACAGTCATAGAACTAAGCATACACAGTTATTTTCTCCTTTTACATAAGCAAATGGAATAAATATGGAACATGGGTTTTGCCTTCCAAGATCACCACTGGCTTTGTCTTTCGAATTGGGCCACTTGCTTTAGTACAAAAGAAATGGAAGAATCAATGTTAGGAAGGCAAGTGATTCAGGACCACTGAATTGTTGGTCAAGTTATTATGATTAGTCATGTATATTTTTCACTAATGGTATCTGTTTACCTTTAGGACTGTACCTGATCTGAAGAGAATAATTAAAAAAGTGAATTTAGTATATAAGACAATCTATGGGGTAGGGCAGAGGTGGGTTCTTGAGATTACTGTGAGCCATTTTATATTTTTTCATTAACTTTGAGTAATTACTTATTTCTTATACAATTAATACTTATTTCAAGTTACTTAATTCTTATAAAATTATTCAGTATCATAAAATGATAGCCTATATAAAACTGTATAACCTAACACCCACACCCCAAATTTTCTGGGGGTAGGGGCAGAAGAATCTCAAAGTGGGTGTCTGTGATGGCCCAATAGTTGTCTTGTGGGTTTGAATGCTCTATCCTTGTCCAAAGGATGCTCAAGCTATTACGGTGGTTTGGATCCAGTAGGTCACCCCCGTAAGAACAAGGTTACGGTTGGCTCAACCTTTCTCTATTAGGAGAGCAGAGAGATGGAATGCATCTGCAGGGGGAGCGAGTAGCATCACGAAATGGAAGCAGACAATTTGTATAATCTTGACATCTTGGTTCTAGATACAATTGCTACATACACTGCTATTGCCATCTAACTGGCTGGAAGTTTTCCATACATAGTACAGTGGAGAAAATTAGTTTGCTCTCAGGTATGTACATAACTTACAATGACTGTTTCTTCTTGAGTGAATCAATATATATTTACATATCAGAGAATGACACTTATTTGAGTTTATATGTTGTACAAAACTTATGGAAAGCAAGTGTCTGTCTTTTTATTCATGGGATTTACATGGTAATTTCAAGTGTGAACCATCACTAGTTTTCAGTGTCTGCTTAAAAGTTGGACATACGTATTGGATCAGCAATATTATTAGTTACTTGTGAATGATTTTTTTAAAGAGAACCTGATCTAAGGGATGTGAATAAATGATTGCAATTAAAATAGCACTGTAAGTACTGGACAGGATAACCTGTAGGATGGGTCTGGAAAAGACAGTTTTCTTCAGTGTTCATAAACAGTCATAATGAATTAATTCAAGATTAGTATTTCCCTTTTACTTCTTTCTGCCATTAATGGATGAAGTGTTTCATTAAGTCTTGATTGGCCCTAACTGGGTCAGGGTGATGGCATCTATTAGGGAGTGTGGGAATCCGCATTTCAAGCTCCAGTCCTCAGTTCCCTTAGAATTTGGCATTTATTAAGAACTTTTGTTTTTCTCCTAAGAATGTCTTAAAATAGCTTAGAGGATGGTTTGCCATCAAATTTAAGAGCTTGATGAGTTTAGAGTGTATGAGAATTAGGCCTATTTTTACCATTAAACATTTTGTGGGAGATCTCAGTCTGAATCAAGTGTTCTTTTATAGTCATTGATACTGTAACTCTCCAAGAAATGCCATGAAGTAGCCCATGAAGTTGGTCAGAAGGAAGAATTGGTCTGGATGTGACTGTAGAGTTTTATTACATTAGTAACACAGTTAAAAAAAAGTTTAAAGTTATATGAGATTTCCAGTCCATTGCTTAGCTTCCTGAATTCTACTTCCTTCCTTTCAAAGTTCCTATAAAATATACATATGGGATAAAAATAATTATAATTCTTCTTTCAGTTGCTATAGCAATGGCAATTCTTTAGTACATCCTCTGTTCCCTCATGCCCTTCTGAATTAATTTAGCACAAAGCAGCTCATTTTCTAGAAATAAAGTTCTTGAAAATAGGTGTCGAGCAGTATTACATGGACTTTATGGTATCCAGCTGTGACTAAGTACACCCTGAATAGCCAGGGCCTTGTGACTGTGATTGAAAGGTTAGAGGCTGCTCCTCCACTGGGATCCTCTTTTCTCTCTTTTTTTGGTATATATTTTTTAAAATGTTGTTAGCATATGTTTGCAGTACAAAATGATTGTATTCATTGTGAGGAGTTGATATATATACCTAACACATCTCAATTTTTCCCCTTACATCACATCCCCAATTTAAACTTTTCCCCATCATCTTATTTATTTTATAAGTCTTTATCAAGTTAGTGATGTTCTATTTCAAGAAAAACTGGTGGGAGTTCAGATTAAGAAATACAGAGAATAATGTTCATAATCTGTTTTTCATAATCCTGTATCACAAATAAATTCAGAATTTGTATTTCTCACCCCCACTGTATTGTTTCTTAAAACTTTTTCCTGAATACACTCAAAAGGGAAAAGTAGGAATATTAATTTTATTGAAAATTATTTCTAAAATCCTGTAAAGCAAAGATTGTCCTGTTGTCACTTAGTGTACAGTCAATGATAAAGGTATGGCCATTCTAGAAGACAAGTATTGCTATTTAGTTGTTAGGTTAATTCCTGCAATTATTTATAATTGCATTGATGCTAAACCGGGGTGGGGTTACAGCTCATAGCTTGGTGATGGAGTATGTGCTCAGCACATGCAAGGACTTGGGTTCTAACCCAGGAATGAAAGAAATAAAGCATGGTATATTTTAGTAATGGAAAACATTTCAGATGTTCATATATTTAAAGCAAAGAATTTGTTTATTTTAAACTTCAGTAAGTGGTCAATTTTTCCTCAGTAAGGGAAAATTGTTTAAATTTTGTCAGCAGCCTTAACCAAACCCTTTCATGCTCTGAGTATATGATAAAATTAACATAACTAATTGAAAAAAGACTTATATATTCTCTCCCCCTGATTGACCATTTAGATTTATTCATTCAAATTTTGGTATAAGGGGTTGGGGATGTAGCTTAGTGGTGTTGCACCTGCCTGACAAATGTAAGGTCCACGGGGAAAAATTATTTTTTGTTATAAGTATGAGTCATCCTTATTAGAATGAAATGTAAACTGGTAATAGAATACTAACTCTTCTATAGAAATATATAACCATAGGAATTTAACTCATTGTGTTCATGTAATTTTACTGTATCAATTAAGATTCTACTGGAAGGGCAGAACACTGGAAGCTGCACATTGTTACAGAGTTTGACCTTACCATATGTGTGAGTTGTGAGGCCTCCAAATACCCTGTAAGAATGTTTGACCCTAACCAGAAACCTTGGAAAAAGGAGTGTGGAGAAATACTCATTTAGCTAAGTTGACAAGTGGCACCGTATTTTGAGATATAAATATTTTCTTTAAGCCTTTGGATATTAAAAAAACCCTAAAATGTAAAATGTACCAGTCTACCTCAAGCTTCTTGCATTGGATCTTGTAATATGTGATTTTATGTCAGTCATTAAAACTATAAATACTCCAAATTAGAAAACACCATAACATTTGCCGAACAATATATTGCCTCTTAAAATGATGATCCATAAACCACATATGAATATAAATCACATGTGTATGCCTTATTGTTATTCCTAGGCAATATAATGTAATCTAGCCAGGTCTTTGAAATCTGTAGGGCCTCCTTTGGTCTACATCTGAATTCTTTCTTGTGATATCTTGGGGTTCTATGACTTTCAATATGGTTTATCCACTTAGGCATGACCAATAAAAGTTGATGTCTACTTTCATTATCCCTTGTGATCTCCCTCACAAACTTATTCTTGGTCTTTCTTTATCCTTTCCCACCTCAACTATAATAAGTTGCCCCTGCACTCTGTAACTTAAATGCCACCTTTCACTTCTTCTCTTTATTCTCCCACATCAGAGCTAGCAGGAGTTTCTGTTAGCAAAATCTGCAAACTGCATTTCAGTCTTAGCCCTTTGTAACATTAGCACTTGGTCTCTTGGGTGCAAGCCACTCTTATCTCTTCCTGGACAACACTCAGGCTTCTAAGTGGTTTCTTTGTTATTACTTTTGCTTTTTTGGAGTTTATTTTCCAGAGTTACTGGACTGACAGTTCTAAAAAATAGATTACATTATTCACTTTAATAGCTTCCATTGCAATTTGAATATAGCCTATCTTGTTTCAAATAAATTGACTATCAAAGACTTTTTTTAGGAAATTCATGAAATTTTAATTGACAGCTGATGATGTTAAGGGATTAGGGTTCATTTTATTAGGTGGAGTAATAGTATGTTAGTTATATAAGAGATTGCTCTTATTTCTAGGGATACATTTAAGGATAAAACATTGTTTAGGAATTTTCTTTAAAATGTCACCTTACCCTACACCCTCCAAAACAAGAATAAAAAGGGGGGGTGAGGATAAAGATGTGTATCAAAACGATAATTGTTCCTTCTGGATCCATGGGGATTCATATATGCTTGACATTTTTCATAATATATAGTTGAAAAAAGACAATTAAAAACTTACACTTTGTTATGACTTGTACCTAGCTATCCCCCTAAAACCTCATGCATTCTAGTTTCCAATAAAAGAATTCTCTTTTCCTTAAAGTAATCTGAAATTCACACCAACATTTAAATTTCTGACTGAATATAGGCATTTACGAACTGCTTATGATATGTTATAATTTAAAATGTTCTCCAAAAATGTCATCTGCTCAGAGGTAGGTCACTTAGTGTGTGACCTAGAAGGAAGGGTGTATTCTCGTCTGAGGTTCTTCTTTCTTCTCTCCTCTCCTCTCCTCCCCTCCCCTCCCCCTCCCCCTCCCCTTCCTCCTCCTCCTCTTCTTCTTCTTCCTCCTCATTCTCTCCCTCCCTCCCTCTCTTTTTCTGCTTACTGGCTGCCATAGGCTAAGCAGCTTTCCTTCACCCTGCTCTTCCACAATGCTGTTTTTGCCTTGGATCCAGCATACCATGAAATGAACCCTCTAAAATCATAAGCTAAAATAAACCTCTCCTCCTTTCAAGTACAAATGTTGGGTATTTTGTCTTATTGACAAAAAAATAACTAATATAGAAAACTTTTACCAGATCATGTGCTTCATAAGCCTTTAGAACTGATTTGTAGGAGGAGTTTTAAAATACTTGGAGAATCAAGGTAGAAAAAGCATAAAAGCCTGTAACAGTTTAATGAGTACTTGTGGTGGGAGCTGAGAAGACAAAAATACTTATATGTATGTGAACAATAAAAGCCAGGCTCATGAGGTTTCAGATGAGAACGAGGATTGTATTTAAAAATGGATTCTCATGGGTATTGGATTCTGGCAACAAACAAAGAAAACTAGTTTTCATCTTACTACTGTCCTAAGACCGTATGAGCTAAATTTGAATGTGGTAGACTTATTAATCTGGTAGACGAAATTTCAAGATAACCCCATATTAAGCCTGTAGAATGGGGCTGCTAGCTGCTTTTACCCAGATGTACAGTAAGAATCAGGAACAAAACGTAGAGCTGAATGATATGAAAATTTTGCAATTTGACCAGAAAGGAAGTGAATGCATAGTTGTGGCCAAGGAAAATGTAGTTGCTAAAACGGTTAGCACTGTTATTCATCCTATGTGGATATGGTAATTTCTCTCCTTTTACAATGCTGGCCTTCAGTGAATGTGTCTTCACTGTCCTCCATGTTGATTCCTTGTGGGCTGGACCTGTCTAACTCCCTACAAGATATCTAATTAACTTACCTATCTGCAATACTAGGATTGTCTAGAGGTTTTTGAGGGGTTTAGAAGAGAGCTCAGGACATTGTGTAAGTGATAAGATCTCTACCCTGTAGGAGACTACATACTTTTTAGGGTTGAATCTGCAATGCTCACACAATGCCCATGCAGTGGGCAATGGCCTACCTGATCATGCTCTGATCAGGTCCCAGACAGCTGCAGGGCACCTTACTCAGGTTTTTGTGTGATCCCTGGAGGATGGTGACTCAGCAGAATCTATTTCAGACTTCCCAACTCTATTTCCGAGCCTTGGTCCTTACTGCCTAATAGAATCCTAATTCCTGCTTTATTCATTCCTGTCTTATTAGCTGAATGTGGTGGAACATACCTGTAATCCCAGCACTTGTGAGGCTGAGGTAGGAGGATTGAAAGTGTGAGGCCAGCCGAGACTATGGAGCAAGATCCTGTCTCAAAAAAGGGGGCCACTGCTTATCACTCAGGCCAGTGCTCCAAACATTCAGGCGTGAGCAAAGTCAGAGGCTATATATAATTTCCTTGAACTAAACTCAGGGCAATATCCATTCACTGGTGTCATGCGAATTGCATGTATCAGTAATACAGAAAGAGGCTGTCATCTATTCCTCTCTAACGTGCTTGCCTTGCCAATAGCCAGCATGACTCCATCAGAGTTATTGACCGAAATTCCCATTTCCTGTCCAAGCTAATGAGGCTTATAAGTAAGTACCTTATAAGTAAGTTTATCTTTTATCAAAAAAGGAAATCAAATTCCCAAGAACGTTGTAAATGCTAATAATCTTTTAACCAATAATGTAAGTGTAAATTTTCTAATAATTTTAAAAATAAGGATCTCTAATTCATGTAAGCAAATGAGTTTTATACTATATACTGTAAGTTGTCCCCACTTTTAAGTATAGTTACAGATATAAGAACTTCTTATTTCTATGAATTGTTAAGTGCTCCAAAGTGTGAACCCAAGCAATGTCAATTTAATTGATCAATCCAATCAGCTCCTTTTAATTAAAACTCTCTAGTTTTCTTTACTTCAAAAGTCAAGAGTAGATAAACCCAATGCTGCTGCTACTTTGACATACAATATTTTCCTCTTTTTTTGGTTTTTATCTTTTATGAGTATATGTAAAATAGTAAGAAAATTCCTGGTTGGGGAAATCAAAGTATTTGGATTCTACTCTTGATGCTGCTACAAAAACCATGAATAAGCCACTCTTCTTCTTTTTTTTTTACAGTATAGGGGAATAAAACCAGGGTCATTGCACTGAGCTACATCCCTAGACTTTTTCTATTTTTTAATTTGAGGTAGGTTCTTGCTAAATCTCTTAAGTTGCTCAGCTTGATTTAAACCTATAAAAATCCTCCTGCCTCTGTCTTCCAGGTTTCTGGGATTATAGGCATGTGCCACTATTCCAGGCTAAGTCACAAAATTTTATGGGAGCTCAAGTTTCTTTTTTAAACAAAATGAAGTAGTGTGGTAGGCAAACTTTTAAATTCACAGGCTCCTTTAAAGGTCAATGATTCAAGAGGGTAATTGTCTGTGATTCCACAAATATTTTATTGACTCTTCTCTAAATCTCTTTCCCCCACTAAAATTTTACTATTTAAATAATTTCAGTTTAGTAATAAATACATGTTTCTTTTTTTTTGTTTTTAGTCTCCAAGCGGTTTAAACCTTCTATGTTGTATTGAACTGCCAACACTGCAAGTTGCCACAAGTAGCAACCAATGAAACAGTGATTAAAATTAAGGGTTCAGAAACTCCTTTGAACTATAATTTAAAGTCATGTGATTTCATTGTAAAGCAGGTTTTGCCTGTAAACTTCAAGTACTATTAACTAAGTTATAAAGGAGTTGTAGCATACAGGGATCTTTTGATCATTATATTAAGGTAATAGAAAAAATTATTTGATGAATTTTAAATCTCTCTAATGTACAATGAGAGAAACATTTCATTTTTAACCAAGTTTTAGTAACACCATATTCCCAGAAGTAATTATAAAGATGAATTTTTTATGTCATAAATATGTTAAATAAAAGATAACATTGTGTCCTAACATTGAGAAAAAAATTCATTCAATCTATGAATCATTTCATTTATTCAATAACTACATAATCATTTGTTTAGGATTTTTATAGCCAAGTCTTCAAATTCTACAAATCAGGACCAACTGTGGAAAATTGTGTTTCTTTCTCTCTAAAAGTCAGTTTCTTTTAGAAAGGATAATGGGTTTTAAAAAACACTGAAATCCTTCATCACTTGATAACATATCTATGTCACGGAATACTACGAAACTTGCTTATCCTTTAATAAAATATAAAATTCATCACTAAATATTACATAAAACTGTATTCTTTATATATACATTAGTTCTGAGAATTCTACTTTTGGATAAATTATTTGTAATATATATTTTTATAAAATTTTTAAAATATGAATTAAAATATTTTATGTCTGAGCTTCAAAATATATATACTAAATGAATGACATAAAATATTCCACAGTTTTTCAGATCCTTAATGTATTTGGACAGGAAAGTAAAGTTAGCATCATCCTATCTGAAGTCCTCATGGTGTTCCACACAGTTATTATCACCAGACTGAATATTCATCAATTAGGAAACTAGGAAAACTGACAAACAAATGTTACAAAGAATAATAAGCAAATCAGGTATGTTGACACATGCCTGTAATGCCAGCACAGAGGCTGAGAAAAGAGCATCATAAGTTCAAGGGAAGCCTGGACTAGATGACAAGTCCCTGTCTCAAAAAAAAAAAGGACCATTTATTAATTACCTGTTTTGTCCCTATGACAAAATAGCTGAAACCCACTACTTAAAGGGAAAGTTTATTTTGGCTCATGGTCTTAGACAGTTTAGTCCACAGTGTGCTGGCTCCAAGGCAGAAACATCATAGTGGAAGGGCATGACAGAGGAAAGCTGCTCAACCCATGGAAGCTAGGAAACAGAGAGAGAGAGAGACAGAGAGAGAGAGAGAGAACACATGGGGGGGTAGATTTAAACAATAATATTCCACCCCTGGACTTCCCAACCAAAAGTCTTCTAGACTTAATAACCAAATTCAGTCATGTAGCTGGTTACAAGGTCAACACACAAAAATCAATAGCTTTCTTCTACACCAATGACAGACTCACTGAGACAGAAATAGGGCAAATAATTCCTTTCACAATAGCATCCAAAAAATTGAAATGCCTAGGAATCATCCTAATGAAAGAAATCAAAGACCTCTTCTCTGAAAACTATGGCACTCTGAAAAGACAGATTGAAGATGATATCAGAAAATGGGCAGACATCCCCTGCTCCTGGGCAGGAAGGATTAATATAGTGAAAATGGCCATACTTCCAAAACTGCTATATAGATTTAATGCAATTCCAATTGAGATCCCAGCAGCATACTTCATAGACCTCGAGAAAACAATCCAAAAATTCATTTGGAACAAGAAGAGACCCAGAATAGCAAAAGCAATTCTAGGTAACAGAGACATGGCAGGGGGTATCACAATCCCCAACCTGCAACTCTACTACAAAGCTACTGTGATAAAAACAGCATGGTACTGGCAAAGAAACAGACCTGAGGACCAGTGGAATAGATTAGAAGATGCAGAAACAACGCCAGACACACTCAGCCATCTCATCTTCTACAAAGGAGCCAAACACCCTCACTGGAGGAAAGATAGCCTCTTTAATAAATGGTGCTGGAAAAATTGGGCTTCAACTTGCCAAAGATTAAAACTAGACCTATATCTCTCACCATGCACTAAACTAAAATCAAAATGGATTAAAGATCTAAATATTAAAATAGAAACTCTGAACCAGTTGGAACAGAGGTTAGGTAGAACCCTTGAAGACATCGGTGTAGGAAAAGATTTTATGAACAAAACCTCAGTTGCCCGTGAACTAGCACAAACAATCAACAAATGAGATCCCTTCTTATTAAAAGGCTTCTGCACAGCAAGAGAAACCACCAGCAGTGTGAAGAGACAACCCACAATGTGGGAAGAAATCTTCACCTGCTCTTCCTCAGACAAAGGTCTACTATCTCGAATCTATAAAGAGCTTAAAAAGATCAGACCTCCCAAATTTAAAGACCCAATCCAAAAATGGGCATCTGAAATGAACAGACATTCTCAGACAAAGAAGTAGAAATAGCAAATAAATACATGAAAAAATGTTCAACATCACTGGTTATTCAAGAGATGCAAATGAAAACAACACTGAGATTCCACTTCACTCCAGAAAGAATGGCTGCTATCATGAAATCCACCAATAACAAATGCTGGTGGGGCTGTGGGGAAAGAGGAACCCTGCTTCACTGCTGGTGGGAGTGTAGACTGGTGCAAGCACTGTGGAAATCAGTATGGAGATACCTCAAAGAACTAGGACTGGAAGTCCCATTTGACCCTGCTATTCCAGTGCTGGGGATCTTCCCCAAAGAATAAAAAGAATCATACCACAGTGATATATAGGTGCCCATGTTCATAGCAGCACAGTTTGTAATAGCTAAAACTTGGAAACAACCCAAATGCCCATCAACTGGAGACTGGATAAAGAAAGTGTGGTTTTTTAATAAAATGGAGTACTACTCAGCCATCAAAAATGAGAAATTAGAGACATTTATAGTTAAGTGGATGCACATTGAGGCCATACTCTTAAGTGAAATAAATAGGATACACATGTATAAATACTAAATAGTTTCTCTGATGTGAGAAACTGAAAGTGTAAATAAGGACTAAATGTATAATTGGTAATGTGAAATAGGAAGAAAAGGGGCAAAGGGGAAGGAAATGAGAGGGCTAGGGGAAAGGATAGAAAGGAATGGGATTAATATGAGAAAATGGAAAAATAGGAACAAAATCTTTGTAAATAGGGAGGAATGGAGGGGTTGAAGAGAGGGCTGGGCAAGGGTGAAAAATAAGAACCAAGAGAGACTATGTAAAGGTGCAAATTTCCATTGATGAATGTCATTATATTGTATACCTAAAATGCATCAATGATTAGAATGAATAATCGACAATGTAAAATAGGAAGAAAAGGTCCAAAGGGGTAGGAGTAGTGGGAGGGGCAGGGGAAAGGAAAGAAGGGAAAGGAAAAATGATGAGAAATGGAAAAAATGGAAATAAAGTCTTTGTAAATAGGGAAGGGTGGAGGGGGTGAAGGTAGGGCTAGGAATGGGGAAAAAATAAGAACCAAGATGCATTATGTAAAGGTACAATTCCCAATGAGAAATGTAATTGTGTTGTATACCTGCAATGTACCAATAAAAGAATTTAATAAAAAAAATAAAATAAAATGCTAATGTTAAATAATCTTTCAAAACTCAGTGGACCATATATGTGTGGTTCTATTTCTAGATTCTCTGTTTTATTCCAATGATCCATGTGTCTTTCCTTACACCAACACTGCCTTGATTACTGTAGCTTTAGAAGAAGTCTTAAAATTAGGTACTAAACATCTTCCAACACTGTTTTTTTTTTTTAAGTTTTTTTTTTTAACTTTTCTAGGTCCTTTGTACTCCTACATAACTTTTAAATTTCAATATCCAATTCTTCATTTATAGCAAGTATACACAGACTTGAATTTTTATATATAGTTTGTGTTTTCTAGTCCTGCTAAATTCAAATACAAGTTCTAGGGGCTCCTAGAGATTTCTTAGTATTTTCTCTGTAGATGATCATTTCATCTACATATAAAGATTTTGCTTCTACCTTGCCAATCCTATCCTAATTGTGTCATTTTATTGCCAGACTATTTTGGTGGGGCCTAGGTTTCAAAGTTTAATGGACAAATGAAGAGTAAGCATATCTGCCCTTGCTCCCCACCTTAAGGAGAAAGCATTGTATCTTCCCCATTCATATAAGATGTTCTCGCTGGAAGTATGGAGTACATGTCTTTAATCTGTTGAGAAGTTTCTGTTCTACTTCTAGTCTCCTGATAGCTTTTACCATGAACAGCTATAGAATTTAATCCAATACTTTTTTTCCAAATAGTGACAGGATCATATGGTTTTTTCCTTTCCTCTGTTAAAATGATGACTTTTGGGGGTGGATCTTCCAATCCTGAACCAACACTGCCATCCCTATAACAAAACCACTTTCTACATCCTGCCAGATCTGACTTCCAATAGTTTGTTTTGTTAAACAAATTTCTATCTATGTTCATACTTTTTTCTTCTATTATCTTTATCCAGTTTTAGGATTAGCACAATGTTGAGTTCCTAAAATGAGGGGAGAAGTGTTCCTTCTTTTTTCTGCTTTGAATGTTTGATATAATTTATCAGTTAAAATGTATATGAGCCTGCTGTTGTCATATAGGTAGGTTTTCAAGCTAGGAATATACTTTCTTTAATAGGTGCTATTCAAA
Organism: Heterocephalus glaber; assembly: GCF_053883595.1. Taxonomy (NCBI): domain Eukaryota; kingdom Metazoa; phylum Chordata; class Mammalia; order Rodentia; family Bathyergidae; genus Heterocephalus; species Heterocephalus glaber. Next base: position 7,724,076 of record NW_028258444.1, on the reverse strand, counting down.
TTTTATATTTCCTCCAGAGTTAGTTTCATTAATTTGTCTTCCAAGATACTTCTTAGAAGTTGCCAAATTTATTTCAAAACAGATTTTGGAAATATGCTTTCTATATCCTTTAAAATTCTGTAAAATCTGTGGTAATGTCTCCTAGATCTTGATACTGTAATTTTAAAAATGTATAATTGATATTGTGTAACAGGAAGAAAAGGTCTAAAGGAATGGAGGAAGTGGGAGGGTAGGGAAAAGGAAAAAAGGGAAAAGAAAAAATATGAGAAAAGGAAAAAAATGGAAACAAAGTCTTTGCAAATAGGGAAGGGTGTAGTGGGTGAAGGGAGGGCAGGGGAAGGGGAAAAAAATAAGAACCAAGATACTCATGATGAGTGTAACTATATTTTATACCTAAAATGTACCAATAAAAGAATTTTTTAAAAAAGAAAATCCTTTTATGCTTGCTATGTGACTTGCTCCCCAATTTGACCCCCATTTATTAATATTATCTGGGTGACTGTGCTTATAATCTTAATGGTTTGTCACGCTTTTGTCCCACCTCGTGCCCACCTTGTAAATTTCCATTGGGCCTTATAGTTTTGTCCCACTTTGTACCCCCCTCACCACATGGCTTTGCTCTATAAAACATCTTTGAAAAGTGGCGTGAGTGAGCAACTCGCTGTCTGGTCCCCCTTCTGTCCCTCTTAGGCAGAAGCTTTCTGTCTCCCAATAAATTTTTCCTACTCTTAACCTCTGTTGTTCCTAGAATTCATTCTTTGATTTTAGGGGGTACGAACTCTCATTTCAGTAGGTTTGGGAGTTACATCTCTTCCCCCTATATCACTAGTAGGTTTCTGCTCGGGACCTCCTCCCGGCTATCAGGAGTTCTACTTGTTTGCCTTTATATGTTTTCCTTCCTTATGTTTATATGTTTTAAATAAATTTGCTTATATTTTACCTCCTCAATCCATGATTATATTCTTTGTCATTGTGAGGCATGACCCCAGCATTTTGTTAACATTAAGACTTAAATCATTTGAGTCTGAGAGTGATGATGAGAAGCTCAAAGGATGTATTAATAATACAAAATGTAGCATAGTTTGAAACAGCAATCTTTTAAATTTATAAAATTATAGATATGGTTGGTTGTGATTTAATTGGAAAATTAAGGATTCTTCCATCTACACAAACTTAATTTTTCCAATATAATCTCAACTGACATCTATAATTTCCTCACAGCTATAAAAACTGCTGTTTCAAAATATGTTATACACATTCCTCACTTTTTTCTCTTTTATAAAACAGAAATGTCTTTAATGCTTTTATTGATTATAAAAGTACTTTAAAATTATAAGGATTATATGATATTGATTTTGACAAAGTGGAAAGCAAAAGTCCTTTATCCTCAACTTCCACAAAATGCCCCTTTTTTAGAATAGGGCACAGTATTATCTTTTGCCTTGCCTGAGCTCTCCTTCCCATTTTTCCTCATTTCCACATTGTATCCTCAGTTTTCCATTATTGAGACAAAATACCTGAGGAAGTCAACTTAAAGGAGAAAATATGTATTATTTTTTCCTTAAATTCTTTTATTGGTACATTTTAGGTATACAATACGTTTACATTTCTCATTGGGTGCTTGTACCTGTACATGATGCATCTTCCTTCTTATTTTTTTCCCATTACCTGTGCACCCTTCACCCCCTCCACCCTTCCCTATTTGCATAGGCTTCATTTCCATTTTTTTTTCTTTTCTCATCATTTTTCCTTTCCCTTCTTTCCTTTCCCCTTCCCCTCCAACCACCTCTATCTCTTTGGACCTTTTTTTCTTCCTATTTCCAAACTATCAATTATTCATTTAAATCATTTTAACCCTTATTTACACTTTCTGTTTCTCACACTAGAGAAACTATTCGGTATTGACACGTGTGTGTCCTATATATTTAACCTAAGCATGTCGCCTCGAGCAGCCATGGCCAGCCAGTCTCAGGGAATCCAGCAGCTGCTGCAGCGCCAGAAGCAGTCTGCAGAGAAGGTGTCCACGGCCTACAAGTGAAAGAACCAGAGGCTGAAGCAGGCCACAGAAGAAGCTCAGGCTGAGGTTGAACAGTACCGCCTGCAGAGGAAGGAAGAGTTCAAGGCCAAAGAAGCTGCGGCCTTAGTGCCCCATGGCAGCTGCAGCAGTGAAGTGGAGGGGGAGACCCAGGAGAGGGTGGGTCCAGACCTACTTCCAGCAGAACAGAGAAGAATAACCTCTTGGATAACCTCCTGGCCTTTCTCTGTGACATCCGTCCAGAAATCCATGAAAACTACTGCACCAACGGATAAAAGAAAGAAACACCTGTTCTGTGGCTTAGCATTGTGGATGCTCTCATGGAATATGAAGCTTTAGCAAAGTCGATTTCTGTTCTTAAGAAATGCATTAAATTATTTCTTATGTTGTGTAATAAATAGTTCCCTTCACTTTTTGGAGAGTAGCATATCTAGCTTCTTTAGACAAACTTAGTACTTTCTCCAAAGATGTCATCTTTTTACCTTGTATTTCTTTTTTTCTTTTTTCTTTTTTTTAGGTACCGGAGATTAAACTCGGGTCCTTGCGCTTGCGCAGCAGGCGGCGAAACCACTGAGCTAAATCTCCAGCCCCTACCTTGTATTTCTTAGAAATTTAATGAGTATATGTTGTCTGTTTTCTTACGCCTTTTAGCTCAAACAACATGTATATCAGTGTTGACTTTTTCATTCTTAGATTTAGTAAGAAAAAGAAAAAACAGTTCTTTAAAGAAAGGAAGGGATTAAATAACTCTTTTTCCCTTATACTTTCGTAAAGGTCAGGAGCTTTATCTATGAAAAAGAAGTAAATAGTTATTTGTAACTTGTATGACGCAGCAGCCAGATTCAAAGTAGTATATTTGGAGGAAGGATTAGAACAGCTAATACTGGTATACATGCTTGAGCTGCTCTTAGTTTATTTTAACCAAAATTACTAGATGAGCTGGGTGTGGTGGTGCACACCTGTAACCCCAGCACTCAGGAGGCTGAGGCAGGAGAATCACAAGTTTGAGGTCAGCCTGGGCTACATAGTAAGATCCGGGCCTGCTTGGACTATATAGTGAGACGTTGTCTCAAATCAAAACAAAACAAAAAAGTTTACTAGATGATAGGACTCAAGAACTTGTTACTTATTATTTGGTGTATTGATAATCATTTACTAGTAAAAGTAAAGACTTTGTCATGCATTTTCAAAAAAAAAAGAGTGTGACCTCAGTATGCATCCATTTAGCTATAAATGTCACTAGTTTCTCATTCTTTATGGCTGAGTAGTACTCCATTTTATCAAAAGAAACACATCTTCTTTATCCAGTTTCCAGTTGATGGGCACTTGGGATATCTCCAAGCTTTAGCTATTACAAATTGAGCCACTATAAACATGGGTGCATATATATCACTGTGGTATGATTCTTTTAATTCTTTTGGGAAGGTACCCAGCAGGGGAATAGCTAGGTCAAATAGGACCTCCAGCCCTAGTTCTTTGAGGTATCTCCACACTGATTTCCACAGTGGTTGCACCAGTCTGCACTTCCACCAACAATGGAGAAGGTTTCCTTTCTCCCTGCACCCCCACCAGCATTTGTTATTGGTTGATTTCATGATAGCAGCTATTCTTTCTGGGGTGAGGTGGAATCTCAGTGTTGTTTTCGTCTGCATCTCTCAAATGACCAGTGATGTTGAACATTTTTTCATGTATTTATTTGCTGCTTTTACTTCTTTGTCTGAGAAATATCTGTTCATTTCAGATGCCCATTTTTGAATTGGGTCTTTGAATTTGGGAGATCTGATTTTTTTCAGTTCTTTATATATTCTAGATAGTAGTTCTTTGTCTGAGGTACAGCTGCTTAAAGTATTTTCCCAGACTGTAGGTTATCTCTTAGCTCTGTTGGTTTCTCTTGCAGTGCAGAAGCTTTTTAATAAGATGAGATCCCAGTTGTTGATTCTTTCTGCTAGTTCCCATGCTACTGAGGTTTTGTTCATAAAGTCTTTTCCTCTGCCAATGTCTTCAAGAGTTCTAGCTAACTTATCTTCCAGCAAGTTTAGTGTTTGTGTTTTAATATTTAGATCTTTAATCCACTTTCATCTTAGTTTACTGCATGGTGATAGATATGGGTCTAGTTTTAATGTTCAGCAGGTTGAAACCCAGTTTTTCCAACATCATTTATTAAATAGGCTATCTTTCCTCCAATGAGGGTGGTTGGCTCCTTTGTCAAAAATGAGGTGGCTGAGTATGTCTCGAGTTGTTTCCACATCTTCTAATCTATTCCACTGATCCTCAGGTCTGGTTTTTTTTGCCAGTACCATGCTGTCTTTATCACAGTAGCTTTGTAGTTATCAAGCTGGGGGTTGTGATACCCCCTACCACATCTCTGTTGCTTAGAATTGCTTTAGCTATTCTAGGTCTCTTCTGGTTCCAAATGAATTTTTTGATTGTTTTCTCTAGCTCTGTGATGTATATTGCTGGAACTGCAATTGGCATTGCATTAAATTTATATAGTGGTTTTGAAAATATGGCCATTTTCTATATATTGGTTCTTTCTACCCAGGAGCAAGAGATGTCTTTCCATTTGCTTATATCCTTTTTTATCTCTTTTTTCGGAGTGCTGTAGTTTTCAGTGTAGAGGTCTCTTGCTTCCTTTGTTAGATTGATTCTTAGATAATTCATTTTTTGGATGCTATAGTAAAAGGAATTGTTTCCCAAATTTCTCTCTCAGTGAGTCTGTTATTTGTGTACAAGAAGGCTATTGTTTTTTGAGTGTTGACCTTATAACCAGCTACTCTGCTGAATTTGTCAATTAAGTCTAGAAGTTTTTTGGCAGAATTTTTTGGGTCTTCTATGTAAAGTAACATATCATCAGCAAATAATGACAGTTTAACTTCTTCCTTTCCTATCTTTATTCCTTTTATTTCTTTCTCTTGTCTAATTGCTGTGGCTAATGTTTCCAGAACTATATTGAACAGGAGTGGTTATAGTGGGCATCCTTGTCTTGTTCCTGATTTTAGCATGAAAATTTTCAGTTTTTTACCTTTTAGTATGATGTTGGCTGTTGGTTTTTCATAGATAGCCTTAATCAGGTTGAGATAAAGACCTTCTATTTCAATTTTCTGTAGGATTTTTATCATGAATGGGTGTTGGATTTTGTCGAATGCTTTTTCTCCATCTATTGAGATGTTCATATGGTTTTTGTCCTTGGTTCTATTAATATAGTGTATTACATTAATTGATTTACAAATGGTGAATGATCCTTGCATCCCTGGGATAAATCCAACTTGGTCAGGGTGTATGATCTTTTTCATGACCCTCTGTATTCTGTTTGCCAGTATCTTGTTGAGAATTTTTGCATCTATATTCATTAGGGAGTTTGGCCTGTAGTTCTCTTTTTGGGTTGGGTCTTTCCCTGGTTTTGGAATCAAAGTAATGCTTCCAGGAATGAATTTGGAAGCCTTGCTTCCCTTTCAATTTCCTTGATGAGTTTAAAGAGTAATGGTGATAGTTCTTCTTTAAATATCTTATAGAATTCAGCAGTGAAGCCATCAGGACCTGGGCTTTTCTTTGTTGGTAAATTTTTTATTATATTTCCAATTTCACTCATTGTTATTGGAATGTTTAGAATTTCTATATCTTCTTCATTTAACTTTGGCAATTCATATGTATCTAGTAATCTGCCTATTTCTTCTGTGTTTTCCATTTTATTAGAGCACAGGTTCTTGAAGAAGGTATTGATGATCCTCTGGATTTCTGCTGGGTCTGTTGTGACTTCACCTTTTTCGTTCTTAATTGTATGGATTTGAGCCTTTTCTTTCCCTTTTTTTGATAAGGTTGGCTAAAGGGTTATCAATTTTATTTATTCTTTCAAAAAACCAACTCTTTGATTCATTGATTTTTTTGTATCATTCTCTTAGTCTCCATTGCATTGATTTCTGCTCGGATCTTTATAACTTCCTCTCTTGTAAGAGAATTTGGGTTTGCTATGCTTTGTTTTTCTAGGAGCTTGAGGTTCTGCATTAGGTTATTTACTTGAGTTCTCTGTTTTCCTAATATGGGCATTCACTGCTGTGAATTTCCTGTGTAGAACTGCTTTCATTGTGTCCCATAGATTCCTGTTTGTTGTACTGGCATTAGCATTTACTTGTAGAAACTGTCTAATTTCTTCTTTAATTTCCTATGTGACCCACTGGTTGCTCAGCAGGGTGTTATTCAGTTTCCATGTGTTTGTGGGGGTTTTGCAGTTTCTTATGTTATTGATCTCCAATTTTATTGCACTATGGTCTGATAATATACAGGGGGTAACTTCAATTCTTTTACATTTACTTAGACATGTCCTATGAGCTAGCATGTGGACTATTTTGGAGAATGACCCATGTGCAGCCAAAAAGAATGTGCATTCTGATTTTGTGGGGTGGAACACTCTGTAAACATCTATTAAGTCCATTTGTTCAATAGCTTGGTTCAGTTCTAGAATTTCATGGTTAATTTTTTTCTAGATGATCTGTTTATTTGTGATAGTGGGGTATTGAGGTCCCCCGCTACATATGTATTAGTGCTTATTTGATTTTTCATGTCCATTAACATTTGTTTTGTATAGTTGGGGGCATTTTTATTTGGTACATATATATTTATGATTGTCATCTCTTCCTCTTGGATTGTTCCCTTCACAAGAATGTAGTTACCAACTTTGTCTCTCTTAATTAGTTTTGGCTTGAAATCTACTTTGCAAATAAGATTGCTACTCCTGCTTTTTTTCTGGGTTCCACTGGTGTGGAGAAATGTTTTCCATCCTTTAACTTTCAGTCTAAGAATTTCTTTTTGAGTTAGATGTGTTTCTTGTACACACCATACTGTTGGATTTTGCTTCTTAATCCATTCTTCCAGTCTCTTTCTTTTGATTGGTGAATTGAGGCCATTAACATTGATGGTTATAATTGATAGATATTGACTCATCCTTGTCATGATGTTTCACTTTTGTTGGCTCTTTTATTTCTTATTTTTTCCCCTTTCCCTTTAGTTTCTTACCTTGTCTGGTGGCTTCCCTCTGTTTGGCCTCATGGAATTGTGACCTTCATTGTTTTTTTCTAGGATATTGTTTAGAATTGCTTGTAGTGCTGCTTTGGTTTTCATGGAATTTCTCAGGTGTGCTTTGTCGTGGAAGTATCTAATTTCCCATTGATTTTGAAAGGTAATTTTGCAGGATACAACAGTCTAGGTTGGAAGTTATTTTCTTTTAGGGCTAGAAATGCTTCATACCAGGCTCTCCTTGATTTGAGGGTTTTTGTTGAGAAGTCTGCTATGATTCTGATGGGCTTTCCTTTGTAGGTGATTTGTTTCTTTTTCTAACTGCTTGTAGGATTTTGTTCTTCTATTGGGTTTCTGGGAGCTTGACTATTAAATGTCAAGGTGTAGATTTTTTTTTGATCATGGCTAGTTGGAGTTCTATATGCCTCACTTATCTGAATGTGCAATACTCTACCTCTGTCTGGGATGTTTTCAACTATTACTTCTGTGAACAGTTTTTTTTATGTCAATTGTACTTTCTCCTGTTTTTTCATGGACTCCTATCAGTCTTATGTTATTCTTCTTTGCATCATCTAGCAACTGCTGGATTGATTTCTCGTGGTCTCTTACTGTTTTTAAAAAATCTATGTTTTCATGGTCCTCAACTGCAATCCTGTCTTCTATATCTGTTATTCTATCTTCAGATTCCCTTAATCTGCTGTGCATACTTTAAGTGGAATTTTAAATCTCCTGAATATCTATTTGAATCTGTTTCATGGATTCCATTTCTTTCCTATGTTGGGTGATCATGGTTTCCATTTCTTTCTTATGCTGGGCATTCATGGCTTCCAGCATGTTTCTGAGCTCATCTTTATTTTTTATCAGTTTCTGATCTAGAGCCTCTAATCATGTCTGTCACTCTGCTCACCATATCTTTAGTTATCTGGGAGATTATTTCTGTTTTGAATTTTTGTAGAGCCTCATTCATCTGTTTTGTTACTTCCTGTGCTATCAGTTCAGGATGTCCAGGTGGTTGATTATCAGAGTTTTCCACCTCATTTCCTCCAGAATTTACCCTAGGTAGGGTGGAACTCTGGGTTTGTGCCTTGCTTAAATGTCTTCTCAGTTTTGTTTTTGGTACTGTCCTTCATTTAATTCCTGGGTTGATACTTCAAAATTGCTTATTGTAAGTATCTTTGTTGCTTGTAGTTAGAACCCTTATGGAATGATTGCTTCTCAGAGGTGTCTTCCAGATATAGCTGGTCTTTAGATTTTGAGTCTCTAATGACTCTGAGGCTAGCTCATTTTCATTATACCAGGAAGGACAACTGATTAGATCAATCACAACACCTTAGCCCAAGTGATACAATCAGCAACACCATAGCATCAAGTATATCTTAGAAAATGACAATTTGTGGTAGTTATTAGTCTATCACTTTTAACTGTGTGAATTAAATCAAAGTTGAGGACCAACCCAACATATGTTTATAGTGAATAAACTCTTCAATATAGGAACTTTACCCTTCGGGATGGGGAGTTAGAAGGAGTTGTGGAGGGAGGGATAGATAGGTAGAAGGATAGGGGAAGGTTAGCAGTGAGGCTGGAGGACACAGGTGAGATAAGGAAAAAGAGAAGAAAAGCAAAATAAAGAAGAAATCTGAATTAGGGCCAGAACAGGAACAAAAAGGGAGATGAAGAACAATGTGGGACAGCAAGAGAGTGAGTGTGAGAGAGAAAGGAAAGAGAAAAGAAAGAAAAAAGAAGAGAAAAATAAAAATTTGAAAAGAGTGGGGAAAAAAATTAAAAATAAAAGCAAAAATGAACTAATAATAACAATTTTGGAAATAAAAAATAAAAATGAAAATGAAGGACCTCCTTCAGAGTATGTCTCTGCTGTCAAAATGGACAACATGGGCAGCAGTTTGCAGATATAAGTCAATGAGTTTCAGCAAGCCAGTCACAGACCCATGGGATTCAGTCAGAGTTCTGGGGACAAGTCTCTAGTTGAGCTCCCTGTCTTCCTGTAGGGTTGAACTCTGCAAGGTTGTACTGCAGGTTCCAGTTGCCCTTCCCTTGAAGATAGTCCAGGTTCCAATGGGAGGTGATGATCCCTCCAACTTATCCAGTACGGTGGTCTGGTGTCCCCTGTGTCTTTGTAGTGTGGAACCAGGTAGTGGTACAGCCAAGAGGCCAGCGGGGGGGGGGGGGGTTGTCCTGAAGGTGCCCATGTAGCTAAATGGATTGCTTCCATGGGCGTGGCCAGCAGCGAGGGGTCTTCACCTTCTGGCTGGCCTCTGCCAGTGTGCTTGGCATGGGCTGGATGGAGCAGGGCTCCTGGCGACCTCAAAATATGTATTTTTGCTAATGGTTTCACAGGTTTCAGTCCATGGTCACCTGCTTTCCTTGTTTGTCTGCCATTGTGAGATAGAATGTCATTGAGGGGAATATGTTTTGGAGCAAAGCTGTTCCCTTCATGGGCTAGGAAGCAGAGAGAGCAAGAACCTGCACTGACTGGCTTGCTCTTTCTTTTGCTTTTGTTCCATCTGAGCCCCCAGCTTATTGTACAGCACTGCCTGCATGCAGGTTGAGTCTCTCCCCTCAGTTCGCTTCTAGTGATCTCTGGGAACATCCTCAAAGACACACCTGGAAGCTAATTTTCTTGGTGTTTCTCAATCTGGTAAGTTGACAATCAAAATTAACCATCACACATATATTCAGATTGTATGAGCCCATCAACACTCAGCCTCCATATACACTTCTCCATGGATGCTTCATCAGCTCTCTTACTAGAGGTGATTCTCTTTTCTCTTAGTTCAGCAGACTAGTCACTGAGCACCTATTCTATGCAGGAGACATTGGAACACATTTAGAAAAAGGCGTTCATTCATGGAGCTAACATCTTAGTGGGAAATACAAATAATAACCAAGAAAAATAAGTAAAATAAAGAGCACACAGGATCACAGTGATTTCTACAGAGGAAAATGAATGTGGAGAGTAGGGCAGGAAATTTGGGAACTTAAAAGAGATTTAAAGTTAAATAGGATGGTCAAAGAATGTAGTAATTGATAACAAAGATGGGGGGCTTAGGGAAGAACATTCAGATGGGAGAAAAACAAATATAAAAGCAAAATGTACCTGATATTTCCCAGAAATGGCAAGAAGGGCAGTGTGGCTAAAGCAGAGTAATCAAGGTGGGCATTTGTAGAGGGAGAAGCCAGGGGCACAGAGGAAGTATCACAAAAGGCATCATAGACTGTGTAGGATATTGGGCTTCTACTCTGAATGGGATGTTGTATCACTGGAGGATTTTAAGCAGAGGTCTTAAAATGGTCACCTTGGCAGCTATATTGAAAATACACCATAGGGAAGAAAAAAATGATTCAGGTAGTACTGATTTTATGACTTATGTAATTTGGGCAACTCTCTTTTTTAAAAAAAAATTTAAAACTACAAGTAGAAAATTACATACTACCTTCCAAATAAATCCACCTCAGGTTCCTGTTGAAGAGAGAGACAAATTATAACACTAATGCAATAAATAATTCAGGTAAGATACAATGGTGGACTATAATGGGTTAGTGGTAATAGAGTGAGACAGGGTCAGGCTCTGCATATACTTTAAAGGTAGGTTTAACAAAATGGCTGACAAATTAGATGTGAATTCAAAGGTGTGGCAATTAGGGTAGAGTTTCAAGCTAATTAGCTTCAGGATCCATGCCTGGGGATTAGTGGAGCACCCTTCTAGGGTGAGTTGTTGAGGTCTTGAGGTCTATGCCTTGTCCCTTCCCCCTTTCACTCTGGCACTGTTTGGGTGCTCTGCTTCCCAGCTGCCATGAACTAAAGAGTTTTGCTCCACCACACACTTCTTCCATGACATTCCCACCTTGGAGCCAACCAACTCTGGTCTGAAAGACTTTGATATTGTGAACAAATTAAACCTCTCTTCCTTCAAGTTGTATATGCTGGGTATTGTGTGTCAGTGATGAGAAAGCTGACTAATACAAAATGAAAGCAACTAAGGTTGATCTATATTTACAACCACTAGAAGATTGCAATTGCCATTCACAGAACAGAAATGGATGGTATCCACTCCTGTACAACAACATTTATATTTGTAGAAGTGCCACTAATTTGATACCATATGCTCTTTGAGACCATGGACACTATCTTGTTCATTTCTATGCTTCATACAGCTCCCATTGTAGATATTTAGCTACTCAAAATATGTCTGTTGAATGAATGATCCTAGGTACTTTGTTTTCTTAATGGGAAGTTAGAAACTGTTATTACTACAGTTTTTATGTAAGAATATGTATGAAATGGCCAGTTTTAGAACAATCAGGATGTGAAGAGAATAGTCTATAAACTCTCTACCCTATGTGCTTGGTAAGTAAACTGGAAATGCCAAATGATTTTAAAGCATGTTTGTATCTCATGGGAGAAAAGACTTGAATGCTATCAGCTTCTTAGGAAACTATGGACTTACCAATCTAGCAATAATAATTTTGTGGTTTCACCAGTCTAGGGACTCAGAATGTGTACTTCCTTTGGTAAGAAGTGTGTCTTCATTTGTTTAGGGAAGAACCAGACATTCTCTTCCCTTGCTATCCTTCCAAGAAGGCAGGGAGCTAAATGTGTTGGTAGTGTTGCAGCTGACTCTTAGATGACTGAGTTCTTCACTTTGGCTACAAATTCTGTTTAACTTATACAATCAGAAAAGAATTCAAGAAGGAAATGTTGTGATGATTTCAGAAGTTGAGTTTGCCCTCAAACTAAGAAAGGCTTAAACTTGCTCCAAACATTTAGTTTGAGTGATTATAGCTCTTCATTTGCATTTCCTTTGCAATTACAGCCATTTGCATGTGCAGTGTTTCAGTTCCCAGAGAAATCTGAACAAAGGGGAAAGAAAAATTGAATAAATCCAATTCAGAGAACTGGTAAACCATAAAGTCTTACTCACCTTCTTTGAATCCTAAGCTACTACCTCTCTCCACATTTGCCTTGTTAAGCAGAAGAAATGCTGTGCAAAAATTACTCCCTTTCATTGTTTTATAAAATATCTCAATGAAAACATCAAGTAGGCAGCAAGATATGTAAGTCTGGAGAGAAACAATCTGGGCTTGAGATGAAAAACTGGGAATTCTGTTCATAAAAATGGTATTTAAACTCACAGGAATGGGTGATTTAATGTAATGAGAATAACAGGGTATAAAAAAAGAAATGTACAAATGGGCACTCCAACCCTAAGCCCTGAGTGAACCTGCACTCAACAATTTGGCTTTAGAGAGAAAAGACAGAGCTAAGAAAAACAGATGGGAGTAGTTGGATAAGGAGGAAGAAAGACAGTGAATCATTTGTTTCTCAGCTGAAGAGACTGCATGACCATTTCTGTCAGATGCTACAGAAAGTCAAATAAGATGAGTGCAGAATGTGTTTAGAGTGCAGAATGTGTTTAGAGTGCAGTAACAGAGATACTGGCAAAATCACTGCTAGTCTCAGGAAAGTAGTGGGGATGGACACTAAACTAAAGTAAGAGTCTGAAAGGGAGATCAAGAATAGAGATGGATAAGTAAATAGATCTGTAGTAAGCGTTTAGTTCTGGAGAGGAGAGGAATGGAGCTGTAGCCAAAAAGAATGTTATTAAAAGAAGATGTTTCATTGCCTTGTTTTCTAAGAAATGGGAGATACTGGAGCCAGATGTGGTGTCTAATGACTAAGTTATCCCAGCACTCTAGGAGGCTGAGGCAGGAGGATGGCAAGTTTGAGCCTAGCTTGGGAAATTTAGAAACTTAGCAAGATGCTATATCAAAACAAAAAATAAAAAGGGCTGGAGATAGAGCCAAGTGGGAAGGCCCAAGTTCAGGGCTCAGTACTGAAAAATGAAAAAAATGGAAGATACTAAAGCATGCTTGTTTGCTTTTGAGAATGAGATAACAGACTAGACTGGGTAGATAAGATAAATAATGTGAAAGTAGGAGTGGTATCACAGAAAGGAAAGTACGTGCTAGCATCCGTTGTGAGGAGAGAACCTGCAGCAGCAGGAACACATTTTTATTTTTGCTGGAGGAAAAGGAAGGAATTGTACCTACATTTAAGGATTAAGTAGTGGAAGGAGGAAGATCTTGCCATTAGGCAAACTTCTTAAAGATTTGTTCACTAGTAGGGGTGAAGCAAGGCATGTGATTGAAATTCGAAAGTAAGAATGAAGAGAGGGGAAGAGTCTGAAGGTGATCTTCCAGGGTCACAGCAGAGCACAGCCAAGTGGAGTCACAGAGGGAGTGTGGTGAGCTCCTCAGGGCTGAGAAGGCATTTGTGGTGCCCTCTTGAAAGGATGACCCAGAACAGAGGGATGGAAGTTGGGTTCTTTGAGATGAAAATGTCAGTATTGCTCTCTGAAATTTATTAGATGAAAATGTCGAAGAGTCGATAAAACCATGCACATTAACTTCAGCAATAAGATCCCTGAGGCCTAGTACAAAGTGGGATGGGAGCAGTTGTCCCCATGGCAGCTTCCTGCACAACAGGCACGTGACACAAGGAACAAGCACGGACTCCAGGGTCACCCTGGTTTCAAATCCTGGTGCAAGCCCTTTGCAGGCTTGTTAGCTTGTTTTTGACTGTAAAATGAGAATATAAATACTATTTTGCAAGAGAATGATTAAAAGTATTGGATATAAAGCAGAAGAATGACATATAGGAGGTGTATAAATAACAGCTACTATTGTATCAATTACAAACAATTTCAGAGGATTTAAATTTAACTCCAAAAGCTTTGCCAGACCACAGATGAGCAACTAATATAGCTGATAATTATCACTACAATTTTCCTTTATCATATGTACTCTAAAATATGAAGCCAGAATTGGCTGAGTGTCCTCATGATGCTTACAGGAATAATTCTTTCTCAAGCAAGGCCCTAATTCTTACCAAACTTATCTCTGGTTTATATTGTTTTAATATATTAATATTGCAATATTAATATTTTATTTTCTCTTTATGATACATTTTAAAGATGCAAAAGATAATAAGTAATAAAGCTTTGGCCTCCCCAAAAGAGAGGGAGGGAGAATCTTGCCCATTTAAAGCATCCTTGTTTCTACTAGAAACTGTTCCTCCCAACCTCTTAACCCCCTACAGAACTTCAGAAAAAATGAAAAGAAAGAGATAAATCAGAGAAGAAAGAGACTGTTCCTGCCAACTTGGAGTATGAAAGAAAGAATAAGGCCAGTGAATCTCTCAGATACATAGTTTCTAAATCAGAACCTTGTATAAAGTCTTGTAGAAATCTGCTGCATATATAAAGAAATTCATGACCACAAGAAATCGGCTACCGTCAGGGTGAGTGTTATCAAGATATTGAGTCTACAGACTGTAGAAACCCGATAAAGCACCAGGTAAATATTCTTATTACCTGTGCTATTTTTAACCAAGATTAAATTTCTTTTTATCTCTTTTACAATTCACCAATCTAAGGATTTATGATTTTGTGTAATACCTTTGATTGCTAACTGTTTCTGATTGTATAAAGTTAGGCTTTTGAGATAATTAGGACTACATGAGTCCTATAATTATCCACTGCATTCCAGTAGGTAATTATCAATATTTGTTGCATTTTTTTTCTTTGTGGCTGAGTTGTCTGGCTCTGTTACAATATAGTTGATGCCTAAAATGCTCTCTTAGAAGTGAAAGAATTTGATGAGATGGCTGCCTTCATTCAAAGAAGCTAAGAAGATTATTACATGGCGTCCAATATCATTGTTTTACAATGCTACAAATGGCCTCAACATGAGCTAAGTATATGATTACACTTAAGCCATAACTGATAGCCAAAGTAAAGTGATTCACCTATACTTTACAAAGAAAAACTTTATTAAAAGTTTCATTAAACTTGTTCTTACAGTGTGTAGATTTGGAATTCAATGTTAGTAGATTCTGCAGCTCTTTTAAATAATATTCTCTTCAAGCAACATTAGGTTGGGGGGAAAGTTTATAGAAGAAACAGTAATGCTTTCAATGGGCAAGATTCTCCCTCCCTCCATTTCCAGGGAGACCAAAGCTTTTAGTACTTATGATCTTCTCTCTCTTCAAAATGTATCATAAACAAAGCTTTAAAATGATATTAATATTGCAATATTGTCTATTTAATAGAGAGGCAAACATTTAAAGGGAGCTGAACCCAGACTAGAATTAGATTTCCTTGTGTATTAGACTCCTTCAACCCTTGCTGCTGTGTGGAACAAAATGCATTTTAAAAACTCATAAAAGTTTAAATTTATGATTCCAAGGGGAAAAGCTACAGAAAAATAAGCATAAGGGCAGTTTACAAGGTAACACATTAAAACTGGTATCACAAATAGGGAGGGGTAGAGGGGTTGAAGAGAGGGCAGGGGAATGGGGAAAAAAATAAGAACCAAGAGAGATTATGTAAAGATACAAATCTCCAATGATAAATGTCATTATATTGTAAACCTAAAATGTACCAATAAAATTAATTTTTTTAAAAAAGCTGTCTTCAAGTAGACTTGTCTTAGGCCAAGCTTTTGAGATATACTTTAGATATATTTTGAGAGATACAAAGTAACTTTGGAAATCTCTTCATGAAAGAGCTGTTTTGAATCTGCAATGTATCCCAAAGGCCATATGTCAAAAGCATCCCAGTGGGATGCTATTGAGAGGTAGTACAATTTTAAGAGGTAGGTCCTAAGAAGAAGGCTTTAAGTCATTGAGGGTGTGCCCTGGAAGGAGAGTGTGGAGCCCTAGCCCCACCCCTTTTGCTTCTTGGCCATGAAGTGGCCAGGAACAGTTTTGTTCCTCCATGTGTTTCCCACCATGACATGCTGCCTCATCCCAGGCCCAATGCTAATGCATCAGTTGCTCATGGGCTGGGACTTCCACAACAGTGAACACAAATAAACCATTTTGCTTTATAAGTTAATTATATCAGGTATTTTTTTTTACAGTGAAAGAAAGCTGACTAACCCAAGGGATATCTAGATGAGAGGCTTTTGCCATTCTGACATTCTTGTTTGAATATTGGGAACATGTTCATGCCTCATGCTTTCACAGCAGCATCTCTACTATTGGCACTTCATCTCTAGCCAACCATGCCCCTTAACCTCTTCCACTGCAAGGGTCAGAATGAGTCTCCTGAAAGACAAGAGTTTGACTAGCTTTGGGGCTTTTGCATCAATGTCATATATTATAGAGTTTCAGCAAATAACACTGCTGTTTAGCCTGATCTTTCAACAGTCTCTCCCATATACTGTCAGAGAGAGTACCCATATAATTCTGGAAAACTATTAAGAATAAATGACAAGAAAAATCTTTCTTAGGACATCATGTTATGGTAAGATAATGTTAGTGTAATAAAGTTCATAGAGAATATGGTTTAGCCCAATATAATCAAATTCACATCTAATTCACTTATTGTAGGTGTTTAGTATAGTGATGGAATCAGGGATTGGAGAGTTATTATGAGGAGCAATTGAATGTCAAATTTAAAAGATACAGCAGAGGGAGAGACAGGACATATAGTAAGATACACTTAATGAAACATAAAGCAATAGGACTAAGTACCAGAGGGAGTAGCACATGTTTGTTTAACAAACGGTTTTAGAAGAAGTAATACTGAAGGAAAATATATTTCTTTTTTTAAAAACTTGTCTTTACTGTCGACTAAAAGTTGTATATGTTTATGGATAGATTTCCCTCCAATTTAGGGGGGCTGCTGTATATAATAGCTACCTTCTTTCCAACACGCCCCTACTCCCATCAAAAGAGTAACCTAATACTTGCTCTCCTCCTAGCAACTAGTGACGTCACAGGCTCCTCGGGTCCCTAGCCACTACCTCACTTAACCCCACCCCAGCTCCTATAAGAAGGGCTCCCCATCCTGGCCATATTGCTTTTGTCTCTCCTTTGTTCGGAGACAGCCCGGCAGATCGTCCCTGCAATAAAGGCTTGTTGTGCCTAGTCTGCTCATGGTTTGGGGGTTTTTTACCTGACATTTATGGT
This sequence comes from Heterocephalus glaber, assembly GCF_053883595.1. NCBI lineage: Eukaryota > Metazoa > Chordata > Mammalia > Rodentia > Bathyergidae > Heterocephalus > Heterocephalus glaber. Next base: position 7,707,037 of record NW_028258444.1, on the reverse strand, counting down.
GTACAAAATGATGTTCTGATAATATCTCTACATTGTAGAGTAACAGTTCTTGAACTTATAGCCTCTTTCTTTTATCTTCAAAGGCAGCAACATTGCATTTTCTTTGATCCATTTCCTCAGCTTTCTCAAGACAACAGGAAAGATCTTCCCTCTTTAACGATCCATGTTGATGGCCTGGATCCACCTAAATAAGCCAAGATGGTCTCTCTCTCTCAAGTTCTTAACCTCAGTCATATCTCAAAAAACCCTTTACCACATAATGCAACCTGTTCACTGCTCCTGAGGATTAGTAATTGAATGATTTTATTGGCAATTAATCTGTCTATTACACTATGATGCTAAATTTTCCTACTATCGAGTCTTCCTTTTTATATTTAGCTTCAGTAGACTTTATCCTTAATCTCTGAACAAACTTTTAGTCAACCAGATCTTTATATCTCTTGAACTTTGTCATTTTTACAGAACTCCCCTTTTTTCCCACATAATCCTGATAACTTTTTTGCCAATTGAATTTTCTGGGTTTTGTAATACTTCATCCTAATCTAAACCATAGCTATAGGGGAAGTCTAACATTACTCTATTTTCTTTAAAACAAGTCATATGTTTCTCAACCCACATTCTCCCCTTCCAGGTGGAAAATAATCTTTCTCAGTAACTACTAGAATATTCATCTGCCTTCTCTCGGTGTCATGCAAAAATCTTAATTGTTTTAAGCAGAGAAAAATGATTTCAGAATTTCCTTTCAGTCTATTAGTTTCTGCTGAGATGCAAACCTATTTGTCCAGGGCAAATGTTTACCTCCAGTCCAGTTCTGTTATTTCTCTGCCTTAATATGGGAGGTCTGCTGAGTTGAGCAAACTTGAATTCTACAGGAACAAAGAAATTGCTGAAGGCCTCCACATACCCTTTCCCCTCCGTTGTCCTTTTTCTTCTCTGGGGTACAGTAGATACCCTAGATAGAGCACCAAATGCAGGACCTCTAATCTCTGTTCTCTTCCTATGCCTTATGTTTGGTATCCCTTATCTGCCTCTTTTCCTTACTGCTTTCTCATACGAATACTTCTTTCTCTTACCTCTTCACATGAATTTCTTGAAAATATTTGATTTCTAGAGGCAAAATTTGGAAATAGTCTGCTGAGAACTACTGCTTTTTAGAAAGCCTTCACAAACATCTACTGAAATAAAGGAGGCAACTTGAGACATCTTAAAGACAATAGGGAGAAGGACCCGGGATTTAGCTCAGTGGTTTGCCCGCTTGCCTTGCAAGCGGAAAATCTTGAGTTCAATCTCTGGTACCGCCACCCCCCCCAGCCAAAAAAAATAGGGAGGAAAATATTGCTACAACAGAACACAAGTTAATAAATCAGAAATGATTTCTACGTGCTATATTTACCTGGTATTGCAGATTTATATTACCCCAGAGCTAATCTTATTAGTTTGCTGGCTATATGTGCACAGCAGGTTCACCCTGAGTTGCAATAAATGTCTTGAGATTAGGTATTCTAACTTTAAGCTTAACAAATACCCCTAGAGTCCTAATAAGTAAATTGGGGCTTAGCAGATCTAAATTAGGCTGAAAATGTAGCTCAGTGGTACAGCATTCATCTAGCATGTGCACAGTCCTGGGTTCAATCACTAGCATAACCACCCCCTACTGATTCAATATTTAATTATTTCATAATTAAATATTTAACATAAAATTAAATATTAACATAAAAGACCTAGTATTTATTCTTATTTACTTCTCACAACATACCAATGCAAAAACTGAAGTTTAGAGTAGTGGAGTACATAGACCAACTCCACCCAAGGAATGTAAGAAAAACGTGTACAAAAAACAAAAACAGAAAAAATGAGGGAAGGGACCAAGGGATGGGTGCAGGGGGGAGGGAGAGAAGGGAAAGGGAATGATAAAGGGGATTAAAATGTTCTATGTACTTATAGCAACTTCCCACAAAGTATGTCCATATTATGTAGTACACATATGTACTGATAAACTAAAATGTAAAAAATGAAAGGAAATCATGATAAACAGAGCAAAAGGAGTAGTGGAGTAGCTTAGTCCGGCTCATAGTGGTGGTAAGAGACAGTGTCAAGACTTTACCCCAGGTTTATCTGAGTCCAGATCTGGCTCTTTTCCTTCATGCTACGTTGCTCACAGTGAAATTGCACCCACACATAAATTTCTATCCAGAAGCTAAAGCTGTGAAAAATTGTCACATAAGTAAGAGTCCAGGTTTGTAGTTGGCACTAGAAACTGAGTTTTCCTTTTTTTATTGGAGTTTGTATGACAGAATCCAATTCAAGTAGGAATACGGGTGCCCACAGCAGTACCAGTCTTGTTCAAATCTGTAATCTCCTGCAACCATGAAAATCTCTAAAATTCTTTGCCATTTTAGTTTTCTCAATGCAGAAGATTATAAAGCTGGACAAAAAGGCAACTCCCTTTCATATATCCCTTTGCTTTACTATTGTTGAGTTAATATTCTGTATAGCCCAAGACATGGGGAAAATATTTTTTCAATCAAAGGCAAATTTTTCTCCAAACTTAAATAAAATGATAAAAGTTGTTACATTAAAGAAAAATCTCTTAGCACTTTGAAGAGTGTATTCTTAGAGGACATATCTTTTAATAACCTTTCTGAGTTTTTCTCCTACTTTTCAAATTTAAGCTTTTATGCAGCAATTTTTCCTTATCAATCTTGCTTCGGCTATGTAATCCACATGTATTTCAGAGATGATTTTTTTTTACCAGTTGTTATGGTAATAAAAATATATTTAGGCGGATGCCTATAGGATGGGAAGCAGTATTCTTGCTTAAGCAAAAGAGGATGAACTAATACCTACTGCACATAGCTTTCAGAAAATAAGAATTTATCTTTATTTCTCTTATGATGTTTCCACACTGAGTTAATTTGGAGAGAAAAATCCCTTTCTACAGAAATCTTTCTTTCAGAGTTTCTGAGTTTCAGAAGTTTCTGCCATCAGCACATGAGATCTGTATTCCCTCTGTGAATGCAGAAACAAAGATTCTCACAGCCAGTAGGGAACATTAGTGAGGCTTGGTCTTTTTTCTACTTAAATATGACAATGCTCAAATTTTCTCCTACAAAGACTTGCAAAATCTTGTTTTAAAAAAAAGTCTTCAGGAAGAAAGTTATTATTTAACCTGGCAATTTTCCTTATATTTTATCTAATCTCTATGTACTTTAAAACCTATTTCTTCATATTTTATTATTAGAAGTGGAGGAGAATTTCCTTGTTAGTGTATTCTGTGTGATACTCCTTTATATGCTTGCTTATGTGTCATTCATTCAGCAAATCTCTATTGATCATTCACTCTGTTATGCACAGTGAAAAATGCTGGACACCTACCTCTACTCTGTCTGTCCAAAGGGCTTGTCAGGATACCTAGAAGACCACTGTCCCTAAGCAGCTGACACTTTAATGAGGCTGACCTACATGCAAACATAAAGTCAAATACAATCAGGGACTTCTAGACGATGATGGCAAAATTAAGCTAATCCCAGAATTTTCCATCCCCAGTAATTAACACAGTGGAGAAAATTAGCAAAAAACAAAAATTTGTCAGTAGCTATCAAAGAAAAGAATTTCTGTCTTATGCCATTATCCTGTCCTTGCCTACACTGCCTAGAAAATCATGCTGAGGTAAAGCATAGTTCATCTGGAAAAGGGTTTGTTGGGGCCATAGAGAGAATGAGCCCTAAGGCAGGAAGGGTAAGGACCAAAAGGAAATGCAGCAGGCAGGCAGGAGAGCAAAGCCAGTGTAAGGTGGCACTGTACTGAACTGGCCAGGGCTCACCAGAAAATAAAGCCAGTTTCTCACCCTCTTAACTGCCAATCTAGTGAGTAGGAAATGTTAATTCATTCTGTATTTTCTTTCATGTCTCTGACTATCAATCCAACTAAGCATTTTTCCTCATCATTGACTTTTCAATTTTATTGACCTGTTCAAGATGTCTCTTCATTTTTCTATTGGGATCTGATTTTACTGTATTGATTTTTCAGTTATGTGTATTAAAAATACTTGTAATAGTTCCTGGTTAATCTTTTCCCTCTCTGTTTAGTAGCTTTTGTTGAACATAAGTTTTTATCTAAGTTATTGTCAAATTTATTGATCCTTTTCTGTATTAATTTATAACATAAAAATCTTTAAATTTCTGCTATAAAGATCTATCATTTTAAAAATGTTTTATAGGTTTGTCTTTCACATTTAAATCTTTAGTCTGCTTGAAGTTGATTTTGAGAGGCATAAGATAATATAAAGAAGGTATTGTCCCAGAACCAGTGAAGACTCCGTTACCCCACATCAGACTTCCTCTTATACTTATAAATATCTGTGTGTGCTGTATTGCTTCCAGACTCCTGTGTTCTTGTTCCATTGGTTCCTTATTCTTTTCCATTGCCAGTCTTGTACTCTTTTTGCTTCTTTTTTGAAATGACTTGAAATTAGACAGGAAATAGATATTCTCATCTTGGCCTTCTTTGAGTGTGTTTAAACTGTTGCCATTAAATCCATAGGTTAATTTGGAAAGAACTGATATCTTTTTAATACAGAAGTCCCAGCTGTATGGTAATTTTCCCTTTATTTGTGTTTTAAAATTACTTTTCATAAAATTTATAAAATATCTATGAAATTTTGGATTTACTTGGTTAATCTTAATTGTAGTTTCTCTATATTTTTGATGCTATCTTAAATGTTATTTTTCTAATCATTTTACTTTCTTCTTGTTGCTTATTTATAGAATGTAATTGATTGATTTTGTGTATTGATATTTTAATCCATAAAACTTGTTATACTGTCATTGATTCTCATAGTTTACATCTGGTTATTTTAGGATTTGCTATGTGGATAATTTTATCATGTGTAAGCTATTCATAGTGTTTATTCCCATTCAAATCCTTTTTTTTAAATTTATTTTTTCCTTTACTTATTTCCATGTGTAAATTCTAGTTAAAGATTGAATAGGAATCACAATAGTTGTTATCAACTTGTTCCTAATCTCAATAAAACGTTCTTAATATTTCACAACTGTATATGCAATTGGTTAGCTCTGTGGATTTTTGTAATCTTAATAAGGCTAAGTAAATTTCATTTTATTACCATTTAACGAAGAGATTTCATCAGTAATGAAGAAGTTGAATTTTACTATTTTTAACTTCTATTGAGATGATTACATGATTCTTACGTTTTAAGTATGTTAGCATATTTTAAAGTATGTTAACAAATGAATTATGTTGGCTAATTTTTTTGATGATAAATTAATTTTGTGTTTCTCAGGCAAATACACCTGGGTTTGAATATTAATATGTATCTATGCTCAAATGCAAATACAATTTGAGAATTTTTCATTTCAATAAAACACTTTCCTCAGTATATGAAAAGATGCTCAATGTTCTCAAAGAGGTCCTAGAACAGTGAGGGTGGCCAATATGTACACAGACAAATAAAATACAATGCAGATACATAAATTATGCTAAGGATGGACATTTGTTTTATTTCACCCACCAATATTATGGGTAGACTTTTAGCTGAGAAAACATTACACCAATCCCACAATTTATCTGGGATATACAAGAAGTACCTACTTTCTAGTGAGCAGTTTGAAAATCTTCTTGAAATATTCTGTTTTAATACCCAGAAATTATTACTAAAATATCTTTTAAGAAATAGGGAAAATCTATTTATAGCTGAATTTTATTAATTGTTATTTAATATTTTTAAGGACTAGTAAATAATCTTTACTTCTAAGGTTTATATTGCTGATTTATTCTTTTTATTAAATGTTCTCATTGATTTTATAAATATTTTTAACAACTGGTTACAGTGGCACAAAATAAATTTAGAATGACTGTAATGGAAGTTTTAAAAACTTGTGTAAGGTAGCCAAAACGAAAAACTTTGATTTCAAATACATGTTAGAGAAAATAGAATGTTGGACACAATTTTGTACTGCAGAATGTAATTGTTAACAAACATTATAGCTTTTAGGGAGTATTTCCACTAATACGCAAGTGAACTTTTATACCATCACCTCTGATTAGAGTCATTTCAAAGGCTGGTGAAATATGGATGTGTAATGTCCAACCAGTAGTGTCCCATGTCAGGACAGTACAAGCCATTATATTTAAGAGCAGTGTACCACAAGATCAGCAGACAAACCTGTTCTACTCTGGAGTTAACAATTCCAGACCTTTAAGTACATTCTTAGTGACCACCTGACTCATCTTGCTCCTCTAATGAGATTTTACCGTATTTCACCACTTCTATTTTTTTTTCCTATGTGTTTGTATTAGAAGACTCCTAGCCTGCATTAGTAGAGCTAGGTTTATGGGCTCATTATTTCTATGTACTTCATTTTTGTCTGCCTAAAATAGGCTTTAATTCTTTCAAGTTTGTTATATTGCTGTAACAAGTTGTCAGAAATATGAGTGAAATATGTATGGTTCAAATCTGTTTGATGTATAAAGTAAGCTCACATAAATACTTACTGGTTTTAAGGTTTGATGATCAAAACAGAATTAATTAATCTGTCACATATGAGTATTTTCCATTTTTATATTTTGAAATGTGGCATTTTTATAGAGCTATGAGCTTAGGATATGTAATGAAATTTTATTTAATGGATAATATAGATAATTATACAGCTGAAGATGAATGTAAGATTTATTTAACTAGGCTGTAAAATCATAAGGTTTTTGTTTGACTGAAAAAAGTGAATATACTGTGTACTAAACTTGATAGACAAAACTTTGTGCATATATATTCTTAAATATGACTAATTATATATTTTTCCAAAAATGACTCATACTTAGTCACTTTTTAGATATGAAAAAATCTTTAATGCAAGGTAGTAGAAAAAAACAGTGAGAGTTTAAATAAAAATTTTATCTTAATAAAAGATATAGTGCCATTAATGCTCCTCAAAATACTCCCCCTCACTTTGAACATACTCATCCCATTGTTCTTACCACTTTCTGAAGCAGTTCTGGAAGTCCTTTCTCTTGTTCTTACTTTTGCTTTGATGTTGCCTTGATGCGCTAAATTGATTAAGAACATTTACCTTTCGTGGTTAGTATGACTTTGGGGAAGAGTCAAAAATCGCAGTATCAGATCTGGTGAAAGATGGATGATAATACAGTGTAATGTTTTCACAAGGCTGCCTTTCCATTGGAAAGCACATGACAACAGCATTCTCTGTACCTTTGATCACACCTTGGAGACACAAAAGAGGACTTGCAGAACTGCTTCAGAAAGTGAGAAGAATGAAGAATAATGGGACAAGTGTTTGAAGAAGGGGAATATCTTGAGGGGGATTAACAGCAATGTAGTCTCTACTATAATGATAATTTAACTTAAGTATTCATCATATTTTTCAATCAACACATAAAAAATGAACTCATGTGTTGATTGAGTGGTTAATAACAGGTTTATTTATCTTAGTTTAATAAGGGCTTCAAATTTCTTTAGATTTTAGAATGTGCCACTTACACCTAGGTTACCTGAGAAACTGCTAGTAGCTCGAAAGGAAAAGGAGGAGGAGGAGAAGGAAAAAGAGGAGGTGGAGGAGGAGGAGGAGGGGGACAAGAAGGAGAAGAAGAAGGAGAGGAGGAGGAGAAGGAGGAGGAAGAGAGTAGGTAGAAGTGGAGAATGAGTAGAGCTAGACATGTACTCCTTTGCAGTGTTGAGGATTGTACTTCTGAACACTTTTCATGTCTCAGAGATCAAGCGAGCATGCCTTCCAAATGTGAACTTAATGAAATTCAAACAATAAAAATTGCTTCCATATAAAAATAATTAAGTGGAAGCTTTAACAAAATTCACCTTGACAAGGTGATGAGTGTTTATTGAATTTATTAGTGTAGCTTTTATCTTTTGATTTAGTCTATCAAGGAATTCAAACCTTTTAGCCCATGTTATTATACTCTTGAGAGACAAAAATGATTGGTCTTGGAATTTTGGGCTAAAACTGAAACTCAAATTGTTGAACTGGAGTGAAGCAGATTTGCAGCTGTAACTGTTCAGTACAATTTACCTTTATGTGCTGGTACAAAAGGAATGTAAATTCTTTTAAATGTTGCAAACCCCCTGTGAAGCTATGTTTTATTATTGGCTTCATTTTATAGTAGCTAAGGGACAGGCTAAAAGTTACATATATTTTACATAGAAGACCTGGATGAAATTTAAATTCCATTTGTTTGATTGACTGTTCATTTCAGCTTATTTTTGATTAGTAGCTTGATTTAAAAAGTTAAACATACATAAATTTAAATAAACAAACAAATCAAAAACATATAATAAAAGCTACTAAAATCTTTACAAGTATTCTTTTTCATATACATATAAAGTTTCAGTAGGGAAATGTAATCACTTATCAAGAGAAAATTACCAGCATTTTCAATGTTAGTATAAAAGCAACTATGGCTGCTATATTTGAATAACATAGAATTTTTAAGAAATGTTCATGTCCAGGTCCTCAACTTTAGACAGTCTGATTTCATTGATTGAGGGATAGGGACTTTACATTGTTTTGTTTATAAAATGTCCAGAAATTTCTAATATACTGCTATGGTTGAGAAACCCTGTAAAACAGGATAACCCACAAGAAGGTGTGAGAAAATTTGATTTAGTTGTTTATTTATAGCTTTTTAAAAAAATGCACAACAGTTAATGTATAGTTATTTCTTGTTTTTACTTGCTTCATTCCCTCCATCTTGACACAAATTTATACCTTTGATAAAATTTTAAATTACATGAATATTGAGAACTATTTACAGTATATACTTTAAAGCCATTGGGGTTGTTTTGAAGGGTAAAAAATATAGAATCTTTTTAGACTAATACTAAAGAAAGATTTTTTAAAAAATATATTCTTCAGTTCTTATCAGAATGCTACAAGAAAGTATATATTGGGAGTGGGTAGTACATTGGCCTTGGCAAAGTTTTCACATCGAAAAGATGAGTATGGCAACATTACAATGTTAGGATTGATCTCTCTGAATTCCATGTGTAAGTTTCACAATTAAGCAGTCATTAAACCTTTAGGTTTATATGTTGATCAATATCTGCATGTGCAAAATCTGCTTGTATATGATAAAATACACAAGTTATTTTCAGGACATTGTAAATAATACAGTTCATTTTGTCACCATAGAAATTCACTTCCCCATGTAGATCTCAGGGATATCGTATCTTTCTTCATTACTTTTTTCCTTTTTGTCTTTAGTCACTAAGACAAACAGGAAATGGTAACTGGTAATGGCGAATTGGTAATGTTGAGCCCGGCAAAGGATCCTGATCTGGTCAGTGCTACAATGCAAGGAGAGAAGAAAGACTCAAGACAGAATGAAAGTGAAATGGGGAACTGGGAAGGTCAGTGCTGAACAAGCAAAGACCCTGAATAGCCAGAACTGCTGATATTTATTGGTGACCCAGTCATTGTAAGGTTGGGGTGAGGGTGTACATGTGATTGCTAAGGATAAGTTGCAGATGCAGGCAGGCAAGGTTTGTAAAAGAAGAGACAAAGCATTGTTGTGTTAGGAACAGACCAGACCAGATATAGGTTGTGGTTAACAGCTTTGTCTTTTCAGTTAAGAAGGTCTTAATTCTGGGAATGGAATTTCGGTAACAGTCACTCTGACCTCAGCTGCCATGTTATCTCATGTCAGAGCCCCACAACTTCATGGACTGTTTCTCTGGCCTCTGTTGTGGCCATTGTCAGAGGGATGGTACTGATTTGTGCGCCAACCACAATGCTTCTATTAGTCACGTAGGCTTTGGCTGGACTCACTTCTTAAAACAAGCCAGTTGTGGGCTTCACTCTTTACAGCCTGCACTGCTTACAGTCTGCTTTGAGCATAATCAACAGGGCAGTCTCCCACAAACTGGAATAGCTTATTTCCTCTGTCATTCACTTCTATCCTTGCTCTCATCATGACTCCTCTGGAACCTATTAACATATGTTTCATAATTAAAAAGGATAAAAAGAAGGTACAGATGATTTAGAAGGGCGGTAAAAAGTTCACTCTGGAAATGTCCTCATCTCCTATGAAGGGAGGAAGTGATATTGAACCAGGGAACACCCGAAGCATGCAAACATATACTCCTTATTATCTGAACCCTAGTGACAAAGAATTTAGCTATTGAAGAAGTTGCTGCTATGGTAACAAATCAGAAAATTTTATTATACCAGATGTTGCATATCCCAATCACTTTTTAGAATAAAATATAGAGAGCAATATTTGCCTCCAGGGAGAAATTGTGGGCTGAGATGATCTCTCTGGGTGCTTACTCTGCCACCTTCTGTAGGTAGGTTGACTCTGGTAAACTGAAAGTATTCTTCTTACCTGCTTCAAGGCAGCTGTTGTTGTTTTTGTGCTCACCTAGCTTCTAGACCTCTCATAAAGATGTCTTTGGTTTCTATATTATTGTTAAATTGATGTGTTTATGGATGAACAAAGGCTGGGACTCCTGATATCTGACTCAACTTAATACTTCTTTATACCTTTAATATTGACAGCTTACAAAAAATTCCGGAATATCTTTGTCAAGCCACTTTATTGATTTTACAAATCCTACTAATCTGTTGCTACCTCGTTATCAAATAAAATTTTTCCATTTCCAAATATCTTTCACTTCCTCAATAATGACCCTATTATAGAAGATTCTTTGTCTAACGTAACTAAATTTTCTGAAAAGTATTTTTCTCTTGGCATGAAAACATTTCTTACAATGGCTATAAAAATTATTTTAAAATGAAGCAAAAACTAGAGATAACCAAATGAATAATATTGTTAATACTGCAACACAAATTGAGATATAGAAATGTGCCATTCACCTGTAAAGGCTGCACATGCCTTCTTACAACCAGGATTCTCCATGCCCTACATGTCACACCCCAGAAATAACACTTACCTATACAGTATGGTGCTGAAGCCACAATATCTGAAATTATTTTTCTTCAGTCCATTACCAACCACCAACTACCTACTTATAAGCTAATTAACTAAGCAAGGAACAAGACCCAATTAGAGTTAACTGATTACAAAGAAAATAGCACAGGCACCAAATTAAGAAATAATTCAAGCCATGCAGCTAGTTAAGGTTAGAAATGTAAAAACAAACACAGGGGAAAATGATAAAGAGTTAAGAACACTAACTCACAGGAAATAAAATTTCTTAGACAGCTAATAACTGCTCTCTACCTTTGGGCTGAGTTTGGAGATATTTATAAATGCAGAGTAACAGATTTTCTTTGAACTCTGCCAGCTGAGTAACTCATTTTCTTTAAACTCTACATTACGAAGCCTAAAACCCAATTGGTTATTCTAAATTCATAGGGCTACCTGTAATAGGTAATAACTGGATATTAAACAAATTCTTAGCTCTGCTTATCCATAAAAGACCAAAACAAAAACAAAGAAAGCACCCTGGCACCCAACTTTATGGGACCCCTCCCAACCAGGGTCTTTTTCCTCTTCTTATATTCCCAATAAACATTCCCGTTAAACCTGCTTTCTGTCCACGATTTCATTGTTTTACTTTGTGAATCCACGGGCTCAGTTTGTATGATGATAGCTATTTCAATACTAAGAGTCTGGTGGTCATAATCTTAAAGTATCTTAAACAATTAAATTAGTGATTTTCAGACTATATTCTGCTGAGGTACTACATAAGTTTCCAAAAATATTTGCATTATTTTCAATTTTTTAATAAAATCAAACTTGAAAAAAATTAAAAGAAAAATGTTCACACAAAAGTGTTTTATCAAATTTTACCACTTTTATTTAGTAAGTAAATGTGATTTCATGATTGATCTTTTGAAATAAATATTTACTAATAAATATGTGTTCTGATTTTATGTGTTTTTATAAATTGGAGTTTATATAAGTTTTCTTTTTTAAATAATGAACTACACATTTTAAGTCATCTTTACTGTGAGTGAATTCCACTGATGTTTTGCTGACTTGAAACAGAAGTTTGAATTTCAACTTCTCTTGTCTCCTGAAAAGTATTACTTTTACTAGTTATGTAATTAGAGCTTTTAATGGATTTTGTTCTATGCTGGAGGATCAAGTACCACTTTCTTGGCAGAAAGAAGTCTGTCAAAGTGCCTACTCCTCTGTATATACTGTTTTCATTGGTGCAGCATAAGCTCCTCCTACCCAGTCTCCTGCCAGAACAAAGTCCAGTGATGGGAGACTAGCGGCCATTAGTACAACCAGTAGTGCAAGTAGATGTCTATATGTCTGTTTGTACATGTATACTTCTGTACGTGTGTTAATGGTGTGTGTGTGTGTATGTGTGTGTGTGTGCACGCTGGAGCACAAATGGGGGAAAGAGAAAAAAGGAGGGAAAGGAAGAGTAAGAAGAAAGTGAGGGGATTAATAGATGATATTCTGCTTGAGCATTCGATCCTGTCTCTACCTATCTTTCCCTAAATATCTTATTATTATTTTAATAACAGCTATCGATTTCTCATACATGAATTCTCTTCTGGTTTTTATAGGAAGACTTAGTTCCTGGAACATATTTTCAGTTTAATTAATCATTTTCATCCATAGATAACATCTTACCAAAGTTTTTGTCCAGCAAAGAGATTTTCAAGAATTAATAGTTCATATATCTATTTTACATCAAAGATGTACAACAGTAAATCACAACTTCTAATCAGCATTAATTGAAAATAAAATCAGCTAAAAATACATTCTATGTTATATACTATATATGAATAAAAATTAGGAAGTTTTGGATAGATATTTTTAAAATATCTAAAGGGCCCTGAGAACACCAGAACTATGTACTAGACCTATAGTTTCTAAGCACTAAATTGAATAATAGTTTTATTAAAATTTCATTAATTATTCTGTTCATTGTCAAGAAGGAAGAAAGGGTTTTATATTTAACTTTTCATTTTAGCAAAAAATATATACTGATGCAATTGTATTTTATGTCACATCAAACATTTTCCTTAGGGAATTTTCACTGTAACTCAACTTCTCCAAAAATAAGGTTTTTAAAAATCATTTGTGTTATGTCGTTCTTTCCTCAGTATGCAATGTTTTTCTTGCCAGGTGGTTAGGATAAAATTCTTGAGTCTTGTCTCTGTGGTGAAATCATAAAAATGGGGTATATGGACTTCTCTCGTCCTTGCTGCTGAGATACTAATGTAGCTTCTGGCTGTGTAATCTTCAAATTATTGTTCAAGTCTCATTTTCCCTGGCATCTTGTTGGTCATAGTTTATAAAATCAGTTCCGAAGATCCTTAATCCAATTACTTTTGTTATAGTTTTCTCTTTGTTGTAGGTAAGCCAAAGAGATTCAGAAGCACACCTTCAATTAGTATGATACAATAAATGTATTATTTTATTAATCATAAAAGTCTTTACTTTTTTCCAGTGAAAGACACTTTGACAATTGCATATGAGATATCTGTACTGTTTGTATCAATTTTTCCCCAGATTTTCTGTTCAGAAGCAAAAATAGGCTGTTTAAAGATATTTTAAGTTTCCTATCACTGGAAGTATTCACACATAAACAAGTGAACATTTGGTTAAGATATTTAAGAAAGGAGTCAACTGTTTCCTAGCGAGTGTTATGAAATGGTTAATGTAAGGTTCTTCTAATCCTGTAGGTAGATGTCTATGAAAGAAAATATCAATTTTCACTTTTTACAGCTGTCTGAATCCTACTTCATAATTGCTCTTTATGAGTGAGGAGATGCATTTGGCTCTCTTTTCTGGGGTGATGGCAATTCTATTAGTAAGCAGATCAACATGCACAATAGTCCAAGTGTTCCAGATTTCAATATGACTTGACTTAACTTTCAAGACCGGTGATCTAGACCAACAAGGTAAGTATAATGCAATGAACAGCCTAGCCATAGTCTGCTTTCCCCAAAATTCTTGTCCAGGAATGGAAAATCTTTCTTGGGCTGGCCACTTCTCTGAGTAAGGAAACACAGGTGAGACTATTATCTCCAGGAAGCTGCTAACCAAATACACTATGGTTATCTGAGAGGAAACAGCATTTCTCTATCTTATTAGTATGTGAAAATAAATTTTTTTTGGCAAATAAATTCTTACTTTCAGAGAAACGAAGACACCAGTGTTAAGAAGTAGAACTGTCAATGGAAAATTGTAATAAGTTGGTTGGTAGATGATTGTTAGGCTGGAGGAAGGAACTTCTGAGATTGTATGGTGAGGAGATTGTGATATAGGGGAAGAGATGTAACTCCCAAACCTGTTAGGTATCCGAAATGTAAGTTTGTGTTTTTTAAAATTGAAGAATGAATTTTAGGAACAACAGAGGTTAAGAGTAGGAAAAATTTATTGAGAGAAAGAAAGCTTCTGTCTAAGAGAGACAGAAGGGGGACCAGAAAGTGGGTTGCTTACCCACCCCACTTTTAAAAGATGTTTTATAGAGCAAAGCCATGTGGTGAGGCGGGTACAAAGTGGGACAAAACTATAAGACCCAATGGAATTTATAAGGTGGGTATGAGGTGGGACAAAACCATGACCAACCAATGAGATTACAAGTACAGTCACCCAGGTAATATTGATTAAATGGGGATCAAATGGGAAAACAAGTCACATATAAGGAATTTTTTATTTAGACTATCAATCACTGCTATTTATCTCTAGGGGAAGTAGTGCCTCTTTTTATAGATAATCTTAACCAGTGAATCTACCTCAGTTGTTTTTCATGTTGGCTCCTTGAGGACTGATTCCTTGAAGGTGGCCCTGTCTAACTGCCTACAAGATATCTACTTAACTTATCAATCTACAATAATTGGACCCCAGGAAAGAGTAAGGGAGGGTTTGACCTCCAAAAACAGGTAAAAGCCTTGGTGGCTAATGCCTACTATCAGTGTTTGGTTTTTTAATTTCTCTATTATTTCTCCCTATTTTCTCCTTTAATCTGATTTTGTGGGAGAGCAAACTATAGAAAAGCCTTTCCTTAAAAGAGTTGAATGATACCTGCTTACTCTAGTCTCTGATGAATACAGTATATTTAAAGAAGCTAGGTTTCAAAGGCCAGACATGAATTCTGAGGGACTGTTCTAGAGTCAATGATGCCTGTGAGGCTGCTACTTGGAATAGTTCTTCTTTCCTCACACTGGTTGTCCTCATCACCATCTTTGTCCTTACCCCTTTTTAGTAGCAAGCAAGGGAAGAAGGAGAATCATTTTACTAAGAAAGATGAAAAGATAGGAAAAGACAATGTGATATAAAACAGGCAAATATGCTCCTAAACTTCAATGTAGACATTCAGATGGTTGTTTCCATAGCAGAAACCAAGTTGTACAGAGGCCTCCCAAATCCTGAATTTTCACGATAACCTATTTTCTTTTTTGAAGCACCCTTTTTTCTTTCTTCTTAGTGGATTATCTCAGAATATATTGATTAAGTCTATGATGCTTTAAAGTAATTGCTTCTGAATTTTGGAGACAGACTGAAATCAGAGTACTAGGAATCAGGGAGGGAATGGATATATCCAACTGTGACTTTTTCAGTATAAGAACAGCACTGAGAGGAGATGAGCTTGTCCACAGTGCTGTTATACTGTACCCTTCTTTACTCAAAGTTGAAAACATATCTAGACAAAGCTTTTCACCTACCTTATCCATATAAAGTAGGAAATAAGTGAGGGGAAAGAGTGGGAAGCGTGGTGAGATTGCTTCCATACAGTGGACTCTGAAGTTATGACCGGGCCTGACATCCGAACAACTTGGGTTCATTAGGTTAATGGAAGATTCATCTCCCTCTTGTTATCTATAGCATGTACCCAGGTAAATATGCAGATCTCAGCCATATGGACTTACAACCAACTTGAGTTACAACCAATCCTGGGAAACCGATCGAGTTCATAAGTCAAGGGTCCACTGTATTTTGTTTGCCAAAGAGCATCATGAAAAATTGAAGTTGAAGGCCAGCCATTAATCAATGTTTTAAAACCTAGTAACTGCTAGGTAATTTAGAGGATTCCAAGTGAAAGACTTAAGACAAGACCTTGTGGACTTGGAGCTTAATTGATTAGTATTTAAATTTTTTTAAATAGTGAAAGATCACATTAACCTTTATTATCAATGTTAATGCTGTTTTTCAGATTCTACTAGAAGGGTAGAATACCCCTATGTCCCATTCAGTTACATGTTTATGGATTCAACAGTTATATTAATCACTCTTTTCTGAAGAAAAGTATGTTCCAAGGGATCTTAAAAATAGCACATGTTTTAAAGTATGGGCAATTCTCCAAATTACATTGCATTCTATATTTCTGTGTATTATCATCATTTGTTTAAAAGTGGTTTTCTCTCCTCCATGACAACAGAAAATGCTAAAAAACAACTATGATTAAAAATGTCTACCATGAAATTGATACTTTGGCATGTGGCATTATGCAGGTCTTTGGTTTGAGTTCAAAGCCAAGTATTATTTCTATGAATGCAAAAATCATTCCAAACAACAGAAGAATGTATAATTTCAGTAGACTAAGGTTTAAAGAGTATTGATTTCAAAGGCTAAGTTTTCTTTATTAAGTCCTGAATATTTTTTAATATTGAATTTTCCTTGAATGATACCTCTTTGTAAAAATCATAGTAAATCGTATTTCTAAAGTAATAGCTTGCTCATTTCTGTACCTCAAGTAAAACAATAAACATAGAGTTATATTTCCAGATAAAAAATGTGTCTACATCAAGGCTAGGACTAAATAGGAAAGACACTCTCATGTATGGCTAGAGGGTTCTCTGGCAAATTTAGCATACAGGAAGGATAAATCAGGAGCTCAAATAAATGAGAACTCATAAACAATATATTATTTATATAAAACTGGATACGAAATCTTCTGGGCAGGGACTATTCCAATTCTTTTATTTAACAGATATGCATTAATTGATCAGAGAGTTGATGGAACTTATCAAGGTCATATACTTTTTTTTTTTGGTACCGGGGATCGAACTCCGGTCCTTGCGCTTGTGCAGCAGGCAGCGAAACCACTAAGCTAAATCCCCGGCCCCAAGGTCATATACTTTTAATAATTAGCAAGGCTGAGTTTAGGTCTTGAGACTCCTGATATCTCATGCTCCTTCCTCTATTCCATTCTAACTAGAATTTAAACCCATTTAGTGTGTTTGTCTTTCCTCCAGGCCTTTTATTTATTTATTTTTTAAATTAATTTTATTGATACATTTTAGGTATACAATATAATGACATTTATCATTGGAAATTTGTACCTTTATAGTGAGTTTTTCCTAAGAGCTTGAAACTATATATGCTATATATATAGTTTGATACAAAACATGGTCCCTAATCCTCAATAACTTAATAAACAACATATTGAATAGATACTACTTCCCTACAATAGGAAGAGCAAGCTAGAGATTTCAGAGACTCTGAAGTCCACAAATAGTACAACATAATGGCCTTTACTCACACAGCTCAAAATACTGATTCTCTTGTTTCTAATAAAAAATAATTGATAGAAAGGTCATTTGAATAATGATTTAGGCAGAATAAATCCTTCCCTAATTGAATGGAATTCTCTCTGGGAAATGTTTTCTAGTCAGTCATTTGGTGTCCTAATCATAATGATAATTCTATACTTGAAGATTTATAATATACAAAGTATTTTCAAGCAGCATGATTTTATTTGATTCTCGTTGTGCTCCTGGCAGATCCATATGTATGGCCAACATTATCATGCAGATTTTAGTGAAGAAGAAATATTTTTAAATAATCTCAGTGTTAATAACAAAGTAATAGGTAATCTGTGCTGCCTGCCCTGTTCTCTCTGTACTTTCTGTTGTCTAAATTCCTTGGTAAAATAAAAGTGGTTGTTCCTTGATAAAATAAAAGTGGAGCATGTATGTTAGTGGATACAGGTGGAATTGTGAGTTTAATGGTAGAAACATGTGACAGTTGTTTTTAATGGTTTCTCTTTAATCAGAGAAGTAAGTAGCAATGTTACAAACTGAGACTGAGGATAGGTAAAGTTTTGGAAGTTTAAGGAGAGCTGGGTGTGGTGGTGCATGGCTGTAATCCCAACACTTGGGAGGCTCAGGCAGGAGGATTGCCATGGGTTCGAGGCCAGCCTGGGCTACATAGTGAGTTCAAGGCCAGCCTGGACTTATTAAGAAGACCATGTCTCAGAAAATCAAAGGAGGAAAAAAAAGGAAGTTTAAGGAGAGAGAAATGGAAAGGACCAGATGAGGGAATATGTAGTAGCATTGTTTGCTTCATACTAGTGACCCACTTAAAGTTATGTTAGTCAACATGCTTTGTGATTTCTTCAGCCAAATCTGGCTGTTTCAATGTAGTTAGGAACCACTAGGAGAGTAGGATTAACAGAGGTGAGAATTTTGCCAAGGGAATAAAAAGGAGAGTTATAGAGGGCAAAGACACTAAAGGATAATATAGAGTGATTATAATGATAGACCAAAACCCCAAACTGTGTAAATAAAGAAATGAGCATATTAAAGATCAATAGTTCAATGAGCTGGGGGAATTTTAACCCTAAGCTTAAAATATCCATGTCATTTCCATGTAAATGTAACCAAATGATTTAATAAGTAAGTAAATGGGGGAGAAAAACCCCATCTCCTATAGAGAAGTTGAGATACTTCATGAAGAAACTATCCCTCTCAATTGTAGGTTGCTCCCATGACTTCCTCCCTATGATGGTTAATATTAATTGCCAACTTGATTGGATTGAGAAACACATAGGAAATTAGTAAAGCACATTTCTGTGTGTATCTTTTGGTGTT
The DNA here is from genome assembly GCF_053883595.1 of Heterocephalus glaber. Classification (NCBI taxonomy): domain Eukaryota; kingdom Metazoa; phylum Chordata; class Mammalia; order Rodentia; family Bathyergidae; genus Heterocephalus; species Heterocephalus glaber. The sequence goes on along the minus strand of NW_028258444.1, from coordinate 7,688,249 downwards.
TCCAGAGACAATTGGACCATAAGAGCTCTTACTTTATCAGTGGATTAATTAGTGTCATAACTTGATAGCATTATTAATAAATGATTAAAACAGGAAAAGGGACTGGTTGGAGGGAGTGGATAATGGGAATGTGACCTTGAGGACTCTATCTGCTTCTCAGCCCCTTTCTCTCTGGCTCTTCCCCGGTTCTCAGCCTCCTGGCTTCCATGAGGTAAGCATGTACTTCTGCCTCACAACAATGGGACCAGCCTACCACAGACTTAAACCTCTGAAACCATGATCCAAAATACACTTTCCCTTTTTTAGTTGTGTATGCCAAGTATTTTCTCCCAGCAATGTAAAGATGACTAATAAACTTCCAAAGAATACATTATGAGAAAGGAGAGACATAAAAATAGTAATATAAAATAGAGAAAGCTGACAGACATGATGGCAGACAAGTGGTCAAGAGTAATGTCACAGGTGATAAGCTGTGTTGAGAAGGATGTTTCATCCTCCGTGAGAGCCCTCTCAAAAATGCTCAACCCTCGAGTATGTGAAAAATATCAGACAACCCCAGATGGAGAGATATTTTACCAAATATCTGACCAGTGCTCCTAAAATCTTCCAGGCCAAGGTCATTACAGCCAAGAAAATTCTCAGCATCTGTCCCAGACCAGAGACACCTCAAGAGGCATGATGATTAAATGTAATGTGCTATCTTGGACAGGTTCCTAAAGCAGAAAAAAGCACTATTGAAATCTGAATACACTATTGAGTTTAGTTAATAATACATGCCAATGTTAGTTGAATAATTATAAAAGATGTACCATGATAATATAAGATACTAATAATAGGAGAAACTGAGGGCAGACTGCATGGAAACTGTGTACTCTCTTGGAAACTTTTCTGTTAAGTCTCAAGTTATTCCAAATTTTTTTAAGTTTATGAAAAGGCAAACATATGGCACTTCCCAAGGGTTCACATATTTGCCTGAAACTTGGCACTGTCTTCCCAGCAGGATCATTGTAGTCACTGTGAAATTATCTCTTCAGATCATCACTATTTCAGCTTTAATTCATTACGACTTCCCTCAAAGTTGCTGTGACACCAATATGGCACTTGTAAGAAGTGGCTGGTTATCTTCTGCCTGAACACAATGTAAAACAATTAGGGAAATATAATAATCTTTTCAATTTCAAAAGCTTCCAGCTGTTTATACTATTCTAATAAAACTGTTGAAATCCAGATTGTTCCCAGTCTTAAATCATGTTTGATCCAAGACTACAGTGACTAAATAAATAAAATGAGAACATACTTATTGATACTCATAGTTTGGACTTCTAGTATTGTTGGTGTGGTATAAATAAATTCATTTATTTACGAAATCGACGTCTATCCTGTGCCTCCTGTGTCACAAGCGTTGTGCTACCCACTGAGATGCAACAGGGGACCAAGACATCCTCTTGGCCTCTCTGGTCTATTATTTTAGCATCCTTTATTAAGAAGCTATTTTGGCACTGACTCAAAAGAAGAATAACTTGTGTCAAAGACCAAATATCTTGTCAAACTGGTTTAAAGTCCCAGACACTGGTCCTGGGCCCAGATTCTGAGGTCCGTCTCCTTGGGACAGAAGAACATTTCCATGAGGCCCTTTCAGGGACTCCTGCAGATCAGGGAGGCAGTCGGAGATTTTTCAAAACGGCACTCTTTGCCGATGAAAACCAAGGGAAGGGACATCAAACATTTCCCTTTCTCACTGTTGAGGAACATCTTACCCCATTACGGGACTTGCAGAGATGTTCGAAATTTCTGAGTGAAGCTTTTAAAGAGCTACATAAACCAAGTGTTTCTTTTCTCTCTCATTATGTGGCAGCAGGTCACACGCCATCAAAATGTCATGCCATGGCTGTATTTCCCCATGAGCCCCTCCTACCCTGAGAATCTTTCAAGTGACTCCATTGAATTCCTAGCTCCTGGGGACTATCAATGTCTTTCCGTGCTGCAATTGTCAAAACACATGAGACTTTTTAATAGAGAATGATTTTAAAACATGCAAAAACTTGATTATTATCTTTAAAATGTTCCTTTAATGGTTTCCTATCACTTTCTTAAGCCAGTCTCCTTGAAGTTTTTTCAACCTTTGATCACTTGGAACTAGGACATAAAATTCATAGTTTAGCATTGATCAAGAGAAGCCCTAAGGATTCCTTGACTTTTTAGTTCTATATAGTATTTAATACCTGTGTAATTACTTTACTAGAAATAGACAGTATTCAACCAAAACAAAGCACAACGAAGATAGCATGGTTATGGAGCCCAACCATAAATGGGAAACATGAGATGAATTTATTTTAAAATATATTCTGAAGACTAATTATTGCCCATTTCTAAGCCACAGAAGGTGTGAATTCAAACAAAGCATATAGCAGAGTAATATTTCTTATGTTCATTCTGAGTTCTATTAGGTAATGAGTAAGCAAGATGGAGGGTGTAACACATAATGTATTTCTTATAGAGATTATGGATCAATCTTTCTTATTTGCAAGCAAAGGAACACCCTCTGCTTATTTTCCTCAGTGTATTAATAAAGAAAGCAAACTCACTCTGCTTTTCTATAGCAAGGAAAACAACTGATACTGACATTAGAGGGAAATTAATACCAATTAGGACAATTGTGCAGCTGTGAGAGAGGCATGTTTATACTTAGACTGCTGCACTTATAGCATGCTTAACAATGGAAAAAGCTAACAAACTGATGAATCAATCAAGTCATCATTTTCAACAAAGTTTTAATTTTTATTGACAAATGGTGCTATTTTTACTCTGGTTCACAAATTGGAACTTATTTGAGTAAATTATTTGCAATGCATGTTAGAGTGTTCATTGCATTATATTTTTTGCACTTGCATTCTCAGTTCCATCTGTCTTTTTCTTCTCTGAGAGAATTCTGTATGTGTTAAAATAGAACCTTTCTTGAGGTGCTAATTATGTACAAGAGAAATCCCAACTGTGAATGGATTGTCATTGTCGAGGGATTCATGGTTTTACTCTTTAAGTGCTTTCTTGTTTGTGGTAGTAAAGTGTTAAGAGCTAGGCAGACACAATAAAGTCAGTGGCACAGAATATAACCTCAGGCATTGTGTGAATGCATTTGTGGGCAACTTACAGATATATGAACAGAAAAGATCCTTAATAGAAAAAAAATACATATTGAGATGATATATTCATCTATATAGTAGTATAGTACAGACCACATTTCATGGAGTACATCCAGCTATTTGAGAGAGTCCATGCTAAGACAAGGGACTTCCTCTGGTTAGCAAAAATCTTGTCCATACAAAAGCTTTCAGATGTTTCCAAATAAAGAAAGAAATCAATCAATTGTGTTAAATCTAACAAAGGAATTTCATACCACACTTGAAGTAGACTACATTGAAAAGCTTTCTAAAAATGAAAATGGCTCACTGACCAAAGCAAAGAAAAAGGGAATGAAGGAGTCCAAAGTGACTTGGGAAATGGCTTGAAAGCCAATACAAAAAGCTATACATTATTTATAGTAAAATGGGAAAGGTGCTATAACCAACTTAAAAGTGAATAGATTAAATTTCTTGATTGCAAAACTGTGAGGCTGAGTGTGAAGACAGATCATAGTGAACAGATCTTTAGACAGAACAAAAACCCCACAAATGGAGAAAGTTAGTGGGGAAATATACTGCATGGTGCTGCTCATGGTCCTACTATGCATGTGTGTCTTTGTATGTGTGTATGTAGGGATACACACCCACACACCACTCCTCTTCCCCACACAAATGCAGATACTCATTGATAAGTCTGGAGGACTAATTGTACTCTGTTTACTAAGGAATGTATCATGTACAATTGAATTTAGAGACCTACCAAAGTTGCCTTCTCACTTAGCTCAAAGCAGCACAATGGTGAAGACCTATCAGAGTACAGAATAAGCTGGTAAATACAGGCAGGAACAAGTATGTCATGTAATTCTAATAAATATTGCCTCCCCAGAAGTTCTTTTAAATAAGATTAAATCTTCACTGCAGGTGTTTTTGAGCCATTTCTCATCCCTCTATTCTTTCCCTACCAATCCTCCAAATTCTCCATTACAAAAGCCCTATAGTCAAGGTCTCCTAAAACTTGCCTGAGGGGAGAGGAAACTTGTGTGTTGTGAAAGACTCTCCTAAGGTATTGGTGTGGGATAAGAAGGAAAGTGAGAGAAATTCAGAGTCAGTTCTCACCTTCCTTTTGCATAGAGTTAAACAACAGCTATTCCCTTGCTGAGCATCTTCCCAAAAGAATTAAAAGAATCATACCACAGAGATATATGTGCACCATGTTCAGAGCAGCACAGTTTGTAATAGCTAAAACTTGGAAACATCCCAGTTGCCCATCAACTGGAGACTGGATAAAGAAAATGGTTTTTTTTTTTATAAAATGGAATACTTCTCAGCCATAAAGAATGAGAAATTTGAGACATTTATAGTTAAATGGATGTACACTGAGGCAATTATCTTAAGTGAAATAAATAGGATACATGTGTTTCTCTGGTGTGAGAAACTGAAAATGTAAATAAGGATCAAAATGTATAATAGATAATGTGAAATAGGAAGAAAAGGTGCAAAGGGGAATGGGAAGTGGGAGGGTTAGGGAAAAGGAAAGAAGGCAATTTAATTAACATGCGAAAAGGAAAAAATGGAAATAAAGTCTTTGTAAATAGGGAGGGGTGGAGGGGTTGAAGGGAGGGCAGGGAAATGGGGAAAAAATAAGAATCAAGATATATTATGTAAAGGTACAAATCTCCAATGATGAATATCATTATATTATATGCCTAATAATGTGCCTATAAAATTAATTTTTTTAAAAATCCTGTCCAATAGCATGTTCTAAGAGTGATATAACTAAATCCTGCATATTCTTCAGAATGACCAGTGTAGAATTTGCAGTTCATTATATTTAGTATGGATCAGTATGGCAAAATTAATAATTCAACTTCAAGTATTGCCACAGTTGGGAAAGACAAAGTGCTTGATAGGATGTTTTTGGATAATTTTCTGGAAATTTAAAAAAATATTGAATTTGTTTGAAGGAAACAAACCAATTTAGAAGGTAAAAACAGTATTCAAGCCTTTATTTTTCCTTGAATAGCAGATTTTTTTTTTGGCACTGGGGATCAAACTCAGGTCCTTGTGCTTGCAAGGCAGGCGGCAGAACCACTGAGCTAAATTCCCGACCCCAGGTTATTTATTTTAATCAGAATCTATATATACACACAAAGATGTCAGATTCCTCCCACATAGATCTTTAACAGTAGCTTTCAAATAACTCTCACTACAAACACTAAATGAAAGTACAAAGGTGATATTGAGCAGATGGACGTGTTAATATGATGATAATAACTCATGAAAATTTGTTAATCACTATTGAAAAGATAGATAATCAAATGTGATTATTACACAGTCATGTACTCTGCCAAGTTCTGAGTAGAATTTCCTGATTGAAAATTTTGTGGCATGAATTTTAAGCTGTTATAGCTGAAGGTAACTGAATGGAAATTTTCCCGAAGAAAAATATTGCAGGAAAAATACGAAATTGCATTAATATTTAAAAGCTTTAATTCAAATTTTATCAGCCAAGTATACTCATAGAATAATTATCCATAAATAACACCATTTTCTCAGAGATTTAATTTTTTAAATATTGAACTCGAATATAAGTTTTGCTCCCATGTTTACATTTGAGTGAATAACATGTAGAAATAAGTGTAATTTATTTACATCTTCTTAGACATAACTAGTAATAGGGCAGAAACAGGATTTGTTAAGCAGAGAATGCAAAGATATGTTTAAACTGCGGCCATCTGGTTACTTATTGTAATGAAATATGTATGTCCTGGGCTTCTAGATAAGGTTCAGATTGTATTGAGTAAAGTCATGGTGATATGGAAAAAATCTAATGCTCAACCTGTTGGGTGTCAGATGTGCTGAGTTTGTGTCTCCTGGAATTGCAGAATAATTCCAAGGGACAATGGAGATTAAGAGTAAGAATAGTTTATTGGGAGATAGCTTCTGAGAGATAGGAGGGATACCAAGGGGGTGGCCACCGAAGCCTTTTGTCAGGGGTAATTTATACAGCAAATTCACAATGTGGGTACAAAGTGGCCCAGACTATAATCAACCTATAGGATTACAAGTATAGCTGCTTAGCTAATATTGATCTAATAGGGAAGTAGGTAATGTAGTAAGAGTGCATGGAAAGAACAAAGGCATTTTGGGGAAGGGATGGGTCTGGATGCTCTGGTCACCCACCTGGGTGGATACCTAGCTGGACTTCCTGGATGAGGTGGTGCTAATTACAGTATAATTCCAAGTTACTGCTTATGCCTTAGGGAGATGTGTGGGTCTGGATTTTCCATCTTTATCTTGACTGGGTCTTCCTCAGATGTACCTCCAGCCACAATTCTGATGCCTTTGTTTTCACTGACTTCTTTGAGAGCCCAGTCCCTCACTGATGGTATAAGTTCTGTCTAATTTAGCAGCCTACTATACTAAGACCTCTGGGATAAAAAATGCATGAAAAAGAGATCAGTAATGGAATGGTTAGAACAAAACAGTAAGAGGAGGGATGAGTAGGAAGTTCAGGATTCACCAGATGGGAACTATGTACTACCAGCATCCTCAGATAGAATCCCCAAAGCTGAGCAAGAAAGTGTAGATACATGTGTGGCCTCTGCTCTTCAACAACCTGAGGCCTGCCTTTCTGGTGCTATAAATCCCCCTCAGGCATCATTGCTTGGGATCACTTGAATCAAATCCCCCTTGACACTCTTAATGCAAAGCAGAATGAAATGTATGCTATAGTAAAGGAATAGACCATGTATTTCGGGCACCAAGGGAGAGCTTGAGTTGCTTCAGTGAAAAGATCTAGAGAACTCTTAGGTGGTGGTGGGGGGGTAGGAGTGGGCATAGTGGGGAAGAAGAAATGAGGGCCAGTAGAATTATAATTTGAGGGAACAGGTTGTTGAAGGTTAGAGAACAGAAAAAAATGGAATTTCTAGGAAGGGGAAGAGAATGAGCAGAAACAAGATATAAGATGTTTAACTTAACATCTTTATTATTCAGATAGTTTGCCAGTTTTTTCAGTGTCATGTTATTGAATAAAATCTAAGTTTTGGTATTATTTTCATCATATTTTAATCTCTTTGATGGACTACTTTATCCAGTAGGATAGCTGAACTATTCCATTCTACTCATTTATCATATCAGCTTTAGGCAATTTCTAACTCTGATGCTGGCATCTCTCCTACATTAATAAGGACAGTAATTCATTCCTGGAAATAAATTTTATGTGAGAATACTAACCAAGTTCCTATTACTCCTATTACTCATTACTTAAAAAGTGCAAAATTAAAATGCATCCTACTCATCTCAAATTCCTCAGAAAATTTACTGGAAACCCAGTAAATACACAAGAGTATAGAGTTCAAATCTACAATGTTAGACATAGCTTCTAGGCTATTGCAATTGTTTTTAGAAAACACAACTGATGCTTTTTAAATCAGCTACCTGTAGAATTTACAAGTTATATTCTGGTAAACACACACGGAAAAGACAATAAGTAAATTTATTACAAATAAGATACAAAATCAAAAATGATAAACAAAGACTTTTACTGCAGTAAATTTTACTTACCAAGGATGATAGAAAATTAAAACTTAAAGAAAATTATGAAGGGGGGACTTAGATGCATATTGCCTTAGTATAGTTTTCAAAACACCTAACATTTGGTTCTGATAATTTACCTAATAGTCTATAGAATGTAATTTAAGAATTTTTTTGCAAATCCTTTTGTTTAATGTGTTGTATCAAATTTGGAGGAAATGTACTTTTCCCATATGAGGAGCATGAGTTGACATCTGAGTACTAAAAATAAGAGTTATATAAAAATTGGTACATAGGAATGGGGTTTATATTTGAGTTAATACTATCACACCATAGTACAATATCAATATTATTGTATCAATACAAATTTCCTGATTTTGATGCTATATATATCATGTTTCTATGTTCTCAGTAGGGGAATCTGAATGAAGAGTAGATGAGGACTCTACTACTTTGGCAACTTTTTGTGAGTCTTAAACTATTTTGAAATGAAAAGTATTTTAAGAAACATTAACTGGGAAGATATTATGAGGACACCTATACTTTGTTGTTATTGTAGAGTTAGGATATTCCATTTATGCCAGGATCAAAAATAAATTGGAATTATTCTTTTAACATACACTGGGGATAAAGGTATGCTGTGTTAGGGATGGTTAGAATATATTGAGTATCGTGATCTAACCACATTACACAAATTAGGGACTAAACCACTGAGTATATAAAGAACTGTGACTGTATTCATGTAACTTGATAAGTCAAAATTGAGAAAATGAATGGATTAACATTTTCCTGCTGGAGCTATTTTTGTTATATAAAATGTAATATATTCATTCTAGGTTTTTATAACTCATACAGCACATAATAAAATTTATGCCACCACAATTCCTTTTATGTGAACCTTTCCACTACTACATATTTGCTAAATTTTAAGAATGAGCAAAAATGAGTGAGCAAAAGTAATTTATATGTGTAGAGCATTTATTGTGTATAAAGCACTATGCTGGCCACTTCCATTGTCACATTAAATCTTCCTAATGACTCTGCAAGTCAAGTGTCATTATCTCCTCTTGAAAGATGTGGAAATTGACCGCTAGAGATCAAGCAACATTTCAAAGGCTTCCAAGCTAGTAAATGTGTGAGTCCATGGTGTAAACTCAGATCTGCGGCTCCACTCAACCCCCACACTCCCACTGATAGGGCATGATGATTCTAATTTGATACTAGCTTGGTGATTGCATTTGTCTATAAAGATAATAAATTTCAATCTTTTCTTACCCCAGAAAAGTATTCTGTATTGATCATTATGTCCTTCTCATCTTTCTGTACTCATTGAGGAACACTTTTCTAGATATGGACTAAATTCTAAATATATGGGGCGCTTGTAATTTTCTCTTGTGTTCCAAAAGTGATACAGTGAGTTACTATTTTTTCCCAACAAAAGAATCTACTCCTACCCCCTCCACAGAGAATTAATTTGAAATATATCAAATGGGCCACAGAATCTCTGGTGAAGTAGAGAAGCTAAGAAGCCAGAAACAATGTCCAAACATATTGTAGGGTTTATCTAGCTAAAGTGTCACCTGCCACCGCTGCTTGTCACCTGCTATTCTCTGAACTGGAGATCAGAATCTCCAGTATTGCTTCTTTTAAAAAATTAGTGCCTGTAGCACACTAGCCAGAAAATCAACAACCCTGAACATAAACACAGCTGGTTTGTGTTTCCTAGAATCTAAGTCATATGGCTACATCTTAAATAAAAAGAAGGTCAGGTGCATTTGTGCCACCTTTCAGTGGTTACACAAGTACTGTGAAATCTTCACTCGATCCATCGATAAAACATCCATTTACCAGGTGACTATGCAACACAGAGGGAGAAATGCCTGGTAATTTCAGGAACAACAAAACACTGACTCTGAACTGACAGGAATCCCAGAGAAGCTAAAATGTCTTATATTGCATCAGTCAGAGTACTGTCTCATGGAAGTCGGGAAATAAATGGTCCGTGAGTCGGTTACTGTACTCTAGAGTTATCTCCCAGGGGCCTGAGAGCATTGTCCTGAAAGATGACTCAGTACTTGCTGAATTACATCCTTGCCAGTGGCAGAGCCCAACCCTGAATATCTCATGTGGCACCATGTCCTATAGAACGATCTCACCATTTTCCCTTCCATTAGAGATGGGGGAGAAATTTGACTTCACTAGACACCAAAGATACTGATTTGTCTTCTCTATCCACAATATGTTGGCCAGTATTCTATTCCAAGGAATTACTGGCTGCTTTACTGAATGTCATGGCAATTCAGAGTAGTATTAGCCCTCATCAAAAAACTATATATTTTTTTGGTACTGGGGCTCGAACTCGGGTCCCTCCACTTGTGAGGCAGGCAGAGGAACCACTGAGTTAAATTCCCGGCCCAAGAACTATTTTTTTAACAGCGAAATAAGTAAAGGCTTCCTCTTAGGCTGACAGCCAAGAGAATTGCAAGTCTTGTCACATGCACTGCTAAAAGAAGCAGCACTATAGTGTGCTAGAACTAGACATGACATGTGAAAATTTTAAATTTCAGATTAAATAATGAGCCATGAGGGATAGATGTGCTATTCCAAAGAACCAGTGTATATCTATAAACAAGTTTCCATAGTGTTTCATCTTTCATGTTCAGAACATGAGGGTTGAAAAGGAATTATTGGCTTCTGAAACCCTCAAGTCTAGTCTGTTAGTGGAGACAAGTCTTTTCTGAAGGAGTCAAGGAAGGGAAGGGAGTCATTGTATTAGATAAAGAGATTGGTTCCAAATGTCCATGAAAAAGAAGGCTGTTGCTACACTGTGGAGACCTGGAGAAGCAAGCGACTGAGAGGACCATCTAGGTTTTTCCTAGTATTTCTGTATAATAATGAAAGAAGGGTAGACTACATCCACCAAATACAGTTGCAAATACCAATGAGTTAGATCCTTCAGAAATAAAGGTTTGAGTAATGAAATCTTGTAAATACAAAAAAGAAATTTATGATTAATTAGGGACCAAGTAAAGAGTGTTAGAATAAGAATGATGAATATAAAAATGGCTTCATGACTGGTTATGGAATTCGGGGCCATAATAGTGACTAAAAGTTTTCTTCCTTGCTTTCTAATATATGCCTTGGGGCTTATATCTAGATGTTACCCCAAAATCCTCATGTGGTCATAGGTGGGGTTTCTTCAGAGGTGGCTGGATCTAGAGTGTGTGATGCTGGGATTGATTCATGGTGCAGTGCTAGGATCAGGGCACTAGGATTAAGGATATGAGTGCTACCCACCCTAAGGGCAGGTAGCCTGGATAAGATATAAGGGACAGAAAGAGCTGTGACCTCTACTCTGAAAAATATAGCACTCTGAAAAAAGAGATTAAAGATGATATCAGGAAATGAAAAGACATCCCTTGCTCCTGGGTAGGAAGAATCAACATAGTGAAAATGACCATACTTCCAAAACTGCTATATAGATTCAATACAATCCCAATTGAAATCCCAGCAGCATACTTCACAGAACTGGAGAAAACAATCCAAAAAACATTTGGAACAAGAAAAGACCTAGAATAGCAAAAGCAATACTAGGCAATAAAGACAAGGTAGAGGGTATCACAATCCCCAACTTGAAACTATACTACAAAGCTACTGTGATAAAAACAGCATGGTACTGCCAGAGAAACAGACCTGAGGACCAGTGGAACAAATTAGAAGATGCAGAAACAACTCCAGGCACACTCAGCCACCTCATCTTTGACAAAGGAGCCTAAAACCCTCACTGGAGGAAAGATAGCCTCTTTAATAAATGGTACTGGGAAAATTGGGTTTCAACTTGCCAAAGATTAAAAGTAGACCTATATCTCTCACCATGCACTAAACTAAAATCAAAATGGATTAAAGATCTAAATATTAAAACAGAAACACTAAACCGGCTGGAAGAGAGGCTAGATAGAACTCTTGAAGCCATTGGTATAGGAAAAGATTTTATGATCAAAACCTCAGCTGACTGTGAACTAGCACAAATGATCAACAAGTGGGATCTCTTCTTATTAAAAAGCTTCTGCACAGCTAGAGGAACCACCAACAGTGTGAAGAGACAACCCACAATGTGGGAAAAAATCTTCACCTGCTCTTCCTCAGACAAAGGTCTACTATCTCGAATCTATAAAGAACTTATAAAGATCAGACCTCCCAAATTTAAAGACCCAATCCAAAAATGGGCATCTGAATTTAACAGATATTTCTCAGAAAAAGAAGTAGAAATAGCAAATAAATACATGAAAAAATGTTCAACATCACTGGTCATTTGAGAAATGCAAATGAAAACAGCACTGAAATTCCACCTCACCCCAGAAAGAAAGGCTGATATCATGAAATCGACCAATAACAAATGCTGGCAGGTTGTGGGGAAAGAGGAACCCTGATCCACTGCTGGTGGGAGTGTAGACTGGTGGAACCACTGTGGAAATCAGTATGGCGATACCTCCAAGAACTATGATTGGAAGTCCCATTTGACCCAGCTATTCCCCTGCTGGGAATCTTCCCCCAAGAATTAAAAGAATCATACCACAATGATATTTGTGCACCCATGTTCATAGCAGCATAATTCATGATAGCAAAAACTTGGAAGCAACCCAATTGCCCATCAACTGGAGACTGGATAAAGAAAATGTGTTTTTTAAAATAAAATGGAGTACTACTCAGCCATAAAAAACAAGAAACTAGAGACATTTATAGCTAAATGGATGCACATTGAGATGATACTCTTAAGTGAAATAAATAGGACACACATGTGTAAATACTGAATAGTTTCTCTCGTGTGAGAAACTGAAAGTGTAAATAAGGACTATAAGGTATAATAGATAATGTGGAATAGGAAGAAAAGGTGCAAAGGGGAAGGGGAAGTGGGAAAGGTGGGGAAAAGAAAAAAGGGAATGGAATTAATATGAGAAAATGAAAAAGTGGAAACAAAGTCTTTGTAGATAGGGAGGGGTGGAGGGGTTGAAGAGAGGGCAGGGGAATGGGGAAAAAATAAGAATCAAGATGGATTATGTAAAAGTGCAAATTTCCAATGATGAATGTCAGTATATTATATACCTTAAATACACCAATATATTTAATAAAAAAAGAAAGAGCTGTGATCATCCCTTACCTGCTTTGCTATCTTCTGCCTGGCGTGAACTGTTTCTCCTCTATGATGCCCCTCTGCTGTCCCACCCTGCCTTAGAGCCAGCTGATTATGGACTGGAACTTATACCAACTGTGAGCTAAATAAACCTTTCCTCCTTTAACTTTGGGTGTAGGTATTTTTGTCTCAGCAATGAGAAAAGTAACTAAGACAATATGTATTATTAAAATTTCCCCCTCCACCCTGTATATCTTATATAAGATCTATTAATACTATTATTTTAGAGTTGATTTATAAGATATCAAAGAGAGATTACAATTATTGAAATAAGAATGAGTATTCTCCACAGATGGACACAATGTCTTATGTAAATTTGGCTTTATTTTGCCTGCAGGGCACTGCCTAGATTGCACAATGAGAGGCAATCAGGATAAATTCTTAAGGAGAGAGAAAAAAACATTTTTCTCTAGTATCTACTACCAGAATACTCATGAGCATTAACAGACAGCAATATCAAGAAAGGTGAGAAGCATTGGAAATTTTATCCAGCTTTCATCGTTAGACTGCCATGATTTTATAAATTCCTATAGAAGACATGAGACTCCTAGTTTGCAAATATGTTTGTTAACCATGGCATAGCAAGCAGCATAAACTTAGAGTTCACACAAGTTCCTTTTGGCTAAATCCTGTGGGAGTGATATGGAACCACTCACTGATGGCGAACCTATGACACCTATGTGTACATCAGCAGGCACGAAGAGCCCTCTGTTGGCACGCAAGCCAAGTGGCCCAGGAGCCAGGCAGTGGATAATAGTTGTTTTTTCCTAAACTAAAATCTCAGAATTCAGGTTTAATTGTAGTATTAGCACTTTGTGATAAATAAGCAGGTTTGAAGGTGCAGTTTGGGCACTTGGTCTCTAAAAGGTTCACCATCCTATGAATAGATGCTACACATATAGTAGTTTTGCTTTGCAGCTGAGAAGTCTGAATTTAGGACATTTTGATCTTATAAAGCAGCTGCTAAAAACTTGAACAAACTCAAGGATCTTATTTTATTATCCTGATCAGGAAACAAATCTACCTTCTCCTTCAAAAGGAAGCTTTATCTGTCAAGGCTCTTTGTTATTAAACCACCTAGAAGGACAGTCCAGAACTAGAATGTTATAAGATATGCAAAAATGTCATGATGAATTGTCTTTTAATAAGCTGATATAAAGGTGCTAAATCCCTTCCACTCAAATTACTTATTTTTTCCTAACCAAATCCTGACAGATAAAATTGTTTTTTAGGAACCCTAGCTAAGACAATAAAATAAAAAACAGAGATATAAAAATGGAACAAAATTGTTATTTGTATACCTCATTATTGTGTATCATCTAATTAAAATTATTATTACTCTATCACATAAGTATATTTTAACACTATCTCTGAACTCCCCTCTCAACATTAGAATTACTAGAAATCCTCAAAAGTGACTTAAGCGTATTATATATAAATACACAAAGATTACTAGTCCTTCTATGTATCAGTAATAACATATGAAAATACTTAGCTATAATATTTATAATAAAGGATAAGTTAATCATTCATAAAATATGTATGGATTTATTTAAATTAAGAAACCAAGCTGCATTAATAAAACTAAACATTCCTATTACTAGATGTGTTCAAAGAATTAAATGAGTGAAGATAAATTCACAACTTTTAAGAGATATAATCTGATGACATATTTATATTCTTTCCAAATTAAAGGTTTAATATGGTGTTTATAAAAATTCCAATAAAACAAAAGCTCAGAGAAGTGAAGAATAAAATTACCAGTGGGAGTAAAGTACAAATCATTAAACATTCAGGAAGGGAAGAATTCCAAGTCTAGATGGGTTACAAGGGCATAAAAATAAAATAGATCTCTTGATTCAAAGCATACAATTATTTCCACTGAAGTCTATTTATTCTATCATATGAAATATTTAAATTCTATATGCATTTCTATCACAAATCAGATTAATTTTAATGTAAGGAATTCTAAGGCAGAATGTTAAATGTTATTTATTATATATATTAGTTTCAAAGGCTGAAATTCTTGTCATAGGCTGTAGTCTTTGCTATTTAGTTCCAGCTCCCTTACCCACTTTTAACAACAGCACTGTTATTTTCCCTTAGGGAACCTCCGTGAAGTGTTTTGATGCATTAAAACATTCTTCTTAGTTCCAAGATTTTACTTGAAAGTTTGGAGAGAGTGAGAATGAGAGTTGGGGGAGGTGTTAGTCAATTCACAACATTGTGTCCCCTCTTCAGCTATTGTGATTGAGTCAAACTTCTGCACATGTCCCCCTCAGAGTTACTGCACTGTAGGAGATGAGTTATAACCAGAATCTCTGAGAAATAGGGGAGTTTTCTCTCCAGCTGCTGGTATTCATAACGGTGTGAGACTGGAGCTGACTGAGGCATGAGATGGATAGCAGAGAATCATTCATATGGCTGCATCAAGCTCTGCTTTAAAATATATTACTGCTATTTTCCAGGTTATGGTTCCATAAATTATTTTCTCCAATCAATTGAGTGTTCTGATACAGTCAGAAATAGCTCAACTCACCAAAAGCTGGTCTGAGTAATATTCATTAGAAAGGAGTAGAACAATTTTATATACTAATTGACAATAATAAGTATGCAATAGATTACAATTCAATGGCACTTTAAATTCTACTCATAAAATACAGGTTTTGTCCTGATATAATGAGCCTTTTGAGAGACATTTGCTTCGTATGCAAATGTCTTTAATAATATTTAAAGAACTCCATTTGAAGAAATGATGCATAATAGGTTATATTCAAGGTACCATGTATTCATACTTATTAATTCTGAACCTGAGTTACTGTACTTGTAGATGGAAAATACAAGTGTATTAGCTTGACTACAGAATTATAGAAATATGACAGATATAGATATAAAAATATTCTCTCCTAATTATTGTCTTTACCACAGCATTCTGTCAGTTCCCATGGAACTGTCCCTGGACAGTGACTTCTGTCTAGATTGGGGGACATTTACATCCATGTGGTCAACTACTGGAAACAGGATCTCCTTATCTTTTACTAATTGTGAATATTTTATCAAGCTTATAGTATTCATTTGCTTTGGAAAAATAAATTTCTGCTCATGAAGAGCTTATCTTCCCACTAGAAAAAGCAAATACTAGCTGTATAATACAATGTCAGATAGGCGAATACTATAAAACAATGTGAAGGCACACATTATTTTAGACATTATCTAAAGATAAAATGATCAGAAAAATGATGCTGAGAAGTGATATCTAAGCAAAAATTTCAATGATCTAGTGGGTGGTCTCTGAAACGTGTTGGGAGACAACTGATGATTTATTACCAGAGTGTAAAGATCCTGCAGGTAATGCTCACTTGTTCTGTTGGAGGAAGGGTAAAAGCCCACTGCCTGGAGCAGAGGAGTTGTAGAAATTGAGCTTGAAGAGGCAGTCAGAAGCCAGGTGTATACAGCCTTATAGGTGGAGAAATATTGAATGTAATTCTGAAGAGCCATTTTTAAGTATCCAGGTAGTGAACATTAATTGCTATAAGATTACAATAGCAATAACAAGGAATTATGTGCATAGTTTCTAAAAGTAGCACACAAAATTATGTATATAGTAGTTTTCTAAACAATTGAATCTGATTTGGAGCAAGCGTTTGGATCAATCAATATAAAAACTCTACATGGGACAGAGAAGCAAGTTAAATGATACAAAAGAGATGCAGTCAACACAATTCGGGTGGTGGTATGGTATACTACAAGAAAAATGGCATAGTTTCTACCATAAATAAACTGTAAAACTGAGGTGTAAGGGGAGAGAGAGCTGGCAGACTGATAGGTAGTGTTAAAGATAGGGAGATTGCAAGAAGCTGTGTATTTATGCAATTTTAATAGCTACACCAACAAATCACAATGTGTGGACATTATTCTAATTCTGCCTCAAACAAATAACTTCCAAAAAATGTGGAACAAAAACTAACAGATAAATATGAATGCTGACAGGAGTATAACAAGTATGGCCAACTCCTCAGTTACGTGATTCTGTTTTTAAACATGCTATCTTTCAGAACTGAGTGCTAAAATGTTTATACATGGGGCGTTGTAATATGAGAGCTGCTTCAAAATAATCTGGGAGAAGTACGGAATAGTGTACATAAGAAATCAGACTGAAAATTACATAAGATAGGTAATAGGTACATGGGGGATATGACTATATTATTCTTTTTATATTTTTATATATTTGAAAATTATCATGATGAAATTCTAGATTACAAAAAATCCGTTTCTTTTCCTTTTCCTCTTCCTTTTCCTTCTCCTTCATCTCCTCTTTCTTTTTTCTCTTTCTCTTCCTTCCTCTCTATGAAATACAGGGTAGGAGAGATTAATTAATTTACCTAAGGTACACTAATTTCCAGCTAGCATTTTCTGAGATAGAGATCATTAATCTCATATCACTGCAAGAAATAACCTGTGTAAATATGTGTGAGTGTCCTTGTGTATTCACCATCTGCAAAAAAGATTTTTATTGTACTCTCAAAAGAATGCAGAATCTGATGGAGATCTCCAGAGTAAAAATAATCTATACCTCTTAACTTAAATTTTTCATTAATGATCAATCTTATATATTGAAATAATTTTATTTAACTACAAATGATAATGTATATGCCATTCTCTACTTTCAGTCCTGACCAAATTGCAGCTGTAAAATTATTGAAATTTTCATCTCTGGGCATTTTTACCTGTTTTGATTTCTGATTACAGAATACAAAATCAACACCTCAAATAATAAATATAGAGAGCTGCCAAACCCTTGTCCTCAGACTATTCACTAATTATGGTTGGGGTGTGTATTTATTCAGAATTTTCTATGTGTTTACACGTATGAATGCTTTTTAAAATACACAAATGGAAACATTATATACATTTTTTCCCATGGCTTCATGTTTTCCCTTAACAGCAATTATTAGCATATAGTTCTCTGTCAGCGTGTAGAGATTACCTCATTCCCTTTAAACATTTTAATGAATACTATGGATGCAGTGTTACTTCACTATCTCTATATCGATAGACATGTGCTTCCAGGTTCGTATTGCAAAGAGTATTGTGGTATGCTTCCTTGTATATGCAACTTTATTGGCACATGAAAGTATTTTTGTTTGATATATTTCCCAAAGAAATGGAATTACTAGAACAATGGCTTTGTTTAAAATTATATTCTGTACTACTAAAT
The DNA here is from genome assembly GCF_053883595.1 of Heterocephalus glaber. Classification (NCBI taxonomy): domain Eukaryota; kingdom Metazoa; phylum Chordata; class Mammalia; order Rodentia; family Bathyergidae; genus Heterocephalus; species Heterocephalus glaber. The sequence goes on along the minus strand of NW_028258444.1, from coordinate 7,670,185 downwards.
TGCCCTCCAAAAGGTTATACAAAATACTTTCTCACCAGTGTGAGATTTAAAGCCCATTTCCCCTCATTTATGGTAATGAGTTGTTATCAGCCCACTCAATTTTATATATGAAAAGTAATAACCCAAGTACTTTCCTTATTGCTAGTTAATTTAAATATTATTTATGGATTTATGGATAATTTCTATTTCTTTCATGAGTTTGTTTTCCATTATGTCCATATTAAAACATTTTTGTAGACACTCTTCATACAACAATTAAGTTTCTATGGTACATTAAAATTATATGTCTCAATTTTTTATGATTAATTTTGATTGTGACATCCTTTGACTGATGGAAGTTTTAACTTTTATGGAATTTTTACATTTGTGACCTATAATGTTGTTCTCCTACACAAGAAAACATAGAAATATAGTTTTCTAATAGTAGCATTATAAACTTGTTTTATGTATTTGACCTATAATTTGCAATTTATTTTTTGAATAGGGTGTAAAGTAAGGATTCTTTTTCTTTTTATTCCATTAAGTTTATTGGTACATTTTAGGAATAGAATACAGTTACATTCATCATTGGATCTTGTACCGTTACATGAGTATCTTGGTTCTTATTTTTTTCCCCTTCCCCTGTCCCCCCTTCACCCCCTCCACCCTTCTCTATTTGCAAAGACTTTGTTTCCATTTTTTCTTTTCTCATATTTTTTCTTTTCCCTTCTTTCCTTTCCCCTACCCCTCTCACTTGCCCTACTCCTTTAGACCTTTTCTTCCTATTACATAATATCAATTATACATTTTTAAATTACAATATCAAAATTTAGAGGACATTACCACAGATTTTACAGAATTTAGAAGGGTATAGAAAACACATTACAAAAATCTGTTTTGAAATAAATTTGACAACTTCTAAGAAGTACCTTGGAAAACAAATTAATAAAACTGACTCTGGAGGAAATATGAAATTTGAATAGCACCTATTAAAGAAAGTATATTCCTAGCTTGAAAACCCACCCATATGACAACAACAGGCTCATATATAGTTTAACTGATAAATTATATCAAATGTTTAAAGCAGAAAAAAGAAGGAATACTTCTCCCCTTATTTTGGGAAATCAACATTGTGCTAATCCTAAAACTGGACAAAGATAATAGAAGAAAAAAGTATGAACATAGATAAAAATTTGTTCAACAAAATAAACTGTTAGAAGTCAGATCTGGTAGTATGTAGAAAGTGATTTTATTATAGGGATGGTAGTGTTGGTTCAGCACTGGAAGATTCACCCCCAGAAGTCATCATTTTAACAGAGGAAAGGAAAAAGCCATATGATCCTGTCACTAACTGTAGAAAAAGTATTGGACTAAATTCTATAGCTGTTCATGGTAAAAGCTATCATGAGACTAGAAGCAGAAAAGACCCTTCTCAACAGATAAGCCATGTTCTCCATACTTCAGCAAAAACGTCTTATACGAATGGAAAAGATACAATGCTTTCTCCCTAAAGTGGGGAACAAGGACAGATATGCATACTCTTCATCTGTCCATTAAACTTTGAAACATAGGCCCGGCCCAAAATAGTCTGCCAATAAAAAGAAACAATTAGCATAGGATTGGCAAGGTAGAAGTAAAATCTTTATATGTAGATGAAATTATTATCTAAGAGAAAATACTAGGAAATCTCTAGGAGCCCCTAGAACATGTATTTGAATTTAGTAGGATTAGAAAACACGAGGTATATATAAAAATTTAGGTCTATGTATACTTGCTATAAATGAAGAATTGGATATTGACATTTAAAAGTTATGTAGGAATACAAAGGACCTAGAAAAGTAGAGAGAAAAAAACCAATGTTGCAAGACATTTACTACCTAATTTTTTTTTTTTTTGTACCAGGGATCGAACTCAGAACTGTGTGCTTTCAAGGCAGGCAGCAGAATCACTGAGCTAAATCCCTGGCCCTTATTACCTAATTTTAAGACTTCCTCTAAAGCTACAGTAATCAAGGCAGTGTTGGTGCAAGGAAAGATATATAGATCATTGGAATAAAACAGAAAATCTGGAAAAAGAACCACACATATATGGTCCACTGAGTTTTGAAAGATTATTTAACATTAACATTTTATAGAACATAAACTCAACTCAAGAGCAGAGAAAAAGATAGTGTTTTCAGCCAATGGTATTAGAAACCTGTTATCTGTATGTAAAAAATTAACCTCAACATTTAATTCCATACATAAAGATAACATGAAATGATCTATGAACCTAATAATGAAAGACTAAAACCATAAAACTTTAACAAGAAATTATAAGAGAAAATGTTCATGAATTTAGGGTAGGCAAAAATTTCCTAGGATACAAAAAACATGTTGTATAAAAGAAAAAAATTGATAAATGAGATTCCATCAAAAGTAGTCCTTAAACAGACCATATTTATAATACATACAACCTATGTCCAGAATATATAAAGAACTCTTACAGTTCATTAATAGACAACTCAATTAAAAAGTAGACACAAGAAGATGATAAATAGCCAGTACAATACAAGAAAAGGTGTGCAAAACTAGAATCAGAAAAATACTAATCAGTACAATAACGAGGTTGAATTATACACTCATTAGGGAGATCGAGTTAAAAGTTTTAAAAGAACAGATGTGAGCTTAGGTGTGAACCAGGTAGAACTGCTAATGTGAATGTAAAATGATAAAACCATTTTGGAAAACAATATAGAAATTACTTGTTTTACTGTTAAGAACCAACAGTTCTGTTCTTAAGTTTTTACTTAAGAGGAATGAAAACACCTGTTAACAATAGATTTGCACATACAAGTTTACTATCCCTTATCTGAAATTCTTGGGACTAGAAGTGTTTCAGATTTTAGTTTGAAATCCACTTGATCTGCAAAGAGGATAGCTACTCCTGCTTTTTTTCGGTTTCCTATCACATGAAGTATTGTTTTCCACCCTTTAACTTTCAGTCTGAGTTTCTTTTTTAGTTAAGTGTGTTTCTTGTATGCAGCATATTGTTGGATCTTGCTCCTTGACCCATTCTGCCAGTCTATTTCTTTTGATCGGTGAATTGAGACCATTAACCTTGATGGGTATAACTTATACATATTGATTTATCATTGTCATGACTTTTTCTTTTTGTTGGATTCTCCTCCTTTACATTTAATTTCTTGTCACACCAAATGGATTCATTCTGTTGGCCTTCCTGGGGTTTTGATCCTCATTGTGTTTTCCTAGGATGTTTTCTAAATTTTTTTGGAGTGCTGGTTTGATATTCATGAAGTTCCTGAGGTGCTCTTTGTCAAGAAAGTATCTTATTTCTCCATCTATTTTGAAAGATAGTTTTGTAGGGTACATCAGTCTGGGTTGGAGGCTGTTTTCCTTTAGAGCCTGAAATGCATCACTCCAAGATCTTCTTGCCTTGAGGGTTTGCACTGAGAAGTCAGCTGTCATTCTGATCGGCTTCCCTTTGTATGAGATTTGTTTCTTTTCTCTGTTTGTAGAATTTTGTTCTTCTGTTTGGTTTCTGGAATCCTAACTATTATATGCCTATGTGTAGATTTTTTTTGATCAAGGCTATTTGGAGTCCTGTATGCCTCACTTATCTGTATGTCAAGTTCTTTTCCCCTGCTTGGGAAGTTTTCTGCCATCACTTCTGTGAACAGTTTTTTTTATGTCATCTGCACTCTCTCCTGTTTCTTCATTGACTCCAATCAGTCTTATATTATTCTTCTTTGCATGATCTAGCAGCTGCTGGATTGATTTCTCATGGCCCCTTACAATTTTAAAGAAATTTTTTTTTCCTGGTCACTAATATCAATCTTATCTTCTATATCTGAAGTTCCGTCCTCACCTTGGCTCATTCTGCTGCTTAAGCTTTCAATGGAGTTTTTAATCTCCTGGAAATCTGTTTGCATCTGTTTTATGGATTCCATTTGTTTCCTATGTTGGGATTCCATCATCTTCCTCAACTTCTCTATTTTTTTATGTGTGTCATCTCTAGATTTATTAATCATGTCTTGCATTATGGGCACAATCTCTGCTGTTATCTGAGAAATTATTTCTGATATTATTTTTTCCAGATCCTCTTTTGTTGCAGATTTAGGGAGTCCAGGTAGTTGAGTATCAGATTGTTCCATCTTGTTTCCCTTTGGGGTTGCTGTAGGTGATCTGGAAGTCTGGTTCTGAGGCTTGTTTATGTGTCTTCTCATTTCCATGGGGGAAGGGGGTTTGCTGCTGGTGCCTGCCCGACTCACCTCCTCTCTGCTAGGAGCGGTGCTATGGTGGCCGGGGCACCTTCTCCTGGAAGCTGGGATTGGCTCACCTCCTCTGCACTGGGAGCAGTACTGTGGCAGCCCAGGAGCCTTCTCCTGGGCACTGGGAGCAGCTCTCCTCCTCTCAGAAAGGATTATTTTTTTCAACTTTTTTTCTTTTTGGTACCAGGGATCAAACTCAGGACCTTGCACTTGCAAGGCAGGTGAGGTACCACTGAGCTAAATCCCCAGTTCCTTTTTTCAACTTGATTGCTAATTCTCTACCAACATTTATTAAATGAACTTTCTTTTCCATTGATTTAAATGATTAATTTTAATATAAATTATACTTTTATTTAGAAAAATTTTTTAAATTTAATTCTCCTAACAATAAGATGCCATTTTTTAAGAAAAAGGTTATCAGAGCCTTTTTTGTATTTTCCTATATATTATTGGTACTTATTTTGTGTGTGTGACATTAACATTAATTATATGAATAACTTTCATAAGGTTTGATTATTCACACACATACACATTTATCCTACCTTCCTCATATAAACTGTTTCCCAGGGCAACCACATATTGCATAAAAGAATTTTTCTTCTACAGAATCATCATTTAAAAATACCTAAGGAATTAAATGTATGTTGGTAATTATTATCAATGGTTGCCAACAACTTGAAGTCTATAGCACCATTTATAAAGTACTCTACTCTGGATTTGGATAAATCTAACCCAGCCACAAGATTGCACTACCAAGTTCCAAGTGATATAAGGGATAGAAGAACATGCTAATAAATAAGGAGAAATGCATGTAACAAAACAAAGACTGTAAAAAATTCCATAGGACAAATACCACATCTTTAATTATAAAACCCTTGTAAAAATCACAAGAAAAAATGTAGAAGGGAAAATTATGAGACTCTAGGAGCTTATTACACAACTAAAGCACTCATTTTGCATGTTGATTCTAACAAATTAATGAAAACACTGTAAGACAATCGTTTTACACTTATTTTATTGGATACATAATGATATAAGGAAGTTGTTATTTTTTATATAGTATCATGAAATTCAGATTATTTGTTTCATTTTGTCCTGTTTGTTTGTTGAGATAGGGTCTCCCTATGTAGCCCAGGCTGATCTTGTACTCATCGCCATTCTCCTGCCTCAGCCTCCCAAGCTCTGGGATTACAGGCGTGTACCACCATGCCCAGCTAGAGGGTTATGTTTTCAACTATACTCTAGAGTGATTCCTTTGTTCATCATATAGTTCAATAACATAGTCCTCAGCTAAATTTATATTGCTATTAATTCTTTTCATTGAATGTTTTATGTTTTAACAATCACTACTTATGTTTCAACAAAATTTTCCCCTAAAAACCACTAATGTTTTATGAATGTAATAACTTTAAAATTTCTTTTAGAATATTATTTCTATTTCAATGTGTTTTAATATATTCTTTTATCCATCCTTTTGTTTTTTTCTGCCATATATTAGGTTTTGTTGACTGAATCTAGTGATTCGTGCTGTTGATTTTCCCTATATTTTACAACTCTTCTTTATACCTTCATATTTTTCAATAACAATAGAGTCTATGGGAAGACATGAACTATAGAAGGGGATCAGCTTTGCATGACAAGACCTGTAGCAGAAAGAATGACTAATGTGAGAAAAAAAAATCTCAAGGGATAGTGTTGAAATGCACATTATTTATTGTGGTTGAAATGAAATTGTTAAAGGATTGTGATTACTATAATGTGGTTCAGAGGATGGAAGAAAGGTGTCAGGAAAGTGTTTATGTGCTGTTTTAAGAAATAGTAGATTGTGTTTTAGAACTAATGAGGAGTAATTTTATATTTGTGGCTTATAAAGGTCACCTTGGGTATGTGGTTTCCAGGAGGATATAAACTAATCCCTTAAGAAAATGAGCTTTCAGACTGTTTAATAGCTAGCTCCACATCTCAGAAGCTTTGTATTCTAGGACAAGTCATATTATCATGCCTTTCTACACTTCAATATAGCTAATAGTACCTACCTCATGGGATTATTATATCAATTAAATAGCCTTTCATTGCAAGTAACACAATAATGTAAATGCTCAAGAAATGATAACTATCATAATGATTATCATTCTGGTAAATCTTCAGACATTTTGAGTAGAGTTTAATGTAGTATATTATTAAAAACAAATTAATTAACATTTTAGTTTGGGTAGTGAAGTTTAGTGCACACAAAATATTCTCTATTTCCTTGTTTACCTTGCACTAAGCGTGGGGCCACATAATTAGTTTTGGCCAATAAAATATGACTAGTGTCACATCTATATCATAAAGAATGAATAGGTCATGTTTCATACGACATGACTAAAATACAGAGGTGGGAGATCTGAAATCTTAGATATGTTGCTACTGAGATTTGAAAGTATATTATTGCAATACTTTTGATCTTACTAATATTCAAATACATTCCAAATGATGGATAGAATGAAGAGCCCAGGAAAAAATTTTAAACTGCTATATTTAATATAGTCAAAATATTGTTACGAGAGAGCTTGTGGTTTGACAATGAATTAAAATAAAGGGAAATGTTTGGACACCTGTGGGGGAAAAAAGGTAGAATATTGGAAACACATTAAAAGTGCTGATTCCAAAGCCCTACCAACAATTTGAATTCTTTGTAGGTTTCTCAGATAATAAAGATTGAGGACCAGTGGTCTGGAGAATGCTTTAATATATTCTCCAAATAATTGAAATAGAAGACAGAATTCATGATAATTATTATGTACAATATAAAAGTAAACACTTAGGATGCCTCACAGTACATTTATAAGTATGTCTGTATCTTATCTTTATTAGACACTAGGGAAGATTTAAAGAAGTCAGCACTTGGGGCCAGGGATTTAGCTCAGTGGTTTCGCCGCCTGCTGTGCAAGCTCAAGGACCCGAGTTTGATCCCCAGTACCAAAAAAAAGAAGAAGAAGAAGTTAGCACTTAACACAAGAAGAGAGATAAAAGGATAAGATTTTGCCAGATGAACATAGACAATTCAGGTAAAGGAAATGGTTCAAGCCATAGGAGGATAATAGAGATAGATATTGAACTTGCATCTAAAGTAATCTCATAACTAAAATTTATAGAGTACCTATAAAGTGTTAGGCAGAGAATTATTAAATCTGAATCTCCAGTTTTAATCTCTTCTTCAAGATCTGCTTGTGAAGATAAATGTTAGGTTTTGGTTTTGGTTTTGGTTTTGGTTTCATGTAGATACTCCTGCATTTGAATTTATACTACATTACTTGAGAAGTATTTTTGAAAATGGCAATTTCATGATTTGAGAAGTAAAGCTTTAATGTTGCTATTGAAGGTTGATTTTTGTCATAAATTTATAACACAGGATTTAAATTCTTTGTGTTTAGATTTTTTTCCATAAATGGATAGAGTACTAATCATTCTTGCCATGAAAACTGTTGGATTTTCCTAGTCCTTTCCGCAAATAATGGTTTTTAGAACTTTCCTTAGATTCTGAGTCATAAAAGATCTCTGCGATGTGTTAATTAGCGACTTCCAAAGGAAACTGAGAAGGAGGTTGTGGAGGAGTGATTGATATTTACATCCTATGGTAGTTGAGTTCAATTATACCATTGAAACCTACAACAATGAAATGCTTTAAAGTCCAATTTCTCATATTGTTAAATGTTCTGTGTCTACTTATTCTTAAGAATTATAAGTTGTTTACAGGCTTTTGGGGAAAAGGGCTTTGTGTATTAAGGTAGGTGAGAAAGCAACATTTTGGCCTATTATTTGTGATGATACCTTGTCATCTACAGCTACCACTGTGGCACTTACACAATATTTCCCTAACTCCTATTTAGTATGTTACTATAGAAACACATGTTCACAAAAAATACTTCTTTTGATTTAAAAATCAATTTATCTCGATCTCCTCCCAATTGGAAAAGTTCCTCTAGTCACATACATGTAGTCCTCTGGGATAGTTGTCATATCATAGAATATAGTTCAAAATATGTTTTCTAAAGACAGATTTTCCCTAAAAAGCCTCTGTGTTAACATTTTCTGCCTTTCAAACTAGTAATGATTTGCATTATTTCCTACAATTATTTGGCAGGAAGTATGTAAAAGGGCACAATAAAAACAACTTTTCAAATCACCATCTTGAAATAAAACTAAGTCTGGGAATAAAACTAAGTACTTTCCATCTAACATAGGCATGGTTATGCAGTGCTGTCTAATGCTATAATCAAAGCAGGAGTGAGGAATAGCATTTCATCTTGTAAGAAGGATATGAGATGGGGGGGTCACTGGTATCAGCATTTGTGGGTCATTAGGCTACCATTTCATATGTCACTGGGATTGTGACGTTAACCATTTTTGGCAAACTGGCCAAGGATTACATTTTCTGACCTAAATTTCAGATTAAATAACAAGTGACTCCAGAAATAGGGAGAAAGGAGCCTACTAACTTTAATTTTTGAACTGTTCTTTTTTGTAATCAGCTTAATTTTCATTGAGTGAAATATGTGTGTAGGATAATGTGGTGGGTGGAATAGTTTGTTGCTGTTGACACTGCACAAGTAACAGAATCATTTTGCTAGTCTGATTCTTCCTTTCTTTCTTCATTCATTCATTAAATAATTTTGAGCATCTGACATCTACCAATGATACTCTCATAGGTGCTAAGGGTCAATAAAGTAAGGCACAGTCTGGTTCCTGGTCTCCAAAAATTAATCTAGTGGAGATTAAATAGGACCCTTGCATCTAGAGGGAGATTTTAATTTTTAGTTGTTTCAAATTTGGTGTTTGCAACTAATTATAGAGCCTGATTGGGGAAAATTTTGCTGGTTAAGAAGCTAGCATATTCTAAATCGTTATTCCACAAAAAAACCAAATTTCTTTCTGCCAAACTCATATCCCAAAAAGCAACTTTATTTTTTCTGCATCTGAACTTACTTTCAGTCTCAAGTTCCTTTTCCACCCAGTAGTGTGAAATCTAATCTTGCAAATTTGGGGTAAAGTTAATCAATGTATGGTTATTGTATTCCTATCCAATCTCTGTAGGCATTTAATTTTCTTTGGGCTTTCATAATATAACAGCACAGGTCCAAGATTTGTTATTACTATTAAAATTAAAAGTCTATTCACATGTACTTCCTGTCCCTGTGCCCCTGGTTTCTACTTCATCATTACTTTTGCTATAAGTTCCTTGAACAAAGCAATTTTACAGTGAATCATGACAATGTTGAATGTTTGGTTGTATTAACACAACTTAAGGGAGGGATGCTTTCACCTGTTCAACACAGAAATGGATCTACTGGACTGGAAGCTGTGATCGCCAGCTGGTAGTTGCTTTTTATTTGTTTTTTGCAGCTATTCACTCAGCTTGTATTTAGTACATGCATTGTGATACAGTGGACTAATTTACATGATGTTTCCTAGGTTTATCATATAGCCCTACACTTAGAGACAATTTTTTCTTGTCTTTTCTAAAACAGCAGAAGATTCAGTAACAGTGCCAGTGGCATCCCTTGTTGCTTTTTTGTTTGACCCTATCCATGGACAAAGGAATCTTCTGGAGATACTAAGACATCCATGGAACTGGAAGTGGAGATTGCGGTCTGGAAAGTTTAGACTTCAAATATTGTTTAATGAAAGGCAAAAATACTCAGGGTTATGGAATTGTCTTGCATGACTTAGCCTGCACAGAAGAGGGCAATCACTTTGTTGCTGCACAGTGAGGACAGAAAGAAGAATAGATAGAACCTAGGAGATTTCTAATCTTGTCCACTAATGAAATAAAGCCAAAAAATTGTGTAGAGGCAGCACTTGCAGGGGTTGGTTTCTAAGAAATGAAGTTGTAACCCAAAACTTTAGGCAAGATTAGGTATTGGCTGAAGGAACATGGAGTGAATAAAGAGAATTATTGATGAGATATAGAGTCATAAAAACAAGGTATATTCTTATAACTGGAAGCAGGTATGAAGAAGAAGCTGCCTACATTTTTTTCTTGTGTAGGCATATGTATATACATAGGCACTTTAATTTTTCTTTCTTTCTTTTATTCCTTTTGTTTCATTTTATAGTTCTTAATTTGAAGATTAGTGACATAGGACTGTGTTAGAATAAGAAAAGGAATCAGTAGCCCATAGAAATCATGAACCTGGATATGGTACGTGATGTCCTTATGGAGGAAATGAATCTGTATTTGTTGAACAAGACACAGTTACTATGTGCTGTACATGATTACACATGTTGGTATATACTGTACATCAACTATATACTTGGATGTTTTAAATAGGAAGAGCCCCATTAAACAGTTTTTGCCTGTCAAGTCTTGCACTTCCTTTCCACATTTGGATTATTCTTACTTTGTGAATTTTGGTGGGAGATATAAACCTATTTCTTAGTATCAATGCCAATGAATATACAGATATATTTATTTACAGACATATTTATTTACAGATATATTTATTTACAGATATATTTATTTACAGATATATTTATTTTTCCAGCTTCCCTTGCATCTGGAGAATAAGAATCTACTATTGGCTCAGTGTTTCTAAAAGAGATCCAAATATTCTCTCTTTGCTAGTGATGCGGTGTAAGTGACATAAATAGTGATGGCAGTGGTGGAGAGGTGGTAGTAGACTGGTAACAATAGTAGCAAAGATGGAAGTTAGGGCTCTGGTGCTGCGTGTTGGTCAGTTTTCCAGGGTCAGTAATGGAAGTGGTACTAGAGGCAGTGTTAAGTAGCTGTTAGTAATAGTCACAACATAGGGCATCATCTACTGTTCATTGATCAAAGTAATAGTATACTCATTATACCAGTTTTGAGATATAATTTGGGGGCATTATTTTCTAATGTCATTGTCTTTGAGACTGGTACTCTTCACTCCTAGGGATTTTGAGGAGCTACCTAATATTCAGTTATTTAATCTATTTTCTGATTAAATCAACCAGACACAGCGTTGGTTTCTTTCAATTAAATAACATGACTGATAAAACCTGTTGATTCAACACTGTTAGAGAAAGGTGTTAGTCAAAGCTCTTAGTCAATGCTATGAGAGAAGGAAGGCAGAGACAGGGTCAAATATTTTCAGTTCTGACAACCAAGATTTCTTCATTTTTCTGTGATTACATTTTCCCTTTGAACCAGACCTCTGAAATTTCTATTAAATTACAAATGACGTCTCCAATAACATTAAGACGTATATCATTTAAGGGTACTTTAAATTACTTCACTAAATATTAGGTTGGCTTTTACCTTGTTTAGTGTAAATTTTCTGCTAAGCTATTTTCTGGCGTTTCCTCTTGGGGGTCCTCTCAATTGTTAAAATCCCGAATGGCTTATAAAATCTTATATTTAATGATTCTTTCAGCTCAATATGAAAGAGCAAAAAGTGAAACTAGTTAAGTAAAGATGAGAAAAGATCATTAATTAAATGCTGTGTGCCAGAAAATTTAGAGATGGCTAAATTTAATCACAGTTTAAAAAACTTAATTTCCTATGTATGTGTTACAGGAAGGATCAGTGAAAATTATCCAGGATTAGAAAATGCAAAATGGTTCTTGAAATTAATTTGGTTCTGAAATGAACTCATTTAAAAGACAAAAAGACAACATTTTAGAGAGGTATTATTAAATGTGCAACATGAAAGACTAGAAAATGTCCAAGTTCTTTGTTTCTATTAGGATTTATAGTAACTTAAAGAAAATATGTTTAACACTGTATCAATGTTTTTGGTGTTTGCTAATGTTTTCCTTGTACTAGAGAATTCAGTAATAAAAACCATGAGATTTTTTAGCCTTTTTTGTCTGATTTATAGTATTTCACTTAGCATTATGGTCTCAAGATGCATCTGTTTTCCTACAAATAACTCAAATTCATCCTTCTTTATGGCGGAGTAGCACTCTATTATGTATATATAGAACATTTTTAATCTTTTCATCTGTTGATGGACATTTAGATCATTTCCAAGATTTACTTATTTCCAAGATTGCATAACAAAAACGTGAGCATGCTTGTATCACTGTAATATATATTTAACTCTTTTGGGAAGATACTTAGATAACATATAGCTAGGTAGAACAAAATTTCTGTTTTTAATTTTTGAGGAATCGCCATACTAATTTAGTGATTGTACTAGTTTATATTCCTACCAATAATGCAGAAGAGTTCCTTTTACCCCTCAACCTTGCCAGCATTTGGGTTTTTTTTTTTTTTTTAATTATTGATGATAGCCATTCTTTCTGGGGCAAGAAATTTCAGTGTTGTTTTAATTTGATTTCTCTAATGGCTATAGATGCTGAACATTTTTTCACATATATACCTATTGGCCATTTATACTTCTTCTGAGAAGTGTCTGTTCATTTCAATTGCCCATTTTTAATTGGGTCTTTTATTTGGGGTAATTTAATTTTTTGAGTTCTTTATATATTTTAAATATTAGTCCTTGGTCCAAGGAGAAACTGGCAAAAAATGTTTCTTATTCTATAGAATGTCTTTTCACTCTGTTGGTTGTTTCCTTTGCTTGTAGAAGCTTAATTTGATAGAATATCATTTGTGGAACGTTGGTGTTATTTCTTGGGCAATTGAGGTCCTGTTCAGTAAGTCTTTACTTATGCCTATGTCTTCAAGAGTTTTACCTGTTTTATCTTCCAGAAAATTAAGTGTTTCTGTTTTGAGAGCTAGATCTTTGATCCATTTTGACTTGACTTTAGTATAGGACAGCAACTATAGATCTACAATCACTGTTACTCACATGGATAGCCAGTTTTCCCAGCTCAACAACTTTTATATACAACTTAATCTTCTCACATTAAATATGTTAAGAGTAGGGTTTGGAGAGGAACATAATACATAGAAGAATAAATGCTGTTAATTATTTTTAAAATTAAATGTTACTTTCTATTTGACTCAGGTGATACTAAGCAGAGGAAGGGCAAAAATAATCTCTAGTGAAAATAAAAGTAATACAAAAATCTGAGTCACCACTGCTTATAGTAGAAGGAAAGGGAGCTGGCAGACATCTAGTTACTGGTTATTAGTAGACACTGGGCAGTTTGAACCACAAATATTTTGCATGCATGAGTCAAGAGCTTGAATAATATGGATATAATTTTACAAAGCAAAACCTGTTGGGAGTCCATTTATCTATTCATTGGTTTTTTACTTTCTAAAAGGAAGTATATATTGTAGCATAATTCTTTTTTTTTTTTTTTTTTGTACCAGGGATCAAACTTGGGACCTTGCACTTGCAAGGCAGGTGCCAGAACCACTGAGCTAAGTCCCCGGCCCCGTAGCATAACTCTTAAAACAAACTTTCCATGTACATAGATTTCATTTGTGAAGCCATGACATTAGTTGCATACATGAACTGAAATTCATTTTCTGCAAACATAAAAGCTAGTTTTGATGTTGTTTTTCCTGTTTACTGAATCTCTATTTCTACCAAAACAGATATATTATATATTAGTGGGAGAATTTTCAACTGAAGTAGAAATAATCCACAGAGAAGACTAATTTATTTATCTGCAACACATAATCTGAGATGGGGATCAGACTAAGTGGTCCAGCAAAGCCTTTTATGAATAATTTCATAGATTGTATGGACAGCTTCTTAGAATAACCATGAGCAGACAATAAAATAAATTTTCACATACTCTATTGTTGTATAATATATGTTAACTGGTAATGTTGCAATTAGATTATTAATCAATAATAATAAAGTGAAAAAGAACCTCTTTGGAGAAAAAGACTCCTAAATAATCAATTGTTTATAGGTGAATTCAAAATGAAATTTATAAAAAATTTGAAAAAAATAATAAAGTAATATATTTTAAAGCCCATGAGATGTAGCTAAAGCAGTGCTAGAGGGAAATTCATAGCTTTAATCCATTCATTATTACACAAAAGATAAAGTAAACCTTAAACTCAGTCAGACAAAATGTGAACAGAGACAAAAACACATTAATTAAGAAAGAGCATAATAAAAATAAGAATGGAAATTAATATAATAGATCATAGTTAAAATGATTCACAGAATTACATTCTAGATTATTAGGATCATTAGAATTAAATAATTACTCTGTGAGCCATTATAAATGCTACTGGCTTTAGGGAAGGAACAGATCATGAGGGAAGGGAAGATGACATGCTACAGTGAGGATCAGTTTGGAGCTCATTGCAGCCCTTCACTACTTACTTGTCCTTGATGTGTGACCGTAAGAAGCTAGTTTAACCTCCTTAGGTAAATTTTCTTACCTGAAGACAAGAATAAACCACCCCTATTTTAATAATACCTACTTCACAAGTTTTGATAAAGAGTAAATGATGTTATTGACATTATGTATTGTAGGTCAAGTTTGGCTTTCATTGCCTTCAAAATGCTGTGATTCAGTGTATTTCATTCAAGGCTTGGAAGTGGTTAATGGGTACACATTACAATGCCCTTCAGTAACCTATAGCACATATGTGTGAGGGAAAACAAAACACTTTTATGATTAGAATTCTAGTTTTTTGTTCTCTAGATAGAAGAATCATACTGCTACCTAGTTAACTCTACCAATTTTTATTTACATTAAAAGAAGAAAATCCAACCAACTGAACAAAAAAGGTTTCCCATTTTCATTCCGTTCTATATGTATTTTTCGTGAGTAATGGTGTGCCAGGCCCTGGCCTCAGCAGTTAGGTGTCTGGGCTCTGTCTCATCTGATGAATAGTCACAGTTTCTTAGAAGCTGGCTTAGTTATATTTTGTGGGTTATTTGTTTGGACTGAAAACATGTTTTGCTTTTACAATTGCAGAGGGCAGGAGAGAGATCAATTTAACCAGAACCAGGAAAATAGATCACTTGAAGTTTTTAATGTTTTATTTCCCCTACTGATATGACTGTGTGTATTGGACCATGTACAAATGTTTGCTTCCTTAAGCAAATCTATTTATGAAGACCTTTCATATGGTTGTTAAGCAGCCATCTGGAGCTTTAGCATCCACTTGCAAATTCTGGAGTCATGGGGCCACCACTTGCAAGAAAAGAAGCTGGCTTGTGAAAAGCAGTTTGCACTGAAGAAATATCTGGCATTTCCCCTATTGAGGTTGCATAATATCCTGCTATTTTTGGCTATAGTTATAATCAAAACAAAGTGGCAGGATGAAGTCCCTTCAAAAGAAAAAGAATATTGTGTCCTTCCAATCTGCAGTTCTTCAAATGTTAGTACTTTTCCAAGAAATAAATCATATTTTTTTTTCTTTTGTGAACTCAATGTAGTTGTCAATCTCAGTACTCAGAACAATTAACTGCCACTAATATAATGAATCATGTTGGAAATACTTCTTAAAACAAGCATACAAACATTACCATCACCACTGTCATCACCAACACCTAAGACTTAATGGAGAATGTGTTGATTGGCCCCCTGCTAAAAGTAAGCCATTCTAAAATATAAATGGAATTAATAGATAGGCCATTTAAATGCTAATCTTTGTTTTATGCCTGTTGACATTATCGGAATAACTATGAGTTAAATTTTAAAAGCTTCTATAGAGATACACATGGCCTTGAGATTCTATAAATACCTGATAGAAATGTACAGGAATTGGTCATTTTTCTGTCCTCTGGAGATCTGATACATCCAAAATACAGGTCTCATAGGCTGTTAAAAACCTTGTGGCATAGTGTGATACTGATGGTTTATGAAAAAGATGCAGAGGAGGGCAGAAGGAATGGAGCAAGGGGAAGAGATATTAGAGATCACACACCTGCAAACGACACTCTGGTATGGTTGATCTGCAGGTGGGGGTTGGAAAGGATACAAATTGGAGTGGAAAAGCTGTAGTGGTAAAATTCACTTGTATATTTTCCCCCAAATCTAAAAATATTTATTAAATATTAAAAGAATTCAGAGCATTAGCTAAATGTACATATCATAACAAAGATTTGAAACTCAAAGCTAACTTCACTCAGCAATCAAAGTTCTGCTAAACTTTAGCTCTTTGAATTTTATCAGTAGTATGAAGTATGATAAAAAGTAAAGCAGTTTTAAAAGGGATAAAATCCAGTGTCTAGATTTGGCATTATACAGAGAGAGGTGTTTCTGAAAAAGAAATGAACAAAAAATCAAAAGAAACTAATGCATATACAATGAAATCTCACATTATTTTGCCCCAAACCATCATGTACAGGAACAATTACAATGAGTTTTATGTGGACCCTCCAAGAGGTATTTTTACTTCTTACAAATATACAGAGTTATTATACATCTTCCATTTTTAAATGAAAAAGTGGCAAGATATATACACTGATAACGCATGTAGTTTTTAATTAATTGACCTCTTGGAGATTGTTTCCTAGAAGTAGATAAAGAAATTATTCTTTACTATGCCTACATAATATGCTAGTCTAAAATACAATTTATCCAATTCCTTACTGGTTAATGTTTGTTTCCAGTTATTTGGAATTATTAAGTCTACTGTAAAAAATGACCTTAGGTAAATACCATTTCACACATTTGCAGATATTTCTGTACAATAGGTCCTTGAATTATAATTACCAGGTTAAATAGTATAGGAGTGTGTGTGTGTGTGTGTGTATGTGTGTGTGTGTGTACATGTACATGCATATATATATGTGTGTGTGGAACCGATGATTGAACTCAGGGCCTTCATATTTAGCGACATCTTTTTTTTTTATTTTGTATTTTGAGACAGTGTGACTAAGTTGCCCAGGTTGGGCTTGAATTTGTGATCTTCCTGCCTCAGTTGCCCAAACTGAGGGATTATAGGCATGTACTACCACTCCCGGATGGTATAGGAATCTTTAAAAAAGCTTTATTTGTGTTTTATTCATATTCAATAAACTACACATAACTAAAGTGATCAATTTGATAAGTTTTGGCATATGTATTCAACTAAGACACTGTGACAACAATTAAGAACATATCCATCACCCCTACAATTTCCTTGTGATCCTTTGTAATCTATCTCCTCACTCTCATCCCACTACTTTCTATTTCTAGAAACCATTGATCAGTATGCTTTACATACCATTATAGATTAGTGTGCCTTTTCTGAAATTTTTACATAAATGAAATCATACAGTACGTAGTCTTTTTTGGGGGGTGGGGGTTCTTTCACCAAACACAGTTATTTTAAAGTTAATCTGTGTTGGGCTGGGATTTAGCTCAGTGGCTCTGTGCCTGCCTTGCAATCGCAAAGTCCTGAGTTCAGTCCCTGGTACCAAAAAAAAATAAAAGGTTAATTTGTGTTTGATCGTTTGATTGTTTTAATTGTTGTTGATTGTTTTAATAATTCGTTCCTTTTTTATATGGATATATTTATTTGTTCACTTGTCTTTGGTAAATATTTGGGCCATTACTAACCTTGGTGTATTACTAAAACTCTGCTGTGAATAATCATAGATACATCTTTGTGTGGATATATGGTTTATTTAGTTAGCTTGAGTAAATATCTAGTAGTAGAATGGCTGGATCATATGATCAATGTAGGTTTAACTTTTAAGAAACTGCCAAACTGTTTTATCAAAGTGGCTATATAATTGTGCATTCCCAAAAGCAGTATAAAAGACTTCAATTGTTCTATATTCTCCCTAACCTTTGGTAAGGCCAGTCTATAATTTTAGCCATTTTAGTAAGTATGCAGTAGTATCCCATTACGATTTTAATTTACACTGTTCTAATGACTAGGGATGCTCAATATTTTTACTTATTTGCTATCTGTATATCTTCTTTTTTGAATAAATGTTTTGCACACTTTTCAAATTGGGTTGTTAGCTTTCTTATTAAGTAAATATATATTGTGCAAAATATTTTCTCATGTGTGATTTGCTTTTCTTTTCTTTACAATATTGTTCAAAACATGGAAAATTTTCATTTTGACAAAGTCCAATGTACCTTTTTTTCCCCATGGATCATGATTTTGGTTTCACTCCTAGAAATCTTTGTGTAATCTAGGGTTGCAAATTTTTCTCCTCTATTTTCTTCTACAAGTTTTATAATTTAGATTTTACATTGAGATCTATAATCATCTGGCGTAAATTTTTGAATATGGCATGAGATATAAATCAAAGCTCATCCTTTAGAAATGAACATCCAGTTGACTCATTTTTAATTTTGGTAAATATTACCAGATCATTCTCCATAAACATTACACTGTCACTGGGCCATGTTTGAGGGTCCCTTAGGCCGAAATAAGGAACTTAACCCATCCTTTTGAAATAAGTTTGCAGGTTTGCTGACTCCCATCATGGAAAAAGAATTTTCAAGACACTTCAGTAAAAGAGACACAAGAAGGATTTATTAGAGGTAGATGGGATGTATTCAAAAGCAGAGTGCAGGTGCTCAGAGAAGTAAGGCATGTTAAAAGCTGGAGAAGGGCACATTGAAAGGTTGTGTTCAAGATGAGTAATCTAGAATGAGTATTCTCACTGTCTGCCAGTTGCAGTGCCAGCCATCTATATGATTTGAAGTAGAGACATTCTGTTTCCAATGCAGCTGCTTTCTGAACGGAAGGAAACAGCAATTTTTAGTTGAAAAGGATGGACCTAGTGCCCAGGAGTGTACAGGTTATTGTAAAGGACCTTTAGGAAGGTAACACTATTCTCTGTAAGGATGGAGGGATTCGGGGCGGGGGGAGTGTCAAATGCTAGGATGGTCTCCAGAAACAGGAAAAGAGCTTGTCTTGAAGATGCACTTTTTACAATTTTTAAAACCTTGATTTCCTTGTCTCCTTTTTTACACCTAGTTTCATTTCTTCTATCCTATCCTAATACCATTTTGCAATTCTATCAGCAGTGTATAATGATTTCTGTTTCTCTGTCTCACAGTTCTTATCTACTAGAATAAAGTGGTATTTCCATCTCTTTTTAGTTAGCTTTTCACAAATTATAAGTGAGATTGAGTACCATTTCAAGTTTTAGATCTATTTACACTTTCCTATTAACTTTTTCTGTTCTTTGCTATTTTTTATTGGGTTCTCTTTTGTTATGTTTTAGGTAATTAAAATATTGAACTATATTTGTTTGTTTTTTAAAAACAAAACAGTGCGTAAAACATAAACACTTTTTAAAAAATATTTGAACTCTTAACATTCCAAAATAGTGATTTTGAAGGAAATTTTAAAGTATTTCAAAAGACAACTGCTGAATTAAATGTGTGATTCCAAGATTCAACTCACCTAATTCACCAAATAATTTTCAGTGACTTGGGATTGAGCAGACCAGCATTTAAAAGGTTCAGGGATACAGCGGAGGCCATGTAAATAAACTGCCTTGGCTTAAATAGACTCAGTGTTTTATTTCCTTTTAATATGTCTTTATTTGCAAAAAAAAAAAACCCTCATAATACAAACAATTGACTGCAGTCAATCAAATATTTTTAGTTCTTCAACTGCCAGGTTTCCAACTGTGGCTCAGAAAACTCTACTATTTAGCACAAGTGTCATTTATGAGAATTTGGTCTCATCAACAGGAAAAATTAGAAAGATTTTATGATGTTGAAATTTAAAGCTAATTATTCCCTTGGACAGCTGTTGATAGATGAATTTTAACTAATGCTGAGCTTAATAGAAGCAATCAATTCTCCTTTTGTTAAAGCAGAAACTAAGCCTCAACACATTTCCTTAGAATAAACAACTCAAGTACTTTCTTCTAAGTCAAAGTTACCACCCTTAGTGACTATCCAAACTTGCCTGAAACATCTAAAACTCAAGAAAAACTGAATTTATTTCTATAATGCTCACACCACCCTAAGAGACTCACTTGGAAAACACAATGATTTAATCATTTAACCTCGAAGAAAAAATCCTTTATCTACTGTGACAAATCATGGTAAACCTAACAGCAATTATCATGGTTAGGAAAGACAGTTTTGTGAATCATAAATTTTACCTAAATTTCTTGGACAGTTAGAGATAGGTCCTGTAGCACTTTCGCATTTTTTTTTTTTTTTGGTATCAGGAATCGAACTTGGGACCTTGCGCTTGCGAGGCAGGCAACAGAACCACTGAGCTAAATCCCCGGCACTTATGCATTTTTTTGAAAATTAAAATAACTATTTTGAAATTACCAAAAAGCTAAGTTATCCCAGAACATTAATTATATCATCATTAAATATTCAAGATTTATATTCTTTTTTTCTTTATATGTCCCTAGTTTCCATCAAAACATTTATTTTTTTGCATGGCTCCACACTTTAATTGTCTAAGCAAGCAAGAAACCACAGTAGATTCTGACCACATACTAATGAATACTTATCGGCCCTGCTCTAGCAGCGAACTAAATTAGGACTGTAAATTAGGCTTTAGTTCCTCATATATCATTGGCATAAAGTGCTAGAGAAGATTGTCCTTGGGCAGAGTTCTCAGCGGTAGATGGCTTGGCTGGGATCTAAATTCCACTTTAAAGACTTCTCAAGCAGGGTGGGCTTTACACTCAAGACAGTTAAGTTGGGCCTACTGCTGGGCTTCCACAGACATCATGACGTGGAATGAAAGCTTAACATCTTTAGAAGACTGCCAAATCTGTAACTGCCTGCCCAAGAGAGAGTGGAAAAACCTAGACACTGACAGCAAAGCAGGGCTTTGGACTCTGCAGCACCTGCTGCAGGGATCCTTTTTCTCCTTAAAAACCGCTTCTCTGAGTTCAGTGTCTTGGTACTTGTGTCCCCCTCGATTTGTCTAGGTGCTTCTTTCTGACCTGTCTCCTTGGTGAGACCCTTCTTTGTCTTTCTTTTCCCAGGGCAGATGTTCAGGAGAGTTGATCCTTATTCTTATTCTTTTTTCCCCTGAAATATTCAACCTAATTCTGGGCTTCAGCTATCTAAGCTCTTGATTCCAACCTCCACAGTGGTTTCCTCTCAATGTCCCCAAATCTCCACTTGAGATTTCGGTTGAGTGAACTCAAGTGAGTTCTTACTTGAACTCAATACAAATCATCCTAAACACTTAGAGTAGTTCCTGGCTAAGAGCACTGGGCTCCCTTCTGGTCCTGTGAGTGTGTATGCTGCGGGCAGGAGAGAATGAGTAAGTCAGACAGAGGGGCTCCTGTGCTGGGGAAGTGAAGGCCGTAAAAATTGTCACGTGATAATTTTTGTAATTATGATAAAGTAAAAGCTGCTATGATCTAGCTTATTTGGGGCATCTAGGAAGGCTTCTGTGAGGCAAATTATTTTAGATTTCACATCCTTAAATAAGAATGCATTCATGCATTGATATTTCTTAATTCTTTGTGCTTGCCCTTTCTAATTTATGGTAGTAAATGGATTTCTTTTGATGGCTTTGAAAAGTCAAACTCTGAATTAGCACTTTTAGTGAAAGATGATTTAAAAGAAACTGATACATTTAGAGAATGAAAACATTTATAAAAATTAAGTCTTGTTCTGGGTTTAGTAACCATAAAAAATTGTGCTGGTACAATTCTTTTGACAAGTTCCTTTGAAAGACATCTGTATTTTAAGACGTGTAGGCTTTATTCTACGAATGTTCTCAAAATTAGCTGGTTGTCATTGGCTCATCATATTCAAATCAACATCTATTACCCTGGAAGAAATATAAGTCGTCCCTTCAATTAGATAAAAATCTTAAATTTTCATCTTCATTTCATTCTTTATACATAAATTGTCATGTTAGACTCATTATTTAAAAAGATACAAGCAAGAATTTTTTTTTGATACCTCCATAAGGAAGGGTGTTTTAGATAGACCCTGAGGACTGGATAGAAGTTTGGTCAAAAAAGGATGGAGTTAAGAAGGAATACAATTTAAAAGCTTTGAGGAGAGGCACATCGCCAGTTAGAATAGTGACTATAGATCTCCTTTGGCTTTAAGAGCCACACTAGTAATTTCAAATTATTATTTGGGAGATAGCTGGCCCTTTAGTGTCCTAGAGGCAGAGAGTTTAAACTATACTCACCAAATTGTTATCTTCACCATAATCATCATCACCACTCCAAAGTGCTAAGTTACATACCTTATCACTAATTTTCATGAACTTCGCATCAAGATGATCATACCATTTTGCAGGATACATTGTGGTTGTGAGGTATCTGAAAAAGCTTTGTCAAAGAAGTGACATCTAACTGGGGGCCTGAATATTCTAGGCAAAGAGGCTTTTATAAGTAATTTAGGCAGGACATTAACATGATCAGGTTAATCCTTCATAACATACATTCTCACTGCAGAATGAAGAGCAAATTGGAGAAAAACACACCTGGAACCAGGGAGACAAGAAGGACAGTATGCCTTACCCAGGGGAAAGAACATGGTGAACTGCCAGTAGGGGAAGAAGGGAAGTAAAAGTTGAGTAGATCGCAGAAATATTTAGGAGTAGAATAGATTATCAGGACTGTCAGACAGGATTTCATAGTGTGAAGGAAATAGTCCATAATGTGCCTTATCTAACAGGGTAGTCACTAGCCACAGATGGGTACTGAGCACTTAAATGGTAGCTAGTATAAAAGAAGGACTGCATTTTAAATTTTACTTAGTAGTAATTAATTTAAATTATCATTGAAATGCATGGCTAACTGGACATGTCACGACTGTACAATTTTAGTTTACTCTCCTGTTATGTAACTTTTCTTTAATTACAAGGTCTTTTAAGATAACCTCATTCTATCCAAATTTGTACAACTCTTCTCTGGTTAATATGGTCTTTTCTCTGCTGTTCAAACATATCTGTTCCTAGTTTAACTTCTACATTTTCTCCTGTTTCCCCCTTATCTGTATTTGTCTGTCCTCTCTTTTTACTTGTCAAAAAATGCTGAGTTCCACTTGGTGGCTGTTCTTTCTCATGAACATGCCTGTGCTTGGGCATCATTTATGTTATTTTGTAACACCTGACATCTGTATGGTGAGCCACTGATTACTGCTTATTCTTTCATATTTTTATTGGTGTAATGACTTGGTGCTTCCTTCCTGAAAGCAAGGAAGATATTTTTCATATTTTCTGTATTTCTTCCTCTACATCCACTGTTCAGCATGTAGTTTGCTTAGAAATTCTTATTCACTGTAATCTTATTCATTACAACATATAGTACAAAATGTCTAGTTCTTTTTATAGATTTTTTTTTCAAACGAAAGAAGTCAAAAGTAGTGGGAAAATGAAATCAGTATTTTTAAAATGAGAGACATATGTTTAATTTTTACCTGCATTAAATTGGCTATTTTAAGTAGGTAGTACCCAAAGATGCCTGCCATCAAATCTTTCCCATTTAAATCAATATTGCCAGCACCCACATCCCTGCCCTGGGCTGGCCTTGTGACTTTTTTCTACTAATGGAGATCAGCAGAAACTGGATTGTAGCAGTTCCTTTCAGAATCCTGCTGGTTTCCACTATGGCTATTCCAAAGCCAGCCTTCCTGAGGTGGAGAAGCCTGAGATGACTGGAGGAGGAGGAGAAACAGTAGCCATGCCCCGCTGGGGAAGGGCACTGAGCTACCAGATATGATAATGAAATACTCAGGTCCCCAGGCTTCTGATTGAACACAGCTGTGTCTCTAACATGACCTGACACAATAAGGGAGCAGAACTGCCTGTCCAGGCCCTGACTTCATTTCTAACTCCAAGAATCAGGAAAATAGCAAAAATGTGATTGTTTTACATGATTAAGTTTTGGACTGCCTTGTTAGACACTGTCATTAAAATAATAGATGATTCAGTTGCAGTAAGATAACTGACCATAGTTTGGTCACTTCACTAATCTACATCCCCTTGGACTTCAGGGACTTCATGGAGCCTCTGTACTGAATAATCAGTGCTTGAAGCCAAATGACTCTTAGATAATGGCAAACCAAATACTGTCCTCACCCATGACCTTCAAAATTTCATTTGAAATATTCTTTTATATGCTTAAATTTTAAGTGTGAAGTACTGAAATTTAAAGAATCTTGTGTCCCAAGTCCTCCTTCGAGTGTAAAATTCACTAGTCAAACACAGAAAAAAGAATTTATGACAGTAAGTTGACCAAAATATCTGTCCACAATCCCTCAGAAAGGTGCTATTTGATGAAAATGTTGGATTAATATTCCTAGACACGTATTCATAAATTAATTATGCTATCACTTGTAATATTTTAAGTTATATTTTTGATTGTCTTCACCATTGGAAAATTGGTAATCAATACGATTTCTAAGGTATTGATGTTTAGTCACAAAGGCAGCTTCAAGCTAAAAGTACTAGTGATACTGTCTATTTCAGTGTCTGAAATGATTTTATATCCTGCAGATTTGATGCATTTTGGGTTATTCAGAGCCAAATGATTATGGGTCCAGAAAGAGGCAGGTACTCAGAGAACATAGTTTGGTCATTCATCAAAATGCTTTCCTTTATCAGCTACTTTCCAATAGCTAAACAGCCAACCTATTCTTTACTATTATATGTTTATTTTATTTTAAAATGAATGACAGAAAGAATTTTTATGAGAGGAGGAAGCCAGGCTAAAGACAGTCTATATACTATATAATTAAAGAAAATACAAACTAATCAATAATGATATGAAGATCAGTGTTTGCCTAGAAAGTTGCTTTTAGTGGAGAAAGGACATGTGAAAACTCTTGGAGTGACAGAATACTTAATTATTTTAATTATGATGACAGCTTTGTAGGTGTGTATCTATGCATCAAAAGTTATTGAGTGATACACGTTAAACATGTACATTTTATTATACACAAGTTATACCTCAAGAAAGAGGAAAAAAATCAAGAGTTCTACAGTTGAGTACTATTTTAAAGTTCTCATCTTTTATTTCAGCAGCAGTCTTCTATAAAACAAAATTCTGGTTAGTTTAGAAAAATTCATGTAAATCTCTTTTTCCAAATAAATTTTGGGGAGCGTAATATAAATGTCTGGAGTTTGGGCGCAGTTTTAGTCATAATCTGCTGTTTAATATGAAATGGGAAATAGGAAGAAAAGCTCAGGACTTGCGGATTTCGGGGTGACACGTGTTGGATGAGGAGACCAGCACTAGAGTCAACTGAAACAGAGGAGATGCACCGGCAAGGGCACGGCAGCGCCTGCACATCTCCACCGGCCACGGTTCAGCTTCCCTATGCAGGTAGCTCTAAGTGGATTGCAATGTCACACGGAAGCCAGGTCCTCCAACACCGCAGCGGCTCCCTCCCGGGTTAGCCCGGCCATCTAACTTCGCGCTCTGCGGACCCGCTTTCCCGGCTCCGCGCCTGCCTCTCTGTCGCCCCCTGCTGGCGAGAGCGGGAACCCACGGGCGCACGGGGGAGGCTGGCGCGAAGGTGCGGGTGGCGAAGGTCGCCGAGATGCTAGGAGCCTCCGCTGCCTTCGCTGCGGGGCCGCCGCCCCGGAATGCGGCTTCTCAGACACGGCGCGCTCCCCGGCTCCTCTCTGCTCCTTATCCTCCAGTTTCGGGTCTTGTGAGTGGGAGTTGGGATCAGGGCCCGCATTTTAGGGTTGTAACCTCCCGGTTTCGGGCAGCAATTCCATGAACTTGGAAAGGAGGGACTCCGTAGAGCCCGGACTGTAGGGGGAGTGTCACCGTCAGGTTCCCGGGCCCAAAGGACAGAGAGGGAAGGCGCGATCCAGACGCTTCCCTTAGATCTCAGAGTATCTTTACCTACTTCAGAGTCCGCTCGCCTCGGGCTCGTCCCGGGCACTGATCCCCACCGCCGGGCGCCGCAGGTTGGAGACCTGGCCCGCGCCCCAACATCCCCAGCCCACTCCGAGGTGAGCCCGCGCAGGGTGGACCCCTAGGGGCTCGTGCGGTGGAGTCCGGACCGGGAACCCCCAGCCGCCCCCGGGCGGGGACGCCGCGTGACACTCGCTTGTGCTCCTGATTGACTGACAGGGCGGCGTCGCGGCCGGGCGTGGGTGTGAGGAGGCGGGACGGCTGGAGGGTCGGCCCGGACGAGCCGAGGGCGTGGCGGAGGCCTCCCGGCGAGGCCACAGCGCCCGGGCCGCGGCCCCCCTCTCCGGCTTCCTCCCCGCCCCGCGGCGCAGCCTCCGCCCCCCGCGCCCGCCCGCCGCCCAGTCCGCCAGCTCGGAGCATGGACAGCCGCCACACCAGCGCCGCGGGCCTCGGGGACCTGAGCCCGCTCGGCGCCGCCATCCCCGCCACGCGCGTAGAGCTGTCCGTGTCTTGCAGGTGAGGCTGGGGAGAAGTTTCCACGCGCGGGGCGGCCGCGTGGGCTCCGCGTCCCCGAGCGGAAACTCGGAGCCCGGGCCGGCCGGGCTGGGACTTGTGCTCGCTTTCTGGGAAACGCTGTGAAAGTTACCGAGCTGTGACTCAGCTCGGAAGCCTGGCCGCCGCCCACTCCTCAGCCCTTCCGACGGCCCGGCCCGAGCCGGGGCCGAGTGGAGACGGGGCCGGGGCACGGGCGCCCCGGGCCAGCGTGTGCAGCCGGGGTCCGAGCTCCTCCCCACCCACTTCCCGAGCCGCGCTCCCCACCCCGCAGCAGCCGGCCGCGGGAGAGCTGTCTCTGCGGCGCCCTCGGGTTCAGCCCTGGCGGGGAATCTGTGCCTTCCTTCCTGCAGCCCCCAGAAGTCACGGACTCTCTGCAGGCAGACACATTCCGGGGCTTGCCAGGACTCAGTCCTGCTTAAGGACTGTAATTTCCAAATTCCTTTCCCCGACCTTCAGTGGGTCAGTTTCTCTGTAGAGCAAAGCAGCGTAGCTGCTGTATTACGCAAGATTCTTAAGAAGATGGGCCCACTAAGGTAAATTGCAAAGGCAAAAGGAGGAGAGGGAGGATTCTCGAATTGTACCTACTCCGGAGCCCACTCCATTGTTTGCATACTTCCATCTCCCCTCATTTAGCAGTTTTTACCCTAAGATTGTTTTGGATGCCCTCAAATCCTCCACTTCCTTTCCTTAGCAAAACTTGCCTTAAAGGAATCTGGTAAACCCAGGTAAGCTTCGGTATAAATAAGCCCAGAACTTTAAAATGCAGTCAACCTAGATTTCTGCATTTTCACAAGACTAAGACTGAAGTCGAAGGAATGATTATTTTTCATGGAAACAGAACCACCAGCACTCCCAGTAGCTGTATTATCTGGGGACAGGGATAGTCTTTAGCTGTCCCTAAGTCTGTGACTATGAGGATATCAATGCCGTTGACACCTCACATTCAGCAGTTGTTTTATTGGGGTCACTGCTTTTAGTGCTGCCCAAGATTTCTTTCTGTCAATAGGACAGGTGAAGCCATATAGACAACTCTTTAGATAATCTCTTAGATTGTTCTTTTCTTGGAAGCTGGCTTTGGCTGCTACAAGATGTATACAGACAATGGCTAGTCCAAAGTCTTACAGTCACAGCCTTTTTCTAGAGTGCCTACCCTCTGCCCAACACCCTGCAGCATCTGAATGGCACGGCTGTGCGCAGAATTAACATGAGGGAAGGTGGTGAGGCACAAAGGTGACAATGGGGAAAGTGTTCCTCAGCTGGTCATTCTGTCCTAGGGTCTTCATTTGGCCCCCTCCCCTTTTGATGCTTGTTTGCTGGGATCCTGGAGTCACTTGGCTTAAGCCGGTTTGTTTTAGTTGCCACCTCAGGCCCTGGAGGTGACCTCCAGCCACTGTTATCCCTTATTTTGGCATGTTGTTTTTAAGTTTTCAAACGGGGGGAAACCAAATTGTGAAGGAAAATCCAAGTACTGTAAAGTATCTCTGCATAGGCCACCGGTGCTCAGTTCATTATCTGACTTGCTCTTGACTCACTTTGCTGTTTACTTCCAGCTAAGTTTGATGTAGAAAGCATCCTTTGGGCAAAGTGAAACATACATAAGTTCCCAAATTAGTACTTTAAAGTGGGTTAATTTTATTTTTATATTGTTGAGAATTGGATGTTGTATACTAAGTGGCATAGTTGGGCTTTGCTATCAGAGACCTGGGTACAAATTCTAGCCTTGCAACTTACTTTTTTTAAACTTTGAGTTCTTATGGACCTTAAGCTTCTTTCATCTCTAAAAGTGAGGGTGGTTATGGTATTTACTTTATCTAGAATGTTTTCAGGGTTTAATAAAATGGGTGAAAAATTGCTTTCACAATGCAGGACACAAAAGAATAATCTCCAAAATGGTAGCTGTTATCACATTGAAAGTAGCATTTGTTGAATAAATGTGTTATTTGATTCAGTTATAGAATTCTGTGATAGTCTCTCTGTTTGAACTTTAATAAATTGGCTAAGGAAGGATAGAAGCAGCATGGAGATACCTGTTTCCTCTTCTTGGTCCTCCTTGATGTGGTATTTCGTAGCACGTTTAAGGAGATTTCACTCAGCAACAGTCATAGGGCTCTCTGTCTCACTACGGGCAGGCAGAACAAGGGATTCCCTTGCCTTCCTGTATCAGAGACCACTGATGATTCACTGATACTTCAAAAGCAGTTCAGTCACAGGATGCCTTTTGATAACCTTTCACAGTCGATCCTCTGTTATTAAAGCTTCATCTCCCTTTGAGGGTAGGTGGGAGGGATCAGCAGTTGAAGCTTGCAGCTAAATACAATTCCATTCACTTACCAAGTGTCTGGATGTCTTTTGTGTGTCTAGAATTATGCCATGCTCCATGAGATATGCAATCAAAGTTCTTTTCTCTGAAAATGTAAAATCTGGTTGGCAGGTAAACATGACATAAGGTATGGTAACCTAGAACTGCATCAGAAGTTGGGGCTCATTAATGAGCTGGGAAAAGATCACTGTGGAAGAGGGCACTTGGAGTATATTACAAAAAGGAGATGGGCTCTAGCAGATGCAAAATGGGTGGGCTTGGCTTGGATTAGGGTGGTGGGAGTTTACGTGGAGGTTTGGTACTGGCTATGAATTTGTTTTGTGAAGTGGTGACAGGTGTGCTCTCCTAGTTGTACTCAGGCAGAGCCACACTCCTTGCTTGGCCTTCTTTTCTGCCCATTATCTACCTATTCATGTGTGCACTGTTCTTTATTAAAACCATTTGTAAATTTTTAGGTTAATTAACTGAACTTGCCCAAAAGCTGAATTGACATAACTTTAAGAAGACAAAATAACATTCCCATTTTATTCTGAAAACAGAGTAATGTGGAATAAGGTAAAACTAATGGGAACATAATTCATTGTTACCTGTTTTTCCTGGAGCCTTCCTTGGTTTATTCCACTGTTTCAGTGATTTTTCTCATTTTCTCTGATTGGGAAATTGTCTTATTGATTATAAAAGCACTGAGAGCATTGCATCATGTTAGTTATCAAATATAGATCCTTGTATACATAATTTTAAATGGTAAAGTAGAAAGAAGTGGAAACTTAATGAATTTTCACTTCGGGCTGGGCATTCTGAAAAGCTGGACTTGGGTCATCTCTCTTGCCTTGTCCCTTGTCAATCTTCATATAAACTCTGTGACTGTGTACAGCTCAGACTGCATGCTTGCTTCATGCCAAGATGAATGCCAGATAAATATGGCTAGAAAATTGGACTAAGAAGTAAAGTTCCAAAGCGTGTGCCATTGTCACGTGGACCAACTCTGTGCCTGTGTAGGTGGCTATGCACACACTGTTCTCTCTACCTTGAACATACCCTCTGCCCTTCCCTTCCTCTTCTGCATTGTGACCCTTTTTCATGGATCGGGTCAAGCACCATCTTCGCTCATGAACTTTCCCAAGCCGAGTTTTTCGGTGTTCCCAAAGCTGCTGGTGATACCATGTGTGAGCCAGGTCTTATGGTTCTGCAGACACAGAGGAATGAAGTCCTGAAGCAAAGGAGGAGGTTAGGAGAGTTTTTATTAGAAATATGGAGAAGGAGAATAGCTCCTGGATTTCCAGGAGGGGTCCCAAATGGGTTGGCTGTGAGGGCCCCAATCTAGAGCTAAGTATAGATAAGCAGAGCACAGGAATTGTGTAATTGTTTAGTGGTCACCTATCACAGGTGCCTCTGGATTTAAAATGACCAATTGGGACTGAGGCTCTCAAGCTCTGTTCTTTTACATAGTGTTTACAGTAAACTGACATTCTAGAAGTAGCTATTTTATTTTATAATAACCTCAAAAATCCTAAGGCAGGGCCGTCTATTCTTAATTTTTATAAGTATGGCTGGATACCCCACTCTCTCTGAGGCCCTTCCACTAGCTAGCTGCCTTACTCATAAGCTAAGTAACTAAACTATTTTCTACACTGGTACCATATATACCAGTATTGTAGATCTGCTATGATCTGTGATTCTTGTATTCTCTTTTATCTCCTTCATGTGCATCTACTCTGTAATGGAATCATCATGTATATGTGTGTGTTGGTGGTTCTTGTTAAAATATAAACCCCCGGGCCCCATAGGAGATCTATTGAAACAAAATCTCTGGCAGTGGAACCTTGGAATCTGGCTTTTAACAAGTTCACCATGTGATGGTTATATACACTAACTTTGTTTTATTTGTTTGTGGTACTGGGGATTGGACCTAGGGCCTTTGCACTGAGGTACATCCCCAGCCTTTTTTCTTTTTCTTTGTCTTTTTTGATAGGGTCTCACTAAGTAGCTAAGTTACCTAGGCTAGGGTTGAACCTGTGATCCTCTTGTCTCAGTCTCCCTGAGTGCTGGGATTACAGCATGCACTACCACACTCTTAAATTTGTAACCAACTGGTTTGATGAGTAAATGACTTTGCAGCTGTAGATTCTCGATCCCTCTTAGCAATACTCAACACTAAGGTGTTGAGAGGAAGCTTTTTGATGAGTGCTGGAGCTGGCTTACATGGGCTTGAGATGGCTTTTTTTTTTTTTGTACCAGGGATTGAACTCAGGTCCTTCGGATTTTTTTTTTTTTAACTATACTTAAAAAGCATTCTGTGGGAATCAGGTGTCTCTATGGAATTTACAGTAAAAAGGACTACATGTCTCTACTAGATTGTTTATTCAGCTACATATCTTTGATATCAGTAAATTTTTCTTTATGCAAAAAAATTATTGCTGTTTTAGCTCAGGTTTCTATAACATAGTACTGTAGACTGAGTAGCTTAGTAACAACAGACATTTGTTTCTCAGTTGTGGAGACTGAAATTTGGACATCAGGGTGTCAACATTGTCGGGTTCTGGTGAGGGTCCTCTTCCAGGCTGCAGACTGCAGACTTCTTGATGTATCTCGTATGGAGGAAAGAGAGTGAGAGAGCTCTTTTGGGGTCCCTTTTTTAAGAGCACTGATCACATTCATGGAGGCTCTACCCTCATGATATGATGACTTCCCAAAGCCTCACCCCCTAATACTATCACATTGTGGTTAGGATTTCATTGTATGAATTTTGGAGGGACACAAGCATTTAGTCACTGGTCATTACATTAGTTAAGGGCTCAATAATTACAGAAGTCCATATGACAAAAATAAAAATCATTTATTCTTCTGTCAAACTATGAGCAAATGAATGCCTGGCTTATTTATAGCATCACACTTGTGGCTCACTTTAGTATAAAAATAATATATACACTATAACGTAATATGTTATTAGTTATGTATAGTCTAGAATATAATTACACTATATTACCATTATAATAACATTATATCATGAATATGTTATTGTCAGTAGCCTTTGAGAACACAGTCTTCCATATTTGTATAGTATTTTATTGGCATATATATTTATTTAACATGCCTTATCTTCCACATTTTATTTGAAAAGTTGGTATTTGAAACAGTGCTAACACTGAGTGTTGTTACTAACAAACATTTAACAGCATCTCTGATATTTTGGGGGAGATGGTTTTCTAGAGTTGACGCTATTCCCAAGCTGACTTCTCAAGGGGCTTGTCGTAGCTTGTTTTGATGACTTCCCTTGTTTCCCTTTATATAAGCTGAATTAACTTAAACTACTGGCTGCACCTTCCTAAATGCTTTTATTCCCCCAGAAGGTTGCATTTAGAGATTAATGAGAATATGGGGCAGGAGAGTACAGTAGCAAGAAAATGGAATTACAAGTCAGACAAATGTCTTTAATTTGCATTTTTGTCCCTGTTTGGAGTGTTATTTTGTGTGACTTATTTCAACTTTTGGAATCTCATTTTCTAATCAGGAATACAGAAATGATTTATAAGCCAAAATTTTAAGGTTCTTGGGACAAGTAGATGAAATAAGTTCTCTTGGCTTCAGCACAGTGCCTATTACAGAAACGCACTGAATAGTTGCTTGTTTTATCTTAGTTTCATGTATTTTAATGCATGGCATACAAGCAACATAGAAGAAGGGACCTGTACTGTGGAAAAAATTACATTTAATTTAGGGAATCATAGAAACGTGATGGTAATTGTAAAGCTGTATGTTAAAGATAGTCCATTATACCCTGGGCTGGGTAATTGAACGCAAAGGGGTAGTAGAAGAAAACAGGGGTAAATGCAGTGTGTATTTGAAAATGCAGTCAATTTCTAAGATTCTACCCCTGTTATGGTTTGTGTCTAGATGTCCCCCAAAGCCTCACGTGAATGAGGTGGGGCTTTTTTGGAGGTGTGGGGATCCAGATTGTGTGATGCTGGAGTTGATTCATGGTGCCATGCTAGGCTCAAGGGCACTAGGATTAAGGGTGTGAGTGCTGCCTGCCCTAAGTAGTCTGGATAAGATAAAAGGGGCAGGAAGACACTGTTGAGGACCCTTGCTGCTTTTGATGTCTTGTGCCTATAAATGAACTGTTTCTCCTCTGCAATGCCCCTCTGACCTGTCCTACTCTTCCTTGGAGCCAGCCAGCTATGAAATGAAACCTTTACAAACTGAGCTAAATAAACCTTTCCTCTGTAACTTTGGGTGTCAAGTATTTTGTCTCAGTAATGAGAGAAAAGTAACTAACAGAATTTGGTACCAGAGAAGCGGGATCTTTGCTGTGACTATACCTAACCATGTGGTTCAGGAGCCTCTGAGACTGTTACGGGAGGAGTTTGGAAAGGGTTGGAGTTGCCAGCTGAAAAAGTAGAGCCAGAGCACCTTAGGTTGTACTGTATGGGAGAGTCAGGTCAGAGGACTGAAAAGCTGGTATAGACCAGACTCGGGAGGTTTCTGCTGGGAAGAAGGACTGCATTGGCTGTTGGACCCCAGACTATGTATGCTATACCTTGGCAGAAAGTTTGTCTGTATTCTGCTTCTGTCCAGAGACTGCCTGAGACTAAGGGCAGTGGACTAATTAATCAGGTAGAAGAAGAAAATTTCAAGTCAGTCTAATGTTGAGGCGGTGACCTGGGTACTGTTGGGGGCTTTTAGCCAGATTTATGTTGATAATCAAGAGCAAAGAGCCCAGCAGAATGATTTAAAACATTGTGAATTTGGCCAGAAAGGAAGCTCCAGTAAAGTTGAGGCCTGAAAAGATAGAGCAAAGGAGATCTTGATTCCTGAGAAGGAACAGGAGAATAGAAAAGATGGCCTGAAGAAGCAGAGGACTCCACCCTTTGTAGCTTCAAAGTAGCAAAAGTGAAAGACTCTGCTTTGAGAAGAAAACCCCAGAGCACCATGTTCCAGAATGGTGGCAACCTAGGGAAGCTGGTCCTCGGGCTTTGGTTCATAGGCACTGGACCTCACGGCCAAGAAAGAGACAGACGCTGGGCCACTGCTCTAGCTGGCGGCAGACCTTGGCATCATCTACATGGTGCTGGTTTTAGGCGCATGCAGAATGCAAGAGTTGTGGGGTCAGCAAGGCTTTCACCCAGATTTCAGAAGGCCTGGGAGGCCAGGCAGTGTGGCCCTGAGAGGGCACTGGGTGAAGCTGTGTGAAGCCAAAGGTGCAGTGGAAACCTCAGAAAGTTGGAGAAGCCAGGAAAATGGATTCTGAGGGAAGCTGCAAGGAGTGAGCAAAACCAGTCAGAGAGAAGCCATGGGAGCTACAACCACTGGAAGTGCTGCGGGGGCAGAGCCATTCAAGCACCTTGTAGTTCACAACTTGCCGAGGATGCTAGAAATGGAACTGTGGCATTTAATGTTTGCCTTGCTGGATTTTGGTCTTGCTTTGTTCCCATTCCTTTTTACCTTCCTGCTTGTAACTTTTGGGATGGTAATGTCTATCATGTGCCATTGTATGTTGAAAGTGTTTAACTTTCTTCTCATTTGCACAGGGGCTTGCAGCTAAGAGTTTACTTTAAATCTCAGAGGAGTCTTGGTACTTGGACTTTTCAGGAATGCTGAAACTGTTAGGACTTTGGCAACTCTCAGAGAAGGATTAAATGCCTTTTGCATAAAGGGATGTGCATGAGTCTCTGGGGAGCCAGGGGAGGGAATTTTATGGCTTGTGACTAGATGTCCCTCCCAAAGCCTCATGCAGTCAGAGGTGGGGTTTCTTCAGAGGTGGCTGGATCTAGAGTGTGTGATGCTGGAATTGATTCATGGTGCAATGCTAGGATCAAGGGCACTAGGATTAAGGATGTGAGTGCTACCCACCCTGAGTAGTCTGGATAAGATAAAAGCCACTGGAAGAGTCTGTTAAGATTCCCTTGTAGCTTTTGCTGTCTTACTCAGCTGTGATCCTATGTCCACCCTACCTTAGAGGCAGCCGATTAGCACTGAAACCTTTACAGACTGTGAGCTAAATAAACCTTTCCCTTTAACTTTGGGTGTCAGGTATTGTTGTTTCAGCAAGGATGAAAGTAACTAAGATAAACCCCCAAATCCTGCCCCTATAACACACAATCAGACATGTGGAACTAGTAGGACATGACAGGTAAGAGGTAGTCTACCATGATAACAAAGTTTTAGGACCAAAGAACAACATTGTTTTATCTGATGAATAAAATCAGTGGTCCAGTATTTAAGAAAGCATTTACTTGTTGGATGTATGATAAATCAGAGATTGTTATTAGGCCATAACACAGGCTGAAATAGGGCAAGCACTTATTGCCGGATATAAGATAAAATGTATTTTTCCAGGGGATTTAGCTCAGTGGTTCCACCGCCTGCCTTGCAAGCACAAGGTCCCAAGTTTGATCCCTGGTACCAAGAATAAATAAATAAATAAATAAATAAATAAAATGTATTTGAAAGATCCTTTGTTTTAATGGCTGATATTCTCTGCCTGATGTGCCTCTCCAGCTGGGAATATTCACTACTAGATTCTTTTCCCAAATGTGAATATTTTGTCAAGCTTATCTGTGAAAGATAATGCTCCAAAACATTCTGTAGGAATCACCAGTTGTTTTTCTGGAGAAACAAAATATTATTTATGGTCCCTGGGAAATACTTCTGTACATTAGAAAGGAAAGGAATTCAAATATAAGCTGTACTAATGAAAATAATGAAAATAAAGGAATAAAAGAGAAAGCTTTGGTCATTTACTATATATTTTATTTAAATTAAAGTAAAAATCACACTATCGGATAATATAGCACAAGTTAATTCTCTTAATCCTTACAACTCTGTAAAATAGTGCTATTATGTCCCATTTTACAGGTGAGGAAATTGAGGTTGAGGAGTTAAATAATTTGGTCTAAGTTGCACATGTAATGAATGGCATAATTGTGTTGTTAAACCCTATGTATGTCTACCTCCTAAACACATGTTTTTGACTATTATCTATATTCTATCAGTCTTCCATATTTTTTTGAAATTCAGGCTCCAAGGTGGGGATCTTTCCAGTCCATGTCAGTGTGCTAGTACCTAACTAAAACCACAAAGCTGGGAGACACAGTTTCAATAGATAATGTCAACACTGTCACAAAAGAAATAGTTATCTGAGAATGGGAAATAGGGATTTTTGTGTGTGTGTTTTTCTGTCCTTTATTGGTGAGAACTATGAGTAGAGCAATTTTAAAGAGTGGTGTAAACTTTAATACAGTAATTTGATGTTTAGTTTCCAAATATTGATTCTTATATTAAGTACTGAGAGGAGTATTTAGAAAGCAGCAGCAAGATGAGGTGAGAACTAAGTGTTGGAGCAAGGTGATGGGCTAGAAAAGTGAAAGGTAAAGAAAACTGAATTGACTGTGTGACGTTCAGATTTGCCGGTAGAGTTGAGAATTGACTTTAGGCCCTACCATTTTCAGTCCACTGCTTTTTTAATAATGGAGAAATCACCACTTTACTCGCTAGCTTTTTGTTAATACTTATATCTAGGACTGCCCTTAGAATTCTCGGTAAATAAAATAATTATATAGATATCAAAAATGTCAGCACATTATTTTGAGCTATTTGAATTATGAATTTGTAAAAGTCAATATTCTTTACCTTGGTAATTATCTGCTTGCTTGCTCACTCTCTCTGTATATGCATATATGTATAATAAGTAACAAGTGACACATTAATTTTATTAAGCACTATCTTAAATGTCAGAGGGCGTAATGAACCAGATATGATTATAATTGCCATGACTATTTGAAACCAAGACATTTCTTAGCCTTGTTAGCATAATAGTGACTTTATAATCATTTTGAGAAATGAAATTGTTTCTCACAGCCTGAAGAGCCTTGATGTTCTATCACCTAAATTCATACAATGCTCAGGACATTCCTACAAACCTCTGCTAGTTAAATGTACTCCTGTAAAGGGAATTTCACATTAATTGTGGTTTCCTAGGTAATTGAAAAGAACTCAGTCATTCTTCATTAATGTCATCTGTAGATTTTTAGCTTTTGTGTTTACAAGCAAAGAGTATGAGCAAGAGCTAGGTTAACAGCAGGTGAGAAGGGCTTAGAGAGACTTTAGAAGTACACCAGGCCAATAATTTTGTTTGCTCGTCTAGCCTAATTACCTGCTATTTTGGACTTAGCTTGTAATCTGACTTATCTTGGTATCTCAGCTTTCAAGTTAATTGTAGGAACAGAGATATTTGAAAGTTGATTACAATTGATTTTTATGCCAACGATTTCATCCTAAACCTTTTTGTACACTTTGGGAAACAGAGGCATAATCAATAATTTGCTGTTAGTGAACTTTTCTCTTAATCAAGTAATTTAAATTAGAGAATTTAAAAATATTTTCTAAGAGAAGTTTGAAATATAGAACTTAAAAAGATGATTTTCAACTCAAGGTTTGTGGTATAATTTAAGTTAAATAGTGTCAATTTCTTTGTTTCACTTTAGTCATTTTGTCATTGGAATGTAATTTATATAGTCTTCCCTCTTTAAGGAAAGTGTAATGCAAGATCGAGACCTTTCATTTTGTTTCTGACCAGCTCTGTGGCTTTTGATAATCATACCACTTCTCTGGGTCTTGGTTCCTACAGGAAGGCTTTGTCCCAGACCTGCATGATCTGTGATGCCACCTTGAACATAATAGTTCTATGATAGGAGAGGCAGGCCATTGAAATAAAATTTAAACAGCCTCCTAACTCAAGGAAATCTTGTGATCATCAAGGGCCATTTGCTAACAAGCTAACTCAGGTACTAGTAACTTATGTTTAATAAAACAAACAAAAGCTGTTTCCAC
Organism: Heterocephalus glaber; assembly: GCF_053883595.1. Lineage (NCBI taxonomy): Eukaryota > Metazoa > Chordata > Mammalia > Rodentia > Bathyergidae > Heterocephalus > Heterocephalus glaber. Next base: position 7,632,606 of record NW_028258444.1, on the reverse strand, counting down.
CTTTCAAAACATTTATCAGAATGTCTTTTAAGTAGCCAAATCCTCTGGTATATTAAAATGATAGTGATTTATTATTAGTAATAAGAATAGCTTTCAAAATAATAGATACATTATATTAATGACTGGCTCTAGGATTATGGAAAATTATCTATTATCTTTGAGGTTCATTTTTTTTAAGAAAAAGAAGTGAATGAAGAAAAAGTAATAGGGAAAATATGGTATTAATATATATCTAGATCTTAATTTTCCCCCTCCCAGCATGACTTGGTTGAATACTTCACATGATTTTGTACACCTAGCCTTTTAAGCCTTTGTGTGACCAAGTGAAACTTTGAAAACTTAGGTCCCAATTCTAGGGTCTGAATTTTCTAAAGGATGTTATGGTAGATTATATCTAATTCCGAACACTTGATATATCTCACAGTCCTCCTTTTCCTCACTGTCCTTCCAAAGGAATGTCAAGTTCCGTTGTCACTGTTCTAGTTTTTTTTCTCTTTCAAAAGGAAGCTATAAGCTTTATTTATTCTAGAAATGAACAGTACTTGAAATTAATGAGTATCTGTTTCTTTCCTGCAGTTTGGTTTTATAATACGTTAACCAGCTTTTGTCATTTATGTCTTTGTGACCAATAGTGAGCTTATGGTAGAGACAGAAAATGGGCTCAGTCTTGTGTGCTCAAGGCGTTGCTGAATGTTAGCTGCCTGACATCCTGTCTGGACAGATCCTGAGTGGTATCAGGGCTTAGTGGAAAAGTTGACTTTAGTGATAAAGTAAATCGATAGTGTGTGACATGAATACTGTTAGCTGTCTATCTTTATAATGCTTGACTTACTGTATTTCATTTTCAGCTTGTTCTTGTTAAAGTCACTGAAACTGTCCATCCTGTGTGTCATCTCCTTTTTCATTTCTGCTACTACCACCTTGGTTTACTACATTTTTACCCAGACTTTTAAGATATTCTCTGTGACTCTAAAATCAAGTTTTGTTTCATTTTTTGTGTACTCTATACTTAGCTTTCTAAACAAATGTTGAATTATCTGATTTTCCCTTTCCCCTTGTTTACAGAATAAAGTCCAAGTACTCTTAACATAATGTTCAGGGTATGCTTTCTCATCATGCCAGCCATCCCTTTCCATCTCAGACATGGACAGGACGGCCCAAGTGAAGTACACTACTTGATAATTTAAAAATCTATTATGTGTATTTTTACTGTCCACCACTGTTGATTCTTTCTTAAAGCCTGAATGCTTTCCACATTTCTGTCTTTCCTTGACTAGTTGTTAAGGTTGACTTCACAGCTGTCTTAGCTACTTTTCTCATTGGTGAGACACCCCAAATTAAAGGAGGAAAGGGTTTGTTTGGCTTATAGTTTGTAGGGGTTTCAGTCCATAGTTGGCTGGCTCCAAGGTAGGGTGGACATGGCAAAGGGGGAAATAGTTCATGGCTGAGGAAGACAGCAAAAGCTTCAAGGGAACCGTAACAGAGTCTTCCAGCCGCTTTTATCTTATCCAGACTACTCAGGGTGGGTAGCACTCACATCCTTAATCCTAGTGCCCTTGATCTTAATATTGCACTGTGAATCAATCCCAGCATCACACACTCTAGGTCCAGCCACTCTGAAAAAATACCACATATGACCACATGAGGCTTTGAGGGGGACATCTAAACACAGTCCATATCAATAACTCATGGTATTATTACTAAATTCCTGTAATGACAACGAATTGCTCCTTCCTTTGATCTCCCATGTTAAAATTTTGGTGTTATTATTTCATTTTGACTTAAAATTAGACTTTTACATGTATGTCTGAACCTAATTTTGAACCACCTCTTTTGTTTTATCATTGGTTATTATGAAATCTAACCACACTTTGCACGTGAAGGTTTTCAGTACAGTTAATACTTGTTGATTGATGAACAGATTGGGAAAATGAATCTGGTTATCTATGATTTTGAGTATGTCTATATCCTTAAAAATACTACTTTATACACATAGTATACATAGACATTTACATGTCTGGTTGTACCTGTATAATTTAATAAAAATATAATTATTCCATTTTAGTCAGTTTATATGTTTTACAAAGTTTTATTTGCAAACAAATGGGAGACAGATTGACAACTTTCAATGAGCTTACGTTGTCTCCAAGTAGATCAAAGCAAATTTTAGAAGATAATACTTTCTAGAGATAATACTTTCTAGAGACAAAGAGATGCTTTGCTTATCTAATCTGAGGTGAATAGAGGGCAAAAAAAGAGAATAAACAAAATTTGCATGTATGATATATAATATATCTAAGTAGGAAAATAAATGAGCCATATATGCTCCATATAGATTTTGTCTTGAAGGAAACTATTTTTAACACATACTTGAAGAACTGATAAAACACAGCAGCACATGCAGCTATCACTTGGGTATAATCTTGGTTACAGAGAGCTGTCTGATGGGCTGGTCTCCAGAGAACAAGGTTACTTTTATGCAAATGTGCTTTCCCCAGATCTTGTGTCTTTGGTCTAACTACTTTAATTTTGTGCCATGAAGTTCAAAGTGAAAAATTTTAGAGAAAGCTGAAATCTAACAACAAAATAAAGTCTCAAGAGTGAGAAGATGGAAGGATAAAAAGAAAAAATAAAAACATAACTTGTTTTCAGAGGGACAGTTGAAAAATGAACTTGTTTACTTAGGTCAGGGCACTATTTATAAATCACATCATCTCTTACACTTGTCTGCCTGTAAAGTTTTGTTGGATTATTTTAAGTAATTTCTTAAGTGATTCTAAGCTGAAGTATCCAAGTGCTAAATTGATTATATTTAGCCTAAAATGTTGTCATGCTTGATTGGATCAAATCTTTCAGAGACACAAAACTTATTAATGGCTTCAACTATAATATTAGGAAAAACTAATATTGTGAAGTCATTTTGCTTCACCTTTTGATGAATTACTCTAATATACGAGATGATGACTGATGAATGGCTCTTTATATAATTATAAATGAATGTTTACATATTTATGATTTTAAAAACCCAAGTATTGCAATTATTGTGTGGTTGTGTCATTTTCATTGTTAGGGACATGATCTAAACTAGCTATTCTCAACAGGGGTCTTGTCAGACTCACCTCAGAGGTTTTTTAAAGTATGTATAGGCACTACTGAAATTCTAATTTGCTTCCCAACAAGGGACTAATCCTCTCCGTATTTTCTTTGTCCCCAGTGCACTAGTAAAGTTTCTGTCTGTTGAGCTTCAAGCCTTCACCTCTTTTCTCTTCTACTTTAACATGACTGACTATTCTGCTGGCTGGGTCCAGACCAGTCCGACACTTAAGAAACCAGGGTAGAATTTCCATGCCTCTTCCAACCTCCCATCATGCCTAACTAATTTTCCCTTCCTTGTCAAGAATCTTGTATACCAAGTTGGTAGAGGCCCACTCAAAAGGGGCAGATCCCATCATGCTGTGACTCTCCTGGGTAGAAGCCTTTAATTGCCTATATAATAAGGATCTTCCCAACCCTGACCTAACTTTTCAGCCTTACCTTCTCTCCATGTCCCTCCACTCTCTCCTCTTCATTGACTAATCCACACTTTCTTCTAAAACCCACTTTGGATTGCTTGCATTTCTGGGAGAATCATGGTATATATACCTTGTATCTTAGTTACTTTTCTCATTGCTAAGACAAAATACCAGATCTCCAAAGTTAAAGGAGGGAAGATGTATTGTAGCTCACAGTTTAGAGAAGTGTCAGTTCATAGTTGGCTGGCTCCCAGGTGCAGTGGCATGGCAGAGGGGCAGAGGAGAAACAGTTCATGGCAGACAGAAGGCAACAAGCAGCAAAAAAGCTAAGCAGCAAGCAACCACAGCAGCCCACTTTCTGTCCCTTATATTCTATCCAGGCTATACGCCCTTAGGGCAGGCAGTAGTCCCACCCAGGCAGGGCCTTATCATTATCCACTCCCAGAACTATGCCAAGCCAATTGGTAGACTAATTTAGTAATCACACACCCTTAATCCTAGCATCACACACTGTATAGATTCAACCACCTCTGAAAATCCCACCTATGACCACATGAGGGATTCAGGGGACATCTAGACACAGCCATAACACCTTGCTTTTCTGTCTTCTGTCTTATGCCTCACATTGTTGCCTTACCTGATGGGCTCTGCTGATAGCTCAAGCATCCTTCTCACTATGCAGACTTTTTCTGAACCTTCTGATGGAATCAGCTACTCTTCATTCTCTAATCTAAACTACAATGAATTTATTATGCACATCCTACATTATATTGCACATATTTGTTTACAATTTTGTCCCTTTAATGGCATATAAACAATATAGGGCCAGAAGCCCATGTGTTCATATTACAGTCTTCAACACCAATTCCTTTTCCCGCCACTCAGTAACTTAGTGCTTATTGAATAAACATTTGAAAGTGCATCCGACAACTATTAGACTATAAATTCACATAGGACAGGACCTTTCTTACTTGCCTTTATAGTACACCTAATTTCTAATTCAATGTCTCACATATAGAGCATGCTTAGTACTTAGTAATTCCATGTACCTGTATAGTTGAAAGGAAAGGAGTGTATCTAGAGCAGTGGTGGTGAACCTATGGTACACATGCTGCAGCTTGCCATTTGTTATCATTGAAACCTCTTAAAAGGTTCTCCGTCACTGCTGTCAGGTGAATGGGGACCATGACTGTAAGATACAAAGACAGGAAAGAATGTGTTGTAAGTTCAATTGGAAAAAAATCAATTGTATAAAGGTAAAATGAAAAAGACACTGCATGGGCCAGGGATTTGGCTCGCAAACACAAGGTCCTAAGTTTGATCCTGCGCTACTGCAAAAAACAAACAAAAACTCCAAAAAACAACAAAAAAAGACACTGCTAAGCAACGGCCTTTGACTGTTTCATTGTTCCATTTGGGGATTTGTAGAACTGTGTATAGCATGTATTCATAGTTGCAACTGAGTTTTTTAAATTGTTTTATTATTTACTTACTGATTTTACCTGGTCAAGTGCTTTTGGATCAGGGACATATTTCTGGTCTAATTATCTGTGATGAGGGTAATAGACATATGTTAGGGAATTATTTTCAGTCTTCCTCTCTCAGCTGATCATTTTTGCTTATACACAGATTCTCACCGCAGATTATTTCCTCCTTAAACTGGGTTGTTTAGTCTGGAGCGCTCAGATTGCAATGGTGTACATTTGAATTATTCAGAGATTCAAACAAATTATGAAAGATATTGTTTAAAACCTGGAAGTGAAGAAAAAAGAAGCAACCCCTGCCAATCTAGCCCTACCTTTATATGCATATTTTTATTTCTTTGGCATAGCCTGTGAATGCCCAGTCTGTAACACTGCATATAAAATTTTTCTTTTGCAATGTTAATATGCTGAGCCTAAAGATGCCCCCAGTAGAAACAACATATTGCTCAACAGCTAATAAAGAAACAAAAAGTTGGGAAGTCTAGTCATATAATCAACATATTTTGTTTGTTTGTTTGTTTTTTCCATACTGGGGATTGAGCTGGGGACCTTGCACTTGTAAGTCAGGCATTGGAACCACTGAACTGAATCCCTGGCCCTAATAAACATATTTTGGAAGTGTCTGGAAGGCACAAACATCTGAGATGGTGTTAGGTAGAGTGGTATTTGGTGAAGCCTTCAGGTTTTTTCTTCATGGTGATTTGTGGACTGATTTGTGCACTTGCTTCTTGGCTCAGACATGCATCATGCATCGACTCTGGGAGACTACTAAGCTAGCTAATTGTGTAAAATATGTGGAAGCTCATTGCTTTCCTAGCTGTTAGTGAGTTGAAATATGCTTACTGCTTCCAGAGTGGGCAGGAAGAGGGACTGAGAAAAATGATGATACATAATCTTAAGTGTTGTAACATAATTAGGGGAATGTATTAAGGACCAGAGCAGGGATTTAAAGCTAGAAAGATCTGTTTTCAACTGCAGCTCCATGTATTCCCAAGTATGAAAACTCAGAAAATTAATCTTGTTATGGAAATCTCGGAAAGAAATACACAGAGACACAGAATTTGGATAAAATCATAAAATTTCTTCTCGCGAGCGGAAGGGAACGCCAGAAACCAGTCTGGTCAGTATCCACCCCCCTTTGTTCAGCATTTCCCTTTTCATATCCTTTTTAGCCATTATCTCATCCCTAGTGGTCTTTGATATATAAATACAATTCCAGTTCCTATTTACAAGTCACAGACACAGGATAGGCCATATACATTGTAAATTCACCCTGGCATGGTAACTTTGTTAGGTTAATGAAGTTACTGGTTAGAGTCAGATAATCCTCACCTTAAACAAGGAGTTAAGGGAAAAGCGAATCTTAAAAGAACACATTACTTATTTTGCTTCTACAACTACCTTAATATTCAATCTATTAAGTTATCTAAAACTTTTCCATATCATTCCTCCCTCTGTTTACTTTGGGATAATTCTTCTATCCATTACAAGTTCTATCCAGTTTATCTACATTTTTTAACACTAGCATTTGGTAGTCTTGAGCTGCAGCACTGTGCTACTGTATAAATTTTGAAATCCATTGCATGACACAAGGACTAAACATTAATATTAATATTATAACAAGAAGGGGACTCAGAAGAGCTCCTTTCCAAGTTTTTTTCATCCTGCCCAAGTAAAATAAATCCCATAAGACAGCTCTCCTATACCAAATTTCTCATCAAGAGCCTTGATCTGATCTTTCAGTTTGTCTAGTGATTTTTGTATTATACCAGATTTATTAGTATATTAACAACTCTCTTTACCAAGAAATAAGCAAGTCCCTCCTTTCTGGGCTGTGAGCAAATTGAGAGCATGCCTATTTTGTAATGACATTGGCTAGTGAATCTAGTTAGGTTTCTAAAGCCTGAAATGTGTCTAGAATTTCCTCAAGATCTTTTTAAATTTCTTGTCCTAATGAAATATATTACTCCTTGTAGCCAAATAAGATCCCATGGGGCTGGCATATATATAGATATAGGATTACATTGACCTTGTTTACAATTGTTGCAATTACCAGTGACTAGTCCAACAAGGGAGCCGTTGATCCAAACTTGTGTTTTCTCTTTGCAATATAATTTTTCATTAGAATAGCCCCCCATAGTCAGAAGTTACCCCAGGTCCCCCATAATGTTTTTATCAAAGAATATTACAAACAGCCTTCCGGTTCCCATTTTACTGTTTTAAAAGTCACATATTGTGCATCAAACTTTTCATAACTAGGCCTAAACACCCGTAGTTTGAAAACAAAGAAATTTAAGGCAGTGGTGATCTGGCACAACACAATAATCCATGTCATCGTCCTTGTTGGTGCTTCTATTCTTCAGCTGTGCGTTGAGTCACCGGCTTCTGGAGTGGTGAGAGCAGGGCTTTGAGTGCGTTGTCTTTCTCGGCTTGGCTTTCAGCATCAGCTTTATTGTTACCTTGTGCAAAGAAGTCTTTGCCTTTCTGATGTCCTGAACAATATATTACTGTGACTTTGCTAGGTTTCTACACTGCCTCTAGCGATTGTATAATTTCCTGTTTATTTTTAATTAGCTTCCCTTCTGCCATGAGAAGACCTCACTCTCAGTAAATCATGCCAATGATGTATAATGTAGCAAATGCATAGCAAAAGTCCATATATATATATATATATATATATATATATATATATATATATACCTTTTTTACCCTTTGTCCATTGAAGTGCCTGTATGAGTGCCCAGAGCTTAGCACATTGCACCGATGTCCCTGGCTAGGACCATCTTATCCTTCATGGTTAACGTATATCCAGCATGACGAACCCGATCTTCCACAGAGCTGCTCCCATCCCTGAACAGAACGAGGTCAGCATTGGACAAGGGTGTCATTTGCAAGTCAGGGGGGCTGGAAAGGAGCTCATCAGTGACACTCAAGCAGTCATGATTGGGAGGCCCTGTCTCCATGGGCAAGAAGGTAGCAGGATTTAAAGTTTTTATAGAAATAAACCACAAACAGGGATTCTCACAGAGAAGGGCTTGATACTGAGTAACCCAATTATTTGAGAGCCAGTGATGCTCCCTTGTGTTCAGCAGTTCTAGGACCGGGTGTGCAACCTGCACGGTCAGTTCCTGACCTAAAGTCAGCTTGTCTGTTTTTTGAATCAACAGAGCTGAAGTTGCTAAGGCCCAAAACAGTGAGGCCATCCTTTTGATACTGAATCTAAATTTGTAGACAAATATGCCACTGGTTGATTCCATGGGCCTACTTCTTGGGTCAACATTCCAAGGGCCACATGGGTTTTTTTTTTTCAGTCACATATAGAGTAAAAGGCCGCTTTACATCTGGTATGCCTAGGGCTGGGGTGGCTGCCTAAGTCAATTTTAAATATTTTTAAAAGCTTCCTCCTGTTCTACAGTCCAATGCAGATGATTCTCCCTTTGCCCCTTTAGGGCTTCATAAAGGAGTTCAGAGATTTCTGTAAAACCTGGAATCCAAATTCTACAGTAGCCTGTTGCCCCAAGAAACCTCAGCTGTTTCTTTGTTTGGGGTTTAGGGATGGCACCAATAACCTGTTTTTTTATTTCCTAGGCAATGCATGCCCGGTGTTATTTGAAATTCTAAATATTTAACATGCTGTACACAAATCTGGGCTTTTTCCCATGATACCTTATATCCAGTTTTGCTGTAAGTGCAGCAACAACTTTTTGGTGCCTTCCCAGCGCTGTTCTTGGGTTGAGCTGCATAACAGTAAGTCAGCCACATACTGCAGTAGGACAGAGCTATATTGTTCCGTGGGGAAGGCAAGCAAGTCCTCCACCACAGGCAACAATGGGCCAGTATCCTTCCTTTCTTCAAGTCCTGCTTTTTCTTTTCCTTGAGCCTTGTCTTTCTTTTTCCTTCTCTTCCTTGGCTCCCATAGCAACTGCTATCTTCCTTCCTGGCTCTCTTTCTCTTTTACTGTCTCTCTATTCACATATGCTTTCCCAGCTAATTGCAACAATTGTGTTATATTTATGCCTTCCCAAGTCTCCTGCCTTTGGACTTTCCTTCTAATGTCCGGTGCTGACTGGGTTACAAAAGTTGTATTAATTAGCTGATGGTTTTTCAGGAACAGCAGGATCAAAAGGTGTATACATTCTGTAAACTTTACGGAGCTACTCATAAAATCTCTCAGGGCTCTCATTGGGCTCCTGCTGTGTTTCTAGCATTTTAATCATATTTGTAGGCCTTTTACTTGCAGCCCGCATTCCTGCTAAAAGGGCTGTTTGATATTTTCTCAAGTTTTCCTGTCCTGCTTGGGTATTGGGATCCCAATTGGGCCACAAATTTACTGGGAATTGCTGTTCATATCAAGCATCTGGATTCTGCATAGTACCCGGTATTCTAGTGGCATTAACTTTTTAATTTTTCCTAAAACTCTCTGTATTTTTCAGAGGTTAACAAAGTTAACAAAGTTCTACAAAGTTTTCACAGTCCTCCCAATTAGGACAATGGATGTCAAAGATGGAATCAAATAATTGAAGCATTTTGGAGGGGTCTTGGCAGAGAATAAATGACTTTTCTCTGGACCAAGCCTCTTTTTTTATCCTTTTTAAAGTCAAATCTCAAATATCGCACCTTGATCTGACATGTTTGTGCCTTTTTCCAACAGTTTTTTTTTTAACTCGGTATAAAGCAGGTCATATTGAAACCTGTTGGCTCTTAAACCCTTTAAAGATGACCAGTGTACACATATTATAGTAACATATTTAGAATTTAACCCTTTGATGACAACTAATGTAAACATTTAAACCTTTTATAACATAGTTGAAACCAACAAACATACATTTTTTTTTGATAAATCACTTTCGTGCATTTTTTGACATACCTAGGCCTTCTGGTCTTGTATATCTTTTTATCTTTTTAACAAGACAAACACACAAAATTTTTTTATATCAAAATTGTATCTCTTTTACTTATAGCTTTTAAGAATATATTTTTATCTCACTATAGACCTTGTATCACAAACTAGTCTTTAGCTGTTAAAATTTTAAAGTGTCCCTTTTTTCATTCTCAGCTTGTTACACTTTAAATTTGGTTGGCTGCCAATAGAATGGTAGTAACCTTGAGGGTTTTTTTAATTAACAAAGTACAGAAAAGAGCAAGTTAACCTTATAATTACAATTGAAGAATTAGCAATGTACAATACTTTAAGCACACCAATTAAACATCAACTAAAACTGAAACACAGATACATTTATCAATTAACTAAAATTTGTAACTTTTCAAACTGAAACAGATATTTATCAATTAACTAAAATTTCTAAACTTTTCAAACTGAAACATTTATCAATTAACTAAAATTTCTAACTTTTTAAACTGAACCACAGATACGTTTATCAATTAGCTAAAATTTGTAACCCTTGTAAAATTTCTTACTTTCTCTAGCTTTATGTCCTTCAGAGCTTTTTTAGCTGTTTTTAATCCATTACTTATTTTTTCTTGCTAATTTTTAAAATTTGAGTGTAAGCCCTATTCGATCCTCTCTGAGTCTGACCACAGCATGGTGCTCTGAAGCCAAGCAGTTTTCATGTTTTGTCCCCACCTCCTCCAAACCTGCGAATTTAGCAACTCAAAAAGAGTGGGAAAGTCTAAATTCTCTCAGTCCAGATCTGAAAGGACTGGTTACTTTTCAGCATCATCCCCTTTCTGACAGAGGACCAGGGTGTTGCTTTTTGCTTCTGGAGCACGCATATGAAGCCAAGGAGGCATTCTGTGGCACAATTTGAGCCATAAATCAATGTAGGGAAATTGATCTGGATATTCTCATCCAGGGGTGGTGACTGTTAGCCAGACGGACTAGATGAGACCCTCACCTAGGGATCTCTCAGTTGGCCAAGCTAGGCAAAGCGTGGGCCATTCTAACTCACAAAAGGCTCTAAGCTTTGAGGTTTCATCTTAATACCATAATTTCCAGTAAAACCTTTCTTAAAATTCCTAAGCATGCATTCCAAAACAGTACGACGAGATGTTTCTGTCCCCACGATCGGCTGATCAGAGTGTTGGTGTGTGTATGGGTACCCTTGAATGGAGACACAAGACAAACAAAGGTGGGGGATCATTAGCTCTCCTGCCTGGCTGTGGGCTTCTCAGCCATTTTAAGGTCCGTTCAGGCTAAGGTGGGCTGTCGCCTAAGCTCACCATTGTGCCTTTGTTAAACGCGACCACACACAAATTCCTTTTTTTTTTCTTGAATTCTTTTATTGGTACATCTTAGGTATACAACACAATTGCATTTCTCATTGGGAACTTGTACCTTTACATGATGCATCTTGGTTTTTTTTTTTCCCCATTCCTAGCCCTCCCTTCACGCCCTCCACCCTTCCCTATTTACAAAGTCTTTATTTCCATTTTTTCCATTTCTCATCATTTTTCCTTTCCCTTCTTTCCTTTCCCCTGCCCCTCCCAGTACCCCTACCCCTTTGGAACTTTTCTTCCTATTTTGCATTATCGATTATTCATTCTAATCATTGGTACATTTTAGGATACAATATAATGACATTCATCACACAAATTCTGACTCAGGGAGGAGTCTTTAAGCTCAAGCACTTCCTCCCTCTGTCTTGTTCCGCAGCTCCTTTACACACGCCTATCCAGAACTCTTTCACTCACACGTTTATTCAGAAGTTATCACATTCCCTCCTGGTGACCCCCCTAACCATAACCAAAACAAATGAAAGAAGCTACCTCCCCAAATGGCAAAGCATAAGGGGTGATCAGGCCCCTGCACTATGTTTGTCCAAAGTTCACAAAGTGGATCAAAACAAATGGGAGGAGCTGTCTTCCCAAATGGCAAAGCACAAGGGGTGATCAGGCCCCTGTGCTGTATTTGCCCAGAGTTACAAAATAAAAATTCACAAAGCGAAACCGAAAGTTAACGACTAGGGAGTTTCCTGGGGTTTCTCACCCAGCAAAGGAAAGAGACAGATGAGACACCAAGAGCAGCAGTCCTCCTTCTGTGGTCTCCTCCTTGGGTTCAGGTAAACTTCTGCCAGTGAGCAGATCTCTGTGTCCTACTGGGGAGCCTAGGAAATTAGTCCCAGGGGCGCGCCTTTCCTCTAGAGGAGACGGAGAGCTGCTCCCTCTGGTGGGGCTCGGGATGATGCCCCAAAAGGCTATTTCATTCCTGATTCGCGGCCAACGCACCAAATGTTGCAGAAATCTTGGAAAGAAATACACAGAGACACAGAATTCGGATAAAATCATAAAATTTCTTCTCGCGAGTGGAAGGGAACGCCAGAAACCAGTCTGGTCAGTATCCACCCCCCTTTGTTCAGCATTTCCCTTTTTATATCCTTTTTAGCCATTATCTCATCCCTAGTGGTCTTTGATATGTAAATACAATTCCAGTTTCTATTTACAAGTTACAGACACAGGATAGGCCATGTACATTGTAAATTCACCCTGGCATGGTAACTTTGTTAGGTTAATGAAGTTACTGGTTAGAGTCAGATAATCCTCACCTTAAACAAGGAGTTAAGGGAAAAGCAAATCTTAAAAGAACACATTACTTATTTTGCTTCTATAACTACTTTGATATTCAATCTATTAAGTTATCTAAAACTTTTCCATATCAATCTGTCTTCACTTTTGTTTGTAAAGGAGACTAGAAATACCTTCCCATACAGTTGCTATGAGGATTGAATGATGTAATATCAATAAAATGTTTTTAGAGTTCCTAGCACTTAGCAAAGAATTCTCATTTTTAAACTGGCATTCAACTGAAATAGTTGAAGAACAGTGGATCACATAAAAAAAAAACTTGAAAATTTTAGAAAAATACTACATGATCATTGAAAAATGTATAAAAATCCATGCCAAGCTACACTGAAAAGAACAAAAGAAAATATAAATCTCCTTCCACTTCCCCACCCAGCAGTAGAACATGCCAGCCAGATATCTCCCTGCACCTTTATCTAGATATAGAAAGCACATTTCCATTCCAAGCTATGTTAGGATGACTTCAGTAAGATGGAAGTGTAGGCTTTTTTTTTTTTAATGTTGGAATTCCACTGCAGATGTTATTATCTGAACCTGGCCTTATTGTAGCAGGCTGGACGCCCTCTACCTGGTGAGCACTTCTCCAGGTAAGTGACTGACTTCAGCTTTGATCTCAGGAATGCTTTCTACTTTTCTATTTTCTACTTTTCAGATATTTGTGGCTCTATATGGTCCTCCAAGGTGATTGCCAGTCAGAACTCCTTCTTTGTGGAAATTCTCTGGGCATTGTCAGTTCTGTAAATCCATATATTGCTTGATTTTTTCCCCCCTATGGCTCACACTGCATAGTTCCAATTTCTGGATTGGGTGGAGGCCTTTTCTTTGAATCTGAGTTTGCATTGTAAGTTCTGCCTTCTTTAGGGAGACATTTCACTCAGGGGCCTGTTGTGTTTTCTTTCCATTGGACCCAAGCGGGGGCCAGTAGTAACTTTTGTAAAAAAGTCATGAATGTTCCTTTTTAATTTTTCTGAGAGGCTCTTTGATCTTTTAAAATTTCCTGGAGGTGCTGTATAGGGACTTGGAGGAGCAGCATTACCTACCAAGCTTGTGAGCCTTAGACTCACATCAATCTCTTCATAATTCTGCTTGCTTTCCACTGCACTTTTTTAAAAAAACAAATTGTAAAATGAAGCATACAGGATTTAGATTATCTAGGCAGCAAGTGAAGTAACTATGGTCATAATGATTGTACTGTGCTTCCTTTTTGATGCTAATTTTTTATTTAAATTGTCATGTTATTTATTCCATTGGACTCTAATCTTTTTATCAAGTCTTCATTTGATGACTAGTTTCTTTCATGTTTTCTTAATTATGAGCAACAGAACTATAATTATATTCTAGCACATTGTAATATGTAACTATGGGATAAGAATGTCATTGTTGTATGTGTATTTTTTTGTGTGTATGTGTAGTTTTTACTTCTGTGTTTGACATCCTCGACTACATTTCATAAAACTGAATGGGCATATCAAATGAAATACACATTTCCATTTTGATAAATGTTTTTAAACTCTGGGAAATTCGACAAGACAGAGGTATACCTAAGTTGTATGGGAATTTCAGTTTCTCCACAGCTTGCTTGATGTTAATAAACTGGATATCTAGTTTTTAAAAACTACACAATCCTTCCTCTTAAGAAAATTAACTTTCTAACAACATTCACAAGATTTCACCGTGAAATTGTGTTTTACTGTTGCCTCAAGAGTGAGCTCTCTCTCTGTACCTCTTAATGCACTTGTTATGTCATCTGCCTGAAACATTCTACAACTGGATCTTCCCATGCATGCTGTGTTTTGTTAGGAGCCATTTTGTATAATTTTGGGGAAAAATCATTTCATAATTGAATTATGATGAGGGCTAAGGCTCAATGTCTTCTTGCCCAAGAGCCAGCTCTGGCATTCAGAAACAGAACTCGGTTTTGCTTCCCTTCGATGGTCTATAATGTTACGATGCTCAAGGGCAAGGTTTAATCAGCTGAAGACACCCTGGTTCTTTGAGAACTGAGTAGTAATAAAAAAAGTGAAAGGTTTCACCTGGGGGAAGGACAAATTCTTTATTGGTATACTATCTCATCCTACCTACTACTCTCCTTAGTGCTCTCATCAACATAAGATCCTCATTGGCCCAAGATCCTCAGCAACCTAAGATCCTCATCAACATAAGATTACCGCCACCCCCTAAGTCATCCAATGCTCCCTCCAATTATTGTGTGCACCCAATAAATAGTGGCTAGCTCAGAGGTCCTTTGTCTTTGCCCACTCTGAGGTACTGACCTCCCACCCCCCTTGTACTGGGATTTTAGGGTGGCTACAGTGTTTCTAATAATAGGAAGTGTTCAGCTCTGTTTTCACCTGGTGGGATCACTGCCACATATGCCACCCACCACTGGTGGAAGAGGACGTGCATGCTTAGCAAGTCCTGTGGTGTTTAGAATGCAGCCTATGCTGGAGACTCAGACCACGGGTATAGAAAGTTTAGAGAATTCCCAGCACTGATCCAAGCAGAAACTCAAGTAAATCTTGCCACCAGAATACTGTCACATTTCTTTGAAGGTGCTTTTTGGAGTGCCTGAAAAGACAGAAAGTTGGAAGTTGGTTAAATTCGTAGGTAATATTGTGTGATTGTTTTGGGGACTGCTTGCTCATGAATGTTCATCTCTCTGGCACTGTTTGCTCTGAGACTTGCTTTCATGGCGCATAACATTCGAGAGTGAGATCGCGGTTAAAGAGACCACTGGCGCTCACTACTTCAGCAATTGAAGGCAATAGATATGACCCAAAAGCCTGAATTGGATGAAGCAATTATCAACAGTTGATACATAGGAAAATTATTGATTTTTATGTAGTCATCATGCTTCCAATTATTTTATTATTTTATAAGCTTTTAATAGTTAATTCTTAGTTTTTCTAGGTATAAAATTAAATCTGCAAGATGATTTAACTTTTTTTTCAATATTGTCTTTATTTTATATCTTATCCTTTAGAACTTCCAAAATGATGCTAAGTAATGAGGTAATTTTCAGCTCATTTCATTTTGTTCTCAATAACAACAAATTGTCAATTTAAGCAATATAGACATCAAATATTAAAATCAAAATTAAAAAGTAATAAAAATTTTATAAAAATGCACCGTGTACACTATTTCTGTGACTTTTGCTACTTTACTTAACCTCTAAGCATGTTTTAACCTCTGATTTTTTTTCAATTTGTTTGAAGCAAAACCTTTATTGGCACATTTTAGATATACATAATGATAACACTTATCATAAGGAATTTGCACCTATACCTGATATATACTCCCTCTTCTTTTTTTCCCACCCCTACCACCTCTCTGATTTTGTAATCTCATCTGGAAAATGGATTCTGCTGATACTGTTAGGGTTAGGGTGAGGGCTGGATTGAATGGTGTATTTGAAATACTGAGTACTGAGCCTGGTCCTTGGCCCACTAAATACATAGTAGGCATGGATTTTGTGATACAAGGCTCTGTTGAGTATGTTGGGGCCATGAGAGAGGCCAATCAGTTCTGCATGTCCAGGGAACAGCAAGGAAGAGAAGAGGTAGAAGTAGGTTGATGAGAAGAGAATGCTGTAGGTAAAATGTGATCATAGAGGAGTGAGGCAGGAGTAGTTTTAGAAACTTCAGAAAATCTGTAATGTCTGTAGAAAAGTTTGTAAGAAAATATAGATAGCAGTGCCACCTGGAGACATAACCTGGGACCAGAATGTGGCAGGGGTTCAGTGCTATGGTAGAGCTCAGGATTTCTATAGGTGACAAGGTATTCATTTGTTTTGTGGAGAGAGGTTTCTCTTGGAGGCATCTTGATGAATGAACTGGGAGAGGGGAGGTAGAAAGATCTGTTGAGAGATCTAAGACTGGAAAAGTAGTTGGGAGTTGGAAGAAGAGGCCAAGGAGGTACAAGCTTTAGGATTGAACAAGGGAAAACAGAAGGTGACCCTGGAGAGTCTTGTTTGGAAGAGTGGTTGGACAATGTTGGTGTTGTAGTATTCTGTGGCTGTCATTACAAATTGTAGTGGTTAATTGATTAATTGTCAACTTGAGTGGGAATGCCCACGTGAACTGAGTCATCATGGTTCTGGCCGTGGGAGACCCGCTTGAAGGAAGATTGTTGTCAGAGGAACAGTATAAAAAGAGAATGGGAGGGAAGTATTTCAGGTGATTTTCCCCAGAGGAGCTTTGGCTGTTCTCTTAGGAGGAACTCAGGTCTTCGCCTTCACCTTGGGCATGGTCTCCTGGCTTTCGACCCAGACTCTTCATTCAGCTTATAGCGCCTGCCCTTCAACCTGCCTGCCCTTTGACCTCCCTGTGGATCCCTCCAGCCTTCCTTCACAGGTCCTTTGGCCTCCTGCTGCAGACTTGCAGGCTCCTCCCAGGCGGATCCTTCACATCTCTAGCATGGGGACAGACCTTTGACTCTTCTACATTTAACTCTGTGGGCAGCCACTGTAGACGAATCTTGTAAATTTCTGTTTCCTCCATTAATTCTGATTCAGAACATGTGCAGTCTTGCCTCAGCCCTTCAAGCTCTTGTAAGTACTAATACACAAATGAACACACATTTGTTAGTTTAAAGGAACAGACATTTATTTTTTCACAATTCTTCAGGCCTGAAGTCCTAAATCAGTATCCCTGGGCTGAAATCATGATGTTGGTAGGCTTGGTGTCCCTCTGGAGGCTCCAATGGAGAACTCAGCTTCTGGTGGCTGCTGGCATGTCTTGGATTGTGGCTTCACAGCTCTAATCTTTACAGCTGGAATCTACAAATCTCACCATCTGAACTCCTCTGCTAGTGTCCAAACCCCATGCCTTCAGCTTATAAGGATATAGTATATGTGATCGCTTTTAGGACCCACTCTAATAACCTGGGTAATCTCCTCATCTCAGGGTCACATCTTCATCCCCTGCCCCCGATAAGAACACATTTATAGATCCCAGAAATTAGAACCCGTTACATTTAAGTGACCATTATTTTGCCTCCCATAGTTGCCCCTTACTAAAGTAGGAAACACAGGAGCCATAAGATAAGGGAAAGATAATGTATTTAGTTTGAGCCAAAGTTTAGGTTTTTAAGAAGATCCATTGCTCTCAGTCTCATTTTTTAGAAACAGAAATGTTTTCTCTTTCCCCGATGAAATCAGAGATTGAATTCTGTGCCGGTTTTTAAAAATTTGCATCACCTTGAATTAACCCTTCATTTATTGAATAGATCTTTTATCTCAGGTCAACCAGAGTTCCAGCCTTGTTAGAGTCTCACAAGGCCTGGTTTTGTTTTTCTTTTTTTTTTTTTTTTTACCTTTTTCCAGTACCAGGGATCAAACTCAGGACCCTTGCATTTGCCAGGCAGGCTCGGCGCCAATGAGCTACATCCCTGGCCCAGCATGGTTTTCTTTTTAAGTAATATCCAGGAGTATCAATAACAATTGAATGCCTCAGACAAAATACAAAAAATTTCACTGTCAGTTATTCTTCCTTTCAAATTATTTTGGCATCTGGACCAAATTCATCTGTGAAAAGGTTGAAAGTGTATTTTTAACACTGGCCTTTTCAGCCCAACAATACCAATAAGTAAATGCTTGGATTAACCAATTTCAGAGAAAAACTGAAAAGTAACTCAAAGTTTCTTTCATTCCTAGTGTTTGTTAAGTATCCCTGTCATTTATGATAAAGTTCTTCCTGTATGCTCAGGCTACGGAGAAAGTTTTTGAGATGCATTTTTAGTCTATTTGTGCAACTTCAAATCTGAAAATCTATTCTTGATTTCCTGAAAGCCAGATAATCTTGTTAAGTACTTTTCACTGACCATATCCTTCAGAATTACTTGAAATCTTAGATTCTAGCTGACTTTGACTTTTCAGTAAGTTTCAGCATTAAACTATTTCACTTTTTCATTTCTAAACCTACTTTTTGCCCATGTATAGTCTGTCACCCTTTGCTATAGCAATTGCAGTTTTGAGGAAAATATTTTTCCCTAAATATGTATTCTAAATTCCCAGAGAGAATGTCTGTTCAAATAAATAAAATGAGAGTAAATGCATCAGAGAGAATCAAATGTTACATTCAAATCACTTCCAAAGGTTAAGTGAATTTCCTTTTAGTTGCTCCAAAAATGTTTTTTCTATGCCTTTATTAAAAAAAACCCACTGTAAATCATTTTGTGAATTTAAGAAAATGTATATATAAATATAGTTTCCTAATTCATGTCTGTGAGGTAATACAATGCCAATAACAGGGGCCTGGTGACATGGGGCTTATTTATAATTCTAGTGACAATGTTACATCCAGGTTTTTTCAGTTAATGGATTACTTATTAGGGCAAAGGCCTCAAAAGCTATTTTTCTCTTCCTCTGTTTTCCATAATAGAACACCTCACCACGGTGAATGTGAAAAAGGTTGATGCTTTTGATTAGATAATAAAACTCTTCATTTATTCAGCAGGTCTTTGTGGGAGCCCTGCATATATGCAAGCTTGTGCTGGTTCCTGTGCCAGCCTGAGCAGTATGTGATGCAGGCTGTCAGTGGTCCAGAAACTGTGCTGAACAATAGGTCAATAAACGATTTAATGAGTTCCAAATTTTAATCAAGTCTAGAATTCTTCTGCTCATTGACAGAGTACAATTTGCAGGGTCTCTCTCATGTGTGGAAAATTTATGCTGGAAAATGTTTGTAAACTGATGAAGCTTTGTTTGGCTCTATGTATAAGGTATATTTTTGTTCCTATAGGAAATTAAATGTATCACTTTTTTTTTTGCTTGGTTCTCTTCATAAGCTGTATTTTTATTCCTATTGAAAATTACATATAACACTTCCATTCAGGTGTAGCAAAGGAGTGTCTCTCATGTTGCTGGGTCTCTGTTGCCCATAAGTAATGGTGCTGCATGGAGCTTACTCCACTCCTTCCATTTGAGGACTTATCCCCAAGACAGATATATTGTGTTCTTTATTAAATTAGCACTTTCAAAGGTCTCAAATAGTCAGATTACTACTACTCTGAAACTCATTAACTTTGAAATTTATATAAATGCCAAGTAGATTTTAAGTTGCATCTGTGGTACAATAATGATATTTGTTTTCTTTTTAAAAAGAATACTTGTTAGGTGATTTCATTTACTGAGCAGGAAAGAGAGAAGAGCAGGCCTGAGACTGTTGGCTTAATTTACAAGTCACTTTTCTTCTATCTATTCTTCAATAGATCATGTTATCTTATGCACAAAGATTTTGAAGTTTTTATTTTTCATTATTAAACCTCTGCCATATATAATAGAAAAGAATACTTGAGCCTTTTAAAATTATTTATTTCAAGATAAATGCTTATTTAGATTATTTTAGTTATGCACACATAATCTATAAATTTGTTCTAGTATGTTTTAAAAAATAGTTGGAAAAAGAGATAACCATTGTACTGTACTTGATTTTTTTCTTTAGTAGTAGCTGATTGTGTTTAGGTTACTGAACCTTCTCTCATTTTATATACACTCCAAGTTGCTCTTCAATTGTTACTGTGAGTTTGTCTTCCGAGAAAAATTCAGACTTCTTAAAATCAGGGAACATATCTTTAATATATATTTTATATTTGGTAGTACTTAGTTAGGTCTTGAGCTTACAATGCAGTATTTGCTTGAAAAGCACTTTATAGAATTGCACTGAGGTTTAAAGAGAATTATTATTTTTAAGTTAGAAAAAGGCAGCCTGAGATGTTACTTGAAAAGGCTGGATGTCTGTCCAGTATGGGTTTCAGAATGGCCATGGACAATATATACTACAACTGTCAAGAAAACTGGTGTTCATATTGGACATTTAGCATATTTTCTGGCCTAATTATGGTATGGGAAGCTGTCTTACAATTGAAAGGTGGCTTGTTGAGCATAAAATTGGAGTACACAAGGTTATCACATAAGCGAATGTATTACTGTCATCAGTACCTTAGCCTCTGCCCTAGGGGATGAATACCCATGAGGATAAGATATTTTTCTATGAGTAAGTACAGTTAGATCTGGCCTCTCATTATGACGCTGTCCTTCTATAGATGGTGTTTCCCTTTATACTAGTCTATGAACAGGAATTTATTTTGTTTTATATTCTTACGGCTCAAGCAATAAGTAAAATAGGAAGATTTCCACATTTCCAACACTCATAGGAAAGTAAGGGAAATAAGATTCAGAAGGGTTGATAACATTAAATTATTTTGTACTGGCCCATGTATGCTTCTTCACCCCCTCCACTCTCTCTGAGCCTCATGTAGTTTATTTATAAAATGACCTTCATGATAATACCCATCTTATTTGACCTAATATGATTGGGCTTTGTTTGTAATAGAATACTAGGAAAATAGGAGTTTTTTTCCTATCATAAGTCAAACTGGATTATACATTTTAACAATCACTGATTGTCTACAATGTATATATCCCTTAAAAATATTTATCTTTTCCAAACTTTGAAAATCATGTATGTTCGTGTAAAGTTTTTGGGAGAATTAAATGTAGTCAGAGATTCTCTGTTCTATTCAGATGATTAAAATATAGATGAAATTATTATCTAACAGAATTGGGTAGTTAAATTTCAAATTTCAGTACTATAGTTTATAGTTTTATTTCTCATCATATAAACGTTTTTGTTTGTTTTGTTTTTGACCTTACTATTATGTATTACAGATCATAATGGCTGGAAGACAAAATGTAAAAATAATGTCTAGGATTAGTAATATTAACCTTTGTCTATTATTGACAAAAATCCTTCATTTTATATTTGTAAATAGAAACTATTTTTTACACAACTAAGGCACTAAGTTACATTATTTTTCTTAAAAAATAATATATAGCATAGTTTTGAATCTCAATCACACTGAAATATTATGGTCTGTCTCTTGATTTTTTATGAACTCTGAAAGAGTTTAACATTTACTTTGAATACTTAGTAAAAAAGCTAGAGCTATAGGAAAGCTTGGAGAGTTTCCACTTAAGTGGAAAACTACCTTTGTAAATGTAATATCACAGTAATTTCTCAAATGGAAATGTTTTAACTTACTGTTTGCCAACCAATGCTGGAGTCATGGTGTCTGCTTAGAGGACAGAAAGGATTATTTTAATTTGATTTCCAATGAGTGGTCTTTTTATCTGACATAATTCCAAATATAAATATATCTGATGTCTTTTCTTCTTTCTAGGAATACAGCAGAGCTTGATCTCATTATATGATCTATGCTGCATAGTGTGTTGAATACATTTTTATTTTCTCAGTATACAGTGATTCAGTAGAAACAATAACTTTCAAATCCTGAAAAGGGAGAGGCTGTCAGATTGAGGTGACAGGGAAGGCTTGTTCAGCTACAAGGGCAGCAGAGTTGTAGTTCCGAGGAGGAATATTACAGCTTGAAAATGTGGTTTTTATATGAGCAATGAAAATATAAATATAATTTAGCTACAAATTATTTAAATTATTAATTTAGTTACAAATTATTACCAATAAATGGAGGATGAATATGAAATACAAATTTGAACTTTGGGAGCCCTTGAGTTACCACCATACATAACCCAAGTTTTGAAGAAGAGGATATAGCTTTAAATTATTACTTTTTAAACAGTTTTAGATGAAATTTTTTCCAATAATTGCTACCTTATTAATCAGAGCATACTAAACCTAACTTTTTAATGATTACTTACTGTCACTGTTCTGAGCCTTAAGTATAGGAGTGCGTTACTACCATTGAGGACAATAAGGTACCGCAATACCCACTTTCTGATTTCCATTTTTATTCTGTCGTGGGAGTGGAAATATGTGAGAAAAAGAATAAGTAGCTACTAATCTATTTGTTTAATCTTTTTCTTTCCTGAAAGGAATCTTTTAGCAAGATCTCTGTGTTCATCTTAAATTCCTGAAGTGTAACAGCACCATTTAACTTGTCAGGTCTCTGTGAAGCTTCATTCATGGTGTTCTAACTCTTCATACTAATGTGATCATGTGCTCTGAACCCCAAACAATTCTGTATTAACAACTTACATTTTCATTCAGGAAGCATTTATGAGCATCTATACTTTTAATGAAGAGTTAAAAATAAATCTAAAACACTTACTTTTGTCAAAGAGATACTAATTTTGTGATGCCAAAAGTTATGTTCTTCATACCTGTAGCACAAGGCTGAGGTAATAGGACTACCACTCTGCCCGGCTTCCTTTGTCTGAATAAGTACAGTATAGTTAGACCTTTAGCAAAATTTTATCAAGCTAGATAGATGTTTGCAGGTGTGTTTATATGTATGGATGTACATGCATATTTGTATATCTTTATACATTGTATACATTTATGTAAGCATACATATTTTGGCCTTATGCCAATCTAACATTTTCTGTTTTGTTCAACAGAAATCTTCTTGACAGAGACACATTTTCTAAATCTGATCCAAGTAAGTATATTGCTTGCTTTTTGAAACAGTCTCCTTCTTTTATTTACTCGATTTTACAAAAAATTGTATGGAACTAATAGTCCTTCCTGAGCCCTGCTTGCTATCTACTTGGACAACACTAGCTAAAGAGAAAATTGCTTAGCCCTTTGGAGAATAAGAAGAAATGCAGATAATTCTAGTGTAGGACAGTTCACTTTGAATTAAAAGCTCGTGGTATGGCCACACAATAGATACGCTCTTTGAAAGACATCCATAATTGACCATAATTTTTTAAGTGATTTAGTCACAGAGCACTACTTTTTCTTTTTCTTTTTTTAAGAAACGATAACCAAAGGCATATAAAATCAAGTGAAATACATATCTTCTGTTATAAGCTGAATTTTTTTGATTCTTAGACCATTAAAAACTGGAAATAACTTTTAAAGTGGAAAGGGTAACTTGAATTATAAAACAACCAAATTAGTTTTTTAAATCAATTAGTGTTCTCACGCCCTGTAACATTTAGACATTAATGTCCAGCAGCTTTACATCTCTATAGAGGTGTGAAATGGTATGGCTAAAACACAAGGGAGAGGTCATTGTCAGATGTTACACTACTCTGGCAATCATTGTTAGAGAAAAGGCATTATAATTTATTGATATTAAAAATTCTTGGGGCTCACTTGACAAGTGGGTGGGACTCTTCTTGTCCCTTTATCCACAGCCCTTCATCTTCCTCAGACTTCCTTTCTTGATTGTTAGGTTTTCTTACCTGTTTACAAATATTAAGGATGGTTCTAAATTTTAAATACAGAGTATGAGTTCCTCCTGATGGTCCCATCTATGATGACCCTGAGCACTTTAAGTATGTTAGGAAGTGTTTAACGGAAGTATCTCAAATCATTAAACTATGTTTTTAAAATTTATGTACATCTGGACCATAATGAAGAGAAAACCATCAGTAATTACTGTGTTCTTTATCCTCCAAGCTGTATGCTTATTAAGTTCCAAAGATCTGATATAGTTTGTTTTCTGCTTCTATAAAATGATGTTTAATCATTTGCTGATTTACTGCAATTTTCTTGCAAACCTAAGGCTTAGTATCAGGCATTTAATTTTGAGTAGCTTTGACAGCTGAAAAAGAAATTGTATATGCTTATATCTCATGTTTGTAATGGAGATTTATATACATGTATCTTTCTTTTGTAGTTTGTGTCTTATATGTACAAGGAGTTGGGAATAAAGAATGGAGAGAGGTAAGATAAAAATATATTAAAAATCAGAGCTGGAAGATACAGAATACATTATGACTTAAAGTATTCTTGGTTTCACTTGTCTTTTTCACCCCAACAATTGAATTTCTTTTTCATTTTGTGAAAGTTATCTTTGTGTTTCATTTTTATAATACTGAATACATGACTGTTTAGCTCATTTGTGAACTACTTATAAAATATTCTAGATCTGAGACTTGTACTTTCCTCAGCCAGTCATATGCTTAACATATTGCAATCTAATTGATATGATTCCATATGTAATTTAAGCCTGCAGATTTAGTCTCAAAACAGAAGTCAAACAGAGAGGCATTTTAAGTAGGGTGCTTGATATCAGATACCTCCTGTAATTACTTATTGCCAATAAGCAACCTATAGTTTGCAAATAAAGTAGAAACCTAGTTTCCTCACACAAATGCAGTATACATTGTTCAATGAAGCAAAAGCAAAGAAGCTGAAATACTATTTTAATTAACTGAGTTTTTAAGAGTTACTCCATGTTCAAATGGAAGGATAATCACTGAGAGGCAGGGAGTGGGGTATTAAAATGAAAGTCATTTTTATCTGCCTGTAGTTGCAGGTTACTTTGGGGAGGCAGTGCATTGTTTTAATGAGGTTAGAGTTTCTCTAGAGAGAGTTGTGCTATTGTCCCAAATTGCTTTGTGCCAGCCGTTTTATTGATGTGAGGTAGAGGGTAAGAATAAATCATCTGTAATGGACTCTCAAAACTGGAGGAAAAAACAATTCACAAGTTGTTCCTACTAATGATGAGTTTGTGGTCACTGGGATACTGAGCACCACTGTCTTATATGTTAGTCAGCTTTCCATTTGTATAACAAATACCCGAGATAACTGACTTATAAAGAGAAAGATTATTTTGGCTCACAGCTTTAGACGTTCAGTCTGATTCTTTGGCCCTTTGTATTGGAAGGTAGCACACTGACTCTCAGTTTAAATTTGTCTAAAAGCAGCCAATAATACCTGTGCCTGGTATTCAGACTGTTGCCTTGAAATTTTCTGCCTGATAAACTAATCCATCATCTCTAAGCTCAGCCTCTCAGGAGGTCTCAAGTCACTGACAAAAAGCTTTGCGCTGGTATAGCAAAGATGGCCATCAATCCATTTCCATCTCAAACATTATTAACATGGCTTTTATTGTCTGTATTCTTATCAGCATTCTGATCTGACTCACTCATTAAAGCTCTATGTAGAGCACTTCTGGCTTTCTCCTAGCTTGTTCCTCCAAAATTTCTCCTATAAACCAACTCCAAAGGTTTCTCCACAAGATATATAGCAGCAGACAAGACCACCTGCTTTCATTTTCTGTTAGTCAACTTCCTGTTACTGTAACAAATATCTGAGATAATTAACTTATAAAGAGAAAAGCTTTAGTTTGGTTCATATTTTAGCAGTTTCAGACCATGATTAGTTGACTCCTTTGCTTTGAGTGAGGAAGCAAGTTATGGTGAAAGTGTGTGGTGGAGCAAAGCTACCAAGTTGTTATTAGGAAGCAAAGAGTAAGAAGAGGACTATGGTCTTACAACACCATCAGTGACCAAAAGAGCTCCTACTCTGCACCTTCCCTTAGAGGTTCCACCACCTCCCAGTAGCACCACTGTGGGGACCAAGCCTTTAATACATGGGCTTTTGGGGGAAATTTAACATCAACTGTAGCATTGTATCTAATTACTTCCCCACATTTCCATATGGTCATCTGGTATTACCTCAAGTTCTGCATACCCAGTTGCAAACTTATCATCCTCACTGTATGCCCTCTTCATGTTTGCTGCAAATATGGCTAAGAGCATCACGAGCCAAAATATAAAACCAATTTGCTGTCATCTGGCTTTCCCTTTGTACAAGTTTATTATTTAATGAGTTTTCTAGTACTATGACTTCTTTTACAAACAAAATAAAACAGAGCAAGAACTTTCAAACCAGCCACCTCCTTTATTCAAACCCTGGTTACTTTTTCTTCTTTTTTGCAACATCCTCCTCAGTTTGTGTACTTTATCTCTCCTTTATCTGTCTCGTTATTCCTTTACATTTCTAAAAGATACCCTTTCTCTTGTTATTCACTCTCCAGTTTCCTAATTAGAAGGCCTATGACTGTTCTTACTGACCAGAGTGCCAAGCTGCTTGGGGCTCAGGATTTACTAGGAGTGTCCAGAGAATTGTATTATTTTAGAGACCAATGAGGAACCAAGATAAGTACAGAAACATGCACCTGAGCTCCTAGTCACTTTGTCTTCATTCCATCTTGGGTCTTATTTTTTCCCCATTCCTAGCCCTCCCTTCACCTCCTCCACCCTTCCCTATTCATTGAGACGCAATAACTAACACTCGCAATTTAAAGGAAAGGTTTATTTTGACTCACAGTGTGTGGAAGTTCTAGCCCATAGTCCTGTGGCTACAGGCAGGACAGCATTGCAGGCGTGCACACCAGGGGACAGCTGCTCACAAGGTCCTGGAGGACAGGAAGCAGAGAGTGTGAAGAGAGGGGTAGGGAGATAACACCCTTCCCAGCCAGGCTTCACCTCCATGCATTACATTAGCTATGAACTCATCAGTGGACTAAGCTACTAATGAGTGTCGTGCGCCCATGATCCCATCACTTCCCAAAAGGCCTACCTATGAGTGCATGAGGATTTGAGGGGACATCTAGATATAAACCATCACATGGGCCGATGCAAATCCCTCATGATGAGGCACTTTGCAATTTCATTAGGTAAGGGGAGTTTGGGGAAGAACAATAAA
Source organism: Heterocephalus glaber (assembly GCF_053883595.1). Taxonomy (NCBI): domain Eukaryota; kingdom Metazoa; phylum Chordata; class Mammalia; order Rodentia; family Bathyergidae; genus Heterocephalus; species Heterocephalus glaber. The sequence continues at coordinate 7,605,648 of NW_028258444.1, read as the reverse complement.
AATATTTCAGAACTAGACCTGGGAGCTCATGCTTATTGGGTGTTAGTGGGTAGGCTTAGCCCAGAATATCCCATGCTTAAAAAATTTCTCATGCTTTTCTATTATGTAAGAAGTAAAACGTAAATTTCTTACATAATTTACTGATTGTTTCATAATAAAAATGGCTAACTGCTATTTGAAACCTTTCTCATTTATTGACTAATCTAGTTTTTGCAATAACATTGAGAGGTGGGTGCTAGTACTATTCTTATTTTACTCACGAGAAGCAAGCACAGAATTTTAATTTGACCAGAATGGAGACTCTAACCCAAGTTGTGTGGCTTGAAAACTCTTGCTGTTAGAGCACCCTACTGTGCACAATTCTTTTCTGACCCCAACCACTACTTTCTGGTTTTATAAATGGGAAATATGTTTATGTCAGCTTTGGGGGTTTGGTTACTTTTTCTTAAGCTTGATTGTAAAAGACAAATAGGAAGCACACGTTCAGTGTTTAAGGAAAATGGCATATTAATTAAAATAAAATTGTGATAAAACAAAATGTTCTGCTTTTTTTTCTATTTGAAGGGCTAGAAAATATCAGTACTCAAAAGGGAGATAAAAACAACATAAAAATGGAGAAAATGATGAGAAATCAGACCCAGAGTTATAGTGAATAGGTAGAAACTGATGAAGATAAAGAGATAACCAGTTACTTTCATGTGTTTTGTGTTGTTATAACAGAATACGAGAGACTGGGTAATTGATAAAGAAAAGATATTTTTTTCTCCCAGCTCAGGAGCCTGGGAAGTCTTATCAGTGTTGAGGGCACTGTGTCTTGTGAGGGCCTTCTGGCTGCATTGTCCCAAGGTGGAAAGCAGAAGGGCAAGAAAGCACATGCATATGGTGTGAGTAGGTGCTGAACTCCCAAATGCATCCTTATCTCAGTAGTCCATTCCCTGTACAGTGGAATTAATCCATTCATAAGGACCTGATCTAAATACCTCTTAAAAGTCCCACCTTTCAACACTTTTGATTTGGGGATTCAGTTTCCCACAAATGAAGTTTGGGGGGACACATTCTACCCATAGCACCAGTTAAGAGGGCCTTTGGGCACTCAGCCTTACAAAGGAGATAGAAGTGTTAAAGAATGACAGAGTGGCCTGGAAGAATGGTAAGGAAGTACAGATGCAAGAGACCTGCATTGCGTAGCACCTAGTGGCTAAGGGAAATTGTGGGTAAGCAGAGAAAGGGAAGGAAAATGAAATGTACTCTATTTGTTGCTTAATTCTCCACAAAACCATCTGAGGAAGACAGTTTTCTTTTGAGAACCAGGGTAATACGGTGGTTAAAGATGTGACCGGTCCTCTCAATGATAGTTTCTCCATCTGTAACATGAGAAATGATGATGACTCTAGCTTGTATTTGTTCTGATCATCACATGTGAACTTTTCATGGTACCTGGCACATAGGAAACATTATAACTAAGGACACAACACCAAACAAAATGAGCAAGTGGGAAATCAGTAAATTAATTCCTTCATTGTAAAATTCTTTGCCCAAGTCCGCAATCGATGGGAAAATGACCTATGGGATTTACTTGGGCCTCAAACCCAATCTGAAACTGTGGTGTTATGCACCTGCCAAAAAGCTAATGCAATCCAAGGATGCACTGATGGATGTGTAGCACTTTCATCAAGGAATATAATGCTATTATGTTGAGCCATAGGAAATTGTGATTTTTGTAGGTCAAAGATGGTTGCGTGTTGGCAATTTCATGTGATTCAATGTAGTGCTATTGTATCTTCCTCTGGTGGAAGCAGATTGAAATGTGAGTTTTCAGTTCTACATTTTAGCCCAGCAAATAGCCAAGCATGTATTTGAAGACTGCCATCTTGAAGTAAAGGTTAGAAACCATGCAATTTGAATAAAGGAACGTTTATTCTGAAAAATGTGAAGATGGAATAGTCACAGTGATTGACTTCAAACTCTTACATTGTTTTCACCTAGAAACGTATGTGTGCAGGGTTGGGTTTGCTTACTTGATGCTATATAGGTGGCAACAAACATTTTGGCCCAAAGGTTAGAGAGAGGAAGAGGCATGATTTATTTCACCATGAGGAAACCCTTTGTGATACACAGAATGTGGCACAGTAGAATGAGTTTCCTAGAACTGTATCCTGGAAGTGTAGTAGATGTCTTATTACAAGAAATACTTAAACAGGGATGCATTAGTTTAACATGGAGAAGTACAATGCCCTTAAGTCTAAAATCCTTGCAGTTTGTTATTTTATGTTGTGAGAGCCGTCAAGATGAGTTTTCTTATGATCTTATAATCCTTCCAAATGCCTTTTAAAACTGAAAATTATTTTGAAAGGATGAAAAATAGCTGCCAGGATATTTGAAATCAGACCAGAAAATATGGTTACTTTTTGTTACGTCTGTGCAACTCATTTGCTGATTGAGGTGTCCACATTATCTCAATACCATCATGGTTGGGTTTCCATTTGAATTAAGGTGCATTTGTGCATGTGAATGTGGTAACTAATCCTATGATTTCATGTTCTAAGAGAATTACTTCAGATAACAGGAATAAGCTAAAACGACCTTAAATATGAACCAAAATGATCCAAATAAAGAAATAGAAAAATTATTTAAAATTAACTTGCAATTGAAATTGGCAATTTTAAATTATTTCTGATACTATTAGAAATACCTCCTTCAATAAATTCAATCTAATGATTGTAAATTTTAAAAAGGTCTTGATAGCAATGGATCTTCACTGCATAATAATTTCAGTGCAGAAATGATACTTAAATACCACGAATTATGAAAATATGAAAACCTCTTAGTGGCAAGTGAAAATAGCAAAGTAACATCCCCATGGATGCACATTTACTGTGAGAGGCTCTGAAATGTTGCAATTAACTTCTTTGAGTTTGATTTTAGTTACCCAGAAAATAATCTATTTTAAACATTTAAAATTACTGAACTGGTTCCAGATTTCCTGAGTTAGATTGGGATGAAAGAAAAGAAGCAGAAGTTGTTTATAAACCATAGTGATTGTGGTTTAGAGGCAAACGAATTTAGTGTGAAATGCCAATTACTACAGTTTGATATTGTCTCTGCTCTGCTTCATTTCACTAACATTGAGCTATTTTAACATTCATCTCCACACTGAATAATTGTATTATACACATACACATGTGTACTCCACATATTCAGAAAGAATGGGAAAATTCTTCGTATCTCAGCTAATGTGTTTGCTTACCTATAAGTCTTTCCTAACTTCACAATTCTTAACCTCACAACTAGAATTTATTTCCACCCTCTATCTCTGAAACCCAATCATTTTATGTCTTTCTTATGGCACTTGTCACCTTTCACTTATTATTTGAGAAACATCAAAGATATTTTATTAAATTTATTTTTAATGGTACTTAAAATATAAGGTAAATATTTTTCATAGTAATGAGGTATTATATATATATATATATATATATATGCTGTGTAATGCTTAAATCAGGTTAAACATATCTATCTCCTCAAACATTTCTTTATGGTAAAAACTTTCAAAATTCTGTCTTCTAGTGTTTTGATATACAGTTATGTTTTGACACAGAGTACTTATAGATATTCTACTGTGCAATAGCATGAAGAACTTTTTAGTTAGCCCTATCTAACTGGAACTTGTACCCACTGATCAACCTGTCCCCATCCCTCCATGCCCGACATGCTTTCCAGGCTCTGGTAGCCATCATTGTACTCAAAATTTCACTTGATCTTAGCCAAAAGGCCGAGAAACGATTTTTTTTTTAATGATTTTTTTTGGTACCGGGGATCGAACTCGGGTCATTGCGCTTGCGCAGCAGGCGACGAAACCACTGAGCTAAATCCCTGGCCCTGTACTCAAAATTTCTATGACAGCAACTTTTTTAGATTCCACAAAGGAGGTCATGTAGAATTTGTGTTTCTGTGCCTAGTTTATTTCATTTTACATAATGATCTTCAGTTCATCTATTCTGTCAAAATGATAGAATCTCATTCTTTTCATGACCAAGTAGTATTCCACTGTGTGTATGTGCTGCATTCATCAGTTGAGAGGCACAGATTGTTTCTGGTGCTTGCCTGTGGTGAATGGTTTCAATACAATGACTCATTTCCTTTGGCTGCAAGCCCAGGAGTGAGATTGCTGGACCACGTAGTCATTCTATTTTTAATTTTCTGAGAAACCTCCATAATGCTTTCCATAATGGAAATTACTAATTTATATTTGCAACAGCAATGCACAAGGGTTCTTTTTTGCTCCACATCCTCTCTAGCATTTGTTATCTTCAGTTTTTTTATAGTGTCCATTCTTCGTGGAATGAGTGATTTCTCATCGTGGTTTTGGTTTGATGTTTACCATTTTTCACATACCTGTTGGTCATTTGAATGTATTCTTTTGATAAGTGTCTTTTATGTTATATTGCCATTGACTCAGTAGATTGATTTCAGTAGTGTGGACATTTTAACGTTGTTGGTTTTTCCAGACCATGAACTTAGAGTCTTTCCTTTGTGCATGTGTGTGTGTGTGTGTGTGCGCTCTACAGTTTCTTTCATCAGTGTTTTATCATTTTTGTTGTAGAGTTCTTTTACTTCTTTGGTTAAATTTATTGTTAGTTTTTTTTTGTTTTGGTACCGGGGATTGAACTCAGGACCTTGCACTTGCGAGGCAGGTGGCGGCACCACTGAGCTAAATCCCCGGCCTGAGCTCCTCCTTGTTTGATGTAGGCATTGAATGCTATAAAGTTCTCTTTTAATATTGCTATATCTCATAGGTTTTGGTATGTTGTGTTTGCATTTTGATTTGTTTTAAGAAATGTTTAAATAACGTCCTTGATTTCTTCCCTGATCTATTGGTTGTTCAAGAGTCAGTTTTATAATTTCCTTTTATTTATATAGTTCAAAGTTTTTCTTGTTTTTGACATTTACTTTAATTGTATTGTGGTCAGTAAAGATTCAGTTGATTTTAGTGCTTTGAAATTTGTTGGAACTTGTTTTGTGGTCTAGCAGATGATCTAGTCTAAAGAATATTCCATGTGGTGTGGTGAAAAATGTACTCTGTCATTGTTGAATGAAATGTTCTATAGATATCTGTCAGGTCCATCTGGTCTAGGGTATAATTTAACTCTTCTCTTTCCTTGTTACTTTCCTGTCTGATCTATCCATCGTTATAAGTTGGGTGTTAAATTCCTAGATCATTATTGTATTGGAATTTATCTCTTCTGTTAGATCGATTGATACTTGTTTTAGATATTGCTCTGATTTTGGTTAGATATGCTCTAGGTATTGGTTAGATATGCTCTGATATTGGTTATATATATACAAGAGGTTATCAGAATACTAAGAGAATGTCTAAATTAAAAAAATATTACAGTAAAAAACACATTGCCACTAATCCTTTTCAAAATACTCCCCTTTGCTTCAGACAAACTTATCCCTTAAAACACTTATCCCATCATTCTTGTCACTTTTTAAAGAAGTTCTGGAAGTGCTCTTCTATGAGTATTTTTTGTCTTTATGTGGTCGAGGTGAATGTTGCTGCTAAGTGCCATTAAATAGAAAGGAAAGCTCGTAAAAACATTATGTTGTGTCTTCATCCACTTTATTTACTGGATCTGGCTCCATGGGACTTCTGACTCTTCACCAAAGTGAAAATGACTATTTGAGATAAAGGTTTTGAATTGATTCAGGACATTGAGACATTCATGATAGTGTAACTAAAGGCACTCTTGAAATCAACTTCTAAAACTGCTTTCAGAAAGTGGCAAGAATGGTGGAATAAGTGTTTTAAGGAAGGGGAAATATTTTGAGGGGGATTGATAGCAACGTGTATAACAATTTTTAAAAATTTAAACATTCATTATATTTTTCTGTCACATTTTTCATTTAGCATTGCTATTTCTTCTCACTTAGTTCACCTGTTAGTCATTATATAATGAAATTCTTTGTCTCTTTTTACTGCTTCTGATTAAAAGTATGTTTTTTCTAATATGAATATGGCTAATCTTTCTTTTGGCTTCCATTTGCATGAAATATCTTATTCCATTTCTTTACTTTCAGGCTATATGTGTTCTTAGATGAAGTGAGTTTCCTATAAGCAACATATTGGTGGCCCTGTTTTGTTTTTCTTTTAATCCACTCTGTGTCTTTTAACGAACTTAATCCTTTTATATTTAAGGTAATTATTGATAATGTCTTACTCCACCTATTTTGTAACTTGTTTTCTAGTTTTATTGTATGTAGTTCTTTGTCTCCCACCTCCTAAAGTCTTTCTTGTGGTTAAGTGATTTACTAATGTCTTTTGACTCATTGATTATTTTTGTTTTGCTCATTACAGACTTTTGGTTTGTGGTTACCATGAGGCTTACAAAAGCCACATTTTGATAATAACAATCTACTTTGAAATGATAGCAATGTAACAAATGTCCAGATTAAAAAAATAGCGATAAAAATCTCTGTACTTACACTGCATTCCTTTCCACATTTTATATTACTAGTGAGTCCTTTTGTTTTTATTTTGCGTATTATATTAATATAAGTATTATTTAAATATTTCTTTGTGTGTTAGACAGCTTTTTGTTGTTATGATGAAATACCTGAGATAATCTACTTAACAAGGAAAGAGGTTTATTTTGGCTCATGGTTTTAGAGGTTTCTATCCATGGTCAGCTGGCCCTGTTGCTTTAGGCCTCAGTTAGGGTTAATATATCATGATGAGAGTGCATAGTAGAGGAGGCCTGTTTACCTGTGGCAGCCAGGAAGCAAAGGGAAAACCAGCACTGGTGTCCCAGTACCCCTCAAGGGTGTTCCCTAATGACCTGTCTCCCTCCCTTGTCCCAATCTCCTGAACATTCCACCAGTTTTTGGTAGTGCCACAGGCTATGCATCAAGTCTTCAACATGTGGGATTCTGGGAAAGGTCCAAATTATAGTATTTTGTCTTTTAGACTCCATATTAATGATATAAATGTTTATGCACTGTCTTTACAATATTAGAGCAATCTGAATTTGTTCTTATGGTTACATTTACTAGTGTGTCTTATACTTCCATTGTTTTCTTCTTACTCATTAAGTTCTCTTTCAATTGGAAGAACTTTCTCTAGCATGTCTTACTTAGAATGGATCTGTAGAGATATATTCTCAGATTTTGATTTTCCAGGAATGTCTTTATTTCTCTTTCATTTCTAAAGAATACTTTAGCTTGGTATAGTATTTTTGGTTGACATTTTCTCCTTCCTTACTGTAAAAATCTTGTTTTATTTTTACAGGGCAAGAGACCTGTAACATTTCTGCTGGGAAGTCTACTGTCAGGATAATTAGGATACTCTATGTTTTAATTATTTTTTTCTTGTAACGTTGTGAATTTTCTGTTTGTCTTTAAACTTTGAGAGTTTTATTAATATATGTCTTGGGGTATACTTGGTTGAATGAAATCTGACCAGTGATCTTTGATCTTCCAGATACACTGGATATTTGTCTTTATTTTGGAAAATTTTCTGTTATAGAAAAGCTGTCTGCCTCTCTGGAATTCTCTAATCCTGCTTGAATCCCCATAACATGAATATTTGCTTTTCAATGCTGTCTCAAAGTTTCTATAAACTTCCTTTAGTTCTCTTCATTATTTTTCTTCTGTGATGGTGTTTTTTAAATAGCCTATCTTTGAGCACACTAATTCTGTCTTCTGTTTGCTCTGTTCCACTGATACTATTTATTGCATTTTAAATTTTGTTCAGTATGTTTTTCAGCTCAAATTTGAATTGGAAAACATTGCTCCTAGGTCTAAATTTCTCCATTAGAATATTGAATTATTATTTGTTTTGTTTTGAAGCTTGTTTAGTTTCCTTAAAATAGCAGTTTAAAATTTTTCATCTGTGAGTTTGCCTTTACTGGTTACTATTTAGGTGGCTTCTGGTACCGTAAATATTTCTTGAGGTCATGGTTCTTTGAACATCCTTGGCGTGTGTGTGTGTGTGTGTGTGTGTGTGTGTGTGTGTGTGTGTTACTGGGAATTGAACCCATGGCTTTTACAGTGAGCTACATCCAAAGCCCTTTTTAAAACTTTGAGGTAGGGTATTGCTAAGACACTGAGTTGCCCAGGTGGGCCTGACCTCATGATCTTCTTGCCTCATCCTCTCAGAGTGCTGGGATTACAGACATTTGCTACCACACTCAGCTACATTCTTGATTCTTCTGAGAAGATGTGAAATCATCTGCCTATTGAGAATTTTGTTTTTATTCCATATTTCATAATTTGCCTATGTTTATCCCTATCTTCCCAGAAATTCAAGCACTCTGCTTGTTTTTTCTGAGCAAAAATTTTGGCTATATTTTGCTAGATGATGCCAGTGGTCATTTTGCTGTGGGTCTGGTGTTGGCGTGATACTGCTGTTGCAGCATTAGAGAACAACCCAAGCCCACAGTTGTCCCAGATCTACAGTTGATGTGTTTTTCAACCATGAATTGGATGAGCACCAAAAAACAAGTAGTTTGTCCCATCTCCCTGGGACCAGTGTAAACCAAAATGCCTTGTCCATAATCATACCCTGTAGTCATGAACTGCAGAAGTTCATCCAAATCTGAGTAGAGTCACCAGAAGCAACCACCTCAGGCTTCTGTGCCACATGTGTAACCAGTACTCCCACCAAGCTGTGTCATGCACTGAGCCCACAGACCACGGAGAGCAGCTCAGCACTGGCTGGAACAAAGGCCCACCCTGCTGTGAGCCACTTAATGCTGAAGTGGATTTATGGCCCAAGACTACTGCAGCCAGCCACAGATAATGCTGGTCAGGAAAGAAGTCTTATAAAATTGTAGGGGACAGGGGTCACGGGCTCTGCTTGGCATTAGCTTTCACCACGATGGGCCTGATGCTGTGTTTCACACGTAAGGAGGAAACATCTTGCTTCAGGCTCTTTGAGGTTGGGGGAAAGGTAATGTTGGCAATATGTTCCTGCCTTTTCCAATGTCTTTTCTTTTCATTACACTAAAACCAGGCACTATGGCTTGTCACCTGGTGTTACAGTACTTGTGAAGATGGATTGATACATGAATCCTGCCCCATTAGTGCGTCTGTGGTGAGATGAGTGCTGTAGGTTCTTAGCTATCATCTTGTTCCACCTCCTGCATACATTTTTCAAGTCTGTTAGACGATCTAGACAGTTATCTCAATTAAATTGCCTCAGTTTAATTTAGATAATTATCTCAAATCAAAATACTATAATTTAAAATAATTGGGAAGATTAAAATAATCTTATTCTATTTTGTGTCACTGTTACAAAATTCTCTCATCTGTGTACCTTAAAATGAAAAGAGGTTTACTTAGCTCATAGCTGTGGTGACTGGAAAGTCCAAACAGTGCTCTGTCTGTGCTACAGGATGGCAGAGATGTGGACAGCAATCTGCAATGTGCAGAAGGGCATATGGGTGAGTAAGGAAGCAAGAGATTTCTCTCATATGAGAAATCCAAAGTATAAATAAAGTAAAAGGATAAGAGGATATGGGGAGATAAGAGGAAATGGGGAGCTAGATCTACCATAAATGGGAAGGGGACATAAAAAAGAAATAAGCTGTGTCGTGCACGTGTACCAAGTTCCCACAGTGGAAGTAGTCATCATGTATCACAAACGTACTAATAAACAAATTAAAAAATAAAGAGACTTGGGAGTGGTGAGGCTCACTTTTTTAATGATACTTTTCTTTTGTGGGGACAAATTTATTGTAATGAGACCTGACCCACTCCCAAGAGATGATAATAATCCAAAGGATGTTGGCCCTTGATCTCATTTTCTTCCACTAGACCTTAGCTTCAAAATTGCCACACCAGGGCCCAGGCCTCCAGCATATGAACCCCTGGGAGACAAGCCACATTCAAATTGTAGCTCTTAACAATTTACTTAAACAGTGTAAAGATCTGGCTTTTATGTGATATAATTAACTCAATCCGCAGTACAGACTCCTTTATAAGTTGACCCAGTTGGTAAAATATATCACTAATTGTTGGAGAAATAGCAGAGTTATGTGAAAGGCAACTCCTTAAAATACAAGTTTTAAGAATATGATTTAATTTTATAAAATGTTTTAATGAAGGTTTAAAATTACTATAATCTAAAAATTGGTGAGGTTTAGCCCTTTCTTATTTTATCTATAAAACTTAAAGAGATGATCAAGGTACTACCTTTTAATGGTGAATGATTTAAGTAAAATTCTAATAATAATAGAAGATCCCAATAATCTAATGAAAGTGTCTCATGTGAAACATTGTCTTAACCAAGAATGTTAGAAGGAAGTCACTTCATTTCTCTTTCTCTGTGTATCTACATCAATAGCTACAGTTAGTTGATCTATAATAATATAGGTTGTAGGTAAAGGCTTCAGATTTTCAAATTGTCTGAGAAATAAGTGAATTTTAGGTAATTGATTTGTGAAAAAAATCTTGCATAATGATTTACAAGAGAGAAAGAGGGACATGGATTCTCTGGTGAGTATTTAACCTCAAAGGAGGAATGTATGAGAATGTACGTCTTCATGGTGTGTGTGTGTGTGTGTGTGTGTGTGTGTGTGTGTGTGCATGCATGAGCATGTGTGTGCGCCTCTGCACCTGAAATCTTTTATGCAGGTTGGATATTTATAGTCTGAATATGAAGGTTTTGATTGAATTCATCTTATTCTGTTTTAATATTCTGTATGTTCTATAAAGTTTATCTGTTTCTCTTGTCTAATCTCTTGGAACTGAGCTCCCCTATCACTAAGTCTGAGATTTAATTATGACATAATAATTGAGTTGAAGGCGTGTGCCCATTCGGATGACTTTGTAGCTGCATCACTTTCCCTTCCATTGACGACTGAATGTGAGACAGGGTGGTTATACCTTCACAATGTAGTAAACCTTTCTGAACATTTGTTTCCAAACAGAGCTTATCTACTTGATGCCAGGAATAGATGGATTACTGAATGTTCTTTCCATTGCTGCTGCTCTGAAGGAGTGTAACAGTTAGTTAATTTAGGAATCAGGAATATTTCCACACTATTGTTTTCTATAGGATTTGTTCTTAAATTGGAAAAGTAGATATTTATCTGATTAGTATAAAATAAAGGGAAACGTTCAAAGACTTGATTGTGAATTTTTTAAATTTTTGCTTTAAGTTTTGCAATGCATAAGATTTTATATTTTAGTCAGATCTAAAGTTTACATATTTTTTTCAAATAACTGAAAACTGTCACACTTGGTGAATAAAAGAACAGTTTCCTAATTATGAGACAATGAAAACTTAATACTGTATCATTGTGTAAAAGTACTTAATATGCCACATATTGGTACATGTTTATTGTGCCAGAGATTGTTATAATAAGGCTTGTAGATACTTCTAATAATCTAGAATTGTTGATATTCAGAATGATACTTTTAGGGTACAAGTTATAATTCTTTCAAATATAGTTACTTCTGGGTATATACTATCACAAATATTTTTAATAATTATCTTTCTTCAAAAATTAAACCTCTGATATGTGTGGAATTCTATGCAACTACACAGTTTAGAAAGAATTAGAAAATTTAAATTAGTAGTATAAATTAGCTAAGACCTAAATTTTATTTCAAGTCAGAAAGATTAATCTCCTGGTTGATAGCTAATATATTCTAGCCTCTGGGAAAGAACCAATGTATTTCCCATGAGCTGTACTAGTCATAATGTGTTTGTAGATTTCTTATTTCCAGTTTTCATTCATAATTAATTAAAGATAGGAACACTTCTTAAATGTCTTTTCTTAAATGTTTTTTGTTTCTGATTTTTAAGGTAAAAGTACCTTTTTTCTAAGAAATTAGAAAAACCTTATAAATGCATAATATAATTAGAAGATGACTACAATATTCTGGCATATTTTTTCTCTCTCTGTTTCTCTCTCTGTCTCTCTCTCTCTGTATACTTACAAGTTTAATCAAAACTGGTATTATACCATACATTACCCTTGATTTTTTTCCCCTTAGACCAATATGTTACCAATCCCTCTTTGTTAACCATTTGTTCATTTTTATACAGATGCAAATCAAATAGATATGTTTATCCTATGCCTTCGTGGTACTTACCACCTATTGAGGGAAATAAAAACATATCGAAGTATAATTCCAAATTATTATATTTATGAAGGAGATAAAAAGTGCTATGAGTAATTGCAAGTGTAGAAGTTTAGAGCTGCTATGATGCTATAAGCAGAGGCATAAAATAGAAGAGTTAGCTGTGTAGGAGCAAGGTTAATTGCATTCTAGGAGGAGTAAGTAACAGGTACAATGTCCAGAGGTTGGAAAGGTTTTGTGTTAAAAGAAGCCCAGGGACCTGTGCAATGAAAAAAAGAGGCTGCTGCCCATAATGTGGTTAGAGAGGAAGATAGAAGCTAGTCTATAGACCAAACAGATCACCTTCTAAATACCCTGAGCAGCCATTACATTTTTTTAGGTTGTTGATACATGCTCTTCCAAAGATTACTCTGGTTGTTGTACAGAGGATTAATGGAGGAAAAACAAGGAGAGGTGCGATTTAGGAAGCCCTTGGAGTATTCTATAAGAGGTATGAAAAGTATGAATGTAAGATGATAGGAGATCATAGAGAGGTGGGCAGTTGTGAGCTATGTTTTTGAATTAGAACTGATAATTTACCAGGAAGTGATGAACCATTTGGCATGGGTGATCCCATTATGGCCAGAGTGGTATCATTTATTGGTAGGAGGCAAGCAGAGTAAGTACCAGCATAGAGGTGGTGGCATAAAATAAATGGTTCATGTTTGGATATCATTTTGAGGGGCCTGTAATAGAATCACATGTGTGAGTTAAGAGGACGGTTGCATGCCAGAGTCTGTACTCTGGTGAGGTAGAGCTTATGATACAGGTTTGAATGTTATACAGATGGGATGTAAAGCCAAAGGGATTGTCTTAGTTTGACTGTGCTTGTGTAACAGAACACCTAAGACTAGGTAATTTATAAAGAACAGAAATATTTTCTCCCTGGAGCCTGGGAGTCCAAGATATCAAGGTGCTGGTATCCTGGTGAGAGTCTTTTTGCTGCATTCTCACATAGCAAGAGGTGAAAGGCAAGTGATATAAGGACACAGGGTGAAGCATCTTTTATAAGGGACTTACTCCCATTCATAGGGGAGGAGTCCTCGTGGCTCAGTCACCTCTTAAAGACCCCACCTCAATATCATAACAATGTACCTGAATTTTGGAAAGGACACACTTAGACCGTAGCAGGAATAGATGACATAACCTAAAAATGACTGTGGCAAGATGAAGACAGGGCTAGAACTGTGCTCTTGAAATGACAGATTGAATGTTGAGTATCTGAGTAGGAGAGGAACATAGGGGAATGTGGTTCCAAAAAAGAGTGCTTTAGAAAGGGTAAAGAGCTGTGTCGTATGCTACTGAGAAGGCCAAAGAGAGACCACTGGACTAGCTGTATGAAGTCACTGGTGGTATCCTCAGATGCAATTTCATGATTATTTGTCAAAAGACATACTGAAATTGTTACCGGGTAACTCCTTTCAGAAATGGCTCGCCAATTAAACATTACCAGGTGTTTTGGAGTGCCCGCTTCTTGCTCCAGGTTCTTCTTGTGTTGAATAAAGAATTGAAGAAGACAATCTAAAAGTGGTGCCAAAGTTTACATGAAAAGTGAGGGTTGAGGGAGAAACTGGCTCTGGAGAGTGAACCTGGACCAAATGAAAGAGAAAAAAATTAAAACCAAAAATAAAAGTACACCCTGGGTCTGGGAGACAAAGGGCAGTCTGTCGTGAAGGGATAGGATAGCGGGCTCTTCACAGCAGCTGTGGCCTTTTATGCTGTCCACACCTCATGGGAGTCTGTGAGAACTTTACATACGGGTCCTGAGAGGCAGTGCTGTGTGGATTCTGGGTTCCCACCGTACCTCTCTTCCCAGCCAGCCTAAGCCATGCCGCATCTCCCATCTCAGAATGGATATAGTCATAATTTATAGATGATTATTAAAAACCAAGAATGTAATGGCTGGGTATTAATCTTCAGTAGAGATAGCAGAGTGCCTTCAGCCATCCTTATTGCTGACTGATCAGTGTCCATAAGAAACCAGTTTCCTGGAGCTTTAATAGCTCATCACCCCGGGGAACTACTAGCTCCAATTCCTTGGGGCTTACCAAGGGCATTTTCACTCTTAGTTCCAAATTTTGGGTTAAAGTCCACAAGAGGGAGTTGGGTGCTGAGGAGTATGGGACTGGCTGAGTTTTTATTTGACAGTGTTGTTCATTTGCTAGTTTGATACTCTGCACCTCCTGGCAGTGAGAAGACTGGGAACGCCCAGGCGTCCTCTGCTGCACACTTATCACTTGACCTCTGCCCTGCTCTCTAGATGTCTGTGCACTACTGGTCAGTGGTTAGATGTATATGGTCTCTTGTTCCTATCCCCTTAAAATCAGAAACCACAGATAGGCTTATTGCACAACATTCTCTGGGACCTAATACGTTCTATGCTTAGAAGAGAACCCTAGAAAGAGCGTAGATTTTGTCCCCCAGGTAACTGGGCTTGATAACCTCTGCCTCAATATTATCATCTATAAAATGAGGTTAATAATACTTACTTTCTAGTGTTCTAGTAAAGACTTAAAGTAGTGTAGGAAAAGCACTTAGAATTAAGTAAGTACTCGATAAAGCGGTAGTATAATAATACTGTTCAGTCATTTAGTCATTATTTTTGAAATGTTGAATTAATTACTTGGGTACTACTTTGTTGGTTCATGATACAGAATATTGTTCAATGACATCAGCAGCTGGGTGATTAGTTGGAAATAGTTCCAGTAAATCCTCTCATCAATATTTTGCACCATAGTTTTATTAACAAAATTTAAGAATTCTTATGACCTTCACATTTTAATGTATTAGCACCATTCTTCTGTTTTCCTATTAAAAAGATAGTATTTCCTTGAACTTCAATAAAATTAGTTCTCTGATAAGACAGCGTGCTTGATTGCATAATGTTATTCGGAGGTAAAGTTAAAACTCATTAGAATTCCATGGTAGTTGGATGGGAAAGAAGGACAAAAAGATATAAAGTTTATCTGTCATTAGTAGTAGTATCTGATGGCTTTCCTTTACTGTGAAGGGAGAAAGGGTCAAAAAACTTTCTTTCCTGTTTTCTACTTGCTCTAAGTTGGGGACACTGATTTTTTTCTAAGCCAAACTATGACATATATCTTAGAAACATGCAGGAAAGTTATGTCTCATTTTAGCTGATAGATACTGTAAGAACAAAACCAAAATTAAATAAAAATAACTGATTGTTGTGGCATAAATGTGTAATAGATTGCAAGACACTTGTCCAACAAACATAGCGTTTCAGCTGTATTGTGTGAAGGACTGTTTTCTATAAAAATTAAAGATGAAGGCCGAGGATTTAGCTCAGTGGTTTCACTGCCTGCTGTGCAAGCGCAAGGACCTGAGTTCGATCCCCAGTACCAAAAAAAAAAAGGAAAAAGAAAGAAAATTAAGGATGAAAGTTATAAATATTTGACCCCTCAAATTGACAATATGTATTGCCTTCCTTCTTTATACATAAGGTTAGGAAAATAATTTATAAAAAATTTAAATTTAATTAACAAATAACTTCTTTAAGAAAGGGATTTGGCCCATAAGTAGGGAAAAGGGGGGAGAAAGTGTTATAGCTTGTGATATGAATTTTAAGAAGCTGATTTTTGCATTCATGGCTCATTTTCTGCATGAATAGCAATGAAGGTTTGATCTCTAAATTTTTTTCTAAAAGACTTTATTTGATCAAGTTATTTGGATACTTATACTATATTAATGCTGTGTTATATTTACAATAAATAACCATTGTAAGACTTGATTTAAACCTCTTTATCTTCTTTTCCTCCCTCTCAATAGTTTGGAAGAACTGAAGTGATTGATAATACTTTAAATCCTGATTTTGTGAGAAAATTTATCCTGGACTATTTTTTTGAAGAAAGAGAGAATCTTCGTTTTGACTTGTAAGTTCTACCAAAACTTGCAATTTTTGTAATTTGTAAATTTACTAAAATTGTAAAGACAATTTTAGTAACATAAGCTTATTTCCTATGATTGCGCTGAATCCTTAGTCGATTACTCTGGTAGGAAGGCAGATTTATTCTTTTCGGAGTGTGGTGCTAGATTGATCCCCAGAACTCTGCATTTTGTAGGTTTTGGGCTTGTATGCTTGTTGAATAAAGAAGTGAACATGCTGGGTAGTAAGTATAGACATCCTTTTGAGCCTCCCTGTGCTGAGGTGGATTCCTTATAGGTTGTATGTATACCCCAGAGTGTGATGCTGGATGTCTCTCAAATCATTAAGTTTCTCTCTGAAGCTCCTTGGAGTAGAACATCAGTCTCTGGCTTCCTGTTACTTCTTGATGGCTTCATATTTTTAAGATCCAGAATGACATAGCTAGCATTTTTAACATTTTAAATATTCTTTAAATATTCTTTGAGGCTGAATCAAAGCTATTAAAGTATTATTGTCAACTCGAACTTACTATCCACAGAGAACCTGGAATTGGTTTGTTTATAAAATATTGTTATAGATTTTATTCCATGGAGGGTGAACTGTGGTGATAGTTGAAGTAGATGGAAATCCACTAGGGAGAGAGGGGAAGAAACAATGTTATAGCATTTACTTCATATATCAAAATAACTAAAGAATGTTTATGAACCCCACAAGTTTTTAGAAAGACAAATGCCTTATTTTAAGTACCTAAATTTAGTATACAATTCTATCACAATTTATTTTTGTAGTAACAAGCTATCAATATTTTATTTGAGAAAGTCTTACTTTGACTCCTAGTGTTAAAAAAAAGAAATTTTTAGTGTTGATAATATTCTCATTTTCCTCTAAAATAAATGCAGTAAAATAATCTGCAGTGCTTCTATTTGAAAACATTTTGTAACAGTTCCTTTTTCTTCAAGATTACTAAATATTCATCATATTTATCAAACTAACTTTATTTAGTTCGCATTTGGTTTTTATTTCTTAGAAACTCATTCAAATAATAAAAATGAGGCTTCTGAGTAGAAGAGCGGAAGTAGGATGTAATGGCTTCCTGACCATGTTTATCATGGAAGCTGCACATGGCATTGTTACTCAGAAGCAGCCCTCTGTTGTGTACAGAGTGGCCTAATGCGCCCCTTGTTCAGGCCTTCAGAGCAGTTGTTACAAATTTTCTTTCTCACCGCTGTCACAGCGCCCTTTCACATTTTCCCCTTTACTCTTTTTATCTTGAAAGCAGTCACTCTTTCCTGATTCTTTGTTCTCTGTTTTCTTTTTTTCTCTCTCCCTTTCTTATTATCCATATTTTCTCTCATTTTAAAGTAATAAATATTTATTATAAACTTTAAGTGATAGAACTATTTAAAAAGTGAAAGTTCTGTTATACCAGTTTAAAAAAAAAGAAACTATAAATGATTCAATGTATATACTGGCCAATCTTTTCTCTCTGTCTCTGTCTGTCTGTCTGTCTCTCTCTATATGCAACAGTAAATATATTTTCCATATATATTTCTTTAAATATAAATATATATGAATTACAGTAAATATATTTTTCTGTACCTTAAATATTTCAAATAGTATTTTTTACCACTGACCATGCATATAACTCATTCATTTTGTAAGTCATTGATTTTTAAAGGCCACATAATTTCAGTTGTTTGACAGAACTGTAATTTAGATATTGATAGGTAGTCTCACTGTTCTCCATTTTTTTCTGTTGCATATAATCCTGCCTTAGGTATTTTCTATGCAAATCTTGTGTATAATTATTTTTTTATTTAAAAAGAATAAGTCAAATTTTAATATAAAAGGACATGCACAAGACCACCCATTGTCTGTTTCTAAATCTTTGAAACTGTCTTGAAAAACCTATGAGCTTTGTTACTTAACAGAATTCTGTTTATTGGCTCTGACTTTCAGAACCATTTCTAAACACAACCATTTTTTTGGTTGCTGAGTGCAGACAGGTGACTGTCTATGTGTAGCTTCTGCCCAGTGACTCTACTTACCTGTGGTCCTTTTCTGTCATCTCATTTTGGCTGTCCTGTACTGGCATCTTGGTCCACATTCTTCTCATCATTCCTCACTGATACTCAGTGCCATGGGTGTTCCAGGAGCATTTATCTCAATATGACAAGAAAATATAAAGTAACAGAAATTTGCATAGGTAAATTGAAAGGTTTTTACATCCTTGACATCCCAGAAAGTATAGTAATTCTCACAGAAACCACGTAATGTTTGAAGTGTGAAAACATATTACAAAATAGAATTAAACAGCTATCATTGTACTTTTGTTTAATTTCAAAAATTAATTCAAATAACATCTCAATTTTATGTAATCTCTGAAAAATTAAAACAAGCAGAGCCAGAAGGGTTACCTTCAGACAGTTATATCATGAGAAGCAAGTACATTCTCTTAGTTCACGTAGCACTTTGATATGGCTTTGATTAAACCCTTTTCATTTCCCACTTATTGGAAATTCCCACATCGTACTTTTAATCTGTGGCAGCTTTTATTTCTCTATTTATCTTGTGACTTTTTATAGGTATTTCTTTTACATTGTGATTTTTTTTTTAGCATGTAAGTACAATAGGCTGGGGATTTAGCTCAGTGGTTCCGGCGCCTGCCATACAAGCTCATGATCCTGAGTTCGATCCCCGGTACCAAAAAAAAAAACAACAAAAAACAAAAAACCCCAGAAAAAGCATATAAGTGCAATAAGTATGGAAATAGTTTGATAATTCCCTAGTTAGTATGTGTGTGTATGTGTGTATGTATATAAATATCTCTCTTATCTATACAGTTATATATATATGTAATTTATCTTAGCAATGTATTGCTCCTTGAAATAATACAGTATATGTTCATTGTAGAAAATTTGGAAAATAAAAATGATAAATTAGGCCACAGACATCATCTTTAGTTTTAATCCCCATCTCCCAAAGAACTACTGCAAAGACTCCAGCATGTGGGAGAGACATAGCCCCTTGATGGTAGAGCCATCCTGAAAATCACGAACATAAATTTGCCAACAGATAGAGGCAATAGTTTTCTAAATTGCTTTGGAATTAGTTGATGTCTTTTGATCTTACAAAATTAAAAAATGATAAAATAAAATTTTGGAAGTATACTGTCTAAGTAACTGAATATTATGAAAGATTTAAAGATGGCTTTCAGAAATATCATTATTTACTTTAAAATTCTGAAGGAAAATTGATGGGGCAGGGAAGACATTGACTATATTTTTGGTACCACTGATCCAAAATTTATTGGTTCTGATTAAGCCACACTAATTTTCATTATTACTGTGATATGTCTGTCATATATTTTTAAGATTGGTTTATCAGTTTTGCATCTTAAAATTCTCTTGTCCTTTTTTTTAAATTCTCTTGTCTTTTGATGTAGTTTGCACTTACTCATTTCAAAGATGTAGTCTTAAAAATAAGATGTAGTCTTTGTCATTGTGCTATGTATATAGCATGAAGTCACAAACTTGGTATTTAAAAATTATAATTAGCACTCTGATAATATAATGAATTCACTTTTTTGTCAGTTAAAAATCTTTTTATTAAAAAAAAAATTAAAAAAAAAACTTTTTATTGGTAGAATAGCTGTACCAAAATGTCTTTCGGCAAGAAGTGTGGATACCATAGCACTATGGATATTTGCTAGACAATGGAAAAAATGAAGTTGAACCCTTTCCACCCATTTTTCCATGTAGACCAGTACAAGAAAAAGGAATTCATGCGTGTAGATTTGACTTACCCTGGCAAATTATTTCCTTTCTTCATAATCAAATGGTGATAATCATGAAATATATGTTATTACAACCTTTTTTTGAATTATCTTAAGTCTTTAGGGAAAAAAAAGTTGTTTTATTTCTTTCAGTAATTGTGTTAGTATGTCAGTCCCGGTTTTCACCATTGGTTAAGGGCTCCCTTGACAAGCAAGGCCTCATGTTCTGTACTTCTTGCCCCTTGTGCGTAGTAGAGCCATCTCTTTGCAATAGTTGTTGAGTAACCTTATCTACCTGTCTATCTGTCTGTCTGTCTATCTATCTTGCTGTAATGGGAATTGAACCCAGTGTTTTTGCACTGATATACATCCCCAGGCCTTTTTTATTTTTACTTTTTAAAAAAATTTCTTACTTTGAGACGGGGTCTTGGTAAGTTGGTAAATTGTCTAGGGTGGGCTCCAACTTACAATTGGTTTGGCCTCCCAGAGTGCTGAGATTACAGGTGTGTGCCACCATGCACAACATCCTTCACTTTAAAACTTTAGTGTTTCAAACTGGAGTTGAGAACTGTCTTCTTCTCCCCTGGTTGAAGCTGTTATCCCAGCTTCATACAGGAGAGAAGGGAAGAGTAGAGCAGAAAGTGTTGGTGGCCGAGATATGAGTCTCTTACCATCTGGGAAATGAAAGCCTCACCTCAGTACCAGCTTCCAGCTTCCAGCTTCCACATTTTAAGCATCCTGCTTATCTTGTCATTGTGAAAGAGGTTCCCAAAAGGAAGTTGCATCATGTTGTTCAGAACCCTCATGGGTCATTCTCTTCCACTGGCAGTCTCAGGGTAGACTTGCAAGCATATTTGTCCTTGGCTGGGGAACCACATCTTGTCCTTCACGTCTCATGGCCACCCCAGATTCTGAAGCTACTCCTCAATTGGCTTCGGGGAGTGGAAAGAACCTCTCTCCTGCCCCTAGATAAGGATAGAATAATTCCTCATCTTTTGAATACTGTGCTGATTGCAAGGCCTGGACTGGTTTGAAACTCAGGTCTATGACTCCTTGATAGGTCTGAGCTAGGCAGGAATAGTTACTTAGCATTTTATGTTTTTCACTTTGGGTGATGGTTGCTGTTCCAGAAATACAGAACTAATTCCATCAACATCTGTCCCTCTCTAATGGAAAACATAGCCTTTAAGATCCATATAAACCAGATACCGCCAATTAATTTCTTTGGTAATAAAAGTTTCAGTGGCAGGATGGAGTTGTTTATAGAATTCTGATTAGTAAATTTAGGCACACTGGGGTGTACCTTCCTGGGAGGATGAGACTACTGAGGTTCTGCTTTGCATATATTCTCTCATCCTTAGACCATGACACTCATAATCATAGACACGGTCATGCACTGACACTGACCATTTTTTAAAATGTAGTTTTTGTGTTCTGATCTGTGAGGGTGAAGACCAGAGTAGTGTTGAAAAGTTAGAAGGAAAATTTCACTAGAAGAAAGATGATGGTAATTTCTGTTGCTTCGTGATCCAATATGTTATCTAAAGACTTCAGAGGCATGATATAATTTACCTATGTTTGAGACAATAGTATTTTTAAAAGCTGCTAATACAATTGAAGAGGATTGTGTTTGAAGGTACTTTCTTTGTGGTAAAAACATGAACCGCCCCCCCCCCCCCCCCCGCACTTCTTTTAATGAGCTGACCATTGAGTTCTTTTCCTCAGACATTTTCTGAGGTTAACTTGTGAGAAGGAGCCAGCCCAATTTCAGTGTTACCTCCTGAAAAAGAAATGATCTTGAATAAGCAAAATTTCTTGGAAAGGAACATTTTTTCTGTACCTGTAGGTTTGCAGTGGCTGTTGGAATTTTGCTGATTTAAAATTCTAGGCTAGTGGGCTGGGAATGTAGCTCAGTGGTGTCGTGCCTGCCCGGCAAGTGCAATATTCTGAGTTCGATCCCCAGTATGGGAAAAAAATTCTAGGCTACAGCTGTGAAAAGTGATCTGAGTGCCCTGGTGTGAAGGAGGATGCTTTGTGATTCTTCTGCAGAGGTATTTGCATCATGTAATTTTAAATCAAGTTTGCAGGAAGCATTCTTTTCTCAGGGAGATAGCATGCCTCTGCCCAGCATCAGCTCTCTTGGTGAACTCTGGCTTTTTTGATTGAGATGCTTTGCTTCATGATGAAAACATTCTTGTTATATGAGTGAGAAGTTTAATTAACCTTTAAAAAAAGGCAGTTAAGTTTTGGTAGGAAGCGTTGTACCAGGACTGTGAAAGGGAGATGATTTGGGAGAAAGACTGGACCCAGTATATATATTTTTGTATTAGAAGTGCTTGGCACACAGGTTATTTGGACAGTTAGTGGTTGCTTTGTTTCTACAGACTTTTGAAAGCAAGATGCTAAAGTGAGAGTGGAAGATATTGTCTCAGAATCTCTCCTGGAGATAATTTATTGTCAGTACCATCTTTTCCCATAAAATACAGTTTTCCCGAGAACTGTGATGAGGGAAAATAGTTTCTTATTACTTTAGTCTGTTTTTAACATTACACGATAGCATTTAAGATATTAAGAAAGAATGACAATATAAATGGTGTTACCAGGGCCTGTTTTATTTTTATTGATATCCAGAGAAGAGGGAAGTTCAGTTTTTAGGAAATTTTGCCGTCACTTGAGTAGTACTAGGATCTTACTATTTCATCGACAAGATGCATTTTAATCTTCTAAATGTAGAATTGATGATTGTAAAAATAGTAGGATTTGTAGAAATAAAAGGACCAAAGGAAATGCATTAACATAAAGGCAACAGATTATTTAAAAACTCTAAATTTGCTAGGTTTTTCTCCCAATGGGTATTATTTTTTATTCATTTTTACATATATGTGCTTTGGAAAATATTCTCTAGATGTATTTGTGGAAATAATTTGAATTTTATGTCTCATTTTTCAGGTATGATGTTGATTCAAAGAGTCCCAACTTGTCCAAACATGTAAGTTCATATGTTTCTATGATGATTTTTACTGTTACTATTTATGCTGATTTATCAGTATTAAAATTACTTTTTATAACTTTACAATGTAATGTGACTGAAGTAGAAAATAACATTTTTAAAGAGTCCTACAGTCACATTTGGAATATAAAAAGAATATAAATATATAAAAAGAAATTTTCCTTCAATAAGTGGAATAAATAATCTTTTTTACTTTATGTATTAAATATTTAAGAACTTAAGACAATTTTTTGTTTTGTTTTAAACAGGATTAGATTAAGCAAGATGACTTTTAGTCCATGTCATTTTGGAAGGGTTCACTTTTGAGAGAGTGGGAAATTCTTGGGTAAAGGCAGAGTGATTTGTTATTCTCTTTTCCTTGTAGTTTATTTGTTTAACAGTATTTCCTGAGAGTGAACTTAGGCCAGGCACGTCCCAGTTTCTGAGGGCACAGTGTGAGCACGATAGACGTGGTTACTGTCCTCAAGTTCTGTGCAGTTTTTCTTTCTTAGTCTTGATCTTTTGGTCTTCTCCTCATTTATTCTTCAAGAGCTCCCAGCCTGCTAGCAGCAGGGTGTCCAGGCTTTGAGGACCAACAGGCAGAGGTAGCAAGGGAGGCTGAGAGTAAGATGTTCTGATGAAACAAGGGCAGTCCGTCAGCTTTTCGGATGTCCTGTGGGACTGAACTTAGGCCACACCTAATAAGTGGGGCTGAAGGGGGTGAAAACAACCTTCTGGAAAGGGTTCACTAAGGTCCAGTGAGAAGCCTGAGTATGTAGCTGTAAAATTGGCAGCTGTGCCTGGGTTGGGAGGTTGGCTGGACTAATACTTGTGCCTGCAGATGTTTATCTTTCACTTTTGCATTGTTGTACGAAGAGTAATTAGGCGTGTGATTTCCAGTATCTTAGAGCGTGAATGTCATAAGTCAGGAGAGGAGAGGAGTGAGCATAAACTAGGAAACAGACTTGGGGTGACTGAGAACTAGATGTGGTGGTTAAAAAAAAATCACAATTTACTAGTCACCCCTTCATTAAGGGAGCTATGAATTTATTTGTGTGATGAAGCATAGAGCAGAATCTTGTGAAGAAGTATTAAGAGTGTGCCTTAATGATCGACTTTTCTATAAACTGAAAAAATGCTGCAACTTGCTCTTCACCAGTAAAGTTGTGCTCACCCTGCCACCTTCTTGTTCTTTATGAGAAGGTTTATACCATCATGACTAGACATTTAAAATTTATTTTTGTAGCTTTGTATTGCAAGTTTTCCAAACATCCTTGGGAGAATCAGGAAAGGAGTCATATTTTCTTGGCATAATTGTTTAGTTGCAAGGAGAAAAATGTATTCACTCATCTCACACAGAGAGGCTTTATTACAAGAGTTAGGAGCATCTCCTAAATGTGAAATACATCTTGGCCTGTGGGGAGCTGGGCCTGCCAACAGGGACAGTGGGTAGGGAGCGTATTAGCTATTCTTCTCTCTACTTCATTCTCTCTTCTGCGGCTGCATATTCTTTTTACTGTCTTTCCTCTGAGCTTCTCCTCTCTATAAAGACCAAGTGTCTGTGTTTACTCATCATTGCACACATGAAAAAATAACCTTCCTAACCCTGCCTGGGTGTAGACTCTCAAGTCCCTGTTCTCCCTGATAGTTTTTGTGGTGCTTACTGGAAACCACTATTAAGAGGGCATAACAGTGCAGCGATTGAGGACTTGGCTATTCTAGGTTGAGTGTGCAGGTGGTAACATGTGGTCCTTACTGATCTTGCTGCCTGTGGTCAGGGAGAAATGTTGTATGTGGGATAGGAATATACCTCAGATATGACTGACTCTATCTTCCTCAGTAAGAAACAGAGTAATATCAGTGATGTGCACCATAGAAGCCATGAATGCACATACCTTTTCAAATATTTCTTCTCCAGAAAAGCTTTTATTTTTCTCACAAGAAAAAATTTATGTCTCTCTTATCCTAAAAAATATTTAGTTTATACTACTTCACCCTGCTTTCTCGATACCTCTTTTGCCTGTCTGCTCATCACCATATGTCTGAAGAACAGCCTGGGTTTCTATTGTAACTTCTCTTTTCATTTTCACTGCCACTAAGTGGATTCTGGTTTTCACTTCTGCTTGCACTATTGATGTGGATTAGATCAACAGTTAGTGCTATTCTTCATTCCTTGTCATAGCTGACATCTTCGTTGCTCTGGACAGACCTGACCTCTTCATTTGTGAAATGCTTACCTCCCCTGATGTCCTTGCAGCCTTCTCCCTCACTTTTTTCCTACGTCTCTGTTTACTCATCATCATTTAAAAACTTGGCTTCCTCCTTGTATGGCTTAATATTGGCATTTCTTGTAGCTTATTTTTAATTTTCATCCCAGTGAACTGTATGTGTTCCTTGAGTAAACTCAGTTATTTTTGTACCTTATCTTGTGACTCCCATGTGTCTGTCCCTCTGTGTACATGAGTTTCCTATTTGCTTGTTAAGTATTTCCTGGAAGATATTCTGCAAAGACTAAAACTAAAATTTGTAAAATTTATGATTTTTTTCATGTCAGTCTTATTCCACTGTCTTTAAATTTTACCGTGAGAATAATCCATCAACACAGTTTACTTGGGCAACTTAGATGTATCATTAACTACCTTTTATCACACTACCACATGCGGTGAATCACCACATCCTGTTCATTCTAACAAAGAATTGTTTTCTCTTTCTCTCTCTTTCCTTTCTTGCTGTTATTTCCTTAGTTCAGATTCTCATTACCCTTTCCTGAAGTATTACATAGCCTCCCTTCACATGTTTCATATTGTCTCACTTTTTAATCTGTGTTAAATTTTAAAAATATGCATAGTTAATAATAAAAATTGGTAAGTGCCTTGATTAATTAGTGGATGAAGTATGACAAAGAAGGAGGAAATGTATGTTTTGAATCAGTAAGAACTGTTAGAGACAACTGCCTTGAATTCCCGTTAGAAACCAACAGTAAAAGTTCTTCCTCATTTTTAAAGCATCCAAGTACACATTTTAGCTAAAGAGCATCTAACTCATTCAACCCAAAAGAAAGTCATAATGCATTTTGAAGATCGGAGGAACCAATAAACAAGCTAAATCTGTTTCCTGAGGATACGATTCTTTAAGAGTGTAGCTGTCTACCTGCCAAATTTACAAAGTGCATTATAAACTGGGGCCTTTTAGAAAAGACTGCTAAGTGCCCAGACTTGGATGTAGAGTGGAGGCATTTATTTATCTTTTACAACAGGGATTTGGAAGCAAGAAAAAAAAAGTCCTTGAACTAGCAATGACAAATGTTTAAATTCTAATTTCTGATAATTTTGAAAGAATTATCTTTTAGGATGACTTGGTGTTTAGGAATCTTGGTGTCTAAGTATCCTTTACTTAAGGATCTTGTTAAAAACCTATTTGTGATACTATTAGAAAAAATTGAGATATACTAAAGAACTATAGCCACACCCTACTGAGGTCCCCAGTCGCGTGGAACACACGCCGAATCAGCCCCCTGCAGACAGGCAGGTCTGTGCACGCCCTACCGAGGTCCTGAGTCATGCGGAAGACACCGAATCACCCCGCTGCAGACAGGCAGCCACCTGATTCCACACTACAAACACGCAGAGGACACCAGACGACCAGACCAAGGTACTGAGTTCCACTGTTCCCGGCCCAGAGGTAGGGGCTTCTGAGCCGTCGTCCCACTGCTCCTGGTCCAGAAGAAGGGGCTTCCCAGTCACCATCCCTCCCGCTGCTCCCAAGCCAGAGGAAAGGGCTTTTGGGCCACCTTCTGTCCCACTGCTTCTGGCCCAGAGGAAGGGTCTTCCGGGCCACCATCCCTCCCACCGCTCTCGGCCCAGAGGGAGGGGCTTCTGAGCCACCATCCCACTGCTCCTGGTCCAGAGGAAGGGGTTTCCCAGCCACCATTCCTCCGGCTGCTCCCAGCCCACAGGAAAGGGCTTTTGGGTGACCATCCCAACCGCTGCTCCCGGCCCCTGTCCCACCTCACCCAGCTCAGAGGAGGTCATCCATGCAGGTGCTAACAGCCCCCTGCCCCAGTTGAAATGAGAAAACACGTAAATAAATCTCAAAACCAAACTTCCAGATCACCTACAGCAACCCCAAAGGGAAATGAGATGGAACACTCTGATACTCAACCACCTGGACCCACTGAACTGGCAACAAAAGGGGATCTGGAAAAAATGAAATCAGAAATAATTTCTCAGATAACAGGAGAAATTGGGCCCCTAGTGCAAGACATGATTAATAAATCTAGAGAGGAGCTCAGGAACATGATGGAATCCCAACATAAGAAACAAATAGAATCCATAAAACAGATGCAAATAGATTTCCAGGACATGAAAAACTCCACTGAAAGTCTACACAGCAGAATGAGCCAATGTGAGGACAGAATTTCAGATATAGAAGATAAGATTGCAATTAGTGACCAGGAAAAGAAAAATTGCTTCAAAATTCTAAGGGAACATGAAAAATCAATCCAGCAGCTGCTAGATGATGCAAAAAAGAATAACATAAGACTGATTGGAGTCAATGAAGAAACAGGAGAGAGTGCAGATGACATAAAAATACTCTTCACAGAAATAATGGCAGAAAACTTCCCAAGCAGGGGAAAAGAGCTTGACATACAGATAAGTGAGGCATATAGGACTCCAAATAGCCTTGATCAAAAAAAATCTACACATAGGCATATAATTGTTAAGATTCCAGAAACACAACAGAAGAACAAAGTTCTCCAAGCAGTGAGAGAAAAGAAACAAATCACATACAAAGGAAAGCCCATCAGAATCACAGCAGACTTCTCAACACAAACCATCAAGGCAAGAAGAGCTTGGAGTGACATATTCCAAGCCCTAAAAGAAAACAGCCTCCAACCCAGATTGAGGTAACCTGCAAAACTATCTTTCAAAATGGATGGAGAAATAAGATACTTTCATGACAAAGAGCACCTTAGGAACTTTGTGAATACCAAACCAGCACTCCAAAGAATTTTACACAATAGCCTAGGAACAGATATTGAGGATCACAACCCCAGGAAGCAAAGCAGAATGAACCCATCTGGCATGACAAGAAATTAAATGGAAAGGGGGAGAACCCAACAAAAAGAAAAAGTCATGGCAATGACAAGTCAATACGTTTCAGTTATAACCATCAATGTAAATGGTCTCAATTCACCAATCAAAAGAAATAGACTGGCAGAATGGGTCAAGAAGCAAAATCCAACAATATGCTGCATACAAGAAACACACTTCATTCAAAAGGAAACTCATAGACTGAAAGTTAAAGGGTGGAAAACAATACTCCATGTGACAGGAACCCCAAAAAAAGCAGGAGTAGCTATCCTCTTTGCAGATCAAGTAGATTTCAAACCAACATTGATTAAGAGAGATGAAGAAGGACACTACATCCTTGTAAAGGGAAGAATCCAAGAGGAAGAGATGACAATCATAAATATCTATGCACCAAACACTAGTGCACCCAACTATATAAAACAAATACTAACGGACATGAAAAGTCATATATGCACTAATACAATTGTAGTGGGGGACCTCAACACCCCACTGTGATAAACAGATCAACTAGACTAAAAATAAGTAATGAAATACTAGAACTCAATTGAACTCTTGAACAAATGAACTTAACAGATGTTTACAGAGTCTTCCACCCCGCAAAATCAGAATAGACATTCTTCTCAGCTGCACATGGGTCATTCTCCAAAATAGACCACATACTCACACATAGAACATGTTTAAGTAAGTGCAAAGGAATTAAAGTTATCCCCTGTATATTATCACACCATAGTGCAATGAAATTGGAGATCCATAGCAAAAGAAACTCAAAAGACTTCATAAACACATGGAAATTGAACAACACACTACTGAATAACCAATGGGTTATTGAGGAAATTGAAGAAGTCAGACAGTTCCTTCAATTAAATGACAGTGACAGTACAACATATCAGAATCTGTGGGACACAATGAAAGCAGTCTTACAAGGGAAATTCACAGCAGTGACTACACATATTAGGAAAACAGAATGAGCCCAATTAAACAACCTGATGCTGAACCTCAAGCTTCTAGAAAAAGAAGAGCAGGACAACCCCAAAGCTCATACAAGGGAGGAAATTATAAAGATCAGAGGAGAAATCAATGCAATGGAGGTTAAGAGAACGATACAAAAAATCAATGAAGCCAAGAGTTGGTTCTTCGAAAGAATCAACAAAATTGACAAACCTTTAGCCAACCTTGTCAGAAAAAGGAAAGAAAAGGCCCAAATCCATGCAATTAGGAATGAAAAGGGTGAAATTACACCAGACCCTGCACAAATCCAGAGGATCATCAATACCTACTTCCAGAACCTATATGCCAATAAGATGGACAACACAGAAGAAATGGACAGATTCCTAGATACATATGAAATTACCAAAGTTGAACGAAGAAGACCTAAAAATTCTGAACAACCCAATATCAACCAATGAAATTGAAAATTTAATTAAAAACTTATCAACTAAGAAAAGCCCGGGCCCTGATGGCTTCACTGCTGAATTCTACAAGACATTTAGAGAGGAACTGCTGCCACTACTCTTTAAACTCTTCAATGAAATTGAAAGGGAAACAATACTCCCAAATTCATTCCTGGAAGCAAGCATCACCTTGATCCCCAAAGCAGAGAAAGACCCAACTGAAAAAGAGAACTATAGGCCAATCTCACTAATGAACATAGATGCAAAAATCCTTAATAAGATACTGGCAAACAGAATGCAGAAGATCATCAAGAAGATCATACACCCTGATCAAGTGGGATTCATCCCAGGGATGCAGGGATGGTTCAATATACGCAAATCAAACAAGGTAATACACTATATCAATAGAGCCAAGGACAAAAACCATATAATTATCTCCATAGATGCAGAAAAAGCATTTGACAAAATCCAACATGCATTTATGATAAAAACCCTACAAAAAATTGGAATAGATGGTCTCTACCTCAAATTGATAGAAGCCATCTATGAAAAACCAACAGCCAATATCATACTCAATGGTCAAAAACGGAAATCCTTCACACTAAAATCAGGAACAAGACAAGGATGTCCACTATCACCACTCCTGTTCAATATAGTTCTGGAAACATTAGCCATGGCAATTAGACAAGAGAAAGAAATAAAAGGAATAAAGATAGGAAATGAAGAAGTCAAATTGTCATTATTTGCAGATGTCATGATACTCTATATAGAAGACCACAAGAACTCCACCAAAAGTCTTCTAGACTTAATAACCAAATTCAGTCAAGTAGCTGGTTACAAGATCAACACACAAAAATCAATAGCTTTCCTCTACACCAATGACAGTCTCACTGAGAGAGAAATAGGACAAATTATTCCTTTCACAATAGCATCCAAAAAACTGAAATACCTAGGAATCATCCTAATGAAAGAAATCAAAGACCTCTTCTCTGAAAACTATGGCACTCTGAAAAGAGAGATTGAAGATGATATCAGCAAATGGACAGACATCCCCTGCTCCTGGGTAGGAAGGATTAATATAGTGAAAATGGCCATACTTCCAAAACTGTTATATAGATTTAATGCAATTCCAATTGAGATCCCAGCAGCATACTTCATAGACCTCGAGAAAACAATCCAAAAATTCATTTGGAGCAAGAAGAGACCCAGATTAGCAAAAGCAATTCTAGGCAACAGAGACATGGCAGGGGGTTTCAGAATCCCCAACCTGCAGCTCTACTACAAAGCTACTATGATAAAAACAGCATGGTACTGGCAAAGAAACAGACTTGAGGACCAGTGGAACAGATTAGAAGATGCAGAAACAACGCCAGACACACTCAGCCATCTCATCTTTGATAAAGGAGCCAAACACCCTCACTGGAGGAAAGATAGCCTCTTTAATAAATGGTGCTGGAAAAATTGAGCTTCAACTTGCCAAAGATTAAAACTAGACCTATATCTCTCACCATGCACTAAACTAAAATCAAAATGGATTAAAGATCTAAATATTAAAATAGAAACTCTGAACCAGTTGGAACAGAGGTTAGGTAGAACCTTTGAAGACATCGGTGTAGGAAAAGATTTTATGAACAAAACCTCAGTTGCCCGTGAACTAGCACAAACAATCGACAAATGGGATCTCTTCTTATTAAAAAGCTTCTGCACAGCAAGAGAAACCACCAGCAGTGTGAAGAGACAACCCACAATGTGGGAAAATATCTTCACCTGCTCTTCCTCAGACAAAGGTCTACTCTCTCGAATCTATAAAGAACTTAAAAAGATCAGACCTCCCAAATTTAAAGACCCAATCCGAAAATGGGCATCTGAAATGAACAGACATTTCTCAGACAAAGAAGTAGAAATAGCAAATAAATACATGAAAAAATGTTCAACATCACTTGTCATTCGAGAGATGCAAATGAAAACAATGCTGAGATTCCACCTCACTCCAGAAAGAATGGCTGCTATCATGAAATCAACCAATCAAAATTCTGGTGGGGCTGTGGGGAAAGAGGAACCCTGCTCCACTGCTGGAGGGAGTGTAGACTGGTGCAAGCACTGTGGAAATCAGTATGGAGATACCTCAAAGAACTAGGACTGGAAGTCCCATTTGACCCCACTATTCCACTGCTGGGGATCTTCCCCAAAGAATTAAAAAATCATACCACAGTGATATATGTGCACCCATGTTCATAGCAGTGCAGTTTGCAATCGCTAAAACTTGGAAACAGCCCAAATGCCCATCAACTGGAGACTGGAGAAAGAAAATGTGGTTTTTTAATAAAATGGAGTATTACTCAGCCATAAAAAATGAGAAATTAGAGACATTTATAGTTAAGTGGATGTACATTGAGGCAATACTCTTAAGTGAAATAAATAGGACACACATGTATAAATACCGAATAGTTTCTTTGGTGTGAGAAACTGAAAGTGTAAACAAGGACTAAATGTATAATAGGTAATGTGAAATAGGAAGAAAAGGGGCAAAGGGGAAGGAAGTGGGAGGGCTGGGAAAGGATAGAAGGGAATGGGATTAATATGAGAAAATGGAAAAATAGGAAGAAAATCTTTGTAAATAGGGAGGACTGGAGGGGTTGAAGGAAGGGCTGGGCATGGGTGAAAAATAAGAATCAAGAGAGACTATGTAAAGGTGCAAATTTCCAATGATGAATGTCATTATATTGTATACCTAAAATGTACCAATGATTAGAATGACTAATCGATAATGTAAAATAGGAAGAAAAGGTCCAAAGGGGTTGGGGTAGTGGGAGGGGCAGGGGAAAGGAAAGAAGGGAAAGGAAAAAATGATGAGAAATGGAAAAAATGGAAATAAAGTCTTTGTAAATAGGGAAGGGTGGAGGGAGTGAAGGGAGGGCTAGGAATGGGGAAAAAATAAGAACCAAGATGCATTATATAAAGGTACAATTCCCAATGAGAAAAAACAAAAAAAACCAAGAAAACAAAAAAAAAAGAACTATACCTTGGATTTCTAACACTTAACAGTGAATGTGAGGTGAGTGAGACTCAAAAGACAGTATGGTTTTGGGCCCGGGATTTAGCTCAGTGGTTCCACTGCCTGCCTCACAAGGGCAAGGTCCTGAGTTCAATCCCCTGGTACCAGGAAAAAAAAAAGACAGTATGGTTTTCATTGCCTCTGCTGGTGGTGAAGTTTTCCGTGGGAAAGCATTGTGCCCCAGGTGAAGACTGATAGAATCTAGTGACAGATTCCTGGTGAGGATTTATCCCTCTTAGAATTCTCTGAGGAAATCTCTTCACTAAAATATTTTCCCTTCGAAGTGTTAGGTGCTGTGAAGAAAACATGGCATTTTGAATTCCAAGTTTGTTCTCTGGGGTGCAAATGAGCCCACTGTTCTTAATGCCATTAACAGAACAACATAGCATACTTTCATTTGCATAATTTAATTGCATCAGTTGAATAATTAATGAAAAGATTAATAGTAACCCTATAATTGCTTCATCTAGGATTCTGGTGTGCTGGACTAGATGATATCAAAATGATACTTTGTGTATGAACATTTCATACCCATGTGGCAATCCAAGAAAACATTCTGTCAACTTGGCTGATCTCAGAAGGCACTCACTAAAACTTTTGTTTCAGATATGTTAATTGCTTACTGGATTATGTTGCTGTGAAGGCACTAACCTTCAGTGAAAGCATGTATGTTTTTAAATATATTTTCAAAGTATCATGCATTATGAAACTCCACATGTAGATTAGTTGTATTTTACATTTCCATTTGAACATTAAGTGTTTGGACTGTGAAATCCTTTTTTTTTTTTTTTTGCCATAGAACAGATACATAAATAGTGCAAGATACTTTCATTATGTTAATCTATATATAACTGAACTAAATTTTAATATTTATGTATAGTAACTTCAGCTCTCTCTGTCTCTGTCTGTCTGTCTATCTATCCCTTCCTATATATATTCCTATAGTCAGTTAAGTGATATATTCCAGGGCATGGGTGGGATATTATCAATGAATAGGAAACAAGCAAACTGTCCTCAAACAGCTTGTACTTTGTAGTCTGGGAGGTGAGTTGGGCAGATTTATTTATTCATTGAACATGAGTTCAATTTAATGATTAGGATAATTTATTTTCTTTATATCACTTGTATTAACAAGATAGTAATAGTGCAAGAGAATGACTGGAAAAGTAACATTAGCTAGAAGCTGAGGTGCCCCTCACCCAAGCAGCTTGGTTCTACCCCAGTTCACTTACTGAGTATATACTTCTGAGGAGAAGGCAGGGATACTGAAAATCTAGGGAAGTAGCATTCCATGCAAAAGAAAGAGCAGTCCAAAGGCCTGGAGACAAGAAGTAGTTTGGTATGTTGCTTTGACAGCAAGATGGTGATCGTATTTAAAGCATTATGAATGCCAAGCAGAGCAGGATGAAATAGTTGGAAGGGGACATATGAATCAGGTGATTTGAGGATTTATAGGCTATGGTTAAAAAAGATGTTTGGGCTTTGCCTTTTAATGGCTGTTCTTGGAGGGGGAAGTTCTGATTGACTCATTTGAATAGTGACTGTGGTGGATTAAGTGGAGAATGGGATGGAGAAGCACCATTGGAATTAAGGAGCACAATCTTGAGTCTGTTGTAGATAAACAGTATATGATGGCTAAAGCTGTTGAAGCGTAAGAGGTGGTGAGACTTGGAATATATATTGGTGGTATGATTGCTCGTGTCAGATGTAACAGTGAAGTGAGAATGCCTCCTAGGTTATGGCTCCTGGTGAGAACAGCCTGGTAAGTAATGATGCAATTTTTGCCATAGAGTATACTGGGGAGAAAGAGATTGAGGCAAGGGGTGAGGATTGAGAAGCTAGGAGTAAGACCAGGTTCCTGTTAAGTTTGAGTCCTTCAGTAACCATCAAAATGGAGATGGTGATTAGGAAATGTCTGGAAACTATACATTTGGATTTGGGAACCATCAACCAATAAAGTTGGAACTCAGAGTCATCTAAAGGTAGTATAAATGGAGACAATATTAAAATAGACTCATGGGGAACTTTAAGATTTAGAAATCGGGTGGAAGAAATTCAGCCAGATTACCATTTTCAAAGCCAGTGAAGAGAGATGGTGCAAGGGGCTCCTCCACACCTGGCAAGGAATTGCAGACGGTGCCAGGGCCCTGGTGACCTCCTATTCTGCTGTTCTCTGTGATTACTCTGTTTTAACATACTGGTGCTCTTACTTTTCCATGAGCACCCAGGTATGTTCTTGTCTCAGGGATTTGTACTTGCTTTTTCTCCTACTTGGCATTCTTTGCCACAGACATTCACGTTCTTCTCCCTCTCATACTACTGAGAAGCTTTGTTAGTTGTCACCTTTGAGAGGCCTTGCCTGAGTGCCCACCATGTAATCCTCTGATGCCTGCTAGATAAAAAATTTCTTTCTCTATGTAGCCTTCTTTCTAAACCTTAGCTGATGAGAGCCTCATAAACATATTCAAGCTAAAGCATTTATGACTGACGTTCTATGTATGGATTATGCTTCCCATTTACATTTTTAATAGGGTCTGAGAGAATCTGTGTTAGACTTTGAGACAGAGGTGGAAATAAGGCCTGAGGTAGGCTTGATGATAGTAACTTTAGCACTCGTTAAGTTATATTAAGTGGAATTGTAGCATTTCAGAATGGCCCTTAGCTAGACGGGGTGGCACATGCTTGTAATCCAAACACTGTGAGTAGCTCAGATAGGAGATCACAAGTTTGAGTCCAGTGGAACTTAATGACTTAGCATGACCATGTCTCAAAATAACAAAGGAAGGACTGGGGATGTACTTCAGTGTGAAGGTCCTGGGTTTAGTCCCCAGTAACATACATAAATACCGCGAAAAGACAAATCCTTGTTTTGAAACAAATTGTTTTATTGTAATGTTAAAATGTGACAAGTTGTTTCTACTAAAATACTGAATCTACTCATTCTATGTGGAGTTTGCCTGATCCCCAAGAAGTAGCATGTTTGATTTTTAAGAATGATTGCTGTATAGTTTATAGTGTGTAATGTAGCCAAGCCACACCCCAGTCTTTATTTCTGGTTTGATTTTTGTGAATTAATTAAATACAAAGGAAGTCTGAAGTATTAGCAGGGAGCACCAGAAAAACATTTTTTACAGGTAATAGGAGTTTTCATTTCCTCACCAATTTTTTTTTTATCACAATGGCTGAAAGGTTACAAAAGGCAAGAAAATTTTATCACTCATTTTCTCTTGCTGTCATTACCTAATATAAATGACTACAAACCAGTTAAACAACCACAAAATAGGTAGAAGCAAAATTCACAATTGAAGCCAATAGCAATTCTGTGTCTTGAAGAAATCTATTGATCAGCTCCTAAATAGTTGACTGCACCCAGTTATTGTGCTGTATTAAAACTGAGCTACCAATAAAACTACTGAATGGCTTTTCATCTAAATTATCTGTTAATTAGGGAAATTATATTTTCGGATGCTCATTGATCACTTATGTAATAAGAAAGTCATTTAATGATTATCTTCTGTGGAACTTTTAGGAGAAAGATGCTATACATGGAATGCTTGTGAAATTGTGTATGGTAATATTAATTGTAAATTACATGTGGTAATTAATTGCTTTAGAGTAGTATAGAAATCAGAATTTTTCCTTGCAGTCAATGGTTCATGTTCAGTATACCATTGTTTTCAAAATGTCATTGTTTTACATATGTATGTTTATTTTTTGGTACCGGGGATCGAACTCAGGTTCTTGCGCTTGCGCAGCAGGCAGTGAAGCCACTGAGCTAAATCCCGGCGCTACATATGCATGTTTAAATGTATACTTGTCAACATGTAAGACAAATAAGACGTATTTAGATTTCATACTCACATTTACAATGGGCATTTGTTTGAACAAAAATGTATTGACCGTGCCTGTAAAGCGACTTTAGAAAAGAAAATACATTATTTTATTTTGATACCGTATAGTATCCCCTGTATTAGACTCTTATAGCAAGTTTTGAGTACAGTGTATATAGTAATTTTAACCCAGGGGAGTAGGAGGATAAAGAAGACATATTATTAGATGCCTGTGCATATATTCAGTGCTTTGATATATCATTTACATATATTGTCTTATGTAGTCCTTCCAGCAACCCATGAGGTAGTATTATGTGTACATTATAGATTAGGAAACTGAAGCCGACAGACATCAGTCAGTGGTTCATTCTAGATCTGAACAAAGTGTAGACCTACATACTTCTTATTTGTTTAGGATTATGCTACTATTTATTCAAATGAGTAAGTTATACTACTTTGCAAAACAAAGGTGTGTATATATGTATGAGATCTTTTTAAAAAGGATATATAGGAACCATTAACATTTGTATCTAGCAGGCAAGCTAGGAAGCATACGGACCAACCAACAAGCAAAACCAGTTCTTTTACTGTAAATAAACTTCATTTATATATGTGTGGAATTATCAAAGCTCAAGGGATTAATTTTTAATGAATGTATACTATACAAGTACAAGTTGCATTGTAAAATAAAATTTAGGGGGAGAGAATTGATCAGTAAATACTGGTACTTAAGAAATAATTAAAGCAATAAATTTGAAGAAATAAGTAGACATTCTCCTGCATATTACTAAGAAAGAAGAGAGGAAACAAATATATTTGGATTATGATCAACTGGAACTTGATAATATAGCAGTGCTTCCTTGGACATAGAGTTGTTTGTTAAGTATAAATTTAGATTTAAATTGCTGTGGAAATAATCCTTCTGATTGTTTACTTAGGTTTTTAAAATGATCTACGTAATGTAAAACTCAAGTTATTGTTATAAAATGCTTTGTATTTCTGTACTCTTTGCTTTTCTCCTTTCTCTTCTACCTCAAACTGTTAGGTCTTTCAGCTTCAATATCAGCATACTAAATTGTGGCATTTGGATATCAGTTAAGAGTGCTGGAATGCATCCTATTTTTTATTAACAATATTAATTGGATATATTTAAACTGATTCCAAAACTAAGTTTTATTAGCCTATCATTTAGACTATGAAGTAATAATTCACTCAAACAAGTATTTACTGATTTCATGGTCAGTTTAGGGACAGCCCAATAGCTAAAATGAATAAATTGAAGCATTTCCCCTAACTACCAGAGATACTCCAAGCTAAATTTAGTCTATATGTGGGTTGGAGTTGAAGAAATGGGCCTGGAAATATTATTGTGATCTAATTATGTCTGGCCAACTGGAACACAGCACTAGAGTGAGACAGTAAAGGATCTCATATTATAGCTTAGTTTTATTTACATCTTTGCTAAAATAGCCTAAAATAACCTTTTGAAGTCACTAATTGTATTACTAATGTCATTAAAATACATAGGAGGTCTGAACCATTAAGGTAGCTGAAATATGATTTCATCAGAACTTTTTGACACAGTGAGTGATTGATAAATATTATGTGTTGACTTTTGCACTGTGAATAGTTAATATTATTGCATGGTAGGGAATACACATAGACACAGAAACATAAAACAATTCCATAAATGCTATAAATATATGGGGCAAAATGTAGTATAATATACATACATGCACACCATAACTTTTGATGCATATTTTTATTAATTTAGTTATCTTAATTTTCTTTTTGTTCAGCAGTGGTGATTCAACAGTGGCATCTTCTGTTATCTAGTAGGTGTGAACCCTAAGTTAAGTATGCTCAATATACAGGTTTTCTTTTCTAGAATGTAGTACACACCCTTTACTCAGATTAGTTACCCCATTGGCCAAATCCATTAATATGTAATGTTTGCAGCTGCCCATTAATATAACTATTCTTAGCAAAAAGTTCTAGAATGCCCCAGGTGTGTTTTTCATAGCTGACTCAGAAAAGCAGTAAAATATTACAGATGTTCAATGTTCAACTGTATCTGACTGTCATGAGATTTAGAAAAATTTAGGTTTATTAGACTCCTATAACCACATTGTAAAATCTGTTTAGAAATTGGTAAAGGATACTGTTAATGATATTTAGTTTAAATAGGTTAAAGCATTAAGTTCTTTTTGCATACTTAAAAGTAAATCTTAAGTAACTTAGTTTTTTGATGGAATAGCCATGGGTCAGTCACCAGGTTCTATTTAGATTCAGAGATTTTTAAAAATTTTTTTATTTTAACTTTTTTGGTTTTGGTCAAGGAGAGGTCTTGCCATATAACCCATTCTGGCCTTGCACTTGTGGTCCTCCTGACTTAGCCCCCCAAGTGCTGAGATTACAGGTGTTGATTCAGATCCTCTCTCCCCTCTACCGTTCCCAACTCCTACCATGTACAAAAACAGTCATTCTTTTGTGCGCTGTTCCTTAACATTTTCTACAACCTTGGTTTGGGTCTCAACAGTTGGCTTCTGATGAACTGTTGCAGCCTTTTGGTGGATCTGGCTTCCAGATTTTCCTCCCCACTCAGTCCACCCTACAAAGGCACTATTCTGGCAGTGCCTGGTCACCATTCGTGTCTGAATGCACTGTTCAAAAGGTGTCTCTGCATTGCCACAGCTTCTGGTTGCTTCTGATTATGCTAAGACAACTCTCAGTGTAGCCCTGAGGGTCTTCCTTAGGCTGGTATTTCATTTCCTTGAGCTCCTTTTCTCATTTCTTTCTTGCCTGTAACTCTGATCTGTTATCTGAGACTAGTTTCCAATGTTCTTCTCCATAGTCAGACTACTACCTAGTCCTCAAGACTTCCTTCTTTTGGGAAAATGTTTCCCAGGCAACCACAGATTGTAGAGGTCTTTTTTCCCCTCCTTTGTCTTAGAGTATTCTTCACTCCTCTTTTTACCCACTGAGTAACATGGTTTTTACATTTGTAGCTTGTTAGGCTTTGTGTAGCTGATTCTCATTTTTCTCATTAGGCTAGAAGCAGAGAAGCAGCAAGGTTTGGCATAGTGTGTAGGTGAGCGAGCCTTGGATTTAGACTGCCCAGCCTACCTGCATCATGACTCCGAATTTCTTTCTCTGTGCCTCAATTCTCTTACCCATAAAGCAAGCCAATACTAGTTCCTAAGCATGAGTTGGTATTGTTTATTTATTTTTGAGAACAGTCTTGTCTGTGACTTCAGTGAAGTGAGTATAATGCCCTATACATTTAATAAGTAGATTTGTTTACTGTATTTGGTAAATTTTTTTCCTTTTTTTTTTTTTTTTTTTGCTATTAGTCTTTTGTTCATCCTTTTTAGGGTTTTTCCTGAACCAGTTCACTGCACAAGCAGTTCAGGGAGATCTCCTACATTCTCCTTTAGGACAAAGTAATTCTCTGAGTCATACAAGGGATGCTCAAAATTTACAGTGAATGTTTAAATTAAAAAAATTAGGGCCGGGGATTTAGCTCAGTGGTTCTGCTGCCTCTCTTGTAAGCGCAAGGTCCTGAGTTTGATCCCTGGTACACACACACAAATATATATATATATATATATATATATATATATGCGTATATATGTATATACGTGTATATATATGTATATATGTATATATGTGTATATATATGTATATATGTATATATGTGTATGTATAGTAAAAGATACATTGCCATTAATTTCCCTCAAACTATTACTCCTTCCTTTGTATATACTTATCCCGTCAGTTTTGCTACTTTCTGAAGCAGTTCTGGAGGTCTGTTTTCAAAAATACAGTGAATGCTGCTGCCAAGTGCCATCTAACCATCCAAGGGAGACAGGTTCTTAAAAACAATATGTTGTCCTTAACCACCTTATTCACTAGATCTGGCACCATGTGACTTCTGGCTCTTTCCCAGATGGAAAGTGACCATGGAAGGCAAACATTTTTTTTCTTTCTTGGTACTGGGAATCGAACTCAGGACCATGTCGCTTGCAAGGCAGGCAGCAGAACCACTGAGCTAAATCCCAGGTCTGAAGGCAAACATTTTTAATTGATTTAGGACATTGAGGCAGCCATGGCAGCACAACTAAAGATACTCACAAAAGAGGACTTCCAGAACTGGTTCAGAAAGTGGGGAGAATGATGGGATAAGTCTGTTTAATGTGTGGAGGAGTGTTTTGGGGGAGATTAATAGCAATGTGTCTTTTACTGTAATTAATTTCTAAATAATGATTTAAAAACTACTCACCATAGTTTTTGATCACATCTCATATACAGGACAGGTTTGTGTTTCTTCCTGAAACACATATATACCTCATAAACCTCATATACCTCATAAACTGGACAGGTTTGTGTTTCTTCCTGAAACAGCTCCCTGTTTTCTTCACCCAAAAATCCAGATGGTGTTAGAACCCTTTTTCTATGAATATGTGAGGTTGGATTTTATTTGAGGTCTTTAAATTCTTAGGTAGCATGATGTCCATTGTCAGAATATACGAGCTGGTTGTTATTTACTATTTAAAACATTAAAAAAGCCCTCTAGAATATTATTTTTTATTTATTTATTTATTTATTTTTTGGTACTGGGGATTAAACTCGGGTCCTTGCACTTGCAGGGCAGGCGCCAGACCCACTGAGCTAAATCCCCGGCCTTAGAATATTATTTTTGTATGTGAAATTCAAATCTCTCAGGTTGCAGAGTTATTTTGAATCTTGAAAATATGAATTTTCTAGTTGTATGTTTCTGTTGTATCTATTGAATATTATATTGTATCTATTTTACTTAACACTCTTTTAGGTACTTACTATATGCTAATGTAACTCAAGAAATAACTTGTTGAACCCTCAAAACAACTCTGTGAAGGGTTTCTGGTACTAGTCAGAGAGGAAGAATCAGGTGAAACTAATTGCCTGTGAATGCAGGTGGTCAGTGGTGGTGCTGGAATAGATGTCTGGCAGTGTGGTTGGCGCCCCTACTTCACATTACCTTTCTCTAACTGGTTCTGGGATCATTAACCACCTCTGCCATGGGTATTTTTGCTTTGTTCCCTCAACCAACAGGTTAGAAGTTTCAGAGACATCCAAAGTCAAGCCAATTGGCATTCCAAACCTCAAAAAATTTTCCATTTCTGTTGCAGTTTAAAACATAAAAGAAAAGAAATGCATTGGCATTACCACAAAATCTTGTGGAGACTTTTAGGAAAGCTACTTGCTAAAATAAATTCATATCGGGTATACTTTATTTACTATTGGAGGCTAGAAATTCAGTATTTCAGCAATAAAAATGCAAATGTGAAGTACAAAATATATACTATAAAATAGTTTGGGGACTTATGAGCTTTAATCCTTTTATCTATTTTAGGACTTTCTGGGACAAGTGTTTTGTACATTGGGGGAGATTGTTGGTTCACAGGGAAGTCGCCTGGAAAAACCAATAGTGTAAGTATTTTCTAATTTAGACAATGAAATGCCAAGCTTTCCATTTCTATTTTGGCAGTTTGGAATTTATGAATACATAGTTGTAGACCAAAAGTGGGTCTAAAAATCTGGTTGCAATTTTTTTCTTCCAATAATTAACTTTGACATATTTGTAAAGGATCATTTATACTTCTGCTGTCATATGCCATGCTAAAAAATGTTCACAGGATGAAAGGATCAGATTTTAACAAGGAAATGTGTTGTTTTCTTTTTGGTTTTACGGTTAATTGTTAGATTTTGAATTTGTTGAAAAAGAGATTTTATTCCTTTTTGTCAGCCATAGGCACCATTGGCTTTGGCCTGTGTTCAATATGTTTTGGTGATTGAGATTTTAATAATGAGTTTTGATATAAAAGCGATCCATAGAGAGAGCTATATGTCTGTGTATGTTGAGAGAAGGCAATTTTTATGAAGTATACCTTCCGTCTTCTCCAATTACTGGCATCATGTTTAGTTTTCAGGCCAACTGCATGGGATGATCCTATTTTCAGTTTAAAATAAGAGAGAAACAGACTGTAGAAATATACTATGTTCCTTTCCTCTCCACTTTCTCCTCCTTTTCCCTTCCTAATCCTGATTATTTAGATTCATTCATCTCTTTACAAAAATCAGAAGCTCCCAGAACAGTACAGCAATACAGAATGAATCACAATGTCAAAAGGTTTTGGAAATTTTAAGTCCCTGACTTCTTCATTCTTTTAAGAATTTCAAATTCAATTCCAGCACTTGGGAGGCTGAGGCAGGAGGAATGCCATGAGTTTGGGGCCAGCCTGGGCTACCATAATGAGTTCAAGGCCAGCCTGGACTGCATAGAGACCTTTTCCTAAAAAAATAAATGAAAATCTCAAACTCATAAAATAAATATGTCAGAACCTCATAAATCTGTTCATTTCTGACATCACATACTTGAAATGGCCAGTGTATCCTTTTTACACTCTGTATAAAATTAAACTTTTTGCTTAGTGTGATCAGTTCTGTATAGGAATTTCTTAAGCTAATATGAATTCTATTACTTTAACTTCTTTTATTTAACTCTATTTTCTTAGAAAACTATTACCAAATGTCAGTTTGAAAACTTACACATATCAACATCCCTTTAAACATTATTTTCATGTGTAATTATTTCCCTGTAATTATAGGACTTTGATGTTTATTATTAAAATATATATATGCTCATGTTAATAACTAAATAATAAGTAATCCATACAGCTAATAAAACTATTTTATTAAATGCATATGATTCTTATTGCATTTTTTAGTAGAGCCCACAAGGATTCTTGGAAGATCACCTGAGTCTACTTCCTCAGACTTTTAAAAAATGTTTTATGTTGAAACCGGGTCTTCTTAAGTTTTCAGACTGACATGAAACTTGATCCTCCCGCATCAGCCTCCTGAATAGCTGGGATTGTAGGTGTGCCCC
Source organism: Heterocephalus glaber (assembly GCF_053883595.1). NCBI lineage: Eukaryota > Metazoa > Chordata > Mammalia > Rodentia > Bathyergidae > Heterocephalus > Heterocephalus glaber. Next base: position 7,562,569 of record NW_028258444.1, on the reverse strand, counting down.
ACCATGCCCAGTTTACCTTTTTTTTTTTTTTTTTTGGTGAAAAAAATTGATATATACAACACTACTTTAAAGGTGCATTTAATATTATCTAAGAAAAAAAGGAAAGCAAATAAAATATCAACTTTTCATTTCAGACCACAGCAATAGAATATGAAGAGTTTTATGAAGTGGTATTCATATTTTTAAATTGATGATTTTACTGGAAATTTCTAACTGCTCTTATTTTCTCTATAAAAGGAAATCATAATTCTAATTTCAGAAAACTGAATTACAATTAATTTTTCACACTGAAAATAATAAAATTCTATTTATTGTTTTGAAAAATGTTAAGTTGATATTATTGTATTGGTTGGGCTATTGGTAATTCCAGTATAACGTAAGAGGTAGCCGTTGGTCAACTGAGTGTAAACTTACAGTAGACAAAACCAATAAACACCCATTCGTGCTCAGAGGTGAAGATCTCTAGGATAGCGACTGGAATAAAGTGAAAGTGTTGGGGGAACTTCCTGGTAGTTGAGTCGCAGTCATTTTGCATACCGAGGAAGGATGGGCTGGGCTTTGGACTTTTCTTAACTCTCGCTGAGGATGAAGTACCAGGAGGAGACAGTTTGGCAACCTGTTCATATGATATGGACCTACTGAAGCTACATGCTGTGCTTCATTGGTAGGCTATTTTGAAATTTAGATAACTCTATTGAAAGTGTCAGTGTTACAGCTCTTATGGAAAAATATGCAATTCATTCATTTTCTAAGAGTACATATGTAACTAATCTTTTATTCAGTCTTTGACCTTGCTGAATAGTCTTCTCAGGCACATACACATTAAGAACAGGTTTAGAAGTAGGTTCACTGAAGAGTGGGAGAGTTTTAGATATTTCTAAGAGAAAGTTCAGCTAGTCAAGTGCTGAGTGTGTATTGAAATGCTGAGCTTGAGTGTAGCACAGAGACTGGCTACAAAAGAGAAGCAAAGATTCGGAACTATAGGAATTGCAGAACGGGAGCTTATTATGCAAGGGAATTAAATGAGATGAGTTCCATTAAGGTAAATGGAACAGAGGAAAGATCCCAGAGAGAGAAATCAAATGGGAGAGATTCATCAAAAATAGGAGATGAAACAGAATATGGTTAGTTTGCTAGTGGAAGGGCATTTGGCTTTGTTATTTAAAGCATCCAATGATCTACTCAGGTGTTGTCACCTCAGCTATTGAACACTGGATTGAAGAAATTTTGTAGTCACTCACCCTTTTGCTCTAGAAAAGACTGGCATTTATGAAAACTTGAACAATGAGAGAGGTGTGAAACTGGAGGAAGAATTTGTGGATTGAAGAGCAAGTTCCACTGGAACCTGGTGTTAAGGATGAAGTTAAGGGCTTGGAGTGAAGATAGGGCTTCTACATGAGTGACATTTTGCTCCCTTACCTCAACTCCAAATAAAAAAACTCGAAACGATTCATGCTTTCTGTTTGCAAAAGCACATTTGGGTTGAGGGAAATACTGCCTCTGGGAGCTTTATCTGCCCATCATGTCAAAGCAGCCCTTCAAAGCAAGGGGTCCTCTCCATGGACCGTTTCAGAGTCTGAGTTCATTCTTGCTGACTCTACTCAGAGTCATCCTTTCCCAAGCAGTTGACTTTCTTCCTGAATCAGTGTAACATGCACATGGTGAGGCAGTATGAGGAGGTGGGAAGACTTGAAATATTTCAGGGGAAGATGGAATGGCTTCAGAGGAAAGCATGAAGCCAGGGAGAATATGGATGATGCAGAGTCAGAAAGATTACCTTTTCTTTTCTTACAGTAAGCTCAGTGACAGGCAACTTGAAAGCTGACATAAAATATAAAGCAATCACACAAAATCTAAAACTAGTGGAAATTATGGCAAAAATGATGCACTTCATATTGGGGAAAATGATAGGTGTTTAAGATGTAGGTCTGACATTTCTTCCCCTAGTCTCTGTTCCTCTTCCTCCCTGTGAACCTTCCATGGCCAACTCTTCCCTTTTAGTTAAAGATAACATGGAAGGGCAGTCACCAAACATCTTACTGCTTGTTATGATCTGTCCCTTATGGCTGGAGATTAGAGTTTGCCACCCGTCCTGGTGCAGCATTACCCTTGAATCTTGTTAAGGAGTTAGGTGATCTTCCCTATCCAGGTGAGTAGGCTTCTGAACTGGAGCTCAAGACATTTCCTGAGGCAGGTAATCCATCCACAATTAACCAAATTGACTCATCTTGACTTAAAAAGTCTTCCTGTGTCCCAAATATTATTTATCTTAAACAGCATTGTCTAACTCATTTAACTCTCATTTACTAATTTGTTTCAGAGTAGAGATTTATTTTCCAATTAGTTTCCCATTTATATTTTAAATTATTCAAAACATTCCTTTGTTTTCATCTTTTTTAAGTGGCTTAGTTTAAATTATTTTCTGATAAGGTTTGCAGAAAAATTTCTTCCACCTTCTTAATTGCAACTGTGCTGTAATGTCTCCTCAGAGACAGTCTTTTTAAATTGATGATAACTAAAATTCAGAGGTTTAAAGGAGACCAACAAGAGTTTTAAATTATTTATTATTAATCAAGCCTTTGAAAACTAAGCTAGATTTGCTGCAAAGGAAGAGTGGTTGCTTGTGTACAGCTTCATGCTTTGTTAAATAATAAAAATGTAAATTTAAATTTAAGGCTTTTTACTTTTCTGCTTTGTATTGTTGTCTTTTTAAAATGAGATTTTCTCATTTTATGGTGAAATGAAAGTTAAAATATTAAATATTTTGGAAGAACTAAAGTGAAATAATTTGAAACTGATGTTCTTAATTTTATTTATTAATTTATTTTTTAATATCTCAGGATTTTCACAACTTCAACCAATCTGTTCTGTTGGCTTTGATCTTTGCACAACTGCACTTCTCCTACCCTAATTCCATCATACCCTTCTGGTCTTTTTTTCTTCACCCTCCTAAAATGAGTCTTGTGCTACTTAATTTGTCTGCAGCATTTGCTGTGCCTTCCTATGATTCATCAGCTCCTCTCTTTAGATTGTCCCATTATTAGTTAGCATTATTCCCACTCAGCAGTGTGTTTTCTCATGCTGGGAGATTGTATCCAATTTTCTGTGTGATGCTGTCAGAGAATCTTACTTTGTCTATCTTTAGGGATCTCAGTGATGGATTCAGCGAAGCTTTTTAAAATGCTGGAATCAGCACCAGCTAAGGAACGACTGCCATTCTCTCCCTGTGAGGGAAAACATTTATTATGTTCATCAAGTAATAGATCTGTGTGTTCCTCTTGCTGTCAGCCAGGCATGATTGAGTCTGTATAAAAAGATGGGGCAAGGAGGGACTAGTGATTAGAAAGTAGATTCTTACTCTGGGGAGGAGCAGGAACCCTGGGATAACTGAATGATCAGCTGTTTTGGCTATAGAAGTAGAGGAGGGAAAGGCTGTGTTCTTTGTTCTTTATAGGCAGGCAGTAGCAATTTGTGATCTAGGCAATTTGGGAGGAGGAGAAAGGGAAGGATCCAAAATGGATTAGTGAGTGGGGTATCCTTACAGTTGTGCAGAGTACAGGAACAGGGACTTGCCAGCAGATGATAATCAGATTCCCAACTGACACAGGGTTCAAGGACAGAACCAGGTGGATGCTGAAACTCAGTGAGAGGTGTACAGAGAACACAGTAGAAAGGAAGCTTGGGAATTAGACAGAAGGCCAGAACAGAAGAAGGCCGATGAGGATTTTAGGCTGAGCCTTGGTGTTGGCTTAGAGATCTAACATAAAAATGGGATTATCCTAAAAGCTGTATGGTGCCTGTGAATGCACACAGGGATTAAATGTTACTGTGAGAGGGAGAGGGAGAGGGCTAGGGGAGTGGTTAGGCTTTACACTATAAAAACTGACAGTAGAAAAGGGAATGTCTTTAGTGTGCTACTTTCTGCACGTGACATTATAGTCAACTTTGAGACAAATTTTTATCCTCAAAGTCATCTTTATTATTAAATTCTCTCTAAATTCAAATGACATTTTATATTCTAATGTACTTTAGTGGAAAGAATATTGGGTTGGAACCAGAGATGATATTTTTAGTCCCACCTGTGCTACTAAGGTGCTATGCAATGTTGCATTTTTACATCTGTTATGGTTTGTGTTTAGATTTCCCTCAAGCCTCATGCAGATGAGGTGGGACTTTCTTTTTCAGAGGTAGTTGAATCTGGAATGTGTGATGCTGGTATTAAGGGCCTGTGATTACTAAACCACTACATTGTGAGTGATTAGTTTGGCACCGCCCTAATCCCAATAGTTTGAATAAGATGAAAGGAGCAGGGAGATGCTGTTAAGTTTCTTTTGTTACCTTTGTTGACTTTTTTGGCCATGCTATTTCTCCTCTGTACTGCTTGTTTGCCATCCTAGACTTGGAGCCAGCCAATTATGGACTGAAACCTCTATGAACCGTAAGCCAAATAAACCCCTTCCCCTCCAACTTTGGGTGTCAGATACTTTGTCACAGCAACAAGAAAATAACTAACACGTCTATATTATTTTATTCAGTTTTCCATCACTACAGCAAATACCGGAGATAATCAATTTAAAAAGAGAAAAATGCTTGCTTTGATTCAAGGTACTAGAGGGTCCAGTTGGACTTGTTGCTTTTTCGTCTGCAGTGAGGCAGCCATTCATTCATTCCCTGGAGTACCTGACAGGGCAAAACCACTCATTTAGGGCTGGGAAGTGCAAGACAGAGGCAAGGTCTGGGCCCATTGTTACACCCAGCGAGAGAGAACCAACCACAGACCGATATTAAATCCACACAGGAGTTTATTACAGGCCGGGACTGGAGTGGGCTTGGAGTCCCGACTCGGGGAGACAGACATGTTTTATATACCTTTGAGGCCAGCAGTTTCTAGTCCCCCCCATGGGATAGACCTCTAGTAAAGCAAGCAAAAGGTACAGAAGAACGTCCTGCTGTTAGAACATTTGTAAAACAATAGTTGATTAATTGTTGCTTCTAAGAGACTCTCTAAAGGGGAGGAGGTTTCTAAGCTTCCTCCTTCTGAGTTCATCTAAAGGGCAGGCAGGTGGGTCAAGCAGCAATATGGAGTCTGTCTTGCTAACTAGGGTCCTTCACCCTTTCGTTCCGGTGAGGGCCACACCTACAGTGACATAAAGATCTCCTACTGTGTCCACCACTTCCCCATTGCACCACTCTGGGAACCAAGCCTTTTTAACATGTGAACCTTTTGGGGACTCCTAAGATCCAAACCACAGTATATATTATGTTTCTAAATTTGTGGGTCACATTTATAATGTGAAGAATTTGTTTGAGAGCCACTGCAGTGGAGGTGAGCATACATGAGTTTTGGAGGTGTCAGACATTGGTTTCATAATTTATATGTCTGTAGATTGTAATTTATTATGTCTGTAGATTGAGTAGAGTGCTTTAAATATCTCAGCTCCACTTGAAACATCTTCTGAGAGAGCTATGGTAAGAAATAGAAACTTAGGTATTTTTTAGGTAATATTTAGGTATTATTAAATACTGAGGTGTTTGTCATGGAGAACCTTGGAATTGAATAAACACTAGAGTGGCTAATATTAATATTATTATTAAAAATAGCCAATATCTTTTAGGAAAGACCTTTTTTTTTATTGTAGTTCATGTAGGAATTTATTTCTATTGTTTTTTTTTTTAGACTCTGTACCAAAAAACAGTGAATTTGAAAATTTTGATGCTTATTTTATACACTCAATAAATATTAAAAATTTGATACTTTATTTTTGATATTTTTGCCTAAGTACTCCTTGTTCAATAAAATACAGTTTATAAAATTGAAATTAATAATTCATCAATAGAAATATTTTAAAGAATAAACATGGGAGTTATATGCCCATGTTTCTGTGCCTTTATGACAAAATTGGTGTTATGTCTCTTAAGTTAAATATCATCACAAGGTCAGGATACCAGGTCTACACACAGGAATTTCCATTACACAGTTTTGTTACCTGAACAAGGGTCTCACCCAGGTTCTTGACATCCTGAACAAAGACTTGAATCGGACACCAGAAAGGGCCATCAAGGTCAAAGCTTTATTGAAATTGGAAACACACTGGGCAGGGTGGATGGACCCATGGAAAGAGGAAGCTTGGGCCTGAGGGAAATAAGTATGAATGTTTGGCTGGGATTGAGAAGTGAGTCTGAGGTTTTGCCTCTGCCCATGAGAGACTTGGCTCTGCCCTTCCAGCAGGTGGTGAAATCTTTGTCCTTTTCTGGCCCTTGAAGGAATCTGGTGGAGTCCAGATGGGGTGTGTGCCAAGTTTCAGAGTCAATGACTTGGTAATTAGTGCTGGGGTCTCCCAGGGCTGCAGAAGACCAGTGTGCTTCAAGACAGTGTGTATGATCCTGTCACTGTTGCCCTCGGTGTGTAGGAAAGACTTTTTAAATAAAATCACCTAATAACCTCTTCCCTCCCTTCCTCCCTTTCCTGCCTTCCTTCTCTACCTATGTCCTTTCCTCCCTCCCTATCTCCCTCCCTCACTTCCTTCCTTCTTATTTTTCTGTCTCTTGTCTGTTAAGCTAGGAATTCAGCAGGCTTAGGGAAAGGATAATATTAAAACAAACTTGATTGCATTATGTAAATTAAGGACTGTACAGATATAAATATTAAACATTATTTTGTCTATTCTTAGTATGTACTAGAATAATCAAATTGGGGAGGTGAATTAGAGTTCTATTTTTTATTAATTTTGGTTTTCTAAGATAGTTTTATTACTTTATTGGACAAAGCCTTAAATTTCTAATGTGTTGGAATTATGTTCTGTAATTGCAAAAAAAATTTCAAGTTCAATGTCCATTAAGAATTATTTATCTTCTTTCATTTGCAAAGTTTACGCAAATGTATATGGACATAGTAATATTCATAAAATTCAACACTTTGAAAATTAAACCACTGATTACATTTCAGAGAGACGCTGGGTGCTTCATGAACCTAGAGAAAAGCATTGCTGGACTTCTGAGGGAGACCATCTGAAAAATCACATATTCTCCTAAGACTCACTGTACAAAGGAATTTAGTACATTTCCTTATGTATCTTGCACAAACATGTGAACCTTAATATAATAGAAATTTAGTAAATGTTTAGCTGATCCACTTTCTTCAGTTCATTTTTATATCTAAGTTTATGCTTTGGGAAGCTCTCCAGGCCTGTGATTCCTAATTCAAGAAAGAAAAACAAAAAGGAAAATCATTTTATGCAGTGCTTATGGTACTAAGCAAATAATTTACTAAATGGATTTATTTATTTGTTAGGCAGAGTCTGAGTTTAGTAAAGGTCTCAGAGATTGCTTTTTAAAAATTAAAATGTTTATTGAGAACCTATTATGGATCAGAACTGTTAGGTGCTAAGTACAAATGATGAAAATGAAAAATTAATCCTGTAATCAATAAGATTACCATTTATCCATTAAATTAATTATTATATAAATAAGTATAGTTTTATATTTATATTAGCCCCATGAAAATTAGAGTATTAGCTTAGACCAGAATATGTAGGCCTTTCTTGGTGTTTAGCATTTTATCATAAGTATGGTGGCAGAGTCCATGTGTTTTGTTCAAAGAGGTACATTTAGAATTTGGAGAATGGCTGGGTATTATTTGTTGCTCACAAAAATATAGTAGTTTTCAACTAGGAAGATGAAGAAAGATGAGCAAGTTAAAAATATGTTCTGAAGGTTGATTCCACACTGATAACCTGGGTTGAAGATTTCAGAATTGACCCTCAGATTTCTTTCCTTAGTGCTTGGAATGAAGGTAATGCATTCTGACAAGAGGAAGATCCTCAGTTCCTGAGCTTGCCTTAACTGATCAGAGGCTGTAAACGTAGGTGGGCTATTGTATCCTTGTGTTTTAGCTGTCAGTATTCAGAGTGGAAAGATTTGCGAGATTTTTTTTTTTCTTTGCCTAACTTCATTGGATCTAAAAACCTGGTGGAGACAGAAACCAATGGTAAGAAATAGTCTATGATATTTTGGAGGATGGGCTGTGAATGAATTAGTACCTACCTTTAATGGATCGAATGTCTATTCTTAGTTTCCATTAGTTTTAGTATCAGATGTATTTCTAAAGGGTTACTCTTTCTAGAGATGATGTTTAAAAATCATGCTAAGACAAAGTCCTTAAGAGAAACTACTGTTTCCTCTACAAAAAAATCATTTTTCTTTCTTCCATGTTGTGTACAACAGAATTTCCTGACTGTAGGATTCAAAATGCAAGCTGGAATATCAGCTCTATAGATAAGCAAACAAATAAACAAGGAAAGACCTTTATGGGTCAACTTTGGGACATACGTATCATTCTTTTCTTAGTCTGAGCTCTACTTGATAAAATTAATGTTTGGAAGAAATATTTTGAGATTGTCTTTGTTCTTGTACTCATACTCAATTTGCTTTTAGTCTTCAAAGCAAGTGTGTTAGATTCCCATTGTTGTGACAAAATACCTGAGAAAAACAATTTAAAAGGAGAGATTTATTTTGGATCAGTTTCAGATATTTGTCTGTGGTCACTTGTCCCTTTGGTTTTGGGCCTGTGGCAGCACAGTACTTCATGGTAGGAGCTTGTGGCAGAGGAAGACACTCATCGCATGGTGGCCGAGAAGTAGAAAGAGACAATAAGGGGCTGGGGTTCCAGTATCCCACTCAAGGGCACAACCCCATGAAGTAACTTCCTGCCACTATGCCCCATCAGATGGAGGTTCTATCACCTTCCAGTAGTTCCACAAGTTGCAAACTAGGCCTTTAGCTATGGGGTTTAGGAGAACATTGAAGAACCAAACTATAACTAGAAGTGAAAGAGAGCCTGAACTGATTTTTTAAATAATGCTAGTGGCTAAGTTGGTTGAGTTCTTCTACAGTGTCAGTTGCTATTCTACCTGCTTTACCTGGTTAACTTCTTTAACCCTCAAGGTACCATTGTGAGCTAGGTAGGTATTATAATTCTTGTTCACACAGAAAACAGCTGAGTCATAGATTCTGGAGAAACCAAGATATAAGTAGATTGGTTAACTTTCAAGCTCATATGCTTAACCAAAGCAATATATTGCCTTTAATAAATAAATATATTTATATTTAGCTTTAAAATTAATTGTAAACCGTATTTTGGAAATACAGTAGTTGAATGTTTTGCTTAGGATAGCAAAAATGAAAAAGGCTAACTAAAAATATGGTTACCATTTTACCCAACTATACCATTCCTTGTTATATACCAGAAGGAATTGAAGTAAGCATACTATATGGAAACCTGTATACCCATTTATTACAGCACAATTCACCAGCCTAGGTGTCCATCAATAGAGGAATGTCTGAAGAAAATGTAGTGTCTGTACACAATGGAGCATTATTCAGTAGTAAAGAAAAATGATATTACATCGTTTGTAGGAAGATGGATGGAACTTGTGATCATCATGTAAAGCGAAATAAGCTGTACTCAGACAAATATTGCATGTGTTCCCTAAGATGTAGACTCCAAAAAGAATGAGAGGAAAGTAGAAGGGAAACTATTATTAGACAAATGGAAAAAAATAAGAAGGGGAGTAAGAAAGGGTAATGAGGTATGGGAAAAAAAGTTATTATATAGCTAGGAGATAATGATGTTGATATGAACTCACGGAGATTAAAAAGTTGTCCACTACTCTTTGTTAAATGAAATAGAAGGTCACAAAAGTACATATGGAATTGTCAATTTTTTATTTTAAAAAGTTTATTAATGTATGGAGATATCAAGAAATCGTCTAGAATGTTCATTAATTGTTTTAATCTGTCTGTGGGAATGAGATGATGAGCACGTTTTCTATTCATAATAGTTTTTGTTTTGATTTGTGCTACTCCAGAATGTTTCTAAGTATAAGAAGGTAAGAATGACTGTGTGCGCGCTGATGGCTGTGTTAATTATCCTGACTAGTATTCATTTCACAACATATATGTATCTCAAAACATGTGTTGTATGCCTTAAATATATATGATTTTATTTGTCAGTTATACACAATAAAAAGTGACTTAAAATTTTAAAAAGGTGGTTACTGGAGATAGTAGTAATACAATAGAAGAATATTTTTGGATGGTGAGCAGAGTGTCAGGGAATGCTGATTCTGACTTAGGTCATTCCAAGGATAAGGTTCCTTCTCCTTATCTTTGCCCACGCACCTTTCCTCCAGCACAGTCCCGCGTGCTGCCTTTTTGGGAACTAGACAGTGCTCAACTGTCCACCAGCACAGAGTCCACACTGTCTAGATACAGGAAGTCTTTTGGAAGGATTAAAAAACTCCATACCTAATTTTGGAAAGAGTTTAATCAGTGCACTAGGATTTGCCCCCCTGATCTGAAAGCTCATTGTTCTGAATTAATAATACGGTGATATCAAAACTGCGTGACAGTTTCATCCTCTCTCGTCATTTCTTCAGCTTGGTCCTGCAGGATGACTGGCCTCTGTCTCTAGTGATGTTGAGCTTTCTGGGCATTTTTGTCAGTGTTTCTGTGTGAATGACTGATACGTTCCTTGGAAGATACAAAGGGGAGAGATGAGACATACCGTTAGGATTTTTACTTATTTATTATCCAATAATTTAAAAAGCTTTTGTAAATATTTAGCCTTGATTGGGTTGTGGCACCATTTTTGGTACAGGTAGACTCTGCATCAGATCCCGTTCCCCCAAGAAATCCTGTTAAGTGAAAAACCAACAGCCTATGCAGTCTCAACAGTCTCACTGTCTGCTTTGAGAACAGTATTGATTAGGCCTTCCCAGTAATTGTGGAAATAGATCAATTGGATCTTAACTTTTTCTCGGCTTTAGTTAAGTCAGATGAAACACTGAAGATATAGAACACTGTTTAGTAAATTGATTTTCCAAATATAACTGTCTTTCAGTATGTGCTTTTAGTCATTTGAATGAATGTATTTAGTTTTCCTTTTAGTAAACACACCATTTATAGTCACTGTAAAGTGGTAGCTTACATACCTTTCATGTTACATTTATTTAGTTGTTTAAAATTTGATACTGCTCTTCCTTAAGCAGATCTATATAAGAAAAAAACCAAAAGAAAAAAAAAAAAGAACCCACAGAATAAAACAACAAAGGAATCAGCAGTAGTTGTTCCTAGTCTATTTCTGTGAGTTCCTCTGTGAGGGAGGACTTGAGGGCTCCTCAGCATGCTGGAACAAAACACCTGCACAACCCTCTTGAATTCAGTCAGGGGGCCAAATACTTCCCTGTCCCTTCTTTCCTACAACGATTGTGAAATGGCTTACAAAGAAACTGCTATATTCCCTGTATTATAGGAACTTCTTGTCCCTTGAAAATGGTAAGAGTTCAATAAATATTTATTTAATCCACTATTCTAGAATTATAGTTATGTGTCTTTTGTTACTGTTAACTATTTTAAATGTATCCTCTGTCATTATAGCTTTATACTTGTTTTTCAGGGCTAGGAATGTAATGTTTAGATTTTAAAAGCCTTGCTACACAGGCAATTTACTTCTTTATTAATGCAAAACATAGTTTTAGTAATACTAACCTAATATTTCTATAAATGAACACATAGATCTAACTTATCAAAGCACAGTAACTTAAGTTTTTGAAACATTTTTGACATAGGTGGCATTCAAGAGCTAGGATCATGCAGCTCTATTCCGTACTTACTTTTAAGGAAAATCTGAGTCTCCAGAGTTCATGAACAGTTTTTGTTTTTGTTACTGAAAATCTGTGTATTAAATCATTGATTGTGTACAAAATCATGATTTTGTACCATGATAATAACCATCTTCCTTTCCTTTCAAAGTCAACATTTACATACTAATTCTAAAATGAGATCACGTTTAATTTAATTACAATGTTAAAAATTACAGGGTAACAGATGGGTTTCTTGATGAGCACAGTATTTCAAATTTTAAACAAAAGTTGCAATTCCAGTTTTCTGGCATATGATATATGTTACAGTGAACATAGTAGTTTTCATTTTGTAACATTTACTAACATCTTAAAATGACATTTTGTTAAGAATTTAGGGATAAATCATATTGCATAGGAAGAGAAATGGATCAGAATTAAAAGAATCATTAGTTTTAGAAAATTGTACTTACATTGATCTTGCATTTTTACCTTTAGAAATGCCATAATTTCCTCATTGAATTAGATCTCTAGGATAAACAGATAAACTAAAAGTGATTTTCTTTTCAACTGTATGTTAGGGTTTTTAGCTGTAAGATTATTTATGTAGCTCTGATGTTTCACTGTTGATGTTTAAAGAGGGTCTTTTGACATCTGTCTTGCTCACTTTTCTGGTTGCTAAGACAAAATACCTAACACCCAAAGTTAATGGAGGAAAGGTTTATTTGACTCACAGTTTGTAGAGGTTTCAGTCCATAATCTGCTGGCTCCCAAGCAGGGTGGATGGCAGAGGGGCATTGGAGAGGAGAAACTGTCCATTGCAGAGAGAAGACAGTAAAAGCAAGCAAAGGACCTTCACAGCTTCTTTCTGTCCCTTTTATACTCTTATCTGTGCTACTGGGATTAGGGCGGTGCCAAACTAGTCAGTGGGCTGATTAAGTAATCACACACCCTTAATCCCAGCATCACACTCTAGATCCAGCATCTCGGAAAAAGCCCCACCTAGGACTGCATGAGGCTTTGGAAGACATCTAGACACAGGCATAACATCATTTTATGGCCACATGTCAGTTTGGCAGGCCTGCGGCTTGTGTTTTGAGGCAATCTGGTATATTTTGTATATAGCTCTTAATTAAAATAATTTCACACTGTTAAAACTACAGTAACACTGATTATAACAGTCAGCAGATGATATCATTTCTCATTTCTTACTGTTCTTTTAGAAATCTCTACAGATTCATCATTGAGCCCATTGAAATAATTCTATTTTGCCAGTGAATAGGTCAAAGACTTTCAGTTTATTTTTCCCCATATCCCTATGAGACCCATAGTACCTATGATTCATTGTTTCACTTCCTCCCAGTTTAGATGCCATGACACATGTCATGCACTTCGTGTGATTTGTTGTCATGTCTTCAAACTTCTCTGACACCCGGCACCATCTTTGGTAGTGTCTTTAATCCTTACCTTGAGTGTCTCCGCACCCATGTGCTCTGATCCCTGCAGGACCCCAAGAGAGATCCAGGTAGGCTGTGCCACTCACTTGGTCCTGGTCTCTAGCCCCAGCTCCACCTTTAGTGCACACATGAGCACATTTCCCATTTGTTTCCCAAAGTGTCTGAAATGACCACTTCAAGCACCCTATCGCACTTTTCTGTCTTCACTCACTCCTACCTGTTGCTTGTACGTACAAACTCATCTTTGATTCTGAGAGAATATCGTAACAAATGACTCCCTATATTTGTTATTTAATACTCTGTTAGACAGTGCCAAGAACTTTTCATATATTGTGCCTTTCAGGCTTTCCTCCACCTAGCAAAGTACAAATCATTATTACATTTACAGATGAGATGAGAGGGCCTAGGTAAGTTTAGTGCTGTGTCCTACATAAAGAAAGGAAGTCAACAGCAAAACTGGTTTTTAAAAACTAGCTCCTCTTAAGATTTTTTTCAGTATTTTTTCTCACTACATCTGAGATTTATTTTACCTCATCCTCGCCTTGCTTAGCTGATCATACGTTTCTCTTCTTTATTTAAGCATGTGCAGCCAGCAATCTCTGGATTTGATTCCACACCAGCCTTGAGTGACCTCCTGATTTCAGCTGTCGCTCATATGCCATCAGCTCTCATATCTTATACCTGTCAGATTTTTCTCCTTGATACACACATACCTGCCTACAGAACACAGGTATTCCAGTGAAATCTCAAACTGAATATGCTTCAAAAGTGAATTTGTCATTTACATCAAAACTCCTCTGCTCTGTCCTCTCTTTGTGACAATATCACTAAGCAGTTTTGAAGTAGGATAACTGGGAGTCATATTGTACTTGTTGCCTTTCTCCTTCTTTTCCCGGTTAGTAACCAGCCATTTCATACTCTTCTGTCCATACCCACTTCCACTAATCATGGACAATGTAGTGGTTACTCTTAAATGTCAACTTGATTGGAGATAGCTTAGCAAAGCACACTTCTGGGCGTGTCTTGGTGGCTCATGTCAGCACGAGCATGGGGACTGTATTTAGTCCCTGGCTCTTTCTGTTTGGCTCCCTTCCTGTTCTTTTTGCTCTCTGGTTGCCATGAGGTGAGAAATCTTCCTCTGCCGTGCCCTTCCGCCATGATGTTTCTCACTTGGAGCTAGCTGACTATGGACTGAAACCTCTGAAACTGCTGGCCAAAATAAACTTTTCTTCTTTAAATTGTCTATGCCAGATATTTTGTCTATGCCAGCCGTAGACTATCTGAACATATAGGCAGCAGCCCTTCTTACTTAGATGGCTAAATGACGACTGGCCTTGATGGCTGTGATCTCCATCTGTGTCAATCCCATCTGTGTTCAGTGGCTCCTAGTGGTCTTTCTGGTTTCAAATCTAAAATTCAGCCCCCTTCCCTTTTTCTTGACATTTTCCCAATCCTCCAGAACCTTTGATGAAAACTAATCTCAACTCTTTTATTATAGTGCTGGAGACTCAGAAGTGCACACTAATATTCCCAAACATAAATGCTTTCAGCTATGTGCATTTCTTTCTGTGGCCCATATTCCCACAGTACTGTGTCTGATCTCTTAGTCTGGAAAGTATTTGTCTATGCTTTGTACTGCTATAATAGAATGCCTGAAAAAGAGTGTTTTAGAAAGAATAGATACATATTTTTTTCTGTCACAGTTCTGGAGGCAAAAAAATTCTGGAGGCTGGCATTTGACAAGGGCTTTCTTGCTATATCCTCACCCTGTGGGAAATCAAAGGATAAGAGCAGGTTGAACTCTGTCCTCATATGGCAGAAGAGTATAAGAGAAGTCACTCCCTTAAGCACTCTCTTTGCTCTATGAATCCATTCCTGAGAGCACAGCCCTGTAAATACCACCCAAGAGGCCCCCTGTCCAGCACTGTTCCACTGGGGGTTGTGTTTCCAGTACATGAATGTTAGAGGTGACACATGCAACCATCGCAGCTCTCCTCTACCTTGTCCCACTTCCAGATGAACTTTTGTTTTTTATAAACTCAGTTCCTATCACATTCTGTGCTAAATATTGCTCATCTCTGAAGACTAGATTATGTCCTATTTTGGTGTTTGTCCAGCACCTTCATCATACTTCAGCTGTGGTGCTCATCCCCTTTTATTGTTATTGTATCAGTATCTACATCATCTATGGTATCTTCATTGGGTATTTGCTTTTCTTCCTGCTGTGCCTAGGGACCATTTTCTCTTTGATTTTGTGCCTTCACTACGTAGCATAATACCTATAGAAGGATAAGCACTCAAGTCATCTTTTAAAAGTGATTGTATTATAGAACCTGGAAGCAGCTGGTCAAGACTTACAGATACATAGAAAACACCATAAATATCTGTTAATCATATTTTATTTACAGTGCATTTCTACAAAGTTGACTGATATTTTTGCTATTTGGAACTATAAATTAATATGGAGTACAAAGTTTTATTTCCATTAATATTTTACAGTCATGATACCCACCTGACTATCATTTTCATACATTAGGGCTTTATGATCCAGATATAAAATGTATCAGTGGGATTAAAAAAGTATTAATATACTAACAGAAAAACCATAATTTTATGTTAAGTTTACTTCTTAGGATAAAACCAGTAATGTTCATGAGTAATGAATATTTAGACATTTGTTTCAAAATCACAAGTTTAACATTTCCCTGCCAAACCTAGTTTCAGACAAGTGTTTGTATGATTTATTTCCCCTCTAAGCTCTGTCGTTTCCTTTGCCCACTTCCGGTATGAACAGAACTTTCACATATTAAACATTTAGGTGTTACAAGGTTATAGTATGCACATTATGTAAGTACTTCTTTGTGCCACAGGGTAACTCTGATAATTACATTAGCATTTTAAAATTCGGTTTCTTAAAGTAATTAATCCAGAAGATTTTCTTTAAGTTGTTTTTGCTCCAGTGGAAATGGGTTGGTTTGGCATGGAAAAGGCAAAGGCCCCCCACCTAGGACCCCAGGACCCCGGGTGCCACGGAAGGCGCTGTATCCGCAGGAAACCAGAGAGTCCCCACCAACCTGGATGTGCTTTCCCGCCACGCCAGAAACTCTGCCTGCCACTCCCCCAGTGGGAGGGAGAGATCCACTCCATCCCCAAGTTCGAGATTAGAAAGACCCCTGACTGCTTCTCAAGATCCAGAACATTCCTTGACAGAATAGATTGACCACTTAGAAATGATGCAGCAGAGACTAGGAGGAGCACCTCTAGATTCTATTTCAAAGAAATCCTGTTGCCGGACAATTAAACAATGAATAAAGTCCTGTGGCTCTTAAGCTATGACAGTTCTGTTTAAGGAAAAGCTGTTTTTCCCAAGGAAAGCATGGAATGTGGCATAGGGTTCTCTTCATGTGTCCATGATGCTATCCTCCAAATGTCACCAAGTATTCTTGCCTCTACAAAGCCTGCAAAGCCAAATGGAGCACTTTTCTGTGACCTCAGTAACGGCCACACAGCTGCTTGACTCTTCTATGCCTGCGGGTGGAACCTCTACCTCCTCCAGGGAGCAAGATGGAGTGGCTTCCAGTTGTCTGTGAAGGTGTCAGATGAGAACTTTGCTTAAAAATGAAGTTTTAAAAAACACATTCAAGAAGGAAGGAATAGAAATATAAGCACTGTTCAGTTGTGAAAAAAATCTATCTTTACCCCTTTAAGCTTTAGCCCTTATTAGACCCTGTATCTTCTACATAACCCCTGCGTTTTCGGGATTTGTTGCTGGGTCAAGACTAATTCAGACCGTATGCCAAGTTGATAAATTTTGTAGTCAGGAATATCCCTTAATTTCATTACCTTTGCAGACAAAATACTTAGGATTTTCATTCTTCTGTTTTAGTTGCCTACCATTCTATATCAGAGACTAATTCTTAAGGATTCTGTTACATTCTGTTGTCTTCAGATCCCATTCACCAGAGAACTCATCAGTGCTGAGGTTATATGGAGGATGTGTTACTACTAGATTCTTCTGAAATCACTTTCTTAAATACAGTTCAGTTCAACAGATGTTTAGACAATATCTAATAAATGCTGGACACCGGTAGGTTTAGGCATGCAGAAATAACTTCATGATCCTTCCCCTTGTGGGATTTACTGCTGTACTTTGTGAATGATACATATAAGCACATAATAACTACTATGATTTATTGAATACTTGCTCTTTGCTATGTTTATTACACACGTGGTCCTTAAAACCGTATTATCATCTTGATTTCTCAGATGCGGAAACTGCGTTTCAAAATGGTTAAACAACTTGTTGAAAGTCATCATTAATTGATAGATGTGAGATATGAACTGAGCAGTGTGGAACTCTCAATATGATTTCCATGTTCTAGGTCACAGGGTAGCATTTTAGAAGTGTCTAGAAGGTAGAGAGGAGGAATGAACCCTAGCTGTGGAAGCAAGAGAAGTGGCATTTGAGTTGGGCTGTGAAAAATGAAGACATGTTTACCAGGTGAACAAAATAAAGATAAATCTGAAATCCTGAAAATTTTAAACAGGAAAGGCTAAGGTAGCAGATAGCTTAAGGCAGGAAACATTTTCCGTTACTGAAGACATGAGCCTCTAGTAATATGACTTTTAGCTCATCATAAGTAGGGTGTTTTTCTAAAATAGTAAACTGTATACCACTTCTTAATCTGAAGCATGTTCTATTCAGATTCAACTAATTTAATTGAAGTGTTCATGTATATATTTTCTGTGATGTGATTTTTTGCTCAAAATAATGTATTGAGACCATTGATATACATGATGTACATGTAGTATATTCATGTTTCTCATTGCTGTATTGATTTTTATGGATTATAATAGCTTTACCAAATACCTAGCCAATGCACTTTTTTGTAGTTTTGTTTCAGCTTATTCTTTTGTTTTTCCTCATTGTTATGTAATAATCCATTTTATGAATTATAGACAGATTTAGCTAATATCAAATTAGTGGACTTTTTAATATGTTTTTCCCTATATAAGGCATAGCACAATAAAAAATTATATATCTCATCATATATATAGTAGGAGTGAAAGTCTGGCATCATTAGGTGTGTTCAGTGTCAAATGGAGAATTTTGGTCCTGGTTACTTTTGTGGTACAATGTTCACATCCACAGTAATGCTACTGTCCATGAAGATGAAGTTTGGAGATGTTGTTAAGGTTACTGATCAGTTGAGCTCAAGATGCAGGACATGTATGAATGATATCAGAAGGCTCAGAAATCTAACCACACAAACCCTTGAAAACAGAAGAGAAAGGCAGAGGAAGACTTCAGAGAAACACAGCAGGTGGAAAACTCAAAGATCTTCAGAGCATGGGAGGGACTTGACTCTCTTTGCTGGTTTGAGGATATAGGAAGTCACAAGGGAATCCGGGCAAGGAATTGAATTCTGCCAAAACATGACTGAGCTTAGAAGTTCATTCTCTCCCTTATCTTTTAGATATGATGCCAGCTCAGTTGAAATACTTTTAGCTTTGTGAACCCTATGCAGAGTACCTAGATGAGCCTGTTGAAATTTTGACTTGCAGTGTTGTCAATAATGAATATCATTTTATCCCACTGGTAATTCATTATGGCAGCAATAATAGCAATAATAGCACATATTATGGTACCTGGATGTGGGTAGTGCTATAATAAACATCTAAAAATTTGTAAGGAGATTTTAAATGAAGGAGTGGGTGGAAGATGGGAGAATTTTAAAGAGCTTGTTAGGAAAAATGTAGATTGTTTTGAAAGATGCGGTGAATTAAGAAACCCTTAACTTACTGGTGGGTTATTGGGTATAACTGGAAATGGAGTCACTCTCACTTCCACCTTTTTTTTTTTTTTTTTTTTTTTTTGGTACCGGGGATTGAACTCAGGTCCTTGCGCTTGCGCAGCAGGCAGCGAAACCACTGAGCTAAATCCTCGGCCCTCCAACCCTTAACTTACTTAAAATGGCAAAAAACGTTTTCAAAATGAAGA
This sequence comes from Heterocephalus glaber, assembly GCF_053883595.1. Lineage (NCBI taxonomy): Eukaryota > Metazoa > Chordata > Mammalia > Rodentia > Bathyergidae > Heterocephalus > Heterocephalus glaber. The sequence continues at coordinate 7,543,472 of NW_028258444.1, read as the reverse complement.
AATTCAATATCAGGAAAATGCACACCAGAAAGAAGAGTATGTATATGAATCTGCAACTACTGCTAAAACTTCAGGGAGATCTGGAAATCAGAACACTCAGTCACACAGAATGCTCTTTGAAGGGATTACATATGTAACTCCTAGATCCTCACAGTTGTCTCAGAGAAAACTAAAAATAAAGATGAGGTCTAAGAATAATATGTGGAGGAACCTGTCAGCCTGTGACATAGGCAGGAGACCCACAATCTTGAAATTTTATGCAAATAGAAATACTCCCAGCGGTGACTGAAAGAGAGCTTGAGTAAAAATGAAAGTCAGCTCTCAGATCCCCTTAATTCTACTGCCAGGAAACAGGCTGATAAAACTGCTCAGCTGCAGTCCCTTGCTGCCATTCATCCGAGAGATAGAATGACCCAAGAGTGGAGCTGTGAACCACAGAAAAGTGAGAGAATGCTCAGCCAGGCTTCAGATCTCCATTTTGTGATCTGTTTTCTCTTTCTTTGAATAGAAATGTCTACAGCTGTTGTCCTGTGCTTGACCCGATATGTTAGGGAGCAGGTAATTTATTTCTTTAGAAACAGCTTTCTACATCTAATCTGAGGTTAAATCCATTGAATGAGAGTTTGATTTCTCTCTTTTTCTTTCTTTTAAAATTACAATCAAAATAATAAAATCATAACCACACTATTTCTAGAAGTTCTATTTGCTTTATTCTCCAAATACACTTGGTTGTTGTTAAAATAAATTTTATTGTGTATATTTAGGTATAAAACATGATGTTAGAGAGACAAAAAAGGTTACTATACTGAAGTAGTTTCACATGTCTACCATTTTATATCTTTTCCTGTTGTGTGTGTGTATGTGTGTGTATAAAACAACTAACATTTCATTTAGCATCCATCTCACATACGGTACAATTTTTTACTATAGTCCTCATATCGTACAATAGATTTCCAGACTTGTTTGTCCTATATATCTTCCATGCTATGTCCTCTGACCTACATCTTCCCATTTCTCCCTCTCTTTGGCAGTCACTACTTTGTTCCCTATCTTTGTATATTTGAATTTTTTTTCTTTTTAGATTCCCCATATTAGTGAGATCATGCAGTATTTTTGTGTCTGGCTTATTTCATTTAGCATAATGTCCTTAAGGCTCATCTATGTTGTCACAAGTGGATTTAATTCCTTGCTAAGGCTGAATAATATTCTATTGTATTTATGTACCACCATTTTTTTACTATTCATCTGTCAAAGGACTCTTAGGTTGTTGTCATATCTTGGCTTCTGTCAACAATGGTGTAATGAACACAGGAGATCTGATGTCTTCACAAGGTGGTGAAGGGTACGTGTCCTTAAGGTACATGTCTGTTTACATTCCCACCAACAATTATAAGAATTCTCTTTCGTCCACTTCCTCACTAGCATTTGTTATCTTTTGACTTTTTTATAATTGCCATCCTAACAAGTGTGAGATTGTATCTTACAGTTTTGATTTGCATTTCCCTGAATATTATTGATGTTGAGTAGCTTTTCAAATACTTGCTGGTCATTTTATGTCATTTTAGAGAGATATCTTCAAAAATCTTGCTCTTTTATAAATCACTGTTTTCCCACTGTTGAATTTCATGGGTTTTTTTTAAATATAAAACGTGGCTATTAGCTCTTTACCAGATATTTGGCTTGCAAAGATTTTTTTTCCAATCATTAGGCTATCTCATTTTGTTGGTATGTTTTTTACTGTGCAGAATTTTTTGGTTTGATGTGGTCTCATTTATTTATTTTTGCTTTTGTGGTTTGAACTTTTGGTGTGATATCCAGAAAATCATTCCAATACCAGGGTCTGTGAACTTTTTTGTTGTGTTCTCTTGTAGAATTGTATAGTTCCTGGTCTATATTTAGATCTTATATCCTTTTGATTTGATTATTTTTTTAACCATGATCTAAGATAAGGGTCCAGTTCCCTTCTTTTGCATGGTTTAAGATAAGGACCCACTTTCATTCCAGTTTTCCCAGCACTGTATCTTTAAAGGACTATTTCTTTTCCTAGATCTTCTCTTGATACCTTTGTCAAAACTTAGTTGACAAGAGTTGGGGGTTTAGCTCAGTGGTTCCACCACCTGCCTCTCAAGCACAAGGTCCTGAGTTCAATCCCTGGAATGAAAAAAAATATTAGTTCACTATACACTTGCATTTATTTTTGGGCTCTTTATTCTATCCCAAATATTCCTTATTATTTTTATAATCCTTTTTTACTCATATTTCCATTCTTTTCCTACATTTTAGATATGCATGTACTTACTTTTTTGTATTATGCACAAATTCTAATATTTTAAATCTGTTTGATTCTGTAGTTTGTTGTTTTGGAGACTTTATGGTATTTTTAAATGAATCTCTTAAATACTTTTAAACTTTTAATGTGAAAAAATTTTGAGATATAATTTGAAAGAAAACTTTAAGACAGGATCTGTATTTACCAGGTGCCTACGATTACTGGAATAAAACTGCATTCCTGGTTTGAAGTTTTGGTATCTATCCACATAGTACTAATTAAGGCAGCAAGTATAGTTTAGTCTTTCTTGAATTGCTAGAACTTTTTTCTCCTTCATTCATTAACAAGTCTTAAAGCAGGGATTTATTTTGTAGCTCCTCATTTCCAAAATAACTATGTATAATTTATGCTATGATGAGTAATATAGTAATTGATGCTATAATCAATCAGGCAATCTAGTCATTAGGATCCAAGTTTTATGCTGTAGTTTGGCTATTTATTGAATTCTTCATCTTGTGAATTAGCCATCACCCCTTTTTTTCTTTTTCATCTTAATACCTCAAGTAGTCATAAAGCAGAAGCTGAATATTAAATTCTCCAAGGTTCAGTTCATTTTATCTTTCTGATGTTTCAACTTCAGTTTTTCAGCTTCTGATTGGTTTTTATTACTTTCCTTGTAAGTTATCAGGGCAAATATATAGATGTTTGCATATATATATATATATATATATATATATAAAATTTTAAAGTGTTTTCTCTTAGATGTGCAGTCCAGTATATAAAGATCATGATCACAATAGAAGGAAGGTACAGTTGGATTTTAAAGTTAACCTGTTAATGATGTTGGAGGGATGCTAAAAATGCTGAACATAATATCTTAAGAAAAATGTTCAAAGTTCACTTTCTTGAGATCCTAGTCATAAGGACATAAAAAATGGAAAATCTTAACATGTATAATTTTGTGAAGGAAATAAAGAGATGGTGGAAGCAAGATCTTGTGAGGGGCAGTTTCCGGCATGGGCTATAGATGACTGTTAGCGGAAGCCTAAATGGTGCTATGAAGAGATATTTGCAAACAGAGCAGATTTAGACTGAATATGATTCATATTGATATTTTTGCAATTAATAATATTTTAGTTTTCCATTCTTTCACTTTGCTCCCAATCAAGATATTAAGACTTCACTTCCTCCAAACAGAAGGAGAACAGATTATATATTAGTTGCATACATGCTCTAATAGATTACTGGGGATGGATTATATTCTTGGGAACAAAAAACACTTGTTTGGCTGTGAATCCATCATTTGCAATTCCCAAGACATACAGAGTCATTGGCACTATAGTTTGTGATAGAACAAAGAATAACAAAGTATACCTTCAGAGTATTAGGATTGCTCTTTAGAGGATTCTTAAGGACTTATTTCTATATTTTCTTAAGTAAAGTAAGGAACTCTGTTAGTTTCATGTTACTATAACAAAATATCAGAGAAATTTCCCTTATAGAAAGAAAAGGTTTGTTTTGTCTTGCAGTCCAGAAGGTTACAATACAAGATCAGGTGGCCCATAGCATCGAGCCCCTTGCAAGGAAGATACATCGTGGCAACAGTGTGTGATTGGAGCAAAGCACTCATCTCACGAAATGAGACAGGAAAGGTCTGGGGACCCACAGTTTTCTTGAGAGTACACCCCTATAACTTGAGGACTCCAGTGATCACTAGCCCCACCTTTAAAGGCTCATAGCTCCTCCCAGTATCACCACTCTGGAGCCAAACTCTAAGACTCATCCAAACTAGAGCAGAACCTGTGCACACATCCTGCATGTTCCTAGTGGACTTTGTTCTTGGCCTTAGCTAGAAGCTATCTGAGCATAAACAAACTAGTATATATAAAGTTGAGTGTGATTTTAATTTTGCTTATGTGTTACATTCTTGCTTAAATATTGAGCACCTTCCATGGATAGTTATTTAACTCTGCAAATTAAGCAGAAGTTTATGTCATGAATTTGTTCTTAAAAACTTAGCTACTTCAGTTGGGTATGGTGGCACATGCCTATAATCCCAGCAGTTGGGTGGATGAGACAGGAGGATTTCTGAGAGTTCTAGGCCATCCTGGGCTACATAGTGTATTCAACAGCAGCCTGAACTACATAGTGAGACCCTGTCTCCAAGGGAAACAAAAACAAAAACTTAACGTACTTCAGAAAAGAAAGAGTAAGAATTTGTGAGTTTTAACAATTTAGGAATAATTAAGTGTTAATCCTTATGGTACTGAGCAATAAGAGTATAATGAAAGAGGTATGATTTTTGTGGAAAAAATAGAACTTCATCTGGAAATATGTAAAATTTGATACAAAATAAGGAACAGTTAGCAAGTTGCAGTATGCTAGGGTATGGGAATGAACACAGTAAGAAGTAAACACAAATAACTGTCTTGATGAAGGTAGTGGGGAATAATGGAAACCAAGATTTCCAATAAGGCTGCAGGACACCATGGAAACCGTGAAAGTTCTGTTATATTGCACTGTATGTGGTCCTCATTAGACAGCACAACGTAGGGCCATTGATTGTTCTTGGGAGAGGACTGGGCTGTTGAAAGTGATATTAGAGGTTGATCTTCCTTGGGAAGGATGAAGCTATAGTGAAGGAAAGAGTTGGACTGGGAATATTTCTTGTTAGACAGGCACATACTTATTAGTAGTATGCCTTTTGAGTATATAAAAGTAGATGAATTTAAATTTTATGTGAATATAAAATACTAATGCATACAAATGTATTTTTGTTGTAGAGGAATTCCAGGGAGGAAATGTGGTACAATCATACTTACAGCAGAGGAATTAAACTGCTGCAGGGTAAGTAAATACTTATTTGTTTAAAATTTATTTCTGCTATCTCTTTGAAATACTCTTTCTACAAGTATACTTCAGTAACTAATTCTCAAATAATTTTGGCAGAAATAATTAAAATTATATATTATGTAACTGTAACTCAAAACATGCCTCCTTAGATACTTAGCACTTTGACCAGAGATCTTTATTTCATAGTCTAAAATAATGAGCAATTATTTGAATAACATTTGTAAAGAATAAAATGTATCCTAAAATTCATTTAGAACCAGAAGAGACCTGGAATAGCAAATACAATTCTGGGCAACAAGGGTAAGGCATGGGGTATCACAATCCCTGGCTTGAAATTATACTACAAAGCTGCTGTGATAAAAACAGAATGGTAGTGGCAAAAGAACACACATGAGGATCAATAGAATAGACTAGAAAATGCAGAACCATCTCTAGACATACTCAGCTACCTTATCTTTGACAAAGAGGCCAAACACCTTCTTTGGACGAAAGCCTCTTTAATAAATGGTGCTAGGAAAACTGGCTTCCCACATGCCAAAAATTGAAACCAGACCCATATCTTTCACCGTGCACTAACCTGAAATCGAAATGGATCAAAGCTCTAAATATTAAAATGGAAACACTGACTCTGCTAGAAGAGAGAATAGGTGGAATGAACAAAACCTAGACTGCATGGGAAATACTACAAAGAACAACTGGGACCTCATCTCATTAAAAAGCTTTTGCACAGCAAGAAAAGCCAACAACAGAGTGACGAGACAACCCACAGAGTGGGAAAAATTTTTTTACCAGCTATTCATCAGATAAAGGACTATTATCTAGAATATATAAACAACTAAAAAAAAATCAGACACCCCCAAATTTAAAGATCCAGTCCAAAAATGGGCATCTGAAATGAAAAGACATTTCTCAGATGAAGAAGTATAAACAGTAAATAAATATATGAAAAAAATGTCCAACATCACTGGTCATTTGTGAAATACAAATCAAAACAATGCTGAGATTCCACCTCACCCCAGAATGAATGGTTGCTATCACAAAATCAAGCAATACCAAATGCTGGCAGGGGTGTGGGGAGAAAGGAACCCTTCTCCACTATTGGTGGGAGAGTAGACTGGTTCAATCACTGTGGAAATCAGCATGGAGATTCCTCAAAATATTAAAAGTAGAGGTTCCATTTGAACCAGCTATTCTTCTTCTTGGTATTTTTCTGAAAGAATTAAAAGCATTGTATCACAGCAATATAGGCAATTTAGTATCTTTCTGAAAGAATTAAAAGCATCAAATCACAGCGATATATGCACACCCATGATTATAGCTGCACAGTTTGTAATAGCTAAATCTCAGACACAGCCCAAGTGCCCATCAACTGAGGAGGGGATAAAAAAAAGGTGGTTTTTTTATATAATGGAGTACTAGTCTGCTATAAAGAAGGATGAGCTTCATACATTTATAGCTAAATGGATGGACCTTGAAACCGTACTCTTAAGTGAAATAATTTGGACACACATGTTTGAGTGCCTCATTGTTTCTCTGGTGTGAGAAACCGAAAGTGGAAATAAGGACTAAAATTGGGGTGATTGGGTCAGCAGTGTACAAAAGTTGTGGGTTTCTTCCTATCCTAAGCAAGGAAGAGAGGTCATCCCTCCACAACTGAATGAATGTTTGAGACTTTGCCTAATGGGAAAAACATCTTTGGAATAATATTTCCTAAGTCACAGGCAGGAATCCACGTAGATGACTAGATGGAGGCTGTGTTTAAGAATGGTATGTTTTGGTACTGGCAAAGAAACAGACCTGAGGACCAGTGGAACAGATTAGAGGATGCAAAAACAACGCCAGACACACTCAGCCATCTTATCTTCGATAAAGGAGCCAAACACCCTCGCTGGAGGAAAGATAGCCTCTTTAATAAATGGTGCTGGAAAAATTGGGTTTCAACTTGCCAAAGATTAAAACTAGACCTATATCTCTCACCATGCACCAAACTAAAATTGAAATGGATTAAAGATCTAAATATTAAAATAGAAACTCTGAACCAGTTGGAACAGAGGTTAGGTAGAACCCTTGAAGACATCAGTGTAGGAAAAGATTTTATGAACAAAACCTCAGTTGCCCGTGAACTATCACAATCAACAAGTGGGATCTCTTCTTATTAAAAAGCTTCTGCACAGAAAGAGAAACCACCAGCAGTGTGAAGAGACAACCCACAATGTGGGAAAATATCTTCACCTGCTCTTCCTCAGACAAAGGTCTACTCTCTCGAATCTATAAAGAACTTAAAAAGATCAGACTTCCCAAATTTAAAGACCCAATCCGAAAATGGGCATCTGAAATGAACAGACATTTCTCAGACAAAGAAGTAGAAATAGCAAATAAATACATGAAAAAATGTTCAACATCACTGGTCATTCGAGAGATGCAAATGAAAACAATGCTAAGATTCCACCTCACTCCAGAAAGAATGGCTGCTATCATGAAATCAACCAATAACAAGTGCTGGCGGGGCTGTGGGGAAAGAGGAACCCTGATCCACTGCTGGTGGGAGTGTAGACTGGTGCAAGCACTGTGGAAATCAGTATGGAGACACCTCAAAGAACTAGGACTGGAAGTCCCATTTGACCCCACTATTCCACTGCTGGGGATCTTCCCCAAAGAATTAAAAGAATCATACCACAGTGATATATGTGTGCCCATGTTCATAGCAGCGTAGTTTGTGATAGCTAAAACTTGGAAACAGCCCAAATGGCCATCAACTGGAGACTGGAGAAAGAAAATGTGGTTTCTTTTATAAAATGGAGTACTACTCAGCCATCAAAAATGAGAAATTAGAGACATTTATAGCTAAGTGGATGCACATTGAGGCAATACTCTTAAGTGAAATAAATAGGACACACATGTATAAATACTGAATAGTTTCTCTGGTGTGAGAAACTGAAAGTGTAAATAAGGACTAAAATGCATAATAGGTAATGTGAAATAGGAAGAAAAGGGACAAAGGGTAAGGAAGTAGAAGGGCTACTCTTTCAATAGAAGGGAATGGGATTAATATGAGAAAGTGGAAAAATAGGAAGAAAATCTTTGTAAATAGGGAGGAAGGGAGGGGGGGGTGAAGGGAGGGCTGGGCAAGGGTGAAAAATAAGAACCAAGAGAGACTATGTAAAGGTGCAAATTTCCAATGATGAATGTCATTATATTGTATACCTAAAATGTACCAATAAAATTAATTAAAAAAAAAAAGATAAAAAGAATGGTGTGTTTCAAATACTGGCAGTCCCAGGATCTGGTTACCCAAAGGCCTGCATTTTAGCTTTTTTTTAACATCCACTTAATCTGGCAGTCTTTGAACCCTTTTCCCCATCTTAACCTTTTTTTGGGGTACTGGGGATCGAACTCAGGACCTTGCACTTGTGAGGCAGGTGACAGCACCACTGAGCTAAATCCCTGGCCCTCCCCAACTGAACTTTCTTTCATGTTCTGAGAAAATATCCCACAGGACTGGGCCCTCATTAACTGTCTGTCTTCCTTCTGATGTATGTAAATGTCTGCAGTGCCTATCTTATGTAAAAGACAGTAGAAATTTATTGTACATAGTTTATATTAAATTTTAAAGTAAACATGAAGAAAATGAAGATAGAGAAAAAGAAAGTAGGAAGAAGTTCTAATAATTCCCCAAATTATATATATGGTGGTTTCAGAAATATTTCAATATATATTCTAATTTGATTTATTTATACTGCTAGGTCCTCTTAATTCATTGAAAAGAAAGTTTTGTGCTATTATCTAGTTGTTTCTTTTTTGTAAGAGTCTTTTTACACTATTGTATTTTGGTTTTTTTTTTGGTCCTAGGGATTGAACTCGGGACCTTGAGCTTGTGAGGCAGGAGCCAGAACCACTGAGCTAAATCCTCAGCCAAGAGTCTTTTTAAACTATGACTTGTACTGTAACATTTTGACCGTTCTTTTAAGATTATGATACACAGTGTGTTCGCTGATGTTATTCTTTAATTAATTTGTTATGAAATTTTGATTTATTTTTTCATAGAAGTAAGACTTTAAAAAATATTTTCTTTATTAATATCTACTTGTATTACATGAAATAAAGAATAAATAGTATTAAAATATATCAACACTGCTTTTTAGGTCTGATTATAAGAAATTATCATTTATCTAATCAGTTCTGTTCCTGAAAAAATGTTGAAGAATTATGTGAAATTTTGAAGGAATATTTTTAGTGATTTAAATTTAGTCCTTACTTTAGGGTATTCTTCCTCTCTCAAATTTCTAATTGAATTATTTCAGAATTTATATTAAGTCTATCGCTTGCTTGCTTGGGAAACCCACATTTTAAAAAAGGATCTAAGAGTATGACTGCATGGTCTGTAATTTTACAAAACCAGTATTTTTAGCTTTGATTTGCTCTTCTACCCACTGAATCATGCTTAGTGATGTCACTGTTGACGAGAAATGAAGTGATCGCTGTGGCTGTCCATACTGAAAGCGATGATGAGTTGCCCAATCTAAAGTTAATATTATCTACTTCTTGTCCAACACATCTCTGAGAATTGTGATTTCTGGAGAAAAAATAGTTTGTCCTAGATTATACCTCTAGGGCTTTTTATTTTCAATTTCTTGTTAATGATTTTAGGAACAGAAGCTTCCGAATAATACTAAAAGCTTAATACTTTGACATTGGGCACACATTTTATATAGTTATATATTTTTTCTTTTCTTAAAATTTAGATCAATATAGTGGATTTATTTATATATTTCTGAAAGCTTATATAAGAAAACTATATATTACTAACAAATGATAGAAACTGAGTATTTCAATTGATTATTTGAGGGGTTCTAAGAGGAGAGGGAGGAAGAAAAAGTGAGATAATCATAGGAAACCACAATAACAGGCTTGTGAAGATAATTTAATGAGAATTTAAAAATCTAATTAGTTAAATTATATGCAAATAGAGATCTTCCTATTCTTCATCTTCTGTTGTCTTTGTCTTCTTGGGCTGGTCCTGGCTACCTCCGTCTATTTTCCCACGTGTAAAATACCCAGTACCTACCCACAGTGTACGTAATATTATTAAAGGCATCAGACTGAAACTGAATTTTGGTCTTGCTATAAGTTTGTACTTTGTTTTATCAAACTGCCTGATAGATTCTAAGTTTTACTTCCTGTTTTCAAAGGGGAAAATAGACACCCACAACAGTCTGTGGATAGCAGCTAGAGTATCTAAAACTCTTTCCAGGTCTTATCAACTACCAAACATTAAATCTGTTAATATAATGTATTTTGATGAATTCTCTATATATAAAAAACAAAAATGCTTCACAAAACAATTTTTAAATGCAGTTTTAAAATATTACCTATGATTCCATTTTTCAGTTTTAGTTAAAATGGCACATAGATTTCTATTAGTCTTTTATACCTCTCCTGTCTTGAGTTTGTATATAGTGCTTAGCATTAGAATAGAAAGAGAAAGTTCAAGGTTATAGTGATATTAACATTCTTTTATTTGAACATACTGAGCTGCATTGAGTCTGTGTATAGATACATGAATACCATGATTGGTTCTATATAGTGCCAAGATACCAAGGGCATAGATTGTGTATGGGTAGGAACAGGCTACTTCTTGAGTGTCTTTGACTTTCAATTCTATGATCTTGTTTTGAAGAATGTGGAAATTCTTCTACAAAGATGAACAATACAAATGAAGCAGAGTTTATTACTTACAATCTAAGTTACTTTTATCCCCTTTTCTAATAAAAAAGCTTTAAGAACATCTGGATTATCTTTCAATGAATAAAAATATATTTCTCATATTTCAAACAATAGATTGCTGCTTAGAATATTGGTCTAAAATCATGTTTCTTATATTTCAGTTCTTAGCTACAGCTTTCATGATAATCAGCATCATTAATAATTCCTATAAACTTTGAATTGGAATTTAATTATTATGCTAATATAGTAGACTGCACAAATATTTTCCAACCAATATTGATAGTTATATCTATGCCTTAAATGTATATTTTGGCCATTCAAACTCTGAATGAAATTATTTTATTTCTTACCCAGCACCTTACAAGTCAACATTTATTTTTTCTTTAAAGCTAGTTGTTCTTGTTAACTTTTTAGACAGTGAGCACAGAGTTTGGAATTGAGGTGCATAAATTTCAGTCTTCCCTCTGTCATTATGTAACTGAGCGAGGTTATACACTTGGGGCTTCAGTTTCTGTAAAATACTCATAGCCTGTTTTTAACAACAGTTTATTGAGGGACGACTGACATACAGAAAGCTGTGTTCCTTAATGTATAAATTTGTTGAGTCTGGAGATTAGTACCCATGAAACCATTAGAACAATCTATGCCAAAAACATACTTATTGCCTGCAAAAGTTAAGTTTCTCCCACCTTCTTTATGTATCATTTTTGTTACAATGATAAGAACACTTGACCTAAGGTCTACCCTCTTAGCAAACTTTAAAGTATTCAATAGAGTCTTATTATCTATAATTCCTTTGTTTTATAGATGGCTAGGATTTATTCGTCTTGCAAAACAAACTGGTGGCAAATACTGCATTCTTCTTTTTTTCCTTAAATTCTTTTATTGGTACATTTTAGGTAAACAATACATTTACATTTATCATTGGGTGCTTGTACCTGTACATGATGTTTCTTGGTTCTTAATTTTTTCCCCATTACCTGTGCGCCCTTCACCCCCTCCACCCTTCCCTATTTACATAGACTTTGTTTCCATTTCTTTTTCTTTTCTCATAATTTTTCCTTTCCTTCCTTTCCTTTTCCTTCCCCCTCCCACCACTCCTACCCATTTAGACATTTTCTTCCTATTTCAAATTATCAATTATTGGTTTTAATCATTTTGATTCTTATTTACACTTTCAGTTTCTCACAGGAGAGAAACTATTTGGTATTTACATATGTGTGTCCTATTTATTTCACTTATGAGTATGGCCTCAATATGCATCCACTTAGCTATAAATGACTCTAGTCTCTCATTCTTTATGGGTGAGCAGTGCTCCACTGTATAAAAAACCCCCACATCTTCTTTATCCAGTTTCCAGCTGATGGGCACTTGGGCTGTTTCCAAGCTTTAGCTATTACAAACTGTGCCGCTATAAATAGGTGCGGATATATCGCTGTGGTATGATTCTTTTAATTCTGTTCGGAGATCCCCAGCAGGGGAATAGCTGGGTCAAATGGGACCTCTAGCCCTAGTTCTCTGAGGTAGCTCCATACTGACTTCCACAGTGGTTGCAACAGTCTGCATTCCCACCAACAATGGAGAAGGGTTCCTTTCTTCCCACACCCCTGCCAGCATTTGTTATTGGTTGATTTCTTGATAGCAACCATTCTTTCTGGGGTGAGGTGGAATCTCAGTGTTGTTTTCATCTGCATTTCTTGAATAACCAGTGATGTTGAACATTTTTTCATATATTTATTTGCTTCTTTTAATTCTTTGGCTAAGAAATGTCTGTTCATTTCATATGTCCATTTTTGAATTGTGTTTTAGAATTTAGGGGGTCTGATTTTTTTGAGTTCTTTATATATATTCTAGCTAGGAGTCCTTTGTCTAAGGTAAAGGTGCTAAATTTTTTTTGCCACATTGTAGGTTGTCTCTTAGCTCTGTTGGCAGTTTCTCTTGAAGTGCAGAACCTTTTTAATAAGATGTGATCACAGTTGTTGATTCTTTGTGCTAGTTCCCATGATACTGTGGTTTTGTTCATAAAGTCTTTTCCTATGCCAATGTCTTCAAGAATTCTACCTAACTTATCTTCCAGTAAGTGTTTCTGTCTTAATATTTTCATATTTAATCCGCTTCAATCTTAGTGTAGTGCATGGTGATAGATATGGGTCTAGTTTTAATCTCTGGCAGGTTGAAATCCATTTTTTCCAACACCATTTATTAAATAGGCTATCTTTCCTCCAATGAGGGTGGTTGGCTCTTTTGTCAAAGATGAGTATGTCTGAAGTTGTTTCAGCATCTTGTAATCTATTCCACTGATCCTCAGGTCTGTTTCTTTGCCAGTACCATGCTGTTTTATCACAGTAGCTTTGAAGTATAGTTTCAAGTTGGGGATTGTGGTACACCCAGCCATGTCTCTGTTGCCTACAATTGCTTTTGCTGTTCTAGGTCTCTTCTGGTTCCAAACGAATTTTTGGATTATTTTCTCTAGTTCTGTGAAGTATATCGTTGGAATTTCAAACAGCATTGCATTAAATCTATGGAGTAGTTTTGGAAGGATGGCCATTTTCACTATATTGGTTTTTCCTACCCAGGAACAAGGGATGCCTTTGAATTTTCTTATATCCTCGTCGATCTCCTTTTTCAGAGTGCTGTAGTTTTCAGTATAGAGGTCTTTTGCTTCCTTTGTTAGATTGAGTCCTAGATATTTCACTTTTTTGGATGCTATTGTAAAAGTAATTGTTTCCCTAATTTCTCCCTCAGTGAGTCTGTTATTTGTGCACAAGAAGGCTATTGTTTTTTGAGTGTTGACCTTATATCCAGCTACTCTACAGAATCTGTCAATTAAATCTAAAAGACTTTTGACTGAGTTTTTTGGGTCTTCTTTGTAAAGTATCATATCATCAGCAAATAACGACAGTTTAACTTCTTCTTTTCCTATCTTTATTCCTTTTATGTCTTTCTCTTTTCTAATTGCTGTGGCTAATTTTTCCAGAAGTATATTGAACAGGAGTGGTGATTGTGGGCATCCTTGTCTTGTTCCTGATTTTAGCGTGAAAGTTTTCAGTTTCTGACCATTTAGTTTGATGTTGGCAGTTGGTTTTTTATAGATAGCCTTAATCAGGTTGAGATAAAGACCTTCTATTCCAATTTTCTGTTGGGTTTTTTTCATGAATGGGTGCTGGATTTTGTCGAATGCCTTTTTTGCATCTATTGAGATGATCATATTTTTTTTGTCCTTGACTCTGTTGCTATAGTTCATTATATTTATTGATTTATGAATGTCGAACCATCCTTGCATACCTGGGATAAATCCAACTTGGTCAGTGTGTATGATCTTCTTGATGACCCTCTGTATTCTGTTTGCCAGTATCCTGTTGAGGATTTTTTGCATCTATGTTCATTAGGGAGATTGACCTGTAGTTATCTTTTTGGGTGGGGTCTTTCCCTGGCTTTGAAATCAAAGTAGCACTTGCTTCCAGGAATGAATTTGGAAATATTGCTTCCCTTTCAATTTCCTTGATGAGTTTAAAGAGTAATGATGATAGTTTTTCTTCAAATGTCTTGTAGAATTCAGACCTGGGCTTTTCTTTGTTGGTAAATTTTTTATTATATTTTCAATTTCACTCATTGTAATTGGGGTGTTTAGAATTTCTATATCTTCTTCATTTAACTTTGTCAATTCATATGTATCCAGGAATCTGTCCATTTCTTCTGTGTTTTCCATTTTATTAGAGTACAGGTCCTTGAAGTAGGTATTGATGATCCTCTGGATTTCTTCTGGGTCTGTTGTAACTTTACCTTTTTTGTTCTTGATTGCATAGATTTGAGCCTTTTTTCCCCCCTCTTTTTTGATAAGGTTGGCTAATGGTTTATCAATTTTATTTCTTCTTTTAAAAAACCAACTGTTTAATTCTTTAATTTTCTGTATCATTCTCTTAGTCTCCATTGCGTTGATTTCTGCTCTGATCCTTGTAATTTCCTCTCTTGCATGAGCTTTGGGTTTGTTTTGCTCTTCTTTTTCTAGGAGCTTGAGGTTCTGCATTAGGACATTTATCTGAGTTCTCTCTGTTTTCCTAATACGGGCATTCACTGCTATGAATTTCCCGCATAGAACTGCTTTCATTGTGTCCCATAGATTCCTGTATGTTGTACTGGCATTAGCATTTACTTGTAGAAACTGTCTAATTTCTTCTTTAATTTCCTATGTGACCCATTGGTTGTTCAACAGGGTGTGTTCAATTTCCATGTGTTTGTGGGAGTTTTGTGGTTCCTTATGTTATTGATCTCTAATTTTATTGCACTATCTTCTGATAATATACAGGGGGTAACTTCAATTCTTTTTGTTTGTTTTTTTTTTGGTACTGAGGATCGAACTTGGGACCTTGCGCTTGCGAGGCAGGCACTGGAACCACTGAGCTAAATCCCCGGCCCTCTTTCACATTTACTTAGACATATCCTATGAGCTAGCATGTGACCTATTTTGGAGAATGACTTGTGTGCAGCCAAAAACAATGTGTATTCTGATTTCGTTTGTGGAACACTCTGTAAATATCTATTAAGTCCATTTGTTCAATAGCTTGGTTCAGTTTTAGAATTTCATTGTTAATTTTTTGTCTAGATGATCTGTCCATTTGTGATAGTGGGATATTGAGGTCCCCCACTACAATTGTATTAGTGCTTATTTGTTTTTTCATGTCCATTAATATTTGTTTTGTATAGTTTGGGGCATTTGTATTTGGTGCATACATATTTAGGCTTGTCATCTCTTCCTCTTGGATTGTTCTCTTCACAAGGATATAGTGACCATGTTTGTTTCTCTTAATTAGTTTTGGTTTGAAATCTACTTTGTCTGCAAATAAGATTGCTACCCCTGCTTTTTTCTGGGTTCCTGTTGCATGGAGAACTATTTTCCATCCTTTTACTTTCAATCTATGAATTTTTTTTTTGAGTTACGTGTGTTTCTTGTATACATATTGCTGGATTTTGTTTCTTAATCCATTCTGTCAGTCTATTTCTTTTGATTGGTGAACTGAGGCCATTAACATTGATAGTTATAATTGAGAGATACTGACTCATCCTTGTCATGATGTTTTGCTATTGTTGGCTCTTTTATTTGTTATTTTTTTCCCTCTTTCCCTTTAGTTTCTTACCTTGCCTGGTGGCTCCCCTCTGTTGGGCCTCATGGAATTGTGACCTTCATTGTCTTTTTCTAGAATATTGCTTAGAATTGTTTGGAGTGCTGGTTTGGTGTTCTTGAAATTTTTTAGGTGTTCTTTGTCATGTAAATATCTAATTTCCCCACCAATTTTGAAAGATAATTTTGCAGGATACAATAATCTAGGTTAGAAGCTATTTTCTTTTAGGGCTTGAAATACTTCACCCCAGGCTCTCCTTGATTTGTGGGTTTGTGTTGAGAAGTCTGCTGTGATTCTGATGGGCTTTCCTTTGTAGGTGATGTGTTTCTTTTCTGTCTGTTGTAGGATTTTGTTCTTCTGTTGGGTTTCTGGGATCTTGACTATTATATGTCTAGGTGTAGATTTTTTTTTTCATCATGGCTAGTTGGAGTTCTATATGCCTCACTTATCTGTATGTCCATTTCTCTACCTCTGTCTGGGAAGGTTTTTACTGTTACTTTTGTGAACAGTTTTTTTATGTCAATTGTACTTTCTCCTGTTTTTTCATTGACTCCTATCAGTCTTATGTTATTCTTCTTTGCATCATCTAGCAGCTGCTGCATTGATTTCTCGTGTTCCCTTACTATTTTTTAAGAAATCTCTGTTTTCATGGCCCTTAACTGCAATCCTGTCTTCTATGTCTGATATTCTATCTTCAGATTCCCTTAATCTGCTGTGCATACTTTCAATGGAATTTTTAATCTCCTGAATACTGTTTCAATCTGTTTCATGGATTACATTTCTTTCCTTTGTTGGACGATCCTGGTTTCCTTTTCTTTCTTATGCTGAACATTCATGGCTTCTAGCATGTTTCTGAGCTCATCTATATTTTTATCTGTTTCTGTCCTAGAGCCTCTAATCTTGTCTTTCACTCTACTTACCATCTCTTTAGCTATCTGGGAGATCATTTCTGTTTTGAATTTTTCTAGAGCCTCATTCATCTGTTTTGTTACTTCCTGTGCTATCTGTTCAGGGTGTCCAGGTGGTTGATTATCAGTCTTTTCCACCTCATTTCCCCCAGAATTTGCCTTTTGTGGTGTGGAAGCCTGAGTTTGTGATTTGCTTAAATGTCTTCTCATTTTTGCTTTTGTTACTGTCCTTGGTTTAGTTTCTTGGTTGATACTTTGGAGTTGCTTATTGTAAGTATCTTTGTCGATGTATTTAGAACCCTTATGGAATGATTGCTTCTCAGAGGTGTCTTCCAGATATAGCTGGTCTTTAGGTTTTGAGTCTCTAATGACTCTGAGACTATCTCATTTTCATTTTACCAGGAAGGACCACTGACTAGATCAATCACAACATGTTAGCCCAAGTGATACAATCAGCAACACCATAGCATCAAGTACATCTTAGAAAATGACAATTTGTGGTAGTTATTAATCTGTCACTTTTAACTGTGTGAATTAGATCAAAATCAAGGACTAACCCAACATATCTTTATAGTGAGTAAACTCTTCAATATAGCAACTTTACCCTTTGGAATGGGGAGTTGGAAGGAGTTTAGGAGGGAGGGATAGGTAGGTAGAAGGATAGGGGAGGGTTAACTGTTAGGTCTGAGGACGCAGGTGAGAGAAGGAAAGAAAAGAAAAGAAAAATAAAGAAGAAATATGAATTCAGGCCAGAACAGATGAAGAACAATGTGGGATAGCAAGGGAGCGAGGAAGAGAGAGAGGGAGAAAGAAAGTAGAAGGGAAAGAAAAAAGAGAAAAATAAAAATTTTAACAGAGTAGAAAAAAAATATTAAAAATAAGAGCAAAAAAAATAGTGGTATTTTTGAAAATAACAAATAAAAGATAAAAGTGAAGGAACTTCTTCAGGATATGTCTCTGCTGTCACAATAGACAACATGGGTAACAGTGTGCAGTTATATGTCAGTGAGTCTCATTAAGATAGTCACAGACCCATGAGATTCAGGCAGATTTCTGGCTGCAAGTCCCAAGCTGAGCTCTCTGGCCTCCTGAAAGGTTGAACTGTGCAAGGTTCTATTGCAGGTTCCAGCTGCCTTTCCCCTGAAGATAATCCCGGTTCCAATGGGAGGTGATGATCCCTCCAATTTATTAAGTACAGTGGTCTGCTGTGCCTTTATTGCAGAGATTCTCTTCACTTTTCCAGTGGGCTTCAGTTTTCATCATAGAGCCTGAGAGAGGCCCTCTCCCTGTTGTTCTGTTCTGCAGCTCAGGACAATGGCCTTCCTTTATGTCCCCCTGTGCCTCTGTAGTGTGGAACTAGGTAGCTGCACAGCAAAGAGACCAGAGGAGGCCAGAGGCGGGGGTGGGGGTGGGGGGCTTTGTTGTTTCAGGCAACTGCATGGCCTCCGGGCAGCTGCTGGGTGTGCCTAGGGGGTCCTCACCATCTCCTGGTCACAAGTGGGCATGACCTGCCAGACAGAGCTGGGCTCATTCATTCTGAGGTGCTCTGCCTGTGCGGCTCTTCGGGGCACTGGTGGACGTGCCCTGGGGGTCCTCCAGTACAAATACTCTTATCAGTCAGATCATACTTCAGAGCTCCTTGGGAATCCCTGTGGCCTTCAGAGCCACGGCTAGTGATGCTCGTGACTGGGTGAGCCCATGGGCTCCTCTGTTGGCCCCAGTGGCCCTGCTGTCTGGAGCCCTGCCCACTTCTCTCCACCAAATATTGCATTCTTTGCTTCCATGAATTTGACTGTTTTTACTTCCTTATCTAAGTGATTTTCTCATAGTATTTAACTTTCTGTGTCTTGTTTATTTCACTTACATAGTGTTTCCCATGTTCTAGCTTATTTCACTTACATAATATTCTCAAGATTCACTTGTATTCACAAATGGCAGAATTTCCTTCTTTTTCGAGGCTGAGTAATATCCCTTAATCTATTGATGGACCAATGTGGATAATGCTGTAATGAACATGGGAGGGAGTACAGTTGTCTCTTTGAGATTCTATTTTCAGTTTCTTTTGAAAAACACCCAGAAATGGGATTGCTGTATCATGTGATAGTTTTATTTGTATTTTTTTCATTTTGTTTTGTTTTTGAAACAGGTTCTCACTATCTAGCTCAGACTGTCATTGAACTCACTATTAGTTCAGGCTGGCCCTGAACTCATGGTGATCATCTTGCCTCAGCCTCCCCAGTACTGATATTATAGACATGAGCCACCACGCCTGGCTATTTGTAATTTTTTTAGGAATTTCCATACTGTTTTCTGTTATAGCTGCACTTTCATTCCCACTAACAGTGCACAAGGATTTCCTTTGCTCTCCATCCTCACCAGTACTTGTAATCTTTTCTCTTTGATAATAGCTATTCTAACAGATGTGAGGTGATATCTCATTGTGCTTTTGATTTGCATTCTCAGATGACTAATGATACTGAGCATTTTTCAGGTATTTGTTGAACTTTGTATGTCTTTTTGGAGAATTCCATCCCTTCACCCATTTTTAAATTGAGTTTTTTGAGTTTTATTAATTCCTTATATATTTTGGATATTAATTTTTTTCACAGCTAATTTGCAAATAGATTGTTCTATTGTGTAGGTTGCTTTTTCATTTTGTTGAGTGTTTCCTTTCTGGTGCAGAAGCTTGTTAGTTTGGTATAACCCAACTAGTCTAGGTTAGCTCTTGCAAACTGTGATTTTGGTGTAATATCAAAGAAATGAGAGTCAAGATCAATCACAAGAAGCATTTCCCCTATGTTTTCTTCCAAAAATTCTAATATTCTTATTATTTACCTCAGTTAGATACTGTGTAGGAAAAAAGGACAGCATTTGAGAAATGTAAATATTGTAAATTGTGTGATCACCTTAATTTTCTTAGTGTTACATAGCTTTATCATCTAATCAAATGTCAGAGTAAAATTTAATACAATTTATAAGTCATATTTGGAATGTATTTTGAAAGTATGTTGGAATTATCTACAAACAAATATTTTACTGTCATGATGGATTTATTGATTCATTATTAAAATATATTATAATGTTCCTGGAATGGATGCTTGGAATTCATTGGTGAGAGAAAATAACACAGACACATGTACACACACATCCCAAACAAACAAAGCCCCACCATAACAAGCAACTCTGATCCCTAAGTTTGATGAATATAGAGTGTGGGCAAAAAACAGATATTACTAACCTCACTGTGCAGTTAAAACAAAAAGATGTATGCTAAGTGATTCAAATATATTATGAGAGAATATAATGAACATCTAATTGCTACTAAGTAGTGATAACTGCAGGCCTCTTTGACAGTGTGACATTTAAACTCAGACCAAAGAAGCAGAGGTTTGTCAGCCAGAGGTTAATTCCACCGTTTATGTAAGATACTAAGGTGGTGAAAAGGAATGTGTCTGGGTGTGATGGCCAGGCGCTGGCAGTGGGGGATGCTGTGAAACATTAAAAAGAGGTCTTAAAAATCTGCTAGGGGGTAGTATAAGAGATTAAAAAAAAAACCTCAAGACTTTTCTGCAATGCCAGTGCATTTTAAGGGTATATTTATGGTTATTTTTCATCCAAATTACTTTTTTTTGTGTTAGATACAATGGAATCTCTGCTAAGTTATTCTTAAGTCACTTTTTGTCATGGGGACACAATACCCAACACTGACAAATTAAAAGGAAAAGAGCTTTACTTCGGCCTTAGTCCCTGGTTAGCTAGCTCCAAGGTAAAAATGGCATAATGCAAGGGCCAGGTGCAGGGGAGCTGTTCAGATCATAGTGTTCAGAAGGCAGAGAGAGAGAGAGTGCAGCTGAGCCGGGGAAGGAGATACACCCTTCCAGGCCATGACTACCTGTGACGTGACTCTTCTGACCAAATCCAACCTCTTAAAAACAAGTAAGTTAGATTGTATCCATAAGTCAAACACCTTCCAAAAGCCCTGCCTCTGAACACATCAAAAAGTCTGTGTGTGGGGGGGCCCTTCTTGATCTAAACCATGACATTCTGCTTCTGGGTTCCAGAAGATTCATTTGCATCTCTTGGAGCTGGTCTCTCTAAGAGTTGCCTAGTATTAATGGTTCCAGCATTGCTCAGAAGCCCCAGTCCAAAGTTTCCTCTGAGACTCAAAGCAAACTCTTGGTTGTGAACCCTTGTAAAAAATCAAAACAAAGTCATATACTTTTAACATACAGTGGCACAGGGTAAACATTACACTTCTAAAAGGGAGAAATAATGGGATAAAAAGGAATGGGACCAAAATAAGACATAAACTTAACAGGGCAAACATTAAATCTCATAGCTCTGTTTCCAAAAGACTTTCACTTTTTCGCTTTGAGCCTGAGATGCATAGGGTCTTGTAGATTTCTGAAATACCTTCAGATCATCTTTCCTGTTATCCAAAGTACTTGGCTTCTTTTAATGCTAATGTTTTCAGGAACCAAAACTCTCTGCTTGAACTATGAAGATGCTTCCTTTTTGGCCACTTGCAAAATTTTTCCAATCATTCAACTTGACGTTTTACTCCTGTTTGCTTCTATTGTATGTAAGCCTTGCTAAAAGCTGCAAACAATATCCATGCAGTGGCCTAGCTGTAGGCTGCCTTGAAATTTTCTCAGCCAGCTTAATTAGTCGGCCACCCTTAATCTCAGTCTCCTGCAAAGTCTCAGGACATGAATGAGATGTAGACAAATGTTCTGGCACATAATACACATGGTCTCAGTTTCAATTGCCAACAGAGTCTTTATTCCCACCTGAAACCTTCTTACTCTGGCCTTTACTGTTTACATTTTTATTAAGATTCTTATCTTCTGAGTTTCTGGCTTACACTTTCAAGGGCTTTTATAGCCAGCATCTCCAAACCTTTACAACTTTTCCTGCAAAATGACTTCCAAAAGCTTCTGAACCACATGGTTATATTCATAGCAACATGCCCACTTCTCTGTTACCAAAATCTGTCTATCACTTTCTGGTCACTGAGATACAGTACCTGACACCTGAAACTTAAAGGAGAGGATTGTTTTTGCTCACAGTCACAGTCCATTGTTGGCTGATTCCAAGGCTGAGCAGTCATGGTCATGGTGGAAGGAACTGGGCTGAGGAAGGCAACTCATGTCATGGTGAGCAGGAAACAGAAGGGACAAGCCAGGGAGGGAGATACATGGTTTTAGGTCATGCCCCTAATGACAATCTCTTCCCAGTAGGCCCCACCTTCCAACAAAATGTAGCTGTTTTTTTCCTCTGAAAGTTTATTTATTTATTTATATATATATATATTTTTGTATTAAATTCTTTTATTGGTACATTGTAGGTATACAACACAATTACATTTCTCATTGGGAATTGTACCTTTACATAATGCATCTTGGTTCTTATTTTTTCCCCATTCCTAGCTCTCCCTTCACCCCCTCCACCCTTCCCTATTTGCAAAGACTTTATTTCCATTTTTTCCATTTCTCATCATTTTTCCTTTCCCTTCTTTCCTTTCCCCTGCCCCTCCCACTACCCCTACCCCTTTGGACCTTTTCTTCCTATTTTACATTATCGATTATTCATTCTAATCATTGGTACATTTTAGGTATACAATATAATGACATTCATCATTGGAAATTTGCACCTTTCCATAGTCTCTCTTGGTTCTTATTTTTCACCCTTGCCCAGCCCTCCCTTCAACCCCTCCATTCCTCCCTATTTACAAAGATTTTGTTCCTATTTTTCCATTTTCTCATATTAATCCCATTCCCTTCTATCCTTTCCCCTAGCCCTCCCACTTCTTTCCTCTTTGCCCCTTTTCTTCCTATTTCACATTACCTATTATACATTTAGTCCTTATTTACACTTTCAGTTTCTCACACCAGAGAAACTATTTGGTATTTACACATGTGTATCCTATTTATTTCACTTAAGAGTATCGCCTCAATGTGCATCCACTTAGCTATAAATGTCTCTAATTTCTCATTTTTGATGGCTGAGTAGTACTCCATTTTATAAAAAAACCCCACATTTTCTTTCTCCAGTCTCCAGTTGATGGGCATTTGGGCTGTTTCCAAGTTTTAGCTATCACAAACTGTGCTGCTATGAACATGGGTGCACATATATCACTGTGGTATGATTCTTTTAATTCTTTGGGGAAGATCCCCAGCAATGGAATAGCTGGGTCAAATGAGTACATGTTGCAGCATGTGCACTTCATAGTCATCTTGGGGAGTGGGTATGTGAACATAATATAACTTGATTCTTTTTTTTAATCCCCTTCTCCTTGCCTCCCACCTCCTATAACTCTTTAGCCATTTTCATTCTTGTTGATATTATTAATCTTACCTCATGTTTATGACATAAAGTGTTTATATTCATTGAGGTTATTAGGCTCCTGTACACAGCACATCTTTATTCTACTAATTTCCTTTTCTCTTCCCCCTCTCCTCTCACCTTCAGGTTCCAGGACTCTTTCTTATTTGCAAGATAACTCTTCTCTTCTCTCCTTCTATCTGTCCTTTATTGTCATCTTTACACTTTCCCTTACTCAAAGGAGAGATACTATACAGTGTTTAAGGTTGTGTGTTTTACTTATTTCACTTAACATTATATTTTCCAGGTGCATCCATTTTCCCACAAATGTGTCAAGTTTGTCTTTCTTTATACCTGAGTAGTATTCCATTGTATATAGCTATCACATATTCTTTATCCAGTCATCTGTTGATAAGTTTACAGGCTGTTTTAGGATTTAGCCATTATAAGTTGTGCTGCTATAAACATTGGTATGTGTGCATCACTGACTTTAGCTTTTTTAGGAAACTATCTAGAAGGAGGATAGCCGGGTCATATGGAATTTGTAATATTATTTCTTTGTGAAATATCCATACTGATTTCCATAATGGTTTTACTAATTTACATTCCCACCAACAGTGTCAATAGGTTCCTTTTCATTACAGCCATGCCAGAATTTGCTATTTTTTTACTTCTTGCTGAATGCCATTCTTTCTGGTGTAAGATAGGAACTTAGTGTTGTTTTAATTTGCATTTCTGTAATTGCCAGAGCTGTTGAACATTTTTAAATGTGTTTCTTGGCCATTTGTATGTGTTCCTCTGAGAATAGTCTGTTCATTTCACTTGCCCATTTCTTGATTGGATCTTTTATTTTAGGTAGTCTAATATTTGTGAGTTCTTTTTATATTCTAGATATTAGTCCTCTTTCTGAGGAATAGTTCTTGAAAGTTTTTCCCATTCTAAAGATTGTCTCTTCACTTAACTAATTGAATCCTTTGCTATGCAGAAGCTTTTTAATTGGATGTAATCCCTTATGTTGATTCTTGCTTTTATATCTTGTTCAATTGTGGTTCTGTTTAGGAAATCCTTTCTTACACCTGTGAAATCAAGTGTTCTACTTATTTTATCTTCCAGGAAATTTAATGTTTCGATCTTTGATCCATTTTAATTTTAGCTTAGTACGTGGTGACAGATATAGGTCCAGTTTTAATCTTTTGGACACAGAACCACTTGTTAACTAGGCTACCTTTCCTCCAACATGTGCTCCTGGTCCTTTCTCAAAGATCAAGTACCTGAATGTACCTGAGGAGTCCACTGATCCATATATTGATGTTGATTTTTGTTTCAGTATCATGCTTTTTTTTTTTTTTAACTTTTGGAGGACTTTTTCTTTCTAAATTAATTTTGTTGATACACTTTAGGTGTACAATACAATGACAGTCATCATTGGAAATGTGCACGTTGACATAATCTCTCTTGGTTCTTATTTTTTCCCCCTTCCCCTGCTCTCCTTTCAGCCCCTCCATCTCTCCCTATTTACAAAGACTTTGTTTCCATTTTTTTCATTTTCTTGTATTAATTCCATTCCCTTCTTTCTTTTCTCCTACCCTTCCCACTTCTCCTTTCCTTTGCACCTTTTCTTTTATTTCACATTATCTATTATACCTTTTAGTCCTTATTTACACTTTCAGTTTCTCACAATAAAACTATTTGGTATTTACACGTGTGTCTTATTTATTTCACTTAAGAGTATCTCCTCAATGTGCATCCATTTAGCTATAAATGTCTCTAATTTCTCATTTTATATGGCTGAGTAGTACTCCTTTTTATAAAAAAAAAAACACACACATTAACTGCGCAGGTGCAAGGACCCAAGTTTGATCCCTGGTACCAAAAAAAAAAAAATGAAAAACCACATTAAATAACCTGATGCTGAACCTCAAGCTTCTAGAAAAAGAAGAGCACGACAAACCCAAAGCTCATACAAGGGAGGAAATTATAAAGATCAGAGCAGAAATCTATGCTGTGGAGACCAAGAGAATGATACAAAAAAATCAATGAAGCCAAGAGTTGGTTCTTTGAAAGAATAAACAAAATTGACAAACCCTTAGCCAAACTTATCAGAAAAAGGAAAGAAAAGGCCCAAATCCATGCAATTAGGAATGAGAAGGATAAAATTATAGGAGACCCAGCAGAAATCCAGAAGATCATCAATACCTACTTCCAGAACCCATACACAAATAAGATGGAAAATACAGAAGATACGCTGTTTTTATCACTGTTGCTTTGTTGGGTAGCTTGAAGTCAGGTATCATAATGCCTCCTGTTTTCCTCTTGATCCTCAAGATTGCTTTTGGTGTTCTGGATCTCTTCCGGTCCATATGAATTTTAGGATTACTTTTTCTAGTTTTGTGAAGTGTATTGTTGGTATTTTAATTGGCACAGCACTGAAGCTGTATAACACTTTTTCAGAGTAGGGCCATTTTGACAATATTGGTTCTGGCTATTCAGGAGCAGGGGACATCTTTCCATTTTCTGATGTCCTCCTCTTCAGTCTCTTTCTCAGAGTACTGTAGAAGTCTTTCATTTCCTTGGTTACTTTTATTCCTCAGTGTTTCATTTTTCTTGAAGATATGCTGAGTGGAATTGTTTTCATAATTTCCTTCTCATTGAGTGCCCTCATGATCCAATCACCTTTAAAAAGCCATGCTTTGAGTCGCGCTGAGAACACCGAATCAGCGGAAGGAAGCTCCCCCACTGCCATCCCAAGCATCTAGGGCAGAGAAGCTGAGCTGGTCCCAGAACCCAGAAGGAAGCTCCCCTACCGCCATCCCAAGCTCCTAGGGCAGAGAAGCTGAGCTGGTCCCAGCACCCGGAAAGAAGCTTCCCCACTGCCATCCCAAGCACCTAGGGCAGAGAAGCTGAGCTGGTCCCAGAACCCAGAAGGAAGCTCCCTCGCTGCCATCCCAAGCTCCTAGGGCAGAGAAGGTGAGCTGCATGGGCACCAGAAACACCCCCCCCCCCGCCGTGGAAATGAGAAGACACGTAGAAAAACCTCAAAAACAGACTTCCAGATCACCTGCAGCAACCCCAAAGGGAAATGAGATGAAACAATCTGATACTCAACCACCTGGACTCTCTGAACTGGCAATAAAAGAGGATATGGGAAAAATGAAATCAGAAATAATTACTCAGATAACAGCAAAGATTTTGCTCATGGTGCAGGACATGATTAATAAATCTAGAGAGGACACAGATAAAAAAAATAGAGGATATGAGGAACATGATGGAATCCCAACATAGGAAACCAATGGAATCCATAAAACAGATGCAAACAGATTTCCAAGAGATTAAAAACTCCATCGAAAGTCTGCGCAGCAGAATGAACCAATGTGAGGATAGAATTTCAGATATAGAAGAAAAGATTGCAATTAGTGACCAGGAAAAGAAAAATTGCTTTAAAATTGTAAAGAAACACGAGAAATTAATCCAGCAGCTGCTAGACGATGCAAAGAAGAATAACATAAGACTGATTGCAGTCAATGAAGAAAGAGGAGAGAGTGCAGATGACATAAAAACACTCTTCACAGAAGTGATGGCAGAAAACTTCCCAAGGAGGGGAAAAGAACTTGACATACAGATAAGTGAGGCATATAGGACTCCAAATAGCCTTGATCAAAAAAAATCTACACATAGGGATATAACAGTTAGGATTCCAGAAATCCAAGAGAAGAAAAAATTCTACAAGCAGTGAGAGAAAAGAAACAAATCACATACAAAGGAAAGCCCATCAGAATCACAGCAGACTTCTCAATGGAAACCCTCAAGGCAAGAAGAGATTGGAGTGATGCGTTTCAGGCTCTAAAGGAAAACAGCCTCCAACCCAGATTGATGTACCCTGCAAAACTATCTTTCAAAATTGATGGAGAAGTAAGATACTTTCATGATAAAGAGCACCTCAGGAACTTCATGAATATCAAACCAGCACTCCAAAAAATTTTAGACAATACCCAAGGAAAAGACAATGGGGATCACAACCCCCGGGAAACCCAGCAGAATGAATCCATTGGGCATGACAAATTAAACGCAAAGGGGAAGAATCCAACAAAAAGAAAAAGTTATGACAAGGCTTTTAAAACTTTTAACTTCATCTCCCTAATGAGTGTATAATTCAATTTTATTATTGTACTGATTAGTATTTTTCTGATTCTAGAGTTGCACACCTTTCTTTGTGCTATACTGGCTATTTATCATCTTCTTATGTCTATGTTTTAATTGGGTTGTCTATTAATGAGCTCTAAGAATTCTTTATTCTGGTCATAGGTTATATGCATTATAAATATGGTCTGTTTAAGGACTACTTTTCATTTTAATGATGTCATTTAAAGTTCTAAATTTTGATGGAATCTCATTTATCAATTTTTTTCTTCTATACATCATGTCTTTTGTGTACTAGGTAGTTCTTGCATACCTTGAATTCATAAACATTTTCCCTTTTAATTTCTTCTTAAAGTTTTATACTTTTAGGCTTTCATATTTAGGTTCATAGATCCCTTCAAGTTATTTTCATGTATGGAAATAAAGGGTTGAGGTTAATTTTTTATATGCAGATACCAGGTGTTCTAGTGCCATTTTCTGAAAACACTATCTCTTCCTCGGCCCTTGAATTGAGTTTATATTCTATAAAATGCTAATGTTAAATAATCTTTCAAAACTCAGTGGACCATATATGTGTGGTTCTATTTCTAGATTGTCTGTTTTATTCCAGTGATCTATATGTCTTTCCTTACACCAACACTGCCCTGATTACTGTAGCTTTAGAAGAAGTCTTAAAATTAGGTACTAATCGTCTTCCAACACTTTTTGTTTTTGTTTTTGTTTTTGGCTTTTCTGGGTCCTTTGTACTCCTACATAACTTTTAAATTTCAACATCCAATTCTTCATTTATAGCAAGTATACACAGACCTGAAGTTTTATATATACCTTGTGTTTTCTAATCCTGCTAAATTCAAATACAAGTTCTAGCAGCCCCTAGAGATTTCTTAGTATTTTCTCTGTAGATGATCATTTCATCTACATATAAAGATTTTGCTTCTACCTTGCCAGTCCTATCCTAATTGTGTCATTTTATTGCCAGACTATTTTGGTTGGGCCTAGGTTTCAAAGTTTAATGGACAGAAAAGAGTAAGCATATCTGCCCTTGTTCCCCACCTTAAGGAGAAAGCATTGTATCTTCTCCATTCATATAAGGCGTTCTCATTGGAAGTATGAAGTACATGTCTTTAATCTGTTGAGAAGGTTCTGTTCTGCTCCTAGTCTCCTGATAGCTTTTACCATGAACAGCTATAGAATTTAGTCCAATACTTTTTCTCCAACTAGTGACAGGATCATATGGCTTTTTCCTTTCCTCTGTTAAAATGATGACTTATAGGGGTGGATCTTCCAATGCTGAACCAACACTGCCATCCCTATAACAAAACCACTTTCTACATACTGCCAGATCTGATTTCTAAGCGTTTGTTTTGTTAAACAAATTTCTATCTATGTTCATACGTTTTTCTTCTATTATCTTTATCCAGTTTTAGGATTAGCACCATGTTGAGTTCCTTAAATGAGGGGAGAAGTGTTCGTTCTTTTTTCTGCTTTAATTGTTTGATATAATTTATTAGTTAAAATGTTTATGAGCCTGCTGTTGTCATATAGGTAGGTTTTCAAGCTAGGAATATACTTTCTTTAATAGGTGCTATTCAAATTTTATATTTGCTCCGGAATTAGTTTCATTAATTTGTCTTCCAAGATACTTCTTAGAAGTTGTCAAATTTATTTCAAAACAGATTTTTGAAATATGCTTTCTATATCCTTTAAAATTCTGTAAAATCTGTGGTAATGTCTCCTAGATCTTGATATTGTAATTTGAAAAATGTATAATTGATATTGTGTAACAGGAAGAAAAGGTCTAAAGGATCAGGAGAAGTGGGAGGGGTAGGGGAAAGGAAAAAAGGGGAAAAAAATATGAGAAAAGGAAAACAATGGAAACAAAGTCTTTGTAAATAGGGAAGGGTGGAGGGGGTGAAGAGAAGGCAGGGGATGTGGGAAAAAATAAGAACCAAGAGACTCATGTAATGGTACAAGATCCCAGTGATGAATGTAACTTTTTTTTATACCGAAAATGTACCAATAAACTTAATGGGGAAAAAAAAAATGGAAAACTTTATACTTTCCAATGAGAATTCAAATAAAAAAAAAGCCATGCCTTTTTGTGCATGAGGGCTTTGGGTGTCATTCTCTATCCCACCTGTGTAATTATAAAAATGTATTTTTCCCAGCATGACTGTATGTGTTATCTTGCATTCATTAAAAGACATTATTTTTAATTAGCTAATAATTTTGTAAGAAATAAAAATAAAATTTGAAGTTGAAATCTTCGTTTATGTTTCCCAACGATTGTCATAAATTTTCTACCTTCATAACAATAAATCTCTTTGACATTTTATTAACAATGTGATACATATACATTTTATCCTTTATACATTTGAAATATATTAGAATGTTTCTCAGAATCATGTTTTGGTTTAGGTGCTTTGAAAGATCATGTATAAAGGAGTGATGTTTTTGTGTCAACAATGTCAGTGTAATTTCCCTGAATTTGTTTCTGCAAATTCACTCTCACTTACATATATGTGGAGATTAAGAGTTTTGAAAACAAACAAAAGAAAAGAGAAACAATCTTACCTTCTCAATCCTGCCCTTAATTTTATAGTTTGATTATTGAAGGTAATCCTCTAATTGTTTCCTTAGTATTTTTAAAAAAATCTTTTACTTACAAATTTGGAAAATTGTCAATTGAGACTTCTCTTTGCTATCAGGGATCGAACTTGGGACCTTGCGCTTGCGAGGCAGGCACCAGAACCACTGAGCTAAATCCCCAGCCCCACTTGAGGCTTTTGAAATAAGAGTGATGTCTGCATTGTTCTTGCCTGTATTCTTTTAATTTTCCCTAAAATGTGTATTTTCTGTATTCCTGCCTATGGTGTATTTCTTGCTTTATTATAACTCTGACAGCAGTTATCTTCTACATGATAGTGTAAAATAATAGTATAGACTTCTGAAAATGGGAAATCTAGAACTGTGGCTTTTCCAAGGGCAGAGATTGTGTTACCACCTTGCTCCAAGATCCCAACTTCAATATTGCTAAAGAAATGTTTGCAAAGTAAATGAATGAATGAATGAAAAAAATTGAAATAACATCATTTTTTAATAAGTCTTTTGAAACCACTGGAAAAAACTAATGAGAATGTATGTGGATAATTAATAAGTATTGCTGAGCTCCACAAAAATAAATAAGTAGAGAAGAGGACAATGACTTTTTAGACATTGTTAACATTTCCACCAAATAGTATTTGAACTATGACCTCTTGAAATTAATCTGAAGTACTTCACTATGTCACCTCTTCCCCCAAATTTTTATCATCTCCTTTCAGTTATAAAACACAAAAAACCCTATAAATATTGATTTTAATTTAAATAGTTAAGTATTTTCTACCTAAAAAATGCTTATACTTTGCATAATTAAATTAAACATTTAACTGTTGATTATGATACCCTGAAATCGTTTAGCTTATGAGTGCTTGGGTATGTAAATTGGTGAGAAAGATTGATATAGCATAATAATTAACGTACAGCTATTTCGTAGAAGAAAATGAAAATGCTTTATTTTTCTCGAAGCTCAGTTATAATAGAAATTATTTTAAATATAACTGTTCAGACACTGTGGTAATTGTTTATAATTAAGGGAGCCCCCCCATCACAAATATGCAAGCATACACAGAAACACACTTTAGGTTGTAAACTATTTTGTCAGAGTCTGTCATGTTGATATCAAATCATCATTAGATGATTAGTACATGTGCTATATTAACATCTCAATATCTAATGCACAGTAGGTAGATGCTTACTAAATATTTTCTAAGTAAAAAGGAATTTTAAAAAAAATTTTGTTGTAGAAATGTGTACCTGAATAATTGAAAATAAGAATGAAGATCCCATATTATAACATTGAGTATCCAGAGTCATTTGTTAGTCATCTTGTATCTTAATATTGCTTTTTTGGATGAAATGCTAAAAGTTTTTGAGAAGCAGTAGTTTTATAACTTGAATGTAAATTTCTAGAGAAAATTTTAAAGTTGTACAATCCTTCAAAAAGCAATTTTATGTTATTTGCAATTCTCCTATGCTTGGCTATTTGCATTAAAATGAAAAAATTGTTAAGTCTTGTTTGATAACTGCAGTTTTTAGTTATTTATAACCCAGCTTTTGAGATATTTTATTAATTTTTATAGGATGCTGTTTTGATGCAATTTTGTGCAAACAAATTGGACAAGAAGGATTTCTTTGGAAAATCAGATCCTTTTCTTGTATTTTATCGAAGCAATGAAGATGGCAGGTAGATTTATCTTTTATTTATTTTAACTCTATGGTAAGAGTGACATTTCAATTATTATTTTTGTCAAAGAAGCTCATTAAATTGATAAATGGAAGAAAATATTTTGGTGTTTTAAAAATTGTTGCTTTTTATATCCCAATGAAAAAATGTGTAACTTCGTAAACATTTTATATGTTATGTTTATATCATGTTACTTAAAAATGAATGATTTTCAGTTTCATGGAAACAGTATCATTTACTTTTCATATAATTATTAAATTGCCTTATGTCTTAGTTACTTTCTTGTTGCTGGGACACAGTACAACACATTCACTACTTTAAGTAGGAAAGGTTTATTTTGGCTCACATTTTGTAGAGGTTTCAGTCCACAGTCCAAGGCAGGGTGGCAGGGCAGTGGAGCATCCCAGAGGAGAAAGAATGCAGACAAAGAGAGGAAGAAATACACCCTTTCAGGCCACACCCCTATTGACCCATCTCCTCCAACTGGGCTTCACCTCCCAAATTATTTTTAGATATAAACTCCTTGGTGGACAAGTGCATTGAGGAGTATCACCCCCATGATCCAGTTGCCTCCCCAAAGCCCCACCTATGAGCTCACAAAGCTTTGGGGGAACATCTGGATATAAACCACAACATCTTAATAGTGGGCAAGAATGGCATTTTATAAAAACCTAAAATGCTGAAAGAAATGTATTTTATTATATAATTGAACAATTAAACCATTTTCTTGGAGAAGGAACTAGATTATATGATTTGTCTTTTATGCTACAGTGTTTTTTCCTGTGATATCTGAGTCTAAAATTCAACAAAATTGTTCACTATGTAAATTTGGATATTTTTGCTTGTAAGAATGATTGTTTTCTATATAGTTTGAATACATATTTATGAGTTATGAGAGACTAATTTGATGCATATGAATCTACCATTAAATTTACTTGACAATTTGTATGGGACTTTTATTGTACTGTTGGTATCGTAGAGAAAGTTCACTGGTCAAAAATGAGGTTAAGGTTCTGTTGCCAAGTTTGATTATGACCTTGATACTTCATGGCTATAGGACCATCAGCAACTTTTTAAATGTGTTAAGGCTCAGTTTTTTCAACTATAAAATGATGTGATCATCATAGCTATCTCATAGTGTTGTCAAAAGAAATGAGTTACTATGCAGAAAACATTTAGAAGTTTCTTGGACATGTAAGAAGAACTAGAACATTAACTATTTGTATTGTTTTATAGTATAACATTTCCTTTTTTGGTTGCAACAGTATGTATAATAAAATACTATGTAAAAAGAAAATATTATTTCTCTGAACATTAAGAAGCAAGAGTATTAGAATGAAAAATATCTGTCATTATTGTTACACTTGTAAACAAAATTAAACGATATTAATATGATGTAGTATAAATTTGTAAAGTTACATAAACATAAAAAGTTTGCTCTTTAAATTGAATACGTTAGGCAGTTTTAAATGACCCATAATTTATTATGGGATTTTTGTTGATGCAGGCTGAATAACCGTTGGATATTTTTGTTATGCTGCCATGTTATTTGATTTTGCATAGTCATGTTTGCCAGTCATTCAGAGTTAGAGAGAAACTAAAGAATGGTTTAAAATTCTGGAGTCATAATATTGTCTCCTCTGAACTGAATTACTTACTTTGGTTTTGTGGATTTTCTATATTCGTTTTTTTGTTTGTTTGTTTTTTGGGTTTTTGAGACAGACTCTCCCTATGTTGTCCAGGCTGGCCTTGATGTGTCACTCAGGCTGGTCTTGAGCTCACTGTGTAGCTTAGGCTGGCCTCAAACTCTCAGCTGTCATCTTGCCCTGGCCTCCTGAATGCTGAGATTATAGGCATGTGCTACCACATCCAGCTACTTTTATTCTTATTAGTTTTATTTGTAAAGCTGTAAAGTCATAAGATTTCTATTTCTCACACATTTAGTGCTACTGGTAGTGCTTTCATTACAAAATTTTATTATGCTTGTAAAAATGATATTCATTCATTCAATGAAATATAAGTATTAGGAGAAAAGTATAACTAATGCAAAAATCCCAAATCATTTAAAGCAATTGTTAAAATTTGGTAAATCTCATTTAAGAAAGCTTTTTGTGTATATTTATACCCTGGTATTTACAAACTAGTTCACCAGCTAGATCCAAATACATGTATTAATAAATATATGTTAGAACATTAATATAGGTAATTTTGCTGATATCTGAATGAGTATGTATACCTCACTTTTTTCCTGTTTTCAAATCTAGAGATTTTTGGTTTACTTTGAATTTATTTTAATATAGAAGTGTTTCAAAAACTGTTAACTGGTGTATTTGGGCTCATTTTACAAGAAAAAGTAAAACATTAATTGAAAAGCTTTGTAATATGTGATTATAAATTCTTATTTTCTTCTTTTTACATCTATTAACTTGACCTATATCCTTAATTAGGTAATAATTTTTCTTTGGAATAGCTGTTTTTAGTAAAAAGTTTCATTTAAAGTATCTTAGTATAGGTTATATAGTAAGAATATATTTTTACAATTCTGTGTGCAGTAGACACATGCATACATTTATATTTATATAGCGATACTCCTGAATATTAGAAGAATTTACATAAAAATTCTGTTAAAATTTCCACTAGTTACATTATCACTGGTACTTTTACTAGTGATATTTTACCATCTATTTCACATCTAGTACACTATAAATGAGAATGACTTATAGGAAAAAATGAATATCTGCCTCACAAATATCTTATTTTGAAAATGAGCCATTTTCTTATGAGAAGAAATTTCAAGTATCAGATTATTTAATTTTTATGGCTAGTGACAGTAGGAATAACAAAAATTCTGATTTACCACATGAGAATTGGCCACAAAGTAGACCATTGAGGATGTTACTTTAAAGATGATGGGTTGACCTCTTTCTCCTTTTTATCTAATTTGCAGTCACCTATTTAAATTACACTGCTGAAGTTTTTCCTTTCTGTCATGTATCACATATGGTTTACTCTTTACTGGATATTTAGCAAATGAAATTTCTGTTACTTCTTCCATCTTAAAATAATAAAAGCAATAATGACAAAAATCCTTTCCCTTGATTAATCTTTTTATGTAAACTCTTGCGGTGGTCAGCTTTCTGTAACTGTGACAAAATACATGAATAAAATAAACTTAAAGTGGGGAAGGGTTTATTTTGGCTCACAGTTTTAGGGGTGGCAGTCCATGGTAAGTTGGCTTTGTTGCTTTTGAGCCTCTGGTGAAGCAGAGCATTATGTCAGGGATCTCATGGCAGAACAAAGCTGTATCAGTATGCCACCACAATTTTTATAACCAGTTATAAAATAGATTTAGCATTCATTAAATTGGTGGAAAATTAGTTCTATGCAGTCTCACTGCTTTATATGATAGTGAGCTAATCTTAAAAGTTTTCAAAATCATGTAACTTTTAAAAAATGGTATAGCAGTAACAGAAGGATTGCTACATTTATTCTGCACAAAACGAAAGGAATGATTATTAAAACAATATATTATGGTTGAGTCATGAAAATAACTAAAAATTTTTTTTTACAGTTTTACAATTTGTCATAGAACAGAAGTTGTCAAAAACACTCTAAATCCTGTATGGCAAGCCTTCAAAATCTCGGTCAGAGCATTATGTAATGGAGATTATGACAGGTAAAATAAATGACAACTGTCCTGAAGATTTTAAATGTTTAGTATAGATCTAATAATCTAAGACAAATTATGTTTGAAGTGAAAGTGCCTTCTTTACTTTTGTATTTATGTATTTACAAAAACATGAATGATTTATTGAAAAAATTTCAAATAACTTAAGCCTATGGATGGTTTAAGGAGAAGAGATAATCTGGCTAATTAAAATGTGGTTACAATGACTGATTATCCAAGAATGAAAATGTACAAAGTGCAAAAAATATATTGGATATTTACATTTGAACTTAACTACTTTAAAGCTGAGTTCTGGAAGTTTAGTTGCCTCAGGGGTTTCATATGGCACGTCCTTTAAAAGTGGAACATGCATGGGCCTGGGATTTAGCTCAGCGATATTGCTGCCTGCCTCACAAACATGATGTCCTGAGTTCAATCCCTGTTACCAAAAAAAAAAAACCCAACTTGAAATATGCAGGTACATAGGAGGTGCAGACTATGGCTTTATAACTGTCCACCCTGACTTTTTCTGGAAAATTAGTATTTTTTTGGCATAACTACTTTCATGGCTGTTGATTCATGAAAGTCGCATAGATGTCGAACAGGTGTTTTTACGCACAGCTGGGGGAGGTGGTCCTGAAGATTTCTTAATATCTATTTTATAAAAGTTTAAAGTTAAGCTATAAAAATCCTCATCCTGAATGAAAAGCAAATTAATAAAAAAAACTCAATCTCTTTGTTATTTTACATAGCTTGTTATTTGCTATATTAGAAAAAAAGGAAGTTTATTCTATTAATCTGTGTCATACCAGGAACTAGAGATTACCAATTTATCACTAAATTTACTTTCAAAATTATGATACCGCCACTTAAGTGTCGTTTTATTCACTTAGTAAGTCTGTAACTTTATTTAACTGGACTCATTACTTTTTATGAAAGTAGTGTCATAGTGCAGTTACCAATTATGAGTATTAGCATCACTTGGTAATCGTACAGAAATTCACATCCCCAGGCCCTATCATACACCTACTGAGCCAGAAATTCAGGGAAAAATGCCCAGTAATCCCTGTTGATAAGCGCTCATATGATTCCTATGCATTCTGAGTGTGAGACTGCAAGTCAGTTGTCTTCTAGCCCCACTGAGGAGCTCTGTCCCATAAACTTTCTCTAAAAGAAACAATATAGAGTCTAGAAACTGACTTTAAAAGGTAAATTGTATCATAGCAATGAAGTTAGCTAAATCCATTTCAAATTACTTTGTAAAACCTAAGAGCACATGGTATCTTACTAAAGAAAATCTAACTATAATTTAGTTTTTAATTCTGAATGACATAGTATTGTACTCTTTTTTTTTTTTGGTACCAGGGATGGAACTCAGGTCCTTGCGCTTGTGCAGCAGGCGGCAAAACCACTGAGCTAAATCCCCAGCCCAATATTGTACTCTTACTAAGTAACTTTTATGTATGTTTTTCCCATGGACAGAACAATCAAAGTAGAAGTATATGACTGGGATCGAGATGGGAGGTAAGACATATGTTTTCTTTCATTCTTGCTCTTGAAACTGAGTATATTTTAGGAAGTGTATGATGAGTATGTTTTAAGAAGCAAGTGCACTTACATGACCCTATTTTTTAAATTTCAATTTTATCTGGTTTACCAAATGTTATTGAAATATTTACATGTAATTTTAAGAATAACTATCTTCTTCAACTTGGAAATTTATAATAATAAAGTAATTTACTCTTTCACAGTAATCGAGTAAAGGTTTTCAACTTGGACTGGAACCTTTCTCATTTCTTATAAATTTCAGATATTCAGTTTATTTATTATAGAGTAGTAATTCTTAAACTTCTACATCTTGCAATGTCTCTGAAGATTTTTATAACCTTTATGTCCTGTACAGTGCAAGGGAATGCATCTGAGCACTGCAAATACATCCCTCCTCCACCAGAGGCGGGGAAGGGGGAGAAACAGAGGAATTGGGAGAAATGTATCTCACAAAACAACAGCAAAATTCTAGAATTGTGATGTGTAATAATTTCCAAGCCAGATTGTTGCTCAGAGCTCCATTATTGCAGTCTCCCTGTGCGTCTCATAGCACATGTTAGAGACTACAAGAGAGGGAACGTGACATGCTACTCTTACATTTCTTCTTTAACCATTTTTTAAATGTTTCTGCTATTTTAAATCAGATTGATAATGGGAAATTTTTACAGAATGTTTAGCCAAGGGAGCCAGAAATGCTCAAAATCACATTGTGTTCTAGATTAAAAGAATTAGACCACTGCTGTCTTAGCCAGGTTAGGACTAGTACAAGCCTCAGAATTTATGGGCCTTTGTTAAGAGACAAAAAAAAAGGGAAGCAGAACTGCCACCCCCACTGGATAAGCAAGATTTACCAAGATTTATGAGTCCTTGTTAAAACAATGAGCTCTAGCAGATAAACACACCATAGCCCAACAGCCCAGTGTTCAAATGTTACAAAGCAACCTGACTTAAGACAGAAACTCCCTCTATGAAACCCAGTACCCATGAGAGGCAGTGCTGCTTTGGTCTAGTGCCAAAAGGTCCTTCTCAGGTTTTAAGGCCATTAAAGCCTGTCCTTTATGATGGAGCTCACCCACCTTCATTTTTTTCCTGACACAGATTACTGCCTCTCTAGGTGGTTCCCCAAGGGTGTGAATGTATAGATGCCAAAGGTAAATGACAAATGAGAAAGCAGAGTCCTTTTAATTTTCCACTTGGTTAATATCCTAAACTCCACCCTTCCAATTACTTACTGATTAATGGGGCAAACAGGAGGTGAAAGCCCACGATGTCAGCAAGGCCTTTCCCACTACATTATATGCAGGCCAGCAACCTAACCCAGAGAGAGAAAAGTGCCGGACTATCTGACCACTTCTCTAAGCACAGGAACGAATTCAAGAAAGCTGGGCTGTGCTGAAGGGGCAGCCCCTGTCCTGCTTCTGCTACATAAGTAGGAAGATGCCACTTGGAACCATATACATAACATTTGCCACTGTACTCACACATGTGGTCAAAGAAGTGTCCTGAAATTTGACCCAATTAGTATTTTCTCCTTTTTAAGTAGTTAGGAAGATAGAGAAGTGGAGACGCTTCAGCTACCAACAGATAGCTATGTAAGACTCAAAAAGATTTTAGTCTTCTAGTTGCATCTGAAACATGATTGTATTAAAGAGTCAAAACACTAGTGTGACGTTTACTCTTAGAGAAAATCCATGCTCTCATCTTTACATTTCTGCCAGGTATTCATTTGATTAGTTAACTATTTAGGTTTCCTCAACAAGAATTCTGCATGCATTTGGGAGAAATAGCATAAGAAAAATGTATGTTTTTTTAATAGGAAATGTATGTTTCATTAAACTTGATTAACTGAGAAAATGAATTCTGCTGCTCAAAATAAATATAAAAGGAAATAATGCCACTCTTAATAAGGATTTAATGCCCTATATCATATAGACTGTTTTACATCTTACTTGAGAATGGGTAGAAATGATGGTTTCCTAAGCATCTTTAGAAATTGGGGAAATGGTTTTAATTTGACCACTTAAAAATGAAGGGTGTAAATTCAGATGCATGAGCATCTAAGAACATTCAGTACTGTTTGCAGAAATTGTGAATAGTGTGTTGTCTTTGAGTAGTGTGTTTTTATAGCTCTTCTATTACCTTCATTTTATTTCTGAACCACAAGAATTTTAAATAGTTTTGAGAATCAGAATTGGAATGTGATTTTTCTTTCTTCTGATTTTGGGATTTTGAGGGTTCCTATCCAGGATAATCTGATTTATTGAATGTTCCTGTTATGCCAGGTATTCTCTAAGCATTTTTCACATTATTTCTAATTGTAATTTTTATAATAAATGATAGGCACTATATTAATTCCACATTACAGATAAAGAAACTGAGGTAAAGAAATAACTTACCGAAGGTCACACTAAAGAATGGCAGAGCCAGCACTGGAACCTGGGCAGTCTGCTTCCAACAGTACACTTATAAGTAATGGATTATATTTCTGCAGAACTTTAATTTTAAATTTTGGCACTTAGATAATAGCATTCTACAAGGGCATTGGTTGGACCCTATATTTTGTAATTGATAGATAATTATGAAGAATGGAAAGCCTATTAAGAAACTATTAAACATAATTTAAGTGTTTTTTAGTACCTGAAACATTATATCATCTGAAAAAGTGGGTAATGCTTTCTTGGGTGGCAAGTGTTATGAAACAGGTGGATGGAGAAAAATGAGTATTATAGATTCTGAAAGAATGTTAATAGACATTGAAAGGGCTAATACAGTGTACCAAAGAGCTGCCTTAGATTTACATAATAGAGAGGAGGCGGGAGGGAGAGAGAGAGAGAATTCTTTATATTATAAAATGACTGGGAAAATATTTTTCAACAAAAGTAACTGTATTTGAGTCATCAGATTCAAAATCAAAGAAACTATTTAGATACCATGACTCTAAACTCATTTTGTCATTGGATTGTCACCTACCTGGGGGAAGATTGGTGCTAGTGGGTGATATGCTGATTTATCTTTTCATTTTGGCTTCAATATACCTTCATTAATAGCATTCCCAAAATAAATCTAAACTATTAAAGCCTTTGAAAATAAAGAGAATGTTCCTTGGAAATGAATTATAGTATATGATAAGTAGAATAATTAGAGAACTGCATTGTAATTCTATAAGTGGTCTAATACCTTTTTAAAATAGAATGCTTTTTCTTTAATCCAAAATGTAGATCAATATTTTCATATAAAAAGTCAATGTATAATTCCATATGACCAATGGACACCAAAGCAGCCTTTCTCAACGTGAGCAAAATAAATGGTTCGTGTATGACATAAAATGGCAATGCTAAAGTAATAATTGTTATTCTTGATAACTTTTCCAATTAAGTATGAAATTTGAAAGGCATATTTGTCTCTAATGGAATATAATGCATAAAAGTTTTATAGGATCTACATATTAATTTTATAATAAGTCACCATATAGATTGATATGCAAATTGATATCCAACTTGTGGTTACATGTGGTATAATAACATAATTATTTAACTTTTGTCATGTACTTTTAACATAATTTCACAATGTAAATTTCCTTAAATCAGAGTGAATATGACATTTATTATATTTTATGACATTATGTAAAACTCAACAGATCTTTTTCCTATTCACCTGTTTGTCTGTTTTCTTTAAATGTTTATCCAAAATCTTGTTTATCTATCACTTTTTACTCTATATGTGCATCCAAAACTTTTATATTATTTTTTTATAAAAACATAAGCTTACATTTTATACCAATTGAGTATGTGGAAATGCACATTTAGTTGTCAAAGACCCTACTAACGAGTTTAACTTTATTTTTCTTACGTAAATGACATTTTTCTTTCAGATTCTAAGATTTTGTTAAAGCAATATCAGTACAGATTTTACCCTTTTGAATGAGAGTTGTCTCTGACTTCTTTTTTTTTGGTACCCGGGGATCGAACTTGGGACCTTGCACTTGCAAGGCA
Source organism: Heterocephalus glaber (assembly GCF_053883595.1). Classification (NCBI taxonomy): domain Eukaryota; kingdom Metazoa; phylum Chordata; class Mammalia; order Rodentia; family Bathyergidae; genus Heterocephalus; species Heterocephalus glaber. The sequence goes on along the minus strand of NW_028258444.1, from coordinate 7,502,645 downwards.
GGCGCTGGAACCACTGAGCTAAATCCCAGCCCCAACTTCTTTTAGTGACTAACCTTATTAGACTTTCCAAAATATTCAGTATGGTCTTAGAGAATCAAATTTATTTCTATTCACAGTCATCTTAATAATTAGATTAAATTTTATATGATTGTAGTAACAAAAACTAGTTAGAAATAGCTGCAGTTTAATTATTGGGAGCAGAGGTCTGCTGAGTGTAGGGCTTGTTATCTTTTAATCTAGATAATCTATTAGAAGCTATGGAAAATTTACTGCACCTCAGGCAAGTAAAGTTCCTACCACTACAGAAAAACTGATTTTGCAGGTAGGATTGAGGAACAGATCAGCAGGAAGATGATCCTGTGCTATGAAACTGGTAAGCAGTTATCAATTTAAAAATTACTGTCTTCCCAGGAGTAAAAATCAAAATTGTGTGTAGGTGCATACAAAACTTGATTTAAGAGAATGTTGAACCTTTTTAATGCTTTTTATGATCACAGATTATTTTCTCAGTGGATCTTTTTTTTTTTAATTGACAGTCTAGGCCAGCAGTGTTCAATGGAAATGTAATGCAATTCACATGTATAATTTTAGTTTTCTAATGGTAACTTTGGGAAGTAAAAATAAACCTGTGAGGGCCAGGGATTTAGCTCAGTGGTTCCACTGCCTGCCTTGCAAGCACAAGATCCTGAGTTCGATCTCTGGTACCAAAAAAACCCAAAACAAAACCAAAAACCAGTGAAAGTAATGTATTAATATATCATATTTAATCCCATTTAATATAAAATACTACCATTTTAACATAGAGTCAATATAAAAATTATCATGGAGGGATTTTACACTTTTTTTTTGGTACCAGAGATTGAACTCAGGACCTAGCACTTACGAGGCAGGCAGCAGAACCACGGAGCGAAATCCTTGGCCCCAAATTTTACACTTTTTATGCTGTCTTTGAAATCTCCATTTTATGCTTATAGAGCTTCTTGATTTCAATTGTTTTTATGTCAAGTGTCTGAACAATATGTGGCTATAAGTTCTTCTGCTGGATATCACCATATAGGTTTTAATGAAGTTCATATAATATGCATTATAAACAACTTTATATCTAATGGAATATTTTATCTGCATTGAACAAAAATTTATAACTGCCCCCTTATGTGATTGGGAATAATTGGTTAGATAGCTATGTCCTTTTGTGTATAAATTTAACCATAGTGAAACATTTATGTAGTCTGCTGTTTTAACCCGAAGGGAGTATTTCCATTAACAATTAAAGTGGAGAATGCTTGGCAGTATTGCTTGTTTACAATTTCCTTTTACCAGAGAGGGTCTCACACATAATTGTGATCATAATGATGTCCACATTTTGGGAACTTCAGGTTGCAGCATAATCTTGTCAGCATTCTGACAGTATTTTCAACTTGATTCATCAATTTGAAATTAATTCTGCAGGGACATCTTGTGATTCTGTGAGCTGAACAAAAAATATGTTAATGCTGTTGGATAAACAACCAATTGGCATTAAATTAGGTGCCCTGAGCTAATCTAGAGTAGAAGAAACAGTCATCTGTCTTCTTTATTTAATCACATTGACAGTGATCTGAAGGAACAAGAGGTTTTGCTTAAAGTTTGGATAAATGATCAGCTTAAATGTACTTAATTTTCAACAAGTTAAACCACTTTACCAAAATCATTCCTGTAATTGCCAATGTGTCATTAAGGAGTGTGAAGGAAGGATATTTAAAACTCATTGAAACAGTTGAAGCTGAGTGCTGGAGCTGTACCCTCTGAGTTAGAATCAGTGGTCTACTCTTAACGAGCATCAATTGCTTGAAGTTCTTAGGCTGAGTTTGTAACTTAATTTAAAATTCAGAGAGCATCTGTGGAGAGCACTGCATTCAATCCCTGTGGCTGTGATGAGGGTCTGATTGTAACTGGGCTACCAAGTGGATTGCTGTCCGCCAATAATGGTGATTTGATGGAAAGGCTGAGCTAGTGAACTGCCAGTCGTCAAATTCCAGCCTATTATGTCTGTTGAATAGGGAGAGGAAAAGTGTCATTGCTTCCTGCCACTCTGCATTTTATCAAATGTTGTCAGTTCAAATAGTGATGTTTACTGTAACAAAGTCATTTATCTCTGAAGTGCTTTAGAAATGCTATCATTTTCTATTGTGTAAATTTTGAAGCTAATATTTTATGAACACATTTGATTCTGGGGTTATGCATTATTATGTCCAAGTGATTCTTGGCTCAGTGATTAAGAATTTGCTTTTGAGTTGTTTAAGGAATGAGAATGAATTTAGGAGGACCATTTTAAATCTTTTATATTTTTCTTATTTATTTTGTTTCCTCACTCACTGTAGCTAATCTTTCCTTAAAATTTGCTTGTCTTTTGCTTATATTTAACTCTGAATGTCCTGTGTATTCAATAGCTAATACTCAATCTTTATTTTCTTGTTTCATTGTTCACTGAGACTTTGAAAAACATTGATACACTTTCATAATCTGCATATTATTCACTCATTTGCCTTTTTTCCTTTCTCTACTAAGTGATTTTTTCAAATGGAGTTTGTGAGGTTTTTGTCCCCGATCCCTTTAATCTATAATTCTTGCTCACAAGAAAGTGTGAATTAATTATGAATTGTTAGATACTTAGTAGTAATCAATTTTTAACTCCTGAAAATCTATATTTATTTATGATGCAATAGATATTCTGTCGGTTAACATTGGAATTAGTTGTTGCTTAGCACTGATATGTGTTAAACAGTTTGCAAGATGATCCAAATTTTAATCTTTATACAATATTTTAGTTAAACTTAATTTGTTTTCTTAAATCATCTCTACCATGAATGATTTTGAATTCTTTCAGATATCTGTCTTGTTTTTAATAAGTTTTTTCTGTAGAAAACATTTCACACAGGCCTTTCATTAATGGATATGTGCAGGATAGATGTTGGGAAGTGTTACTCTAGCCAGTTTCCACTCTGCAGTTTCATGGTTTGTCCTGTCTTCATCCATCATATATTTGCCTACGTAGCCTGACCCCTTGGGAGGCCCTTCTGTGTTCCATGTTACCTGTTGGTTTTCAAATCAGGCCCAATTTAGATGCCATCAATTATATGAAAGGTTTTCTTCTGCATCTTGTTTATCCTTAGGAATATTTATTAGCATATTTAACACATGACTTCGGAGTATCTGTTTCTTCTTTGTGTTTCATGGTAATTCTAAACTCAGTGAAGTCAAGGACTGTCTCTTCTTTTTCTGTGTCTTATTCTTCATAATGTCATAATGTAGGTTACCTTGCCTTGTACATAGTAGCTCCTTGCTGTGTTATTTCAATATTACAGAAGAGAGGGTTTGAAATAGCTATTTTCTAGTGAACACTCAGTCCTCTCTCAATACTTCTTTATCTTCTCATGCTTGCCCTCTACTTGAAATTATGAAGCTATCTTGGGTAATATTAGAGTTTTCTCTCTCCAGTGAAACTTTAGTTAGTAATTAATTTAGCTGTCATCTCTAAAGTCTCTTTTTTGTCATTTGCAGTTATCTTAGATTTAACACTCATGTATCTATGATCTTATTCAGATTTATTATCTATTTGCATTATTTCATGTCAAAATACTGATAATTTCTTCCAACTATGTAGAATTATCAAATTTAAATCAGCAAATACATTTATACTGTAAATTTTGATTTGTACTCACCTTATTATTTAAATTATTTTGTCTCTATTAGAATGTCATCTGTCAAATGTAGAATATAAATTAATTTTTAATTCTGGTACAAGGTAATATTAGAATCCTCAGGGCTGGGAAAGACTTTTTTTCTTTGCAGAGAGAAATTGAACCTATTTTATTATGTTCAGTCTTGAAAGAGTCATCAATTTCACCATTGTATCTGTTTTCTTGCTTGAGTTTTATGCAGTTGTGAGGTAGATATTTACACAGCATTAAAACACATGAGAATCAGGTCCTGGCAGCCCTTTGTCAGAGCCAGTCTTTGAATTGCTGGGCATAAAGGGGCCTTTGGGTCAGGTCTTTGGAAGAAACACAAGATTCTGAGTGGTAACCAGTTATCAACAGGGTTGAGAAACATCTTCATATTTCATATTGACTTTGACTACTGATTTATATTTTTTGAATGTAAGCCATAGGCATTACTATGTTAAGACATGCATAATTCAGAGAACACAATTGCGTTGACTGCTTCCTGCTCTCATATAACGTATCCTGTTAATTGCCAACTCTTGCATATGTCAGACATAAACAGTGAATAATGACATCTTTGTCACCAGAATGAATTAATGATTTTCCTGAAGTTAACTCTGTAATAATTTTTAGTTTCCGTGAGGTGAAAGATGGAATATAGACGTATGTGAAAAAAGTTTAAGTAGCTGTTACTATAATAAATTTACTTTGCAACAGTAGTATAATTTGTATAACAAAATACTGGGAATGGTTTTTTAAAATCATAAAGAGAGGCTGGCTTAGTGGGGCATGCTTGTAGTCCCAGGACCGTGGGAGGCCTAGGCAGGAGGATTGCAAGTTTGAGCCCATTTTGGGCACCTTAGGAATGTAGAAAGACCTTGTTTCAATACAAAAAAAATAAAAAGAGGCTAGAGATGTAGCTCAGTGTAAAAGCCCTGGATTCAATAGCTAGTGCCTCAAAAACAAATGAATAAACAAAATAAGCATTGAAAGAATAGTAAAGATAGCAGCATAGCAGTAGAAAGCATTATTTACAATACAGCCTAGGAAAAGAAAAAAATCAGAACTAAATTAGTAAAGTAGTCTGAATCACGGAAATGAAGGAAAAGGAATTAATTTAGAGAGAAAAGACTGTTGAGAATGAGACAGGATTTTCTGGCAAGCCCTTGAGTGAGGACAAGTGGGTAGAGCTTCCGCCTAGTAAATGTCAGTCAGAATGATTTGGATGATGAAGTCTACTTTTCCAAAACAAACCACTTTATATTTCTCGTGCCTCTGTTGCTGAATTAGTGTTGACTCTGACATACAAAAAGCACTCAAATTACTTAAAAATGTTAGTTTTTACTTTATAGGCAGATTTAATATTAAAATCTGTCTGAACACAACATTCTACAGCAACTCATGTTAAAACCTTCTGGGAGAGACTTTCTATTGGAGGGGAAACAAATTCCATATTTTGAATTAGAATAGAAAGAAAAATAAATTAGAAAATAACCAATTTAGCTTTTGTAATGATTGGAAATAATTTATATACAATATTAGATTCAAAATAACTTAATAATTGATCAAGACTTATACCATTAGCTAAAATAGTGTCCACATAAGTAGGAAGAACACAAAGAAAAGAAAATAGATGGCCGTGAATTAATCTCTGAATTTAAAGGGCTTCTATCATAATAGAAGATAAAACTAAGGGATATTTTACAAATATAATGTACTATACCAGAGTGCACAGATCATAATAAAGATTCCTAAGTTGAATAACCATGTGATGGAAGACTACACCACCAAACAGAGCATCCTCAGCGCTTCAGAAATTTTCTCTCACAGTCACTATCCCATGTCCCCCAAACTAATCATATTTCTAACTTCTACTACTATGGTTTATTCTTGCCTGTTTTTCATTTTAGTATAAATGGAATTACATAAATGGAATTTCATCATAAGTACCCTTTTATGTGTAGCTTTGCTGGACATTAAGTTCATGAGATCAATTCATGTTGTTACATGTGATTTGTTTATTGCAACTTCTTTGGTATGTTCTACTATGTCAGTAGGCTACATGATTGATAAACATTTGGCTTTTTAAAATACTTTTGGTTGTGGCAGACAGTGCTGCATGAATGTATTTGTGTGTGTCTCATAGTTGTATGTGGTGAAATTTAGTCCAGATAGGCATATAGCTAGAGGTGGGTCATGCATGCACCTGTGTTTAGCTTCAGTTGATTCTGACTGCACTTTCCAAAGTGATTTTGCCAGTTTATTGGCATTGTGTGAGTTTCAGTTGTTCCATATCCTTGTATATATTCGGATCCAGGTTTTAATTTTAGCCATTCTTTCATGGTTCTCGTTATGCATGTCTCACCTTGCAAATCCTTGGTGACTGATCAGGTTGAGTGTCTTTTATGTTTATTGACCATTGTTGGAAGCTCATAGATTTGAATACATAAAGTCTTTTGAGTAAAAAATATCATTTATTTGAATTTAAGACTCCTAGTATTGGAATAAAATGCCTACCCTTGGTTATAAAGATGCAGACTTTATCACTTGACTAAAAGCCATAAATCATGAGAAATATTTTGAAAATCACTTTACTAGTATTAAAAATAGAATTTAAAACATATAGCTTTATATATAATACACAACTTTTAAATCAAATAGCGTTTTAAACCAAATTGGTAAGTATTTTAGAATATGCTCTCTAATATTGTTCAAGGTACTTGAGGTAGGTGGTTTTATATTTTAAAGGCATAGTAAGTTGGTACAAAGTTTTGGAAAATGTCTTGATTACTTGTATTAATATCCTTAAAATACTCCTTTAACTTTCACATACTAATTTCACTTCTAAGAATCTATTCTAAGATAATGGTCAGAACCTGAGAAAGTAGACTTATGATAAAAATATTTGACTCATTTATAGCAATGTAAATGTTCACATTAAATTGTAGAACACCCATCAAGAGGAATATTGGAAATGTATTAGTAACATTGCTTTTTAGGAATGCTTAATCATTTGAAAGTGTGCTTCTAATAAAAAGATAAGTGAAAAATTTAGAGTACTTTATATCAGTACTATTCAATAAGGATATCATATAACTCATTTTCTAGTAGTCACATTGAAATAAGTAAATATAATCAGATGAAATTAATTTTAATGATAAGTATTAAAGTGATATCCGAAGTACTATTTTTTAGCATGATTAATATCAAAACTTTGTTTTCCTTAAATTCTTTTATTGGTACATTTTAGGTATACAATATGTTTACATTTATCATTGGGTGCTTGTACTTGTACATGATGTATCTTGGTTCTTATTTTTTTCCCCATTAGCTGTGTGCCCTTCACCCCCTCCACCCTTCCCTATTTACATAGATTTCATTTCCATTTTTCTTTCTCATAATTTTTCCTTTCTCTTCTTTCCTTTCCCCATCCCCTCCCACCACCCCTACCCCTTTGGACCTTTTCCTATTTACAATTATCAATTATTCATTATTAATCCTTTTATCCTTATTTACACTTTCAGTTTCTCACACCAGAGAAGCTATTTGATATTTATACATGTGTGTCCTATTTATTTCACTTAAGAGTATTGATTCAATGTACATTTATTTAGCTATAAATGTCTCTAATTTCTCATTTTTTATGGCTGAGTAGTACTCCATTTTATTAAAAAAAAAAAACACCACATTTTCTTTATCCAGCTTCCAGTTGATGGGCACTTGGGCTGTTTCCAAGCTTTAGCTATTACAAACTGTGCCACTATAAACATGAGTGCACATATATCACTGTGGTATGATTCTTTTAATTCTTTTGGGAAGATACCCAGCAGGGGAATAGCTGGGTTAAATGGGACCTCTAGTCCTAGTTCTTTGCGGTATCTCCACACTGATTTCCACAGTGGTTGTAACAGTCTGCACTCCCACCAACAATGGAGAAGGGTTCCTTTCTGCCCATAGCCCTGCCAATATTTGTTATTGTTTAATCTCTTGACCGTAGCCACTCTTTCAGGGGTGAGGTGGAATCTCAGTGTTGTTTTCATCTGCATCTCTCTAATGACCAGTGATGTTGAACATTTTTTTGTATGTTTCTTTGCTGCTTTTACTTCTTTGTCTGAGAAATGTCTGTTCATTTCAGGTGCCCATTTTAGAACTGGATCTTTGAATTTGGGAGGTCTGATGTTTTTCAGTTCTTTATATATTCTGGATAGCAGTCCTTTGAGGTACAGCAGGTAAAAATTTTTTCCCACATAGTAGGTTGTCTCTTAGCTCTGTTTTTATCTTGCAATGCTAAAGATTTTTTTTGTTCTTAAATTCTTTTATTGATACATTGTAGGTATACAACACAATTATATTTCTCATTGGGAATTGTACCTTTACATAGTGCATCTTGTTTCTTATTTTTTCCCCATTCCTAGCCCTCCCTTCACCCCCTCCACCCTTCCCTATTTACAGAGACTTTACTTCCATGTTTTCCATTTCTCATCATTTTTCCTTTCCCTTCTTTCCTTTCCCCTGCCCCTCCCACTACCCCTACCCCTTTGGACCTTTGCTTCCTATTTTGCATTATCGATTATTCATTCTAATCATTGGTACATTTTAGGTATACAATATAATGACATTCATCATTGGAAATTTGCACCTTTACATAGTCTCTCTTGGTTCTTATTTTCATCCTTGCCCAGCCCTCCCTTCACCCCCTCCATTCCTCCCTATTTACAAAGATTTTGTTCCTATTTTTCCATTTTCTCATATTAATCCCATTCCCTTCCATCCTTTCCCCTACCCTCCCACTTCCTTCCCCTTTGCCCCTTTTCTTCCTATTTCACATTACCTATTGTATGTTTTTCCCCTTATTTACACTTTCAGTTTCTCACACCAGAGAAACTATTCGGTATTTATACATGTGTGTCCTATTTATTTCACTTAATAGTATCGCCTCAAGGTGCATCCATTTAGCTATACATGTCTCTAATTTCTCATTTTTTATGGCTGAGTAGTACTGCATTTTATTAAAAAACCACATTTTCTTTATCCGGTCTCCAATTGAAGGACATTTCGGCTGTTTCCAAGTTTTAGCTATCACAAACTGTGCTGCTATGAACATGGGTGCACATATATCACTGGGTTATGATTCTTTTAATTCATTGAGGAAGATCCCCAGCAGTGGAATAGCGGGGTCAAATAGGACTTCCAGTCCTAGTTCTTTGAGTTATCTCCATACTGATTTCCACAGTGCTTGCACCAGTCTACACTCCCACCAGCAGTGGAACAGGGTTCCTCTTTCCCCACAGCCCCACCAGCATTTGTTATTGGTTCATTTCATGACAGCAGCCATTCTTTCTGGAGTGAGGTGAAATCTCAGCATTGTTTTCATTTGCATCTCTCTAATGGCCAGTGATGTTAAACATTTTTTCATGTATTTATTTGCTATTTCTACTTCCTTGTCTGAGAAAAGTCTTTTCATTTCAGATGCCCATTTTCGGAATGGGTCTTTAAATTTGGGAGTTCTGATCTTTATAAGTTCTTTATAGATTTTAGATAGTACACCTTGGTCTGAGGAAGAGGAGGTGAAGATTTTTTCCCACATTGCGGGTTGTCTCTTCACACTGCTGGTGGTTTCTCTTGTTATTCAGAAGCTTTTTAATAAGAAGAGATCCCACTTGATTGTTTGTGCTAGTTCATGGGCAACTGAGGTTTTGTTCATAAAGTCTTTTCCTACACCAAGGTCTTCAAGACTTCCTGCTTCAATCCCAGGTACCAAAAAAAAAAAAAAAAAAAAAAGTTCTACCTACCCTGTGTTCCAAATGGTTCAGAGTTTCTATTTTAATATTTAGATCTTAAATCCATTTTGATTTTAGTTTAGTGCATGGCAAGAGATATAGGTCTAGTTTTAATCTTTGGCAAGTTGAAACCCAATTTTTCCAGCAACATTTATTAAAGAGGCTATCTTTCCTCCAGTGAGGGTGTTTGGCTCCTTTATCGAAGTTGAGATGGCTGAGTGTGCCTGGCGTTGTTTCTGCATCTTCTAATCTGTTCCACTGGTCCTCAGGTCTCTTTCTTTTGCCAATACCATGCTGTTTTTAATCACAGTAGCTTTGTAGTATAGTTGCAGGTTGGGGATTGTGATACAACCTGCCCTGTCCCTGTTACCTAGAATTGCTTTTGCTATTCTGGGTCTCTTCTTGTTCCAAATGAATTTTTGGATTGTTTTCTCAAGGCCCGTGAAGTATGCTGCTGGGTTCTCAGTTGGAATTGCATTGAATCTATATAGCAGTTTTGGAAGTATGGCCATTTTCATTATATTAATCCTTCCTACCCAGGATCAGGGGATGTCTGTCCATTTTCTGATATCATCTTCAATCTCTCTTTTCAGAGTGCTATAGTTTTCAGAGAAGAGGTCTTTGATTTCTTTCGTTACATTGATTGCTAGGTATTTCAATTTTTTGGATGCTATTGTGAAAGGAATTATTTGCCCTATTTCTCTCTCAGTGAGTCTGTCATTGGTGTAGAGAAAAGCTATTGATTTTTGTGTGTTGACCTTGTAACCAGCGACTTGACTGAATTTGGTTATTAAGTCTAGAAGACTTTTGGTGGAGTTCTTGGGGTCTTCTGTATAGAGGATCATGTCATCTGCAAATAATGACAATTTGAATTCATTACCTATCTTTATTTCTTTTATTTCTTTCTCTTGTCTAATTGCTGTGGCTAATGTTTCCAAAACTACTTTGAACAAGAGTCGTGATAGTGGACATCATTGTCTTGTTCCTGATTTTAGTGTGAAGGATTTCAGTTTTTGACCATTGAGTATGATATTGGCTGTTGGTTTTTCATAGACAGCTTTTATCAGTTTGAGGTAGAGACCATCTATTCCAATTTTTTGTAGGGTTTTTATCATAAATGCATGTTGGATTTTGTCAAATGCTTTGTCTGTGTCTATGGAGATAATCATACAGTTTTTGTCCTTGGCTCTATTGATAGAGTGTATTACATTGTTTGATTTGCATATGTTGAACCATCCCTGCATACCTGGGATGAATCCCACTTGATCAGGGTGTATGATCTTCTTGATGATCTTCTGCATTCTGTTTGCCAGTATCTTATTAAGGATTTTTGCATCTATGTTCATTAGTGAGATTGGCCTATATTTCTCCTTTTCGATTGGGTCTTTCTCTGCTTTGGGGATCAAGGTGATGCTTGCTTCCTGGAATGAATTTGGGAATATTGCTTCTCTTTCAATTTCATTGAAGAGTTTAAACAGTAGTGACAGTAGTTCCTCTCTAAATGTCTTGTAGAATTCAGCAGTGAAGCCATCAGGGCCCAGGCTTTTCTTAGTTGGTAAGTTTTTAATTACGTTTTCAATTTCATTGGTTGATATTGGGTTGTTTAGAATTTTAAGGTCTTCTTCATTCAACTTTGGTAATTCATATATATCTAGGAATCTGTCCATTTCTTCTGTGTTGTCCATCTTATTGGCTCTAGAAGTAGGTATTGATGATCCTCTGGATTTCTGCTGAGTCTGTTGTAATTTCACCCTTTTCATTCCTAATTGCATGGATTTGTGTCTTTTCTTTCCTTTTTCTGACAAGGTTGGCTAAGGGTTTGTCTTTGTTGATTCTTTCCAAGAACCAACTCTTGGCTTCATTAATTTTTTGTATCATTCTCTTAGTCTCCATAGCATTGATTTCTCCTCTGATCTTTGTAATTTCCTCCCTTTTATGAGCTTTGGGGTTGTCCTGCTCTTTTTCTAGAAGCTTGAGGTTCAGCATCAGGTTGTTTAATGGGGCTCATTCTGTTTTCCTAATATGTATATTCACTGCTATGAATTTCCCTCGTAAGACTGGTTTGATTGTGTCCCATAGATTCTGATATGTTGTGTTGTCATTGTCATTTAATTGAAGGAACTGTCTGATTTCTTCTTTAATTTCCTCTATGACCCATTGGTTATTCAGAAGTGTGTTGTTCAATTTCCACGTGTTTATGAAATTTTTTGAGTTTCTTTTGCTATGGATCTCCAATTTCATCGCACTATGGTCTGATAATATACAGGGGATAACTTGAATTCCTTTGCATTTACTTAAACATGTTCTATGTGTGAGTATGTGGTCTATTTTGGAGAATGACCTATGTGCAGCTGAGAAGAATGTATATTCTGATTTTGTGGGGTGGAAGACTCTGTAAACATCTGTTAAGTTCATTTGTTCAAGAGTTCGATTGAGTTCTACTCTTTCATTATTTATTTTTTTGTCTAGTTGATCTATCTGTTTGTGACAGTGTGGTGTTGAGGTCCCCCACTACAATTGTACTAGTGCATATATGCCTTTTCATGTCTGTTAGTATTTGTTTTATACTGTTGGGCACACTAGTGTTTGGTGCATAGATATTTATGATTGTCATCTCTTCCTGTTGAATTGTTCCCTTTACAAGGATGTAGTGTCCTTCTTCGTCTCTCTTAATCAATGTTGGTTTGAAATCTCCTTGATCTGCAAAGAGGATAGCTACTCCTGCTTTTTGGGGGGTTCCTGTCACGTGGAGTATTGTTTTCCACCCTTTAACTTTCAGCCTATGAGTCTCCTTTTGAATTCAGTGTGTTTCTTGTATGCAGCATATTGTTGGATTTTGCTTCTTGACCCATTCTGCCAGTCTATTTCTTTTGATTGGTGAATTGAGACCATTAATCTTGATGGTTATAACTGGAACATATTGACTTGTCATTGCCATGACTTTTTCTTTTTGTTGGGTTCTCCCCCTTTCCATTTAATTTCTTGTCATGCCAGATGGGTTCATTCTGCTTTATTTCCTGGGGTTGTGATCCTCAATGTCTGTTCCTAGGATACTGTGTAGAATTCTTTGGAGTGCTGGTTTGGTATTCTCAAAGTTCCTAAGGTTCTCTTTGTCATGAAAGTATCTTATTTCTCCATCCATTTTGAAAGATAGTTTTGCAGGGTACATCAATCTGGGTTGGAGGCTGTTTTCTTTTAGGGCTTGGAATATGTCACTCCAAGCTCTTGTTGGCTTGATGGTTTGTGTTGAGAAGTCTTCTGTGATTCTGATGGGCTTTCCTTTGTATGTGATTTGTTTCTTTTCTCTGACTGCTTGGAGAACTTTGTTCTTCTGTTGTGTTTCTGGAATCTTAATTATATGCCTATGTGTAGATTTTTTTTGATCAAGGCAATTTGGAGTCCTATATACCTCACTTATCTGTATGTCAAGCTCTTTTCCCCTGCTTGGGAAGTTCTCTACCATTATTTCTGTGAAGAGATTTTTTTATGTCATCTGCATTCTCTCCTGTTTCTTCATTGAGTCCAATCAGTCTTATATTATTCTTCTTTGCATCATCTAGCAGCTGCTGGATTGATTTCTCATGTTCCCTTATAATTTTGAAGCATTTTTTTTTTCCTGGTCACTTATTGCAATCTTATCTTCTATATCTGAAATTCTGTCCTCACATTGGCTCATTCTGCTGTGTATACCTTCAATGGAGTGTTTCATGTCCTGGAAATCTATTTGCATCTGTTTTATGGATTCCATTTGTTTCCTATGTTGGGATTCCATCATGTTCTTGAGCTCCTCTCTAGATTTATTAATCATGTCTTGCACTAGGGGCACAATTTCTCCTGTTATCTGAAAAATTATTTCTGATTGCATTTTTTCCAGATCCCCTTTTGTTGCCAGTTCAGTGGGTCCAGGTGGTTGAGTTTTAGAGTGTTTCATCTCATTTCCCTCTGGGGTTGCTATAGGTGATCTGGAAGTCTGGTTTTGAGACTTATTTACGTGTTTTCTCATTTCGACTTGGGTCGGGGGCTGTTAGCGCCTGCATGGATTACCTCCTCTGAGCCGGGTGAGGTGGGACAGGGGCCGGAAGCAGCGGTAGGGATGGTGGCCCAAAAGCCCTTTCCTGTGGGCTGGGAGCAGTGAGAGGGATGGTGACCAGGAAACCCCTTCCTCTGGACCAAGAGCAGTGGGATGGCGGCTCAGAAATCCCTACCTCTGGGCCAGGAGCAGTAGGAGGGATGGTGGCCCAGAAGCCCCTTCCTCTGGGCAAGGAGCAGCAGGACAGAAGGTGACCCAAAAGCCCTATCCTCTGGACTGGGAGCAGCAGGAGTGATGGTGACTGGGAAACCCCTTCCTCTGGACCAGAAGCAGTGGGATGGCAGCTCAGAAGCCCCTACCTCTGTGCTGGGAGCAGCGGGACTCAGTACCGTGGTCTGGTGTTCCAGTGTCCTCTGTGTCTTTGTAGTGTGGAACGAGGTGGTTGCCTGTCTGCAGAGGGGTGATTCGGTGTCTTCGGCATGAATTGGGACCTCAGTAGGGCGTGAACAGACCTGCCTGTTTGCAGCGGGCTGATTCAGGGTGTTCCTTACGACTGGGGACCTCGGTAGCGTGTGGGCAATCCTGCCTGTCTGCAGCGGGGTGATTCAGTGTATTCTGCGCAACTTGGGACCTTGGTAGGGCGTGCACAGACCTGCCTGTCTCTGGATTTTGCTTCTTAATCCATTTTGTCAGTCTATTTCATTTGATTGGTGAATTGAGGCCATTAACATTGATGGTTATAATTGATAGATATTGACTCATCCTTGTCATAATGTTTTACTCTTCTTGGCTCTTTATTTTCTTATTTCTTTTACCCCCTTTCCCTTTAGTTTCTTACCTTGCCTGGTGGCATCACTCTGTTGGGCCTTATGGCATTGTGACCTTCATTGTCTTTTTCTAGGATATTGCTTAGAATTGTTTGGAGTGCTGGTTTGGTGTTCATGATATTTCTCAGGTGTTCTTTGTCATGAAAATATCTGCTTTCCCCATCGGTTTGAAAGATAATTTTGCAGAATACAACAGTCTAGGTTGGAAGTTATTTTCTTTTAGGGCTTGAAATACTTCACTGCAGGCTCTCCTTGATTTGAGGGTTTGTGTTGAGAAGTCTGCTGTGATTCTGATGGGCTTTCCTTTATAGGTGATTTGTTTCTTTTCTCTAACTGCTTGTAGGATTTCGTTCTTCTCTTGGGTTTTGGGGATCTTGACTATTATAGGTCCAGGTGTAGATTTTTTTGATCTTGGCTAGGTTGAGTTCTATATGCCTCACTTATCTGTATGTGCAATTCTCCACCTCTGTCTGGGAAGTTTTCTACTAGTACTTCTGTGAACAATTTTTTTATGTCCATTGTACCTTCTCCTGTTTTTTCATGGACTCCTATCAGTCTTATGTTATTCTTCTTTGCATCATCTAGTCACTGCTGGATTGATTTCTCATGGTCCCTTAGTATTTTTAACAAATGTCTGTTTTCATGGTCCTTCACCGCAATCCTGTCTTCTGTATCTGATATTTTATCTTCGATTCTCTTTATCTGCTCTGCATGCCTTCAGTGGAGTTTTTAATCACCTGAATATCCATTTGAATTTATTTCATGGATTCCATTTCTTTCTTATGTTGAGCTATCATGGTTTCCATTTCTTCTTATGCTGGGCATTCGTGGCATCCAGTGTGTTCCTGAGCTCATCTATTTTTTTTATCTGTTTTTGTTCTAGAGCCTCTAATCATGTCTGTCACTTTGCTCACCATATCTTTAGTTATCTGGAAGATTATTTCTGCTTTGAATTTTTCTAGAATCTCATTCATCTGTTTTGTTACTTCCTGTGCTATCAGTTCAGGGTGTCCAGGTAGTTGATTATCAGACTTTTCCACCTCGTTTCCTCCAGAATTTGCCTTTTGTGGTGTGGAAGTCTGAGTTTGTGACTTGCTTAAATATCTTCTCATCTTTGTTTTTGGTACTGTACTTGGTTTAGTTCCTGGGTTGATATTTTGAAGTTGCTTATTGTGAGTATCTTTGTTGATGTATTTAGAACTCTTATGGAATGACTGCTTCTCAGAGGTGTCTTCCAGAAATAGCTGGTCTTTATCTTTTGAGTCTCTAATGGCTCTGAGACTGTCTCCTTTTCATTATACCAGGAAGGACAACTGAGTAGATCAATCACAACACCTTAGCCCAAGTGATACAGTCAGCAGCACTATAGCATCAAGTACATCTTAGAAAATGACAATTTTTGTTAGTTATTAATCTGTCAGCTTTAGCTGTGTGAATTAAATGAAAGTCAAGGACCAATACAACATATGTTTATATTGGATAAACTCTTCATTATAGGAACTTTACTCTTCAGGATGATGAGTTAGACGGAGTTTGGGAGTAAGGAATAGGTAGGTAGAAGGATAGGGGAAGGTTAGCATTTAGGCCAGAGAGCACAGTCAAGAGAAGGAAAGAGAAGAAAAGACAAAAAAGAAGAAATACGAATTAGGGCCAGAACAATAACACAAAGGGGAGATGAAGAACAGTGTGGGAAAGCAGGGGAGAGCAAGGCAGAGAGAGAGGGGAAGAAAATAGAAGAGAAAGAAAAAAGAGAAAAATAAAAATTTTAAAAGAGTAGACAAGAAGAAAAATAATGAATATTAAAAATAAGAGCAAAAAATAATGTGGTAATTTTGAAAATAACAAAAGGTACAAATGAAGGGCCTCCTTCAGGCTATGTCTCTGCTGTCACAATGCAGAACGTGGGCAGCAGTGTGCAGATACAAGTCAATAAGTCTCAGCAAGCCAGTCTCGGACTAGTGAGATTCAGGCAGATTTCTAGCTGCAAGTCCCAAGTTGAACTCCCTGTCCTCCTGCAGCATTGCACTCTGCATGGTTCTATTGCAGGTTTCAGATGCCCTTCCCCTGAAGGAAGTCCAGGTTCGTTGGGAGGTGATGATCCCTCCCACTTACCAAGCACGGTGGTCTGGTGTGCCTTTATTGCAGAGATTCTTTTCACTTTTCCAGTGGGCTTCAGTTTTTATCATGGAGCCTGAGAGAGACCCTCTCTCTGTTGTTCACTTCTGCAGCTCAGGACAATGGCTTTTACATCCCCCTGTGCCTCTGTAGTGTGGATCCAAGTAGCTACGCAGCCAAAAGGCCAGAGGCCGGGGCGGGGGAGTGGGGCCTGTGGGGGGGGGGCTTTGTTGGAAGAGCCCCTGTGGCCAAGCTGGAGGCTGGTGGGTGTGCTAGTGAGGGGGGGGTGCAGTCTTCCTCACCCTATCTTGGTAGCAAACTGGTGGAGCAAGCCGGAGGAAGCAGGTCCCAGTTAGCCTGCAACCACTCAGCCCTGTTTGGCCAAGCTGGCAGCTGGTGGATGTGCGCGAGGGTGGGAATCGGGGTGTGGGGGGGTGTCCTCTTCACCCTGTCTTGGTCGCAAGCTGGTGGAGCAGGCTGGAGGAAGCAGGTCCCAGTCAGCCTGCTCAGCCCTGCTTGGCCAAGCTCCAAAACTTATTAATGAGATGGTTTCTCTTTCATGTACTGACTCCAAATTATAATATATATTTTATATCTTATTAAAAAAACTCAATTCATTCTGGTCACATTTAGGCACTCTGAGTGCATATGGCCAATGTCTGCAAATTGATTCTTGAAGTCTTATTTTCTATATCTGAACTAGTTTTATAGAATACATAAATAGAAAAGATGCATCAGCCACCAGAAAGGTTATCTCTGAATAGTGGACTTTAGAAACACTTTACTTCTTTTTTATGCATTGCTGTATTCTGAAAATTTTTTACCATGAACACTTAAAATATATTAAAGTGTCAAACAAACTATCAATGTAAGTGAGCCAACTTGACATATCAACTCTCCAATACCATTAGGGGCTAGAGAGCTCAACTTTTAATCCAGTTCATCTTTCCTTAGGTGTGGGATTAAGAGACCAATGATTAAATAAACAAGAAGAGACTATCTTGGGAGAGAGATAACGAAAATAAATAACAGATGCCACAAAAGATTCTATGTAGAAAATCCAGCAAAACTTTCAAATATTGAAAATAGTTTTTTAACTGTTAGTTCAGCACCTTGCTACTGAATTAGAACCTGTAAATTACTTAAAAAACCAGCAGAGTAATGTGATTATAATTCACATCAGCGTATAAACTTTACAAAGAACTAGAAGAGAGGAGTTCAAAGCCTTCTAACACAAAGACATGATAAGTGCCTAAGGAGATGGAAATGTTAATTACTCTGATTTGATCAGTACACATTATATAAACATCAAACTACCACACTGTGCCCCATAAATATGTGCATTTATTATGTCAGTGTTAAAATTTCAAAACAAATAATCCAGAAAATATCAAGATCAGATGACTGGAATTTTATAGTCTGAGGATAGAGGCATGAGTTAAGTGTGAGTTTTGTGTAGATCATCCATTTCAATCATTTCCAATTTCTCTTTATAGAAACTACATCTTAGACTTTTTCTTCTCATTCATTTAATTAGTATATGTTGTAGTCCTGTCATATTAGTCCAGGAGAACATCGAAATCATGTACAAATTCAATTTGCATTCTCAATATGTGAAAGTATAGATTCTGTTCTAAAGTTGAGTGGTAACAAAGAGCAAAATTTTCATTGCATTTTATTCTCCTTAAAAATTAAGATAATAACTATTTTACTGTTGATGTTGTTGATTCAAGTTGCTGTTAGTATCTCCATGGATTCTTATTTTCTATTTTTAAAGTGAAAATCGTTCTGACTCTACTGCATTCAAAACATTCTTGAATAATTTCTTATGAAGATGCTTTCATCCAAAGATTAATCTCCTGATGAGAGACAGCAAAGTCCTTGATACCATACTGAGAGCCTGGCCCTCGTATCACCAAGATGTTCAGTCATTCAGTTCTGAAGCACTTTAACATTGTTTGTGTTGTCATTTTTGTTATAAGGTGATAGAGTTCTTAGGACCATCTTATAGCTGATAACTTCATAAAAAATTACTCTGAAAAAAGTAGCATATTGGTATTATATTATGCATGAGAAATTTCCTAAAGTTTCCTGAGGAAAAAAGACACTACCGCTTTTATACCATTTATGGCAATCTTTTATGACCACCAAGTCGCTGAATAAATTATTCATTGATTAACATATTTCTAACTTCAGGTCATCTTGCAGCTGCATCCCAAAAGATTTTTAAATACATATTCAAATAATTTTCTTTGTGCTCATGATGAAGATTATTTTGCATATCTCTGTAATGACCTTAAGTGACAGCTCTATCCCACGTAATAAGACATTGAATTTTTTCTGTAACCAAGAGTAAGTTTTACTTAAATTATCTTACTAATTTCCACATATATATACTGTGCACCATACACAGCCGTGGTTTCAACTGGAGGTGCCCAACAGGACCTTGTGGAGAGCTTCTTTTAAAATGTCACCACTCTTGACCCTGCTTCAGTAGCTTGGGACACAGTCTAATGTGAGTTGTTTAAAAAACTCTCTGGATCATTCTGATTCATATTTGGGCTGACAAGCATTTTAGGCACTCATTCTGGAAAGGATAATAAGAAACCTCACTTGGTGAGGGTATCATTTCCTTTTGATATTAGGAACTAAATATTAGTAGGTAATATTGAAGAAATGATTTCTTGGAGCATGTATTAAGAGCACCTTGCTTTATTAGTTACTACAAGGGAATTTAAAAAATGATTGGCAAACAGCTTGTGGGTTGAAGAAGGTTATGGTCCTGCAGATTTTATGGTGCAGTCCCAAGAGCAAAGTCCTTGTTAGTGTATAGAAAGGAGTAAAATGTGAGGCTGAATTTCAGAAATAGTTAATTTCACATCTGGGTAAGAGTATACAATTTTTGTTTTTGATAATCTATGACAGGTGAGTTTCCTGACAGGAGAGTAGTAATTTTAAAGACAAGATGATATGTGCTCAGTAAGTTGAAGGTTTTGTTTGGGCCATGTTTCTGTCCAAACAGGCTATCAAGTATTAGAGAAAATTAACAAGAAATAAAGATATAAAAGGGGGGCTCAGGATCAGATGGTGGAAGGCCTATAATGACAGATATGATTATTGAATCCTTTGGAATTTTGTAGCATTTGAGACTTTTTTTTTTTTTGGTACTGGGCATGGAACCCAGGTCCTTGCGCTTGTGCAGCAGGCGGTGAAACCACTGAGCTAAATCCCCAGCCCCATTTGAGACATTTTGACTCTGAACTGGGGACATTTTAAAGTGATTTGAGATATGAGGGGCAAAAAAATCTGTAGAGTCAGGAAGAGACCTAAATGTAAAGACTAGCAGGGATGTTTATGGAGGTTTTTTGTAACAGTGATGAAAGCTTGTCTTAGCCCAATTAGCTTGGTAAAAAAGAGAGTAACTGTAGTAATCAGTCCATTGTCATGAACAGCCACAAAAGTACACATTTTTTTTTTTGCATTTCAATAATTTTATGGAAAGGTATATCTCTTAGTACTAAACATAATGGTAGTTGGTTAGGTTACCTTTGCCAACTGAAAATTAATACTGTTGTTATCAAAATACTGAAATATATCAGCCTTATGGTAAAACTGAAGTTATCCACAAAACATGGTTTACAAAAAATTAAAGGTAGAATATACTGTGGTTCTTTGGTTTATTTTTCAATGCTTATTTATCAGTAACATGATGTCAAAATTAGTTACATCCATTCTGGATAGACTCAGGCTTCAGGCTGCACTATTTATAACACTAACAATATATGTACATCTCCTTACGTTGATTGGCTTGCATAGAGAATTCCAAACACTACCTCAGCAATCTCAACATTATGGTTGTGCCTCCTTACTTTTCTTAAGATACATTATGGAAATTTGTGAAAGTATATTCTATTCCTTAAAAAAACCCAACCTGGAAGCAATGGCAGTTTTATAGAAACAGTCAATAGTAAAACCTGGAATGCTTTATCTAGCCAGAACTTAAGGGAAAGCAAGTTTTCACAGTAATAATTGATTTTGACTGTAATATAATAGGACATATTTTTTCATGGAACTAGATTGAAGAAGTAGATTCGGTATAGTTTTTATCAATATAAATGTCACCTGGTTTTTAGAAGAAACATTAACGATAGCTCAATGAATATGCCAAACTTAGTAGGTCTGTATTTTGGCTTAATACAAAATGTTACTAAATTTAAATGTAATTTCCATATTGCGGTAACATCTCTGAACTATTACTTGCATTATGGGTACCAAGAAACCATTACATTATCTAGAATATAACCTTTATTATGCCTTAAAAAAGTGGGAAAAGATAAGAACCAAGATATATCATGTACAGGTACAAGCACCCAATGATAAATGTAAATGTATTATATACCTAAAATGTACCAATAAAAGACTTTAGGAAAAAAAATTAAAATAAAATAAAATTACCTTGACAAAAAAAAGTGCATGTGTGAAATGTTGGTTTTGATGTAAACCTCATAATTTAAAATTAAACACTTAAATTAATAAGTAGGTTACCAAGTTTCAATATCACCTAAATATAATATATTGATCCAATATAGAAAGTTAAATTACACTTTTGACAATGCATTTGCAGTTTCCAAAGTGCTTTTCAGACATTTTCTCAGTTGATTTTTGAAAGAATGCTGATAATCATCATAATTTAAGGTCTTCTTATTTTGTTGATAAGTGAATGGAGGTTAAATTTCTTATCTAAGCTTAGCAAGATGGTGCTTCAGATGTGGAGCCTTCAGATTTTACCTTTGTGAACTTTTCATTTCTCGTATCATGTAAGGATGGATACTTAAAGCCAGTGATAGTGAGCCAGTCTGTGGGTGTATAACACCTGAATAGTTTTACTTAAAGATTGAAATAAAATCCACTTCTCAGATTCTAAATGTAGTTGACAAAGAAAAATTTGCATTATTGATGGAGATAGGATAACAAGGAGTTGCTAACTTGTTAGTTATCAGGGATAGAAGTGGATATGATAGACAAGTTTCTAATTGGTACTTTAAAATTCCAGTTTAGCTTTTGTTTGACTTTGCTGAAGAAACTCCCAACTATAAATCTGGTAAATGATTGCAATCCAGACAGTAATGTAACTCATGATTGTCTCCTGTTAGAGGGACAGAAACATTTCAGCTTGCATCAACCTGATTCTATTTTACACTAGACTTAGACACTTCTCCTGGAGATCCAGATGTTTCCAATGCCTGCTTGTGTTTTACTCCAATTCTCTTTGTGTCTTTAAGATTATCTTACTAAAGATATCTCCATTCACTGCATCTCCTTTACCTTTTTCTATCCCCAGGTCCTCTTCTTAAAATTATACAGAACAGTAGAGATGTGTACCAGGCTTTTAGAAATGTACAATAAACTGAAGTGAAGCTGTAATGTAAACTAAACATATGAGCTGGGGAATCTTCTACTTAAAAGATCTGTTTGAAGCAATAAAAGTATGTCATTGGTCATGAAGATTTGGGGGAAATGGCTATTGAACTGGCCACAAAGATCTGATGCTTTAATGGTTGTCCACTATTTTTTCTCTGTAATCCAAAAATACCAAAACAATTTGAAGATTTGTGTCATCAACATGTGTTATATGATTGTATAGTGTTTGCCAGTCACTTAGTGTTCCAAATACACACAAAATAGGTGACACTCAGTGACAGGTTCTTTGATCCAGGCACAGTAAAAAGACTAGAGAAAGTATGGCAAACACACACATTATTAAACAATTGTGGCTTCAGCTAAAAGGATTCAACAGTTGGTTGGTTGAAAAAATGACCAAGCTGCTGCTCCCAAAAGTAATAGAGCAGCATGTTTTTATTGATTTGCTGGAGTAGGCTAAAGTCAAATATTTTGCATTGACCCAAAGCATGGATGTTTCTTCTTGTGATGGACTTGGCCCACTGGTTAGTTTGTCAGTTAACTTGTCTTAGAGTTTGTCAAATTTTTATGCATATGTCCATCATCCTGCCAAAAGTAATGCATTCCAGCCTTGTAGGTCTGGGACCTGTGATGGGGCCAAAAGACTTGGGTCCTTGTTTTTTGTTTTATGTTTGGTTTGGTTTGGTTTGATTTGGTTTCTGAAAAAGCACAAAGGTAAGAACAGAAAAGTGGTGAGAGAGAGAAAGAAAATGTATACTAGCTCCAATGGGCAGTAGTCCTAGTTAACCCTATATTATAGAGTTGGACAAAACATTTTATAATAATCAACATGCAAAGCTGCATAGCATCCAACCCTAGGCTTGAGACAGCAAAGGGGACAGACGCAATATGACGACAAAGATGCTGAACATCTCATCCTGTGTTGGTCACACGTCACATTTCTGTAGTCTCACATGAAAGTCTGTGTTTTCAGCAAAAATGACTGTGAAGTCTCTAGGATTTAATCCAGGCAGCTGTTATCATAACTGGCATGACTGACATCTATATGAAGGCACTAGTAGGAAGTTAATAGAAAGCTAATAATGTGTTATCCAGTTGTGCGAGCTCCAAAATTAGTGGTATCACGTTGACTAAGAGAAGGTGAAGGAAGCCAGGGGGCTCACTTATGTTTTTTTTCTTGGTAACAATTTTTCATTTTATGGAGATGTTCTACTTTGGTGATTTTATCAGAGTTTCCTCATGGGTATGTTGAAACATGCCATGCTACCAAGGGAAATAGTTCACTGTACCCAAGGGCTTATTTTGTCATCCTAGGCCTCTCTGTTCCATGGTGCTTCGTAGCTATCTCAACTAAGTCCTGGAAAAAAAGTTTGCTAAAATTTAATAAATGAGAAGCTCACTACAGCTGTGAATTGACAAATACTTAGCTTTGTAATAATTTTAATATTTGATTGCAATTGGAGAGAGAGACACTAGAGGGATGGGAAAGATACTATTGTGTGGTCTGTACGTTAATTTTACAGAAAAGCTTGTTATAATACAGTTCCATTATTATTCATTATAGATGCTTAAATTTAATTTGATATTCCAAGCAGTTTTACATATCCCTTCTTTAATCTTATAGATATGAAAACTAAGGTTCAGAATGTGGTCATTTCAAGTGATGGTGATTAAGTAGTCATTGGCCTTCAAAGCAAACTACTCTTATCTCAGTAGATCATAACTATCCCAAACATGGCTTTTGTCCATCATCCTTTGCTTCTTCATGTAGGAAAAAGAGTATGACATTCAGAGATCCAGATTCTCTCTGGAAAAACAAGTTCCAAAGCATTTATTGATGACTACAGTAAACAGAACCTGAAAGAATAACAAAACAAAAACATGTTTTAGCCATTTATTCATGTTATAGTCAAGTCATGCTTAGAAAGGAAAATTTTTTTTTTTTTTGTACTGGGGATCAAACCTGGGTCTTTGTGCTTGCACAGCAGGTGGCGAAACCACTGAGCTAAATCCCCAGCCCCTAGAAAGGAAAATTTGATAGTGGTTGACGTAGGCAAAATATAAGACAGGTATAGTACTCATAGAATATGGTCACTTACCGATGAAAATTAAGCTTTGGTAAATATTCAAATATTTATGCTGCTTTTATATATTTATTTTTAAACTTTTTGTTGGGATGAGTAGCATATGTCTCTCTTTTATGTTGAAGCCTAAATTCCCTAAGTGTCATTTTATGTCCTAAAGTTTAATTTGCTTCTCTCCTTCAAACATTTCTACTCAGTGTTTGAACTTTAAGCTCTGGAGTTCCACTATGATATTGTTGGTTCCAGCCACATTTGTGCATAGTTTTGGTTGTCCTAATTTTTAACTTGTATTTACACACACAATTTAAGGGAGAAAATACAGTCTTCCAAAAAGTTTTATTTGAAATACATAAATATTTGTGTATTTGCATTATCTAAATAATTGTCTTGTCTATATTCTTGCAAATGGAAGCACATTTTTGTGTATATTTCAAAATATTTTTTGATCATTTTCTACATTACAGTTGAAAGCAGGTAGCAGACCACCTTAAGATTTGTTATTAAAAATTGGAACATTTGAATAGTAAGCTAACACCCTATAAAATCTGCATCTTTGGTGTTTTACTGAATTTCATATCACCAAAGAATATCTAAGAGAGGAAAACATTCTCTTGAATTTTTCTTATTCATCCCATATGTATATTTAAACATTAAATGAGGTTATCTGAGTCTTCTTTGGTATCATAATTTCTTTTCAGCTAACATTTATGATACAGTGTTTTTTAAAGATGTAAAAATGACATGGGTTTATGCATAAATAGCTTTTTCCATTCAAGGTATGAAGATAAGAGATGCAGTGTTATAATCTGTACACCCTTCTATCACAACTGAAAATATATTTATGCAAAGTTTGACAAGTTGGGAAGAACAAGGGCATGCTAATCCAGAATTAATACTAAATCAGAACACTCATATGGTTATAACTGGGGCCAGATGAATGACTAGCAAGCAGCATAGATCAATAACTTTATAGACTTCCTCTGGGTAACTATCAACCAGTAGCAAGTAAGATAAATAGTTTTCGTGACTTTTGATAAATTATAGATTAGTTAAACATTTAATGTATTAACTATCATTAAGTATGTTATGCTAAAAAGTGTTGCAGAATTATCCAGACATCTTCTTTTACATTTCCATCATGATACACTCAGAGTACTTGAAACAAAACATTACACACAAGCAGCAATGAATTTTCATAGATTATAACATTTATTTATTTATTTATTTATTTATTTATTTATTTATTTTGGTTTCGGGAATTGAACTCTGGACCTTTGCTTACAAGGCAAGCAGCAGCACCACTGAGCCAAATACCCAGCCCAGATTGTGATATTCATATGTGTGTTCTTTCTAGTATTATTCTGTGACTGTGACTTTTGCATAGAAATGTAAATTTGTTAACTTACAGGTTTTGGACTCAGAGGAAAACCTACCCCAAACAGAAGAAGAAATTTCCGAGTTGCCATTTTTCTTATGGGTTATGTATTTAAAGTAAATTCAAAATTAGAATTTTCATTTAAGTCTGTAGAAAAATATTTTTATATTTGAGCCTTCACACATTCACAATGTCTTTTTCAAGCTATATAAACATGTTATTGTTTTATTTCCTAAAGATATAGAATAAGGTAGTTAATGTGTAAGAAGAGTATTATCATATCTACTTTAGATCACATACTACTTCTAAATATAGGGTATCATCCTAACAAGTCAAACCATTGAAATATATGTATTATGAATTTATAATTGAATCTGCAAAATGTATTTTAACACATTAAAATTAGAGCTTCATTTTTTCCCATTTTCTAACATAATAACTCTCTTCAAAGAACACAAGACAAATTTTTGCTATCTCCTAGGCCAATCATGAATAAGAACACATATTTTATGATTTTGAGGGGTAAAAAAAGTTACTAAAGTCTAATGAGTAACCCATAGTCAGTAGAACCCAAAAGGAGAGCCAATATTATTATTTGGCAGTGGAGTGGATTACATGTATTTCTACTAGAAAATTCAGATTTTTGTAATGTGTTTTATAAATTTACAAATTTTCTACTATGCCAATATTAAAAGGAAGGTTTTCCACATCTACATTTTGTCTAATCAAAGCAAAGTGAACAGTTCTATACTTAGTATTTTTGATTCTTAGATTTTCATATCTAGGAAACTCAAGTAATTTTGCTTCAGAGTTCCATGGAGCTTCATTTATTTATAAGATATATAATTTATTTAATCTTCTAGCAGAAAGTCCTTCATGAAATGAGCTATATTACTTCCATATTTCAATATTTTGAGGATATGTAGCCAAAGTCATTCTCATAAAAATACTACATGAGAAATTACTTAAGGCTCCCAAAATATCTACAAGATATTTTTCCCCTAAGTAGTTTAAAGAAGTAATTTTAAATTGAGAGGTGAGGTGAATAATGGTATAATAGTTCAAAAAAATTTATAAATTCAGAGTTTTAATAAGTAGTTTTTACTTTTATAATAATAAAAATACCCCCCCACACACACACACACACCATGAGGGTTGAAAATTCTTTTAAATCTGAATGATTTGAGCTCCAAAATGAGATCTGTGTCAAGGGTTATGGCAGACCTGTCAGGTCCAAACATGAAGCTTCTTCAAAGTGGGATGATTTCTTTTTAAAATTGGTAATGTACAAGTTTGACTAACAATGCCTTATTTACTCAACGCAAAAGAAAGTTAACATTTGTGGATTATTTGATTTATTTGAGATGCATATTTTCGGCAATTTGGAGGGAACCAGGATGACTGCTTTTGGTAATTGAATTATCTGAATTGTTTATACATATAGACTGGAAATGTTACCAGCAACAACTCTCATCAATTTGTACTGGGCAGACATACCTTTATGGGGCATGTGCATCAATTAAACTCAAAACCTTGACATTGATCAAAGGATTCTCTGTGAAATGCATTTCCTCCCATAGATTTGAAAAAATTTCAATAGCAGATTTACTTTAGTCTCCTCGTCTTTGTGATTTACCCTTTGCAGTTGATCCCTTTTGCCCTTTTTGGAATCCCTCAGTCTGTCAGGAGGATAATGGACAGTGTGGAGACAGGTAGGAGTATGGGAACTGGTAGCTGGCTCCACAGCTAGAACACTTATGATGTGTGTTGGCACCTCTGGCATGACTATAGTAATAGTATCCCAACATACAGAGTGGAGAAGGTATACCAGAGGCAAAGAAGAGACTGTTCTCCAGTGAAAGGCCCTTCCTCTGAGTAGAAGAGGACTGTAGTGTGCACCTGCCAACCTGTGTTACTTCAGCCTGGAAGTTTTGTGTTTTAGAGATGTGTATGTGTGCGTAGGGGGAGACAGAGACAGAGGAGAGTTACTCCAGCTGGATATCTTCCTTGTGCATTTATCATACAAGGTGCTTATCAAAATATGAACATTGGTTCAAAAAGTTATGAATCCCCTGTGCTCCAGGCTTCATCACTGTGAAAATGGAAAGCAAATCAGGACAATACCATTCCCTCTTAATGACAAACAGTGATAGTGAAAGCTGACAGAGACAGAACAAACCTAGTATATTATATAAAATCTATCTGGATGATTACGCTTAAGTTACCTATGAATTCAGGCAAATTTGAGGGTAAAATGAAAAAAAAGAAATAAGTACTAGTCTATATTCAGCACTAGTGCAGAAACATCCCACTGTGTAAATGAACAGTATGTTTTAGCACAGAGCTAAAGTGAACTTTTAAATGATGTACTGAATTTGTCCTTTTATGACTGAAACATGTATTACTTAATTCTTAAATAAATCTATCATTTATTATTATGTTGGAAAGCAAATAGTCACCTTGAATTGCATTTATGTGGCTGTAGACCAGGGGCAGAGAAGGAACCAAACAGTGCAAGCATAGGAATTTGGTAGCCGTTTCTTTTTCCTTTCCTTTCCTTTCCTTTCCTTTCCTTTCCTTTCCTTTCCTTTCCTTTCCTTTCCTTTTTCCTTTCTTTTCCTTTCCTTTCTTTTCCTTCCTTTCCTCACTTCCTCCTCCTCCTCTTCTTCTTCTCCTCCTTCTCCTCCTCCTCCTCCTTCTTCCTCTTCCTCTTCCTCTTCCCCCCCCCCCCCCCGTTTTCTTTCTGTCCTTGGTTAGCAGTAACTTTGTACTCATTTTATACTAATGTGTCTGTTTTTCTTTTCTTTTCTTTTTTATTGTTGTAATTATTCTTACTAGCTTGAAAAAACACAACTCATTGTCTGATTGTTTAAACTTTTGAAACTTAATACCTAAAAAAAATCACATGGACTCTTTTCTGTAGATTAATATTCAAACTAAAACCCAGAATTCAGTGACTTTGAAATTACAGAGAAATGTGTGACATGAATGTCATGAATATTTAAAACTCCACGATCTTGGAAGACATTTTAACTTCAGACATTGTCTTAATAACTTTCTAATTCTTATTGTCCTAGATAAATATACAGAGGTTCTGGGTGGTTAAAGAAACTTTTTTACCCTCTGATGGATTACATTACATTTGCAAAGCTATTGCTAGGTAAAAGTTACTCATTTGGGGGATTTGGAGCCCTAAATATTATATGCTTTTTATTTGACCAGGTAAATTTTAATTTGGATGGGAAGTTTTTGCCTAACAGTATTTTGGTATACTAATCTTATTAGAGGCAATAGGAAAACAACTAAAGATAAAAGTTTAAATTATGTCTAATAGATACACATGCTGTTTATAAACACTCTAACATTATAATTATATTTTAAAATCATTTATATGCTACCTCAAAAAACTAGAAGTAACTACATAGATGTTTAATTTTGGCTTAAATGTGATAAGCTATCTTATCTAACATTTCCTTAATTATGGCATGCATCATTTGCTATACCAATGTAAATGATGTTAAAAATGTTAATCTTAGAAAATGTAGTTTGTCCAAGTGTCTGTGTAGACACAATGAATAAATGAAAATCAGATTTATAAATGAAATTCATAATCATGAGGTAAAATACATACAGTAAAAATTATGGTTATGTAGTTATTATATATAATTATATATATCAAACCCAAAGGACAGTTGTGTTTTATACATATTTTGTATGTGTACATGTACACAATTTTTTTCTGTATTAGAAATGGGAAGCAAGTGTGGATAAGACTGATAAAATTAGTCTAGTTTCCTACTAATACATGACATGGTTATCTCTGCCTATCTCCCTTGGGAGGCCCAGAATCACTGTTATAAGTGGGAGTAGAGGAAATGCAAACCTTTTGAAATCACTTAAAATTGTCATAAAAGTCGTGATAAATGATCACTTTTAGATTGAATACATTCATATATACTTTATATATAACAATTTCTATTAGCAAAAATATAATTTATGAAGAAAACTTGTGAAAATGTACTTATCTGTTTATTATGGCCATTTTTTTTTTTTTTTAGGAAAAGCTATGTTTATTGAATATATCTTAAGAAATTATCAGGCACTTAAATAAAAGCCAGTGGGAGTTTAATATTAAAACAGAACTTTCAAAGAATTTTTAAAAAGTGTTTTCTTTTTCCTCCAAAAGAGTGACTCACACAATCCTGGATCCACAAAGAGAGAAAGAGAACTCAAATGAAAGCTAAGTAGGAGATTTCGGAGGGCTCATGTTTCAAGTTTGGGAATTATCTGCTTGAGAGCACTAAAATTTAAAGAAAACAAAAGACAACTGCATTAACACTTAGTATGTGCCTCTTGTTATAGTTTGTTGTTTTGGGCCTTAATAAGTAAAACAGAGTTTCCAGCCTTTATACCTTCTCATGTTAGTGAGGAAATGGATGTGTGATTTAATAAATACATTACTGATGAGTGATATAATAGAATGTACACATTTTTAGGGGAAAGAAAGAAGCCAAAGGCATTATTTGTAACAAAATCAAACAAATAGAGGAAAGGAGAATTAATAAGCACAACTTAGCTTCAGAAAATCTGCTAGGAGCTTTTGCACAGTATTTGCTATTGAATAAGACTAAAACAAAATCTGAAAAAGAAATATCTGTACATAAAAATTCCAAATAAAACGTGGTATTTTATTTAACTTCCAAGCTCACATATTCCTTTTTAAAAATAAATTTTATTTTATCCCATTCTCTCTCTTACACTCCCCCCCTCCTCTCTATGTACAAAATCTTTCTGTTTTTCCTTCTATTTTCAATTTTTCTTGTCCCTTCCTTCCTTCCTCCCTCCCTTCTCCCGTGCTCCTCTTCCCATTTGAACATCTTCTTTCCATTTCCCATTTCCCAATATCTATTACACATTTTAGTCCTTATTTATTTCCATTTTTGGTTTCTCATACCAGAGAAACAATGTGAAATTTAAACATGTGTGTCTGATTTATTTCACTTAAGAGTATGGTCTCAAGGTCCATCCATTTGGCTATAAATGTCTGAAGCTCATCCCTCTTTAAGGCAGAGTAGTACTCCATTGGATTTTAAAAAACCCACATTTTTATCCACTCATTGATTGATGGACATTTGAGCTGTTTCCAAGATTTAGCTATTATAAACTGTGGTGCTATAAACATGAGTGCACATATATCACTGTGGTATGATGCTTTTAATTCTTTCGGGAAGATACCAACAAAAGAAATAGCTAGGTCAAATAGAACTTCTAGTTTTAGTTGTTTGAGAAATCTATGGCCATTGATTTTTAAAAAGCTAGTTCCTGCAGATTAAGATAGACAGATTCATAATCTAGCTACATTTAAAATTATATGTCTGAATTGTTTTTTGGGAAGGAGAGTATCCATCAGGATATGAAGAAGTTAAAAAAAAAGACTTGATTTTATTGAAGTTTTAAGACAGAACTACTCTTTTCTTTAAAGGAATCAGTGAAGGCTGGTGTTATTTTGTTTAAAAAAAATCCTAAATGCTGAAAATGTAAAAGTCAAAGAGTTATGATGAGAAGAGAAACAGGGAAAATTACCAAAATCAAAGAGACCAGGTGAATTATTATTTGGACTCATGAAGACTGTTTTGTAGTATCCATGGGCAACTGCAAGTCTTATGGTACCTTTTACGCATAGCCATGGGACTGATGCTTTGGTACCAGTCACCTCAGGAAAAAGAATGCTTCCCTCTTCCTACAAACAGGGGTCAAACTTCAAGAATATCAGGAACCTGTGCATTTTCTCTGGGTCTCCTTAACCACACTTTAAGTAAAAGAGTCTACCATTTCCATGACCAGTCAGTTTTCAAGCTCTTTGTTATTTTTGAAATCCTCAGTATACTAGGTGGGACTGGAGCAGATTTGGCAAGACAGGAAAACATGGGAAATCACTATTGAAGTACAAATGGAGGAGATAAAAACTGAGGCCCTTATTCTCAAAGGGAAAATCATGCCAACTTTTTAGTAAAATCTTTCCAGTATCCAAATTAGAGAAATTCTCTTTGATACAAAATTTGTTTACAAATATTCATTTGAGATATCCTTCATATACGTCTGAAACATTGCACTCTGGCACACCGTAAAGGGGAATGCCTTAAACATTCTTACATCAGAGCAGTGCAAGTCATGTGTGTGTTTGTGTGTCTGTATGTGTGTGTGTCCAGAATATCATGGTCTCTCATATATTAGATTATGAACTTACTACATCTTTATAAATGATTTTGTTCAAAACTTCTTTATTGATTACATTTATAGGCACCTGGAATTGTGGTTGTAATAATGAGAATACATTCTAATAGTGTCTTAAAAAATTCAGTACCTTTTACAGAAATAAATCAATTCTCTGGGATTATTTTTGAAGTAGAAAGTAAGCACTGCCTCCAGTTTTTAAGTGAGTATGACAAGGACTCTGAAGCTGACAGATTAACTCAAGACCATAGAGTGGTAGAGAAAAGGAGGAAATGATTTGGGTGCATGTTGGCCATTTCTCCACATTCTTTGTGGAAGCATTGGATGACACACAGGAAAATAAGAATAAAAATCATCAGGTGTCTCAACAGAGGCAGCAGTTTCTGTTTATTCTATACCATTAGGGTGGTTATATGGATGTATTTCTGTGAGAAAATAGCAGTCATCAGCCTCCCTCTTAGATTGGCTTGTGAGAGAGGCTGACACCATTGCCGCTTGTGCCATTCTCTTAGGAAGAATATGATTAAGGTGAGACAAAACTTTCATATTCCTAGCCAGGTAGGATCACAGTGTGGCTCTGATAATAACCTAGTACTGCGAATTCAGCAGTGCTCCTTGTGGGTAGCTCCTAGGAATACTGTGGTGGGTATATCACCTTCCTCACCTTTAAGTATGCTAGCAGCTGAGAGGGCAAATATATAAAGAAACATGCCTAATGCAATATAGGCAATGTGGTGATGAATATTCAGTGGGGTTTTTTTTTATTGTTTCTTGTTCATTGTTTTGAGAGCAAACTGCTGGCATGAAATAGGAAAGGATCTTGGAGGAGGTAATAGCTAATCTCTCGAGTGAAAGCCAAGTCATGCAAGGGAGAATTACTAGCAGCCAGGGAGGATGGACAAGTCTGAAGACAAGGGTAGGTTGCAGGGCTAAATGAGACTATACTACATGAAATTTTCCACTATTAATGGAGCACAAATATGATTATAATAAGTGAAATTTATCCAACACTTTAATCATTTTAACCAAATTTTTCTGAAGCCATATTACTAGCTATAGTAGTAATCAATTTGCACTAAAAACCTTTTCAGTTCATTCTTTTGTAATTTAAATAATACATACGCAGTATAAAAGTTTCAGGAAAAAGTAGACATGTAAACAAACACAAGTCAAATATATGTTACAGGAGTAAATTTTATTTTGCAAATGCAGTCAGCTTGGGACTTACAGCAGAATAATTATTCTAGTTACAATTACATTAACAGGAAATAACAAAACATCATTATCGAATCACAAGGAAATTGCTAGTACTTTCTGTCTTATTTCTCTATATAGCCAGAAATATTTCAATATAATACTATTTAATATCACAAATAGGTAAAAGTATTAAACCAAATTCAGTTTGCTTTCCTTTAATCTCAGTAGAGTCTAGGAATAGTTGATAGGGAAAAAAGATAATTATGAGCATAAATCAGTATAAACCACCTTTAATATTCTCTTTAAACTACTTGACCATAATTTAACATATGATATTTGAAGTAGAACAGGTTACAAAGGATGGACATTATTTTTTAAAATCCATGTATTCAGAGAGATTTATAACAAAATTGACCTGAGAATTCATCCCCTTAGCCACTCAGATTTTTCAGATTTATTCTTCAAAGACCATTATATCTAGGCATTTTAAAAAATTGCCATCTCTACTCCACTTATGTTTATGATCTTTGGCAAGTCTTCACTTCTTAATCATTTCTCTGGATACTGAACGGATACAACAATATATATTCTTTTTCTCACAGGAATGTTTTCTTGGAGTCTGAAATATAATTTGTAACTCCCTTAATATATTTTCTCCTGTATAACAAAAGGATAGTGTTGCATCTATATTACATGCAAATATCGTTTTTTATTTGAAATAAACATTTTGAACAAGATTCAAAACAGGTAGCAAATGCTTTATTTTATTTTCCATGTATTTATGCCCTATTTTATTCTAAAATGAATCCAAGGCAGCTTTTTGAAATGCATATAATAACATAATAATGTATGTGAGAAAACCTAAACAAAGGTGTAATAAGAATTAGAAACTCAAAAAGTCTTCACAGGATTGCATATTAAGAGATATTTTGCTGGAGATTGATCACAAATTTGGTTCTAAGCTCTCAACTAATTCAGAAGAGAACTCTGCATTCATGATGAACAGAGATCTTTCAGAATAGAAAACCCAAGTTAGCCACAGAAACACTGATTTCTAGCATTGAGACCAAAGAGTTTGTACCCTGATGTTCATTACTCAATTCTGTAGAGAATAATAAATGTAATAACAAAATAGAACCAAGTGTCAAGTGTCAGTGAACTTATTGTTAGTTCCACAGTAACTAAGACATAGGCACATCAAAGTACAGTTTGCAATTGGACAGAATACATAATATGTTCTTGAGTCTTTATTGAGTAATTGCATTTATCTGAAACCAGTAAATGACTCTTTCTTACACCAAGTTTTGGATACATGTTAAATGGCAAAAATCTAATGATAACAATTAAGAGGTGAACATTTGATTTAAACAGTTAACCTGAAACTCTGTAGAATTACCACAGTCCATAAACCAAGGGCTGAAGTGACCCAGGCATTTTTAAGGTCTCTATATTAGGCTGTCACCGCTGCTGCAGTGAGCTCAGGGTTAAATAAGACTTTTTCACATCTGTCTACATCAAAGTGTTTTTTGAAGTGCTTCAGTGAACATTTATCTCAGTAATTATTAAGATATTTGAAACTTGCATTGCAGTAGAAGAGGATGGATTCTAAAACAGAACCTCTGTAACCTAGAGAGCTTATAATTTCAGTGAAAGATATCATTGGTATTAAATGGCACTTCTGAAGGTTAAAGGAAATTGTTTTATTTTTCTTGATTGAAGCCATGTTAGTAAATGTCCTAAGAAATGTATTCAAAGTAGTGTGTAACACTATTGTACTGTTTTGTAATTGCCACGTGTAACTTAAAATGTGAGTTTTATCAGCTGGGTTTATAAGTACAAATATATTGCAATCTTAATCCTGTTTCCTTTACATTTTCATGTGTGTATATCTGCTTCAGAAAGTTCAATCTAGAAGAGGGTGTTGATGTAAAAAGAAGAAAAAAGGTTACTTTAAAGGAAATGAGATAATAGGTTATTCTGAGCCACATAGGAGTGAGTGACCATAGCCCAGGAATATTGATTCAAGTTGCTCTAAATGGAATGTTCCACGTTGAGGAGGTTACATGAGCTTCTATAGTCACAGAACAAAAGAAAGTAATAATATAATCTAGCACTTTCATGGGTAGGAGGATCAGGTAGGTAGGCTACAGCAAAGCAGAGGAAAATTATTCTATAAGATTCAAATGTTGTCTTACAGCATTCTTAGCCTTAGGATTGATAGAGGCTGGAGGTCTGCTAAACTTAGTGATACATTCCCAGAGTATCTATTAGTCACAAGAATATTAAGCCAAATACAAAAATTAGGGTACATGGCTATTAAGGGGCTTAGGATGGCTCACAATAATTTTGGTGAGAGATCTATAATATTCCATCTTCCCAGTCACAGCCAAGAGCAAGCAGTCTGCAGGATGCAGCTTCTTCAGGAGAACTTAAATTCACAAATTCAGAGTGATATTAATGTAAAGAAGAATGTCTCATATAAAGTATTATGATGTATTTAGAAAAGATTTTAGATAAGGGAGAATTGGGAGGCTGGATATCAAAAGGATTTGTATCCCAAAAACGTTTTGAACACATTTTCTTATGGCAGAAACTCTACTAAAATTAATAGCAACTATTTTTTTCCCACCCAAATCTCATCTTTAGAAATCGTATTTCAGCTGGCTAAACACAATTTATCTTTTGCTTATTACTGGTCATCAGGTGTTTGGAAGGGTCATTGCTTTTCAGTGATTCATAACTAAACACTAAGCCTGGGTAAAGGTTTGCAGGAATGTCAGTTTATATGACAACGAATGGCTTGTTTTTGTGAAACAAATAGCTGAGCATGAAGTTTATGTTACAAACAGCTACTAGTAACATCCTTATGTTTGTTACTTTACTCTTACCCTCTACATCTTCTTTCTTTCACCATTGCACCGATACCAGCATTTGCATTAATTTCTCAGTAGTTTGGGTAAAACTTAATGAAATAAGTATTTAGATAAGGTAAATGTCATGTTTTTGAAGTATGAGTTATTAAATCAAATGTACCTATTTGAAATATTAATTTTGGTGGGTAAGTTAAATATTTGAATATTGATAAAATAGAATTGTGTACTCATAATTTTGGTTAACGAAAGAACAATTACATTATATATTGGTCTCTTAAAATATGAACATTATATTCATAAAGATATTGACCTTTCTTCATAATGATTAAATTATACCTTTCTAAAAAGCTTTAACTTATAACTGACAAATGTATGAATTTAATAGTTCATGCTTTTTTTCTCCTTAATTCTAGTCATGATTTCATTGGGGAATTTACAACAAGCTATAGGGAACTTTCTAGAGGACAGTCGCAATTCAATGTGTATGAGGTAAGAGACATTTTACTTCTGTTTTTGTCTACAGTAAGTTTAGCATGGGGGTATAGTTCATTGGTAGAGTCCTTGCTAGATGTATGAGATAGAATAAGCCAATTTATGATTTAAAATATGGCTTTTGCAAAGGATGACAACCGACGATTGGCTAAGTTCCCTCTCTCTGCACCTCTTTGTCTCTCATATCAATAGAGGAATATAGGAATTTTAAAATTTATTGAGCTAACTTGTTTCTTAGAATAAATGATATTATTTGCCTTCAGAGTTATATAGTGTTTTAAATCTATTTTGAGAGATTGTTAATTCTTGCCTATGAAACTTTTTCTTACTTAAAAATTCAATATGGATTCATGGTTATTTTTTCTTAAGGGTCAGCCTCTGTCTTTGGTTTCTTGCCAACCTATCCCCCACCTGCTTCCTAATTAAAAGAAAAAAAAAGAAGAAAACATGTATTTCACTTGTGTCAGTATGGGTTATTTTAAATAAACTGTGGTCTGAGCACTTTCACTATTATTTAGATAGAGGCTGAAGAGACTGACAGGGTAATATGCAATCATTAGAGAAATTTAAGTTATTAAAGCAAACACACACACACACACACACACACACACTGTAGTTATTTCTGCCTTAAAGCACCTTGCTAGTTAATCACTAGATATGTATTGAGCATGTATTATATTTTAGCATGTTAACCTTGGAGCTACATTATCTGTATATTCTTTATAGCTTTTTAAATTAATGTATATGCATAGCAAAAGAGAATGTCTTAATATTTAATCAGTGATGGGAATTCTTCCCTGCCAGTTTGACGCAAAAATTGTCCAGAAAGTGAAGGAATCTCCGATTCTGCCACCTTCTTACTGGGCTAAAGTAGTTGTACTCCATTCACACATCATCATTCATTCATTCTCTTATTAAAATATTTATTAGGTGTCTTCTGTACTCCATGTTCTTTGTATCCCCAGAGGGGATACAGAGATGTTTAAAAATTTGAGTATGTCATGGAAGAGAGAAACATGTCAAATGTATTTAGTGTAGCTTGTAGGGTGGTCTGTGCTCTGAACAGTAGTATACTTACTAAGCTATGCAATTATTACAGCAGGACCAATCTCAGCCCGAGAAAGCTTCTCAAAGACAAAGATAGAGTAATAAATCAATCTCTTCTATCTGGGTTTTTCAAGGAATAAATATCAAAACTCTAAACAGATGATGAAAGAAAATAAGACAGTTTGTAAATATGTAAATGCTTGCTTCCTTCACCTGTCCTCAAGGCTGAGGAGAAACACAGAATCGTATCAGTTCTCCTTGCTCTTAGGGGTCATCTGTGCTAATCTTCACATGACCCTATAGAGGTCAATCACTTTGATCATCCTTAGCTTGTATAAAATTTTCTAATTTTTGCTTTCAGTCAGTTCCTGTTCTCTCTTGTCCAGTAAACCTTGCTTAATGAGGATACTGGTGCCACATGCCACACCTGATAGGATAACAAAGATGGTTAATAATGATAGTTCTCTATTATTTGTGCCATAACTTCAAAAGTGAATGTCTTCTTAATACAGATAATTACCAAGAGACAACATCAGTCTGAAGAAAATTGGGTGGGGGTAATTATTATGTATTATGAACAAGAAGTTTAGGATTTCAGTGGACAGTGCCCCAATACACTGGAAATATCATTTTCTACACTCATGATCTTGGCAGCAATCAAAGTGTTTTTCAGCAATTATTTCTTCCAGTAGTCTTTCTGCTCCATTCTCCCTCCCCTTTCTTTATTACGTATATGTTATTTGTCCTCATAGTGTCTCACGGGTATCTTAGGTTTTGTTTAGTTTTCTTTCTTTTTTCTTTTTGTTCCTCAAGCTGCAGAATCTCAGTTGACCGATCTTCAAGTTTACTAATTATTTCTTATTCCCCCTCAAATGTTCTATTGAGCTCTCTTTTGTATTTTCCATTATAGTTATTGTGATTTTCAAGTTGAGAATTTTTATCTGGCACTTTTTTTGTGTGTCAGTGCACTTATTGATGGTTTCTGTTTGTTAAGACACTGTACTTTACGTCTTTGTGCTTGGTCTCTTTTAATTTTTTGAACCTATGTATAATAGGTGATTCAAAGCCCCCACTTTCTTTGCCCATTTTGTCCTGATATATCAGAATGCCTGAAGACTACTTATTTTCAAATGATAGTTTCAACAACCATCTCTGACCAAAAAAGCTTAACTAAACCAAAACGAGTAATTTATAAGGAACAGAAATTTAATTCTCATCATTCTAGGGACTGGAAAGGCCAAGATCAAGGCATCGCCAGCTGGTGAGGGAGTCTTCATATGTAGGAAAGTGCAAAGCAAGGGAGAAATAGCTCCTGTTTGATGCCCTTTATAGGGACATCTAATTCCACTGACCAGGAGGAGCGTTCTCAGGGCTAAATCATCTCTTGAAGACCTCCCTTCATACTGTCACACTGACAAAAACTTGAAATTTGGAAGGGACGATTTAAACCGTGGGACCCGTCTTTCCCAGAGTTTGTGTTTGTTTAGTGACTTTCTTGGACTAATCCTCTGAAGTATGGATTATTTGTTGTGTGAGCTATTGACATCTTTGCTTCAGTAGCTTAGTGATCAGTATGAGATTTGTCATAATTTCCCTGTGCACCCCAATGGTGTAAAATTCTGCCTTAGCTTTCACTCTCGATTTGAGCAGAGACCTGAGGTCACCCAGAGATAAGGGATTAGGGCTACCTCAGGTCTTTCCCGTACACGTGTGCACCCTTCACAAGTACATGGCTTTCTAGATCCTCAACAACAAGCTAGAGCTATTCAAAGCCCTCTGGGACATCTCATTCCCCAGATCTTCTCTTTTGATTTTGTGTCAGCCTTTTACTTACCCAAATTTGTACCATCTCCTCTAAAGATATGATGTGTAACAATTGCCACTATTTTCAATAAATGCCTTAGAGTTTGGGCTTTTTCCACTGAACAAGGTTTGAATCAGGTCAAATAAAGACAAATCCAACCCACATTAATGGAACTTCTCCAGAGAATTTTCAAATAAGTCAGTTAATGATAGTTATCTGAAATAGGCACATTTTGATGAACTCCATACCCTTTCTGTTCCCTTCTGTGGCTTTTAGATTTCTCTTTTTCACAGCTAATATGGATGCAAGGCTGGCTTGTTTCCAGTGCTACAGAGGTAAAGAAAATAAGATTGGATAGGTCAAGATAAGTGCATAAAGTAAGATTCACACTTTTTCTTCCAGGAATGATCCTCAGGATTGCTACAAGCCCTTGAGCTTTTTTTGATTTTTGAAGGAAATTTGTTTTTGACATTTTTTTGTTCTTAACTGTCTTTTCTGTGGTTCTGAGGTTCTTACTCCCAAGGTTCTGAGGTTCTTTCTGAGATTCTTATTCCTCCATTCTAAAAGTGATTCCCTCTATATTTTTAGTGTTATAGATAATAAGTGCTACCATTCTGTATATGATCACCATTGACTGTTATATGAAGTGCTTTTTGTTGATTGAAACTGTCCTATGTGATCAGATAACAAATCATTAGGTTATCTAATAATAAAATTATATAACTTGAGATAACTTCTCTGACTGTAGTAATGATAATATTCTAGAAACCAAAGAAATTAATATGAACTATTTGAAAAATGTTTATGAAATTGTACTGCAATTTCACTCCTAAAATCCAGGAAAATCTTTCTTTTCCAAATGAAAGACTTAACATTGGATGGATGACTTTAGATAGCAACATGCTAAATACAAATTTTCAGAAAATATACCACTGAGCTTACTTTTTAAATTTTGATTTAATTTTTGTTATTCCTGGTTTCTCACATATTCTTAATTATTTTTGCTTCCCCAATAATTTTGAGGAACTGTTGAATTCCTCAAAATTCAGTATCAAACCTGACCTTTCTTCCCCAAGCAACTTCTCCATTGTTAATAGTATAATTTGAACTATTTACGTAATCTGAAAAATGTGTCTTATTGCTGAAGATGGCCCACATGCTGACCATTGTATGTTTCCCATATAAAATATGCTCAATCAGAATTTTCTGAAATTAATAATATAATTGTTATATTGAATGACTTACTAGATGCGTCATCAGTTTCCACCTTGTTTTCCACCTATACCTATCAAATCAAGCTTATGTCCCCAGTTCTTCTCATGAGTCATTACCAATGGCACTAGCTTATTTAATATTTCATTATTTTTACATACTTGGTTTAAGGTAGGACCTTAACTGTTACCTCCACTTGCTCTCCTTGAAACTCTGTCTGGCAGGTTGGTTATTTCATTGCCCCATTTAAACATCACTGAGTCACACCCAAACTCCCTAGCCTAGAATTGAGAAATTTCTTAATATAACTTCAGCCCACCTTTTAATCTCTTTCTGTGTACTTTCTACACCAACTAACCTGGACGTTGCTTTTTCCTTTTTTCCACAATGCTGTATTATTTATTAAAAGTTTAGTTTAAATCAATAAATCCTAGTTCAAGTAATGCTTATTCATAAATTCTTTCATCTTTCCCTGTCAAATGGTTCCTCCATGTTTTGGATTAAGATGAGCTGAAGAATTATCTCAAGGCACTTCCATATTTAATTCACCATGTTAGATTGACAAGTCTTGCTCATCTTACAGTCCTATATCCCCCAGTGTCTTGCGCAATGTAGGATTGTAATAATAGTTCCTCAAGGAACAAGTGGTGAAAACTTCGGTCTTAGGCACACAAATGTGACCTTATCAATTAGTATTAGCATTGGGTGGAAATTTCTAGCATTATAAAGCAGTACTGAGGTCAATAGGTCCCTTAAATATTCACACACTGGGTGATTTGCTGTATTAGTGTATTTAATCTAATAAATAAAATTTATATCTCTCAAATATACTTTTCTTTAGAAATCTATGATTTTTCTGCAAAGCAATGATTATTATTTAGGATTTTGGA
Source organism: Heterocephalus glaber (assembly GCF_053883595.1). NCBI lineage: Eukaryota > Metazoa > Chordata > Mammalia > Rodentia > Bathyergidae > Heterocephalus > Heterocephalus glaber. The sequence continues at coordinate 7,461,560 of NW_028258444.1, read as the reverse complement.
TGTCAGTGGTCTCTCAGATGAAGAACATGCTGATGGTAATAGGTAATCAGTCCTGAAGTGATTGATAAGAATATTACTGCTTTTTAAAAAGTAGGTACCAGGAACTTTTGCAGAGAAGTTTGGCCAAATGATCATGTAGGAGTCATACTGACTGGGGCCAGTGGTAAATGGTCACAATCATAAGAAGAGAAGGCAGCAAGTTGAACTGCATTATTGAAAAATTACACTGTAAAATCTAACTTTGTAACTGTTCTATTTGGTTTTTAAGGTGGTGAATCCTAAAAAGAAAGGAAAAAAGAAAAAATATATTAATTCTGGAACAGTAAGTCAAAATTTATAGTATTCAGTAAGGATCAAATTAATGAAGTACGTGTATACATTTTAATGAGACTAGAAACAACTAAACAATTAGTTTTGTTTCATCTAGGATTTTAATATGAATGATTCTAATAGAAATATTAGCTTAGGTGAGTTTGCATCTTTCCTGCTTTCCCGGGGTTTATAAGGACCTATAGTTTTCTTATGAACTCTTCATCCCATGGAATCAGAGTTCAGAGACTTAGGGAGACATGAAATTGCTTAAGTGGTAGTAAGATGTGATATTCTTCGTAGGCCGCACTTAACCACTAGGACTCATTTCATGGGATGTGAAAATGCTCTTAAAGTGCATTAAGATTTATGGAATGCCATCCTAAGTCAGTACAGGAGGGGCAGAGAGGAAAATATCTAAAATTGTGAAAAACCAGTATCATCCTATTTTGAGAAATAAATATCCTAAAGTAAATATCCTTAGTAAAATCTATGTTTTCATCATTTCCTTTTAAAGATTTTTATAAAGCAAGTCACTTGGTATATTAGATGGCCTTATTACAGAACGATGTCAAAAGCACACAGTTCTTCTTGTATGGCTTAGCTCACTGATTACAGGGTTTTTTTAAACTTTTAACCATTTTCCACCTCCCTTTCATCTTTCCTTTTATCTAAAATGGAAAATAACACTGTGTCCTTGTAGTTACTTTTTATGTTGTTCTTCAAAGAAAGTAAACTGGTCCCAAAACATAGTTCATTTATTATCATCATCATCATCATCACCATCATTATTTTGGTACCTTTCCTTCTGGTAACTTTAAGTGTAGGAACAATCAGTCCTAGCAGATTTTAATAAAGAATAATGTCTTCAGTGATATTCAAAATGCTAGGAAATATTTTCTCTCTAATAGAAAAAACTCCATTTGGGTTAAAATTGTACCAACATGTAATTCTGTTTCTCCCTCTTTACTTCTTTTTTTCAGGTAACTTTGCTCTCTTTCTTGGTGGAGACAGAAGTTTCTTTCCTTGACTACATTAAGGGAGGGTAAGTCACACTGTGAAATTTTTTCATTCTTTAAGCATTTCTTTGAACGTATATAGCAAATGGCAGTACAAGGAACCCAAGGTGCTGTCGGTCACCTTTCTGTATTTTGAAGGTATATCTACTCTACTTTGTTTCAGTTTTAAGCAAAAAAAAAACCAAAAAACAAATCCTTGTGTACCAAAGGCTTTGCTTTTGGTACAAATTATAACCAATCTCTAGCAAGAGAAAAAAAGTATTATATCATTAATAGTGGTAGATAAAGGTATAATGTACACTCTTATAGAATGTTTTCATTTGTCAAACACTTGAGACTTCTTAGAGGTACTTTTTATTCCTTTGAAAATAGTAGAAAAGCTTGAGGGCTTGAGTTAAATGTATATCAGAACAAAACCATAATGCAGAAATGTATGATGGTGAATATCATTTACTCGCTTTGTTGGCTCACAGGTAAAAATACATTTCAGAAAAAAAATGTTTGTGGTAGTCATTTTTAGAATTGTCCTGTGTCCAGACAAATCCTGTACTGGTAATGTCTTATAGACTCTTAGAACTTGGCCAAAATTTGAAGCAGTACCAATTGGCTCACAGCATATTCTGATTTGTTTGGTTTTATCTTACAATACAAATATTTATTTGTTTTTATTTTGTATTTATAATACACAGAAATGGTGGCAGGCAAATTTGACTGTTTAGTAATATCTTGAAGAGTAATAGTCAGAGATGTGACTCATGAAAACGTTTCCCTGATTGTGATTCATCATTTTTTTTTGCCAGTACTGATCCTTTGATAGAATGTCATCAGGCCCCAGAAATGGATAAGAACATGAGGATACCAAAGGCTGAAATAGTTCCCCTTCCCCTAAACAGTAGAGAGCTTGCTCCTTTTAAAATTTTTTGTTAAGGAAATGCAATATGCAAAAAACAATACCTGTAAAAATGGGAAGTCTATGGTATGCACAGGTATCTTTCAGTCTGCTACCTGAGGAAATGGTGGTTGTTTCAATAGAGTTGAAGGAAAAAGCACTAAGTAGAAAAAAATGTTTACCAACTCTTCTTTTATTCCAATATCTGTGCATATATGTGTTATTAGAAGATGGAAAAATAAAAAATTGAATTTTGCATACTGAATTTTACTGTATAGATAAAACTCTGTGATGGCTATAGATAATAAAATAGGATGAGACAAAAGACATCTTTTACCATACTCTTTATAAACTTAAAAAATTCTTAATATATCTGGCTATATTTTGCATGTTGAAATACTGAAGTTTTGAAGTACTATAAATTCTTTTCACCTGTTTTCTTCTGTGAATATTTGAAGTGTATTGTGTTGCGCATGTAAGAACTATAATGTGTTTTGCCATTGGTGCATGTATAGTAATATTTTGCTGTGTGTCTATCAGTAAACCAACTTTATTATTGGTTGTTCATGGTCTCCTTTTGAAAAGCTTCAGGGCTAATGAGAGAAACAGTGGGGTTTCTACAATACTCAGGACAAAGGTAGTGTTGACAGGTTGCACTGTCCTGTTTTGCTGTTGCCTGTGGCCACCAAGATTCATTTTCTTGGCTTCCAGACTTCCACTTGATGGCACTGCCTGTTCAGGAAGACTCGCTGTAGGCAGTGTGTAAACGGAGCCCCCACTTACAGAGCACACTTTGCTCCAGGCCTCACTTCCAGAGACTTTTATAGGAATGCAGTTTTGATTTGCAGTTGGAACCTGGGAAAGTGAAGTTTGAATTTTACTGCATAATAAATCTAACTGGACTTAAATTAATTTCCATAGACTCATTATTATAGTGGTCTACTTGGTCCACAGGCGATATGGTTCAGAATGTTCGAGGGATGCTTGAAATCATGGACAGTTCTGCACCCTGTATGTAGTGTACCTCTCCTGTCTATACATTCCTAGGATAAAGTTCATTTATACCTTAGGGATGTGGAGAGTATGAGAACAATAATTATTTATTATTAATAAAATAGAACAGATATAACACTACTCTATAATAAAATATGTTAGTTATTTCTGGAATTTTCCATTTAATCCTTTCTGCAGGTAATTGAAACTGCAAAGGGAAAAACTACAGATGAGTGGGGACTCTTGTATCTGAAAAGTTTACATTTATTAAAATATATTTACTAAATGTGTGTAATATATTTTAAATGTTATAATTATTCATTTACCTATCATTCACCAGTGTTTGTAGTATTTATTAGTAGAATATAGTTATTAGTATATTATCCCTTCCACAGTACACTCAAAATCAACAGCAATAATAATTTTATTGTGACTTGATGTGTATTTATGTATGTTTGTCCTGAAGGAGTTCCTCCTATAAGCAATTGGGAACAAATTTAAATTCTGATTTTTATTATTGATATAGCTCAGTGATCTACTCTATATTTTATATAAAAGGTAAATAATTTCATATATCTAGACTTCAGTTTCTGGGTTCACATGAATCTCATGTTCTAAAAGTTTGTTAGTAAAGGATGTAATTCCACTAGATCTTACAGCTCTTTTATGGACTTACCGATACCTTATTTTTCTTCACCCTGAAATAATTGTTTCTGTTCTTTCAGAAAGCTTACTGTAACCTATCAACTTACTGTGCAGCATAATTTGCATATAATGATTGCTAACATTTGCTGACCTCTTGTCACCTTCCAGACCCTGTGCTACATGCCACAAAGAAGCTCTGTCCTCCTTCTGTCTCCTCTACCCTTCTATTCAGCCCTTTCTTCTTCTCCCCTTTTCTTGCGTGAATCTTATTCACATTGATAATATTCTTCCAAAAACAATAACAACGAAGCTCATTTATTTATTGTGTTTACTTTTTGCTATTTGTACAACTACTATATATCATCTATTGCCACCAGTCACAATCCAGTTGGATTTACCTAGTCTGAGGAAAAGCAATGTCTTGGAATGCAGAATATACAAGAATTTTAATGTTAAATACGTGTGAAGTTTTAGACTTTATTTAACTGAGTTTGGGGGATTAATTAATGCTTCATAAAATACCTGATCGACTTTAAATATAAGAAATGATAGTGTTCCGTATTCATTTATTTTTTTTTTTAATTTCTTAATGTGAAAGTTTAGAGCATTAGAATTCAGAAACATGAACATTGAAATAATTGTAAAAGTAAGTGGCTACCAACATCTCACTCAGATATTTCAGTGAATGGTATTTTCTTGATAAATTTTTTACATATTTTCACTTGTTTTAGACATTATAATTCTTTTGGGTTTTATATCCTTGATATTAATAAACTTCAACTTCCAAGTAGATACATGTACTATAATGATTGAAAGCCAGATTAAAAATTATTTAATTACATCAAAATTTCAGTAAAATAACGATCTATCAAGTGAATATAATGAGTTTTACTCACTTCAAATTAGAACTAATTGTAGTACTTGGCAATTAATTATATATAGTTTCAAAAGTGGCTGTTATCTGGTGAATGACATTAGATGCTCATAGACCCTTTTGGCTTAGCAGACAGATTTTAAGTCTCTCAAAACTGAACAACAACAAAAAAATTCTGAAAACTGTTTGACACCTTAGTGATATATACCTAGAATGCTTCATAATGTTTTTTTAAATCACAGAATGCTTTTATTTTATTAATATTTATTTTCAGTTATTGTGGAAATAGGTATTGCAAGTCCCAAATTTTAAAATAGCTATTTTTTGTCTCACATTATAATGATAAAAAATGGTGAAAAGAAAAATTAGATGAAATGGAAAGCATTTTTAAGTTACAGTCCCCCATAGTCACACACTCTATGAATATCACAGTTAGAAACTTGATAGTCTTCCTTGTTTATTTCCTAACATCCATCACTGTTTTTTAGTGCAGGAATATGCACATATTTGGAGTTATATGTTTTGTTTCTTAACTATATTGTGTACATATGTTCCCACTTATATGTATCTACTTTGTTTCAACAAATTTCCATGTATGACTATGGATAATTTAGTTCTAAAATCTCCTGTTGATACATTTAGTATCCATTTTATAAAATTATGAACAAGGCTTCCATGTAAAGCCCAGATGCATAATATTTTGTATACTTCATAAGGCCTGTCTTCACTCACTGCCTAGAAATAATGTTGTTGGATTAAACAGTGTGCATATTTTATAAGTTGTTTTATGATTCTTAATTAATTGTACCACTGAAAGGCTATAATAATTTACTGTGTAGAAACGTTTGCTTACCATACCCTTTCCTTTAATAAGTAGCATCTTTGCCGTTTTATTTTGTTAATTTAATAAATAAAGTCTTGTAAGTAGTGTCCATTTTCATTTCTTAGCTGGTTTCATGTTCTCTAAAAGGCCATGTTAAGCCATCTTTGTCTTTGAACACACAGCATTCTCTATTCTTTTTCCTGTGTTCTCTCTGACTTCCCATCCACAATACTGGGTGGAATATTTTCTAGGGGAGCTAGAACACAGGAAGGCAGTTTGGTGTTCCATTCCTTGGAGTGCTGAATATCCCTAGGTGCAATCTTGACATTGCTCCTCCTCGGCACACATATGTAAAGACTGTTCTAGGAACAGCCTGTCTGACCTCGCCCTTTGTCCTCTGATGACATTGAAGAACAATAACATAAACACTTTTGGCTGTTAGCAACCAAACAACGCAAAGTTGCATAACAGATGTCAAATTTATTAGTACATTTGAGGATTTGTGGAAATTCGTCAAGGTCAGCTGTTTGGAAGAGATGCTTCACCATATTTCAAAATAAGTATACTTCAGAAACAATTGGAAAAAAGTGCTGACCTCAGTTTGGTTTTTCCAAGTGTCAGTCTCTCTTCCTTTTTAAGAAGCCAGGATATTTATTATTGATATTTGTGAATTGTTTTGTTGGTAGCTCAGGGTGACACTGATGAGGGTCATATTCCCCATACCTTTTCTCACCTGGGAGATTATTGGGTTATACTTACGTTGAGTATTAATTGGCAAGAAAACTACAGGTCTTTAAAAAGAGTTTTAAAAAATCATTGTATAAAATATGAATAAGTAAATTGGTAATCTAGTTACCTGTGCTCATTCCAAAATAATTTTTTGACGTTTTTCCCTACACATTTTGTCTTCAATGTTAACTTTATAAATCATCTTTCTTTTTATTTTCCTATTTTTTTTTTCTGTAGTAAGAATTGAACCCAGGATAGCTAAATTGCCCACACCAGGCTTGAACTTTTAATTTTTCTGCCTCAACTTCCCAGAGTGCTGAGATTACAGGCATGCATCACCATGATGGATTTAAACCATCTTTCTTAGATGGATGCCTTAGAAGCCTGGGGTGAGAAAAAGGGATAACCCACAACTTATGTGGACCATGTAGCAGTTTTGCTAATAGTCAAAAACTGAGATTAAACTTGTAGAAATTCAATTGTATTTTAAAATTTTGTCTCCTTTCTTCTCATGAAAATAATTGAATAGGAAGTTATAAAATATCTTAAGTGATTTGTTTTCTCAGGAACCCAAGTAGAAATTATGCAGAGTCAAGAATGAACAAATTTAAATACTAAACAAAATAATTTTCATGGTCTTTTAATAGCTTCCCCTTCAAAGGAACTTCCTTTTAGGCCTGTTTCTTAGTATCCTGTATTCTACGTGTGCATTTCTGCAGTGTTTATTGATGTAGATATTTACATAAAAATATAACCCTGATTATTGTGCAACCACATTGCAGCTTGTCGCTTTTCATTCACTGTCTCATCCCTGAGACACTATGGTTAGCTCCAGGAGACAGGCTTTTGGAGTTAGGGAAGCCAGCAAGGCAGATGCACTCTAAATTAGCCAAGATCCAATTTTTATGCAAATGATCTCTGAAAGAAAAATCTAATTTTTAGACCTTTACGTTTCTTTTTGGTTAAGTTTGTGCCATGTTTTTCTTGAAGCATGGGAGTGTATGACTTTATTGAGGGAATGAAAGGTTTTATTTTCAAAATAGAAAAAAAATGCAAAAGGGGCTCTGGTATAGAAAAATGTAAACTATTTGTTTCTCCAGGATTATTGCCTTTGGGGTTATTATTTTTAGTCACATTATATATATTTATCTCTGGGGTTGTTTTGTATCTCTTATTAAAATAATTTAGATATTAGAAGCATGATAAATTGTCTCTTTAAGAAGTTTATTTAGTAATCCCCCATCAATAGCCTTTAATATTTTAGTTATCATTAAGACATTGCCAGAATCATTTCAAATCACAGATCCTTCTGAGATCTTAGATACATCATTAGATAGCCATTGTCATTATTTTAATTATTATTTGTGAAATGGGTTTCTTTTTACCTAGATACTGGTAGAATACATATTTCCATATTCCTCACAGCTGGCGTTATATGTATCTAAGAGCAAAATCATGAATTTCATTTTGGTTTCTTTGTCCTTCTGTCTTTTTGCCTCTCAATCTCCATTAAACTCCACTCCATCTCCATAACTAAGAATAACTGAAGCTTTCCACATCTCCGTGACTAGCGGCTGAAGGGGGAGAACAGATCACAAATTGACTTGCATTCTGAGTCCATGTTAAGCTACTGGAATTTCATGTCAACATGAAACCTTGGTCTATGCTTTTATCAGAAACTTGGAGGTCTGTAAACTGTTGTTTTCTTCCTTTGAAAAAAGCACACTCTCACCCACAAGTACAGGTGAGCTGTACAAGACTCTCCCACTATACTTAGTGACTGCTGATTTTCTTAGGTGTCATTTTAATTGTCCACTTGTGATTTGTCTCTTGGATAATTTTTAAATACTTTCACAAGACTTAACACAAAATAGCCATTGAATAAATGTAGATTAAAAAGACTGATTTTAAGTATTACTTTATATTCCTCCCAAATCTTTTTTTTTTTTCTTTTTCTTGTACTGGGGATCAAACTCAGGACCTTGGACTTGCAAGACAGGAGGCGGAACCACTGAGCTAAATCCCTGGCCCCTCCCAAATCTCATAGTGAAATTAAAATATGAACCAATAGAACTTTAAATACTGAGTGTGACAGTTCAGTGGACTTGGTTACAAACTCCCATGTCTGTCTCTCTCAGACCTATCATCTGCGCCCTTCCTCTCTGTGTGCCTCATACCAAAATCAGCAAACGAAACAGATGGACCAGGCTTTCTGGGAGAAGAAAAAATGCTGTTGTGTTGCTTCTACCAGAAATTATCTCAGCTGGACTTTTAAAATTCTGGTTGGTAGTTAAAGGAAAAGCATGATCAAGATTAGAAGGAGGAAGTGCTTTTCTTAGTATCCTAACAGAAAAAAGCATAAAAGAATGTAATATTCCCATAAAATATCTCAGTAAGGTCTCAGTGGCAAAAAGTCAACATAGTTGCAAAAACGTGACTGCTGGTCATTGAGGCAACAGATAGCAGCAGCCTAGAATCTGAACTCCATTCCACAGTTTAGATCCTAGCTCTGCCTCGTGCTAGCATAACCTGCTTCCATTTCTGAGAAACAGGTATAAAAATAGCAATGCCTTGCTCATAGAATAGCTGTGAGGATTAAACAGTATATAGTTAACTGTCAATAAATGTTATTATTTTTTTGAAAATTTTCAGTGTGTTTGAATTTTTGATATATTTCATTTGCTTATCATAATATTGTTGGTGACAGTTGCTCTAGTTATCAGAAAAATGGAGGGAAACATGAAAAGAGCAAAATAAGATCTAGATAATAGTAAGTAGGGGGGAGATAGGTTCTTCTCTAAAAGGAAAGAGATTAAGCGATGGGTGGAGGGGGAAATGGAGGAAAGGGCTAAGGGTGAGAAAGAGGAATTGGGATGTGTTATGTACATGCACCAACTCCATACAAGAAGTGTGAACATGTATGGAAACGTACAAAAAAATGAAGGGGATCAAGAGATGAGAGGAGGGAGGGAAGGGAAAGGGAATGAAAACAATATCTGTATGTATATGTACCAATTTCCCACAAAGAATGTGAACATTATGTACTACACATGTGTACTAATAAACTAAAAACAGTAACAACAAAAAAACAGCCTCATTAAAAGTCAGTTCCCTATACCAATTCTGTTTGAGGCTAACTCCAGGACTCCCGTTTCGTTCCAGACAGTTCTGTTTACCCTTACCCAGAATCTTATCCTGAATTTAAAACTTATCCCGAGGTATAGATAATAGGTTTATAACCCTTTTAAAAGAAGAAAAAAGTCTTTGCAAAACAAAACAACCCCTCTTCTTTCTACAAAGCAGCAACATACATATCATGAGCTAATTTTAAAGACTAAAGTGAGCTCCTTGATATTGCTTGTTTTGGAAAAGTTAAATATAAAAAAATGCCTTTACCAGCAAGCTCATGAGGATTTTTAAAAATACTTAAAGGAATTGCAATAATGGTGTACAATGTTTGGCTTAGTTTTAAAAAAATTTATGGGATTGCATTGGATATGTTGCCTCAGGGAGCACATATTGCTAGAACATGCATTAGAATGAGATTTTTTCCTAATCTGATTTCTTACTTGAAAATTGAACGTACATGTCTAGGACTTTTTTATAGGGCTTCTTGTTGTGGCATCCAGTGCTTCGCATTCATCAAATCAGTGGAAAGCTAAACCCTGCAGCGCCCAATAGGGGCAAATCTAATAAAAGTAAAGCCATTGTGCTTTCCGTAAATATTCACAGAGAACATTATCATTTCTCAGCTAAACTCATCTAAACTAAGGATTAGAAAAGAAACTTTTACAAATATTAAAAAGACTCTCATAAACATTGTTTTGGTTAATGATTGATTTTAATTTTTCTTCTTTTAAAATACATGCTTGGAAAGGCTAGAGGTATATGTACTTTAAGGTTGTGATTCCATTGCCAGCTTTTGTTACTCTGTGGGTAATTCCTCAGGGCTAATCATTTCAAAATCAAAGAAAACACTGTAAACATCCATCCTAAATAGGGTTGATTTAGACAAAAATCTACAGTTTATTTTGTATCAGGCAGCTTCTTAGTTCTGTAGTATGATGAAAATGTGTACATTTAGCCAAAGTGCATACTAAAGGAACTGAGTGATGTAATAACATGTTTTTGTTTTTGTTTTTTTAGGAGGGAACTATTACTAACATTAGAAAAACAACCTTAAATCTTTTCCTAGTAGTGGTGGGCTAATAATTTTCTCTTTAAACAGAACTTTTCTTTAAAATATAGGAACTCTTTCTGTGAAATTTTTCTATTATGCACAGCACACTTTGCACTCTAAAATAGTTTCTCTTTGTGGCCAATTAAAAGATTGGGAGAAGAAGAAACATAATAAAGCAACAGTTGCTTACTAAAGGCAGGTAGTAGTCAGATGGAAGAGAACTAACCTGGCTTCGAATTGCTAATATTAGGTGTAGAATGCATATTAGTAGATTATGTATTAAATTTGTTAGAGGCAGTGCATCCTGTACTGTCTACACTAGTGACAGCTTCACTGCTTCCCTTTTGATACACGGACCAAAAACTCAGGGAAAGATTAATGAGAAATTATGACAGTTGAGAATTATCTCTTCTTACCCAACAGAGGAAATGATTGGTATGAACAAGTTGTCATAGGTTGCTCAAGGAATTTGTTCTCTACCAGGTAGAGTATTTGTCATATTCCAAGTTTTATTCCTAATATTTAGCAGACAGCTTCAAAGTAGCTATTTCCTATTACCATATTAGAAAATTGGTTGTGCAGGGAATTGGTCATTTTGCAGTCACAGCTCCCTAGATAATTGTGATCCTGGGACTTAAACTCCTGTCCACGTGATGAAAATCTCCCTGTTTTTCTACTAAGAACCATTGCCTGTCTAGCACCTACCTCACTTAAAATGGTATTCTCTTAGGTAGTGCTTAAATTTTGATTTGAGGTGTTTTTTTCTTATTTTGATTATGTTACTTGTGAGATATTTTTAAACTCTTGATAAGTTTGAAAGGAGTTCTTGAACCATAGGAAGATAAGCTAGCTTCCTTATGAAGTTGTAGTTTGGATCATTCTTATTGTGTTAAAAAAAATGCAGAATCTCAATCTTTAAAGGCTGGTGGAAGCAGACCATTTTGTTAATGTATGAAAACTGCATTGTTTAAAGACTATTAGCCTAAGGAGTTGAGGAATCATATTACTTGTCTCCAGTTTCTTTTTGATTTTTACTTTCAAAATTTTATTGATCGCTCCAAAACCCAGAGTGCTTGGAAGGATAGAAAGGAAAATAAATCTGAGATCAACTGCACTTCATGCGATGGGATTTTTGGTACGTACCTAGATACCTCTTTTAACAAAGATAGATCACTCATGGTTAGTCTGAAGTTGGGCCTTAGATGGCATGAAGGAAAGAAAATCTGATAGAGTAAAGTCAGTACCTAAGGCAAATGAACTAGGGGTTTAGGGAAGGTTCCAGATTGGAACTGTGGACTAGAATACACTTTGGTGAGAGTGCACAAGGCAGAAGCATAGTTGTGGTATCCACATAGCCAGAATGAGAGGACTGTCAGGGTTGGGTGGGTGTCTCGACTGAGTATGGGCTCTAGATTCCAACAGGTCTGAATCTGTGTTTGTCAAAATTAATTTTAAAAGGGATAGGAAAAAATGCATCTTTGGGATTCATGATGTTTGGTTTATGCAACTTGATAGGATTTAAAATTGGGAATAAATTAGTATAGTCCTGCACACCCCATCACAGCTGTTAGTTCATGATAATTAATTCATAATAACAGCTGTAGGAAACATATCTGAGATGGTATGTATGTCATTTTCTTTAACATGCACATATATTCTAGCTTTCTGTGGATCTTTGTTGATTTATATTTTATAATAAAGGTCTCTCTTGAGGGAGACCTGAGACCCCGGAAAGCACCGACCTTTAAAGAAAGAAAAGGAGACAGCCTGGGGGACGACAACAGTTTATTCCTCTGGCACTATTGGACAATCACAAAGGGAAGAAGCAAGGCTTCTATACATGTAGGAAAGCAGCTTAGTTATTCTGGCTATCGTCTTTCTGATTTTCACCTCTGATGATAACCAGTGACTTTAAGTGACTCACAAAAGCTACAGAAGAATTCACAGGTCCCCTGTTTCCATTCACCAATCCTGTACATCAAAGAGCACACCGAGCACACCGCAGCCCTCTTCTTATCAGATAGTATCAAGACAGCAGGACGACTTTAGCCAAAAATGAAGCCCACCGGCCCACCATAAACATCACAAATGTGCATAGGGAGTCCTATCTCTCTCACCACCCATAGAGTCATTGGCTTGCAGTCCTCTGATCCTGGAAAATGGTAAATAAGAAAACTAGGAAAACCTGTTTTTCTCCTGTGAGACTTTTACAAGGTCTCAAAGTTTTCTGGCATTCTTTTAACAAACAGACTTGTGGAATTTCCCAGAAATGACTTAATTCTCTTAGTTAACAAACTTCTTGTGATCTATTCTTACAATTAGATAGCTGAATTCTACCATTTCTCACAGATCTTGCTGTATTAGTAAATTTTTCTCATCTTGAAATCTGATTTTTGTGTCATTCACAGCTTTCGGAAAGGTGGCAGAATGAAAGGGACACTTTCCAAGTATGTAATTTAGTAGTACTAGGGACGTCTCATGAAAGATTAGCAAGAAATGTATGCTACTTGGCAGCATGGCTTTTTTAGAGTTCAGAATATAGTACTGCTATCTGAGTTTCCCCATACCCTACTTTTTCCTGTCTGTTTGTAAAACCTAAAATGACAGCTAAAGTAACACTTCCTAAGCAAAATGTTCCGAGGATTTATGTGTTTGTTTTATGAATATTCTTCCAGCAGTGAGCATTCAAATTTGTTTACTTTGACATATGATTGATTTTTTTCTCTAATATTAGGCTGCAAGCAATATTAGAGAATGAAAGGAGTAACACGATTATGGATGATGTTGTTTGGCCTACTTTTATGACACAAATCATTTATCAAAGTCTTGAAGAAATTTGTCTTATGACCGAAAGTTGTCAAATTGTTAACATCTTTCTTTAAAACATTTATTAGTTAACATTTTCTACGTATCTACAAAGTGATACTTGGCATAATAAATATACATTTTAATATGAATGAAAACTTTTATGAATCATAGGAATGAATAAGCTGTTATTAACAGTAAGTGTACAATTGTTAATTACATTATCGATAATGGATTTGATGATAAAATGATGGGCTGTTCTGGTCATTGTTTTCCATAAGAGAAGGTAGGAAAGGTAAGCTCTAGGGGATCAAGACAGTGTTTCAGTTGCCTTCATTTCTTTTCATCATTTAGTACAGTGCTTGACAGCAGGAAGATTCTCAATATGTAATTTTTGATCTTTAGTTTTTTTGAAGGAAAAAATGTCAATGGTAGGATACTGGGCCAAGGGATCCTTGCAGCCATGATAATGCTTTGTGTAATAAGCTGCAGTGTTTTCCTTCTGATATGAATACTACTGCCTTTTCAGAACAATAAAGGAGACCCTTACTGATACATAGACTAAGACAATCAAATCCTTATAATCAATTAGTTACCAAATATGCATTAAAGACTTTGTTACTGTTATTCTATGATTTCCAGATGGTCTTATTTATTGTTTACTGATAAATTCATTAATCTTCTTTACTTATTCATGGAATATCTTGGGCTTCAATTGTATTCCTTAGGCCAGCCAACAATCCACCTCTTTCTTTCCCTCCCTCCTCCCTCCTTCCCTCCTTCCCTCCCTCCCTTCCTCCCTTCCTTTTTTCCTCTCTTCCTTCCGTATCTTCCTTTCTATTCTTCTTTTCTTTTTACAGTTGATTAATTTACATCTATAATTTTGTGTGGCTTCTTAGTTTGAGTTAAATTCTAAATATCTACTCTTTCCTTTTAAAATCTACATACAAGGTAGTTCTTTAGTTAACAGCTTTAACTTTTTTTGTAGCTTTAGTAGGCACAATGTTGGCTTTGAGAGGGCCCTTAAATATATAACCTTTAAAGTGGTTTTTTGTTTCTTTGTTTTGTTTTGTTTTTTTCTGCAAGTAATGGTTTGGAGAAGTTGGTGATGATGTGATTCATCCTAGGCTGCCTTGGAGTAATAGTTAGAAACAACCATAAAACAAATGTGTGCATTTACCTAGAAGACATAGTGATCTTCCAAGATGTGTGCAGAGCCTTATGCAGATGCTGTTATAAGAAACAGTGAGTCAGTACAAAGTGTGTGTCCCTGCAGTCTAAGAAACTGTTCAACCAAAGACTGAACTTCTAAATTGGTATTTACCATATGATAAAATGTGTGTTGTTAAAGATCAGAGTTATTTTTCATTCTTAATGAAGTACCATTTGAATAAAATAAGAAAGACATTTATACACATGAGTTTCTGATTATTGTAGTTGATAACTTGATAGGATAGATTTAACCAAGTATAAGATTATGTCCTGATAAGAACATCTCTGCCACACTTTTTTAGATGTGTAACATAATAATCACTATCCTTCATTGTGTTTCTATTATGGCCAGGCAGGTTGCACATATTTAATTGAAGAAACAAAGTACTATAGAGATTATGAACATGGTCTGTAAGCTGGATGTGAATTCAAATTCCACTAGTTGCATTTATTATTGGTGTGGGATATTATGAAGTTTTGTGAGCATAGGTTTCCTGGTCTATAATAATCTGATAAAAGTACTACCAAATTATTGTGAGATTTATATAACCTGTGAAACTATACATTTATATGCAAACTAACATATGTGTATATATTATGCATGTGCAGCATATTTTATATATAATAGTTCATATTGTTTTCTCTCAATTCTCTTTTTATCAAATGCCAGGAAGTTACTCTCCCAGAGTTGTAAAATTTGGCTAAGGACATCAATGGAGTTGCTGGGACTCAAGCCCAGTTCTCTTGGATTCAGAAGCTATACTGGTCCAAGACACCATGTTACCCTGAATTACAGTCCCTTGTTCCCAGGCAGCAGGGTTAACAAGTCAGTGAGCTGATGCTGAGAGTTCTTTTCAGTTTTTTCCCAAATGCCTCAGTGTATTCTTTTTCCAAAAATCTATACTTATTTTCATCCAGGCAGGTCAGTGTTATGCTCCAAATTAGCCTACATTCTTAGCCTATAAACCTGATTTCTAACTAAGAAAAAAGTTATCACACAGCCATAAAGGGAAGCTACATAAGTTTTTGTTGAAGGTTATTCATTCCTTAGGGGGAAAATGTATGAATTTGATTCCCTGAATTGTATTTAGGTCTTTTCAGGCTGATTTTTAGAGAAAGAAGGAAATACTATTGTATTTTTTTGCTAAGAGAAGCTTATTTATGCCTAAATCCTCTCATCATCTCTTCAATTCCAAACTTTGAAGTTTTAAATCAATTACTTAGTGTAATTTTTGCTAAATTCAGTAATTTTTGCTAAAATATTCTAAGTACTTAAGTTTCTAAATGATTTACTTTTCAATAAGAATTACTTTATAATTATATATGATTACAGGTTATTACAGTAATATATCATATTCGTTTGTGATTTATGGATCTTCTTTGGCATGAAAGAGATGGAATTACATATAGAAAGTGTCCTAAGTATACCCAAGAATGAATTTCTTAAATAAAATCCATCTAGTTTCCAACGAAGGAAAAACCCCCCACTATTTTTTAAAAAACTGATTACCTGAGTATACTGAAAATTTTAAGTATATATAACAAATACCATCAATCTCTCTCTGTACTTATCAATAATCTATAAGTATACACGTATACACAAAAAGGCACACTGAGATACACTGGTATCTGAAATACTTGTTTCTAAAGAAAACAGAATCTTATTTTCAAAATTGTTGAAAAATTAAGGAGTATTATTATTTAGCTCTGCTACAATAAGGTATAATAATTCATGACTGTGGAAGGATTTTAAAAGTAGACAAATTAATAATCAAATTAATAATAAATGCTGGCATTTGCAACTTGCAAATAATTATAAGGAGTTTGATCTTTTCACTATGAACCACTCAGTTATTACAGCCCAAAGGGAGAACTATTATTATTTCTAAGACTTTACTTTTCATTTGCAGTAGTATAGCTATGAAGATTATTTAAAATCCTATTCTTACCTTATAAACCTGCCTATCTAATGCTATCCAGTGAGCAGTGCAACATATTTCCCTTAATAAACATTTACAAAAGTCAGTGACATGAAAATGTAACACAAATGGAAAACAAACTCCCTTCATGGTTATAATAATTCTTCTTTGCTTATATTCTAGCACACAAATCAACTTCACAGTGGCTATTGATTTTACAGCATCAAATGGTAAGTGATATGACTATTCCCTGGTAAATATTGTCCCCAATTAAGTAAAAAAAATTATTTTCATGAAGGTTGAAAATTTTTATTCCTACCTTTACATATTTCTGAACTATTTCATTAAAAATTGACCTAATGTTTTTTCTTTTCAATGTCACAAATAGTGGAGATATGAAAAAAGACTACAAGAAGTAAAACAAAAGTACATAATAGATATATTAAATGTTGAAATATTACCATTTTTACTTCATATGTATTTTAAAAGAATGTAAATTTTAGATATAATTCAAACTACTGTATTGTGTATGTCTGCATTATTCTTTTATTTTCTATGTATAACTACACTACTGAAATGTGTCTTATATAATCATTGTTTTATAGTACTTTTGTGTACTCATCTGCATAAATGGATTTCAACAGTTCGTGTACCTTACATAAATTAATTTGTACACAATCATTTTTTATTTTTTTAAATTTTAGTTTATTAGTATATGTGTATAGTACATAATGTTTACACCCCTTGTAGGAAGTTGTTACATGTGCATAACACATCTGAATTCCTTTTTCATCCTTTTCCCTTCTCTCCCTTCCCCTCCATCTCTGGATCCCCTTCCTCTTTGAAAAAGATCTATCTCCCTACTCCCTGTTATCCATCTTTTACTTATCTGTTTATTTTTACTCTCACTTTCTCATATAAAAGAAACAAAGTGATATTTAAGCTTGTGTGTCTGATTTATTTCACTTAACATTGTGGTCTCAAGGTTAATCTATTGTCCTACAAATGACTCAAGTTTATCTTTTTTATGGCAGAGTAGTACTCCATTGTGTATAAATACCACATTTTCCTTATCTCTTCATCTGTTGATGGGCAGCCAGATAGAGTGCTTCCAAGATTTAGCTATTATGAGTTGTACTGCTATAAACATGGGTATGCTTAGATCACTGTAACATGATGACGTCTTTAACTCTTTCGGAAAGATACCTAGAAGGGGAATAGCTAGGTCAAATGGAATTTCTAGTTTTAGTTTTTTGAAGAATCTCCATAATGATTTCCATAGTAGTTATACTAGTTTACTTTCCCACCAACAGTGGCAGTGGAAAGGGTTCCTTTTATTTCTGTGCAGCCTTTCAGTTATCTTGCAGAATTAGTAGCTTGGTGTGGTGACACGTACCTGTAATCCCAGCAGTATGAGAGGCTGGAGCAGGAAGATCACAGGTTGAAGCCTAGCCTGGGTAACTAAGTGACTCAAGGAGAACCTGTCTCAAAATTTTAAAAAAAAGAAAGAGCTGGGGATGTATCTCAGTGCAAAGGCCCTGGGTTCAATCCCTAGTACCACAAAAATAGAAATATTCACATTATCACACTTGTATCTAATTCATTAAAAAGGACTGGCATATAATATTCTATATATGGGTATTCATAATTCATATATCAGGGTCTGGGATTTAGCTCAGGTTCTGCCCCCTGCCTCGAAAGTGCAAGGTCCTGAGTTCGATCCCCAGTACCAAAAATAAACAAACAAACATAATTCATATATCCAACATTTTAAGGAGGAAAATTTGTAGATGTTTAATTTTATTTTGAGCCAACTTTGTTTCAAATATGTCAACTGTATGAAATCAGTTCTTAGATATTAGAAGGTATGATATTCTCTCAAGCTGGGCAGCAGCAGCAAGTCCTAAAACCTAGTCAGCTATGGGATGGCAAGAGTAAACAACTCAGACTCTGTAGTTTACTGGGTTGCTAGCCTATAGTGTCCAGTAGGTGTGTGCATTAAGTTCGTTTTTTATTTATGATATTTTCAACTGAAGATAGGTTTATTGGGATATAACTCCATTTTAGATTGAAGAGCATTCTGTAGGCATTTTGTTTTTATTTTTAAATTACAGTACTCTTGTACTTGTGTATCTCAAATTATATTTCCTTTAGTTCACATTTCTCTCACATTTATGCACAGTTCACAAAATAATAGAATTTTTAGGGAAGAAAGATCCATAGAGATCACTAAAGGCAAACTTCCTCTTATACAAATGAAGATGAGATCCAGAATGAACGTGAGATCTAGAAAATCTGTTTACTAATAAATACATCTTGACATCTTAGTG
This sequence comes from Heterocephalus glaber, assembly GCF_053883595.1. Classification (NCBI taxonomy): domain Eukaryota; kingdom Metazoa; phylum Chordata; class Mammalia; order Rodentia; family Bathyergidae; genus Heterocephalus; species Heterocephalus glaber. The sequence continues at coordinate 7,442,833 of NW_028258444.1, read as the reverse complement.
CTAGAGCTGGAACTGCAAATGAGGAGACTGAACTGTAATTCAGCACACTTGTCATTCTATCTTAAGTATATTCCCTAACATTATAGTTTCAAATGAATGATTTTATAGTGTTTCATTCAGTAAACATCAAAAGATAGAGATAAAGTGCAACTTGTTTTAAAAACTAGCTTCGGTTCACTAATTAATTTTAGAACAATTATAAAAAGTGAAAATCTAAACTAGAAAAATCCAAGGTACTGAAATTTATTTAGGGGCAAAGAAACAGTATGAATGGTTCCACAATAAGAAAATCAATTGGTAATTAAGAGAAACAAACAAAATCCCCAAAATATTACTTTCAAAATTTGTCTGTCTAAGCTAAGGCCCAGATAGTTTCACTGATGAGTTCTACCAAATATTTAAAGAATAACTAATACCAATTCTTCACAATCTCTTGCAAAAAGTAGAAGACGGCATATTTATCATTTAAGGCCATTATTTGCTAACAAAACCAGAAAAAGACATTTTCTAAAGAAAAAATAGTAAACGTGTTTTATAGATATAAAGGAAAACAATCTTCAACAAAATAGTAGCAAATTGTATTCAGAAACATATAAAGATAACTATATCATCTGATATAAGAGAGTTTCTCCCAGCAAAATTAATTCAGTATTCAAAAATCAAAGAAGGGAAAGGAAAAATTATGAGAAAAGAAAAAAATGGAAACAAAATCTTTGTAAATAGGGAAGGGAGCACAGGTGATGGGGAAAAGATAAGAACCAAGATACATCATGTGCAGGTACAAGCACCCAATGATAAATGTAAACATATTGTATACCTAAAATGTACCAATAAAAGAATTTAAGCAAAAAAAATCAAATAATGTAATACACCTTACCAGTAGAAGAAAACACAAAAGCCATATGACAATGCCAACTGATGGAGAAAAAGCATTTGGCAAAGTCCAGCATGTGTTCATGATAAAGAATGCTCAAAAAGTTAGAAATAGAGTCTTTCTAACCTTATAAAGGGAATCTATGAAAAGCCCAGAGCTAATGTCACACTTAGTGGTGGTGAAAAGCGGAAAGCTTTTGCCTGAGATGTGGTGTAAGCCAAGGATGCCTGTCTTCTCTCACATCGTCTAGTTAATACTGTGTTAAAGATTGTAACCTCAAAAGTAGGCAAGAGAAAAAATTAAATATCTGGATTGGAAAGGACAGAGTGAAACTCTTTTCTACTGCAGGTAACAGGATCATGTACATAGAAAATCCTAAAGAATCTGCTAAAAGTCTATTACAACTAATACATACATTTAGCAAGGTTGCATGATAGAAGATAAATTATATATTTGTACATAAATCAGTTATTTTTCTATATAATTCTAAGAAACTGTTTCAAAATGAAATTAAGAAAATTCCATTTATAATAATATTGAAAGGAATGATATAACCAGGAATACATTTAACAAAATCATTATGAAATCATTCTCTGACAACTATACTTCGAAAACAATTGGCAATAGAAATTTCACTATCTAAATAAATAGAAAATATATGCCATGTTTGTGGATTAGCATATCCAACATTGTTAAAATGGCAGTATTCCTCAAAATAATTTTGACAGTGCTATCTTTATCAAAATCTGAAAGGCCTTTTTTTAAAAGATGGAAAAATCATTTGGAAATCCATGTGGAATTGCAAGGGATCCAGAAGAACCAAAGAAATCTTGAATAAGAACAATAAAGTAGGAAGTCACATTTTTAATATTTAAAATTTTCTGCAAACCAACAATAATCAAAACAGTGGGGGTACTGGTGTAAATTCAGATATATAGATCAGTGAAGTGGAATTAAGATTACTGAAAAAAAAATGTCCAAGATAAACTATCAAGAAGAGCATTAGGACAATTCAGTGTGGGATAGAATAATCTTTTCAACAAGCAATGCTGGAACAGCTGGGTAGCTACAGGCAGGAGAATGGAATTAGACTCTTACCTCACATCATATACCAAAATTAATCCAAAATGGAACACAGGCCTACAGGTAAGAACTACTGCTATGAAAACTCTCAGAAGAAAGTATAAAGATGTGCCTTCATGACATTGGATGTGGCACTTGATTCTTATTTTGACACCAATATCATGGCTATAATAGTAAAAATTGAAACATGTTTCAATGGACACTACCAAGAAGTGAAAGGAAGCTCAGTGTGGCGACATATTCCTGTAATCCCAGCACTCTGGGAGGCTGAGGCAGAAAGACCACAAGTTCAATTTTAGCCTGGGCAACTTAGCAAGATCCTGTCTCAATGAAAAGAGAGGGTGGGATGAGGATGTAGCTCAGTGGTACTGAGTTCAATCCAGGAAGAAAGGAAGAAGAAATATAAAGTGAAAAGTCCCCAAATGGACAAAGTACTTGCAAAGCATATAGCCCACTAGATACTTGTATCTAGAATAAGTAAAGGACTTATATAACTCAATAAAAAGACAACTAAATTGTACAAAAATAGGCAAAGGATCTGAATAAAATTTCTGCACATAAGATATATAGATAGCCAATAAGTTCATGAAAAGATTCTAACATACATAGACTTTAGGAAATGGAAATCCAAACTCTAATGAGATCGGATTTCACACCAATTGGGGTGGCTATAATTAATCAGATAACAAATGTTGGTGAAGATGTGGAGAAGTAAAAACCCTTATAATATTGTGGATGGGAATGTAAATGGTATGGTCTCTTTTGAAAATGCTTTGTTTTAGTATAATCCCATTTGTTGATTAAAAAGCTTCTGAACAGCAATGAAACAAACAGCAGAGTGAAGAGACAGCCTACAAAATAGGAAACATTTTCTTGCCAGCTATTCTTTGCACAGAGGATTAATATCTAAAATATATAAAGAACTCAAAAATTAGATCCCCAAAATAAAATATCTAATCAAAAAATGGACAGCCGAAATGAATGCACACTTCTCAGAAGAAGTACAAATGGCCAATAAATAACATTTAAAATGTTCGACAATGCTGCCCATTGAAATAAAGTTACTTAAAAAAAAAGCACTGAGATGTCATCTTACTCAAGAAAGAGTGACCATCGTGAAGAAATCAGAAAATAACAAATCCTCACTAGGATGTGTGTGTGTGTGTGGCAGGGGAGGGGCTCTTCTACGTTCTTGGTGAGAATGTAAACTGGTACAGCCACAATGGAATTTAGTATGGAGATTCTTCACAAAACTAAACGTAGAAATTCCATTTGATCCAGCTATTCCTTTACTAGGTATCTTCTTGAAAGAGTAAAAGTCATCATATTACAGGGATACATGAATACCCATGTTTATAGCAGCACAATTTATAATAGCTAAATCTTTAAAACAGACTATATGACCATCAATGGATGAATGAATAAAGAAAATGTGGTATTTATACACAATGGAGTACACTTGGCCATAAAGAAAGATAAGCTTGAGTCATTCATAGGTAAATTGGTGCAACTTGAGAACATAATGTTAAGTGAAATAATTCAGACAAGCTTAAATATCAAATGCTTTCTCTTATCTGAGAAACTCATATATATATACACATATATAAATATATATAGAGAGAGAGAGAGAGAGAGCATGAGAGAGCAAAATCAAAAACAGATAAATAGGAAATAGATCTTTTTCCAGATCAATCAGAAACAAGAGATAGAGGGAGAAGGGATGCAGGGGAGGGAAAGGATGGGAAAAAAGTAATTGAAGGGAAAATATGAAAATCAAGCTTTGGCAAATGGGAAGAAGACAGAGTTGGAACAGCAGGGAGGGGCGGGGGACGGGATTAAAAAAAGAATTAAGGTATGTTATATACATGGACCGGCTCCCCATGATAAATATAATCATTATGTACTGCACATACATGCTAATAAAAAAAGATGTTAACATTTACTCATTGGTAAATACAAAATTACCATATGACCCAGGAATTTCTCTAAGTATATGCTCAAGGGAAATGAAAACATGGGTAGAAAAACATGCCCATGAATGTAGCAGCATAACAGCCAACATGGGGAAAGAGCTAACTATCCATCAGCTGATAAGTAGATAAACAGAATGCAGTACATCCATACAGTGGGATACTCTTCCACAATCCTCAGGAATGAAGTACTGATACAGAGTACAGCCTAGATGAACCTTGAAATTCAGACCACATAGTAGGTGATTTATGTGAAATGTTCAGGTTAGGAAAACTAATAATGACACAAAGTAGATGAGTCATAGTATGGGGTTGGGGGTGAAAGATAAGGGGGAGGGTGATAGCTAATGAGTACAGGGTTTTTTTGAGGTGATAAAAGTGTTCTAAAATTGACTAGTGAAGGTTGCACAATTCTGTGAATATTCTGTGCTGAGAATCATAGAACTGTGTGAGCAATTTGTAAATTAATGAATTATGTTTCAAAAAGCATGAAAAAAGAATCTATTCAAACCCTATTTTCTTATGATAGAATAGTACATCTCTAAAAGGTAATCCTATTTAAGTTTTATAATATTCTGAGATTAAAATACTACAAGAAACCTTAAGTAAAGAATTACAGCTAAGAGCAAGGACAATAAAATCTGACTGCTTAGACTTATATTCTTGTTTTGCCAGTTATTATTCTGTATGATTTGGAGCAAGTAATTTAATCTGCAAAATAGGTATAACAAAATTACTATGTCATAGGTTGGCTAGAAAGCATAAGTGAGATATAAAGATGGAAGATGTTCAATATATGTTAGATTTTCTATTCTTATAAGTAGTATTTCTACTAGTTAGGGCCTAATCTTAGCAACCTACTGGAATTTTATTGTTCATAACCATTGGTGTAGAGACAGAGGAAGGACAAATATGGTCACAGTCTCAAGGACGTGGCATTTTTAATTACTAAATTTTGTAGTGTAGAACACAAGAACCATAGCAGGATGAAAGGAAAGACAATCACAGCCTGCATAAACAAGGGAAGTTGTTTGGTCCATTTGAGACATGAGCTGTAGGAGAAAGTGAATTTCAGGACAAGGTGGCAACTTGAACGTATCAATAGTGTCCAGTAACTGGATAGGCCTGGGTGAAATTCTGGAGAGAAATAGGCAACACCTTTAGATGGTAGGGCAGGCTCCTCCTATGTATGGTAAGTAAGATAAGACATGCTGCGGTATTAATGGTACTTTTTTTTTTTGGTACCAGGGATTGAACTTCGGTTCTTGCGCTTGTGCTTGCGCAGCGAACAGCGAAACCACTGAGCTAAATCGCCGACCCTATACTTTTAAAAATTATTTTCTGAGTGGTACTCCATTTTATAAAAAAAAACACATCTTCTTTATCCAGTCTCCAGTTGATGGGCATTTGGGCTGTTTCCAAGTTTTAGCTATCACAAACTGTGCTGCTATGAACATAGGCGCACATATATCAACTGTGGTATGATTCTTTTACCAATAAAAGAATTTAACACACACCAAAAAAAAGGAACTAGGAAATTTCTACATAAAAAAAAAAAATTTTCTTTTTCAGTGGTTTAGTTATTTTCATTTGCCAAATTACCACCATTGGGTAACAATGCTTCTTATGTTTGAGAGTTGTGCTAAATAATCAGTAATGGAATTTCTGATATTTGATCAAGTGGCAAAGTCCCTACTTTGGAGGGAAGTACCAAGGAAAATGTGTACTGGATAAATAAAAAAGACCAGAATGACTTTATGAAAACAGAGATGAGAAACAGAACTCAGTGGCTCTGATACAAGATTCTGTGGGTTGTAAGTGGTGAGTGAAGTGGGTGAGGAAGGGCAGGGACCCTGGCAGGGGTGTGGTCCCTGTGACGAGGCCATCTGTGTTTGCTGTAGCCAGTGGGTGTAGTGAGCCGGAAATGGGGTGCTCCCATCTAAGCTTCCAATGCTTGCTCTCTGCAGAGAGAGGGAGATGGGGTGTGGTCTGTTGTCTTTCTTGATGATTTTATTTCAGAAGAATGAATCCCAGCCTTTGAGAACAATATTCCTTGGTAATAGAGGTTTACTTCTGAAAGGGAAAGATGAAGGGAATTAAGTGACATAGCAAGACCCTATCTCAAAAGTAAACAAGGGCTGGGACTGTAGGTCAGTATAAAGTCCCCAAGTTCAATCCCCAGTACAGCCAAAAAATAAGTAAATAAATAAAATTGAAAAAAATGAAATTAAAATTTCAATTTTGATAAAGTAAATGCTTTAAGAAAAACAAGGTTAGAGTCAGGCAGAAAAGTTAAAGTTGAGGTGAACATTAAGGACGTGTTGGTCAGAAGACACTTTTTAAGAAATTTTGTCCTATGGAATCAGCACTTGATTGATATGAAATGTATGTGTGCCATGAATTATTTTTAGGACAAAAATGTTCTGTTGTAATTATATGTAGGATAAACTAAAGAGAGATCATTCCTTTATTTTCAAAGTTCTTACATATTATTTTTTTCTCTTATCAGAAGAAAAACTGTGCCCTGTGGCTTTGCTTCTTCAGACCATATTTTAATGTGGAATTGAGTGTTGCATGCTAATATAAGTTGCATTTAACTTTCCATTTCCACTAAAAAAATTAAATGGACTTTCTGGCTGTACTGTTAATCATGGTAACTGAATGTGAATCTCAATGTGTTTGAGCTGATAGGACATGTATGACATTCTCAATTTTATCTCCATTCAAATACAACATTCTACATAGAATACTCATTTTAGTAATGTAGGACATTGTGGGTGACTCAGAAAACTAACAGTAGTAGGTAATCTTACAGTTCTATGGTACTTTATTATTTTTAATCACTTTTGAACACATAATCTTATTTTATCTTTCCAATAACGACTATGCTAGAGTTTATTTTACAGATGTTTTCCTGAAAGAGTTGAGACTTCACTCTTGGTTTGCCGCTCCTAGTTTAATGTCTAGTGATCAAATCTAAATAATATTTTCCAATCTAGATAATCAGCTTGAGTTTGAAAATTGCTATGCTTTCCTTTTTAAAGTGATAAATTGGAATATTTCTCAAATATTCATTTCACATTTGAATACAGCATTAGGAAGGCCTTGTAATTATTGAACACCATTAAATTGGTTGGGTCTTCTGATTGTCAGCATTAGAATTAATGCTGACATGTGATTTTAAAAAAACAGAGATATTTTCAAAATGAAATAAGACTAGCCAAATCTTATTTTGTATTCTGCTAGAATGGCAACTCAAAAATATCCTATGAGATTGATAATAAGGAATTACTTCTGGAAAATTCTGCATAGCTTTGGCATTTCTTTGAGAAACTTTCTCTGGGTATATTATAGTAAATATTTACATGTTGTTAAATATCCAGAAAGAAGCTATGAGAAACACTGTGGATGTAGGTAGAAAAACATAATTGTTGAAAATTTCATTCTGAAATAAACATCAAAACAGTGTCGTAAAAAGAGCCTTAACCTGATTGTTTGCATGTTAAATATTTTTCCTGCCGCCAGGCAACCCTGCCCAGCCTACATCTCTCCATTACATGAATCCTTACCAGCTGAATGCCTATGGCATGGCACTGAAAGCCGTGGGAGAGATCGTCCAGGATTATGACAGTGATAAGATGTTCCCAGCTCTGGGTTTTGGTGCAAAACTGCCTCCAGATGGAAGGATATCTCATGAATTTGCTTTGGTAAGGATACATCAAAAAGATTTGATATTGAAAAAAATATGTTGTGTATTTTAATACTCATGTTTTCTTATTCTTTACCCTTTTATGTAGCAAAGCTTGGTGACCATAGACTCAGCTCACTTTTAGTAATTATCCATAAATCTGCCTGAGTGCATGCAGTTTATAAGTATGCAGTCTTTTCTGGTTATCAATTGCTGTATAACAAATGTCCCTAAAACTTAGCGGTAGACAACCACGTCATTCCATTATGCTCCTGACTTATGGGTCAGGAAGCACGCACGTGACTTGTGCTCCAGCAGCATCTAATGGGAGAAGCACATTTCTCCTTTTCAGCATCTGAGGCCTCCTCTGTGGCCTCGAATGGGAAGAGGTGGCTGGGATGGTTGGACCAGGGTCGTATCTCTAGGTCCTCTCCATGTCGTGTCATCTGGAACTAGCCTGTTCCCTAAGCTGGCATCTTCATGTCTAGGGCCTGACCTGGGGTGGCTGAGATGGTTGGGGCTACCTGGATGTCCCTCTCTTGTCACATGCTTCTGTCCGTGTGGTCCTCCTGGGCTTCCTCCTGGAGTGGCGGGCTCGGCATCATCAGACTTCCTACATGGCAGCCAGCTTTCCCAGGATGAGTATTTTTAAGTCTGAGACAGAAATGCCAACACTGTTTAGACACAAGTGTAGAAATGGCAAAATGTTATTTCTGCCACATTCTGTTGGTTCTATAAGTTGCTAAGGGCAGCCCGAGCTCAAGGTAGGGGAATTAATTTTCTTTTAAGTGGAAGGAATATCAAAGAGTATATGGGTATTCTTAATCTTCTCTTTCCTTATGCCTAAGAAAAAGAATGATTGTTTTAAAGTAAATTAGGTTTATTAATTTTCTTTGCTAATATTTCTTTGCCCCTTGTGTGTTTCCCTTTCTCTTTCCCACTAATTCTCTTATCATTTTTACCTTAATCTGTTCTTTAACTACTTATATGGTAGAGATTACTACGATTTTAATGTGTCCACTCCAAAATTCTAGTAATGCCCATGTGATAGCATTAAGAAGCAGGGCATGTAGAAGGTAATTAGGCCACAAGGTCACTTCCCTCGTAAATGGGCTTGAGGCCCTTATCAAAGATGCTTTACATGGTGCTTGTCCATCTGCCGTAAGCAGCCACAGCACTCTGCCTACCTGGAAAATTCAGCCTCACCAGACCACTGAACCTGCTGGAACCACGTTTGTGTTGTTTAGAAATTATCCAGTCTCATACATGTTCTTACAGCAGCACAACACACATAAAGAGATCATAACATTTTAAATCTATGAGAAACAGTCTGCCAAATCGATGATGGAAACAGCAATTATTATATCAGTGTTGACGATAATTTCTCAACTTTAGTACTGTTAGCTTTTTTTTTCAAAATACTTTTGTTTGCTTGTGTAAGATAGATCAGGGGTAAGTGATGTTCTGTGATATAGTATTAGATACACAATAATTACTGAGTTTTGAGATACATACTTTAGACTACCTTATATAATCTTCACAAAATTTCTGTCTGGCAGGTACATTATGGTGGACACACTGAACCACTAACACTGTCCATGGTGAGCAGGCGGCTTCCAGGAGTTCTATAACTCCACTAAGAAGCCCGAGATTGACTAGAGTTCCAAAGGACAGGACTTGAACCCAGATCAGACTTATTTTTGGGTCTGTGCTCTTAAACACTGTTTATTAAACTATGTCTTATAAAGGCAAGAGTAATCCTATCACTCGGATACATGCTTTAGCAATTCAAATACATATACATGGATATGTATTTCAAGATGCTTTTATAGGAATATATTTCCTCTTTCTCAAAGATATTTTAGGAGTGCTTTTACTTCTTTCTTCCTATACTTATTCTTGCTTTTCTATTCCATCACCCACACAATTTCAGGAAAGGTTGCCGGAGGGCTTAATTCTTTCTTCCATGAAATACCTCACATGTCACACTCCCAATGTCACATAAAAATGAGTATCTGTTGGGATTTGGTTGTGTCTTAAAGAATTAAAATCTCCCAGAAACTTATAAAAGCATGAAAATCACTGATGTGATCCTCAATCTTAAGTGCCTCAGGAAAAAGGTCATGAGTTATTTTAATGCTTTGGAAAAGAAATAATTGTGTTAAACTAAATAAGGTTTATTAATTTTCCTTCTACATATTTCTTCTCACCTTTGTGTATAATCTTTTTCTTTTCTTTCTCCCTCTACCTTTTCCTTTCCTGCTTTTTTTCTACCCCCATATTCATTCCTTGAGGCCAAACCTATAACATAACAACTGCTGAGGAAGGATTTGTTATTATTTGCACCTTAACTGCTCTGAAAACTCAATTCATAGACCTGTGAGTCTATGGAAAAGTCTCCCAAATTGCTGAGGAAACAATGGCTGTGTTGATCATGTTAAGGATATCTTAATTTAACTGGGAAAGGGAGTATATATCTATAACCCCAGACCTCTAGGAGGCTGAGATAGGAGGATAGCAAGTTTGAGCCTACCCTGGCCAATTTAGTGACTTGAAGAGACCAACTCGTTCTCAAAACCAAAGAATAGAAAAAGGGCCAGGAATGTAACTCAGTGGGCAAACCCTGTGTTCAATCCCCAGTATCAACACACATATCAACAAACACACAGTTCAAAAAAAGTTTAAACTTTAGTATCGCCAAATTATATTGCTTTAATTTTTCAAAGAACTTTTATTTTCTTAGAAAATTAGGACAAATAAGGGATAAGTAAGCCTTTAGTGAAATAATATTTGATTTAATGCCTGCTAAGGTATTTTGTTACATTCATCATAAACACTACAACATACATGTATAGATACTGACAATGAGAAGTATAAAAATGTGAGTCACAAGTCAGGCTGATAATAAACAACCTGCATTAACAAGCCCTCATATTCCCATGGTAAGGGCATCTGATACGAGTTCACTGCCATTAGTCTTCTCATCGAATTAGAATATTTTTAGATATCAAAGGAGGCATATTTGAAAATTAAATAATCTTTAAAAAATTAGCTTTTTTAAAGAAGATGTTGAAATTGAGATTTGCTTTATCAAAAGAGTCTCAGTAAACTCAGTCTTTCATGTGAGACATGTACAAGAACAGATACTATGGGAAAAGAAAGGAGATGGGGAAGTAAAGTATTTTCTGCCACTTTGACACTTCTGGTTGTAAAAACTGTGAGTCATTGCTCTCCTATCCTAATAGTCTTCAGTGGCTCCATCTGGAGCTGTACTGAACTGCAATCGTGTGGGCCTCTGGAGAGTATTTCTAAAGGGCATGGAGCTGGAGCCCCGTAAAGATGGTCTTCCACATTGATCAGCAAAATGCTACACCTCTGCAACAAGAGCTCCTTCTAAATATCTAAAAGTGCTTGCACAGTTCTCACTGATTTTGGCATTTGTAGAAATCTGTGTAATTCAGTATTTCTGTTTATGTCTTTTCTTCCAAGAAGACATAGAGAATTGAATAACCAAGAGTCTTTAACACCATACTGTGAATAAAATAGTAGCTCAGTAGATATTTGTTCATAAAAGAAGCCACCCTCCCAACTTTTCTCCATGGTAAGCAGTCTGAGCAGGAACAGATACATTTCAGGGTAGAGCAACAACCCCTTCAAGCTTCTCTCTAGTACTTGTCAGTTTGTTAGCCCTGTGAAAAGTGCCACAGGCTATGGGAGCAACAGAAGCTATGGGATTGCTGCATGGAACTGAATCCAAATTCCAGCATAAGCTCCAGGAAAACCACAGGGAGTAAAATGGGTGAGAACTGGACACTGCTCCCCACTGAGGTCTGTGTGGTGGGATTACTTCTCTATATGCTGATGGGATAATTTTCATCACAGTTCTTTGTAAATAACAAGGGGAACTGAGCACAGCAGGTCACACCTACAAGCTCAGCACTCCAGGAGGCTGTGACTGAAGGACCACATTTGAGCCTGAGCAGCTTAGAGACTTAGTGGGACCTTGGTTCAAAATTTAAAAACGAGTGAGAAGCTGAGGATGCAGCTCAGTGTGAAGGCCCTGGGTTCAATTTTATGCCAAAGAGGGAGAGAGAGAGAGAGAGAGAGAGAGAGAGAGAGAGAGAGAAATGAAGGGAGGATGGGAGGTGTGGAGGGAGGAGCAAAGAATTAAAAGAGAATTATAAAAATTTTGTAAAGTTATAAAATAGGGTATCCACTTTGTTTTTCATTAATAAGCAATAAAATGAAGTGCACTTATTTTTTAAAACATCCAGTTTTATTTTTTGGCACCCTGACACATAAACTTTGTAACTGCCTTTGACGTCATTTTGTGACTCATCACAGCTCCACACAGGAAACTCTCATCTTGGGAGCTATACCAAATTTAAAGGAATCCTGATATAATACAGCCCATGTATTAAAAAGAAGATATGAGTAATGTTATAAAATATTCTTATCCAAAGGCTTTGAAGAAACCTTAGAACAACTTATTGTATCAGGACGGATTCAGAAATTAGTGCTTTAAAAAATACATAACAGTGGACAGAGTATCCAGTGATTATCTTTCCACTACTGCAAGAGAGAAAAAATGGTGACCTTGTTGTAATTCCAGTTCCAGAGGGATAGAGAAAATATTTTTACAGAAATACAAACTCTCAGTAAAATGTTAAAATGCTGGTTGAAAAGCAGCTCAGAACTACCCTATTTTGCACTTGTTCCCTTTTAAGGCTGATATATAATACATTTTATATGTCCAAAATCAGTAATGAGTTTTAATTTTAATTAGCTTCATACTCTATCAGGGGAAAGGAGCACCATAAAATTTTATTTAAAGAAAGGTTAAATTAGGTCAGCTCAGATTAACATTAAAAGCAACCATTTATTGCCTTGTGCTAAATGTTAAACTTTCCTTTAACATTCTAATTTCGGAAAACTCATGTAACCAATTTTACTATGTAAATTGGTCTTTTATGATTTTTATATTTTAAAGCATTATGTCATGGTTAATAAAAATGTGTGAAAAAAAGATAAAACTAAAAAACGGTATATACTGTTCTCTTCCAAATGATGAGATTGAAGTGGTTGGTAACATGTGGTTCAGTTTCCAGGACACCCAGACTTGCAAAATATTGATGATATCGGAATGTGGTTCGCATACTGTGGTTAAGAGACAGCTCTAGAATCAGACTGCCTGGGTTCAGATCTTTTGGATATCCTACTTGTGTTACCTTGGGCTAGCAAAACTCAGCTCTTCACTTTCTTCGTCTACAAAGTGGGGATAGAGACATTACTTCACCTACCTTTTTTAGGGTTGTTATATAATATATGTAAATACATTAGTGTAAAGCTTTGTGCATAGAATTTATCAAATTTTGCTTTGTTTTTTTTTTTTGTACCGGGGATCGAACTCGGGTCCTTGCGCTTGCGCAGCAGGCAGCAAAACCACTGAGCTAAATCCCCGGCCCTATCAAATTTTAATTATGAGTTGTGATTGAGTAAAAAAATACATGCTAAAATTTTTGCTAACTATGTTTATATGTAGTTACTGTCAATGTGTTTGAAAATATACCTATGACATTTTGAATATGCCACTTCCAGAGGTAGAGCTTAATTCTAACTCTTACCTTGAGTGTGGGCGACACTTATTGACTCATTTCTAATGAATGAATTGAAGTAGAAGTAATGGTGAACATCTTCTGATAACGCCTCCTAAAAGGCATTGGGGTTTTGTTCTTGCTATCTCTTGGATACCTCATTCTGGGCGAGCTGGCTGCCATGTTGTGAGACGCATTCCCATGGGGAGTCCATTTGGCCTCTTGCCTGGTGCCACATAAGTGAGTCTTCTTGGAAGTAGACCCTCCAGCCCCATCAAGCTTTCAGATGCCTGCAGCTCATCAGTATTTTGACTACAAAATCTTCACAGAATCTTTTTTACATTTTTTACTATAACTTTCTATAGAATGGCAACCCTCAAAACCCCTACTGTGATGGTATCGAAGGAGTCATGGAGGCTTATTACAGGAGTCTGAAATCTGTGCAACTCTATGGTCCAACCAACTTTGCTCCTGTAATTAACCATGTGGCAAGGTAAGTGGAGAGGAAACAAGGTATTTATTCTTCTATATGGGATGATTGTGAAAGTATACCATTATTGTTAACATGACTCCACAGATAAGCAGTTTTTTTATTATTGTGATTTTTTTCTAATTTATGTAAAGTGAGAGGAAAGATGCACTTGTCATTCTCCTGCCTTTGCCTTGCCAAGTGCTGGAATTACAGGTGTCCACCACTACTCTGGCCCCAAACCAGTTTTAACTGTGCACTTAAGTGAGCAAATGTATCAACAAGGATAGGTGGCTCTGTTTGACTTTCTTTTGTGATATTTTCCTTTGTAACAGTGAGAAAGAAGTTTTAAAGATACAGGGTATCATAACACAGTGACCTGACATCAGATTATTGTCGTTGGACTTTTATCTCCACCACAAATGTCTGTTCTCTGTATCCATTCTGCCATCAGCAAAATAGGAAGAATAACATTGCTGTCAACTCTGAGAGCTACTGTGGAAATTAAAAGAGATGAACCATGTAACAACAGTGAGAATATTTCCAGAGATGATTCATAGGCTCAGTGGTTTTATTATCACACTTACGGAAGAGATGAAATAACACATTCTATAAATTAATTCAAAAATTAGTTATGCAAAATCCAATGTAAGTTATTTTCTGAAAAATAAAAGTTAATTTTAGCTATTTGTCTCAATCCTATGAATTAATATTAGTGAAAAAATAAAAATATCCAATAGATAGAAATTGATTGATCACTCTTCCAAACTGAATATTACAGCTTCAAGACAAGTATCTCATTAAGGATAGGAAACAAATGACTGACTGTTAGGAAACAGTGAATTTTATCTAAGTCAAGTGAAGAAAATAGTGAAATTTCTATAATAACTTAAAATGATACTTGATATTTCCTTTGGTGTATTGGTTTATTGGTAAACTATACCAACAAATAAAATTTATTTCAGAATATTTGATATTATATATAAATTTTAGATTAATAAAAACTTGAAAAATAAAAAGAATTTGTAATGGTAACACCATATTTAAGTAGAAACTGAGATTAGTCATGTGATAGTTAAAACTCCATTTTATTCAAACTATGTATACATACATGATTTGCTTAATATTTTTCTTTCTACTATTACTAACAAATGAGATCTGAGAATACTGTTATAAACATTAGGTACCTTATTAAATTCACATGTGAAAGCACTTTAAAATTATTTCACTTGTTTTCCATTTGTCTTCAATATAAACTTTAATGGTAGGTAGTACATGTTTTTCTTTAGTAAGTGTGATGATTAGTGTCATGTGTCAACTTGGCCACATTATAAAACCCAGTTATTTAATCAAATACTAATCTAGGTACTGCTGTGAAAGTATTTTGTAGATATGGTTAGCATGTACAAATGACTTTAAATAAAGGAGATTCATTGAATTAGTTGAGGCCCTTACAAGAAAAAACTGGTTTCTTAGGCAAAAAGAATTCTGTTTCCAAAGTGCCAACCCGTCTGACAAATTTCACACTTGCCAGCCCCTCCAGTGACCCAGGCAAATTCCTTGAAAAGTGTTTCTGTATTTCTTTGTGTGTATCTTTCTGTTTCTCTGGAGTGCTCTAAAATAGTAGGTGTCAATCCCAATCACATTTTCCACAAGATTGACTACACATCATCATTCAAAAGTTGCTTTAGCTTCCAGGTGTACACTCATCAATCGATATGCATGGCTTTCAGATAACCCAGTTAAACAAATAAATATGGATTTCTCAGTATATGCAAAGTATTGTGCTTTCATTATCAATGTGTGCACATACATAAATATACAACTAATGACAAGGAATAATTCCTCCCTTCCATGTAGAAAAGATCTATGTGTAACAATGCAGTAGCATTAAATTTATACTATAGTGATGAACATATATGTAGAAAGATATCACAGGTCAGAAGAAGCCCTGATTCTCAGTGAGGGAGCTGCAGTATGTTTCAGGGAATGTGGGAGGAAATGGGGTTGGATGAGTGAGTGGCAGTCGGGTATGGGAAGTTCTTGAATGCTAAGCTAAGCCTTTGTGCTTAAACTTATGACAAGGCATCAACAGATGTTGAGTAGGATTTTTACGTCATTTGAAATCTTCCCTGGATAGTTGGGGAAAGAAGATTGGGAAAGCAAGAAATAAGAAGCAGGGGGTTAGGAAGCATCACTCTGCTTTTGCTAGGAGCAACCTTATTTGAGAATTAGCAAATACTGAGAAAAACAAAGATGGCAGAACACCATGTAACCTGTAGATTTAAAGTTAGTAGAAATTTACCTAGAAATTTTATAACTACAATTGTAACTTTTACAATAGAGATATACCAAGATGAAAAATACAAAATTAGCTGAGTGTGATGGCACACACCTGTAATCCCTGCATTCGGGAGGCTGATGCAGGAGGATTGCTGTGAGTTCAAGGCCAGCCTTGGTTACATAGCAAGACCATCTTGAAAAATAAAACAACAACAAAAAAAACTCAAAAATTAATTTGTAAACACTAATGAGCACATTTATATTAGCATGAATTCATGCAAAAGATGTCTTGTCAATTTTGTCTTATCTTTTTATAAAAAAGTCTTTTGTATGCTATAAGAGAATTAACTGAAAATTTATAGTGTGCATTAATATATTTTTTATTCTGTTTTATTTTATAGCCATCAATTAAAACATAGCATATATATATATAATATGTATATTTCTTATATAATCTAATGTAATAAGGTAGGATACGCTTTTCAAATGATAGGAAATGACCTCTTAGTGGATTGTGAAGTCAATTATGTGGGTCAAAATATAAACTAGCAACCAAAAAAAGAATAGCATACCATAGAAACAAAGATAAATGTGAGGTGAGAATATTATTATTTCATATTTTTTGGTGGTGCATGTACAGGGCTGAGATAGAAGATTCATATTTTAGTACAAATTGCAGATTTGAAATGTTGGGATGTTCAACTCATTTCTGTCCTTATTAATCTTTCAAAAATATTACTTGTTTCTATGGCACGTGCTTATTGGCATATTGCTGCACATTGTAAGTAAATCTAAATTTCAAACAATCTGTAATTTATTTCCAAATTAAGTGTAGTTAATAAAGAGACCACACAATAAACAAATGTATCTTTGTAAAGCATTAATTCTCTCGAAGTTAAGAAATACAAAACAAATGTGTATATATTATAAAGTAATCACTTCTCAGCCTTTTGGCTAAGATCAAGTGTATTATAAAGTAAAATGCAAAATTCTTGAGTTTTTAAAATATAACAACAAACCAGAAAAATTCCAAGTTTACTATGATCTGCTTTAGTCTATCCCCACCTCTCTTCGTGGTATGAATATAGTTTTCTCTTAGACATATATTCCAGAAAATCAAAAGAAAATCAGTTAAGCCACTTGCAGTGGAATTTTAGATGAACACATAATATTCACCTCTCTGTACTGGTTTTTAATCTGGTAGAATTTTCCATTTTAAAGAGAACAATTTGGTAAGAAAGTCATAAAAACAAAACTTTATTCAGAAACGTTTCCTCTACTATTTCTAGCTTTCCATTAATCACCTGAAATATAAAACTATGTTTCTGAATTATGGTTGATAAGAAATGGTTTTTAAAGTAGTGGCTAAATATTAATAACTGAATTCATGAAGGCAATTGCTAGATTTCTTTTCTTAACAAAAAGTCAAGTAGGAGAGTAAGTTTCTCTCTGCTTTGGAATATTTTCCATTGGTTGTATTACCATCAATGAATACAGATTCTTTGAGGTCCAGGACAAGTTGTTCAGTACCACAGAATCTTTCTGACTGTACATTGTGGCATTATTCCAACCCTCTCTTCACAAGCATGAGTAAACACAGCACTTCACTGTATTCTCTTCTTCATTCTCTAGAATTGCCACTTTATAACTTTTAGTTCTTCATATGGTTGCTAATTCTGCTAAGAAATAAGTTGTGCTCTGAGATGATTTCCTATGTGTCTGTCTCCACCCTATCCAAACAGGATCTCTTTGGTCCTTCAGGAGGGAAGCTATTTTATTGGCTAATCAATGGAAATTTTCTTGAATCTGTTTCTATCTGATCCGGTCGATAATACTTTAGAAATGTAGGCCAAGGGCTTATTTACTATCTTTTCTCATAAAAACACCAGAGTGTTTACTCATCACTGGACATGAACTACATAGCAATCATTTACAAAATTCATGAAATTTATCCTGTTGACAGTATCTAGATACCTGAAATATAGAACATCATAGGAACAGAAGAAATATAATATACAACATATTCATAAAATCTTTCTCTAAATTATCAAGTTCTATTTGGTGAAAATTCTTAGAAATTCTTGAGGCACTAGAATATGTTATGATGATCCATAATTTACTTGATTATAATTCTCACTTCCCATCTTATATCAAACACATATTAAGAACTTAAGCTGAACACAGTGGCCCACACCTGTAATCCCCAGTATTCAGGGGACTGAGGCAGAAGGAACACAAGTTTGAGGCTCATCTGGACAACTAAGCAAGACCTTGTCTCAAAATTTAAAAAGTAAAAAGGGTTAGCTGGAGATATAGCTCATTGTGAAAACCCTAAGTTCAATCCCCAGTTATCCAGTAAAGAGAACTTGACTTGCGGGTATGTCAAAAGGTCTTTCTTCTATTGCATTTTTATATTGAGGTGGAATTACTATAAAAATTAACCATTTGAATTTGTACATTTCAGTGACGTTAAGTATATTCACATTGTTGTGTGTCCCTCAGCTCTATGTGATTCCAAAGCAAAAGTCATTTTTTATTATTGCTAAAATTTATAAAACACCATTACATATTGAGTAGCAATTTACTAATCCATGCAAAAATACAAAGCTGGAATATTATCTCAGTTTTCAAAGTTAGAAAGTTCAGATACCTTAAGTAAATTATTGAAGATCATACACACAATGTGTTGCTTAGTTAGAAGATGTCTGTTTCCAAAACCAGGTTCATCCCTTTGTTCTAAACAAACCTTCATCTTGGTAAACTTTATTAGTGTACAGACTTCTCGGTCAGCCACATATTTGTGTGCTGGCAGGCACTGACATTGCCAGCATTCTAGTGTGTTATTTCAGAAGAATATGTACTCAAGATTTTGCTTAATGTAGGCTTCTAAAATACTTTAATATTTTAAGATCAAAAAAGTTTTTTGACTCTTCCAAATTGTTACATAGCACCATCATGCAGAGAGAACTTGTTTTATTTTCTGTGGCATTCCTCACTGTCCTCTTGGATTTCAGATATGCTTCTTCTGTAAAGGACGGTTCCCAATACTTTGTGCTCCTGATTGTGACGGACGGTGTCATCTCAGATATGGCTCAGACTAAGGAGTCCATAGTCAATGTGAGTAGGGGTCAAGCATTTTGGGCTAGGTGACAGAATGGCGCTTTTATTCTAGGTAATTTAACAGTGAAATAAAATGCCCCTACCGTTGTTACAGATGGTAGTTTTCACCTTACCCAGACCTCTCACACACATCTGTCCCACTGATCCACAAGGACCAAGCTAGAGTATGTATAGTTGAATAGGAGCACAGTTCTCAAGTGTGTGTGTGTGTGTGTGTGTGTGTGTGTGTGTGTATGAGAGAGAGAGAGAGAAGAAGAGAGAGAGTCTGTTTGCATGAGTGTATTTGATTAATAGATTAGTTTGATGAACTTGCATACAATCTTCTGACCTGTACAGGTTATTCCTTAACATTTACCCATCAGTGACATGAGAACTTTGCTAGCTAATTCCTGTTTCTGTAAAACTGAATAGGAACTGGACTTGATTTATGTATGTACTTTCCTGCTCATTTTAATTCCTACTCATATGCTTGGTGTTTATGATTTAATTATCTTCTTTAAAAATTATCTTAAAAAATCTGTATTTCTTAAATGTTAGTCTATTAAAATTATATCTGATTCTACTCATGCCACAAACTTGACATTTAAAAATGAGTTGTGTGAATAAATGGCTTATCAAGCCTCACTATTTTTAGTAACATGGAGAAATATAATTAGCTGTGATAAGAGAAAAATAGTTACATGTCGGGAAAAATCAGATCCTTTATAGTTCTTTTTAAAGAAAAACCAAATGTAAAAAGGAGAGGATATAAAGTCATTCAAGTGTGTTTATGTTTATTTATTTTTAACTAGATACATTTGAGTTGAATTTGTCTTGATTGCCTTTATGTTCTGGTCAGTGGCATTAGTTCACACTTTAAACTCTGGATTAATAATTTAGACATGGTGCACCGGGAAACAGTTATTCTTAGTTTCTTGACCTTCATAGCTGAAGCTGTGGTTGCCATAGTTTGCCATCTATTTGCGGCTGGGGTTCCCAGTCTTGCCATTTAATTATTTAATAATTAAAGTGATACATATAATGAAAAAACACATTATAACATCAAATTTTAGTATCCCTCATGATTTCCTGGATATTTAATAAATTAACACAAAAAATAAGTTTCTGTGAAAATCATTTCTTTATACTTGCTATTTACTGAGACATGAATTTTTCTAACCATCTATAACTCTGAGCAAGGTAGAGTACGGTACACTGTTTTGTGGGGCTCATACTGTTTTTTCCCATTGGCAACTGATAGATTTTGTTGAGAAAGAACATGAAAAAGAAACCAAAGATACTGTCAGCTGAGGAAGGTTTTGGCTTATGGTAGCCAATGAAATCATATGCCTGCCCCTTAGCTTTTTAGCTGAATTTATGTAGAAGAAATCATAGCTGAAGAATAGATTAGCATATGCACACAGTTTGTAAAGGATATGAGTAAAATTATGCTGTTAATTTTGAATATGAGAAGAAGTTATCAGTCTGCCTTAAAATTCAGCATATTTTCTTCTTCTTAAGAACTCAATTTCTTAATTGACACTGAACTGTTTTCTTTTTGAAGGCCTCAAAACTTCCAATGTCGATAATTATAGTAGGTGTTGGGCCAGCAGAATTTGATGGTGAGTAGTAAAATTTCAATTGTATTCCTTGGGAGTTTATTTAATCTGATGTATAACATTCTTAGCTTCCTTTTATTATTTTTTCCATGTAGAAGAATATGATTGTTTTGTTTACTATGTCCTTGTAGACATAAATATGGATAGGTCATGAGGATGTCTATTAAGGTAAGCAAAATAAACGATTCTCTCATCTGAGTAGGACATTGTCTCTCTATAGATTTTCAACATGTAGCTTGACATTTCATTAGAGACATGTGGCTTGTACCTCAAAATAAGACTGACAAGGTAATAAACTGAGTTTTAGTTTGGAAGGCAAAACACTCTGGGCTCACTGAAAACTTTAAAGATGAACACTAAATTAATAAATCATTAAATTAAGAAAAGAAATGTTAACATAAGCATAATACGCTAGTTTAAT
This sequence comes from Heterocephalus glaber, assembly GCF_053883595.1. Taxonomy (NCBI): domain Eukaryota; kingdom Metazoa; phylum Chordata; class Mammalia; order Rodentia; family Bathyergidae; genus Heterocephalus; species Heterocephalus glaber. The sequence goes on along the minus strand of NW_028258444.1, from coordinate 7,421,733 downwards.
AAGTTTCCAGGCCCTAGCTATTTGATGGACATTAGCTTTATAAATAAGGAAGTTCTGTCATGTAAAGGAGCAAAGTAAAATGAAAAATGAAACTGACCAGCTGAAATTTAATGAGCTATAATTAAGCTAAATTGGCTCACTGAGTAGTGTTCTGTTCGCTCAGGCCTTGTTTAAGTGCAAATTATGTGACAGGTGTTTGTATTACTCATGATCTGGGTTAAACTGCTTTAAGGATAATCAGTTTCTGGTCATCTGAGGTGAATTCTTTTCAGACAAGTTTGTGCTGAACAGCAATTGTATGACCAGATAACATTCACCTGGTTGAAGTTTTATTTGTTTGCTTGCTTATTTGTTTATTAACGATGGCCATTTATTTCACTTGGAACTTTGAATATAAGAATAGTTTAGAATGATTGGAGCCACTTTTGGTAAATTATCCATTAATTTATCTACATAGGTGGCTAAAGTGTGATTGTCACTGGGGTGACTCCTGCACACACACACCCCATAAGGAAAATATGGATCTGTCAGTCTCAGGTAAAACACTACAAGCAAAGCTGACCCTGAGAAGGCTAAGCTACATCTTTGTTTTTAATGCTTTCCATACTTGATCATCTGCATTTAATCAGTGATCCGCAAACTTCATGTTTGCTAAGCTAAAGTAACTCATATTTTCCTCTTTGGGTACTGTTGTCTCTTGCATCCAAAGGATTCACACTCAGGGTTGTATATCAGGTCTCCCAGACTCTCTTGGAAGTTCCTCTGTTAGGTGCATGGGCTCAGAGATGACAGACTCCATCCCTTCTTGTTCAGGAGCCTCCATCCATAACTCATGAGCACAGAGCCCTGATCTTCCTAGTGTATATTTCTGGCTATACATTTCTATGCAGACCAGCAGGCACAGCTGTTTGGGTACTGTATTCTTCAAATGGTCACCCCTACTTTTGTTCCTAATGAATTCCTTAGGGTTTGAGGTTTAACAATTCATTCTTTCCTGAGGTCTTGAACTAACTGAAAAACAAGTGTAGGAGTCGCTAAAAGCAATACCAGAAATGAATTTAAGATTTTTGTTAACCTGTGGACAGGCAACTTTTCATTGTTTTCACCCCCAAAGATCCCATGTGTTCACCCTTATTTCCCAGCCTCCTGTGGTAGGGTAGAACTTGGCTCACATTGGCTCCTTTGGCTCCAGGTGGAAGAGTAAGTGAAGATTCTAGACAAAGAGGAAGTTGCTTTCTCAGTACAAGTTCCTCCCAGAAATTAGAGTGATGGTTTCCTCTGGGAACATGTGAACAAGGAAGTAGGGTCCTGCTCTAGGTAGCTTCTGCTTTCACCATGACAAGTTTTAACAGGATGGAGAAAATTCCATGTCCTGAACTAAAAAAAAAGTCATTTATCCTGCTAGGAAACAATACTTGCTTCTCTAAAGTATTTTTCTTTCTTTCCTCTCAAAAGAGATCTCTTCTCCCATAACTGAGGAGAAAAGGGAAAAAAAATACTCATGTTTAATACAGAAAGTCTCTGAGTTACAATTACCTTGACACAGATCTCTGTCAGCACTACCAAATTTGCTGTAGTGTTCACCTAGCCCACATATAAACTGACATAGGTAAAAACTGAAATCTCAATTGCAGATTGTGTCAGGTAACCATATAAATCCACACCTACACATTTTTATCCAGAAAGACATTGTGTGGGCAAGAAATGCACTATTTTGCAGTCCGTGCTTTGAATAAATTATAAAATTAGTGAATATTCATATTTATTTCTATAGTCTAATAAGAAAAATTTTAAATGCTCTGCATAATTTTCCATAGCGATTTTCACTTCTCTATAAAGTACCTCCATTAAAAAGAAAGATTCTCAAAGCAAGACTTTGTTTTATCTATAAAGGGCAATCAGATTCAAGTAAAGCAGGATCTGCTACCTGCTTTGATTCAAGTTAGAGGAATGGCTAAGTAGAATGGATTCTACTGTCCCAGTATCTCCCATAGCTGGAAAGATGTACATCTGCCTCTCATACACCTCTTCTAGGAGAGGTACTAGTAGGAGCTGGGACTGAAAAACTGGAGAGTGGAGTAACCCTCCACCTCTTACACATCATCTCTTCTTGCTCTTAAAGGTATAGCCTTCAGTTCACCTGTAAGGTGAGCGTATTCCACAGACTCTCATTTTAGGATTACTTGCATTAGTCATTGTCTTCATTAATGGGCATGAAACACTCTCAAAAGACCAATGGAGACTGTAGAGGATTCTGGACGTTGAGACTTAGGTTGTCTTCTGATTCTTGCTTCCCATTTTAGAGGAAGTATAGGGTAATTTATGTAGAGTATTAGGATAAAAGGAAAAGTGTCTGTGTTTGTTGGCGTTTAGAAATCAGTGTACAATTATGTTGGAGTAGTGTGAACATTGTAAAAGCAAACCTGGGTGAAAACAGAAATTAATTATTGAAAATATTTAAGCACCCTACTTACATGTCTGTGAAGCAGAGGAAAAAAAATAGGTCTTGTGTATTTTGAATACATTGATTACCTTACTTGTTGCAATGCATACATTTTACAAAATTATGACATACTATGTACCTAAGCATATCTTTGGTGGTTCTCTACTAATTATATAAACTAGCAGTGGATTAGCCAAATCATTCCTTGTGAACAAGTGTAGAAAGATGAAATTTTTAAAGGCGTTTATTAACCCAAATGAATTATCCAAATACTAAAGAAAATTGTGAAGAAGGGAGGATTGTATTCTGATTAAGTGATATTTTAGTTTGAGGGGTAAAGAGGCAAACATTATACAGGTTTTCTGGAGTCTGGTAAATGTCATGTGTATACAAAATGAACTATCAGTAACAGAATTATACTTTAAGCACAAATGAGCGTCTCTCGTGTAATTAGATAATTCTTACTAAAAGCTTAATAAACTCTGGAAATTTTCTTAATTGAAGCATAACACTATGGGGCACAAGCTATCCCTTTATATCACAGCACTACCAAGTATCGGCTGATCTATACAATATTGAAATTATTTCATACATAATTAAAAGATCATACTTGATTCAGTCAATTCAAGGACTGAGAATCGCACTTTGTATTGTAATTGATTCATAAAGTAAAATTAGGTACCATATATATATAGCTTTGTTGTTTCTCAGTGAGCATGAAGTCTAACATGTATTGAAAATTTTATAATTACTGCCGAGTTTCTTAACGTTAGAAAGAAAAATTAAAACCAATGCTACAAGGATAGAACCTGTTCCCTGGAGAGAGGAACCAAGTTTGTTGCACAGTGCATTGGCCCTGCCTCTCTTTCAAGGTCAAAGTTTTGCCTTGCTTTTGTCTATGAAATGTGCACTCATTCAATGTTGTGGGAGAAGTGAATGAAGAGATGATACCAAATGGCTTTCTGTAATGACATAGACATACCTGTGTGTGTGTGTTTGCATATATGTAGATATGTGTATAGAGATGTGTATGATGTTTTTCCCCACAGTTTTAGTATTTGACTAAAATGTGTTGAATTGATCATATTTTATTTTCTAGCAATGGTTGAATTAGATGGAGATGATGTAAGAGTCTCCTCCAGAGGAAAATATGCTGAAAGAGATATTGTACAGGTAAGAAACTAAACAAAAATGATCTGTTTTGTTCATTATAAAGAGCCCTGTCTTCTCTAATTTGTAAAAAGCGACTTATATTGAAAGAAAGAGTTTTAGTTTCTGTTTAATTTATGACTTTCAGGAACTAGAAGAACACTCAATTATTTTTCCCTTTACTTCTGGTTCACAATATATAAAGTGGAATTGCTAAAAAGTGTCTTTTCCTATATTCCCTATTATCAGAAAATATCATTACGATCTTTAGTAACATGAGAAGCCTGGAAACATTACAGACTTTTTAATGAGGCTTATCTATTTATTCTTTAGTCCTTAAGAAAAACTAAGAGTGTGTGTGTGTGTGTATGTATATATATACATACATATTTTTATTTTCATTAAAAATGTTTGCAGTACAAAAGTGTGGGTAGTTGGCATGTGGACATAACACATTTTAATTCTTTTTATGTCTCCTTATCTTCCCTTTTCTCTTCATTCCCTCCATCTCTTGGTCCCATTACTAATTGCAAAAGGTATATCTCCCTGTTTCCTATAATCTATTATTTTGGCCTTTAAATTATACTTTGGGTTTCTCATATAAAAGTATTTAAGTTTGTGTATCTGATTTATTTCACTTAACATTATGATCTAAAGGTACATCCATTTTCTTACAAATGACTCAAATTCATCTTTCCTTATAGCACAGTAGTATTCCATTGTTTATAAATCCCACATTTTCTTTATCCATTCATCTGTTGATGGACAGACATACAGGCAGCATTCAAGATTTAGCTATGAGTTATGCTGCTATAAACATGGGTATACATGTATCACTGTAATATGATGTCTTTAACTCTTTTGGGGAGATAACTAGAAGGGGAATAGATAGAATATCTACACTGATTTTCATAGCCATTCTACTAGTTAATATTCCTACCAGCAATGTGGAAGGGTTCCTTTTTCCCCACAGCCTCACCAGCATTTCCTATTATTTAATATTGATAATAGTCATTCTTTCTGGAGTAAGATGAAATCTCAGTGTTGCTTTAATTTGCGTTTCTCTAATGACCAGAGATATTGAACATTTTTCATGAATTTATTGGCCATTTGTACTTCCGAGAAGTGTCCATTTAAGTTTCCTGGTTTTATTAAGTCTTTTATTTGGAAGGGTTCTAATTTTTAAATTCTTTATATAGTCTAGATATTTGTTCTCTGTTTGATATGTAGCTGGCAAAAAAATTTTTTTCCCTGTTCAGTAGGTTGTCTCTTCACTCTATGGGTTGTTTTCCTTGCTGTGAGGAAGATTTTTAATTTCATATACCACGTGTTGATTCTCAGTGTTATTTCTTGTGCAATTGGGGTTAAGACTATGTGTGTACTTATCCAAAGTAAATGAACTTAGTGTAAAATGCACCACAAAGATTGTAACTGTTGTCTTACTTAATTTCCTCATAGATTATGGTTAGAAAAGTAGAACAAGAGATTTTAAAGTTTGTCACACAGATATATATCATAATATATATTATACGGTTTATATAAATTTTACATATAGAAAATGTTAGAATTAAGAGAAATATTTTACTTCAGACTGTTATTTGGGGAGTGAATAGAAAGATAATGATAAGTAATAGGAATATAGATAACATTTATAATTGGCAGCAGGGTGGTCGCTCACTTCAGCACATCCTGTGTGTGGGGTGTGAGGAAGGAAGTGAAGCTCACCTCTTTAGACGGGAAAAGGAGTTGTGTCTCGGCATCACAGCAGCACGTGTTGGAAACATTCAGCGGCACAGTGGATTTCAGTCTTGGTTCCTAAATAATGACTTATATATTCACCCGTAATACAGCTATTAAGAGACTATTATTTGAAATCCTACAGAATTTGGTTCAGATCCTCACTTGGAATAACTTGGAAAAGCTCTCTAGATTTCAGTGTTCTGCAGGATAAATAGCAGCACTGTGAAAATTGTTATAACCTATACAAAATACATTCCTGAAATAGAACTTGATAAAACACAGCAAAAAATGAGTAAGGGAGAAAATATAAATTAATCTACAAATACGGTCACAAAAGGAATAATTTTTATTAAGGTAAAAAGTTGTTCTTCATCAGCCAGCAAAATTCAGTTTTTAATAACTACATGAATTTTTTAAAAGATAATTACTTTTCAACCTAATAGATTTGGCAGAATGAAAAACACATACATATAGTAAATGACTAAGCTACAAGGTTTTGAGAAAGAGAATGAAGTGACATCATTGTGTTTTTCCTTTAATTACTCACATAATTATTCATCTTACCCTTATCATAATTTAAGTCTAAGTAATTATACTTTACTTAATAGCTGTCCATTATATCAGGCTCATAGTTTCAAAAGAAATCAGATTACAGAGGGAAGGTATGAATTTGAAGTCCTTTAAAATTTGTTACATTGCTTTTGTGATGCATTTTTATAAAATTAGCTGAGGAAGCCTCTTATCTCATAGTTTCATTTAAATGATTTTTAAGAGAAACTTATTATTACTTTGTCCCTTAGGAACTAGCCAAGATCGCTCACATCAGTAAAGTTTCCTTGACAAGCACCAGTATATTATGTCAGTGAAAACTAAGGGTCATGGCTATTTGCATTTATAAAAATTTAAAGTGTCCTTGATTATAAAGTTAGTCTCAATGGATATACTGCACTGGACAGAATATTGAGATAGGATCCAGACAATCTATCAAAGTATAATTGTGTAACTCTGAACTTGAACCAGTCATTAAATCTCTGTTAGCTTTTTATTTCATTATCTGTAACTTCAAAGTTCTTTCACTGTTCCCACGAGGTTTCAGGTCAACAGATATATATTATCATATCAACATAGATATATCAGTATAATTATACGTTTCTATTTATTTAGTTAGTTAACAGCACTGGGGGTTGTAGCTAGGGCCTTCACACTGAGCTGGATGTCCAGCCCTTTTTTTTTTTTTCCGTCTGGTACTGAGGATCAAACTCAGGACCTTGCGCTTGTGAGGCAGGTGTGGTGCCACTGAGCTGAATCCCCAGCCCCACAGCCCTTTGTTTTGTTTTTTTAAAATTAATTTTATTGGTACATTTTAGGTATACAATATAATGCCATTCATCATTGGAAATTTGCACCTTTACATAATCTCTCTTGGTTCTTATTTTTCCCCCTTCCCCTGCCCTCCCTTCAACCCCTCCGTCCCTCCCTATTTACAAAGACTTTGTTTCCATTTTATCATTTTCTCATATCAATTCCATTCCCTTCTTTCCTTTCCCCTACCCCTCCCACTTCCCCTTCCCCTTTTCCCCTTTTCTTGCTGTTTCACATTATCTATTATACCTTTTAGACCTTATTTACACTTTCAGTGCCTCACAGCCCCTTTTTTTAAAGATAGAATCTCACTAGGTCTCTAAGTTGCCCAAGCTAGGCTCAAACTTGCAGTCCTCCTGTCTCACCCTCCCAGAGTGCTGAGATCACAGACATATGCCACTTTGATCCTTGGCAAGTTTCCTCTTCTTGAAAGTCAGAATCTATGAAACCAGTTAACAGGATTAAGAGCTATAGCACTACATCGATCACTTCTTAATGTTATGTGGCATAACTTTGATTACCACAAAACAAAAGTGGAGTTCAAATTTTTCTTGTCCATAACCCATAGCTAAAGATAAACAGAACCTGGATTTAATCCTAACATATCTGGTTATAAAAGGTATTTTGTATAGTTTTGATTCTAAAACAACATACCATTTAAGATTCTCTACCACCTGACCTTAGTTTTCCTCCTTGGCTATTATACACACAAACACAATACACTTTATCTAGACAAATGGGCTGTCTTTCACCACACACTCCAAGATTCCTGGTTTTATCTTTTCTTGTCATTTAATCTGGGATTTTTCTCCTGGATGTCCTACAAAGCCTCCTCCAAAGTGTTCACTCACCATCCTTGAACTAATTGCCCTTCTTTCACTTTTCTCCCATGTAATTTTTATCTTTTAAACATATTGATTATTTTTGTCTCATAGTCATTTATGCATAAAGAAATTATGGTCCAAGATGGAAAGTGAAATAACTTATACAAAGTTACTTAGGTCATATGTTGATAGATCCAAATTACCAACAGAGTTCTGATTGCAAGACCTACATTCTTTCTGTTATAACACACTTGCTCTCCTAAAAGGCAAGATTCTAAAAAATACTGGGATCATTTCCCAGTTTCACATTACAATAGGGTCTAATGTGTCAGAGTCAAATCAATTGGAGTTCAAATAATGACTCACCATCTAATAGGAAGGCTAATTGTATGTCACTATTTCAAGCTATATCTTGATATATCACCCTATAGGGAGTCTTAAGTGTGATAATGTCTCATTGCCTCAAGGTTTGACCTAATATAACTATAGTATAAACACTAAGCAGGACAAGTTCCTATGGTGGTATTCTAAAACTTAGGTGACTTAGTATCTTAAGTCAGTATATGTAAAGGCATTTCTTCTGCTTGTTTGTTTGTGCTGTGGAATGTCTGTTGTGCATAATGCCATGCCCATTTTTCCTGGCTGCATGCAGATGCTGGCCAGTCTATCATTTCCTTAAAAATTATATTTAAATCATATTTTCCATTAAAAGGAGAGTAGTAACCTTGAAGGCTTAGACTAAAAATCACTAATGGAGCTCTGCACAGTAGGAACAATCAAACAAAATTGAACAGGGCAGCAACTAAAAGCCCATTTGCCCAAAGTGATTCAAACTGGTTTTTGCAAATAGGCAAAGCCAGCCATTAGAGCAGCCAAGTGGAACATTTTCCTTAGACTGGGTGAATGTGGACGGTGAAAGAAAGGTGGAGTATAGGGGATGCTATATTTTCTACATAGGAGAGTGCATTTATTTGTATTCTTCATATGAATGTGTTCAATCAGTGTAAAGTGAAAGTTGATTTATTCTTCTAAATTGAGCATGCATTTTAAGGGTCTGAGTTTTTGTGGTCAGTGTGCATTCACAAATGTGTGGGAATGTTTTTCAGCATCCTCAGGTATCAGACTCAGAAATGAGAGATTGGACAAGAAAACAAACACTGGTCTGACATGTTGAGTGGGAAACTGTAGTTGGTAGAAGGATATGAGCAATCTTCCAAAAACATTGAGAGCATATTTTGTCATGAAAGCTGTAAAATTTGACATAATAAGATGTAAAGGAAATGAAGAGTCATTTGTCAGTTTCATTTCTCAGAGTATTTCATGATACAAGTGAAGAAATTAATGTTTCTTTTGAAAAGATTTAGATACTGTAGGCTTAAAGAGGAGAAAGTTCTGAATGACTTTTTCTCCTCCCAACATACCTGTAGGCTGAAGTATGTTCTTCTTGCCAACTGTGACTTGATATGACAATGATTCTCAAACTGGGATTTAAGAGGCACCTTAGACTCTGTACCTTCACCTACCAAGCCTAAGTAAAATAAGATACACTCTCCCATCTTAGGTTGAAAACTAGGATTTCTTCATTATTCACTTTTTATAACCAGGTTTTAAAAATGATTAGAACTGAATGTTTGGAGAACATGATTGTGCATCTTTAATTTTGACATTCTAGAGCAGTGGTGGTGAACCTATAGCAAACGTGATACAGCAAGCTGTTTGTATCATTGAAAGCTCTAAAAGGTTCACCATCCCGGTTCTAGAGTATCTTAAAAATGGATTTTAATTAACTTTAATTTAAAAAATTTCTACACTGGGGCCGGGGATTTAGCTCAGTGGTTCCGCTCCCTGCCTCGTAAGCGCAAGGACCAGAGTTCGATCCCCCGTACCATAAAAAAAAAAAAAAAAAATTTCTACACCATTGCACTTTCTAGGGAGGTGGAAAAAAAAGTGTTTTAAAATAATGGAAGTCTACAAATTATTGCTTTTAATTAGCTGCCACTGCACTAAAATTTAAAGAAGATGGATAAAATATCGTATTTAATATTTGCTCTGAATGTAAGTTAAAAACAATTCAGCAAATAGTTTCATTTTTATTTTGATCATATAAATGAGTAGTAATGAAGAGTGATAGTAATGAGGATAATGATACTATCGCATATGGTAATTGAGTTTAACACTCTTATACACTTTATATATCAATTTAATTCAACAACCTAATGAGGTAGATTTTATAACCACTATCTTCATTTTAAAGAAGAGGAAACTGAGACAGAGATTGGAAAATAACTTACCCAAGATCATGTAGGTCATGAATAGTAGAACCAGACCTTTAACACAAGTCTAATTCCAGAGTTTGTGAGAATAGGGATAAAAAGAGAAGTGGAGTTTAATGTTCACGATGTGGTAGAAAGAAAAGGAATCAAATAAACATTAGTAAAGAACACAGATGAGTACAATCTCGCCTTTCCTAAAGAAGTAACAACTAGGAAAGAGGTATACCTGTTTTCCTGAAATGAACATATTAGCAACACATTTTCAAAGAGCTGAACCGTTTTCAAAAAGTAATTTCAAAGATAGCTACATGTACACCAAGTGTACCAACATTACTAAATGTTAATTTTTGAATGTTGTGCCTTCTAAAATGTGTGGAATAAAGTGTAAACTATAACTACCACTATAATTACCTTTTTGTTATCTTTAATTATGACTCCTAGTTTCTTACTTTGTAATTTTAGTTTTCTAAAGAAAATAAACCTTGACTTTTTTCTTTTGTACCTCTATGATTTTTGCTGATATCAAGTCTTAATCATAATTAGGTAACATGACTTCACCAAACTTCATGTTCACCTTGTTCTCTTCTAAGCTAAAGACTATATTCACTGTTAGTTTTTCCTTCCCCTGACTTAGTGACCCTCAAGAGCAAGAGAAAGATGTTTCACTTTTATATCACGTGCTTTTGAAAAACCTCCCTGAGTTTTCCACTTGATAAGATAGGTGGAATTATGGCAACATAGGTATGCCTCTTCCTATAAAGTGTCTTCTTTTAAAAGCAAGGAGTAATTTTCTATTCTTCTTTTAAAAGAGAATGGTTTTACTGCATCAAAAACTTTACATCTGCTATTTGGTTCCCTAAAATTTTAGGGAACCAAAATGTAGTGAAATGTAGCAGTTTGATCATTTTAAGCTTCCTAATAACAGTTACTTTGTAAAAGCACATCTTGAATAACATTTTAGTTGAATGCAAGCTTTTCAAAATAAATATAAAACAGTTATATTACAATATAAGATGGGGATATTCTTGCTCTTCCTTTCTTTGGACAAAAAAGAATGATTTGGTTCAAACTTTCAAACACCACACTGAGAAATATTTCAACATTCTAAAATGTCTTCACTGTGCCTTTTCTCTGAAAATCAGTAATTATTTTGCTCCAAACTATTACAGCATTAACAATTGCAACCACTTCCACGTTGCTTCAAGAATCATTATGTTCCTAAACAGATTGAGCTAATTCCCTTAAACAGCACAGTGTTTGTTACTTACCCATTCTAAATGAGAAGAGAATCAAGCAATCTATTGCTAGAGTATTTGATGTTCAGCTATAAGGGTTTTCACATAATTACTTATGTAAAGATAGTGCAGTCATTTTCAGATTGTATAAAACTAAAAATTATATTTAAGTATACCAAAATCTCATGCCAAGATGTTTCTTTCACCTTCCCAAATAATAAGTATAAAAAATCAAAATCTGGGGCAAGATTCAATGTACTGAATATTTCAGGTTTCTTCTGATAGTGGCTGTGTGAATTTTACTTTTATTGTCCATATAATATCCAAGTAATAATTAAAAATAATGTGTTGAAGCCTCCCAGTATTTTACGCTGAATCAGGTAGTATTTGTCCTTTATGCTACATTAGGTAATAGTTTTGCATCAGAAGCTCAATTTGACATGTATAAATTCCATTAGATAGAAAACTAAACCCCAAAGAGGTGAACTTTTTAATCCTGATGCGCCTTAGTCTATAATGTGCATAATCAGGACCAGGTAGCATGAATGAGTTAATGATAAACAAACAAGAGAATGACATCCCCTTTTAAGTAAAATGAATATCAGAAAGTTTGGGTTACTGTTGGTTTTACTGTCAGAATTTTAAAAGTTAGTTCTGTCCTGGGCGGAGAGTCTCAGAGATCCCAGGCCTGACTCCCAAGACGCAGAAGGTTGTGGAAGAATCAGACAGAGATCGAAAGTGTAGAAGCAAAGTTTATACTTTAATCTAGCCAGCATGCAAGAGTATAGCTGCCTTCCCTCAGAGAGACAGGCAGGGGGTTTCCTGAAACGGAGCCACCCTTGAGGGTGGGCTCGAGATGTTAACTTTCTAGTAGTCAGGGGCCTGTACTGTTTGTGGGCTGAGGACGCCCTTACTTGATTGGTTGATTGGCTCATTAATAGGGAGGATGGGGAAGGGTCTTTGGGGGACTTTCCACATTCTAAGGTTAGGTTTCCTTTTTTCTTTACCTTCTGAAAAATAAGCTTTGCAGGGTACAGCACACAGAGGAAGTGTGACCGCAGCTGTCTGCTCTTCTCAGGTGGTTAAGCCTGTTTGTTTGTCAGAACTCCTGGGGGGTTGTCCTGCCTTTTCCCTACCTATGGGTTTCTATCCCTACAATTCTTATTCACCTCATTCTTACTCTGGGCTTCCAAAATTCTCCTACAGTCAAATGTTTACACACTGTGATGTTTGTGTCCATTTCAGAGCTTTTTAATCACATGGAATTACCTTCTCTCGTTTCTGTTTTAGTTTGTACCATTCAGGGATTATATTGACCGAAGTGGAAACCACATCCTGAGCATGGCTAGACTGGCTAAAGATGTCCTGGCCGAGATCCCCGAGCAGTTTCTCTCCTATATGAGGGCCCGGGGCATCAAGCCGTCACCTGCGCCTCCCCCGTACACCCCACCCACACACGTGTTACAGACGCAGATATGACTGTGCCCCAAATGCTCCCCGCATCAGCTGCACATCAGTGAGAGCTGCTGAGTTACATTCTGCACCTCGTGCTCTGTAATGAACCAGGGAATGAGATACTTTCGCAGTTTGGGTTCAGCAGTTCTAGTTTATGTGCTTTCTCGGATCCAAAATTAATTCTCTTCCTAAACCAAAACTGTAAATATGGTTGTTGCATGAGCAACAGAAAAATTGTTTAAATGCTTGAAGCAAAATACAGATGTCTTCTCTGAATCTTTCTTTTTTCCTTTTTGACAAAACAGCTAATTTCCAATGTATTATTGGGAAAAAGCACAAACTATGTTTTTAACTGAAATATTGTCTTCGACTGCTGTATGTATAAGAGAGCAGTCTCTCTGTATCAATGTTTACATGTTACTACTTTTTAAATTTCAATACTTTTATAACTGTTCTTAAGACTAAGAGTTTTGGATATTGAATCCTTTGTCTTCTAAATTGCAATAGCTATAATCACAAGAGCAATATCTCTTTGAATGACTGTCTGGACAAACACAGTTACAAATAAGGGAAGAGAAAGATGTTTAATATTTCTCAGTAATTGAATTGTCATAAGAAACCGCATCTGCTCAGTAATAAAGTTTTCTGTAACATTTGCCAAGTGTGGGAGTTTAAGCTTAGCAGATGTGTACCCTGTAAGAACACGCATTTTTCATGGAGTTTGGGTTCTAAATTTAGGCTGAAGTCTGTTTATATTTTGTAACACGAAGTAGAAATAATAAAAAGTCAAACATTGTGAACTGTAAATGCACAGAAAATACTATGTGTAAATAGCATTCTTATATTGTAATGTTATTTAGAAGGACTAAAACAAATAATATTTAACTATGAATCATGTAGCAGATGTTTTAAACTTTTTATTCCATTGTATCTTGTCTAGATATTTTAATTCAAAGGGATACTGGCTCTCGAATTGGGATTACTTGTTATCACCTTTACACTTCTCTACACAGGGTGCACAGGCTGGAGTCTTCTGTGAAATTTCCAGTTCAATATATACAACCACGTGACTTAGTGCACAACACATTTGTGAAATAACCTACTACATATACTGACCTGCCTGTCCACTCTACAATTAATTGTAAAGAGTTTTTGCATGTACAGTTTTTACAGTTTTTGTGAAGTTGTGTCTAAATTAAAGCATTTCTTCAGAACAAATGGCCTTAAATTCTCACAGAATTCCTGGAAATGATTGTGAATTGCCTTTAAAAACTGGAAAAGTATATTCATTTATTTTTCTTTTGTGTCAACAATGTAACTTCTTTATAATATTTTTCCTTATCTATACCCAATTTATTACTTGGTTTATTTCTACTGTATGTTGTTCTTTGTCCACCTTGACCTAGGGTGACTTTTATAAGCATGAACCTATTTTATTGAAAAAAATACATAGGTACACATATCTAACAGAAACTGTTACAAAACTGTAATACTAAATTGTTCATTTTTAGGTATGTATTAAAACCTTTAAAAAGAATAACTTTGCTTTGTACATTTCATTTATGAATGACATGGAGTCTGGTGATTTTCTTAACTTATCTTCAATATTTAGGCCAGTCTATTTTTAACTTAAGTTTTTTTAACTTATAATTTTTAAAATTTATTCATCAGTCCAAGCACCAAGAATAAATAAGATCAATATACTCTTCCTCTTGTCAAACATGAGTTATTTTTCTTTGAACTGACCTGAGAAAATGAAAGATGTACATGTTCTTGTTTAAATAATAAGGTAGACAAACATAGCAGGAATACATGGTTAGGAAAAGAGCAGTCTCAGTTATAAATCTCCCCTTTTGTGAGGCTGAGAAGAATAACCAGAAACATTTGTGATGTTTTGTGTGTGTGTAAGACTAGAAAATATCAGGTCTTCTTCATTATAAATGAAGACACCAAGACTGGAAGGAACAAGTAAGTATGCAAGACTAACTGGAGAAAAGCTCATCACGAAAATATTTATTATAACTAAATTCTTTGCTTTTAGGTTATGTGCAATAAAAAGTCCCAGAAACATACTCCACAAATTCAAATCTATACCAGTAGCAGTACCTAAAACTAGGCATCAGCGTTATTCAGGCATTAGATGAGAAGCAACAAGAACAGTTTTTACTGAGAGAAGAGTGACAGATCCAAATCAGAAAATCTGCTACAGAAATGAATTCCAGATGAGCAATGGGCCCCTTAGGGATCCCAAAGGCTTTGGATGCTGTCCTCCTAACTCCACTCCCTTCTTCTACACTGAACCCTCCGATGACCACTTTGTCTCCACAATGAACCTTGGCCACCTATTTGATCATCTCCATCACCAGCTCTTACTCAGTTATTTCATATCAATCCCCACTGCTTCCCAAATGAACACATTACACCTGTCGCCTGACTTCCCCAACAGACCGAGGTCAATCAAGCATCTCCTTCATTGTGCTCATGCTTCTCTCAGTGGGCCGTCTTCTCTCGTGCCTACTCAGAACAACCCTTGGATATTCCAGCTCAAATTTCAACTCCTCTTAACTGTGCTCTTTAGCTTCAGCTCATAGCAATCAGTCCCTTCTGTGAGCTCATCATTGTGGCATCTTAGTGTAGGTGCACCTCATCTCCCCATCCTTAATACTACTTAATAACATCTGCATATGAGACAAGTTTGAATGCTTCTCAGTTTGATATGCAATGCAGTATGCAGCTGCTGCAATTGAAGAATGTCACATGACTCCGTGACTGCTTTTTAAATCCTCTCCAGCCATGCAGCACAGGGAGAAAAGAGGCAGGTGTGACTCCCACGGAGAACAGCAGTGGTTGGAGAAGAAGACACTTCAAGCACAGAATCAAAGTTCAGATATTATTTCTTAGAATGAGTACAATTCTAGAAGCCATCCTCTCCTCTACACCACTATAGTGCTGCTGGGCCATGCACCCCATCTTCCCACCAAGCTCTCCTCTTTGCTCCCCTGATAGCTTAATGTCATTTAATAATAGACAAAGCCTTTCCACAAATACAGGAGCTGCTGAGACAAAAGAGATGGAACTTTTAAGCACTAATAAGTACATCTGGTAAACATGCTGACAATTCTGAACCAAGAACTGTTTCCAAAAGTCCTTTCTTCATCTCACGTTAACATGATTTTAAGATGTTAAATGCATCTTAAATACCAACTTTCCAAAATAAAGCCTATCCTCATATAATAGTAACGTTCACTAACAATATAATAAAAAGGATATGATTTTGTTGAGGGAAGATTTGGTACATCATAAGCATACAAATGTGTGTAAAGGCATCCTTTGAAGATGTCAGAGGAGAAACTAGAAAATTACCACAAGTGTTTAATAGTCTGTGTTTATAAGTCTTTTAATAGATGATTCTCCTGGAAATATTTACATCCCAGATTTTAGGTTTCACAACCTACAGTGAGGAGGCACCCAGTAGAGGTACAGTATATATTTCTACAATACCTAGTACTGTGCTAAAGGTGACAAACAAAATTGCTTTTCTTTACATTGATGTGACCCAGCAACCACTTCGCTGTATGGAAATCTTATGTCCTTAAACATACACAATATACAGAAATCCTCCAGCATGAAGTTCATACTCAGATTGCTGCTAAGACATACTAGTTTTAATTCATATCACACAATTCTGAACAGTTTTTAAGGACATTTCTTCAAACTTCACAAGGCAGAGCTCACCTCACACTCCATCACCACCCCCCATTTGACCTTGCTCTTGGTTCCTGAGCTTTGATGAGGGTTTTAATGTCAAATCTAAGAGGAAGATGACTGCTCACCTCCTGCTGTGGAAAAACCAAGAGCAAACTGATCTATCAATTTGCTCATTTGATTTTAAAGCCATGACCTCATGATTTTCTCATCACAAAGTTATTCACTGATTTAATTCCCATGAAATGGGCCTGTTGGGTATTCCTAATGCATATAGATAAGCTGATTTCATGCAGACAGGATTTGCTATCAGTCAGAGGAGTGCAGATCACTGACCTTACAATTAGGAGGAAGGATGAAGTTAGAAACATGCTTAGGGTTGGCATAAAAATAGCTGCCCTTCCACCGATCTTCCTCACCTTGCAAAGTAAGACAATATGTCATAAAACTCATTCTGTAACTTTACAAAGATCAATCACCTTGATTACAGTTAGATTTATACAAGATTGTGCTACAATAAACGTATAAAGAACATTTCTGGGAGTGGATGTGAGGCTTGCTCCCATAGTCCCAGCTACTTGGGAGGTTGAGTCAGGAAGATCACTTGAGCCCTGGAGTTTGAAACCAAAGAAACAAAAATAAAACATATTACCCCAAAACAATGTGCCTTACAAATCCTTAAAAACAAGCTTTAAATCTGAATCTACTTAACATTAATTCACTATCATTTTTGACAAGACCAAAAGGCATATTCTATAATTTAGAGATTAGAAAATTTGGTAGGTACTTTAGATAATTCTGAACCACAAGGTTTAGAAATACCTGGGCAAACTGACAAAACAGACAAACACTAGAAACTCCTTTGTGTTCATCAAGAGCTATCTTCTGGCCAGGGGATTTAGCTCAGTGGTGCCGCCACCTGCCTCGAAAGCGCAAGAACCTGAGTTCAATCCCTGGTACCAAAACAAAACAAAAACTGTTTTTTAAGCTCCTAAACACTAAATAGACTTAACCAAAACAAAACAAAAAATCTATTATATCAATTTGTGCCTGAATTAGGTGGCAGTTTTGAAAGATGAATTAAAGTCACCTTTAATTTTTCACTTCATCTTTCACTTAAACTTCTGGATGCTTACAAAGTACTTTATACTCAAGGATTTGTCCTAAAAATCACTCTATTCAAAACAAAGATCTCTTATGAAGTGACTTAACGTGATTGACTGCATGGATCTCATGCAGCCCTTGGATGTTGCTGGCTGCTGCCTGTTCTTTGTGTGTCTCCTTTAGCACCATACACTCACAGAGTCTGTCCTGATGACGGGCTGAACAGAATCTCCTTGCTCTGCATTCCCAAAATACCCTGTTCCTACCCTTCTGGTGTTGACCTGTATAATCACTTATTTGTGGTCTGCATTTTGGTTTCCTCCAAGAACTCCATGGGAAACAGAAGCAGGCAAGACTTACTCATTTTCTTCCACTTACCTGGGCCTGGTGCTAGGCGGGTCATCAACTAACTCAGGAAAATGAATTGAATGGAAAAGCTGACTACTAAGAATGTTACATTAGTAATCTGGTATCTTAAGGTGAGCCAGAACTTCAATATATCCAGACAGAGAAAGATCAGTGAAATCTTAAAGCACTATCAAACTCACTTTTCCCATTTTTATTTATCCTTCATTCTAAACCAGAACTGTGAGATGGAATGAACGGAGCTCAACTGCCTCTCTCTCTCTCTCACCACTTGCCCTGATAGGGCTAATTAGCAGTGAAATAGTCAAAGGCAGGCAAGCAGCAGGAGAGAAGAGATTAATGAAGCTTTGATATACTGTGATAGCCACTTGGCCCTGATTAAGTTAGACCCAGGAGAAATTATTCAAAAGGTGCCAAAATCTTACATAATGTCTGCAGTGAAATTTCTTTTGACAAAACATGCTATGTACAATATAAAACAAGATTTAATAAAATAGAAAACTATTAAGCACGTTGGCCCACATTCCCCCATAAAATTGATAGATGATGAGAATTCATCTTTTAGGTACTAGAAAAGCACACTACATCCTAACCTATGCATTTTATCTGCATGTGTGCCTTTCCTGAGTGTACTGTGGTGTGCATGTGTCTGTGTGTGGGAGGTGACCACATGCCTTCATTTGTGCATGTGCCATCACATATATCCAGACAATAGTAAATGTGGACACAGTAAACAAGGGTAAGGGGGTGCAGAAAAATGACTTTTAAATGGATTTACCACATTTCATGATGTTGATTACCTATCCTCGAAGTGGTAATGATGGACTCTACAGAACGTGTACAAATTCTGAAGGCTAAAACTTTGCAACTGCATTCATAATAGGACAGGTTAACTTGCAGATCCTACTATGATAATATTTATGATTTTTAATGTATTCTTGCATCCTCTGCTTAGCAACAAGGGGGAAAGATTTAATGAATATGAATTTGACAGTGGGGAAGAAATGCGGAGGACTATAGGCATTTCATATTGACATTTTAGCTCATAATTCCACCCAACAGTTGATAAGACTGAATCCTATTTAACTTTCTGAGAAGGAATTAATAAATACTCAAAATCCTATTAGTATCCTCCATTAAATAATCTATCTCATATAACCATCAGCATAGTAATGACTTTGGTTTAACATTTATCACTTAGGAAGAGCTCTCCTGTCTACACCTATCAAAGCTACTCACCCTCAACATTTAGATCAAATGCTGTTTTTGACACATCTTTCCTGCATCCACTTGATTATTAGGAATCAATCCCTTCCTTTTCCTGAGTTTGTATGCAGGTCTTGTGATCTGTGACTCTAGGGACAAGATCTGCGTTTTCAGCAGGGTGGCCTTACTGCTTTAACACTGTCAGGAACGGGTGTCCCAGGGAGGTTAACAGGAAGCTCATCTGCCTAAAGATGTGAGTCACATTCTCCAGCTTGATCTTAGCTAGCAATAAGGGCAATGCTTTATCTTTCATCAGCACTAGTCCTTTGTCCCATTTTTGTTGCTTTTGAGAAGCGGGTGATTTAACTAGCCTCTCAAAGACCCCCAAAGTTCCCTGCCTGCCATGTTACCTTCACACCTGACTGTCCATCCATCCTTGACTTGCAGGTACAGGTTCCCCCTAGCTTGCAGGATAGAATCCAACATTTTTAGCATGTACTCTCCCCTAAAGCAGAATTCAAGGCAAAGACTGGGGGGAATTGAGTTTGTTAGGGAGGCATCTCCTTAAGAAGGAATGAGTGGGGCCGGGGATTCAGCTCAGTGGTGCTGCTGCCTGCTTTGCAATCTCAAGGTCCTGGGTTCAATACTCAGTTAAAAAAAAAAGAAGGAATGAGGGGCTTGGAAGAGAGAGGTTATAAATGTGTATTATCAAGGTCAGTACTGCAGGTAATAAGGCTCTTTGTCTCACAAATGTCAGAGCATCATATAGAATGCTTCTTAGGATTGTTAATGGCTACCAGTAGAATTATCCATCTGTAAGTTCCTATCTCTTCTGGTTAGGTTTTCATGGACTTCTGTGTTCCTTATGCATGCTTGAGCAGTGACCAGTGTCTGGCATTTCAGCCTCCCCAGGGTGACAAGTTAAAGACTTCTAGTGCATGCTTGAGGTAAGGTACTGTGTGTGTGAGGTGTGAACTGAAGCCTTCAGGAAGCCTGGCATGGCTGAGATCAGAAGAGAGGCTAAGAGACTGGGTTGGATCATCAGAGGTATATAAAACACATAACCTTCCAGATCTACGTGGCACTGGCATTACCGCATTTCAACCTGATAACCCACCCCTTCTCCTTCCTGTGTGAGAGGCAGCTTAGTTCAAGTGCAGGCAGGTCTCTGAACACATTCCATTCCACACTCCATGCCTTTCATATCAGTCCTGCCACATTCTCACTTCTACTTATCCTCCAAAGTTCTGGCCTCCTAGGGGTCTCCACATAAGTTCATCTCTCCTTCATTTTATGTAATTTTTAATTGACATACAATATATTTAAAAGTACAAAAGTCATAAACACATTGCTTTGATGAGTTATTGCAGATGAATACATCTATGTAAGCTCTACACACATCAAATCTATGACACTGTCAGCCATTGTAACTTTGCCTAATCACAATGATAAACTCCTCAAAGTCATCACTCCCTTGACTTTTAGCACTGCATGTTGTTATCTTTTTAACAAATTTTATATAAATGTATTTACTCAATTTATGTTCATTTCTGCCTGGCTTATTTCATTCAACATTTTGTCAGGGAAATTTATCGAAGTCCTCACACATTGCAATTCTTTCTTAAAGCTTTATAGAATTCCATCATATTAATATATAGCAATTTGTTTTTCTCTTTGAATAAATACTAAGTTTTCAGCTTTGGAACATTATGAAAAAAAGCTTTATAATATTGTACCTAAGTTTTGATGCAAATATGCCTCTCTTTCTACTGGTTATATATGTAGGAGTGCTTCTTGCCTTAAAGTTTGTGGATCTGAAGCTGTATAGCTAAACTAAGCTTTTTTGGCTTAGCATTCTCATGTGTATTTTTGCCTTTCCTATTACTTTGAGTTTTTCCTATCCTTATGTCTAAAGTTTTCTTTTGGTAGCAGCATTTATTGAAGTTCATGCCCTGGTTGTAGGGAGCAGGCTTTGAATTTGTCATGGGGAGAACTGCCAGGGGTGTGCAGTGGTGGGGTTAATCTGATTCTAAATGTTATTTGGGACCTTTTCGGCCAAATGTCACATCCTCAAGTGTGACCGATAACTTTATCAGTGATCAGGGACACTTAGGCTGGCCAGATAAAATACATGTTCAGTGAAATTTGAATTTCAGATAAGCATCCAATGTGTTTATTGTTTATCTGGAATTCAAAATTAACTTTGTGTTCTTTGGTTTTACTTGTTAAATTTGACAACCTTAGGTATATCCAGCTTGACAATAAAAAGTAAGTGCAGTATTTTGTCTAATAACAGTCAATGTAATTATTAATATAGTAGTATCTATCATTTTAATTCTTAAAATTTACTTCATTCATATTGTGTTGTTTCTCCTCTTCATTTCTGATGATCTTATTTCCTAAAATTATCAGTCTATTAGCTTCTTAGTTATGTATCCTTTTAATGTTAGTTGAGGTTATAATATGTATTCTTAACTATTAGAGTCTAGAAAAATCAGTATATATACCTTATGCCAGATAAACCAGGATCATACACCACTTAAACTTTTGTGATTTTGTTGAAATGTATTTTAATTCTATGTATATGTAAAAGTGCACAAGACACAATGTTTGTTTTTGCACAATTAAATCCCAGATTGGCCTTGTATGTATATATGATAGTGAAGGAACCTCCCAAATCTTATCCCTTTGCAATGCTCAATGCATGGCTTCCATCCTGTTTCAAGATGGTTACTCAAACTGCAGACATCTGTATTCGAATCAGAAGAATGAAGGAAGCACCAAAAGAAAAGCATGGCATTTCCCTATCTTTTTTAGACTACTTCCAAGAAATTGCACATCTACTTCATTCTTTTTTTTTTTTTTTTAATGGTGGCAAAGTTTTATTAAAGCTAGAAAAAGAAACGGGCTCTGGAGAGTTTGGGTCAAGTTAAAGTAGAAAAAGTAGTACACTCTACAGTATGAGGATGGGTCAGCATGCAAGACGGAACACAGTGGCCATATCTACTTAACTCTCTTTGCCAATAATTTTTAGGTAGCTATACAATAGTGTTAAGGGGACTTGAAAAAAATTATTTTGGGTAAGCACAAGTCCATTTGAAACTAGGAGGTACTATTATTCAAAAAAAGAAAGGGGAAATGAATAATTAGGAATAATGAACTTAATCATTTTCTTAAAAATATTAAGTAATAATCTTCTCAAGAAGTGTGCTGGATAGAATTAAACTCTGTCCAGTCTGTTTGTCTGTCTTCCTCTCCCTCTTCCACTCCTTCTCACTATCAAATATATTTACTTGCTTATTCATCTAACTGAGTAACAAGTTAGCCAAATATTTTTTAGCTGTATTATTGTTTCTCTGACCCAGTTCACCTCTAAGATTTTGAAAATGTTTTTTAAACACCTTGTAACACTGCTTAGAATGATGGCAAGGTGCGCGTGAACTTTGGAACTGTAAGGGGTATAGTAGTTGCATGACACATGAGATAAATCAAAACCTTGCAATTGTGTGGTGAAAGCCATATCTTCTTTGTTGTTGCATAATGTGCTCAGTATAAAGCCTTTTGAGAATACGAAACAGAGCATGTGATCTGATGGGAAAATACAAAAATATCTCATCAGTACCAAAACAATTCTTTGATGAGAGGCATCAATTTATGGTATTTCCTATTTTGAACTATGTGAAGAAATTGATTGATCTCCATTATTTTTTATAAATATCATATCACCATTTTATTTACAACAAAATATGAGTAATTGGATGTAGAGATCATGGCTTTAGAGCATGATTACTTTTCTTGAAATAGCAAGTAAGAATTGAATTGCTGTTTCTCTGCCATTCTGCTCATATCTAGCTCATTTAAAATAAATACATTGTTATATTCAGATCCCCCAGGTGCCATAATTCCAGACTATAAAGCATCTATCTAAATGCTGAAGAATGAGATGACCAATCTTAATGTGAGGCCTAGTGCTACATATTTTATTGATGTAGAACTTAAAGAAACAGCCTGATAGCAAGAAGTCAGACTTGTTCCTTGGATATTTGTGAATAACAGCAACAGGATGCCTCAAGTAGTGAGTGAAAAAATTCAGAGTATCCAAGAATGTATCATCTACCACTCATGGGGAAGGAGAGAAAAATTTACTCTACATTTTTAAGATTATCAAATTTCATTTACCCAATCATGTTAAGTTCTAATTAATAGCCCTGTTCAGAAACTTTCATTATAAACTAGACTTAATTCAAAGGAAATGTTAAGAAAACGAGACCTGTTTTCAGAACTTTAAAATAACCCTAAGTGCATTTTGCAAATCTATTTGTAAAAAAGAAAAGAAAAGAAAAGAAAAAAAAACCCTCACTAAGATATGCACTCTTAAGCTTAATGTTATTTCTTGTGGAATACAATGGTCAAGACTGCCTTTTTATTCCCATTAAGTTTATTGGTACATTTTAGGCATACAATACAGTTACATCCATCATTGGGATCTTGTATCTTTACATGATGTATCTTGCTTCTTATTTTTTCCCCATTCCTCTCACTCCCTTCACCTCCTCCACCCTTCCCTATTTACAAAGGCGTTGTTTCCATTTTTTCCTTTTCTCCTATTTTTTTCTTTTCCCTTCTTTCCTTTCCCCTACCTGTTCCACTTGCCCTACTCCTTTAGAACTTTTCTTCCTATTTCAATTATCAATTATACATTTCGATTCATATTAACACTTTTAGTTTTTCACACCACAGAAACTTTTCAGTATTTACACATTTGTCTTATTTATTTCACTTAAGAGATGGCCTCAATGTGAATCCATTTAGCTATAAATGTCTCTAGTTTCTCCTTCTTTATGGCTGAGTAGTACTCCATTTTATAAGAAAAAACACATCTTCTTTATCTAGTCTCCGGTTGATGGGTACTTGGACTGTTTCCAAGTTTTAGCTATTTCAAACTGTGCCACTGTCAATATGGATGTGCACATATCGCTGTGGTATGATTCTTTTAATTCTTTTGGGAAGATACCCAGCAGAGGAATAGCAGGGTCAAATGGAACCTCTAATCCTAGTTTTTTGAGGAATCTCCACATTGATTTCCACAGTGGTTGCACCAGTCTGCACTCCTACCAACAGTGGAGAAGAGTTCCTTTCTCCCCACACCCCCGCCAGCATTTGTTATTGGCTGATTTCTTGCTAGCAGCCATTCTTTTTGAGGTGAGGTGGAATCTCAGTGTTGAACATTTTTTCATATGTTTATTTGCTGCTTTTACTTCTTTGAGAAATATTTGTTCATTTCAGATGCCCATTTTTGGAATGGGTTTTTATGTTTGGGGGGACTGATTTTTTTGAGTTCTTTATATATTTTAGATAGCAGAATATTGTCAGAAGAACAGCTGGTAAAAATTTTTTTCCCATATTTTGGGTTGTCTCTTAGCTCTGAGTAGTTTCTCTTATAGTGCAGAAGCTTTTTAATAAGATGAGATCCCAGTTGTTGATTTTTTATGCTTGATCCTGTGCTACTGAGGTTTTGTTCATAAAGTCTTTTCCTATGCTAATGTCTTCGATAGTTCTAACTAAATTATCTTCCAGCAAGTTTAGTGCTTCTGGTTTTAAAATTTAGATCTTTAATCTACTTTGCTTTTATTTTAGTGCACAGTGAAAGGTAGGGGTCTAGTTTTAATCTGTTGCAAATTGAAATCCAGTTTTTCCAACACCATTTATTAAATAGGCTATCTTTCTTCCAGTAAGGATTGTTGGGTCCTTTGTCAAAAATGAGGTGGCTGAGTATGTCTGGAATTGTTTCTGCATCTTCTTATCTATTCTCTTGATCCTTGGGTCTGTTTCTTTGCCATTACCATGCTGTTTTTATCACAGTGGCTTTGTATTATAGTTTCAAGATGGGGATTATGTTACCCTCTGCCATGACTCTGTTGCCTAGAATTGCTTTTGCAATTCTAGGACTCTTCTGGTTCCCAATGAATTTTTGGATTGTTTTCTCTAGTTCTGTGAAATATACTGTTGGGATTTCAATTGGGGTTGCATTGAATCTATATAGCAGTTTTGGAAGTATGGCTATTTTCACTATATTGGTTCTTCTACCCAGGAGTAAGGGAAGTCTTTCCATTTTCCTATATCCTCTTCGATCTCTTTTTTTTGAGTGCTGTAATTTTCAGTGTAGACATCTTTTACTTCCTTTGTTAGATTAATTCCTAGATATTTAATTTTTTGGATGCTATTATGAATGGAATTATTTCCCTAATTTTTCTCTCAGTGAGTCTCTTATTTGTGCACAAGAAAGCTATTGAATTTTGAGTGTTGACCTTGTATCCAGCTACTTTACTGAATCTGTTAATTAAGTCTAGAAGTCTTTTGGTGGAGTTTTTTGGGTCTTCTATGTAGAGTATCGTATCGTCAGCAAATAATGACAGTTTAACTTCTTCCTTTCCTATTTTTATTCCTTTTATTTCTTTCTCTTGTCTAATACCTGTGGGTAATGTTTCCAGAAGTATATTGAACAAGAGTGGTGATAGTGACCATCCTCTTCTTGTTCCTGATTTTAGTGTGAAAGTTTTCAGTTTTTGGCCATTTAGTATGATGTTGGCTCTTGGTTTTTCATAGATAGACTTTATCAGGTTGAAGTAAAGACTGTTCATTCCAATTTTCTGTAGAATTTTTATCATGAATGGGTGTTGGATTTTGTCAAATGCTTTTTCTGCATCTATTGAGATGATCATATTGTTTTTTTCCTTGTCTCTGTTAATATAGTGTATTACATTTATTGATTTATGTGTGTTGAACCATCCTTGCATCCCTGGATAAATCTGACTTGGTCAGGGTGTATGATCTTCTTGATGACCCTCTGTATTGTTTGCCAGTATCTTCTTGTAGACTTTTGGGTCTATGTTCATTAGGAAAATTGACCTGTAGTTCTCTTTTTTGGTTGGGCCTTCTCTGCCTTTGGAATCAAAGTAAAACTTGCTTCCAGCAATGAATTTGGAAGTATTGCTTCCCTTTCAATTTAATTGAAGAGTTTAAAGAATAGTGGCAATAGTTCTTCTCTAAATGTCTCGTAGAATTCAGCAGGTGAAACCATCAGGACCTGGGATTTTCTTTGTTGGTAAATTTTTATTACATTTTCAATTTCACTGATTGTAATTTTAGGCCAACTCTTAGCTGTGAGCCCCTGTAAAAAAAGAAAAGTTAACTACTTCCACTGTACAGTGGCACAAGATAAACATTACCATTTCAAAGGGTAGAAATGGGGGTAGGGGGTAAAAGGAACAAGATTAAAGCAAGTTCAAAATCCAGCATGGAAAGCGTTAAGTCCTGTAGTTCCAATGTCCAGTATCCAAGGCAATCAGTGGCAAGATGTGAGCTCCAAAGGGATTGGGTGCCTCCATCCCGAGAATATTGTGGATTGTTGTAGCTCCCAGAGCTTCTCTCTAGGGGTGGCTCTGCTCCCTCCTTGTTTTCCTAAAACAATTTATGATCCTGGCTTCTCCAAACTTCTGGGGTCTCCACTGCACCTTCAGCTTCCTACCCAGCTGCTTCACACACTGCCCTCTCAGGGGCACACTGCCTGGCCTTGCAGGCTTTCTTCTGAAATCTGGTTGATGCCTTCTTGACCCCACAACTCTTGCATTCTGAATGCACCTAAAACAAGTGCAATGTGGATGATGCCAAGGTTTGTTGCCAGTTAGTGCAGTAGCCAGGCTTTTGTCTTGGCTGGAGAAGTCAAGGGTCTATGAACCAAATCCCAAGGAACAATTTCTCTAGGCTATTTCCATTCTGGAACATGGTGCTCTGGGGCTTGCTTCCCAAAGTAAAGTCTTTCACTTTTGCAATTTGAGGCTTCAAAGGATGGAGCCCTTCTGCTTCTTGTGATGCCCTCCAGGCCATATTTTCTATTCTACTGTGCCTTCTCAGCAATCAAGACCTCCTTTGCTCCATCTCTGCAGTCCACAGCTTTACTGCAGTTTCCTTTCTGGCCAAACTCACAACATTTAAAAACATTATGCTGGGGCTCATCTCTTAATCCTCAACATAGATCTGGCTAAAAGGCCCCAACAGTAGCCATGCCACCACCTCAAGATTAGACTGTCTTGAAATTTCTTTGCAAGATGAATTAGTCCACTGCCCTTAATGTCAGTCTCAGGAAAAAATCTCTGGACACAAGCCAGATGCAGACAAACTTTCTGCTCAGCCATAACACACATTGGAGTCCAACAGCCAATGCAGTCCTCCCCAGTAGAAACCTCCTGATCCTAGTCTTTACTGAAATCATTTCTATCAGCATTCTGGTATGAGCTCCGACTAGAATTTCCTACAAAGTACAGTTTAAGGCATTCCAGCTCTACTTTTTCAGCTGGCATCTCTGAAACATTCCAAATCTTTCCACAAGCCAGTCCCAAAGGCTCCTGACCACATGGTCAGGTATAGTCACAGGAACAACCCCACTTCTCTGATATCAAATTCTTAGTTACTTTTCTCATTGCTGAGACAAAATACCTGATGCCTAAAGTTAACAGAGCATAAGACTAATTTTGTCAGAAAGGGGCATAAACATGGGTGTGTCACACCCAGGCTTATTCTTTAGAATATTTCTATTGATGAATTATACATTTTAATTTTCTGAGTATTATATTAAAAACGAGGGCCAGGGATTTAGCTCAGTGGTTTCGCTGCCTGCTGCACAAGTGCAAGGACCCAAGTTTAATCCCTGGTACAAAAAAAAAATGAGTACAGAGTAGGAAAAAATTGTGAAAAAAGTATTGAATTTTTAATATTTATTGTTTATAAAAATTTTCAATATCAACTTTTTTGGTGCATAAAGTTCTAAAAAACAACAACAGAAATAAATTCCTATAAGAACTACAATGAAAATTACAACACCACTCTACAAAAAAATAATCTTTACTTCAATTATCACACTTAAGACAGTCTTCACACATGACAATAGTATGTTCCATACACAGGTATTGCTTACACTGACAGTACATGGGTTTTGCTTTCCTGGCTTTTTTGTAGGACATACCTGACATCTTGCTGGTCTTGCTGTTTCATCAGGATGTTCTTATTATATTACACAATGTGTAGTTAACAGGATCATAAAATATCAGTAAAATAAAGTATTAAATTATCAATATGTATTGTGGATTTAGAATAAACATCAACATTTTCACATCAGCTGTGTACCTGCTTACAAAATGCAAAAGATAACATCAGAAATAAAAACCTGTGTAAGCTACAAAGTAAATACCAATGCAACTCTACAACAAAGATAATCCTTGCTTCAACTGTCACACCTAAGGTAGTCTTCACACATGACAACTGTATATATTCCATGCACATGTCCCACACTGACAGCACATGTGCTTAGTTTTCCTTTCTTATGTGGCAAGCCAAACTTCTCACCTCTCTTCCCTTCATTTTTTGTCAGGATCTTCCTACTATATTGAACAGCATGCACTTGGTGTGAAAGTAAGACATCAATAAAATATCAAATGTATAATGAGTGCTTAGAATAGACATCAACATTTTCATATCAGCTGCTTACTTGCTTATAGAACCTAAACAATAACATCAGAAATAAAAACCTATGTGAACTACAATGTAAACAAAACAAAAGTCTACCACAGAAATAGTCTGTGCTTCAACTATCACAACCAAGGCAGTCTTCACACATGACAACTGCATGTTCCATGGACACATCTCACTTACACTGACAGCACATGTGATTGGGTTTCTTTCCTTTGTGGCAAGCCATTCTTGTCACCTATCTTCTTTTCCCATTTTGTTGGGAACTTTCTACTATGTTGTACAACATGCACTTAGCAGGGAAATCAGATATCAATAAAATAAAATATCAAATGTGTAATGAGTGCTTACAATAGACATAAACATTTTCACAGCAGCTATTTACTTGCTTATGAAACCTAAAAGATAACATTAGAAATAAAAACCTATGTGAACTACAATGAAAATACCAATAGAACTCTACAACAAAAAAATCTTTGCTTTACTTGTCACACTTAAGGCAGCCTTCACACATGACAATTGCATGTCACACATACAAGTATTGCTTACACTGATAGAACATATGTTTTGTTTTCCTGTCCTTTCTTATAGGGGACAGTTGACATCATCATCAGTTGACAGTAGGTCTTTGGAATGCAGCACCTGCCTGTTCAGCTGTCACCTCACCAGTGTGCTCCACAATTTTTTTACATAGTTCCCTGGGCAAAAAATTTTGATTTTCCTCTGCTGTAAATGATCTATGAGTTCCAGTCCCAAATCCTCTAAGAAAATTTCTCTGTGGTTATGTTCTTTGTAAGCTATCAAACTATTGATAGCCACACATGTTTAGGATCAAGTGAAACACAAACATTGGCCAATGCTTTGTGATTTGAGTGATATCTTAGTTGCTGCATAACTCATCAACAACATCTACTCCACCTTTCTTTTTGTTGTAGAAAGTTTTGATTTGGCCAAGATGTCCCTATGTATATTTCCATCAAGTTGCAATGTTGACAGCAGCAGTACCAGTTTGTTTTTCTTTGCCATATATGAAGCCAATATAAATCTTTCTGAAACCCAAAGATTGTACCATGAAATTCTGTTTTGAAATTGCTAACATTTCATTTGGAATTTCTGCTTTGTTCCTGCTTACAGTTCCTGCACTGCTCAACTTGTGCTTTGTTGGCAAATGTAAAATCAATTGGAAACTGGTAAACCAACTGTCAAATGTCATATTCTTATTAGTGTGGGAGATGGGAGAAACAAGTCTGTTCACAACATCATTGAGTTTATTACAATATGAATAAGGACCTGATGGCTGAGTTCCAGGATGTTTCTCAATTAAGGGCATGAGTTTTTGCATCTACAAGGGCATAAAGTTTTATACCATATTTTGACTCATCACTTTTCCATAAGTCTTTTACATTATTTTGATCACCAGGAGAAATCCTTGCTATGTGCAGCAGACCAATGAATGCTTTCAGTTCAGCTAGTAAAGTATAATAAACACATTTTTTTAATATGGCTTTGGTGCATATAGAATGTTATACTTGTCCTTCAGTCTTTGTGTATTTCATAGCATCTTGTAACATTTTGTCAGTTATAATTTCCAACATTGAATGGCAATAATGGCATTCTGTCCAATAGGTTTCAGCCCTGACGAGACCCTCACTGTATTTTCAGACCCAGTTCTTATATTGAATCATTCCATTTGGTTGTGTGACCATTTTGCCACGTTTCAACTAGTCAAATATATATTCACATTGTTGTTTTCTTCATCGTCTGAATCAAGGAAGTCTGCATATGCCTATATGTCAATTTTTGCTCCATTTCACTATCACAGGAACTTCGATTCACATGGCAAATGTCAAAGTCATCATCATCATCATACACCCACACTATTCTTCTGTTATAAAAATGTATCTTATCAGAAAGGATCATTTTCATCATCCATGCTTGAGGAATCTGATGATTCACTTTTGATCTCCTCCAAAACTTGTAAATCTAGCTTTTCTGCTCTTTGGTCAATAGGTGAGGTGCCCCTGAAAGAGCTATGGGGCAAAGTGCAGGAGATAGTTTGAGTATTTTTCCCCTTTTCAGCCATATCCCAACCATTGACCTGAGCCTACCCCTTGAGTTTCAATTGGCTGTGTCCATTTTTCCTGCAGAGGCCAGTGATGTTTATTGGACAGCACCAACTGAGGGGCGGGGCTTACATGCTCTCCCCTGCCTCCACCAGGGCATGAGGGGCAGGGCACGCAGCTGCTGCCTCTGCTTCCACTGCTGCCATCTCCTTGCAATGTGTCATCAGCAGGGGAGGAGTCAGAGAAGGAGAAAAAGGCGGTGGTGGTGGGTGGAGGATCCAGTGCTGTTCACACTCCTGAGCCACATCACATTTCAAATATCTAGAAAGTATAACAATTTATAAACATTTTAGTGAAGTAGAGGCTTTAGTATAACAAATTGAAGAGTTGAGCCTTTTGAGGCTGCCATACAACCGCCCGCAGCACCAAGGATCAGAGCACCCCACATCACTGAGGAGGTGAGCTGTGCAGTCCACAGCAGTCCACACAACCCCTTCCCCTGTTGAAACGAGAAGCCACTTAAACAAGTCTCATAACCAGACTTCCAGATCACCTAAAGCAACCCTAAAGGGAAATGAGATGGAACACTCTAATACTCAACCACCTGAGCTCCCTGAACTGGCAACAAAAGAGGAACCAGAAAAAATGAAATTGGAAATAATTTCTCAGATAACAGCAGAGATTGTTCCAATTGTGTAATACATGATTAATAAATCTACAGCAGACACACATAAAAAAATAGAGGAGCTTAGGAACATGATGGAATCCCAACACATAAAACAAATGGAATTCATAAAACAGATGCAAACAGATTTCCAGGAGATTAAAAACTCCATTGAAAGTTTATGTAATAGAATGAACCAATGTGAGGACAGAATTTCAGATATAGAAGATAAGATTGCAATTAGTGACCAGGACAAGAAAAATTTCTTTAAAATAGTAAGGGACCATGAGAAATCAATTCAGCAGCTGCTAGACAATACAAAGAAGAAAAACATAAGACTGATCAGAGTCAATGAAGAAACAAGAGAGACTGCAGATGACATAAAAAAATAGTTCACAGAAGTGATGGCAGAAAACTTCCCAAGGAGGGGAAAAGAACTTGACATACAGATAAGTGAGGCATATAGGACTCCAAATAGCCTTGATCAAAAAAAAAATCTACACATAAGCATATAATAGTTAAAATTCCAGAAACACAACAGAAAAAATTCTACAAGCAGTGAGAGAAAAGAAACAAATTGCATACAAAGGAAAGCCCATCAGAATCACAGCAGACTTCTCAACACAAACCCTCATGGCAAGAAGATCCCGGAGAGACATATTTAAAGTCCTAAAGGATAACAGTCTCCAACCCAGATTGATGTATCCTGCAAAACTATCTTTCAAAATTGGTGGAGAAGTAAGATACTTGCTTGAAAAAGAGTACCTTAGGAACTTTATGAATACCAAGCCAGCACTCCAAAAAAATTTTAGACAATATCCTAGAAAAAGACAAAGAGGATCACAACCCTGGGAAGCACAGCAGAATGAATCCATTAGGCACAACAAGAGCTTAAATGCAGGGTAGAATCCAACAAAAAGAAAGTAATGTCAATGATAAGTCAATACACATCAGTTATAACCATCAATGTTAATGGTCTCAGTTCACCAATAAAAAGAAATAGACTGGCAGAGGGTCAAGGGATGGCAAAGGGTCAAAAAGCAAGATGCAACAATATGCTGCATACAAGAAACACAATTCAAAAAGAAGCTCATACAGTGAAAGTTAAAGTGTGGAAAACAATACTCCATGCGACCAGAACCTGAAAAAAAGCAGGAATAGCTATCCTCTTTGCAGATCAAATGGATTTCAAACAACACTGATTAAGAGAGACAAAGAAGGACACTACATCTTTGAAAGGGAACAATCCAAGAGGAAGAGATGAAAATCATAAATATATATGCACAAACCCTAGTGTACCCAACTATATAAAACAAATACTAACAGACATGAAAAATCAAATAAGCACTAATACAATAGCAGTGGGGGACCACAATACCCCACTGTCACAAATAGATCAACTAGACAAAATATAAGCAACAAAATACTAGAACTCAATCAAACTCTTCAACAAATGAACTTAACAGATGTTTCCAGATTTTCCCACCACACAAAATCAGAATACACATTCTTTTCAGCTGCACATGGGTTGTTCTCCAAAATAGACCACATACTCACTCATAGAATATGTTTAAGTAAGTGCAAAGGAATTGAAGTTATCTCCTGTATATTATCAGACCATAGTGTGATGAAATGGGAGATCAATAGCAAAAGAAACTGCAAGAATTTCATAAACACATGGAAACTGCTCAACACACTTCTGAACAACCAACGGATCACGGAGGAAATTAAAGAAGAAATCAGACAGTTCCTTTAATTAAAGACAATGACAATACAACATATTTGAATCTATGGGACACAATGAAAGCAGTCTTACTAGGGAAATTCATAGCATTGAATACTCGTATGAGGAAAACAGAGTGAGCCCAATTAAACAACCTGATGCTGAACCTCAAGTTTCTAGAAAAAGCAGAGCAGGACAAACCCAAAGCTCATACAAGGGAGGAAATTATAAAGATCAGAGCAGAAATCAATGCAATGGAGACTAAGAGAATGATACAAAATTTAATGAAGCCAAGTGTTGGTTCTTCAAAATAATAAACAAATTTGGCAAATTCTTAGCCAGCTTTATCAAAAAAAGGAAAGAAAAGGCACAAATCCATGCAATTAGGAATGAAAAGGGTGAAATTACAACAGACCCAGCAGAAATCCAGAGGATCATCAATACCTACTTCCAGAACCTATACACCAATAGATGGAAAACACAGAAGAAACGGACAGATTCCTACATATGTATGATTACAAAAGTTGAACAAAGAAGACCTAATAATTCTAAACAATGCAATATCAATCAATGAAATTGAAAACATAATTAAAAACCTACCAACTAAGAAAATCCTGGGTCCCGATGGCCTCACTGAGGAATTCTACAAGACAGAGAGGAACTATTGCCACTGCTGTTTAAACTCGTCAATAAAATTGAAAGGGAAGCAATACTCCCAAATTCATTCCTGGAAGCAAGCAGCACCTTGATCCTCATAGCAGAGAAAGACCCAATCAAAAAAGAGAACTATTGGCCAATCTCACTAATTATCATACATGCAAAAATCCTTAATAAGATACTATTGAATAAAATAGAATTAGAAGATAATCAAGAAGATCATACACCCTGACCAAGTGGAATTCATCCCAGGGATGCAAGGATGGTTCAACATATGCAAATCAATAAATGTGATACACTATATCAATAGAGCCAAGGACAAAACAATATGATCATCTCAATAGATGCAGAAAAAGCACTCGACAAAATCCAGCACATATTTATGATAAAAATTCTCCAAACAGTTGGAATAGGCAGTCTCAAACTCAATCTGATAAAAAGCCATCTATGAAAACCCAATGTCCAGTATGACACAGAATTATCAAAAACTGAAATCCTTCACACTAAAATCAGGAACAAGTCAAGGATGTCCACTATCACCACTCCTATTCAATATATTTTTGCAAACATTAGCCACAGCAATTGAACAAGAAAAAGAAATAAAAGGAATAAAGACAGGAAATGAAGAAGACCAATTGTCACTATTTGCAGATGAAATGATACTCTATATAGAAGACCCCAAGAACTCCACCAAAATCTTCTAGACTTAATAACCAAAATCAGTAAAGTAGCTGGATGCAAGGTCAAAACATAAAAATCAATAGCTTTCCTCTACATGAACAACAGACTCACTGAGAGAGAAATAGGGCTAATAATTCCTTTCACAATAGCATCCAAAAACCTGAAATACCTCGGAATCAACCTAATAAAAGAAATCAAAGACCTCTTCTCTGAGAACTATAGCACTCTGAAAAGAGAGATTGAAGATGATATTAGAAAGTGGAAAGACATCCCTTGCTCGTGGGTAGGAAGAATCAACATAGTGAAAATGCCCACACTTCCAAAACTGCTCTATAGATTCAACACAATCCCAATAGAAATTCTAGTAGCATAATTCATGGACCTTGGGAAAATGATCCAAAAATTCATTTGGAACAAGAAGACACCCAGAATAGCAAAAGCAACTCTAGGCAACAGAAACATGGGAGGGGGTATCACAACCCACAACATGAAGCTATACTACAAAGCTACTGTGATAAAAACAGCATGGTACTGGCAAAGAAACACACTTGAGGACCAGTGGAATAGATTAGAAGATGCAGAAACAACTCCAGACACACTCAGCCACCTCATCTCCAACAAAGGAGCCAAACACCCTCACTGGAGGAAAGATAGCCTCTTTAATAAATGGTGCTCAAAAAATTGGGTTTCAACTTGCCAAAGATTACAACTAGACCTATATCTCTCACCATGCACTAAATTAAAATTGAAATGGATTAAATATTTAAGCAGAAATTCTGAACCAACTGGAACAGAGGTTAGGTAGAACTCTTGAAGACATTGGTGTAGGAAAAGATTTTATGAAACAAACCTCAGTTGCCCGTAAACTAGCACAATCAACAAATGGGATCTCGGACCAGGGATTTAGCTCAGTGGTTCCAGAGCCTGCCTTGCAAGTGAAAGGTCCCCAATTCAATCCCTGGAACCAACCAAAACAAAACAAAACAAAACAAACAAAAAAACCTAAGTGGGATCTCTTCTTATTAAAAAGCTTCTGCACAGCAAGAGAAACCACCAACACTTTGAGGAGACAACCCATAATGTGGGAAAAATTTTTCATCTGCTGTTCCTCAGACAAAGGTCTACTATGTCGAATCTATAAAGAACTTAAAAAAATCAGACCTCTCAAATTTAAAGATCCAACCCAAAAATGAGCATCTGAAATGAACAGACATTTCTCAGACAAAGAAGTAGAAATAGCAAATAAATACATGAAAAAATGTTCAACATCACTGGTCATTTGAGAGATGCAAATGAAAACAATGCTGAGATTCCATCTCACCCCAGAAAGAAAGGCTGTTATCAAGAAATCAACCAATAACAAATGCTGGTGGGTCTGTGGGGAAAGAGGAACACCGCTCCACTGCTGGTGAGAGTGTAGACTCGTTCAACCACTGTGGAAATTAGTATGGAGATGCCTCAAAGAACTAGGACTGGAAGTTCCATTTGACCTAGCTATTCCCCTGCTGGGTATGTTCCCCAAAGAATTAAAAGAATCATACCAGAGTGACATATGTGCACCCATATTCATAGCAGCACAATTTGTAATAGCTAAAACTTGGAAGCAGCTCAATTGCCCATCAACTGGAGACTGGATAGAGAAAATGTGGTTTTTAAAAAATAAAATGGAATACTACTTAACCATAAAAAATGGGAAATTAGAGAAATTTATAGATAAATGGATGAACATTGAGGCAATATTCTTAAGTGAAATAAATAGGACACATATGTGTACATACCAAATAGTTTCTCTAGTGTAAGAAACTGAAATTGTGAATAAGTGCTAAAGGGTATAATAGATAACGTGAAACAGAAAGAAAGAGGCAAAGGGGAAGGGGATGTTGGAGGGGTAGGGGAAAGGAAAGAAAGGAATGGAATTAATATAGTAAAATTTAAAATATGGAAACAAAGTCTTTGTAAATAGGGAAGGATGGAGGGGTTGGAGGGAGAGCAGGAGAATGGGGAAAAAATAAGAACCAAAAGAGATTATGTAAAGGTGCAAATTTCCAATGATGAATGTTATTATATTGTATACCTAAAATGTACCAATAAAATTAATTTTAAAAACTTGTAAATATAGTTTTTCATGTGCCACTTTACTGAACTGTGCTACTTCTACCAGAAAAAAATTTTTAAAGAGACTTTTTAAAAAACAAATCCTAGAATTGTGTGGGTATATTATACCCTGTGTGATGCTTAGGTAAACATATTCAAACGTGTTAGATGAAGCATCATGTGGGTGCAAATCCCAGTTTGACCCTTTTTCACACACTTTGCCTTTTGTCATACCAAGTGAGTAAATATAAAGATTGCTTCCTGTATTCTTCAGGGAAAGGTTACGAGATGCGTAGACAGCTATTATTATGCTGAAGTAAAATGTAGAGTAAAACAGTAACAGGTGGGTTTGTGCCATTAAGGGAGGAAAAGTTTATTTAACTCACTATTTGTAGAGGTTTCAGTCCATAATTGGCTGGTAGTAAGGCAGGGTGGCATGGCAGACAGGCATTGCAAAGGACAGTTCATGGTGGCCAAAGTTTGCAAAGCAAGCAAGCAAGGGGCCTTAGCAGCTTCTTTCTACTTTTATACTCTATCTAGGGTACCAGGATTAGGGTGGTGCCAAACCAATAAATGGACTGATTTATTGATCACACACTTATAATCCCAGCATCACACACTGTAGATTAAGCCACTTCTGAAAGAGCCCATCCTATGACCACATGAGGTTTTGAGGGGACATCTAGACACAAATCATAACAGAAACATATCTATGAATGGTGACCAAACAAAGTGGCCATCTGGGTTGTGTAGTAGAGGCTCACACACTCACACTCTTTTTGTGGTGCCCTTTGTATTACAAGGGCTGGTGCATTGAAGTACTTAACCACCTCAACCATAAGAGTCATCGAATTTATGCTTTTATTGTATGTGTGATTCCCATAAACAGAATTGAGGATGTGGCCTTTGGTCTTGCCAGTGATATTCACTCACACAGGTTGAGAAAGTGGACATGGAAAAGGGAGTCATACTGGGACTGCAAACAGTCACAGTGATGCACTGGCACCCAAGCATGTGGAACTGGAAGAGAGGAAGTTAGGAAGTTATCAAGGGCAGAAGTACCAGCCACACCTTCACCTCTAGATTGCAATTATACTAATGATGTGGAAACTTGTTGTCCTTGGGAGCCCTTAGACTCACATTTCTTTTCATCCCTCCAAAAATTTTGTGTTATCATTTTTATTCTCTCTAGTCTGTCTATTTCTGCCTGAACTACCTACTGTGTTTTCTCCTTTCCTCCATTAAACATTGCCTTATATCAAGCATTATATGACACTAATGTTATGACACTGGGGTAACTCCCTTTCCTCACCATAAAATGACAATGATAAAATGTAAAGTTTTGTGAGGATTAGAGGAAAAGGGATAT
The DNA here is from genome assembly GCF_053883595.1 of Heterocephalus glaber. Classification (NCBI taxonomy): domain Eukaryota; kingdom Metazoa; phylum Chordata; class Mammalia; order Rodentia; family Bathyergidae; genus Heterocephalus; species Heterocephalus glaber. The sequence continues at coordinate 7,384,095 of NW_028258444.1, read as the reverse complement.
AAACTGCTGAACTCTAGTAAGTATTCAATAGTCACTTACTATTTTCACTAACACTCAATAGTATAAAGTACTTGACCATTACCTTTATTGCACTGCTAGATTCAGAAGAATACTGCAGATGACTCTTTAGTATTATAGTCAGTTTTGCAAATTATGAGTACAGAGTGTTTGTATTTTTCTGAAGTATAATTGAGAAGGCAGTTTGAGTTTTGTGTAAATTTACTGTCTCTATATCACACAATCTTAAATTATAAATCAGGTTAGAGAGATTATAAAATTTCCAATTTTCACAGGCATTAGCCTTCACCTTTCCTTTTTTTCCCAAGAGGGTTCTGACAGAGAAAAAGAAGATGAAAGCATATTATGCTATTCATACATTTGGAATTTTTCCTGCTGGTAATTTACACAGTACAGATTTATCACCTTAAGGGAAATGTCATTCCCCTGACCTGTATTAAAAATACAGCTTCATAATTGCTATAGTAAAATCTTTGGAGGAAAGGAGATCTCCATTCCTCTGTAATAAAATGAGAAATAAAATCTCTGCACGGTGCTGTGACCTTTGACAAGTGTCACAGCTAACTGGGATTAGCAACAGCAGGATTTATTTCTTCACAGAGGTTTGTGTTCTCCCAGGTGTAACTAATCACTAAAAATAAATGCCTCAGGCTTTAAAAAAAAGTGTTGTGGGTTTTTTTGCCTGTGCTCTCTCTGGCCCTAAGTGGTTGATTTGTTGAGTAGTCCTCACAGTCTGAGTAAAAGGGCACAGGACTGTCTGGGGTGCGGTGATCACTGGTTTCCAAATCTTTGAATTGATGTCACCTTTGTGAACCAAGCACAAAAACACTTTCAAGTATGTACTTGTAAAAGATTTCTCAGTCCAGAGTATTTTTTCCTTTACTGTTGCCCTCTCTGAAAACTGATTCTTGAACTTCTGCAAACCTTGGGTCAAAGTTATTATCCTGCACAATTTGGAGTTCAACACAAATCTGGGACTCAGCTCTTTAGTTGGGACATATTACCCATGAGGCCTATAGGAGTCCATCTGTCATCTGCAGAGGTAGCTATGACATAACTCACTCCAGCATTTACAAAAGCTGGCAGAGGATGATACTGACATTCTTGGCATAAAATCACTTATTTTTAGGATCTAGTAAAATTTCAAATATATTAGCATCATTTAGTCATAAAATCATAGTAGGGTTCTTTGCATATTTATAGTTTCCATGGTCTCTTCATAAATATCACAGTAGTAAATAGAATCCTATATTTGGCAAAACTGTCCCTTGGAAGTGTGGAAGAAATTAACACTCTCCCAGATATAAGCTGGGGGAGTTTGTTCCTACTAAGTTTACTCCACTTGAAATGCTAAAAGGTCCACCCAGGTGAAATGAAAGGACACTAGATAGGAATATGATACTATATGAAGAAATAAATATCTCAGTAAAAGTAAATGTGAGATGTGATCAAAATACACTGTGCATATTTAATTTTAAAAGATTTATTACAGTAAAAGATACATTGCCATTAATCACCTTCAAATACTTGTCACTTTGAACACACTTACCTTTTGTTCTTACTACTTTCTAAAGCAGTTCTGGAAGTCCTTTTTCACAACTGTCTTTAGTTGTGCTCTTGTAGCTGCCTTGATGCCCTGAACCCATTCAAAATGTTCACCTTTCATGGTTATTTTGACTTTGGAGAACAGGAGGTAACACAGTGCTAGATCCATAAGGTGAATGAGGACACATCATAATGATTTTATTTGACAGAAATTGGTATAAAGTTTTGTCCATTCAGGACTTTAAGAAAGACCAACAAAAGGCATTCAAAAAAGAGGATTTTCAGAACTGCTTCAGAAGGGGCCAAGAATGAAGGGATAAGTGTATCTGAAGGGAGGGGAGTGTTTTAAGGGGGATGAATAGCAATGTGTCTTACTGTTTTTTATTTGAATATTTTTACTGTATATTTTGATCACACCTGGTATATGAACAAATATAAAAGCTAGCATTTTGCAACCTTTGTTTGCAACTCCAGTTTCCTATATGATTTAAGAGACTAGCTCATTAAAAATACCAATTACTGGTCCATACTTTTGGACACACAATGTATAAAGTAGTAGTATTGTGATATAAATAACCAAGAGAGAGAGAGGCTCAAGATTTATAGGTTTTATAGGTTATTGAAGTTAAGCTGCCAAAACTTCAAATTAGAATATCTTAACTTTAAGATAAATATAATGCCTCTAGTAAGCACAAAGAATATAGGTATGGAAAATGCACAAAGAGAAATGTAAAGTAATTAAAAATTTCACAACTAAAAGTCAACTAAATGCAAAAGTAGACAATAATGCATGGAATGAAGGAGAAAGAGCTAAAAGGGACATAGGAAAAAATAACTGAAATAGCAAAAGTCCCTCCTTACTAGTATGGATAATTTTTAATTTACAGTGATGCAACTTAAACTTTTTTTACTTTAGTGTGAAAGTCATAACCATTCAGTAGAAATCATACTTCAAATTTTGATCTTTTCCTAGGCATTATATAGAGTCCTATGGTTGCAAGTCACAGCTCCCAATCAGTCTTGTCATCGGAGCATAAACAATTGGTAGATTGGTATTCAATGCACTTTTGCTGTACTATATATTTTCAATTCACTACACTTTCAACTCACTACATTATCAATATTTTGGGGGGTGTAGCTCCATTATAAGTCAAAGATAATCTTTAATTAAATTAAAAGTAGATGGATTAAACTCACCAAACAAGACAGAGATTGGCAGAATAAGTTTAAAAAGTATGATGCAACTATACCCTACCTAAAAGAGATTCACTATAGAGCCAAACGCACAAATAGGTTGAAAAGGGGAGGATGGAAATGGATAGTCCATGCAAATAATAACCAAAGTAAAGTAGCAGTGACAATGCTGATATCAGACTAAACACATATTAAATTTTAAAAGCTTAGGGACAACAGATATTATATATTAATAAAAAGTTCAATACACCAAGAAGATATAACAATCACAAGTATTTACATACCCAATAACACAGCAGCAAAATATATGAAGCAAAAATGGACAAAATTGGAAGAAGTAGCCAGTTATATAATAAGCATTGGACATTTCAAGGCCTCATGTTAATAATAGATAGAAGAACCAAATAGTAAATAGGTAAGGAAACAGATAATACAATAAAACAAAATTTAACAAACACACAAAATACACTGCACTCAATAGAACACATAAGCGTGCATAGGACATTCTCCTGGATAGAACATATGCTAGGCCACAAATTAATTCCCACGATGTTAAAAAACAGATATCACAAACATTGTCGCAGACAATATAAAGAATTCAGAAATCAATGACAAAAGACTAGAAATTTAACAGATTTATAAAAATTAAACAACACATCCTTAAATATACTATGGATCAAAGATGAAATTACAAGAGAAATTAGGGAATATTGCAGCTGAATAAATACAATATACCAAAATTTATGAAACATTATGAAAACTGTGAAAAGAAAGTTTATAACTATAAAGTTTATTAAAAATAAGAAATATCTCAAATCAATAATCTAAACTTATAATTTAAAATGCAAAATGCTAAATATAAAGCTAGCAGAAGGAATGAAATAAAAATTAGAGCAAAGATAAGCAGCATTAATAAAACTGAAATCTTTAGCAAGATCAAGAAGAGAGCTGGCTCAAATTAGAAATGAATATTGAAAAATTAATATCAATTCTATAGAAATAAAAAGGATTGTAAGAGATTAGTGTGAATTATATTTCAATGAATTGTGTAGTCAGATAAAATGGATAAATTCCTGAAAACACAAAGCCTATCAAGACTGAACCACAAAGAAATAGAAAATCTGAAGAGATCTATAATTACTAAGGATATTGAATTAGTCATCAAAAATTGCTCAATAAAGAAAAGCACAGGCCAAGCAACTTCACTGATACATCTATCTCACTGTCTTGATTTGTGCTGCTGTAATAGAATACCCAGGGTGAGTAATTTATGAACAGAATTTTTTGCCCTCAACATCCTGAAAGCTAAGTCAAAGATCAAGTTACTGGCAGCTGGTGAGAGTTTTATTGCTGTACATCATAAAAAGGAGGATCACGTGGATAGGAGAGAAAGAAAAGGGAGCAGAATTCCCTTTTTATAGCAAATCCACTCCCAGGATAATGGCATTAATTCATTAATTAGGGCAAAGTCTTCATGACTTAGATTCTTCCTAAAAGATCTTACCTCACAATACCACATTAGAGATCAATCAAGTTCTCAACACACGAACTTTGAGGGACACATCTAAACCACAGCATGTACAAAACATTTGAAAAACTAACAATTATCTTTCTCAAACTTTTTCAAATTTTGAAGACAGAACACTTCTCATCTTGTTCTTTGCAGCCTGCATTACTCTGATGCCAAAGCCAGACAAAGATATCACAATAAAGCTTTTTGTATCCCCAATGAGCATTAATTCAAAGCTTCATAACAAAATACCAGTGAGCCAAATTCACTAGCACATTAAAACGATTATACACGATTCCAAGTGAAGTTTATTCCTGAAATGCAAGGGTGGTTCAATATACATAAATTGACTGATGCAACACACTAAGTTAACAAAACAAAGGATAAAATCACGTGATCATTTTATTTGAGACACAAGAAGCACTTGACAAAATTCAATGCTCTTTTATGATAAAAATATCCAACAAATCAGGAATAGGAGGCAACTTCAAGACAATAAAAACCATTCATGAAAATCCCGGTGAACATACTCAAGGGTGAAAGACTGCTAGCATTTCCCCTAAGATCAGAAATAAGGCAATGTCTACTCATTTCACTTCAACATGGTATTGGAAATCTTGACTAGAGCAATTTTGCATGAAAAAAAGACATTACAGGGCTGGGGATTTAGCTCAGTGGTTTTGCCGCCTGCTGCGCAAGCACAAGGACCTGAGTTCGATCCCCGGTACCAAAAAAAAAAAAAAAAAGACATTACAATTGGAATGGAAGAAATAAAAATGCTTATTTAATATGGGATGTCATATATAGAAACCTCTAAAAGCTTTACACATAAAAAACACAAGAATATAGCCAATTAGTAAGATATAAAACTGATATACAAAATTCAGTTGCAAAGCTATGTACTAACAATGAACAATGTGAAAATATTGAGAAAAAATTCTATTTACAACAACAACAAAAATAAAATACTTAGGAGTTAAGGCAACAGAATTGTAAAATAAAAATGACAAAACACTAAAGAAAGAAATTAAAGGTGATATAAATAGAATGATATCTTATGTTTATGGATCAGAGACTTAATATTGATAAGACCAAACTAACCTACAGATTTAATGCAACCCTCTCACCATACTAATGGCCTTGTGTGTGTGGTGAAAGGGTCTGGCTCAGGAGGTGCAGTGCCCAGGAGCATTCTGACTTCTCAGTTCACAGCATGAGTGAGGTGGAACACTCCAGACCTCTAGCAACCGCATCCATAAGTCAGCTATTATAAATATACTCAGCGTTTGAAGAAAAAATTGTTTTAATAAATATAAAATAAGAACTAGCAAGGAAAATCTAAAAAAAACCTGTAGCTGAAAGGTATAATAACAGAAAGAAAATTGACCAGATGCTTAGAAGCACATTGCGGAAAGTGAAATGGAGTTTAAGGATAGAAAATAAGAAGTATAAAACCTGGAGAACTGAGAGGAAAAAAAGTAGAAGCAAAATTATCAGAATCTCTTGTGATTTCTAAAATATTTTCAGTTTAATACATGTAATTAGAACTGTAGGTAAAGTGAAAGAAAAAAATGACAGGAAATACTTGCTTTTAAAGTGTCCTGTTTTGATATTCTTCAGCTTTCCTAGGAGATGCATATGACATGATCTGTCTTGACTTCTCAGACTTTTTGAGTGTCTTCAATCTGAAAATCAATATGTTTTACTATTAGAAAATTATTGACCACTGTCCTTCCTTGGACTATCATCTTTTTAGTTTTTATTACTAATTATGTAGTTCCTACTAGTACATATTGGACCTCTAGTTACTATCTTTTATGTACTTAAGTATTCAAAACTCTGTCATGCTACATTTTCTTCTATATAAATTACTAACTATTCCACTTCATTATCCCTCTTTAGTCTGTCCATGTGTTTTTAATTTTGATAATTATGATTTTTACTCTCAGGTTTGTCTGTTGCATTTAGGTTTTTATTTGTATACTGATTATGGGATTTATTCACTTGTATCTCTTTAGTAATTTTTACATTAATATTGGTACATTTAAAAAGTCTTACGCATTTATATGTTAACTTTCATATGTTATATTTGTTAATTTTCACATGAGCTTAATTTTTAAAATTAGATCTCATTTTTATTAAGCATGGGTTGCTATGTGGGAGTCTGAGGGGCATAGCTTTAGCTGAGATCAGCATTAATTTGTTAATTTTTGGCTTCACAACACGTGGAAGGATCTGTAAACACTAAGCTCTCATTCTGTTTTGTATAAAGGCTTTTCATTTCTTCAAGGTTACATTCCCCAAACCCATTTATAGCCTGAGTAATTGCCATGTTTCTCTGAATCTATGGTTTTTCTAATCTAATTACCATAGATACTGCAGTTAATAGCAACATCCAGTTTTTTTCATTGAAGAGGGTTCCATTCTAGCCAAACAAGTGTGTGAATTTGAAACCACAGTCCCTCCAGTTCCAACATGAATAATATGCCCTCAGCTTCCATACCTCCAATCTACTTAATAGCTAAAAACTCTCTCTTTATGTTTCCCCTTGTCTAATAGCAAGAAGACAACTTCTTTTCTTTCATTTTGTTTAGTAAGTTTGGCTCTGTTTCCTTATATTTTTCCATGAAATTCCATAATTTTCCTGTTTAAGTACAGTGTTTGTAGGAGCAGGTTTTGTAGCAGTAAAGACCTCAGGACAGTATTAACTGAGCTTTCCATATTTAATGTCCTTTACCCTTACCAACAGGCATCTTCCTACAAATAGTATTTTTTTACAAGCTTAAAATTATTAGATCTCCATGTCCTAAGTTATTCCAATAAATCCCAATTTTGTAAAATTTTGGTTGCTTTCAGGATTTCTCATGTCTTTTTTCATAATAATTGCATTATATAGTTAATTGTTCCCAATGCAGTAAAAAATAATATGCATAAAATAATAAAGTTAAAAAGAACAGAAGGTTGTAGATAGAAAGTAACAATAGTTAAGGAAAGAGTTAATCAGTGTAGGAATACCAAATTTTTCCATTCTTTATGGCAAGGTTTCCAGCTGCCAAAGGACTTGCTTTTTGTGCAGGGAACAGGTTTTTCTTAATCACAATTAATGACTTAGAAAATGAAAGAATCTTGTAATAAACCAGAAAAATTCTTTTGCAACCATTATATCTGAGAATGAGACCAGTGATGCTCAGAAAAATATGAATGTCACTGGACCTCTCCTGACTTTCTCAATTTCATGCTGCTTTCTTTCCATTATGAGGTGACTAGTGAATGGGTTTATTTAGCTCACACTTTGTAGAGGTTTCAGTCCATATTGGTTGGCTCCAAGGCAGGAATGGCAAACAGGCATCACAGAGGAGAAACAACATGATGTGCATAAGGCAGCAAAAACAAGAGACCTTAACAGCACCTTTCTGCTCCTTTTATCTTATTCAGACTACTGGGATTAGGGTGGTGCCAAACAAATCACTCACATACAGTTGTTTAGTAATCGCATGCCCTTAACCCCAGCATCACACACTCTAGATTTGCCCACCTATGAAAAAGAAACTCCCATCTCATCTGCATGAGGCTTGGTGGGGGACGCATCCAAACACAAGCCACAACAGAGGTAATAATTGTGACTAGGATATCTCCACTGAAAACATTGTAAATTTATTGGAACTAATCCTCCATACTGTTTGCACACTATAAAAGCTAGAGTTGCTCATCAAAATTAAGGCAGTTAGCACTCCTAAAGCTTCCAGAGTTCTCTACTAATGCAGAAGTCTATTTCCATTTGAGTACACATAGCAATACAATGAAACTCTTCCAGAAATAAAATATTTTTTAAATTAACTAAAACATACAAGCTGTTGGGAAGAAAACATAAAAATTCTGAGCATAACATATAATATCCAAGACAAAAGTTACAGAGACAAAGGAGTAGAGCAATCTGATTTCTAAAGCTAATTTTTCTGGAAAAATCAATGACATTATTAGAGAGCAACTCCATCATCTTTATAATAAATTTTTTCTTTATAAATTGCCAGCAGACCCAAGGGATAAATATGATTTTGTTTCTGTTCACTGTGATCTTTGGAGAGTAGACCTTCTAATACACTTAAAAAATGTATCTCATTTTTTATCTAGGGGTCCTGTTTTTACTGTCATAGATAAGGGAAAGCCAAACTGCTTTCATCTCAGCTGGTTAACTAATTTGATCGTCAGTCCCACAAATTATTATTCCTGCTCACTTCCAGGTTGAGTCAGCCCCTGTAGTGTTATGTGACACACAGCGCTGCTTAATCTATTGTATAAATGGAATCAAATCACAAAGAACTCATTTTACAATGTTTGATTTGGTCAAAAAAAGTTCAGACATGTTAAGTGACACAAATGAGCCAGGATTGTCACTCTGCTAGGTTATTCCAGCAAGATCCTAGGCGGAAGATAAACGCTGGCCCATGTTTGATATGAGAGAAGAATACAATTTTAAGAAGAAAAAACATTATTATTCTTTTACATTATTGTAAAAAGAATAAATTAAACAGTCTCTTCAAAGTGACAATTTGTTATAAAAAGCATAAGCAATAAAAATGAACTTTTTTTTTTGGTACTGGGGATTGAACTTGGGACCTTGTGCTTGTGAGGCAGGCGGCAGAACTACTAAGTTAAATACCCCGCAGCAAAAAATGAACATTTTTGAACACAGAAAATAGCAAGAGATAATAATCTCATCTGAGTGTTTCAAAACATATCTTTGTATAATCATAAATTATAAAAAATATATTTGGCATGAAATATTGAAGATCAGTTGGAGTATCTGGAGGAAGTGTTGTGGAAAATAAATATTACTAGATCTGTGTTGGCAATGTATTAGTTTCTTATTGCTGCTTTAACAAATTACTACATACTTGTGGCTTAAAATGTGAGCTTATCTTACCGTTCTGGAGGACAGATATCAGAATTGAATCTTACAGAGCTAAAATCAGAGTCAAAAAGTTGTGGTCTTTAGGGAGAGAATTCATTTTCTTGCCTTATCAGCTACTAGAGACTATCTTGTTCTTATTCTTTCTCCATCTTCAACATCAGCAAAATAACATCTTCCTCTTTCTCTCTAAATTTTGTTTCTGTTGTCACATCTTCTCTCTCTGACCAGCCTGTGGGGGACTGCCCCATTGATTATGCCCAAAGCAAGCCATAAACAGTGAAGGCTGTAAAGAGTTAACTCTACAATTGGCTTTTTTTTTTCTTCCATTAAATTTATTGGTACACGGTCCCAGCACCCGGAAGGAAGCTCCCCCACTGCCATCCCAGGCTCCTAGGGCAGGGAAGCTCAGCCGGTCCCAGCACTTGGAAGGAGGCTCCCCATCTCCATCCCAGGCTCCTAGGGCAGAGAAGCTCAGCTGGTCCGAGCACCCAGAAGGAAGCTCCCCACCTCCATCCCAGGCTCTTAGGGCAGGGAAGCTCAGCCAGTCCCGGCACCTGGAAGGAAGCTCCCTGCCTCCATCCCAGGCTCCTAGGGCAGAGAAGGTGAGCTGCGTGGGTGCCAGAAGCACCCCCTCCTGTGGAAATGAGAAGACACATAAACAAGTCTCAAAAACAGACTTCTGGATCACCTACAGCAACCCCCAAAGGGAAATGAGATGGAACAATCTGATACTGAACCACCTGGACTCTCTGAACTGGCTACAAAAGAGGATCTGGAGAAAATGAAATCAGAAATAATTACTCAGATAACAGCAAAGATTTTGTTCATGGTGAAAGACATGATTAATAAATCTAGAGAGGACACAGATTAAAAAAATAGAGGATCTGAGGAACATGATGGAATCCCAACATAGGAAACAAATGGAATCCATAAAACAGATACAAACAGATTTCCAAGAGATTAAAAAATGTCTGTGCAGCAGAATGAACCAATGTGAGGATAGAATTTCACATATAGAAGATAAGATTGTAATTAGTGAGGAGGAAAAGAAAAATTGCTTTAAAATTGTAAGGGAACACAAGAAATCAATCCAGCAGCTGCTAGACGATGCAAAGAAGAATAACATAAGACTGATTGGAGTCAATGAAGAAGGAGGAGACAGTGCAGATGACATAAAAAAAACTGTTCACAGAAGTGATGGCAGAAAACTTCCCAAGGAGGGGAAAAGAACTTGACATACAGATAAGTGAGGCATATAGGACTCCAGCTAGCCTTAATCAAAAATATCTACACATAGGTATATAATAGTTAGGATTCCAGAAATCCAACAGAAGAACAAAATTCTCCAAGCAGTGAGAGAAAAGAAACAAATCACATACAAAGGAAAGCCCATCAGAATCACAGCAGACTTCTCAATGCAAACCCTCAAGGCAAGAAGAGCTTGGAGTGATGTATTTCAAGCCCTAAAGGAAAACAACCTCCAACCCAGATTGATGTACCCTGCAAAACTATCTTTAAAAATTGATGGAGAAATAAGATACTTTCATGACAAAGAGCACCTCAGGAGCTTCATGAATACCAAACTGGCACTCCAAAAAATTTTAGACAATACCCTAGGAAAAGTCAATGAGGATCACAACCCCAGGAAACCCAGCAGAATGAATCCATTGGGCATTCAAATTAAACACAAAGGAGGAGAATCCAACAAAAAGAAAAAGTCATCTCCCTAATGAATGTATAATTCAATCTTATTATTGTACTGATTAGTATTTTTCTGATTATAGAGTTGCACACCATTCCTTGTGCTATACTGGCTATTTATCATCTTCTTATGTCTACTTTTTAATTGGGTTGTCTATTAATGACCTGTAAGAATTCTTTATATATTCTGGTCATAGATTATATGTATTGTAAATATGGTCTGTTTAAGGACTACTTTTCATTTTAATGATGTCATTTAAAGTTCTAAATTTTGATGGAATCTCATTTATCAATTTTTTTTCTTTTATACATCATGTTTTGTGTATCCTAGGAAGTTCTTGCCTACCCTGAATTCATAAATATTTTCCCTTATAATTTCTTCTTAAAGTTTTATACTTTTAGGCTTTCTTATTTAGGTTCATAGATCCCTTCAAGTTATTTTCATGTATGGAAAAAAAGGGTTGAGGTTAATTTTTTATATACGGATAGCAGGTGTTCTAGTGCCATTTGCTGCAAACGCTATCTCTTCCTTGGCTCTTGAATTGAGTTTATATTCTATAAAATGCTAATGTTAAATAATCTCTCAAAACTCAGTGGACCATATATGTGTGGTTCTATTTCTAGATCCTCTGTTTTATTTCAATGATCTATATGTCTTTCCTTACACCAACTTCTAGGTCCTTTGTACTTCTACATAACTTTTAAATTTCAATATCCAATTCTTCATTTATAGCAAGCATACACAGACTTGAATTTTTATATATACCTTGTGTTTTCTAATCCTGCTAAATTCAAGTACAAGTTCTAGGGGCTCCTAGAGATTTCTTAGTATTTTCTCTGTAGATGATCATTTCATCTACATATAAAGATTTTGCTTCTGCCATGCCAATCCTATCCTAATTGTATCATTTTATTGCCAGACTATTTTGGTGGGGACTAGGTTTCAAAGTTTACTGGACAGATAAAGAGTAAGCATATCTGCTCTTGTTCCCCACCTGAAGGAGAAAGCATTGTATCTTCTCCATTTATATAAGGCATTCTCACTGGAAATATGGAGTACATGTCTGTAATCTGTTGAGAAGTTTCTGTTCTACTTCTAATCTCCTGATAGCTTTTACCATGAACAGCTGTAGAATTTAGTCCAATAGTTTTTCTCCAAATAGTGACAGGATCATATGGCTTTTTCCTTTTCTCTGTTAAAATGATGACTTTTGGGGGTGGATCTTCCAGTGCTGAACCAACACTGGCATCCCTATAACAAAACCACTTTCTACATCCTGCCAGATATGACTTCCAGTAGTTTGTTTTGTTAAACAAATTTCTGTCTATGTTCATACTTTTTTCTTCTATTATCTTTATCCAGTTTTAGGATTAGCATAATGTTGAGTTCCTAAAATGAGGGGAGAAATGTTCCTTCTTTTTTCTGCTTTAATTGTTTGATATAATTTTCAGTTGAAATGTTTATGAGCCTGCTGTTGTCATATAGGTAGGTTTTCAAGCTAGGAATATACTTTCTTTAATAGGTGCTATTCAAATTTTATATTTCCTCCAGAGTCAGTTTCATTAATTTGTCTTCCAAGGTACTTCTTAGAAGTTGTCAAATTTATTTCAAAAATGATTTTTGTAATATGCTTTCTATATCCTTTTAAATTCTGTAAAATCTGTGGTAATGTCTCCTAGATCTTGATATTGTAATTTAAAAAATGTATAACTGATGTTGTGTAACAGGAAGAAAAGGTCTAAAAGAGCAGGGGAATTGGGAGGGGGAGGGGAAGGGAAAAAGGGAAAGGAAAAAATATGAGAAGAGGAAAAAAATGGAAACAAGGTCTTTGCAAATAGGGAGGGGTGGAGGGGTTGAAGGGAGGGCAAGGGAAATGGAAAAAAAAGAAAAAAAAATTATTGGTACATTTTAGGTATGCAATACAGTTATATTCATCATTGAGAACTTGTACCTGTACATGATGTACTTTGGTTCTTATTTTTCCCCCTTCCCCTGCCCTCCCTTCAACCCCTCCATCCCTCCCTATTTATAAAATCTTTGTATACATTTTTCATTTTCTCGTATTAATTCCATTCCCCTCTATCCTTTTTCCTACCTTTCCCATTTCCCCTTCTTCTTTCCACCTTTTCTTCCAATTTCACATTATCTATTATATATTTGGATCCTTATTTACCCTTTCAGTTTTTCACACCAGAGAAACTATTGGTATTTGCACATATGTGTCCCATTTACTTCACTTAAGAGTATGGCCTCAATGTGCATCCATTTAGCTATAAATGTCTCTAATTTCTCATTTTTTATGGGTGAGTAGTACCCCATTTTATTAAAAATCCACAACTTCTTTATTTATTCTCCAGTTGATGGGCACTGGGACTGTTTCCAAGCTTTAGCTATTACAAGCTATGCTGCTATAAACATGGGTGCACATATATTGGTGTGGTATGATTCTTTTAATTCTTTTAAGTAGAAACCCTGCAGAGAAATAGCTAGGTGAAATGGGACCTCTAATCCTAGTTTTCTGAGGTATCTCCATATTGATTTCCACAGTGGTTGCATCTGTCTGCACTCCCACCAACAATGGAGAATGCAGGTTGAAATCCAGTTTTTCCAACACCATATATTAAAAGGCTATCTTTCCTCCAGTGAGGATGATTGGCTCCTTTGTCAAAGATGAGGTGGCTGAGTATGTCTGGAATTGTTTCTACATCTTCTTCTCTATTCCCGTGATCCTCTGGTCAGTTTCTTTGCCAGTACCATGCTGTTTTTATCATATTGGCTTTGTAGTATAGTTTCAAGTTGGGGATTGTGATACCCCCTGTCATGACTCTGTTGCCTAGAATTGCTTTTGCTATTCTAGGTCTCTTCTGGTTCCAAATGAATTTTTGAATTGCTTTCTCTAGTTCTGTGAAATATACTGTTGGGATTTCAATTGGGATTGCACTGAATCTATATAGCAGTTTTGGAAGTATGGCCATTTTCACTATATTGGTTCTTCCTACCCAGGAACGAGGGATGTTTTCATTTTCTTATATCCTCCTCAATCTCCTTTTTCAGGGTGCTATAGTTTTCAGTGTAGAGGTCTTTTGCTTTCTTCTTTAGATTGCTTCCTAGATATTTCATTTTTTTGGATGCTATTGTGAAAGGAATTGTTTCCCTAATTTCCCTCTCAGTGAGTCTGTTACTTGTGTACAAGAAGGCTATTGATTTTTGAGTGTTGACTTTGTATCCAGCTACTTTACTGAATCTGTCAGTTAAGTATAAGAGTCTTTTGGTGGAGATTTTTGGGTCTTCTATGTAAAGTATCATATCATCAACAAATAATGACAGTTTAACTTCTTCCTTTCCTATCTTTATTCCTTTTATTTCTTTCTTTTGTCTAATTGCTGTGGCTAATGTTTCCAGAAGTATATTGAACAGGAGTGGTGATAGTGAACATCCTCTTCTTGTTCCTGATTTTAGTGTGAAAGTTTTCAGCTTTTGACCATTTACTATGATATTGGCTCTTGGTTTTTCATAGATAGCCTTTATCAGGTTGAAGTAAAGACCATCCATTCCAATTTTCTGTGGAGTTTTTATCATGAATGGGTGTTGGATTTTGTCAAATGCTTTTTCTGCATCTATTGAGCTCATCATATAGTTTTTGTCCTTTGCTTTGTTAATATAGTGTATTACATTTATTGACTTATGTATGCTGAATCATCCTTGCATCTCTGGGATAAATCCAACTTGGTCAGTGTGTATGATCTTCTCGATGACTCTCTGTATTCTGTTTGCCAATTGGCTTGTTTATAGAAGCGAGTCTGACCAAAGCCTATGTGCCAATGTCAGAGTGACTCTTACTCAAATTCTTTTCTGACAGTTAAGCCTTTTTTTACTAAAAAGACAAGGTTAATTATTGACCACAACCTATAGTTTGTTCTATTCCTAATTCAAGAATGCTTTGCCTCTTCCTTTATAAGCCTTGTCTGCATCAGCAATGCATCTATAGCAACTCCATGTAGTCGTAGTCCCTCCAAGTAGCCCCTTTACCTCGATCTAACTACGATGTCACCAATAAATATTGATGGCTTTGGCTGTTCAGGGCCTTTGCTTGTCCAAGCCTCTGACTGCTCAGGTACTGGTCATCTTGGCTCCCCATATGTTCTCTTTAATTTTCTCAAAGTCTTTCTTCCCATTATGCATTGCAGCACCAAGCAAGAGATCAAGATCCATTGCTGGAGTTTCCAGTACCTACCTATTTCCCTCTGATAAATATCCTTATGGCTACAGTGGGCCCACTGTAAAATATAGGCTGGTCTCTATTTTTCAAAAATCCTTAATTGATCACACCTGAAAACTCTTAGTGCTGAAATAAGATAACATACTCACAGATTCTGGGTGTTACAAATAGATATCAGACAGCCATTTTTCTGTTTACCTCTAAAAAAAATGAGCATATTTGTTAAAATTTCAAACATTTTTCAGAAGATGAATAAACTACCATTCATATTGTGAATAAAAATTAATGAGAAAGTTGATAACACCTTAATACTACAACAATAATCTGGAATTCAAGTCACTTAAATGTGTCTTTTAATCACAACCTCATAGAAATGTGTAAACCTTTCAGTTCTTGCATTTATTTATTAAAATTTTGAGACAAGCTCTCCCTAAGTTGCTAAGCTGCCAGGCTGGGTTGGACCTTGAAGTGCTCCTGCCTCAGTTTCCCAGAGTTGTGGCATTTAGGTATGTACTGCCACATCTGGTCAGTTATTTCTCTTTCAGTGGTTTTTAACTTCTTTTTTGCAATACAGAATACTTTGAGTTCCTGATGAGTCATAGAACCTTCCCTACTTACAAAATGGATCTATGGACATAGTTACCATATTTCTATTCAGACACTACCCTGTAAAGCATACACATAGATCATAACGCTCAATTTGAGTCCCATTTTATCAAGATTTACAGATCACTCATTAACACATACACTACAGAACACTTTTGTACTGAAATAAAAAGTCTACATGGAACAGATGTCAAGAATGAAGACCATTAAAATCCATGGCTCCACTCTAGGGGAAGTCCTTAACTAAAGCCTGTTTTTAAATTGTACATATAAAATTCAGCATCTGTTTACTTTAGGGATTACCTTATCATTTTGTGCCATATAGCATAGGTTTATCAGATAACCTACAACAAAGTCTAGGATTTCATAACTCTTAGTAATTCCACGTTGGACTATTCCAACCTGTGATATTTCTTATAACCTTCATTTTTTATCTTCCTTCTACAGCTTCTCTTTCCTCTTGTTTCTCTTATAATTCTCTGGCTCTTTGCCTTAAGTCTACTTCACTGTTCATTAACTTCTTTATTAAAGAACAAATTTTCCAAATTGGCTTTTTAAATAGCCTGGCTGGGTACATTTGTTGGAGAAGAAATAGCATTAGGATCAGCTGTTATTAACAAATTATTCTAAATAACAATGGTTTGAGCAAGATTAAATTTTACTTTTATCTCTCATAAGCATTCCCAAGATTGATCCAAACAAGTTATAGTGGTGAGGATTTTTCATGCATAGTTGTGTTTGCATATGTTCATGCACAGCTATGTTCATGCATAGCTGTGATTTTTCATGCATAGTTCTTGCATAGCTGTGATTTCATGGGCCATTCAAGATGACAATATCAGTAATATCCAGGAAGTAGAGCAGATGTAGAATGAAGAAAAGTGAGGAAAGAGAAAATGAGCTCTTTCATTTTAACATAGGTTTCCAAAAGTTGTTCTGTAATACTTTGGCTATACATCATTGGCCACTTGACAGCACCTTAGGCAAGAATGAGACAAGAACAAGGTCTGAAACTTGAACAGCCACAGCAAAAATCAGGAATTCAAGTAGTACAAAATTTAGATAATGGCTTTGGAAGACAATTGTTAGATACTGAAACAATGAACCTCTGTGGCTTCCCAATTATCTAGCAGTACTCCTTTTTCTCACATAGAAAAATTACTTCCTTATTAAGTAAAACAACCTCAATGTTTCATCCTTTGCACTGCATCCAGCCCAAAACCCAGGATCTTGGTGTCATGTCTCACCATGTATTTAACATTTTCCCTTTCTGATCTAGCCTGTAAATTATAATATAATGTTTGCCCTCATTTCACCTAATAATAGCAGCAGTCATAGTAGAAAAGTACAATGAAAATTTGGAATGGAAACAAAGAGAATGGGAAAATTAGGCAGTCAAACCCTTAATTAATATAATCACATTTCTATGTCAGTCATTATAAAGACTTCATTCTATTGCAGTCAAAATAAACTCCTTAGAGAGCATATCAAATGTCTTCTGCTTCATACTTTGGGATAAAATTCCTTGTCTGTTGATCACTCTGATCCCTTCATCTCCCCCTAGAAGTTTCTTTGGATGCTGTTCTTGGGAGCTGCATACTTTGGGTACTCAATGTTGGAACAGGATGTTTGAAGAGTGGGGGATTGTTTTAGGAATTAAACAGCTATTCGGGCTCTTCACCAGTCTCCATCATGGCCCCAGTCCAGGGGATTGAACTGAGGGCCTTTATACTGAGCTACATACCTATTCCTTTTTTAAAATGTTTTAATTTTGAGACACAGTCTTGTTAAATTGCTCAGGCTGAGCTCAAACTTGCAATACTTCTGCTTCAGCCTCCCAGAGTGCTGGGATTACAGGTGTGCACCGCCACTCCAGGTATTTAGCAAAACAGTTCCTGCAGAAGTATAGTAGGCAACTGAATTCTTTTCTTCTGGCCAGTTCCATTTAATCAAACTGAAAAATCTTACTGGACATGATTTATTAGTCTGGAAACTCAGGCCATCTAATTTTTGACCCCTAGCTAATTTTCCCATTTGCCTATCTAATTTAAATCAAGATATTTTAAGGCGATCTGAAGCCATAGGCTTGGATAGGAAGGCAAAAATCTTTGATTGCTTTTAGCTTCTTCCATTTTCGGCAGAAAAGTCTTAAAGGAAGCTACTTTAACATGCCGTTTAAGTCTTTATTGCATACATTTGCAGCTGCTTCTATTTGAGTGCTATCACATCTAAGAATACATAAAAACTAATGTTGAAATTTAATTGATATTGCAGCAGTATTGAGAGGTGAGCCCTTTGAAGCCTGCTTTTGTTACAGCTGAATGAACCAAAAATAGTCCACGTTCTTGTGCACAACCGGCAAAGAATTGTCAAGCACAGACCTCATATTAAGTAGTAAGTAAATAAGTTTATTGAAGATCACAGGATGGTAACAGCAGGAACGGGCAGAAGAGTAAAAGGAAAAAAGAGGAGGAAGAGGAATCCTAGATTATTCAGGCTTCCAGTATTTAAAGGGCCAGACCCAAGTGCCTCCCATTGTGGTCAGAGTCAGACACGTCTTGCTCCAGGTGTCTCCTATTCTGGCTCTCACTGGTGGTGATGTTGTGCTGTGTTGGGCATCATACCTTCTGGAGCTTAAACATGGATAATCACTAGGGTGGTGTTGTGTATATAGTCCAAGGAATGGAAGGGAGTGGCTCCCTCAACTTCCCCGTTTCTAACTGTACTATTTTGGCCATCAGGACCAAAACCCTTAGCATTGAAATTAATGCCAATGTAAAAAGGCAAATTCAACCCCTTTGGTCTTTCTTTGCCCTCTGCGTCTTGCCTTGTGATGATATAGCAAGAAAAGTTCTGACCAGATTTCAGTCCCTTGATCTTGAACTTCCAGGTTCCAGACTATGAGAAAGTAAATCTCCGTGTGTTATAGATGACAGTCTTTGGTATTCTATTATAGCAACACAAAATTGGTCATGTCTGTCAAGTGTTCTAAGTTTGTTTAAGGGTGTATGGATTTAAAACATATTCTATTTTTAATGAAAATATTGCCTGATCAAGATTGTCTAACATTGTCCCTATTTGGGCCATTCATTCTACATTCAATTATTAGTATTCATTATACCCAACCTCAAGCTCTGTCCATTAAAAGAAGAAAAGAGATAAAACCTGACTCAGACTAAATGAAATTATAATTAAATGAAGAATAGTATAATAAAACTAAATAATTATTAAAAGAAACTTTAAGAAAAATAAATTGTAGCGTCAGATTTACAATATATACTTTTAGTGTATAGAAACTTAAAGACATTTGAGATCAGAGAGGTCTGTATTTTCCCCTGGCTGAATTTGAGGGAAATTTTTTAAATGATCTAGTTTGAAATACCCCAGAATTCACTTCCGCAGAGTCTGGCGTAATTTGTCTAGGTTCAGATATAGCCATTGGTGTTAAAAAGAAAGCACATATCCTGTACCTCTCCACTAATTCTATTGTGCAGCCAGAATTGAGAATCACTGACATCTGTCATTACAAAAGATTTTGTTCAGGTGGTATAATTAAGCCCATCCAACTCATAAAGTAAGAATAGAGTGTGGGCTGGTAGATAATGGAATAGCAGAACAGAAATTAGGCATTGTAGGCCAGTACCAGCCAAGTGTTCATGTCTTTAATGTATTCTTTTAAAAAGCCATGCCAACTACTCATGGAGTAGGTAAATTTATACATATTCCATCATCAACACTACAGTTTCACTTTGATCTCTTTTGATTTCTTGATTTATATTCTGATCATTTATATAGGCATTGTTCCTCTTTTTCAGGCCTTTTCATGGAGCACTCACCTAGACTTCTATCTAACTTCTTACCAAGATTTTGCTTCAACTCCTTCTACTTTAATTATATGCATGCATGGATACATACATACAGTCAATCACAGCCAAATATTGCTAGCCTACATACCTAATATAAAATCCCAGAATACTATAACTGCTATCCACCATTTTACCTTAAACATCCAGGAAATCAAAATGGTACAGGAAAGGCTTTAGAAAAAGTAAGAATCAATTAACACAAAAAGTTCAAACTATAGACTATGGGTCTCTAATAGATTTTTAAAAATCCATTATTGTTTCCAATTTGTGGTCCTCATTCTCGTTAGACACCCTTTAGTCTGCATTTCCAAGCTCCATATCTTTTTAATGGTCAGCTCCAAACTTCATTTCTCAATTAGCTGTGTTGTATATATAGAACTCACTAGAAAAATACCAAAGTTGGTAGAACAGCATTGTACAGGCATCTGTAGTTCCTTGTTTGGTAATCAAAAATATCCATTTACTAGTCTCTAAGCTTAAAATGACTCCATGACAACTATTATTTTCTAGAAGTATCTGGAATTTAGTTAATGCTTATTTCAAGTAGGTTGTTCTCAAAATTACCTTTCTTGCAGATTCAGGTCATTTTATATTTATTCTTTTTCAAATATGCTCTACATTAACTCTGAAATCTCTCCCCTAGAACTTGGCTATACAATTATGTTGATTGCATCACCACTTCTTTATTTCCAAAGAGTACCAGGTAATTGTAGAGGTGCAGCTGAGTCTATGCCAGGCTCAGATGCATTTGCTGTGCTAATAAAAGGTTTAACCCTTTGGTATTGGCAGCTTAGTAACTCTCTCTGCATATGTTCCTACATTTTGTAGCATGAAGAAAATCTCCATCACTGGGGGGCTAAAGTAACAATCCAAACAGAATCACTGATGGCACTTTATGAAGATTAAGGTCTTCAGATGGGCTGCTTCCCCCTCACTTGGTTCCCCAAAGAACCCATAGTCAGAGAAGAGAGCAATGTAAATCACAGAACAAAAATCATACTCCAAATGCAAAAGCTTCTACTATCTACCAGATATTATAACTATGGCATAGAATTAAAATAACAAGCTGTTGAAAGTTAATCAAGTTACAGAATATTTCACCACATTGATGCTGATGTAGAGAAATACAAAGAAGTTAAATAAAGAAGCAGGCGTATGTGGAATTTATCATATGAATGTCAGTAGGAAAAGATGGAACTATTCAATAAATGCGCTTGGAACAAAGAGCTAGCTAGTAAATAAACCTGGTTTTTCTTGTCATCTATTATGGCAAAATCAATTTTACATGGATCAAATATTTAAATGTTAAAAATAAAATAAATTATGAGATAATATATAATTACTAAAAAAAGCAAAAGCAGTAATGTTCAGGTAGGTAAAATCCCTTTTTCAAGAAAGAAAAACACCCAAAATACAAAGAAATAATTTATATTGCAAAAACAATTTTACTTGCAGTATATAGTCAAACACTATAAAGAAAAAAATTTAAAACCTAGGAAAATCATTTCTAATATTTGTATATTAAACAGTAATTTTCTCTGTATTTAAAGAGCTTTTCACATTAACAATAGCTGCATTATTTACATCTACGAATTTATTCTAAATATGTAAACATAAGTGTGCAAACTAATTTCATTAAAGCATTATCTGTGATGATTAAAATATGAAATAAATCTAAATGTCAATTATTAGGCCTCTGTGTAGTAAATTATTTGGCATAGTAAAATAACCAAGAAAATATGACATAGCTAAATAGGTTCTGATTTATCATCAAACAAGCAAGCAAGAAAGTATATATAAGAAAAGATGTCCAATATATTCATTAATGAAGGCCAGTCTAAAAATAATATAATCAAGTGTGTGTGAAGAAGGATAGCATGTATAAAATGTGTGCTATAGAGGAATGAATTTTTGTGAATTAGTACGACAGAAACTGCAAGCAGTACTTACCCGCTAAGGAGTAACTCCTGAATTGCAGATATAACATGAAGATACATTGTGCACTTTAACCCTATCTGGACTCTTAGATTTTATTCACTATTTTTAAAAATGCTCCAAGTAGCAAATAAACATATTAGATTTTCTGCTGTTGCCTGATGCTTCATGTCCAGATATTTTACCTAACCTCACCTATTTTTGACAATCTTGAAACTGTGTGTAAGTTGCATTAATGAAACATGTTTTTGTAGAGAATGACCCGTCCTCCCAATTTCCTGTCTACACAATAACTATCATTCAAGCAAACTAAATCAATAGCCTGAGTTGAAGGTGTCCACCCAGTGAAGCAATTAATTCTTAGAAAAACAGATGCATTCACCCCAAGTGCTCAGTACAAGCTACCATTCACCAAGCAGGTCATTACTGCTGAGGCCTCACCAGCTTAGCCAGACCCATGGCTGCCTTGTAACACTGTCTCAGGTGACACAGAATATCACTCAGTTAAACCTGGAAGAAACCACTGAAAACAATTTAGCTGAGCCCTTTCCTCTGGTATTCTGTAAGTCTAAGTTCCAGTGACAGTCTGGCCACTCTGCTAGGAGAACAAAGAGATAAAACTAATGTTTTTAAACTCATAGCTGAGTGCTTTTGATACTGGATATAATGTGTTGGAATTCTAATACTTTTTAAAGACTAGACAGATAATTATTTTGTCTCTTTCTTCTTTCTGTCTGAATGGTTTGGATAAAAGTTCAATTTTTGAATGATTATCCATAATAGCTGCACAAAGCCTTTGTGCATTTAAAATAACCTTGGCTATCCTTTCTTTCTACCAGGGATTCCTTTGAGACATAATGGTTAAGAGTAAGAACTCCAGAATCACAGTGTCCAATTTTTCATCTTAGCTCTATAACTTACTAGCTGTGATCATGGATGTGTTAATCTTTTTGTACTTGTAAAAAAGGAAACAAATAATAAAATATTTATAAGAATTAAATGATGTGATACATATAAGGGTTAGAAAAGTACCTGGCATATAATAAGCACTTACTAAATATAGCAGTCACTACTATGACTAGAGTTCAGTAATTATGAGCAGTACTTGGAATTTTACCTGTTCTCCTATTGGGAGTATATGATGCAAATTTTCACCTGGATTATTGAAATAACTTTACAACTTTTTTTTCTGATCACAATTTTTTTGTTCTTTCTTATCATTCCCTTTACTGATAGCATTAACTTTTTAAAAGATTGAGTTGAGTAATATTATTTTTCTTGTAAAACCTTCCAGGGGCTCCCTGTCACCTGGCTGAAATCTGAACTCTATGACTTGGCACACATCCTGGTCATTCACATTCTGATTTAATAGATCCTTGTAAAATAATGATCCCTCCCCATCTTGTGCATAAAATTATGAAAAAAAAAAGAGCAGTGACTTATTGCTCTTGATCACATTATCACATAACCTCTATTATAATGTGATCTAATGGCATTAAAGTGTGGCCTGTAAGTTTCAAACATATTCATATTTTTGGTTCATAAGTTATAAGACATTGTGATTTTTCCATTAAATTTAAAGCAATGTGTTTAGATTCAGTATGTCTGGAGATGCTGTCTCATAATGCTAATATGATACTATATTTTTTCAGCTAAATTGAAAACATCACAGAAAATCCTTACATATAAGTACAGTCATCACTAGCCCAGAAATTCCTCCTCAGGTTCAATCCTTTAATATGAATGGCTTACTGGATAGCCACATATAGAAATACCATTGGTATTTTAAACTTGGCACTGAAATATATACTCTTCCTCTTTTGTTCTCCACCAACCAAGTTTCTCCAACCAAAGCCTCAGATGCATTCACCATTCCTCCTTCTTGCCCCCAAACCTAATCAGGCACAGATTCCTTCCTGACTGCTTTGGAAACTGTCCTCTCTGCTCCAACAGTCATTATTCTCAGCATTTCTTGCCTGGATGATTACAGTGACCTCCCCACCCAATCTTCACACTATAGACTCATCCTACTTGAGTCATAATCTGCACAGCAACCAGAAAAAGAATCTAAAATTTAAATCTTACATTTTATTCTCTTTCACAAAATCCTCAGTACTCTTGCCATAATGCTTCAAATTCTTCACTCTGTGATGTAAAGTCTTTCATAGATGTTATCCTGTCTACCTCTCTAGACTTAATTCCATTTCTTTAGATATACCTTTTACTTATTTGTACCTAAGTAATTGTACATTCCTGAATGCTGCTCCATCTCATGCAAGAGTTATCTTAATCTCTGCTAACATGTGATCTTTTCCCTTTCCTATCGTTCTCACTGTCTTAACTCTTTCCTGGAAGTTTTCTTCATTGTAAATTGACAATTCATAATTATAAAAATTTATGAAATACAAAGTGATATTATGATTTATGAATATAATGTTGAATAATTAAATCTAGTCACTTAATATGTTCATCACTTCAAATACTTGAAATTTATTCTCCTAGTAATTTTGAAATTTACAATATTATTAACTATGTTCATGATGTCATGTAGTGCCACAAAAAAATTTTATCTTGAGAGCATATGCACATTCCCCATTATTTCCATCTGTCTCTGTGAGTTCAATTGTTTCAGACTCCACACAGAAGTAAAAACATGTGGTATCTGTCTTTCTATGCCTGGCTTATTTTACTTAGCATTGTGTTGTCCAGTCCTACCCCTGTTGTCACAAATGACAGAATTTCCTTTCTTTAAGCCTGAATATTATTATATTGTGTATACATACAAAATTTTCTTTGTCCATTCATCTCTTGATGAACACTTTGGTTCCATAACTTGGCCATTGTGAATATTCCTACAATGAATACAAGAATATAGATATATCTTTTATAAGCTGGTTTCACTCTTTTGGGTAAATATTAAGAAGTGGGATTTCTCACTCATATAGTAATTTTACTTTTACTTTTCTAAAGAACCTTCATACAGTTTTCCACAATGGATGATGTATTAATTTACATTTACATTCCCATTTTGTCTCTTTGTTAATAGCTATATTCACAGTGAGAAACTGTAGTTTTTCTTTGCAGTTTCCTAATAATTAGGACTATTGAGCATTTTCTAATATCTGTTGGCTATGTGCATGTCTTCTGAGAAAAGTCTGTTAAGATACCTTGCTCTTTCATAATGCATTTTCTTTCTACTGAGTTGTTTGAGCTCATGTATTCTGGATAGTAACTCCTAGTATTAATTAGACTTCTGCAGGAAAAAAAAGAACCAACAAAATGTATATATAATGATGAGGGGCAATTTACTAGGTTGGTTTCCATGACCAGAGGCTGGATTATTCCCACAATGGCCAACTGCAGGCTGGAGAGCTGGAGAAACCAATAGTTGTTCAGTACAAAAAGGTGAAACCATCAGTACAATAGGCTGCAGCCTGAGGATGAAGGCCTGCAAGCCCCAGCAGGGTTGCTTGGTCTATGTTCAAAGGGGGGAAGAATTTGGAGTTTGTCATCTGCAGGTGATGGCAGCAGTGAAAACTGCACTTTCTTTACAAGAATCAGGCTTTGTGTGTTTGGTACATGCTTCCTCCTTCTGCTTTTTGTTGCATCCAAGCCCTCAGCCTGTGGGGTGGTGCTGCCTATGTCCAACCAGGCCTTCCTCCCTCAGCTTTCTGACTCCATGCCAGTCATTGCTGAGACAGACACAGAAATGTGCTGTACAAATGTTCTAGGTGTCTCCCAATCCAGTTAACTTGATAATGAAGGTTAGCTGTCATACCATTATCAGAGTATCCACTTACAAGCATTTTTCTTTCAATCTGTGGGATATCTGTCCACACTGCTGTTTCCTCTGCCACGTGAAACCTTTTAGTTTCATGTAATCCTATTTGCTTAATTTTGCTTTTGTTGCCTGCATTTTCTGGGGATAAGTCCAAAATGTCATTGGCTAGACTAATCTCATGTAGCTTTATCCCTTATGCTTTCCTCTTGGGTTTTATGGTTTTTGGTATTGTATTATATTTTAGTAATGTAAATCACTAATCAACTTTCAGTTGATTTTTCATATGGTGTGAGATAAACTTCCAATTTAATTCTGCACGTGAATATCTAGTTTCCCCAACATTAATATTGAAGAACTTTTCTTTTCCCACTGCATATTCTGGGCACCTTTGCCAAAAATTGTCTGACCTTTGGTGTATGGCTTCATTTCTGGGCTCTCTGTTCTATTCTATTCCATTATCAATGTGTCTGTTTTTTCCCCAGGATCAAGCCTTTTAAATTTACTAAAGCTTTGTGGTATAGTTTGAAATCAGGTAGTATAATAATCAGTGCTTTAGTTTTTTAGTATCTTTTTGTTGATCTTTGTTGTTACCTGCTTTGCTTAATTTCATTTTTGTCATTCAACATGAATTTTAGAATTTTTTGTTTCTATGAAAAATGACATTGGAATTTTAATAAGGATTGTATTATATGGTCACTCTAATAACACTAGTTCTTCCAGTCCATGAACACAGGATCTATTTATTTGTGTCTTCATCATATTTATATTACACTATTGACATTCAAACTGTTTAAATATTTATATATATATATTACTATACTATTTAAAGTATCATCATACTATAGTTTTCAGTATATAGTTGTTTCACCTCTGATTAAATTTATCCCTAAGTATTTCATTTTCTAATGAATAATGGGATTGCTCTCCCATTCTTAAATTGTTTGTTGTTTATGTACAGTTATGATAATGATTTCTAGTGACTTTTGTGTGTTGGTTTTGTATCCTTACAATCTTATATATTTGTACATTCTAACAGGTTTTTCATGGAGTCTGTAGGATTTTCTGTGTGTGACACAATATCACTTCTTTCTTTCCGACTGGGTTCCTATTATTTCTTTCTCTTGCTTAATAGCTTTGGCTAGGACTTCTAATGTAATGGTGAATAGAAGCAGCAAGAATGGGCACCTGTATTTTGATCTAGATTTTAGAGGGAAGGCTTCCAGCTTTGCACGGTTGTGTATAATGTTAGCTGTAGGCTTCTTATACATGGCTTTTATCCTGTTGAGATATATTCCTTCTATACCTAATTTGGTGAGAATTTTATCAAGAGAGGATGTTGAATTTCATCAAGTGCTTTTTCTGCATTATTGGGATTATCATATAATTGTTAGTCTTCCTTCAGTTAATACAATGTAGCACATTTATGAATTTGCATATTTTTACCTATCCTTGCATCTCAGAGATAAATCCAACTTGATCACGGCAAATGAACATTTCATTTTATTGTTGAATTCAGCATGAAGAGCTACCTAGCAGATTAGTAAAGCCCTGGGTGTGTCTGTGGATGATTGACAGGTAGGTCACAAACTGTGGAGAGAAGACCCACCCCGGATGTGGGTGGCCAAAGCCAATAGGGTTGTAGCCTGGATGGAATAAAAAAGGAAGAAGAAGGAAGTTTGCTCTTTTTTAACCTTGGGGGAGATCCAGTCTTCACCACAGTCTCCACTTTCTCAGGCTTGCAGTGAAGACTCTTCAGCCTTCTAATGCAAACACTTTGGGTTTCCAACATAAAGTTGAAGCAGACTGTGCAGTAAACTCCAGGCCTTTGACCTTCCACTGGACCCTCAGGCTCTCTAGAGCATAGACAGCCATTTTGCATTTCTTCTACCTTTGATTCTCCATGTGGCCACTGTAAGCTTACCCAGTAAATCATGTTATGTTTATATTTATCATTTGTATTTTAGTAAAATATAATATATTATATCATATTATATTATGTTAAATCTGTCCCTCTAGTGAACCCTAATACAATGTGTTAGTGGCTTCAAAAAGTTATGGATTTTCTTAAAGGAAAGAGAAGTATGAACATCCCTCCATTTGAGGGAAGATGTGTGTGTGTGATTATTTTAAGGAAGCTGGGAGGTTTCTTTGGTGTTTTTCTGTTTTTCATTTTGCTATACAATACTTGTTTGCTTACACTGGCACTCAAAAAATCTTTGTAAATGCATACATGCATGAATGAACAAATGGCAAGAACTCAAGTCTATTGAGATGGCTTCAGTCCTCTTCCAGTACACACCCACCCTAGATTGTATATGATAAGATTCTTCAAGAAGGATATCCTGAATGATAACTCGAATTCTAAATTCATTAAAATACAGGTTTGGAGTCATTGTATCCATTCATAGGGTATGGGATAGGATGACTCTAATTTTCCGTAGGAGTTCCTCAGTGGGCTGCTGAATTTTCATTATTTCTCATAGATAGTTTTCAGTGAAAAATAGACACTGTCCTCTATAGCAACAATGGAGGAAAATAGTATTCATTTAGAAATAAAACACTGTTTGATTGTTCCTTATTTTTATGCCTACCATCTTCCACACATAAAAATATTAAAACCTAGAAGTTTAAAGATTTTTATCATTCGCTGGAGGTAAATGTGTCCTATTTTTATTTACCCAAGAGGGTTAGCAAGAGAAGAGTGCTTTTATAACAATTACTGAAGCCTTGCTTTGGCAAAGATAGTTGGCTATTAAACAAGAAGAAATACCATAGAGCTGATTATTTCATCACAGATTTTATTGTGATGTTGGTAAAGGACTATTTTTATTTACACAGATCCTGTTATGCTCAGGAAAATGGATTAGATGTAACACTTTTGATGGATTTTATTCACCTAAAGAAATACAAGGAGCTATAGAGATGTTTAAAATGAATGTATAAATATAATGCTCTGTAACACAAAAATGGTAAGCCTTTTTAAAGTTAAAGAATCTATAGCTCATAAACAAAAGACATCAGGGCAGGCCTGGGTAAATTAGCCAAAAGTTGCTTTTTTCCTCCCACATATTGTCCAGTTAATTCTTTTATTTTAAACAATGTAATTATCCAAATAATAAGTACTGCTTCACTGATATTTTGAAATTGATCAAATCAGGGTCCAGGTTTATGCACTTAATTGTCATTGACTGTCACTGCCACTAAACAGTACATTCCATGAGAGTAAGAACAAGGTTTTCTTTTTCCTTTTTCACTACTGAACCCAAAAATTTCTTGTGCAGCTTCATGTAGTAGGCTCTTATTAAATATTTGGTAAGTGAGTAAGTAGTATCTTTGAGGATAAAAGTTATAGAAGTTAGGAAAGCAATAATAAATAAGATTAATCAGTAAAAGCATTATAACTTATTTAACTCATCCAAATGATCCAACAGGCAGTAAACTAAACAGAATATCCATAATGCTGTTGACAGCAGTATCTGCACAGTTGTAATATCAGAACATTTATATCTCATTTTGAACTGGATAATGCAGTTCTAAATAGACCACAGTTAAAACAGTAGAATTTTATGAGAAATATTAAGTACAATTATCCAGGAAAATATATTCACATAGCAACTGGGAAGCAGGAAACATTTTGTAACAATCATTCCTGAGAAAAAGTATTCATATTTGGTATGCACTATGATCTTCATTCAGTAAGTCTTTGTTGAACTATACATAAAGAAGACTTCTAGTCCTAGGTGGTACAAGGGAGAGCATAACAGATTATTCTCTATTCCTTAAAAGTGTTTTATTGTTCATTATTGTTGGCTCATCTTTCTTTAGATAGAAAAGGTCAATTTTTTAAAAAATTAACTTTTTCTGGCATATTGTGATGATGTAGGACTCTAATATCATCCTAGAAAATCATATATTGATTTTATAATCAGAACATTGTTTAAACAGATGCTCATATCTGGACATCTTCCAAAGCAGAGAACACATAATATATGTGAAAAATCTCAGAGAAACCTGAATTCTAAACTAAAAAGATTAAAGGCAGAATTCTTTTCATGCATGGAGGATGTCATGTTCATAGAGGCACCTGTCCATCACTTTCTCCATAGTTTTTTACAAGTATGTACCCTGGATGTGAAGATGAAAAAAAAATCAGTGTCATGTGGCTATAAAAGAAATACATTTCATTATTCAATTAAACTTGAGACACTATAAAATATGTCTCACTTTGACAAGCGATCCAACAAATATGGTTTCTGAATGTTGAACATTCAACATTCAAGATAGATAGATATTCAAGCCTAATTTCATAAAGGCTTGAATATCTAGCCAGTACCAAACCCTCAGTGAACTCTGTACCAGACCTTAAAAAGAGAGAAAATATTATAATACAATGTAATAAAACATTTCAGGGACACAGAAGTGGGTATTTGGGAAGCACCTAATGGTTTTGTGGACCAGGTAGCTTTTTCCGAAAACAAATATCTGAAAAAGAATACCAGACAAAGGTAGAAGAGAGAAACATGTCATATTTGAGGAATTTAAGATTGAGTGGATCATGGGATGTGTGTGGGGGGGATTAGGGAAAGGGAAAAGGGTGAACTAGACAGATCTAGACATGTAAATTGGGACTCATACACCATGCAACAACTGCATACTCCTTCCTATGAGCAAGAAGGAACCCTCGATCACCTTGATAGATTTAATGATGGTGACCAGTGTCATCAGATTGGTAAAGATCCTTAGCTATAATGAGGTACAAGGATTGAAGCAACTGAAGCAGAAGGGAAGGAACCAAGTTAGATGGCTGTTGTAATCATTCATGTTAGAGCTAATGGTAGATTTATACAGGGTGGTGGGAGTAGAAAATAAGAGAGGTGGTGGATTTGAGAAGTATTTAAGACACAAAATAGCAAAGATGGAGTAACAAGAAGTAGGATAACAAAATGAGGGCATTAAAATGATTTCTGGACTTCTGGATTAACATACATGTCTCTGTTTGGAGAGCTAGTGATTATTTCCTTGATTTTGGCAATCACAAGAATTGACTTTGGTCTAACTCTGAAGTACCAGCTCAGCCTCTTCCAGAGGGAAGATTGGGCATGACCAGATCAGCTTTAGAATACACCCTTGTGTCTCTTAAAAGTCATCATGGCTGCACAGATGGCCATTTGAATTGTGGGAGGGTATGGCAAATAGATAATCTGGATTTCTAACAACTTAGCCTGAGGTATGAGATTTATGGGAAGTAGAGTTGGTGGATCAATTAAAAGTCAAAGAAGAACAAATTAAATTGTTGGAAGAGAGAATTTTATGAATAGTTTCACATTTAAAAATGTATTCCAAACATGTTTCTGGAGAATTCTTTAAAAGAAATTTTTATCCATCAGGCATTGAAAAACAGACAAAACTGACTTGGTGCTGACTTGGTGCATCCAGATGCTTCAGAATACTTAATGTTTTAGTATTTCTATAAATAAGAACAAGTATTAGTTTAATACCTAACTACTTAGCCTGGCAAGTCAACTCAAGGATTCTATGATTCAGATCTTGAGGTAAAACTAAGACAGAAGAAGTTTTAGTGGAAGAGTTAAGAAGAAGGAGGAGGAGGAGGAGGAGAAGCAGAAGGAGAAGAATAAGGAAGAGGAGGAGAAGGAGAAGGAGGAGGAAGAGAAGGAGAAGGAAGAGAAGAAGAAGGAGAAAATGAAGAAGAGGAGGAGGGAGGAGGAGGTGGAGGAAATTTTAGCTGTTTTATGGAAATTAGAAATGCTACATAGCGATAAAGCATATGGAAAGTGTAGATTTAGTTAACACCATTAGAATTACTTTCTAAGGTTTTCAGATGACTGCCAGAATTTTTCATCCTACAATGACTAAAAAACTGTCTTTATTCAGTTAATTGGACTGGACACAACATGTATTCATTTTGCATTCATTGATAGTATTTGACCAACATTGAATGTTCAATATGAACAAACACTTACTATGATTGGGGGTTTAAAGACAAATTATACTTGGCATTTTCTTTCAAGAAGTATAAGTTTTATTGAAGAAGAACTGCTATTAACTCAGTGATGACACTACTGTGTAAAAAATACCACCATCAATAAAGTACAGGAGAATGGAAGGGGGAAGGCCATGTTTTAGTAACAAGTTAGAGTTAGATGGAGAAGTAAGGAGTGAGAAGGATGAAAATTCCAACATGGAGAATGCAAACCCGTAATCTTGATGTCCAAGGGAACTACAAAAGCTGTGTCATTTGTAGGAACAGAAATGAGCCTGACTTTGCTAGCAGGAATTAGCTATGTAATTAAGAGACTTGTATGCCAAGGAAAGGAGTCTGGATTTTATCTTAAGAGCTATGGGCAATGACTGAGGAATTCTAACAGAAGTAACGTAATCCAATTGGCTTTGCATTATGGAGAGTTGGCAGTTCAGACACGGCTGGCAGCTCCACTATTGGAGCGATAGGGAGTGGGGGTTGCAAAGATCACCAAGTGTGATGACGTGTAGGTCACGTTGGTCAGGGACAAACTTCAGCTCATGTAGAGGGTGAGCACGATATCAGCCGGGACCATTCTAACAGTGGAACTGATCTTTACTAATTATTTTTTCAGCAATTGAAAGACAAATATAAAATACTGTATTTACTTGGCTCCCCTTCTTCCTCCCTAGATGTACAGGAAGAAATGTGATATTTCCTTGAGGAAAATCACTCCAAAGGAAGAAGAATAGAGAAAAAAAGTTTCATCAAATAACAATGCATTGGTTAACAGAAGGACCAGTGAGTCTCATCTCAACGTGCTCTAAGTTAGTAGAGATCTATCACTTGTTTTACACCCACATTAAATTCATAGACATGGGTGTTTTGTATATAATTGCTCTGACTATATATATATAAAATATATATAATTGGTCATCAAATAGATATTTGTTGATTAAAATATTCATAAAATAAATAATTTGATTTCTATAAAGTGATCAAAAGAACAAGTTGAGACATGCTTGTCACTGTGGTCCTCTTCCTAATCATCTAGCATGACAAACTGTTCCCCTGTAGAGCTTCTTTGTCTTCGCATTCCAAGGACAGTCTGACCGCTCAATTTAAAGCAAACACCTGAACACTTTTGATCCTATCCCTTAGTTTATTGTCCCATTTGTAGCTTTAAAGAGACTGCAGTAGTCCCAGTTGCTTAATATAGAGGTCTGAATTTGCAAACAACAAAAGCCTCTATTGCCAAAGTAAAAGTAATAAAACAAAGTCTAATAAACTGATCATTAACACTTACATTATTACATAGAAAAAAGAGAAAGTACAGAACAAAAGTTACATCATCAGATCAGAAGAGCTTCAACACCTGAAATTCCAATTCCAATACTAGGGCAGGGGAGTCCAGTTATTGGTTTCCAGGGTTCTGACTGGGAAGGGTCAGGGGAGAGCATCCTCTGCACAGAGGAGAATTCAAAGTCTCCCTACAAGTGAGGACCCTTAAATAGCAGTTGAGACAAAAGTGGCAATGTCCTAGCTGTACGTGACCAGAGGCAGGGAGTTCACGGTCCCTAAGAAGGGGCCAAGTGCCTGGAGGAACAAACATCTGTGTCTTCTAGATAGGTACGAAAGAGACCTGCTTGAGAGCTGGCCAGACTCACAAGGAGTTTCTGTTCATCTCAAAACACCTAACACCTAGTCTTAAGGCCACAGTACTGTGTTATGAACAAGGATGGTCTTTCTAAAGTTCATTTTAATGAAGTCCCTCATTGTACTTACCAGCATACACTAGTAAGTACCTTATATACACTTTTAATTTTTAAGCATGATGTAAGAAGCAGCATATTTCAAAGAAAGTAATGAGAGACTGACTTTATTTGAATTAAAACTTTAAGCTTATCATAAAAATCAGTCTCCAAAACCTTTCTATGACATGCTCAAGAGATCATTCAATTTTGCTACCAAATACATCAGTAAGAAAGACCTACCTCCCAGGTCTAGCTACTCTAGCAATGAAGGATTCAAATTTATCTTTTAAAATTTTTATATTGGTTCAAAACACACTTGTAACTTTGTAACTAATCCAGCTTTTTCCATTTGGAGTTGCATAAAATAAATCTACACACTATATTTATACACTGTGTTTTATTCCAATATTTGATCTTGCAGAGATTATTGCAGATTTACTCTTTAAATGGAAGTGAGAACATTTTCGTGTTCAGAGAAGATAGTCTGGAGAATACATTAAAATATCTAGAAAATAATAAAGCAGTCATCTGAAGAAATAAAGCAACAACAGGAATTTACTGGCCACTAATGTGTTGATTGGTCCTTTCTATTGCTGCTAAGAAAATGTAGAGGAAAGCCTCAGGGAGATGGCAGACCAGGTAGCAGCTCAACAAGGTGGTTGGTAGTCTGAAATCTTTACCTTGTAGTTTATCTGGAGAGCAGAAGAAACATGAAAACAGTTTGAGGCTTTTAAAGCTGTTTTTTTTTTTTTTTGACCATGATGATATTTTCTGCCCAAAATATCTTTCTTCTGGCTTGATGCTTTACATCAATGCTAGAGGACTGACTTCCATCATGCCATAGGAAAAACAAAAAACAAAAACCAAAAACCAAAAAACAGCAAGCCTTCTGATGCAGTTTGCAATTCTGATTAAATTGAAAAGGATCAGAGCAATGTGAACTCTGTTGAGTTTATGCTTTTCCTGAGCAAGTTAGAAGAAGGAGTGAAATATTCAAAAATTTCTTTGGAGTTAAATTGTATGTACAAGGTTCTGTACTGTTTCTCCAGCTTCTACCCAGTGCACTAATTCATTTTAAAGTGTATGTATTGAGTACTTAAGGTGTGCCCGACCCTATGTGGGATGTAAATAAGCAACATAGATGCAGTCCCTGAAATTGGGAACCTCAACATATAGTGAGGAAAACAGCTGGGGAAGTAGGGAAATGGGAACATCACAGGCTCCTCAGTAGGTGGGAGAACTAAGCCCACGGGCTCTGTAGGAGGGAACACAGAAGGTGCATCAGCCTTGGAGTTACTGAGGAAAGATTCTCAAAGCAACGATGTCTGAAGTGGCACATGAAGAAGGAAAGAAGTTAAGGAGGAGAGTAAGGGACATGCGAATATGTCAGTCTGGCTGAAGGATAGGCTTTGTTTGGAGAGATAAAATAATAAGCCCAGAAAAATGAGCCCAAGTCAGATTTTGACAACATTTGGTTATAAAGAGGAAGAAAATATAAACAAATTCTGACTCACATCCTCTGATTTCAGAGTATATTGTCCTATGTTTTACTCTCACACAGTATTACTATGAAACTCAATAAATGCACAGATGAATGAATGAGAACACTGACTCTACAGTTCTTCTCAAATAGGTAGATCCCAATTTTGTTACCTCTTCAGTCTTATTCCCCCTCCTAACTGTTCTCTGGTAAAGAGCAACTTTTACTTATCTGGTAAATATCAAGTTAATCAGCATAGAAAACATATTCTAAGCCTTTAGGAAATTTTCAGTAGAGTAGAGAATATAGATATGTAGGTTAATAATTTTAAGAATTTCTGTTTCTAACTAGGTTTGAGGAGTTCTGTTTTAACAATACTTCACTTGCAAAAAAGCTGCAGAGGGCAAAAAGGAAAGAAGGAAGAAACAATGGATGGGGAAGAGGGAGAAGAGAAAGGAAAACTTACTGGAAGGCAAGTACACAATTTGATATGGGATTGGTCCCAAGACATGACACATATATACCATTATGGTCTAAGAAAGGGGTCCAGGAAGAAATGATGTCACCACTAAGAATCTAGGAGTGTCCAAGGTCTTGGAGAGAAGATGACATTCTGCTCGTCTTTTTTATTTGGTGCATTTGCTGATTTATTTGGGCTGAAGTGGTGAGGTTAAAAATAAGATTATCTTCTAAGAAATAGTCCAACCAAGATTTAAGGCAATCTTAATCTTTTCTTAAAGATTAAGGAATCTTAAGATTCCAAGGAAATCAAGAATTCAAGAAAACCAATGTTATTCATTATATATGAACAAGATAAGGTTTTCTGAGAGCCTGCCACATTTAAAATACTCTGTTAGGGAGTAAAAAAGCAACAGGTATCCTTTCCTCATTTGTGCCACATGAATCTATGGCCTGACCACCGTGATCTGGTCCTAAAGACAGACAGTAGAGGCTGTTGAAAGGGACAATGTGAGAGCTCCACTCCAAAGCAGGCATCTATACCAGATATATCTACCAGACACTCCAGTTTTCTTCCTCTTGGGAAGCATGAATGAAAGGTACAGTAAGGTTAAGGCAAAAAAAAAAGTATAACCATCAGGCACTAAAAAGAAACCATTAGGGAGATAGCAAGCAGTAAAGGGTAAAATAGAAGCTTCCAAAAGCACAACAAGATCATTTGAGCCAGCATAACAAAGGTGGTACCAGAGTAGGGGCAAGAGAGGACTTTCTGGGAACATTCTGGGCCCAGAGGGTTGTGCCAATTACTAAATTACCCTGGTGTGTCAATGTCCTATAATATCTGCAAAGCTTTGAAAGCTGCTCCTTGTTCCTTCTTGCACCAGCTGGGAAGAGTATGACTGTACAGTCTGAGATGTACTAGTACATGTTTATTATACTGCATTGCATTAAAAGTCCAGGACTGATATGATGAATGCATTTTAACTTAAAAGAAGCTGTTATTTCAACTAGATACCAGACACCTTTTAAACCAAAATTTAGGTACCTGTAAAATTACATTTTTAAAATTTTCATTGCTTAGAGCATGGAGATTAATTGCTCCATACATCTTCCTCTTTCATTTGGGTTTTCCTGCTCTAAGTCTATTTTAATTTTATCCAGCCAAGCTCAGGTATGACCTTCTACTTTGACCTCTCAACCCGTGTAGATTAACTGTATTACTACTCATCCAAACAACACCCTCTATACTTGCATTGTGATTTTCTTTTAATAGTCTTTCTCAAATGTAGAATTCTTATTTCATTAATGCCCTGTTAATCTTCTGAATCTTTTTTTCAGGATATTTAGCTTTTCCTTTT
Organism: Heterocephalus glaber; assembly: GCF_053883595.1. Taxonomy (NCBI): domain Eukaryota; kingdom Metazoa; phylum Chordata; class Mammalia; order Rodentia; family Bathyergidae; genus Heterocephalus; species Heterocephalus glaber. The sequence goes on along the minus strand of NW_028258444.1, from coordinate 7,347,776 downwards.
TCTTCTCTGACTTTCAAGAACAACTAAATACAGTAAAACAGACTTTTAATCAAAAATCAATTATTCAATGCAAGTGAATATATGATAGAGTGGATTAATACATCATTGTAGTTTGATAAAGACATGTTCCATTGACAGTTACCATGAGAATATCCAGCGCTCCAGAGCTTGCCTGGGTTATGGGTACTTCAGCTCTCTTGCCCAAGTTCTTTTTTTTTTTTTTTTTTTTGTTAAATTCTTTTATTGGTACATTTTAGGTATACAACACAATTACATTTCTCATTGGGAATTGTACCTTTACACAATGCATCTTGGTTCTTATTTGTTCCCCATTCCTAGCCGTCCCTTTACCCCCTCCACCCTTCCCTATTTACAAAGACTTTATTTCCATTTTTTCCATTTCTCATCATTTTTCCTTTCCCTTCTTTCCTTTCCCCTGCCCCTCTCACTATCCCTACCCCTTTGGACCTTTTCTTCCTATTTTGCATTATCAATTATTCATTCTAATCATTGGTACATTTTAGGTATACAATATAATGACATTCATCATTGGAAATTTGCACCTTTACATAATCTCTCTTGGTTCTTATTTTTCACCCTTGCCCAGCCCTCCCTTCAACCCCTCCATTCCTCCCTCTTTACAAAGATTTTGTTCCTATTTTTCCATTTTCTCATATTAATCCCATTCCCTTCTATCCTTTCCCCTACCCCTCCCACTTCCTTCCCCTTTGCCCATTTTATTCCTATTTCACATTACCTATAATACATTTTAGTCCTTATTTACACTTTCAGTTTCATACCAGAGAAACTATTTGGTATTTATATATGTGTGTCCTATTTATTTCACTTAAGAGTATCACCTCAATGTGCATCCACTTAGCTATAAATGTCTCTAATTTCTCATATTTTATGGCTGAGTAGTACTCCATTTTATAAAAAAACCACATTTTCTTTGTCCAGTCTCCAGTTGATGGGCATTTGGGCTGTTTCCAAGTTTTAGCTATCACAAACTACGCTGCTATGAACATGGGTGCACATATATCAGTGTGGTATGATTCTTTTAATTCTTTGGGGAAGAGCCCCAGCAGGGGAATAGTGAGGTCAAATGGGACTTCCAGTCCTAGTTCTTTGAGGTATCTCCATACTGATTTCCACAGTGCTTGCACCAGTTTACACTCCCACCAGCAGTGGAGCAGTGTTCCTCTTTCCCCACAGCCCCACTACCATTTGTTATTGGTTGATTTCATGATAGCAGCCATTCTTTCTGGAGTGAAGTGGAATCTCAGCATTGTTTTCATTTGCATCTCTTGAAGGACCAGTGATGTTGAACATTTTTTCATGTATTTATTTGCTATTTCTACTTCTTTGTCTGAGAAATGTCTGCTCATTTCAGATGCCCATTTTTGGATGGGGTCGTTAAATTTGGGAGGTCTGATCTTTTTAAGCTCTTTATAGATTTGAGATAGTAGACCTTTGTCTGAGGAAGAGCAGGTGAAGATTTCTTCCCACATTGTGGGTTGTCTCTTCACACTGCTGGTGGTTTCTCTTGCTGTGCAGAAGCTTTTTAATAAGAAGAGATCCCACTTGTTGATTGTTTGTGCTAGTTCACCGGCAACTGAGGTTTTGTTCATATAATGTTTTCCTACACCAATGTCTTCAAGGGTTCTACCTAACCTCTGTTCCAACTGGTTCAGAGTTTCTATTTTAATATTTAGATCTTTAATCTATTTTTATTTTAGTTTAGTGCATGGTGAGAGATATAGGTCTGGTTTTAATCTTTGGCAAGTTGAAGCCCAATTTTTCCAGCACCATTTATTAAAGAGGCTATCTTTCCTCCAGTGAGGGTGTTTGGCTCCTTTATCAAAGATGAGATGGCTGAGTGTGTCTGGTGTTGTTTCTGCATCTTCTCATCTGTTCCACTGGTCCTCAGGTCTGTTTCTTTGCCAGTACCATGCTGTTTTATCACAGTATCTTTGTGATATAGCTTCAAGTTGGGGATTGTGATACCCCCTACCTTATCTTTATTGCCTAGGAAAGCTTTTGTTATTCTGGGTCTCTTCTTGTTCCAAATGAATTTTTGGATTGTTTTCTCAAGGTGAATGAAGTATGCTGTTGGGATTTTAATTGGGATTGCATTGAATCTATATAGCAGTTTTGGAAGTATGGCCATTTTCACTATATTAATCCTTCCTATCGAGGAGCAGAGGATGTCTGTCCATTTTCTGATATCATCTTCAATCTCTCTTTTCAGAGTGTCATAGTTTTCAGAGAAGAGGTCTTTGATTTCTTTTGTTAGGTGGATTCCTAGGTATTTCAGTTTTTGGATGCTATTGTGAAAGGAATTATTTACCCTATTTCTCTCTCTGTGAGTCTGTCATTGGTGTAGAGGAAAGCTATTGATTTTTGTGTGTTGACCTTATAACCAGCTACTTGACTGAATTTGGTTATTAAGCCTAGAAGACTTTTGGTGGAGTTTTTGGGGTCTTCTATATAGAGTATCATGTCATCTGCAAATAATGACAATTTGACTTCTTCATTTCCTACTTTTATTCTTTTTATTTCTTTCTCTTGTCTAATTGCTGTGGCTAATGTTTCCAGAACTATATTGAACAAGAGTGGTGATAGTGGACATCCTTGTCTTGGTCCTGATTTTAGTGTGAAGGATTTCAGGTTTTGATCATTTAGTATGATATTGGCTGTTGGTTTTTCATAGACAGCTTTTATCAGTTTGAGGTAGAGACCATCTATTCCAATTTTTTGTAGGACTTTTATCATAAATGCATGTTGGATTTTGTCAAATGCTTTTTCTGCATCTATGGAGATAATCATATGGTTTTTGTCCTTGGCTCTATTGATATAGTGTATTACATTGATTGATTTGCATATATTGAAGGATCCCTGCATCCCTGGGATGAATCCCACTTGATCAGGGTGTATGATCTTCTTGATGATCTTCTGCATTCTGTTTGCCAGTATCTTATTAAGGATTTTTGCATCTATGTTCATTAGTGAGATTGGCCTATATTTCTCCTTTTTGGTTGGGTCTTTCTCTGCTTTGGGGATCAAAGTGATGCTTTCTTCCAGGAATGAATTTGGGAGTATTGCTTCCCTTTCAATTTCATTGAAGAGTTTAAACAGTAGTAGCAGCAGTTCCTCTCTAAATGTCTTGTAGAATTCAGCACTGAAGGCATCAGGGCCCAGGCTTTTCTTAGTTGGTAAGTTTTTAATTATGTTTTCAATTTCATTGGTTGATATTGGGTTGTTCAGAATTTTTAGATGTTCTTCTTTCAACTTTGGTAATTCATATGTATCTAGGAATCTGTCCATTTCTTCTGTGTTGTCCGTCTTATTGGTGTATAGGTTCTGGAAGTAGGTATTGATGATCCTCTGGATATCTGCTGGGACTGTTGTAATTTCACTCTTTTCATTCCTAATTGCATGGATTTGGGCCTTTTCTTTCCTTTTTCTGATAAGGTTGGCTAAGAGTTTGTCAATTTTGTTGATTCTTTTGAAGAACCAACTCTTGGCTTCATTGATTTTTTGTATCGTTCTCTTAGTCTCCATTGCATTGATTTCTCCTCTGATCTTTATAATTTCCTCCCTTGTATGAGCTTTGAGGTTGTCCTGCTCTTCTTTTTCTAGAAGCTTGAGGTTCAACATCAGGGTGTTTAATTGGCCTCATTCTGTTTTCCTAATATGCATATTCACTGCTTTGAATTTCCCTCCTAAGGCTGCTTTCATTGTGTCCCATAGATTCCGATATGTTGTATTGTCACTGTCATTTAATTGAAGGAACTGTCTGATTTCTTCTTTAATTTCCTCTGTGACCCATTGGTTATTCAGAAGTGTGTTGTTCAATTTCCATGTGTTTATGAAATTTTTCGAGTTTCTTTTGCTATAGATCTCCAATGTCATCGCTCTATGGTCTGATAATATACAGAGGATAACTTCAATTCCTTTGCACTTACTTAAACATGTTCTATGTGTGAGTATGTGGTCTATTTTGGAGAATGACCCATGTGCAGCTGAGAAGAATGTGTATTCTGATTTTGTGGGGGTGGAGGATTCTGTAAATATCTGTTAAGTTCATTTGTTCAAGAGTTCGATTGAGTTCTAGTATTTCATTACTAATTTTTTTGTCTAGTTGATCTATCTATTTGTGACAGTGGGGTGTTGAGGTCCCCCACTACAATTGTATTAGTGCATATATGACTTTTCATGTCTGTTATTATTTGTTTTATATAGTTGGGTGCATTAGTGTTTGGTGCATATATATTTATGATTGTCATCTCTTCCTGTTGAATTGTTCCCTTTACAAGGATGTAGTGTCCTTCTTTGGCTCTCTTAATCAGTGGTTGGTTTCAAATCTACTTGATCTGCAAAGAGGATAGCTACTTCTGCTTCTTTTTAGGTTCCGGTTGCATGGAGTGTTGTTTTCCACCCTTTAACTTTCAGTCTATGAGTCTCCTTTTGAATTCAGTGTGTTTCTTGTATGCAGCATATTGTTGGATTTTGCTTCTTGACCCACTCTGCCAGTCTATTTCTTTTGATTGGCGAATTGAGACCACTAACATTGATGGTTATAACTGAAACATATTGACCTGTCATTGCCATGACTTTTTCTTTTTGTTGGGTTTTCCCTCTTTCCATTTAATTTCTTGTCCTGCCAGATGGGTTCATTCTGCTTTGCTTCCTGGGGTTGTGATCCTCAATGTCTGTTCCTAGGATATTGTGTAAAATTCTTGGAGTGCTGATTTGGTATTCACAAAGTTCCTAAGGTTCTCTTTGTCATGAAAGTATCTTATTTCTCCATCAATTTTGAAAGATAGTTTTGCAGGTTACCTCAATCTGGGTTGGAGGCTGTTTTCTTTTAGAGCTCAGAATATGTCACTCCAAGCTCTTCTTGCCTTGATGGTTTCTGTTGAGAAGTCTGCTGTGATTCTGATGGGCTTTCCTTTGTATGTGATTTGTTTCTTTTCTCTGACTGCTTGTAGAACTTTGTTCTTCTGTTGAGTTTCTGAAATCTTAACAATTATATGTCTATGTGTAGTTTTTTTTGCTCAAGGCAATTTGGAGTCCTATATGGCTCATTTATCTGTATGTCAAGCTCTTTTCCCCTGCTTGGGAAGTTTTCTGCCATTATTTCTGTGAAGAGTTTTTTTATGTCATCTGCACTCTCTCCTATTTCTTCATTGAGTCCAATCAGTCTTGTGTTATTCTTCTTTGCATCATCTAGCAGCTGCTGGATTGATTTCTCATGTTCCCTTATAATTTTGAAGCAATTTTTCTTTTCCTGGTCACTAATTGCAATCTTATCTCCTATATCTGAAATTCTGTCCTCACATTGGCTCATTCTGCTGTGTAGACTTTCAGTGGAGTTTTTCATGTCCTGGAAATCTATTTGCATTTGTTTTATGTATTCTATTTGTTTCCTATGTTGGGATTCCATCATGTTCCTGAGCTCTTCTCTAGATTTATTAATCATGTCTTGCACTAGGAGCACAATTTCTCCTGTTATCTGAGAAATGATTTCTGATTTCTTTTTTTTCAGATCCCCTTTTCTTGCCAATTCAGTGAGTTCAGGTGGTTGTTGAGTATCAGAGTGTTCCATCTCATTTCCCTTTGGGGTTGCTGTAGGTGATCTGGAAGTCTGATTTTGAGACTTATTTATGTGTTTTCTCATTTCGACTGGGGGGTCTGGCTGTTGGCGCCTGCAGGGATTACCTCCTCTGAGCTGGGAGAGGTGGGACAGGTTCCAGGAGCAGTGGTAGTGATGGTGGCCTGAAAGCCCTTTCCTGTGGGCTGGGAGCAGAGGGAGGGAGGGTGGCCAGGAAACCCCTTCCTCTGGACCAGGAGCAGTGGGACACCGGCTCAGAAGCCCCTACTTCTAGGCTGGGAGTAGCTGGACTCAGTACCGTGGTCTGGTGGTCCGGTTTCTTCTGTGTCTTTGTAGTGTGGAGCCAGATGGCTGCCTGTCCCCAGCAGGCTGATTCGGCATGTTCTGTGTGACTCATGACCTCAGTAGGGCATCACTCTTGCCCAAGTTCTTGGCAGCACAACCTGGTTTTCTATTTTTTCATGAAGCCCCATTATTTTGAGAAAAAAATTGCAATTTGAAGATTTGTATTGCCAAAAATTTTTTTTCTGTTTGGATTTAGTCTTTTTAATTTTTTTCCCCAGTACTATGGATCAAACTCAGGACCTTGCTCTTGCAAGTCAGGCATGGCACCACTGAACTAAATCCCTGGCCCTGAATTTCTGTCTTGAACTGTTCTCATCTTGGTCTGATTTGGGCTGTGATTCTACCTTCCTCAGCATCTTCTCATTCAAAGTTTCTTTCTGTATTTACATTTGGTACAGATCCCTTTCTGCAGTAGTTATCCTAATTACAAAGATAAGCCACTTTACATGGTCATCTAAATAATGCAACAAACATTTATTGACTGCCATGCATGAAACGTTGTCCTAAATCATGAAATAAGGATAAAGATGGCAGGATCAACACCAAGGATTTAGAAAGTTAAAAAAGGAGGATGCAAGTTATTTCAAAAATTGTAGAAGTGTGCTATTTGTGTATTGTAGAATGCTCTATAAGAGAATGCAGATGCAATAGGAAGAATAACTAAGAAGAGTTCTTCAGTGGACTAAGAGAGCTAGTGTTTGAGGCTAAAGAAAGCAGAGATACCATATTACAGAGGCTTAAAAAAGCACAGAAAGTTTGTAGAATTATATATAGCAGCAGCATATGCAGTGGAGACAGAGAGGAAAAAGCATCAGTAAGGATTCTGGGCATCTTTATCTCTTTCCTAGATTGAAAATCCCATTAGGTAAACCTCCTTATGAAATTCTACTGACCACCAAGTTTCCACTCTTATGTTCAAAACCTCAGATGACTGGAGAATTGTTTTGTTTTGTTTTGTTTAAATTCTTTTATTGGTACATTTTATTCTTATTTTTTTTCTTAAATTCTTTTATTGGTACATTTCAGGTATACAATACATTTACATTTATCACTGGGTGCTTGTACCTGTACATGATGTATCTTAGTTCTCATTTTTTCCCCATTTCCTGTGTGTCCTTCACTCCTCCACCCTTCCCATTTACATAGACTTCATTTCCAATATTTTTCTTTTCTTATAATTTTTCCTTTCCATTCTTTCCTTTCCCCATCTCCTCCCACCACCCCTACCCCTTTGGACCTTTTCCTACTTCAAAGTATCAATTATTAGTTATTAAACCTTTTAATCCTTATTTACACTCTCGCTTTCTCACTCTAGAGAAACTATTCGGTATTTACACGTGTGTCCTATTTATTTCACTTAAGAGTATGGCCTCAATACGCATCCATTTATCTATAAATGTCTCTAGTTTCTTGTTCTTTATGGCTGAGTAGTACTCTATTTTATAAAAATGACCACATTTGTAAACATGGTTTTGTGTGATTTCAAATTCTTTCTATAGTATAGTGACTTATTTTGTTTAGCTTTGTAAATATTGTTTTTACCAACAAATACTAATGTGGCCAGTAAAGATTACTGCTCTTAGGGTCACAGCTCATAAGGACTCTTTAGCTATCCAGGAAGATGAAAGAAGCACTAGAAAAGAGTAATGATATTGTAGCAATGAGTTTGGGAAAAAATATGTTCCATTATTTTGTAGTATTAATTCTATAAATTATTATGGCCCCCGATGCCTCTGCAGCACAGATTCAGATACTGTGTTGCCTGTGTGGCATGGTTCAGTGTGGCTGCTGTTGGCAACCACACAATGGTTCTGGTGCAGCTGCTGCTCTGTTCTGTTTTTTAATTTTATTAGGACATGTTTGTTGTAATCATGATTATATTTATCCTGGGGAGTTGGTACATGTAGCTAACACATTTTAATTCTTTTACTTTGCCTTGTCCTGTCCCTCCGTCTCTAGAGCACCTTCCCATTTGCAAAGGATATATCTCCTCATTTTGTATTATTGTCTATTTTGCTCTTTAAATTATTTATACTTTGAGTTTCTCCAGGAACCATGTGATATTTATGCACCTGTGTCTGATTTTTCACTTAATATTATGACCTCAAGGTGAATCTATTTTTCTACAAATGACTCAAATTCCATTCTATAACCTGAGTAATATTTTTTCTGGCTTGAGAAGAGTGGCAATAACACCAACCTAATAAGTTACATATATATATATATATATATATATATATATAATGATATTATATACTATATGTCAGCATTTCTGAAATAATTTGAATGCTCCTGGAGAAAAAAAAAGAAAAAACATGTATTCTATAAAACCACATATTAAAATAACAGCCCATAAAGTAAAATAGGATTGGGCTAGACCATCAAAACTTGTAACCAGTGAACCAGCCTAAACAAAACTCTCTTGCTGAGAATATTAGAAGTAAAAAAGAAAACTTATTAACTGTACATTTACAGTTTTTTGGCAATGCAAATTTTTTTAAATTTGTATTTTATATATTATAGGTTTGTTTGTGATATACAATAATTACAGTCATCTTGGGAAAGTGGTACATATACACATCACATCTTAACTATTTTTAGTTTCCCTTTCCCTCCACAGCCTCCCCTCTGTTCCATTTCAGATTCCTTTTCCATGTCTACAAAGTCTACCTCCCTATTTCTTAATGTTCATCTTTTATTTTGTTCTTTATTTACATTTAGGATTTCTCATATAAGAAAAACTGTATGATATTTAAGCTTCAGTGACTGATTTATTTCACTTAACATTATGATTTCAAGGTACATACATTTTCCAACAGATAACTCAAATTTCTCTTTATGGAGGAAATATATATATCTCACATTTTATTTATCCAATCATCTGTTTATGGGCTTATAGCTCACTTCTGAAATTTAGCTATTATAAATTGTGCTGCCATAGATATGAGTATTCATATATCACTATAGTAAGATGCCTTTAACTCTTTTGGGAAGATGCCCAGAAGAAGTAAATCTGGGCCAACTGGAATTTACTTTTTTTTTCTATTAGGTTTATTGGTACATTTTAGGTATAAAATACAGTTACATTCATCATTGGAATCTTGAACCTTTATATGACGTATCTTGGTTCTTATTTTTTTTCCCCATTCCCCTGCCCTCCCTTCACCCCCTCCACCCTTCTCTATTTGCAAAGACTTTGTTTCCATTTTTTTCTATTCTCATATTTTTTCTTTTCCCTTCTTTTCTTTCCCCTACCTCTCCCACTTCCCCTACTCCTTTAGACATTTTCTTCCTATTACTCAATATCAACTGTGCATTTTTAAATTACAGTATCAAGATTTAGATGACATTACTACAGATTTTACATAATTTAAAGGAATATAGAAAGCATATTACAAAAATCTTTTTTGAAATAAATTTGACAACTTCGATGAAGTACCTCAGAAGAAAAATTAATGAAACTGACTCTGGAAGAAATATAAAATTTGAATAGCACCTATTAAAGAAAGTATATTCCTAGCTTGAAAACCTACCTACAGGACAACAATAGGCACACATACATTTTAACTGATAATTTTATGAAACATTTAAAGCGGACAAAAGAAGAAACACTTCTCCCCTCATTTTCGGAAATCAACATTGTGAAAATACTAAAACTGGATAAAGATAATAGAAGAAAAATGTATGAACATAGATAAAAATTTGTTTAACAAAACAATTAGAAGTCAGATCTGGCAGTATGTAGAAAGTGGTTTTATTATAGGGATGGCAGTGTTGGTTCAGCATTGGAAGGTCCACCTCCAAAAGCCATCATTTTAACAGAGAAAAGGAAAGAGCCATATGATCCTGTCAGTAGTTGCAGAAAAAGTATTGTTCTAAATTCTACAGCTGTTCATGGTAAAAGTTATCAGGAGACTAGAAGTGGAACAGAAACTTCTCAACAGATAAAAGACATTTACTCCATATTTCCAGCAAAAATGCCTTGTATGAATGGAAAAGATACAATACTTTATCCCTAAGGTGGAGAACAAGGGCAGTTATGCCTCCTCTTCATCTGTCAATTAAACTTTGAAATATAGTCCCAAACCAAAATAATCTGGCAATAAAAAGAAACAAATAGCATAGGATTGGCAAGGTAGAAGTAAAATCTCTATACATAGATGAAATGATCATATACAGAGAAAATACTAAGAAATCTCTAGGAGCCCCTAGAACTTGTATTTGAATTTAGCAGGATTAGAAAATAAAAGGTACATATAAAAATTCAGGTCTATGTATACTTGCTATAAATGAAGAATTGGATATTGAAATTTAAAAGTTATATAGGAGTACAGAGGACCTAGAAAAGTAAAAAGAAAAAAAAAGTATGTTAGAAGACATTTATTACCTAATTTTAAGACTTCTTCTAAAGCTCCAGTAATCAAGGCAGTTTTGGTGTAAGGAAAGACATATAGATCAATAGAATAAAACAGAGAATCTAGAAATAGAACCACACATATATGGTCCACTGATTTTTCAAAGATTATTTAACATTAACATTTTATAGAACAAAAACTCAACTCAAGAGCAGAGGAAAAGATAGTATTTTCAACCAATGGTACTAGAACATCTGGTATCCATATGTAAAAAATTAATGTCAATCCTTTATTTACATACATAAAAATAACTTGAAGGGATTTATGAACCTAAATATGAAAGCCTAAAACTGTAAAACTATAAGAAGAAATTATAAGGAAAAATGTTCATGAATTTAGGGTAGATAAGAATTTCCTAGGATACAAAAGACATGATATATAAAAGAAAAAAATTGATAAATGTGATTCCATTAAAATTTAGTACTTTAAAAGACATCATTAATAAAATGAAAAGTAGTTCTTAAACTGAACATATTTATAACACATATAACCTCTGACAAGAATATATAAAGAACTCTTACAGCTCCTTAACAGACAACCCAATTAAAAAGTAGACACAAGATGATAAATAGCTAGTACAACACAAGGAAAGGTGTGCAACACTAGAATCAGAAAAATACTAATCAGTACAATAACAAGATCGTATTATACACTCATTAGGGAGATGCAGTTAAAAGTTTTAAAAGAACAAATATCAGCTTATGTGTGAACCAGTTAGAACTAATACTGCTAATGTGAACAAAAAATGATAAAACCATTTTGAAAAACAATATAGAAATTTCATGTATTACTGTTAAGAACCAACAATCCTGTTCTTAAGTTTTACTTAAGTGAAATGAAAACACATGTTCGTAATAGATTTGTACATACAAGTTGACTATCCCTTATCTGAAAATCTTGGGACCAGAAGTGTTTCAGGTTTTGGTTTGAAATCCACTTGATCTGCAAAGAGGATAACTACTCCTGCTTTTTTTTTTTTTTTTGAGTTCCTGTTTCATGGAGTATTGTTTTCCACCCTTTAATTTTCAGTCTATGAGTTTCTTTTTGAATTAAGTGTATTTGTTGTATGCAGCATATTGTTGGATCTTGCTTCCTGACCCATTCTGCCAGTCTATTTCTTTTGATTGGTGAATTGAGACCATTAACATTGATGGTTATAACTGATATATACTGACTCATCATTGTCATGACTTTTTCTTTTTGTTGGATTCTCCCCCTTTGTGTTTAATTTCTTGTTGAGCCTCATGGATTCATTCTGCTGGGCTTCCTGGGGTTGTGATCCTCGTTGTCTTTTCCTAGGATATTGTCTAAAATGTTTTGGAGTGCTGGATTGGTATTCATGAAGTTCCTAATGTGCTCTTTGTCCTGAAAGTATCTTATTTCTCCATCCATTTTGAAAGATAGTTTTGCAGGGTACATCAATCTGGGTTGGAGGCTGTTTTCCTTTAGGGCTTGAAATATGTTACTCCCCGCTCTTCTTGCTTTGTGGGTTTGTGTTGAGAAGTCTGCTGTGATTCTGGTGGTCTTTCCTTTGTATGTGATTTGTTTCTTTTCTCTAACTGCTTGTAGAATTTTGTTCTTCTATTCAGTTTCTGGAATCTTAACTATTACATGCCTATGTGTAATTTTTTTTTGATCATAGCTAGTTGGAGTCTTATATGCCTCACTTATGTCTATGTCAAGTTCTTTCCCTCTATTTGGGAAGTTTTCTGCCATTACTTCTGTGAACAGGTTTTTAATGTCATCTGAACTCTCTCCTGTTTCTTCACTGACTCTGATCAGTCTGATGTTATTCTTCTTAGCATCATCTAGCAGCTGGTGGATTGATTTCTCATTGTCCCTTACTATTTTAAAGAAATTTTTCTTTTCCTGGTCACTAATTGCAATCTTGTCCTCTATATCTGAAATTCTGTCCTCACATTGGCTCATTCTGTTGCATAAACTTTCAATGGAAGTTTTCATCTCCTGGAAATCTGTTTGCATCTGTTTTATGGATTCCATTTGTTTTCTGTTTTGGGATTCCATCATGTTCCTCAGCTCCTCTATTTTTTTTTTAAATCTGTGTCCACTCTAGATTTATTAATTATGTTTTGCACTATGAGCACAATCTCTGCTGGTATCTGAGAAATTATTTCTGATTTCATTTTTTCCAGGTCCTCTTTCTTTGCCAGTTCAAGGAGTACAGGTGGTTGAGCATCAGACTGTTCCATCTTGTTCCCCTTTGTGGTTTCCTTAGATGATCTGGAAGTCTGGTTTTGAGACTTGTTTATGTGTCTTCTCATTTCAACAGATACATCCTGCAGTGCCTTTGTTGAGACAACTTTTTGCTCACCCAGTGGTTTTCCATTCTCAGCAAACCACTGAGAAGCCTTTTTTCTGCTGCTCAGCAGTACACTAATTCCTGGGTTCAGAAAGGTGGTCTTCTGGATTCCTGAGCTGACCTGTTGTCTGTGCAGGCTTCTGGCTTGGGTCTGTGCACACTTGGGATGGAATCCAGGTGTGCCTCTGGCTAGGGCCCCTATGTAGCTGTTTTCTGGGAGGACCTTTGGCTGGGGGGCTGTGCACCCCAGTTCCTGTTGTGTGAGCAAGCTTCTGGCTATGGTCTTGTGCACTTATCAATGGTATCAGGGAAGACCTCTGGCTGTTGCTTGTGTGCCTGTGCAGCTCTTTTCCAGGTGGGCCCTTGGCTTGGGCAGGTGTGCCCCAGCCTCTGGGGTCAGGGAGGAACCCTGGCTGGGGCCTGCTTGCAGCCACACTGCTTTGGTCCACACCACTGCTCCCCCAACTAAGGTGGTCTGGTGTGACTTTATTGCAGATTCTCTTTACTTTTCTGGTGTACTCTAATTTTCATCAAGGACCCTCAAAGAAGCCCACTCTCTGTTGTTAACTTCTCCTCTATCTTCTGGAACTCGGAACAATGTCCTTTATGACCCCTGCAACTCTATGGTATGGATCCAGGTAATGGCTCAGCACAGCCATGGGGGGGGGGATGCTGGCACCCACATGGCTCACCTCTTCTGCACTGGGGTGGGTCTGCTCTTTAGAGCTCTGGGGTGGTGGTATGGCAGCCTGAGAGGCTCACCTCCTCTGTGCTGGGTAGAGCTCTGGGCCTCAGCACTCTGGGGTGGTGGTATGGCAGCCCAAGAGGGCCACCTCCTGTATGTTGGGGGGGGTGTCTCTGCTCCTCTGTGCTCTGAGGCAGTGGTACCAGGAGGCTCGCCTCCTCTGTCTAGAATTTACATTTTTAACTTTGAGGAATTTCCATACTTATTTCCAGTAGTTGTACTAGTTTACATGTCAACAATAATGTAGAAGAGTTTCTTTTATTTCACAACCTGGCTAGAATTTTGTTCTTGAGCCATTGATGATAGCCATTCTTTTCTGGAGAGGAATGGAATCTCAGTGTTATTTTGATTTTCATTTCTCTAAAGCTCAAAGAACCTAAGTATTTTCTCACTTACTTATTGGCCACTTGTAGTTCTTTTGGAAAGTATTGGTTACTTTTGATTGCCCATATTTTGATTTTCTCTTTTATTTTGGGTGTCTATTTTTAAATTCTTTATATATTCTAGATATTAGTTCTCTGAGGATTAGCTGCAAAGATTTTTTTCTCATTCTATAGGTTTCCTCTTCACTTTATTTGTTGCTTCCTCTTTTGCACATAAGCTTTTCAGTTTGCTTTTTAATTTGATACAATCCCATTTGTTGGTCCTTGGCATTATTTCTTGTGCAATTGGAGTTCTGTTAACTTGCCTATTGCCTATGCCTTCAAGAGTTTTACCTATTTTATCTTCCAACAGATTCAGTGTTTGTGTTTTAACATATAAGTCTTTCATACATTTCAATTTGATTTTAGTAAGCTGAGAGAAATGGGGCTACATTCAATCTTTTATATGTGGATTGCCATTTTTTTCAGGAACATTCATTGAAGTGGCTATGTTTCATTCAGTGTGTGTTTTTTGCCTCTTTGTCAAAAGTCAAATGGCTTAAGGTGCCTGGGGTTGTTTCTGTATCCTTAATTCTATTCCATTGGTCAATATGCCTATTTTTGCACTGATATCATGTTACTTTTTTAATATTATATAATATAATAGTATAATATATTATAATTTAAAATCTAGTATTGACAATACTACTTCCTTCTATGTTCTTATTGCTCAGAATTGCTTTAGCTATTCTGGATTTCTTTTAATTCCATTTGAATTTTTGGGGTGTTTTTTCCTAGCTCTATGAAAAGTGATGATGTTATTTTGATCAGAATTACATTAAATTTATGTATCATTTTTGAAAGACTGACTATTTTGAAAATATTATTTCTGCCTATCCAGAAACAGGGGATGCCTTTCCATTTTCTAATGTTCTCTTCAATTTTTTAAAAGCATCATCATTTTTGGTAGAGTTATTTCACTTCCTTGGTTAAATAAGTTCCCAGATAGCTAATATTTTGAAGCTACTATGAATAGGAATTTTTTCTAATTTCTTTCTCAGTGAGTTCATTGTTGGTGTAGTGGAATGCTATTGATTTTTTGGTATTGATTTTGTACCCTGGAAGTACGCTTAGCTTAATAATTACAGAAGTATTCTGGTTGAGTTTTTAGGGTCTTCTATATAAAGGATCATGTCACTCATGCATAAGAATAGTTTGATTTCTTCCTTTCCTGTTCATATCCATTTTATTTTTTTCTCTTGCTCAATTTCTCTTGCTAAAGTTTTAAGTAGTATGTTGTATAGGAGTGGTGAGAATGGACACCCTTATCTTATTTCTGAATTTACAGGAAAATATTTCAGTTTTTCCCCATTAATATATTGGCAATGGGTTTATCATAAATAGCTTTTATAATTTGAGTTATTATTATTAATAAGTCAATTAAGTTATTAATTAACTTATTTTCATCTGTTTTTATCATGGGTTGATGTTGGATTTTGTCAAAAGCTTTTTCTGTGTTTGAGATTATCATGTTGTTTTTATGCTTGTTTCTGTTCATGTGGTATATTACATTTGTTGATTTACATATGTTGAACCATCCTTGCATTCCTGGGATGAAGCCTACTTGGTCATGATTAGTGAGCTTTTTAAACCATTGCATTCCCCTTACAAGTATCGTGTTGAGGATGTTTGCATCTATATTCCTTAAGGCAACTGACCTGTAAATTTCTTTTTTTGTTGAATCCTTGTCTAGTTTTGACAGTACTACCTTCTATGAGTGTGTTTG
Organism: Heterocephalus glaber; assembly: GCF_053883595.1. NCBI lineage: Eukaryota > Metazoa > Chordata > Mammalia > Rodentia > Bathyergidae > Heterocephalus > Heterocephalus glaber. The sequence goes on along the minus strand of NW_028258444.1, from coordinate 7,332,186 downwards.
GCAGAACTGCTTCCCTTTCAATAATATGAAAGAGTTTGAGGAAAATTGGCATTAATTCTTGAAGTTCTGGTAAAATTCTGCAGTGAATCCATTGGGGCTAGTCTTAGTTGATAGAGTTTTTGTTAGTGTCTCAATTTCATTGCCTATTATTGGTCTATTCAGACCAATATCTTCTTGTTTCAATTTTGGTAATTCATATGTGTCTAGGAATTTATTTCATCTATGCTCTCTAATGTCTTGGAAATTAATTTTTAAAAATAGTTTCTTGAATTTTAGTAGTGTCCATTATGATTTTGCTTTTTATTTCAAATTGTATTGATAAGGATCTTTTATTTCCTTTTGGTACATCTGGCTAAGGGTTTAATCAATTTTATTTGTTCTTTCAAAGAACTGACTTTTTGATTCATTGATCTTTTATAATATTTTGTCTCAGTTTCATTAACTTCCACTGTGATCATTATAATTTCTTTGCTTCAACTATTTTTTGGTTAGTTTTTCTAGGACCTTGAGATATATCATTAGGTTATTTGGAATCTCTCTATTCTTCTAATGTCAGTGTTCAGAGCTAAAAACTTCCCTCTTAGAACTCTTTTATTGAGGACACCTTTAAATTTATAATAAATACAAAATGTTATGGTAAATTTAAAACTTTATCTGAATAAAGTAAGGGATGCTAACTTGACAGGAGGTTGTATAAGAGGACTGTAGCTATTTATTTACATAAATTAGGATAAGAAGCACAAAGATTGGTATCTGTTATAAATATTGATATTCATTTTTCTGTTTGGAATATTTTATAAAATTTTAAAAGAAAAATAATTTTTAAAAAGTATTAATGAAAACAATAGTTTTACTGAAAAATTATATTGAAATAAATATATACTACCAATACAGATTTAATCAGATTTAACATTTGCCATCATCTTTTTAGAGATATTACAAATTTGTTTAAACTACATTTTTTTAAAACTAGATCTTTTGTTTTTGTCAAATTTCTGTTTCATGAGTCACTCCCACCTACTGCACAGAACACACACACACACACACACACACACACACACACACACACACTGGCAAAAGCCATGTTTAAAATTTAGTCCAATCTAATGATTTAAGTAAACTATCTGATTTACATAGTTGCTCTGGAATAATTGTTTAGTCTGACAGAGAGCTCTCTGTTTCCCCTCTATTCTTCATGAAAATGGCATCGGACTATTAAAAAAGAGGGAAATTTACAATTTTAAGCAATTCCATGCATCTCATGGTCTTGGCCTGACACTTAGGTAAGCTCTTGCTGGCATATTATGACCTTCGCTTGGCTTGATGTGTTTGGGTATATCTATTTACATCACTAATGAAAGCTTAGCTGTGATTGAGGAAACTGTGATGCACTCTCTGTCTCGGCCAGGGCTCTGGAGCTCTAGGGTGCAGATTTTCTTACTCTTTTCCCTATTAAGCTGCAGATCCCACCAAATATCTGCTGTATCCTTCATCTCACTCCTCACCAATGTGTCAATGCCATAGTCTCTTTGGGAGAGCCTTGTCCCTATCACTAGGTTGGGTCCCTCGCAAGCATTTTAACTCCTTTTCTAATTCTCCCTCTTTACTGGAGGTTGCACCTTCATATTGAGCTGCATCTTAGTTTTAAATATTTTCTTTCTATTTTTTTCTTCTTCTTCTTCTTTTTTTTTTTACTTTGAGGCAGGTTCTCACTAAGTTGCCCTGGCTGGGCTTGAATTTGTAATCTTTTTGCCTCTGCCTCTCAAAGTGCTGAGATTACAGGTGTGCACCACTGTGCCTGGCTGCAAGTATGCTCTTAATTCAGCCTAAAGACATGCAGAGAACAGAGGAAGTCTCAATTGTGCCAGTGAAGCCCTCTCCCTGAACTACCTAACTGCTGCCTTAGGTTGACTGAGAACCACTGGTACTGAGCAGACTTCCACACTTCTGCCTCCACAGTTGAAATCTGCAGAGACAGTGGGGCCCAGGTTTTCCTGCCTCTCATCTATCTGTCAAATAGCACACAGCAGAAATGATGAACTATTCTTCCTTGTGCGCTTAGGATTTTCTGCCATGCTCTATTGCACTCCTTGTGGAGCAGCAGCAGTTCTTCTTCCCATTCTTAAAACTGTGATAAGAGATATGATCTAAGCCTGCTCATGGACAAAGAATTACTTTCGGATATAAGTTAAAAATACTTTATGGCTGTTTCATATTTTCTTCCATCTAAACCTTTGAACAAAATGTTGATTTTGCAGTTTAAAAAGTTTGTGTACAGAAAAGTAAACAGAACTAGAGAATTTTGAAGCAGAGAAAAAGACAAGGGAGCTAAAGTGATTTCAGTGACACATGGGCTTCAGCAACATAAGGATCTTGTGAGCCTACACATGAATGATTCAGATGACGGTAGTCTGTACCTCCAATTTAGATAACAGAGAGAAACACGAATGTAGCTAATATCTGAATATATAAGATAGGGTCTTGTAGCATTGATGTTCAGAAAGAATTCCTGTAGAGTAGAGTGACAGTGGGTGCCAGTGGTGCCAGTAAGAGGGGTATTAAAGAGCATGTATTAAAGACTGTGTAGTTAAAGGGTTTGTGTATTTAAAGGGCTGTGTAATTTATTTTCTGAGTATGTGGCATCAGAATTCTCCCTGAGCATTTATTCATTTTCAGTACCTGCTAGAATACGTGTAGTGATTCAATATTTATTCAAATGAATTAATGAATTTCTCCCTTTACCTGAGCATTCTTGCCCTAACCCTTAACTACAGTCACCTTTTTTATAATCAGTGCTTCTTTTCCTGTTCACAGGCAGGGTTTGTGATCTGCTTAATGTTAATATGTGATAGAGAAAAGGTAAGATCTCTCTGGTACTTTGCTTCTGCCTTTTTTTTTTCCTATTGAAGAGATTAGAATACAAAAAGTAGAGTAGAATTTTATTTTAAAAAATAAATATTATAAAACAGAAATTGAAATTCAATTTAGCCAAGGAATTGAGAAGAAACCTGCTTTCAATGAATTCAAATATCTGATTTCAAGAGATAATAATGTAAGGTGCTTAATTAACTTGTAAAACTGATTGTTCAGAGTCATAACAAGTTGAGAAATGGCAAAGAATGAATAAGGCATCACAAACCATTGGTAATGAGGCAGAGTCATTGTCAAAGCCAAGAAAATACTTGATATTAGTGTAACAAAACAATTATAGGGTGGACTGTAAATGTAATCATTATAGTGAAAATATTACATATCCAATTTATGGAATCTATTAAGGCTGTGCTCAAGTGAAAATTTAAAGCTTTAAATACTTTATTTAAATATGACATTAATTCAAAGAAAGAAAATTAATTATGTATTCTTTTAAGAAATTTAGGGAAAACAGTTAAAGAAAACAAAAGAAAGACAATAAAAGCACACCAAAGAATGAATTAACAAATTGCAAAAGAGAAAAACAATCCAGAAGATACACCCCAAAGGTCATTCTTAGCACAGCAGTAATAACTCAGCAGTAAATAATTCATTTTTAAGTGGAGAAATACAGAAAAGATGTGATAGGGATGAATATAACCATATCTAGGGCCCCAAGAATCCCAGATGCTTACTCTAGGAAAGTATAATTTATGAATAGAAAAAATGCCAAACTTTAAATGAAAAACAAAGATCAGAATGATCATGCTCAATATATAATGAGAAATTTGCCCAAAGTGCCCTGTCTCATGGCTTTCTTAAAGCCAATAGGTTGACATTATTTCACAGGGTTATAATAAACTTTGGAAGAACAAATAATTTTAAAGTTATTTAAAATATTTTTAAACATAAAAGAACTTCTGAATTCTTTTTACCAAGCCTAAATAACTTTGATATCAAAACACAAAAGAATTGATTATTTCTAAGAAATCCTTAGAAAGAAACATAAAAAGACTATGCATTGTTTATGTAAAAAATAATAAAAGTTCCCCAAAGAAGACTTGAGACAAATGGATAAGTCTTATGCTCTGCAATAAGCAGATTTGTATTACAAACATAAAATTATATGTAAATTGGTGTGTACTTTTAATGTAATTCTATTTCAAAGCAAAATGTTTTTATTTGCAACACATGAACTGATATTAATTTAAGATTAAAAATATTTAGAACATTTTTAACAAAAAGAAGAAAAGGAACTTAAGTCAATATTAAATATAAATTCTGAAAAAAATTAAAACCATGTGGTATAGGGAACAGGGAAGAGGACATTGCCAGAATCTCTGCCATGGGACCTGACCTCCTGTAAGCCACCACAGCACAAGGCAAATTAAAGAACAGACAGGAAATGAGACTTAGAGCGAGGATGCTTAATCTTTGGGCATGATCAGTGCTGCTGATGGCAGCAAAGACAAAGGCCCCCAAGGGCATCCAGTATTTATTGAATACAATCATGGGAAGGAATAGGGAGCTGGGTATGCATAGAAGGCATCTAGGGAAACACTGCCAAACACCTGGCATGATGGTGGCAGGCAGTGCTGTTAGGGAGTGCACTGCTTATCTGGCTTGGATAGAACAAACAGGTACTGGGACTAGGGGATGCAGTTAGCAAACAACCAGCGGGGATTTAGCTCAGTGGTTCTGCTGCCTGCCTCACAAGCAGAAGGACCCGAGTTTGATCCCTGGTACAAAAAACAAAACAAAAACAAAAACAAAAAAAAGAATCTGCAATTAACAAGCATCCCATCAGGTCAGTAAGAAGCTATAATTCAGGGGAAAGAATTTTAATTGAGGTCAGGCTGATCTCAGTTGCACATAACTCAGCAGAGCCCTGCCACTTCACAGACCAGGGCCTAGGTTTCCGTGACAGCCATTGGGGGAGGGGCAATTTTCACCCAGTCCACCATCGGACTTGCCCATTTGAGTCACATACGGCTTTTGTCTGACTGCTGATATAAAACAATACAGCCAAATTCTGGAAAGCAAGAAGTAAGTACCACTCATAGCCTGCTAGTACTGAGCAGGGATGTCTGCTACAATATGGCATTAATATATCAAGTAAAATATCAACAGAACAGTGGAAAGCATAGGAGTGTATATACCTTGAATTTAGCATATTAAATTCTGAGTATTTCAAATTATAAAGAAAATAGATGAGTCAATAAATGATGTGTCAACAAGTAGCTACTAGAGAAAAAAGTTTGATTAATATGAAGTATTTTTGTAAGGAAAATTACAAATGGGCCTGTAATTTTAATGCACAAAATATAACCATCAAAGTTCTAAAAGAAACTGATACTCTTGAGTGAGATTTCCTGCTTACAGGTTAGCCATTGTTTAACCTCATTGCTATTGCCTTGGAATGCTGCCATTTAGGGCAGAAAAGCATTCAATAGTGGAATCAATATCAATCTTTGTGAAGAGGATCCTCTGACTCTTCCATCTCAAGAGGCTCATGGTGGCAATATGATGTACCTGGTCATTCTTTGAAGTAGTGACATACTGGGGGCCAGTATTGGTCTCTTGCTGCCAAGTTTGGAATTAAGCGGTAGTGGTCTGATGAGCAATGGGAGTCCAAATTTGGGGGCCAATATAAAGATTTTTTTTCTATCCTTGTAGCCATTTCACTTTAATCCCTGTCATGTCAGTCATTGGATGACAATGATAGAGGCTGGTGTCTTAGTTTTAGCTGTTACATAAGAAAATATTATAGACTGTCTTATAACCAACCGAAATTTATTTTTCAGATTTCTGGAGGCTGGGCAAAGATCAGGGTGCAAACACGGTCAGTTTCTGGGTGGGGCTGGCCTCTGCTACAGGTGTGGGTATTCTCACATGTTGAAGGATGGAAAAAATGCTCTCTGGGGTCCCTTTTACAAAGGCACTGATACTGTTCATGAGGGCTCCACCCTTATGACTAATTACTTCCCAAAGGCCCCAATTCCTAGTGCCATAACATTGTGGGTTAGAGTTTTCATATATAAATTTGGGAAGAATGCAAACATTTAGTTCATTGCATGTAATTAATGTCAGTTTTTTCATTCATTTTGATTACTGTATTGTTCAGTGCCTTTCAAATGATGGATGCTGTCTGTGGAGAATTAACACAAAACCATACTATTTACAGTTTATATGTACTTCCCTATGTCCATTCATGTTTCTCTAACCAGGATTTCCTTGTCCTTCTTGTCTCAGTTTGTTTTCTAGTCATTTTCCTATAAGGCCTTTGATCAGAGAGCCAGATCACAGGGTGTTGCCTAGGACTCTGAATATATTCTCACTTTGATTCATTTTCCCATACAAAGCAGATGATCAGGAACATTGCTCAGATCCCTGCTATTTGAGTAGAATTTCTCTCTGCATTGTTTTTTTAATGACACCTCTAGAAGTTATTGTAATATGTTATGATTAATTTTTCATTTATTTCAGTACACTGAAGCCAGTTTTTGTTTTCAGTTGGACATATATGGTACACTATGGCCATACATGTAAACTAAAGGACAAGAGCTAGAGAAATATTTTGGTTGATACAGAGGTTCTGGACTAGCTCCTCATGCATTTTATTTGTCCTCTTTCCTCTAGTTTGGGTTAAATTCTGAATACGAAATTTCCACATTGCAAAGGATTGCTTTTGTCACAAATTGGATTTTGATTTTTCTTTTTTTTCTTTTTTTCAGTGCCACTGAAACAGTTCATAGTGTGTCGGTCTGAATGCATGGTCACTTGGCACACCACTGTCAAGTGTTCAGAAACATGTCAGATTCTATTTTTCAAAAGGTGTACAGTATATAATTCTCTGAATGGATGGCATAGACTAGCTGCAGAATTCCAGGGATAGAATTGTGATTTTTTTCCACTGTGGCTTCTACAAGCTGAATATGTCATTTTTTCTTTTGACCAAAACTCCCAAACCATAGTATCTTCTAGATTGTATGATCCATGTTGAGCTTCATGTTCTTCCAATTTTGTGAGATCTATCTTGGCTGACAACTCCCTGGAGCTCTGTGTCTCTATCAAATTCACACTGTGCTTCTTAACTATAATCATTTTTCTACATTTTGTGGAGTTCTCTTTCACTGGGATATTTTTACAACATCACCATCCATGAAATTCTTCAGCAATTAAGTTACCTCCCTGAGCCAGAAGAAGCCACATTCTACTTCTCACTAAGCATAGCTTCCTGTTTGCATATTAGGTGGTTAGTGAGCAAGTCCCCAAAACACACCTGTCTCTGGTTTCTTGGACCATTCCTAGTACCACCTATGTAATTCAGGTTCTCTGAGAAATAGCTGTATATGGAAATGTGTTGCAAGCACCTTATTTAGTAAAATACCTATTAGAAATACAAGGAAAGAAGCAAGAATAGGCAGAGAGGCAAATCTGACAGGTACAAAGGGAGAGAAGGAAGGATTGGGTAAGAAGTGTCTCAGACTACTGAATAGTTCTAAGAAAATTTGTAGAGAGATAGTCTTTGAGCAAGAATTACTCTCACTACTCTCTTCTATTGTATACAATCATTTACTGGGAACAACCCATGAGTAACATGACCTCTATGAGAATACATGATGGATACAACGGGCAGAGGTTGGAGCTATCAGTCAACTATTCCCCCTACAGCAGAGTATCTTCATGGTGCATTTTCATGGCTTCCACAGGCACCAGAAATAACCAAGTGATATTCAGCTAGGGTAAATATCAAGTATTAAAATTTGGGAAAAAAGGTTGTATTACTAGGGTGACTTACAGTGCTGAGATTCTTAACTCCTAATGTTTTTAACTGTCAGACAATAATAATGCAGTTGTTGAGATATTGCATCCAATTTCCAAGGAGTAATAGGCCTAACCTATTGTTCCTCATACTTGTTTCATGACAAAAGTGTGACAAACTGAACTATACAGAAAAGAGCAAAGTGAAAATTTTGTCAAAGAAAAAGTTGAAAGAAGTAGAACATTTAGTTGAAAAAATACTTTCAAATATTTGAAGGCTGTCTGTAGAAGAGAGAAAAGACTTGAGTTGTTTTTCTCCAGGAAGCAGAATTAATAACAATGAGAAGCAATTACAGGAAAGTAGATTATAGCTAAGTAAAGGAAAAATTTCATTCACAATTACTGCGATTTAACATTTGAATAGGTGCTCCATCTGAACACTAAGCTCCCTGTCCCTCCCTGGATGACCACTTCTCAATGACCCTCTAGACTTGATTCTTGCATTTGAAAGAGACTTGGTCTAATCCTTAAATTCTCTTCTGACCCATGAGATTTCATGATTTGCCAATTTAAATATACAGGAACTCACAAAGTATTACTTGGATTTTCCATTTTGGTTGACTGTAATCTCAGGACATTTTGCTAATAGAAGAAGAGCTTAAAGGATCTAATGCATCACTTTCAACATGGCTCAAGAGAGGAAGAGATACATTAGAGCTACTCAGAGAAAATCAACTAAAAACACAGGTAATTGGGAGAAAGGGAGGGATGTACTTCCTGATGCCAAAATCAATTTGAAATAAGAGAGCTGTAGATCAAATAAAGCCTAGGCATAGCACTTCATAAAACAGTGTACCAGCCTACAGGGTTGCCAGCAGCAAGGCAGGCTGAATGTAACAGGAATCACCATACTGGGATGTTTCCAAAAAAACTGCAGAAGTATGGCAAATTCCACCCACAAAGGATAGATCTGGGATACGAGGCCTCTCACCCCTTTTGTCTTTCTGCAAAGAGAAGACAATGCAGCCTGGCAACAAATTCTGTCAGGATACAGAAGGGCAAGTGACCAGGAAGCTGCTCCTTCTCTGACCAGCTGCCAGTATTTTGTTGTTGTTGTTGTGCACCATAGTGGCAAACTGGAACCTCTAGCAATAAGGTTAAGGATTGCAGTGGATAGTAAGTAGAACAGCACATCCCTCCTACCCTGTGAATAGTGGTCTAAGCGAAGTAGGATACCCACAGGGCAGCAAGGAGGAAGACTGTAGCCCTCTGCCCTGAGATAAGTGGCATTAAAGTGTAGTGTCCAGGTTGCGAAGTCCCAAAGACCACCAGGAGGCTGTTTCCGATGTAAGCACATGAGGGTCGTTTATTCAAGCTTAAGCAGGGACTCTCAATTGTCACCGACACAGCGAATCGAGATTGAGAGCCCCGAGTTCCAAATTAGCGGGATTTTTATAGAAGTTACAGCAAGGTTTCATCTAGCAATTACAATGATTGGTTGGCGCTTAGCATGCATGAAGTGTAGATTTCTGATTGGCTAGGCTCATCGGGGGGGTTGAGGGGGATTACGTATAGGTTTTACAAGGGAAAAGGGAGACAAAGGTTAGTGGCCCACTGTCACATACTGATGGTCAGCAGACATCCTGACTAATAGTTACGACCACCCTGTGTGTATAGTCAGCACATTAACAGATTGTTCTTACAGACAGTGGGCCCAGGATGTTCATTTCCTGGGCAAACAGATGGCTGAGTAATAAACTTAGGAATCTTGTGTTACAGATTGTGTCTTTTGTCCTAGATCAAGCACATTTTAATCATTAATGTGAGAGGACAAAGGAGACTACTCCATTTTGGGCAAAATGGAGTCATTCTGGTCTCACACAAGCAAAATGGAGTTACTTTGGTCTCACAAAAGGAGTCAGTAAAGGGGAACAGAGGGGACTGCTCAAGGTCTGGGAGGAGCCAAGTGTACATGGGATGGGGAGCAGCTTCAGGCTGTGTCTAGCTGAGGGTGCCACAGCAACTGGAAGAGCCAAGTGGAGGCAAACAGGGTAAGGAAATGTGGGTGGGCCACCAAGGGATAGCCAGCAAGATGCTGGCAGAAGATTTTTCCCATGCCCACATCTTGGAAGGCCAAGACCAGCCCTGCACCCAGTACTAATCCTGCTGCAGGTATGGCAGCACAGATTTGGGCTCTGACTTCAACACTACCATGAAACTGTGGGCACAAGAAGAATTTTATTGTCTTCTTTCTTTCTTTCTTTCTTTCTTTCTTTCTTTCTTTCTTTCTTTCTTCTCTCTTTGCTTTCATTTTCATTTATCTGTCTTTTTTGTTGTTGTCATTTTCGTTTTTATTTTTTATTTATTTTTAAATTTTTTAATTATTTTATTGGTACATTTCAGGTACACAATATAATGACATTCATCTTTGGGAATTTGTACCTTTACATAATCTCTCTTGGTTCTTAATTTTCCCCCTTCACCTGCCCTCCCTTCAACCCCTCCATCCCTCCCTGTTTACAAAGACTTTGTTTCCATTTTTTCATTTTCTCTTATTAATTCCATTCCCTTCTTTCCTTTCCCCTGCCCCTTCTACTTCCCCTTCCCCTTTGCCCCTTTTCTTCCTATTTCACATTACCTATTATACCTTTTAGTCCTTATTTACACTTTTAGTTTCTCACACTAGAGAAACTATTCAGTATTTACACGTGTGTCTTATTTATTTCACTTAAGAGTATCACCTCAAAATGCACCCATTTAGCCATAAATGTCTCTAATTTCTCATTTTTTATGACTGAGTCGTACTCCATTTTATTAAAAAACCACATTGACTTTTATTGCTTGTTTGTTTTGTTTCTCTATTTTTCAACTGTCTTTCTTGATTTTTTGATATTTTCATGCAAATGAAAATTCTTTCTAGTCTTTCTGGATAACTTAGATATTCTTTTACTTTCTCCTTCATTCTTTGTCTTCCATCCTCTTCTCCTCTTTCCCAAAGCTTTGGTGATCATCCTTTGCCTTCCAACCTTGGTTCTACTATAGTTCTCTTCATTTATCACTGTTTTGCCCTTTATCCTGCTAGACCTCAACTTCTAGTAAAAAAATTACTTTACTATGGGGAAACTCAATGCATACAAATTCCTGATTTATGTTGCATTTTGTTATATAACTGCAATATTGTTCTCATGGTTAAAAATACCAAATTAGTAGATAACACAGTTTGTCAGTTTTTAGGCTGTGCTTGATGGTATTGTTATTGCTAATTGAATTACTTTAACCAGGATGGCATACCTTTTGTAATAAGTTGTTCTCCTTTCTATAACAACATGGTGATTGTCTGGGGTCCTAACCATCACCATAGATGCATAACAAAGGACTGGATGCTCAGCCAAATAACAACTTCTCAACTCTAATAAATTGGGAAGGTAGGATCTTGGGACAGACCCAAAGACCAAGAACCAGCTACACTTAGAAGATATCCCTGAGGAATAGATATTTTCTAGGGAAGACTCGATACTAGTGATAAAACTATCAACCATAAGAAATTTGCAAGCACCAAAGCAGAAAACAAATTAAAATTAAAAAATAGAAAATGACAAGATGCAGAAGCAAAATGTAACCCTAGACCTCCAGCCTACCCAGAACAAGTCCAAGGGACAACAAGATAGAGGCAACCAGAAGCCACCTCAACCTGAATTGTCTGAAATGACAGAAGCAGAAGTTAAAAAATGATGAATGATGCTGTAGAGAAATTCAGATCAGAAATAATTTCTCAGGTTAAAAACAAAGAGATGATCATAATGAAGGACTTGCTAAGTGAATATAGAGTAGACACAGGTGAAAAATAGAGGAGCTTGGGAGAATGATGGAAACCATGAATGCCCAAAATAGGAAAAAAATGGAATCCATGAAACAGATTCAAACAGATATCCAGGAGATTAAAAACTCCAAAAGGAAAGAAGGGAAAGGAAAAATTATGAGAAAAGAAAAAAATGGAAACAAAGTCTATGTAAATAGGGAAGGGTGGATGGGGTGAATGGCACACAGGTAATGGGGAAAAAATAAGAACCAAGATACATCATGTACAGGTACAAGGACCCAATAATAAATGTAAACATATTGTATACCTAAAATGTACTAATAAAAGAATTTAAAGAATTAAAAAAAAACTCCATTGAATGTATACACAATTGCCTGAACCAAGGTGAGGACAGATTATCAGATTTAGAAGACAGGATTGCTATTAGTGACCATGAAAAGAAAGATTATTTTAAAATAGCAAGGGACCACCTGCTCTGTCCTGGGCTCCACCCACTGTGACCAGAAGGTGCAGGGTGAGGACACTGGTGTGGCTAGGAGCCCCCACTCCATCCCCACACACCACATGACCAGTTTAGCTGTGCGGGAGCCTGCAGGGCCTGGTCCCCCCCTCCCCTGGCCTCCTGGCTCTGCTGCTACCTGGTTCCACACTACAGAGGCACAGGGGTCATAAAGGCCATTGTCCTGAGCTCCACAAGATAGAGCAGAAGTGAGCAACAGAAAGAGGGCCTCTCTCAGGCTCCATGATGAAAATTGAATCCCAATGGAAAAGTGAAGAGAATCTCTACAATAAAGGCACACCAAACCACCATACTTGGTAAGTTGGAGGGATCATGACCTCCCATCGGAAACTGCACTATCTTCAGGGGAAGGGCAGCTGGAACCTTCAGTAGAACCTTGCAGAGTTCAACCATGCAGGAGGACAGGGAGCTCAACTTGGGACTAGCAGCCAGAAATCTGCCTGAATCTCACAGATCTGCTAATGGCTTGCTGAGATATCTGCACACAGCTGCCCACATTGTCTATCGTGACAGCAGAGACACATACTGAAGGAGGCCCTTCGTTTTTATCATTTGTTATTTGGAAAATTTTTTTTTCTCTTATTTTTAATTCTTAACTTTTTTCTTCTCCTTTCAAATTTTTATTTTTCTCTTCATTTTTTTCTTTTTCTTTTCTCTTTTCTTTATCTCTCACTCATTCTCTCACTGTCCCACATTGTTCTTCATCTCCCTTTTTGTTCTTTTCCGGACCTAATTTGGATTTCTCCTTTATTTTTCTTCTATTTTTCCTTCTCTTGATTATCATTAGTTTTAAAGAAAACTAAATGCAGTATCTAGCCTCTCTATTGCTGCTAGATGGTTCTGTTCACATCTTTGTTCTTTCATTCTGCCTTTTCCTCTTATCTTCAACAGTTTCTTAGAGTTCACATGATCTTCCTGTGTCTTCTGGCTTCAGTGCTATCCTTTCCTGATCCTTCTACCTATCTGTCCCTCCCTCCCCCACTCCTTCTAACTCCCCATCCTGAAGGGTAAAGTTGCTATATTGAAGAGTTTATTCACTATAAACATATATTGGGTTGGTCCTTGATTTGATTTAATTCACACAATTAAAGGTGATAGATCAATAACTACCACAAATTGTCATTTTCTAAGCTGTGCTTGATGCTATGGTGTTGCTGATTGTATCATTTGGGCTAAGATGTGATTTACTTCCTGGTATGATGAAAATGAGATAGCCTCAGAGTCATTAGAGACTCAGAAACTAAAGAACAACTATATCTGGAAGACACCTGTGAAAAGCAATCATTCCACAAGGGTTCTAAACACAAGCAACAAAGATACTTACAATAAGCAATTTTGAAGTACCAAATCAAGAATTAAACCAAGGACAGTACCAAAAACAAAATGAGAAGACATTTAAGCAAGGCACAAACACAGGCTTCCACCCCACAAAAGGCAAATCCTGGGGGAAACGAGGTGGAAAAGTCTGATAATCAACCACCTGGACACCCTGAACTGATAGCACAGGAAGTAACAAACAGATAAATGAGGCTGTAGAAAAATTCAAAACAGAAATAATTTCCCAGATAACTACAGAGATGGTGAGCAAAGTGAACATGATTAGAGGCTCCAGAACAGAAACAGATAAAAAAAAAAAATTGATGAGCTCAGAACCATGCTGGAAGCCATGAATGCCCAGCATAGGAAAGAAATGGAAACCATGATCGCCCAACATAAGAAAGAAATGGAATCCATGAAACAGATTCAAACAGATATTGAGGAGATTAAAACTCCATTGAAAGCAATCACAGTGTATTAAGGGAATGTGAAGATAGAGTATCAGATATAGAAGACAGGATTGTGGTTAGTTACCATGAAAACAGAGATTTCATAAAAACAGTAAGGAACCATGAGAAATCAATCCAGCAGCTGCTAGATGATGCAAAGAAGAGTGACATAAGACTGATAGGAGTCCATGCAAAAGCAGGAGAAAGTAAAATTGACATAAAAAAAACCGTTCAAAGAAGTAATAGTAGAAAACTTCCCAGACAGAGGTAGAGCATTGGACATAGAGATAAGTGAGGCATATAGAACTCCAACTAGCCATGATCAAAAAATATATCTACACCTAGACATATAATAGTCAAGATCCCAGAAACCCAACAGAAGAACAAAATTCTGTAAGCAGTTAGAGAAAAGAAACAAATCACCTACAAAGGAAAGTCTATCAGACTCACAGCAGACTTCTCAACACAAACTCTCAAATCAAGGAGAGCCTGGAGTGAAGTATGTCAAGCCCTAAAAGAAAATAACTTCCAACCTAGACTGTTGACTCCTGTAAAATTATCTTTCAAAATTGATGGGGAAATTAGATACTTCCATGACAAAGAACACCTGAGAAATTTCATGCACACCAAAAGGGACTCCAAATAATTTTAAGCAATATTCTAGAAATAGACAATGAAGGTCACAACTCCATGAGGCCCAACAGAGGGAAGCCAACAGGCAAGGCAAAAAACTAAAGGGGAAGGGGGAAAAATAAAAAATGAAAGGGCGAACAACAGTAAAACATCATGACAAGGATGAGTCAATATCTATCAATTATAACCATCAATGTTAATGGCCTCAATTCACTAATCAAAAGAAATAGACTGGCAGAATGGATTAAGAAGTAAAATCCAACAATATGCCATATACAAGAAACACAGCTAACTCAAAAATAAATTCATAGACTGAAAGTGAAAGGATGGAAAACAGTTCTCCATGTGAAAGGAGCTTGGAAAAAAGCAGGGGTAGGTACATTATTTGCACACAAAGTAGATTTCAAACCAAAACTAATTAAGAGAGACAAAGATAGTCACTACATCCTCATGAAGGGGACAATCCAAGAGGAAGAGATAACAATCATAAGTATATATGCCTGAAATATATATGCACCCAACTATACAAAAAAACACTAATGGACCTGAAAAAACAAATAAGCACTAATACAGTTGTAGTGGGGAACCTCAATACCCCACTATCACAAATAAACAGTTCATCTAGACAAAAAATTAACAACAAAATTCTAGAACTGAACCAAGCTATTGAACAAATGGACTTAATAGATGTTTACAGAGTGTTCAACCCCACAAAATCAGACTGCACATTTTTTTGTTTCACACAGGTTATTCTCCACAATAGACTACATGCTAGTGCATAGGACATGGCTAAGTAAATGTAAAAGAATTGAAGTTACCCCCATATATTATCAGACCATAGTGCAATAAAATTGGAGATCAATAACATAAGAAACCTCAAAACCCCAACAAACACCTGGAAATTGAATAACACCCTCCTGAACAACCAATGGGTCACAGAGGAAATTAAAAAATAAATTAGACAGTTTCTACAAGTAAATGATAATGCCAGTACAATGTACAGGAATCTATGGAACACAATGAAAGCAATTCTATGTGGGAAATTCATAGCAGTGAATGCCCATATTAGGAAAGCAGAGAACTCAAATAAACAACCTAATGCAGAATCTCAAGCTCCTAGAAAAAGAAGAGCACACAAACCCAAAGCTCATACAAGAGAGGAAATTATGAGGATCAGAGCAGAAATCAATGCAATGGAGACTAAGAGAATGATACAGAAAATTAATGAATCAAAGGGTTGGTTTTTTGAAAGAAGAAATAAAATTGATAAACCTTTAGATAAACTTATAAAAAAAGGGAAGAAAAGGCTCAATTCCATGCAATTAAGAATGAAAAAGGTTAAATCACAACAGACCCAGCAGAATTTCAGAGGATCATCAATACCTACTTCGAGAACCTGTACTGTAATAAAATGGAAAGCACAGAAGAAATGGACAGATTCCTAGATACATATGAATTGCCAAAGTTAAATGAAGAAGATATAGAAAGTCTAAACACCCCAATTACAATGAGTGAAATTGAAAATGTAATAAAAATTTTTTGCGAACAAAGAAAAGCCAAGGTCCTGGTGGCTTCACTGTTGAATTCTACAAGACATTTAAAGAAGAACTAATGTCATTACTCTTTAAACTCATCAAGGAAATTGAAAAGCAAGCAAGGCTTCCTAATTCATTCCTGGAGGCAAGTGTAACTTTGATTCCAAAACCAGGGAAAGACCCAACCCAAAAAGAGAACTACAGACCAATCTCCCTAATGAACATAGATGCAAAAATCCTCAACGTGATACTGGCAAACGGAATACAGAGGGTCATCAAGAACATCATACACTCTGACCAAGTCAGATTTATCCCAGGGATGCCAGAATGGTTCAACATTCATAAATCAATAAATGTAATGCACTATATTAACAGAGTCGAGGACAAAAAACATATGATCATCTCAATAGACACAGAAAAGGCGTTCAACAAAACCCAACACCCATTCATGATAAAAACCCTACAGAAAATTGGAATAGAAGGTCTTTATCTTAACCTGATTAAGGCTACCTATGAAAAACCAACAGCCAACATCATACTAAATGGTCAAAAACTGAAAACTTTTGCGCTAAAATCAGGAACAAGACAAGGATGCCCACTATCACCACTCCTGTTCAATATTGTTCTGGAAACATTAGCTACAGCAATTAAAAAAGAGAAATAAATAAAAGGAATAAAGATAGGAAAGGAAGAATTTAAACTGTCATTATTTGTTGATGATATGATACTTTACATAGAAGACCCAAAAAACTAGGCCAAAAGACTTCTAGACTTAATTGACAGATTCAGTAGAGTAGCTGGATATAAGGTCAACACTCAAAAATCAACAGCCTTCTTATACACAAATAGCAGAATCACTGAGAGAGAAATTAGAGAAACAATTCCTTTTACAATAGCATCCAAAAAAATGAAATATTTAGGAATCAGTCTAACAAAGGAAGCAAGAGACCTCTACACTGAAAACTACAGCACCCTGAAAAAGGTGATCGAGGAGGATATAAGAAAATGGAAAGACATCCCTTGTTCCTGGGGAGGAAGAACCAATATAGTGAAAATGGCCATACTTCCAAAACTACTATATAAATT
Organism: Heterocephalus glaber; assembly: GCF_053883595.1. Classification (NCBI taxonomy): domain Eukaryota; kingdom Metazoa; phylum Chordata; class Mammalia; order Rodentia; family Bathyergidae; genus Heterocephalus; species Heterocephalus glaber. The sequence continues at coordinate 7,315,152 of NW_028258444.1, read as the reverse complement.
TAATGCAATGCCTATTGAAATTCCAACAATATACTTCACAGAACTAGAGAAAACAAACCAAAAATTCATTTGGAACCAGAAGAGCCCTAGAATAGCAAAAGCAATCCTACGTAACAGAGACATGGCAGGTGGTATCACAATCCTGAATTTGAAACTATACTGCAAAGCTACTATGATCAAAACAGCATGGTCTGGCAAAGAGACAGACCCGAGGATCAGTGGAATAGATTAGAATGTGCAGAAACAACTTCAGACATACTCAGCCACCTCATCTTTGACAAAGGAGCCAACCACAATCATTGGAGGAAAGATAGCTTATTTAATAAATGGTGTTGGAAAAATTGGATTTCAACCTGCCAGAGATTAACGCTAGACCCATACCTATCACCATGCACTAAACTAAAATCAAAGTGGATTAAAGATCTAAATATTAAGACAGAAACACTGAACTTGCTGGAAGATAAGTTAGGTAGAACTCTTGAAGACATAGGCACAGGAAAAGACTTTATGAACAAAACCATGTAGCATGGGAACTAACACAAAGAATCAACAACTGGAATCTCATCTTAGTAAAAAGCTTCTGCACTGCAAGTGAAACCACCAACAGAGCTAAGAGACGACCTACAACGTGGGAGAACATTTTTAGCAGCTGTACCTTAGACAAAGGACTACTATCTAGATTGTATAAAGAACTGAAAAAAAATAAGACCCCTCCCCCAAATTCAAAAACCCAATTCAAAAATGTGCATCTGAAATGAACGGACAATTCTCAGACAAAGAATTAAAAGCAGCAAATAAATATGTGAAAAAATGTGCAACATCACTGGTTATTCGAAAGATGCAGATGAAAACAACACTGAGATTCCACATCAGCCCAGAAAGAATGGCTGCTATCAAGAAGTCAACCAATATCAAATGCTAGCAGGGGTGTAGGGAGAAAGGAACCCTTCTCCATTGTTGGTAGGAGTGCAGACTGGTGTAACCACAGTGGAAATCAGTATGGAGATACCTCACAGAACTAGGGACAGAGGACCCATTTTACCCAGCTATTCCCCTGTTTGGGATCTTCCTAAAAGAATTGAAAGAATCATACCACAGTGATATATGTGCACCGTGTTTATGGTAGCACAGCTTGCAATAGCTCAAGCTTGGAAACAGTCCAAGTGCCCATCAACTGGAAACTGGATAAGGAAGATATGGTTTTTTTAATAAAATGGAGTACTATTCAGCCATAAATAATGAGAAACTAGAGACATTTATAGCTAAATGTATGCATATTGAGGCCATACTCATAAGGAAATAAATACAATACACAGGAGTAAATACTGAGTAGTTTCTCTAGTGTGAGAAAATAAAGATGATTAAAATGAATAATTGACAATTTGCAATAGGAAGAAAAGTTCCAAAGGGGTAGGGTTGGTGGGAGGGGAAGTGGAAAGAAAGGAGGGAAAGGAAAAATTATGAGAAAAGAAAACAAAAAATGGAAAAAAACTATGCAAATGGGAAAGGTGGAGGAGATGAAGGGTACACAGGTAATGGGGAAAAAAATAAGAACCAAGATACGGCATGCACAAGTATAACCACCCAATGATAAATGTAAATGTATTGTTTACATAAAATGTAGGAATAAAAGAATTTAAGGAAAAAAATATAAAATAGGGACCATGAAATATCAATCCAACAGCTGCAAGATAATGAAAAGGAGAACAACATAAGATTGATAGGATGAAATGAGAAAGCAGGGGACAACACAAATACCATAAAAAATCTCTTCACAGAAGCAATGGCAGAAAATATCTCAAACATAGAAAAAGAATTTGATATACAAATAAGTGAGGCATACAGGACTCCAATTAGCCATGACCAAATTAAATCTACACCAAAGTATATAATAATCAATACTCCAGAAACTCAGCACAAAAACAGAGTATTACATTCTGCTAGAGAAAAGAAATAAATCACCTATTAAGGGAAGCTCATCAGAATCATAGCACACTTCTCAACACAAATCCTTAAGGGAAGGAGAGCTTGGAGTGCAGTATTTCAAGTCCTGAAAGAAAGCAACTTACAACCCAGATTAATGTACCCTGCAAAACTGTTTCAAAATCAATGGAGAATTAAGATACTTGGATGAGAAAGAACAATTGAAGAAATTCATATCCACCAAACCAGCTCTATAAAATACTTGGAAGGATATTTTAGAAAGAGATTAAAAAGATCACAATTCCAAGAACACCAGTGGAAAGAAACTATCAAGCAAGGGAAGCAATTAAATAGAAGGGAAAGAAGGAGATCAACAACAAGAAAGCAATATGACAAGGATAAGCCAGTACATTTCAATTATAACCATCAATGTAAATGGTCTCAGTTTGCCAATCAAAAGAAACAGACTAGCATAATGAACGAAGAAACAAGATCCAACAATTTGCTGCATACAGGAAATACATTTAACTCAAAAAGAAATTCATAAACTGAAAGTCAAAGAACAGAAAACAATACTTCAGATGACAGGACAGTAGAAAAATGCAGGAGTAGCTATGCTATTTGTGGATAAAGTGAACTTCAAGCCAAGACTGATCAAGAGACACAAAGAAGGTCACTACATACTTTTAAAGGGAAAATTCCAAGAGGAAAAGATTACAATTATAAGTATATATGCATCAAATACTGGTGCACCCAACTGTATAAAACAAATATTAATGGATGTGAGAAATCAAATAAGCACTAATACAATTGTAAGTGGAACCCCACTATCACAATTAGACAGATCAACTAGACAAAAAATCAGCAAAGAAGTATCAGAACTGAACCAAAACTGTGAACAAATGGATTTAGTAAATGTCTATGGAATGTTTCACCCAACAACGTCAGAATACATGTTCTTCTCAGCTGTGCATGGGACGTTCTCCAAAACAGACCACATACTAGTAAACATACTTAAGTAAATGCAGATGAATTGAAATTATCCCATGCATATTATTAGACCATAGTGCAATGAAATTGAAAATCAATGGCAAAAGAAATCTCAAAAACTACATAGAAATTAAATAACACCTTCCTGAACAACCAACAGGACACAGATGAAATTACAGAAGAAATTAGACAGTTTCTACAATTAAATGAAATTAGTGGTATAACATACCAGAACTTATGAGACTCAATGTAATCAGTCCTACAAGGGAAATTTATAGTAGTGAACTCTCAAATCAGGAACACAAAGTGAGCTCAATTAAACAACTAAAGTTGAGCCTCAAACTTCTAGAAAAAGAAGAACATGCCAAATGCTCATACAACAGAAGAAATTATAAAGGTCAACCTTGTCAGAAAAAGACTCAAATTCAAATTAGGAATGAAAGGGTGAAATCCAGCATACCATCAACATCTACTTGAGAAACTTTATGGTAAGAAGTTGGGAAAACACAGAAGAAATTGACAAATTCCTAGATACACATGAATTACCAAAGCTGAATCAAGAAGAGATAAAAATGCTAAATAACCCAGTATCAGTCAGTGAAATTGAAGATGTAATTAAAAGCCTACCATCAAGTAAACCCCCAAGTTTTGATGGATTCACAGCAGAATCCTAAAAGAATTCTAAAAGTAATTTAGAGAAGATCTATGCCACTACTCCTCAAACTCTTTAATGAAATTGAAAGGGAAGCGATACTCCCAAAGTCATTCCTAGGAGCAAGTATTACCCTGATATCAAAACCAGAGAAGGAGTCAACCAAAAAAGCAAACTACAGGCCAATCTGCCTAAAAAACATAGAGACAAAAACCTCAATAAGATATTGGCAAATAGAATGCAGCAAATCATCAAGAAGATTATATATCATGACCAAGCAGGATTCATGCCAGTGATACAGGGTTGTTTCAACATATGCAAATCAATATATGTAATATACCATATCAACAGAGTCAAAGACAAAAATCACAATATTATCTCAATATATGCAGAAAAAGCATTTGACAATGTCCAACACCCATTCATGATAAAAACTTTACAGAAAATGGGAATAGATTATCTATCTCAATCTGATAAAAGCTATCTATGACAAACCAACAATCAACATCATACTAAATGGTCAAAAACTGAAAGATTTTACTCTAAAATCAGGAACAAGACAAGGATGTTCACTATCACCACTCCTATTCAACATAGTTCTAGAAACATTAGCCAGAGCAATTAGACAAGAGAAAGAAATAAAAGGAAAAAAGGAAAAGAATGAGTTAAACTATCATTATTTGCGCATGGCATGATACTGTACATAGACTATGCTCAAAATTCCACACAAAAATCTTTTATTTAATAACCAAATTCAGTTGTGTAACTGGATATGAATTCACCACTCAAAAATCAGTAGCATTCCTATATATAAATAACAAATTTACTGAGAGAGAAATTAGGTAATCCATACCTTTCACAATAGCATGAAAAAAATGAAATACTTAGGAATCAATCTAACAAAGGATGTAAAAGATCTTTACATCAAAAAGTACAGTACTCTGAAAAAGGAGATCAAAGAGGATATTAGAAAATTAAAAGATATTCTTTGCTTGTGGGTAGGAAGAATCAACATAGTAAAAATGGCCATAATCCCCAAATCGTTGTGTAGAGTTAATGCAATCCCAATCAAAATATCAATAGCATACCTCACAGAATAAAGAAAACATTCCTAAAATTCATTTGGAACCAGAAGAGGCCCAGAATAGAAAAACATTCTGGACAACAAAGGCAAAGCAGGGGGCATCACAATCCCTGACTTGAAATTATACTACAGATCTACTGGGATAAAAACAGCATGGTACTGGCAAAAAGAAAAACAGACCTGAGGATCAATGGAACAGAATAGAAGATGCAGAAGCAACCCTAAACACACTCAGCCACCTTATCTTTGACAAAGGAGCCAAACACCTTCACTGGATGAAAGATAGTTTTTTAAATAAATGGTGCTGGAAAAACTGGCTTTCCACATGCCAAGGACTAAAACTAGACCCATGCCTCTCATCATGCACTAAATTAAAATCAAAATGGTTCAAAGATATAAATATTAAAATGGAAACACTAAATCTGCTGAAAGAGAGAATAGGTGGAACTTTTGAAAATATAGATGTAGGCAAAAACTTTATGAACAAAGCCCCGATTGCTCGGGAAATATTACAAGAAATCAACAATTGGAATCTCATCTTATTAAAAAGCTTTTGCACAGCAAAAGAAACCAGAAACAGAGTGAAGAGACAACCCACAGATTGGGAAAATTTTTTGCCAGCTGTTTCTCAGACAAAAGATGATATCTAGAATATTTAAAGAACTGAAAAAAATCAAACCCTCAAAATTTAAACACCCAATACAAAAATGGGCATCTGAGATGAATACACACTTCTCAGATGAAGAAGTACAAACAGACAATAAATATATGAAAAAATGTTCAACACCACTGGTTATTTGATAAATGCAAATTTAAACAACTCTGAGATTCCATCTCACTCCAGAAAGAATGGTTATTATCAAGAAATCAACAATAACAAATGCAGGTGGGTCTGTAGGGCACAAGGAACTCTTTTCCACTGTTGGTGGGAGTGAAGGCTGGTGAAAACAGCATGGAAATCAGTGTGGAAATTTCTCAAAAAACTAGGATGGAATGTTTCATTTGACCCAGCTATCCCCATCTTGGTATCTTCCTGAAAGAACTAGAAGCATCATATAACAGTGATATATGCACACCCATATTTATAGTGGCATAATTTGTAATAGCTAAACCTTGGAAACAGCCCAAATGCACATCAACCAACAAATGGATAAAGAAGATGTGGTTTTTTAATGCAATGGAATACTACTTAGTCATAAATAAGGATAAACTTCAGACATTTTTAGCTAAATAGATGCACCTAGAGACCATACCTTAAGTGAAATAAATTGGACACATCTGTGTAAATATCACATTGTTTCTGTGGTGTGAGAAACTGAAAGTGTGAAAAAGGAACAAAATGTATACTAGATAATGTGAAATAGAAAGAAAAGGGGCACTATGTAGGGTGGGGAGAAGAAAGGGAAAAGGGAAAAAGATGAGAAAAGAAAGATAAAACAGAAAGAAAGCTTTTGTAAATAAAGAGGGAGAAAGTGGGTTGAATGGAAGGGAGGGGAATGAGAAAAAAAACAAGAATTAACATATGTCATTTACAGGTACAAATTCCATGTGATGAATTTGATCATAATGTATATCTAAATTGTACCAATAAGCTTAATTCAAAATAAAAAAGATCTAGTGCACAAAGAACTAGAGAATCAAAACACTACAAGACATGTAAAAACATAACATGCACTTATAAATATTGTTGTGTTAGCCTTTGTGGCTCTAATAGCATCTTCTGGAATTTTAAAAATCATTTAGTTCACTTTATAGAAGTGATGATAAGCTCTGACTTGATCATGTTCGCATAATAATTTAGTGGTAGAACTCGTACTATATAGCCTGGATATCAGATTCCAAATCTAGGTGAATATGTTCCTATTACACTACATTTTCACCTTGAGAATGATCAAAGTTCTTATTTGGGTAGACTATCATGGAGCCAAAGTAATTGATTCATTTGAAAATAATGAATAATTAATCACTTATTAATTTAATTAAATATTAAATCAGCACCAGTATTGTGACTAACATTCACTTCAGCATTGGTTTATATTTTTCTGACTCTCAAATGCTTATAGTATCTTGTTAGAAAGATGGAACTTATACCAAATAATTAGAGAAAGATTACTTTTAAATTTTATGCTAAGCTACTAAATCATTTAACTACTATGAAAATTTTAAAAATCTTTTTTATGTGATGCTTAAAAATAAAAATAAACATATATGTACTGATGTACTGAGCCATTTTCTTGGCCAAAGCTGTTTTTATCCAGGAACTTCCGTTCCCTTTTCTAGTAGTCCTCACCTATATAGTCTCATGGAAGCAGATGTTTTTAAAAGATCTTTTTAGGGGGTCAAATCTGTTCCTCTCACAATTGTCATCTAATCCACACTTATCAAGCAGATTTCTCTTCTGGAAATGCCAGTCTTGAGGCCTGTAGGTGTCCCAGACTATTTGCCACTGTGGAGAAGGAACAGCAAAGAGAAAAATAAAAAAGAAAGAGATAAGTAAAGATAGCAGATAGGGAAAAGCCCTCATCATTGAGCCCCCAGCTTGTGTGGTCTAGGTATCTGTTTGTGAGGCCACCCTACTCCTCCCACTCCACACCTTGGTTTGGTTCAATTATTCCTTGGCTTCTGTGAAAGTTGACTCTTTCCCAAAATTCTTCCAATAAATTCTCCTTTGTTCTAAAGGTAGTCTAAGTGGGGTTACTGAAATTCAGAACAGAAAGAGTCATACTACATATAAAAGATATATGGGAAGCACAGTTGGCCTAGTACTCATCACACATAGAGCAGAGACAGTGTATCACAGTGGAAAGATTGCTAGCAGAAGTTCTAGGTGGTGTCAGCAGCTCTGTACTGTGATTTTATCCACCATTAACCTCCCTAGTTGCTTTGTCAGAGGACTAGATGAGGCTTTTAAAACTTTCTTAGTGAAAAGTTGCCTTCAAATAAAATGATACAGATAAACCAATATGTTAAATAGACAAAGGAGTGGGAATGGGGATAGGAAGTTCATGTACTCTCTGCGGCCCTAGGAAATAAACAGAACAAAACACTAGGAGCCATATAAAGCCTAAGTCCTCTCTAAGGTCCTGTGATTTGAGGAAACCCCACAAGGGCTTTTAGTTAAGGGAGGTAGACTGTTGGTTAGACTCAAAGAAGGAAAATACAGGAAAAAGTTCTACGGTGGAGCTAGTAGCTAATTGTACTCCAAAGCTATGTTTGAGATGGAAAGTTTTCAGAAAATTTCTCTTGAAACTTCCATGAGAAAATGACTCCAAGTTTTCATGGATGGCCTGTTAGTCTCCTGTTATGGATTAGCTGAAAATTTTCTCTGATTCACTATCTGTGAAGAAAAGCTACTGACAGTATGGAAATTGGATTATATGTTCAAAAACAGAATTATTGTCAATTTTCCTATCATTAATGGGAAGAAATTCTGAACATGGAAGACACTTTAAAGAGGTAAAGAATATAATCAAAATTGTAAATCAACCTTCAGATCACTGTAGAAAAACCAATCAGTATTCTCCTGCTGATTATTGCTCATTGAATTTTTTGACCATAAGTACACATAGATTTTTCTTCCACTGATAGAGCACCATATATTATTTTGAAAATGATATGCTGAAAAATTGGTATCAGTCTCAGTTTATAAAAGCAAACATTCTTCAGAGTAAGTAAATTGGAAATGCTTCCTCTGACAGATTAATTTTCCTTAATGAGAGATACTCTATTTAATGTTCCCTGTGAAAGGTAATCTGATCCTTACATTTCAGTTAGTTCTACAAGTACCTGAGTATATCTGGCTCTACCCAGGTAGCCTTGAAATCTTGATAGTCTCTTTTATGGCCTTCTAAGTCATCTATATTGTACTGGAGAACTGGAATAGTAATAGTTTGTATTTTCAGTTTTTCCAACATTTTTTCTATGTGACATACTTTCCTACCAGTTTTGTAGTATCTGGGAAGTAAAGGAAAGTTTCAATGACCTTACTAAAATAAATACCCCAAAAGAGTGATCATCCTTTCATAACAGATGAAAAACCACTGTAAAATAAGCCTGAGTTTATACAATTCCTAAGGCTAAACCGCAAAATTTGGGCAGGATTTAGGTCTTCATATTTTTGCCTTTGAATTTCTATTTGATCATTGTGAGATCAAGTTAGTTGTGAGAAAAAGATGGAAAGAGTCAAGAAAAGTGAAACTTAAAATTTTGATAGTGAACTTTCTTTTGCATACATTTTCTATCATGGTTAATATTGTGATAAGAATTTATCAGTTTGTGTTTTAATATTATGGAAAACTCCTGAGTCTGGTGCTCTGGGGCATAAAAATGAATTGACTTTGTAAATCTTGCCATATAGATATAATGTGCTTATATTGCATATGTGCAATTTGCATACATGTAAGCCTAAGATTGATGATTTGATTTATGTTTGAAATATTTCCAAATCTGAGATGAATTTAAACTCAGTGTTGTCATAAAGTTGCCAATAGCTGGGCAGCTGCTAGGGTACATCAGTGACTGAGACAGAGTGAAAGACTATATAGAGCTGTCCATTGTACTCTTCTTTGAAGATCTCTGCATCTTTAAATTTTTTCATACTAAATGCTTTGGGAAGAATCCATTTAATGAAATAATTAAATGAATCAATTAAATCAGGCTATTTAATGAAAATATTTGTGGCAAAGGATATAGTACTCTGTTGAAAAACATTAATAACACTCAACCTAAAAGTATTTCAGAAGATTTGGAGTCTGTGTGTGCAGAAATTTTATGAATACATTTAGTAATTTTATTATATGATGCCTAGAGATGATGTATTTTAAAAGCCTAAACAAAGCCTTTTACAAAACACAAATAATTCTCAGTGATAAGAAAGCATTGCTCTAATTGTTACCTAATGCTGATTTTCTTCTCCTTAGAGAAACTGAAATTAATGGTAAACTTCATAATATAATAAGCTCTTTATGATATTTTCAAAACTGTGTGTCATAGAGAATTTAAAATCTTAAGTTTTGTATGAGTGCTAAATAAATATACCAGCTACCATTTAATAACACAAAGGCTGACCTTTCCTGAATAGGAGGGAACTCCTACTGCCTATTTTCAAACTGGGCCATGTTTTTTTTTTTCCTTTTGTCAGACTCTGGAAACATTGGTCTCACGGGCTTCAGACTGCAGGGTACACCATTAGCTTCCTTGGGTTTCAGACCTTTGGACCTGCACTAGAATCATACCATAAATTCCCCTGGGTATCCAGCTCCCTGACCATAAAGTCTTGAGACTTGTCAGTCTCCATAGTTATGTGAGCCAATTCCCTATAATTTTTTCTTTTTTTATGTGCATCCTACTGATTATTTCTCTGGAAAATCCTGACTGATAAGCCAGGAAATGATAGAATGAAAGTATGGCTTATAATTAAGACAGCAATTTAAGGAACTGAAAATGAACCAGAGATTATTGAAAGGTGCTCACTAGATAAGGATGAAAGTCTTCTGCGGGGCCCAGGGTCCTGAAGCCATGGATGACCCACGTGTGCTTTAGATTTTTTTCTGGAAGCCCTGAAGTCACCCTGAAAATTGAATGTGTTGTAGAACAGACCTATGGCTAGTGGTAGCAGTGTCTTCTTAAAACAATGCTTTGAGGAGCTCTGGGGAAGATCTTTTGGCTTGTTGGCTACACTATTCAGTAGGGCTGCATAGCGCATTATGCTTTTGAGTATGTTGGTGGGGTTGTGATGTGTTCAGGACCATCAGTGGAGACTACCATTCAAAAATTCAGATATTGTCTTTGCAGAAAATCTTAGCCGACATTTTCATGGTATCCAAAGCACAGAACACTGAGATTTCAGGGGAATTTCTGTTTGGAACAAGGTTCTCTTGCTGGTTGCCTATTTGTAAAGGCAGAAGAGCCTTCCATTTAGGCAGCTATCAAAGTCAGTGTATGTGCTGTCTAAAGCACCTGGCTCTTTCCCATCAGCTGCACAGAACACTCATCCATGAGACAATCACATCCTCTGTTTCTTCTCCTTATTCCAACAAACAGCTAAGGAGCACCTCATGGATAAAACTCACAGAGAAGATGAGAGATACTGCCATTCCTTTTCTAAAACATACCTCTAGTAGGATAAGGATGTTTACAACTGCAAATGAGAAAGGAAGTTTTAGCTAACAGTTCTATTAAGTTTTTTTGAAATCCCTTTTTGAAAAAGTTGAGAGTCCAAGAGATACATACTGATCTAATCTTTATGCATATATCTGGCTACACTACCAGAAACACAGTCTGCATTCATACTGCTTCCTGTAAGAACAGCTTGACTGAATTACAGTTTGTGTTGCACAAATTTTAAGTGCACAGCTTAAGGATCATATTGATAATTTGATCAGAATTTAAACTTCCTGAGACACCCATGGAAAAAGTTTCTTCTTCTAGTGCTGCCCAAATTAACTTATATAGTGTGTTCAAATCTTCGCAAACTTGCTCTCTGAACAGTTCTACTGATATGGTTGGAAAGAGAACAGTTCATCCTGTCTTCAAAAAAGGCAGTATTATTTTGCCACCAAATTATAGAATTTAATGATTCGATACCATTCTGCTCCTACCAAGAATAATTTCAAGACATGATTATTGTGAATACTGTTTCTGTGATTTCTCTGACATTTCTGATGAAGATAGTGTCTTTTATTCCCACATATACAATCTTTCTTATGAAATTTTGCCTTATCTCCTGCTAAACCTTATTAGTTAATGATTGCTATGTAATAATCTTAATTTCTTTTACTTGGCTACCAAAAGACTTAGCATTCTTTGTAATATAGCAATAATTAAATTTCTGATTTGATTGTCATCTTCCTTTTATTGTTACAGCTTTTGATATTATTTTGACATATTTATCTTTTATTATAAATAACATCAAATTATCTCTGGAACTTAGTACAAATAATAAGTATATATTTTCCTTTCTTCAAAAAAAAAAAAAAAGAAAAGAAAATGAACCAGAGATGACAGAGATGTGAGAATTAGCAGAAAAGGACATTAAAATCATTATTATAATTTTATTCAGTATTTGAAAAAAATTAAGTGGAGATGTAGAAACAAAAAAATTCCAATTGACTATCCAAATTTAATTTAAAAATGTATTATATGGAGCTGATAACAAATTAGACATTGTGTAAAAGTAGATTATTGAACTTTAGTGTGTAGCAATAAAAACTATTCAAAATGAAACATAGGATAAATAAACTACATAATATAAATGCAAATTTTTCTAAAGAAGGAAAAACAAATATGAACAAAATATGGAAATGTTTATATTTTCCCAAATTTCATAAACATTATAAAGCCTGTAAATGCAAAAGTCACAATAAAAATCAAGAATAGAAAACATGTAAAAAGCTATATTCAGATACTTTCTGATCAAGTTGTTCAGATCAGAGATCTTAAGTGGTTGGGAGTGTGAAATGACGTGTGTAGAACAACGAAGGGTGATGGAAGATAATGCTGCACACATCATGGGTGAACTGGAGGACCTTATGCTCACTGAAATATCAGATACAGGACTGCAAATATTGCATGATCCAATTTAAATATGAAATCTAAAATATGGAACTCTTAGTGACAGTAGAATTGTGGTTAGCAGGAGCTGTGAGAAGGGTTCTGGAGAGATGTTGATCAGAGGATAAAATTTAGTTATAAGTTTTAGCAGTGTAGCATGATCACTATAGTTACTAGTACTGTGAGTACCTGCAGATTGTGAAAAAGCAGATTTTAACAGTCTTCACCGTACAAACAAATGGTAACTATCAATGGTGAGGTATATATTAATTAATTTGATGTGCAGACCATATACATTATATCAAATTATTACACCTTCAAATATGCAATGTATTTGTCAAATAATTTTTAAAAGATATGAGCAGGAAAATATAAAAAAAAGCTATAAGCAAGAAAACAGGAAGCAACCACTTTAAAGCACTAAAACATAATACACTCACAGCCTCACACCCTAGAAGTCTATACCCAGTAAAAATTCTTAACAAAGTATGACTTTAGCTTGACAAAGGGCATCTATGAAAAAGCTAAAGTGAACATCATACTTGATGGTAAAAGACTGACTGCTTTCTCTCCAAGATTAAGAACTCTCATAATTTGTATTCAACTTTTTTCCCCCAGGTTGTTTTGCGAATGCAACAAATCAAGACAAAAGATAAGTCATGCTCAGAGGGGCAGAAGTAAAACGGTTTATTCATAGATGACATCATTGGCTGTTAGAAGATTTGATGGAATCTACAAACTAGCTACTAGAAATAAGTGGGTTTAGAAAAGTTTCAGGGCTAAAGATAAATAGCCAAAATTAATTGTATTTCTACATACAATGAAACTAATTTTGAATTAAAATATAATTACAATAACATTAAAAATACTAAACATGAATTGATAAATCTGACAAAAGATGTGAAATAAACTTACTTGAAAACTGTAAATATTACCAAGAAAATTAAAGACTAATAGATAAAAATAAACCATGCTTTGGGTCAGAAAGCAAGAGTATTAATATCTTGATTCTTTCTAAATGTTCTATAGATTCAATAATCCCAATATAAATGCCAGTAGGCTTCTGACTGAAATTGACAAAATAATTCTAGACTGCATTTGGAAATGCACATAACTAAGGATAGCTAAATGAACTTTGAAAAGAACAATAAATCTAGAAAGTTATTTCTGTTTGGTTTCAAGGTTTATTATAAAGGTCTAATAGTCAAGATAGTGTGCTTTGGAGCCATGATAGAAAGCTAGATCAATGGAACAGGCTAGAGAGTTCAGTTATACAACTGTATGGACAACTGATAACTGAAATTGCCAGGTAAAGACTGTCTGACAACAAAAAGTGTCAGGTGATCAGATTTCAATAAACAAAACCAAATCAAAGATCCTTACCTTGTACCATATACAGAAATTAACTCAAAATGTATCAAGTGACCTAAATCTACAAGCTAAAATCCTAGAGGTATTCTAGAAAAATGTGGCATTAGATTAGGCAAAAGATATTTTTAGAAATGACAACAAAAGCATGATCTAGAGAGGGTGAAATAAAGAGGACTTATGGGAATCTGCTCACACAATTTTGGGTGTGGGATAGAAAAAATAAGTGACCGACCTCTCATTCTTCTAGCACATCTTGTGTTTTAGCAATTCATGTAGAACACACTAATCTGTAAGTCCATACATGTACATAGGTAGGTATTGAGGGTTATAGGATATCAACTTGCAGTCTGAAAATTTCAAGGATTTATTTCTCTTTTTGATTTGTTTTCTGGTACAAATCAGCTATAAAAATGGTATTATAGTTCATCTAGTACTTTTACGCCACATGCATTTCTGCTTATGTGAGGAGAGAATGAAGTCCTAAAAATTCAAATGAATTTCTTGGAGATTTCCAGGGAGTCAGGGTGAGAACCAACCCTCAAAAACAGTTTTGTTTTGTTTAATCTCCTAAAATGATGATTTCTCCACTATATTTCTCTGTCTCCCTCAAAAGGCAAAATATATTTGTAAAGAGTCATGACTGTGAGGACAAAAGGTGAGCATTTAGTGCTCAGTTCTGGTCACGTTTTATTTTTTTTTCTTTTTCTTTGCCAGGGTTCAAATATCTTTTTACTCATTATTTTTGAGGACTACAAATGTTTTTACTATGGAAAAGAAATTCAGCACAACACATTTTCATGACTAGGGAATGGAACTTTTGAAGTTATATTTGGTGTATATTCTTAGAAAACAAAAACAATGTAAATGTTGGAATTCAGTTCTTTATGTCCCTTGTAAAAACAAAACAGACCAAGACAAACAAAAAGGTGGAGTTAAGAAAAATTTTAAATAAAAGAAGAAAAAGAAAAAAAAAGATTGAAGATGACTCACTGCTTCTTTGCTTTCTCCTCAGCCCCTGTCTAGCTTGTTCTCACAGAGTCAGCTTTTCAACTATTTTTTGACATTATCATTTAGACTCTTTTCTACTGCCTCATATGCTCCAAGGATCTTCCAATACAATGTTTACCCAAATCAATATTGACAGGAAACTTTCTGATTCTCCTTAATTAACTTTCTAATTAAAGACCTCCCCCAAACCAGTGGATAACTAGCAAAACAATAAGAACAAAACAAAATATAGCAAAATTAAAAAATATCAACTTGTATTAACCACGCACTTGCCAGACGTTTCTTTTTCTGGTAGCTGATTATTCTTACATGAGAGCATGCATGCATGGTTATGTGTATGTTGGACAAAGTCCAATGTCACCCTTTTCCCTCATTCCCCACCACCTTTATTGTGTGAATAATTTTTTACATTTATTTGAAAGGCTTTCATTATAATCATGCTGTTTCCTTTTCTCTCAAGAAAAATTTCCTGAATTCAAGCAAGAATTGGGGTATTTTTTTTCCATTTTTATGGGTCCAATAGTGAATACTTCTCAATATTGAAGAGCTTTTATTTTAAAAGATTTCTATACC